>NW_027223769.1:36894161-38094161 GCF_028538775.1 Myotis yumanensis
ATCCATCTATTGGGAGATTCAGGGGCTAAAACAGATGCTGTTGTCTTATGACCACATGAACCCAAAAGTTGAAACCCAAAAGATAGAGAGAAACCAAGTCCTGACTTTGACATCTGAACCCTGAACCCAGCCATGTCCATCTGTGATATTTATAAACTACACTAATAAAAGACAAAGATGCTAATTGACCATACATTCACTATGCCTTAAGCCACGCCCACCAGCCAATCAGAGTGACTATATGCAAATTAACCCAACCAAGATGGCAGCCGGCAGCGACGGAACTGGAGCAAGCAGGAGGCTTGGTTGCCCGGGCGATGGGGAAAGCCAAGCTTCCCACCAGCCCTGAGCCGGCTGTGGCCTCCGCTAAAGGCAACAAAGTTTCAATTATAGAAGATAAATAAATCCTAGATACCTGCTTCCAGCCAGCCTCCACTGGGAGCTTGGGTGGCTGGGGGTTGTGGCCAGCCTGCAAACAGCCATCAGCCCCTCCCCCAGACTGGCCAGGCACCCCAGTGGGGTGCGCCCCCACAGGGGTAGCTTTGCTCAGCCACAAGCCAGGCTGCCGGCTGCCAGTACAGCAGTCGTGGTGGATGTCCGATTGCAGCTTGGGCCTGCTCCCCGCTGGCAAGTGGACATCCCCCGAGGGCTCCTGGGCTGCCAGAGGGATGTCTGATTGCCAGTTTAGGCCCGATCCCGCAGGGAGTGGGCCTAAGCCAGCAGGTGGTCATCTCCCAAGGGGTCCCAGACTGCAAGAGGGCACAGGCCGGGCTGAGGGACCCCCGCCCCCGAGTGCACAAATTTTTGTGCACCGAGCCTCTAGTAAGAAATAAACATGTGGTGTTCATCCTGGGTTCCTGGTGCAAGCTCCCCAAATCTGAGTTACGTGAATGCGGTGACTTTTGGAAGGCTCCTAAGGATGGGGGCTGGTTGCCGGGAGAACTGATCATGTCATTAAAGGGCTGGAATTTCAGTCCCCGCCCGCGCCCCCTTCCCCCCATCTCCAGGGAGGGGAGAGGGACTGGAGATTAAGTTCAATCGCCAATGGCCAATGATGTAATCAATTACGCTGTGTAATGGAGCCTCTGTAAAAGACCCAAACAAAGGGCTTTGGAGAGCGTCCAGGTGGGTGAACACCTGGAGATTTGGGAAGGTGTGGGAGCTCCGCCCCCTTTCCCCAACCCCCGCCCTGAGCATCTCTTTCATCTGGCTGTTCCAGAAGCACATCCTCTTGTAATAAAACCAGTAATGTAGCCAGTGAAACAGTTCTGAGCTGTGAGCCCTTCTCCGAATTCATCAAGCCCAAGGTGGGGGTCATGGAACCTCTGATTTATAGCTGATGGGTCTCAGATGCACAGGTGACAACCTGGACTTGTAATTGGCATCTGAAGAATGTGTGTGTGTGTGTGGTGTGTGTGTGTGGCCGGGGCTGGAGGCAGGGGTCGGGGGGATGGGGGGCGGCAATCTTGTAGGACTGGGCCCTTAACCTGTCAGATCTGACACCTTCTCCTGGTAGACAGTGTCAGAATTGGGTTGACTTGCAGGAACACCCCGCTGGTGTGTCAGAGAGCCCTTCCCCTTCTCACTCACATTGGAATCTGAGTGCAGAATCCTCTTACCAGCCACCCCTGAGATCTCCAGCTGATGGTGAGACCACAAATGCCCTTTTGAATCAAAGGCATCTTAGGCTGGACTTTCTGTCCCTTGCTATAAAGAAAATCCTACTGGATACAGCATTGCCTCGTATAATCTTTCCAACAACCATGAGGCACAAACTGTAACCCCCCCCCCCGTTACAAAGGAGGAAGAGAAACAGAGGCACGAGGAGCTATGTGATGTCGGAGGTGAGGGGGAATTGAATTCACTCTACAAGGATTTAGGAGTGAACTTGAGTCCCACACTCATAGGTCCACCACACACCTCAGTCCGAAGTAGAGCATCTCCTGGGAGGGAAGACCTGATTCCCCTCCAGCCAGGGGGTGGTGGAGGGCATCCTTCTCTGCTGTCCTCTGCCCCACGTGCCCTTTTCCTGGAAGAATAACACCATTCAGAGGAGGAGGAGCTCTGTAAACTCTCGAAGGGCGTAAGCTTGATGTCAAGGGCCCGAGGGGCTCTGAATGGTCCAATATCCTCTCCTTCCCGGGACTGATGTTTTAGCGCCCGCCTGTTAGAAGTCCACTCTTCTCTCTGAAGATACTGGGCTCTGGTAAGGATGCAAATACATCTCAGGCCCCGCTATCAGTCATGACTGGCTTGTAGGAAGCATGGCTTCGGGGCAGCAGGCCCAAGGTGGGGATGGTGGGCGTGAAGCTATGGAAGGGGAAAAGGGACATCTGAGCACCAGGGAAGTTGTAATGGGTTGAGCGAGCACGTCAGCCATACAAATTTGAAAATGGAATAAAACAATACTATGATCTGGGACTTGCTTCAAAAGAACACGGGGAGGGGAGAGTGGGTGGAGATATAGATGAAATAACATCGGCCGTGAGTTGATCACTGTTGAAGCCAGGTTATTCTGTCCGCCCTTTGAAATTTCCCATCACGATTCTAAAAAGCTACGATGAATAATTCAAAAACCATGTTTCCTGTGCCTTGTTCGTTGCAAAGCCCTTTGGGCGCATCTGGCATGCACCTCACAGATGTTTGTCCCCATTTTAAAGATGGTAAAACTGAGGCTCAGAGAGAGGCGACGTCCTTTACGCCAGAGGGAACTGAGAGCTGGACCCGGGTCTTCCAACACCTGCCTTCCCAGGTTCGTCTGGGTCAACGGGCAGCAGGAGCAGGTTGGGCTGACCAGCCGGGCTGACCGGCTGGGATGGGTCACAGATGAGTCCGTCCTGCCCACTTCCAAGTCTTGCCTGGAGGCCGCCGAGCCTGACTGGTGTGGCCCACAGCCCAGCAGGGCCTCAGCCACTGAGTGCACAGCGGGGAGCTGCTCCCAGCCACCGTTTCTCGTGCTCCACGGTAGTTCAGAAAACCCCACGTCTAGCTCTGGACCTTTCCTGGGCATCCTGGGGACGGGAGCCTAAACATGTGGGTCTGATCAAGGGAGACCCACGTGGGCCTCCCTGCCCCCCTTCCCATAACGACTTCCTCCCGTCCCCTTGAAGCTCTGTGCGTGTGCCTGTGCTTTTTTTCTTCTCTTTCCTCCCCAACATATGGATTCCCGGCTCCTATTTCAAACTCAATTGCTCCTCGGCTATAAACTCCCCGAAGCTCTCCATTTCCTTTTTCCATTGCTCATTCTTTCCTAAAGTGCACGCAAAAGCCTCCCCGAGCTCCGTTCCAATTTCCTTGTTTACGAAAGAAGGGCAAGGAGAACCGTGATTTCCATGATCAAGGTTAAGCTCGGCCGGGTTCCTCCCTTAGGAGAAGGCACCTCGGGAACCTGGGAGATCAAAGCCTGCCAGGTACACGAACAAATCGCAGGAAAGCCCCGATTCCCCCCCAAATCCGCATCCTGCAGGAGGCCTGAGGCAGTGCCTTCTGCGCCGCGGTTAGCTGCAATGTCCTTGGTGAAAGTCACTCGTGGAATAGAAAGAAAGGACAGCCACGGGCACGATTCCCAGGAGGTTCCCACTGTGGTGGGAGTGCGTTTTCCGGGGAGGGTGGAACAGGTCCGAGCCTGCTCCTCAGCCCGCGGCCTTGCATTTCTTCAGGATGGTACCAACCTACCCCTCAGAGGCAGAAAAGAGCCAGCCCTCGGCCCTGAAATGCTGGACACGTCAGCGTCACCTGGGGGCAGGGAGGGACTGCGGTTTCATGCATCATCAGGGCCTGGTGCAGGGAGGGTCCCCTCCCTCCCCCCAGGCAGAGGCCATAGGCCTGCAGGTGCCTCCAGGGGCCCAGCAGGTGACACAAATGGCCTGAGGGGGTGGCTACGTTGACACAAGGCAGCTGACACTGGGCTCAGCCTGTGGAGCAAAGGTCGGTGGGTCCCGGTGGGGACTGGTGGTAGCCATGCACGGCTGGCTGGCTACGGCCTTGGAAAAGGAGACCCTGAGCTGCCAGATGGTCCATTCTTCCAAAGCAGAGGAGGTCTGGCCTTGACACCAAGTCTCCTGACTTGGGAAGGGACTTCAGTGAAAACTACCGCAAAGGCTACAGAAAACTACCATAAAATCACAACCTTCTGGGCTCAATCGGATCTGCCTGGCAGTCCGAGTTCACCCGAGCACCTCACATTTGATGCACCTCGCAAATGTTTGTCCCCATTTTAAAGATGGGAAAACTGAGGCCCAGAGAGGCGAAGTCCTTTACGCCAGGGGGAGCTGAGAGTTGGACCCGGTTCTTCCAACGCCTGCATTCCTACCGCCCAGACCGAGGAAGCGGGTCCCCGCATCTTCAGCGGGGCGGGCAGTGCTGGGACAGGAGGCCGGAGGAGGTCAGAGGAAGGCCTAGCGAGAAAGGCCTTCAAGGAGGTCGGGCCGCTTGCCATTCCCAGGCTCATAAAACACTTCCAGGCTTCTGTCACTTAATCACGCCCTGTCTGCGGCCAGCTGGGCCCATCCCAACAACCCTCCCATCCCCTGCAGAAATGCCCCTCTTCTCTCAGGCCACTTCATGGGGCCCTGGAGAACTTTCTCTTTGGAGGAGGCCAAGGTGTCATGTCAGCCTCTGGCCATCTTCCAGACAGCGTGCACTTTCCCTGCCCATGGAAGAATAGAGGGGCCCCTTCTTTTCTTTCTTTCTTTTTTTTTGTCATTGGGGATTTAAAAAAATATATATTTTTATTGATTTCAGAGAGGAAGGGAGAGGGAACGAGAGAGAGAAACATCAATGATAAGAGATTCATTGATCAGCTGCCTCCTGCACACCCTCTACTGGGGGCCTAGCCCGCAACCAGGCACGTGCCCTTGACAGGAGTCGAACCTGGAACCCTTCAGCGTGCAGACCGACGCATAACCCACCGAGCCAAACCAGCGAGGGCTCCTTCCTTTCTTTCATACTCAACAAAATCATGACCAGTAACTCTGTGTCCTTGAAGAAGCTTCTTTTTTGGCTAGCCCCCCCAAAACAACAAAAAAACCCCCCAAAACATATTGTGCTTCAAGGTCTGCTTCTGGACCTCATCTCTGTGAGAGAAAGAGGAGAGATAAGAGGGAAACTAAGGCATAGAGTGGGGAGCGATTTGCCAAAAGACACATTCCCTTGGCAGGGCTCGGGCGAGCTGGCAGAACCACGCACGAGGCTATTTTTAAGAGTCCGGGTGCCTTCCTGAATCGTACATAATAAAGACAAGTGGAGTTTCCTTCCAGTGGTGCCGTGGAGTGCACCGAGGGGCGAGGGGAGGTTCTAGGCAACCTTGACTCTTCCAGTTAGAGTCTTTTTCTTTCTTTAAAAAAAAAAAATTTTTTTTATTAATTTCAGAGAGGAAGAGAGAGAAACATCAGTGAAGAGAGAGAATCATTGACCAGCTGCCTCCTGCACGCCCCACACTGGGGACTGAGCCCACAACCCGGGCATGTGCCCTGACTGAGAATCTAACCATGACCTCCTGATTCATAGGTTGACGCTCAACCACTGAGCCATGCCGGCCGGGCTAGAGCCTTTTCTTCTTGCAATTCCCTATAGACAGGGAGCGAGAAAGGCGAGTGGGAGGGGATGACGGGAGGAGACCCTGCAGAGGAAGGGAAAGGGCACTGCACAAGCCAGGGCCTCCAGGAGGGTGTGTGCGTGAACCTTTGGGTGTGTGTTACCTGTATGCTTGGCTTGTTACAAGCCGTTTTGGTAGAAGGAGAAGTATTGTTTTTAAATGAGAGCTACTTTAACATATCCCATCCATTAAAAGGGCAATATGCAAATTAACCATCACTCTGTCACAAAGATGGTGGCACCCATAGCAGCCAGGGCACACAGGACCCTGGTGGCATTGCCCTGGCGACGGGCCCCAGCATCCCACGCGCCCCGGCCCACAGAGGGAGGAAGGGAGGGAGGGCGGGTGGGTGGGCCTCTGGCCAGAGGCTGGCCAGGACAGGGGACGCTGGCATCATTGCAGGATGGGCTGAGGGGCCCCCCCTCCCCCGTGCATGAATTTTGTGCACCGGGCTTCTAATACCTATGTATTTGTATTGACTTCAGAGGGGAAGGAGAGGGAGAGAGAGAGAGAAACATCAATGATGAGAGAGAATCATTGATCAGCTGTCTCCTGCATGCCCCCTACTAAGGATCCCCCGCAACTCAGGCAGTGCCCTGACCCGGAATCAAATACGTGACCTCCTGGTTCCTGGGTGGACACTCAACCCCTGGCCACACCCGCTGGGTGAGAAGTCTGTTTGTACTTCCGTCTATAACACGCTCCTAAGAAACCCTGTGTGACTCCGGTTTCTCTCTCTCTCCCGTCTCGCCGACACACTGTCACTCTCCATGGAATCAGCATGTTTATTGGGCCCCTTCTTGGTACCCGGCACCGCGACATGCACGGAGGTTCCATCGAGGAACGAGGAAGAGCGTCCCTGCCGACAGCGCTCTCGCAAACGTGGCGAGCGTTCCTAAAACCCGCCGAACTTCCTGTAGGAAGTGTGGCAGGCATCGACCCCACCAAGTAACGCAGGACAAGAAGGGCCAGGATGCTCTGTGTGCGCAGGGCCAGCGGCGTTGCGACAGGAAGCAGAGTGGCCGTGGTGGGCAGACCAAGCCGGTTTTCCGAAAAAAGGCTACAATTACAAAGATGGTGCCGAGGCTTGAAGGCGTTGAGCCCAGCTGCCGATCTAAGAGAACTGCTGGCTATGAAGAGATGCGAGCATTGTGAACTGGGAGGAGATAAGAGAAAGGGTCAGGTGCTCCAGTTCTAAGCTTCGGGTTTGGTTTTATTATCTGACAATAAAATCTTGCTATGTTCACTACAAAAACCAACAGCAAAGGAACAAGGAAGACCCCATCCTCGCCCTCAGGGAGCCCGCAGTTTAAGAGCGGGGCAGACAAGAGCCCGGGAGACTGCAATTCCACGGGGTAGGCACGCGGACAGGGGAAGTGGACATGGACCGGGCGAGGGGGGGGGCCTCAAGCTGAAAGGCGGGCGGGAGGAGTGTGTGTGTGGGGGAACAGATTCTGCAAGCAATGAGGTCTCAGATTGGAGGGCGGATTGGGAACTGGACCAGGAACACGGACACGTGAGTGTTTCCGGCAGAGGACATCGCATGGACAGGGACCTGGAGGTGGGCCTGCCTCTGGTGATTGTTGAAAAGCTGCAGTTGGAGCTAAGGAAGGAAGGCACGTTCCACCCTGGGGAGGGCTTGGGGGGAGCTCTGGAGCCAAGCATGGAACTGTTCCTAAAGGGGCAACCAGCCCAAAATGGAGTCACTTGTGCTAAGCCCCCCATCGGCCCATCGAGGCTTCCCTGCAGCCTATCTCAGGAATGTGACCTTTGCCCCGTCCATCTGGACTTGCCTGGCCAGCACCAGCGAGGTCATCGGCAGGACAGACCCCGGCCCTCCCCCCGAAGGGAGGTGGCCTCGCCTCCAACAATCCATTCTTTGTTAGAAGCCTCCTCGTTGCTCCTGCTCCTGCCTAGAAAAGCTTCCCACTTTCCACAGCTCCTGGGAGCTCCCTCCTGCTCCCCAGCTGGGACGCTGCCTGATGCAGGAATCAGTGAATCAAGCCAATTAGATCTTCGCATTTCCTGAGTTGGATTTTTTTTTTTTTTTAAACAGGACTGACGTGGCCGTCGCCATAAGCCAAGGCTGAGAACCTTAAAAATCATTGCTCTCAGACTTCCACTGCTCAAAGCATTGAGCGTGCTCTCCTGTCCTTGGGGAACCCGGCATGCGGGGTGGAGAACGAAGTGGAACGAGGTGGGACACAGTCCTTCCTTCTGAGCAAGGACATGCACACTGGGGGGGGGGGGGGGGGGGGGCACAGAACCTGAGACGAACTGGCTTTTAAAAATTGTTTTGTTTTTTGTTTTTGTTTTTTTTTTTTAAATATATTTTATTGATTTTTTACAGAGAGGAAGGGAGAGAGATAGAGAGTTAGAAACATTGATGAGAGAGAAACATCAATCAGCTGCCTCCTGTACATCTCCTACTGGGGATGTGCCCGCAACCCAGGTACATGCCCTTGACCGGAATCGAACCTGGACCCTTCAGTCCGCAGGCCGACGCTCTATCCACTGAGCCAAACCGGTTTCAGCTAAAAAATTTTTTTTTAAAAAATATATTTTTTATTGATTTCAGAGAGGAAGGGAGAGGGAGAGATAGAAACATTGATGATGAGAGAGAATCATGGGTCGGCTGCCTCCTGCACGCCCCCTACTGGGGATGGAGCCTGCAACCCAGGCACGTACCCTTGACCAGAATCGAACCCGTGACCATTCAGTCCGCAGGCTGACGCTCTATCCACTGAGCCAAACCAGCCAGGGCCGAACTGGCTTTTTTTAAAAAATGTATTTTATTGATTTTTTACAGAGAGGAAGGGAGAGAGATAGAGAGTTAGAAACATCGGTGAGAGAGAAACATCGATCAGCTGCCTCCTGCACATCTCCTACTGGGGATGTGCCCGCAACCCAGGTACATGCCCTTGACCGGAATCGAACCTGGGATCTTTCAGTCCGCAGGCCGACGCTCTATCCACTGAGCCAAACCGGTTTTGGCCGAACTGGCTTTTAAATGATAACTTACAGAGGGCAAAGAACACCCATTCTCTCTCTCTCTCTCTCTCTCTCTCACACACACTCACACACACACACACACACATACACACACACACTGGCCTAGTAAACTAGGCAGAGTATTATATATATTTTTTTTTCACAGAGTAGGAAACTGAGGCTCAAAGAGGAAAAGCATCTAAGGTTATTGGCTCATTCATTCATTCATTCATTCACCGGCCCAGAAAACACGCACAGAGCACCTGCTGCTGGCGGGCTGGTGCTAGGCACTGCGGATATGGGATGGTGATGAGTAAACACAGACGCAGTTCTCCCTACACGGGAGCCAGGGTTTAGAGCCACTGCTTCCACTCCAGTCCCCGGCCCTATAGATTGGAGGTGCTGTCCCCAGCGGGCGGCCGTTCACTGCCCCAGAGCCTTGTCAGCACAGCCCCCAGACGAACCCTCGGAGGAAACAGCGGCATGGTTGCTCTGCCGTGTATCTCCAGGACAAGATGCAGACCCAGCTCTTCCCTCCCACTTAGAAACCGGACCCACCCGAGGTGGTCCTGGGCCTGGTTTCTTTGAGTCACCGGGAGGTTTCCCAGTCCGCCTCCACCCCCTGTTCTAGCCTAAAGCGAATGCTGGGAAACCCTCACCTTTTGCGAGTCTTCCCTCTGAACACTGACTGATGACCTCGGAGGGATGGGATCAAACTTCTTTCCAAGCAAAAGGGGGGTGGTGGGAGGGGAGGAGGGGGCGAGCGGGGAGTGAGCAAGGGAAGAGAAGACACGGGGTCCTTGCTTTGCCCCCTGCACGGTTCAGCTGGGAGCCAACTCTGCCCACAGGCCGGCAAACCCACCAGACAGACAGCCCTCCAAGACCAAAGACGCTGGGGAGAGGCTGGTGGCCCAGCTCCCCGGAGCCCGGAGCCCGGGCCATGCTATTTCCTGGGGCAGAGCAAGTCACAAAGGATGAAAGCTGATGACTGAATGTCTGGGGCCGGGTGGGAGGCCTGGCCAGGAGGTGGGGGTGGAGCGGTGGGAAGGGAGGAGGGGTGGGGACTTGGCTGGTTTTGCACAGACACATCTCTTCATTTTTCCAGACTGGAAAAAAGCAGTGCGGGCTGCGCACATTTGCAGAGAGTCACGGTATTTACTATGCTTCCTGGCTCAACAGATTTCCTTCTGTCATTCCGTCAGACGCAGCTTGTATTTTTTCATAGCCAGAGCCCAGCAGACCGTGGGGGCTCCCCCCCCCCCCCCCCCGCCCGCCACCTTGCGTTAAAAAAACACACACATCACCAGGAACTCCCAAAGCCCGGCTCACATGGGCAGCAGGTGTGGGTGGGTGGAGGGGAGCATGTTGCAGCGAAAAACCCATGTTCAGACAAACCGTGTCTCCTCCGTGGAAGTGTTTAATGACACCCCTCGCTTTCCCAGCACGCACTGTTTCCTGAGCAGCCTCGAGAACCAACTGCTCGAGTAGAAACAGCCTCCCGCGTCCTGGTCCTGTACGAGACTCTCGGTTATCTCTAGTGATGGTGGTGTGGGGCAGGTTTGGGGGAGGAGGAGGGTTTTTTAAAAAGGGTTTAATAAGCCTGGCTGGTGTGGCTCAGCGGTTGAGCTTCAACCCAGAAACCAAGAGGTCCCTGGTTCGATTCCCGGTCAGGGCACATGCCCGGGTTGCGGGCTTGATCCCTAGTGTGGGGCGTGCAGGAGGCAGCCAATCAATGATTCTCTCTCATTATTGATGTTTCTATCTCTCTCTCCCTCTCCCTTCTTCTCTGAAATCAATAAAGATATATTTAAAAAAAAAATAAAAGTGCTTAATAATAATTTTTAAAAAATCCCTTCTTGCCAAAATGTGTCTATCCAGAGCTCAGATCTAGAAGTGTTTCTGGCCAGATGTCAGAATAGGAAGCTATGTGTTGAAGCCCTGTATGCTAGGATATTAATTCAACCCAACAGACATTAACTGAGCACTTACTATGCGCAAGGCACAGTGCTAGGGGTGGAGATGTGTAAGCTCACCCAACTTAGCATGCACATTCCTTTTTTTTTTTTAAATCCTCACCTGAGGGTATTTTTCCCCATTGATTTTTAGAGGGAGTGGAAGGGAGGAAGAGAGGGAGAGAGAGAGAGAGAGAATGAGAAACATTGATGTGAGAGACACGTCAATTGGTTGCTTCCCACATGTGCCCCAACCAGGGCTGGGGATCGAACCTGCGACCCTGAGGTGTGTGGGGGGAGCAGACGCTCTGACCATTGAGCCACACCGGCGAGCGCTGCACTTTCCATTTTTATTAGAAAGTGGCCTGTGAACCCAATGGCCAATGGTGGGCTTTCAGTCAGCAGGGATGAGTCAGGTCAGTGAGAAAAGTCTTGCCGGGATGGGAGAGGGGAGAGCTTTCTCGGGCCCCTTCATGTCACACTCCTTGGTTCCTGCATGTGTAATGCCAGTCAAACCACCACCCTGAATTTCAGTCATCAAATCTCACTCAAACAACCTCAGAGTCCGAGGAGGGGGGGTGGGGGGGGGGGCGGGCGGGGCAGGAGGCTCATCTTCAGAGATGATGTAATGACAGATTCAGGCAACCTCTGCCCTCTCCGGGCAGCAGGAGACTAAATACATGGATACCCCACGGGACACAGGTTAGCCTCGCCCAATGCAACGGAACAGAGCCTCTGACCTCCGCCTCTTCTTGGGTTGGCAAAGCGCAAGTCATCTTGCCTTCCTTTATTTATTTATTTTTATTTTTTTAATATGTTATTGTTTTTTTACAGAGAGGAAGGGAGAGGGATAGAGAGTTAGAAACATCGATGAGAGAGAAACATCGATCAGCTGCCTCCTGCACACCCCCCACTGGGGATGTGCCCGCAACCCAGGTACATGCCCTTGACCGGAATCGAACCTGGGACCCTTCAGTCCGCAGGCCGACGCTCTACCCACTGAGCCACACCGGTTAGGACTTGTCTTCATTTAAAGAGAGAGAGAGGGGCCACACCGGCTTCTCCTCCAACCTGCTTCTGAGCCAGGAGCCTTGGGGAGGTGGAGGAATGCCGTGGGCAGAGGGGAGCGAGAGGGTCTCCAGGGGCTCAGGGGAGCCGGGGCAGCCAGGAATTCTCTACAGTCCAAGTGGACCATGCCAGATATAGCTCCTTCCCCCCCCCCGCCCCCCCCGCTTTTCTTTTAAAAAACTATTCTGGGTTTCCTTTCCAAAGTGGAAATGCAGGGATGGAAAAATGAGTTTCAGTTGCTATGGAAATAGGAGTTGGCTGGGGCCTGCAGGAGCAGCAGCTGGAGTGGCCCTGTGACAGACGGGGCTTCCGGGGCGGGGGGGGGGGGGGGGTCGAGAGCAGTGGGCTTTAGCAGGGAGGAGGAGGAGGGAAGGAGAAAGGAAAGGAGGCAGGCTGTGTCACCAGACTCTGCGGCCCATGCATTCTGCAGGCATTTGGCGTGTTACGGAATGAGGTATGTGTGTGTGTGTGCGTGTGTGTGTGTGTGTGTGTGTGTGATGTGTAACCCCACAGGCCAAAAAATAACCACCAAGGAGCAAAATAAATCCAATGCCAGCAGAAGAACAAAGTTTCACTGGTAGGTCTAGAAAACCCTAAGTTTGTTGGACGACAGAAGGGGCGAGGACTGCCATTCATGAGCCATCCTGGGGGTGGGGGACATGGCTGGGACCTCCTACTCCATGCTCCCTCACCCCAATATTATCCTCACACATCTCCTCCAGCTGAAGCTGATGTGGGCCAGCAACACAGCCCCCGAAACCCCCCACAGGGTTGGGAAGACATGGGGAGAGTAAGCTGGCTGTTCAGTTTCATCTGTACCTCTGGTGGCTGTTTCTGGGCAAGGTGGGACGTCTCCGTGACCTCGGGGCTCTGAGATCTTTTCACTTGAGGCTTCAAAGGGGTCTCATGCTCTCAGCATCCCATCCTGGGGAGATGCTTTGAGTAGGCCTATGGTGACTTCCGGCTTTTGCTGGAGACCTTAGCAGGGCCTGCCAGAGGGATATTATGCTTTTCTCACTCCTACAGCCAGTAAGAGAAACCACCAGGCCCTTTCCTCCCATCCTAGTGGGGGTGAGTGGACAGGGGGACCTCACATTCATGAAGGGACTAAAATTTGGGTTTTTCACACCATACAATCCTATTAATGTCTATATATGCTGTTCCTAAGAAACACTGAGAGGGTTGAAACTGACCAACATTCTGGGGTCTCTTTGTGAATTTCTTTTGTCTTGTTATATATATGTTGTCATATATTCATATATATATTTCAGTATATCAGAAGTTTCAAAAAGTGGAAGTGGGATAAAAAATAATAAAATACTTAGGAATAAATTTAAACAAGGACACTGAAAATTGCAAAACATTGCTGAAAAAAAATTTAAAAGATACAAATAAATGGAAAGATATCCCATGTTCATGGACTGGAAGACTTATTAAGATGTCAATACTATTCAAAGTGAACTATGGATTGAATGCAAGCTCTATCCCGATGATATTCCCGCCCCCCCAAATCTTGAAAAAGAGGAACAAAGTGAGAAGATACAAACTTTCTGATATCAAAACTTACTCCAAAGGTAGAGTTATCAAAACAGCATGCTATCGGCATACAGACAGACATAGAGACCAATGGAACAGAATAGAAAATCTAGGAAGAAAACATTGCAGATATTGTCAAATGATTTTCAACAGGGTCCCAAAATCATTCAATAGGGAAAGGACAGTCTTTTCAACAAATGGTGCTGGGAAAACCGGATATTCACATGCAAAAGAATGAAGCTGGTCCCTTACGTTATACCATATACAAAAATTACCAAAATTATATCAAAGATCTAAACATAAGATCTAAAACTATAAACTCTTATGAGAAAACAAAAAAGAAACAAATTCTCATGATACTAGATTTGGCAATGATTTCTTGGATGAGACACCAAAAGAATAGGTAACAAAAGAGGAAACTAGAGCCAGGCTGGTCTGACTTAGGGGTTGAGCTTCAACCTATGAACCAGGAGGTCACGTTTGGATTCCTGGTCAGGGCACATGCCCAGGTTGTGGGCTTACCCCCCTTGGGGGTGTGCAGGAGGCAGCTCATTAGTAATTTTCTCTCATCATTGATGTTTTTATTGGTATCTCTCTTTGAAATCAATAAAAGAAAAAATCTATCTATCATCTATCTATCTATCTAAAAGCCTAAGCGACCATTCAACTGTTAGCTATGACGTGTACTGACCACCAGGGGACAGATGCTCAATGCACAGGCATAAAAACATGGAACAGACTGATGAATCTCAGAGGGAAGGGGGAGGGGAGAGGATGGGAAGAGATTAACCAAAGATCTTATATGCATCCTAGAGGCCTGGTGCACGGATTCATGCACCGATGGGATCCCTCGGCCTGGCCTGCAGGGATCTGACCAAAACCAGCAGTCCAACATCCCCTGAGAGGTCCCGGATTGGGAGAGAGCGCAGGCCAGGCCGAGGAACCCCACCGGTGCACGAATCTGTGCACCAGGCCTCTAATGTGTGTGTGTGTGTGTGTGTGTGTGTATGAAAAAAACTAGATAAATTGAACTTCATCAAAATTTTAAAAGCTTTTGTGCATGCAGCCAATTCTATAAAGAAAGGAAGCCCAACATCCCAGCAAACTGCTTCCCGGTTGCAAGAAGTCGTTACTGGGAGGGACACAGCAAGTCACCTGGGGATGTGGGGGAGACCACCTCAGTGGGCTGCACACACAACATCTATGATTATTGATCTGCAAAAGTTCTTAAAGACAAGACAGGATGTGCCTCTGGTCAAAGCAGGAAGAGGAAGGCCTGGAAATCAAATCAAGACTTGACAATGAATTAAAAAAAAAAAAAAAAAGCCCGGCCAATTGTATTAACAGAGGCGAACGGGATATTAGGTAGAGAGAGATAGTGATGTCCCAGGAGCTCAGGAAAAAGCAGAATGAAAGAGCAAGTCTTTGAGAGTTTGTCTTGTGTCCCATGCTGTCCAGAGTGGTGGGAGCTCGGGAAACCTGAGCATCATAGGCAGCCCAGAGGGCTGGCCGGCGTGTCCTGGAATACTCCCTCTCTCTTTTTTAATGAGGGCAACTGTGATAGAGGAGTATTATTTTATTTTAAATATGATTTTATTGATTTAGAGAGAGAGAGAGAGGGAGAGAGAGAGACATGGATTTGTTGCTTTCTGCACACCCCCTACTGGGGATTAAGCCTGCAATCCAGGCATGTGCCCTGCCGGGGAATAGAACCTGTGACCTCTCAGTTCATGGGACTAAGCTCAACTGAGCCACACGGACCAGGGTCTGGAATGGTCTCTTTTTATTTTTTCTTATTGACCTCAGAGAGGAAGGGAGAGGGAGAGAGAGATAGAAACATCAATGATGAGAGAGAATCAGTGACCGGCCGCCTCCTGCACGCCCCACACTGGGGATGGAGACCGAAACCTGGGCATGTGCCCTGACTAGGAATCAAGCCGTGACCTCCTGGGTCAGAGGTGGATGCTCAATACTCTCTTGATGAGGATCTCAAGGTCGGTCCACAGAACAGTGGGAAGATTCGATCATTGATTAGTCACGTCTACCATGAGCCCAGGGCTGGGGTGCTGATGCCCTTCTGGCCCCTCGGATCCCTGGGAGGATGCAGAAATCGGAGCCTGCCCTGGCTACTAACGCCATTCCTCGCACTCCCCTTGCTCTGATTCCACAAATACCAGCCTTCTAACTGGAAGTGGGCTTTCCCTGCAGGGAGAAGAAGGTGCTGACAAGCCGACATGGAGTTTCCAGGCCTCTTCCCAGCGCCTGTCCCTTCGTGAGTGCGTGTATTTGTGGTCTGGCTTCCTCACTGGGCTCCTGTGAATTTGGTGAGTCTGTCCCTCTCGGCCTGATGAGCAACACGGGCACTGAAGGCACTGGCCTCCGGCCTGCCAGGAACGAGCCTCGGCAGCCTCCAGCGCCCCGGGGTGCTGGCTGGGAAGGGCTCTCTCTGGGTGCCCAGCGTCCTTCTGGACACCACCATCTAGCTGCTCTTTGCCAAGTCCATCACTCCAACCACCGCTGGAATGAGCTGTGGGAGGCCTCCTCCACTCTACCCCCCCCCACCCCCAAATGCTAAAGCAACAAAAATAACTTAAATAAAAAAGAATAGGGAAGAAAGAAACACTGTGTTTGGGGGAAGATGCGGAGAGCACACAGAGAAAAAGCAGAAGGAACTGGCAAGGTTTATTCCAGGGCAGGGGACACCCTCCAGGGGCAGCGGTTCCTGTCACCACACACCTCACGGACGGACGGCAGTGATGGGAGAGGGACGGATGTGTTCCCCAGGGCTCCAGAAGAAAGCCTGTCAACCTTCTGGAGAAGGGGCAGGAGAGCCAGGAGGCGGGTTTTGGCTAGATCGCAGAGAGGACCCATGGAAAGCAGGCCTCCTCTCATTCAAACAGCATCTTCACGCCTTTCTCTCCTTTTTTTCAAGCGCATGAGAAACAGTGTGTGAGAAAAGCGACTCAGAGCATGAACTCTGGCGTGCGTTGTCTGGGTTCCCTTTCCAGTTCTCGCTGCATAAGGATGGGCGAGTTCCTGAACTTCCCTCGGCCTGTGTTCTCAGCTAATAATAGTCCCGACCTCCAATAGGGCTTGACCCCTGCGGTTGTGTGAGGAGTAATGACGTCAGACACGTAGACACGTCATGTGCTTAGAAGAGCGCCCGGCACATAGGAAGTGCTCAATAAGGGTGGCGATGATTATCTTTTATTATGTTCTCATACCACCTTCACTATTTAGTATTTTTCCTTCAGTAGGCACATTTTAAAAAATATATTTTTTTAATTGATTTCAGAGAGGACGGGAGAGGGAGAGAGAGAGAATCATGGATCGGCTGCCTCCTGCACACCCCACACTGGGGATGGAGCCACAACCCGGGCATGTGCCCTGATTGGGAATCGGACTGTGACCTCCGGGTTCATAGGTCGATGCTCAACCACTGACCCACGCCAGCTGGGCTTTTTCTTTTCTTTTCTTTTTTTTTAAAATTTTGTTTTAATGCTTAAAGTATTACAAATGGGTTTTTCTTTAATACATTTTTTTTTTTTTAATTTCAGAGAAGGAGGGAGAGGGAGAGAGTGATAGAAACTTCAATGATGCGAGAGAATCATTGATCAGCTGCCTCCTACTGGGGACTGAGCCTGCAACCCAGGCATAGGCCCTGACTGGGAATTGAACGTGACCTCCTGGTTCATAGGTCGATGCTCAACCACTGAGCCACGGCGGCTGGGCAGTAGACACATTTTTTAATTTAATTTTTCAATTACAGTTTATATTCAATATTATTCTGTGTTAGTTTCAGGTGGACAGCATAGTGGTTAGACAATCAGATACTTTACAGAGTGGTCCCCCAACATTTCCAGTGCCCCCCCATACTTGGTTATTACAATTTTATTCACTCTATTCTCTATGCTGTACTCTACATCCCTGTGACTATTTTGTAACTATGAATTTGTACTTTTTAAAAAAAACAACAACATATTTTTGTTGATTCCAGAGAGGAAGAGAGAAATAGAAACGTCAATAATGAGAGAGAATCATTGATCGGCTTCCTCCTGCATGCCCCCTACTGGGGATCAAGCCCACACCCAGACATGTGCCCTTGATTGGAATCGAACCCGGGACCCTTCCGCCCTCAGGCCAATGCTCCATCCACTGAGCCAAACCCGCCAGGGCTGAATTTGTACTTCTTAATCCCTTCACCTTTTTTGCCCAGTCTCCCAACGCCCCTCTCTCAGGTAACCATCAATCTGTTCTTTGTATCTGAGTCTGTTTCTGTTTTGTTTGTTCATCTATATCAGCGGTTCTCAACCTGTGGGTCGCGACCTCTTTGGGGGTCGAACGACCCTTTCAGAGGGGTTGCCTCAGACCATCGGAAAACACATATATAATTACATATTGTTTTTGTGATGAATCACTAGGCTTTCATGATGTTCAATTTGTAACAATGAAATTGGGGGTCACCACAACATGAGGAGCTGTATTAAAGGGTCGCGGTAATAGGAAGGTTGAGAACCACTGATCTATATGGTTATTTACATTCCACATATAAGTGAAATCATATGGTATTTTAAGTAGACACATTATTTACGTACATTTATTTTTTAAAAAACACTTTATATCGTTATTCTCAGTGGGAAGCCAGCAACACTGGCCACATATAGATGGAAACGAAAGATACACATAAAACACCACGATGTTACTAAATCTTAGTGCCTGCCCGATGCCCTGAGTTTGAGGCCTGCTGTCTTCCCCACAAAGAGGAAGACGAGCAAGTGTGACGGGGGAACATTCTGGTACTTCCCTGAGACGTCTTCCGTTGACTGTGGTCAGAAGGAAGAGTCTGCCAAGTTCAAGGAAGTGAAAGGCCAGTGTGGCTGGAGCCCCTGCTCCGGGCAGAGAGCAGCAGAGGGCTGGAGAGGGAGGCCCTCAGCCGGGCTGAGACGTCGTGGGCTTCAGTGCCAAGGCTCTATGCCCCAGCAACTCACCCCAGAGAGCCCCCAGGGGGGTGGCAGCGCACTAGACAACAGCCAGAAACACTCTGTGGCCACCGGGACTCCTCAGCGACACCCCGAGGTCACCTACAGGTTCCAGAGGCGCGGCTGCCTCTCCCTTCTTTCTGCCTGAAGGCATTTTCTGGCCCCAGGAAGGTCAGCAGGCAGAGTGCAGAGCGGACCGGAAGTGCATGTGAGCCCAGCAGCATGGCTCAGTGGTTGAGCATCGACCTACGAACCAGGAGCTCACGGTTCGATTCCTGGTCAGGGCACACGCCCAGGTTGCAGGCTCGATCTCCAGTGTGGGACGTGCAGGAGGCGGCTGATCCACGATTCTTTCTCATCATTGATGTTTCTCTCTCTCTCTCTCTCCCTCTCCTTTCCTCTCTGAAATCAATAAAAAGATGTATTTAAAAAAGAAAAAGAAAAAAAGAAGTGCATTGCGTAGCAACGCTCCATCAATGCGGGGTGGGGAGGTGGGAAAATACCTCAGCTTCCTTGTCTCTTTGGGGGACAATCTCTCCAAGGGTCCTGGGAGGGACCAAGCCCAGTTGCCCTGGGGGTAACCCAGTCATCACATCCTTTACGGGCTTTCCTTCCTTCCTGGGCTCACTTCCCGCCCCCTGGGTTTTCCGGGATCCCCTCCCAAATAAGTTCCTGGCACCCAGGTCCTTGCCTCAGGATCTGCTTTTGGGGAAACCCCAACTATGGCACAGTTTGAAATTCTGACGATGGAATGAATGAGCTGCGCAGTGAGAAAGTTCCATTTTCGGGGGACATTCAACCCATGGCTGAGCTTGCTCCATAGAGCTTCGAGGCTCAGGTTTCAACTAGATGGACGGCTCGCACTTCCTGACCCTTGGGTCCCATGATTCTAGCTCAAGTCAGCAAACTGCAGTGCACAGCCAGCCCGATGCCTATTTTAAAAAAAGTGTTATTATTATTATTATTTTTTAATTTAGAGAGAGAGGAGGGGAGAAGGGTAGAGAGTTAGAAACATCAACCGGCTGCTTCCTGCACACCTCCTACTGGGGATCAAGACTGTAACCTCTTGGCTCCTGGGTCGATGCTCAATCACTGAACCACACCGGCTGGGCAATGCCTGTTTTTGTGTGTGTGTGTGTGTGTGTTTTTTTTTAATACAGTCTCTGAGCTAAGAATGGTTTTTATATTTTGAGTCTGTAGGCTGATGCTCTATCCACTGAGCCAAACCAGTCAGGGGCTGGTTTTTATATTTTTATTTATTTTTTTAAAATATATTTTATTGATTTTTTACAGAGAAGAAGGGAGAGGGATAGAGAGTTAGAAACATCGATGAGAGAGAAACATCGATCAGCTGCCTCTTGCACACCTCCTACTGGGGATGTGCCCGAAACCAAGGTACATGCCCTTGACCGGAATCGAACCTGGGACCTTTCAGCCCTCAGGCCGATGCTCTATCCACTGAGCCAAACCGGTTACGACGGTTTTTATACTTTTAAATGGTTGGGGAAAAAAATGGAAAGAAGAATAACATCTTGTGACCCAGGAACGTGACATGAAATCCAAATTTCAGCGTCCCTAAATAAAGTTTTATTGGAACACAGCGACACTCACACACTCATTTGTCTCCATATGACCATGGCTGCTTCTACCCTATGATGGCAGCGTTGAGTAGTTGCCGCTGAAACCCTATGGTCCACGAAGCTCAAAATATTTCCTATCCGGCCCTTCCAGAAAGTGTTTGCTGGCCCCTGTTCAGACCACTGTCCTGCAGGGGCAGGAGGCAGAGGGAGACCTAGTTGCTCCATAGGTGGGGAAACCCAGCATCCTACCTAGTACTCAGGGGGTGTTTTTCTCATTCACTGGAGTGTGAGTCCATTGAGGGCTGGCTCACCTTTGGTTCTTTCTACCATTTTATCTCTAGCGTCTTCCAGACTGCCTGGCACACAGTAGGCCCGCGACGACCAGCACATTCCGAACGAACAAATGAGTCAATTCAGGGACCGTGCTTCGCTGGCAGCCACGAGAGCGGTGTTCCAGGAGAACGCACCATGCACGGGCCTGCAGGGTGCTCGGTGCTCTCTGCGGTCCCTCCGTCAGCCAGGGGAACCGCAGACTGTGGTACTTTTGTGCTTGGCTCTGGAGTCCGGCTGCCAGGGTTCAAGTTCAGCATCTGCCTCTTATTACCATGCAACCCTGAGCACGTGCCTTGGCCTCTCTGGGCCCCAATGCAGTCATGATGGCCCTGCCTTGTAGGTTATGGTGGGGAGGCAAGGTGGCGACCCCCAGAAGGCACTTAGCACCGTGTCTGGCACAGGTACGCCCTTAGTAAACATTACCTTTAAAAAAATTTTTTTTTTAATCCTCACCTGAGGATATTTTTCCATTGATGTTTAGAGAGAGTGGAAGAGAGAGAGAAAGACAGAGAGAAATATCAATGTGAGAGAAACACATCGATGCGTTTGCCTCCTGCATGCGCCCTGACCAGGGCCCCGGCCAGGGAGGAGCCTGCAACCTAGGTACGTGCCCTTGACTGGAATCGAACCCGGGACCTTTTGGTCCACGGGCCAATGCTCTATTCACTGAGCCAAACAGGCTAGGGCAGTAAACATGACCTTTTATTGTGGATCATTCCCATGCCAAATCTTAAGAGTTTTATGCTATCCTACCCATTTTGCCGACGAGGAAAATGAGGCTAGGGTGGCTCCGTGACTTCTGGAGGGTCCTATAAGGGAGGGCCGGTTCTGGGGACTCAAAGCCCATGCTGGTTCCCACTTTGCTGTCATGTCAATATAAGGGGTCCCTTTTATTAGTAATAAGCTGACTCTGACTGCTCAGCTACATTTGCCACAA
This sequence comes from Myotis yumanensis, assembly GCF_028538775.1. NCBI lineage: Eukaryota > Metazoa > Chordata > Mammalia > Chiroptera > Vespertilionidae > Myotis > Myotis yumanensis. The sequence goes on from NW_027223769.1 coordinate 36,915,134, forward strand.
GGAGGCTGGCAGCTCCAGCCGGGGCCCCAGACCTTCTGTGGGATCAGGGTGAGGAGAACACCCCCTCCCCCCACCGCACACACACAAACACACTTCCCCGCAAGTCTTCCCTCATATCCCACATCAGTGTCTGTCTGCTCTCTGCCCACGTTCAAGTTCAACCCTTTCAAAAGCAGCCCTGTTGGGAGGGAGGGTGTGGGTTGGTTATCTTGGGTTGACAGCTCAAAGGCAGCGGCGGAGGTATTTCCTGCTTAAAAGGCACATAGAACAAGAAGAAGAAGAATCAGCAGTCTGGGCTGCCACACACGTCCTGGGTTTTTTCCCAACCCTTTACATCAAGGGTCCTCAAACTTGGCTGCTACATGGAGTCGCTTGGAAGTTATTATTATTATTATTATTATTATTAATTATTATTATTAATTTAAAATATTTTTATTGACTTCACAGAGGAAGGGAGAGGGAGAGAGAGATCAAAACATCAGATGAGAGAATCATGGACCGACTGCCTCCTGCACACCCCACACTGGGGATCGAGCCTGCAACCCGGGCCTGTGCCCCGACCGGGAATCGAACCTGACCTCCTGGTTCATAGGTCCTCGCTCAATCACTGAGCCACGCCGGCTGGGCGCGCTTGAAAGCTTTTCCAATATCCAGATGCCCAGACCTGGACCCAGACCACTCACACCGGAGTCTCTAGGGCACCAGACTTTTAAAAAAAAAACACGAATCCCCAAGCGATGCCAATGTGCAGCCAAGTTTGAGAAATGGTGCCTCGGACCTTGCCAGCCAGCACTCCGCTGAAGTCAGCAGCCTCGCTGCTCTCCGTGTAGGACGTGCTGTCCCGGGCATCGGGCATGCTTTGCAGGGGAGGTTCGTGCGCCAGCGCCCTGGTGCTCCCTCCGCCCCTGGGCCCGGCTGGGCTGGGAGACGGCGTGTCTCCAGGTCCCGGTCGGCGACCACACGCGCGCGAGGCCGCTCCGACTTCCCTGGTCCTCTCTGCCCCCACCGCACGCAGGGCTCGGCGGCGCCACGCTGCCCACCCCAACCAAGTTCAAGGGAAACGCCGGGGGCGCGGGGATCCTACCTTGGCCGCCGGCGCTGCCCGCCCGTCCCCGGGATCCGGAGGCGCAGGTTCGATCTGTCTGTCTGTCTGTCTGTCGGTGTGTCGCGGCTCCGCTGTCCTCTCTCCGGGGCGCCGAGAAGCGCCCGCTGGAGCGCAGCGCCACCTAGTGGCCCCGGGGCGGCCGTGCGGGGACGGGGCCTGGGAGGTGAGCGCTCAGTCAGTCCCGGGCGGAAATGCTGCCTCCGCTTCCCACGTGGGTGGTTTTCCAAGAAGCTAGGAATCCCGGGCGCAGAGCCGGGCAGGCGGGGTGGGGACGCCTTCCCTGTCCAGAGGGCGCCGGGACCTGGACTTGCGGCTTCCTTTAGGGGGCACCGAGGGGCAGCCAGGCCCCGGTCCTGGCCTGGGATCCATCCTGGGATTTTCCTGCCTGGTCTCTGGGACCTTCTCTTTCTTCCAGAAGTTTTCAGGACACCCCGATTTGGCAGAGCCTTCCTTTGAAATATGCAGGACACATTAGAAGATGCCGGGAGCCGGGCCCGCGTGGCTCAGTGGTTGAGCGTCGACCTATGAACCAGGAGGTCATGGTTAGACTCCCAGTTAGGGCACATGCCTGGGTTGGGGGTTCGATCCCCAGTGCGGGGCATGCAGGAGGCAGCAGATCAATGATTCTCTCTCATCCTTGATGTTTCTCGCCCTTCCTCTCTGAAATAATATATATATATAATATATGTATAATATATATAATATAATATATATATTATATATATATATATATGATGCAAGGGCTGGGATTCTCTCAAGCTAGGGAGGCCTTTCCCCTATGGGCAACCCTTTCCCCTTGCCACTCTCCCACCCCTCCCCCACTTCCTCCCCCTTGCCCTCCTAGCCAGTGCCCTCCAGAATCTGTGGCTGAACTTGATGAAACACTCAGTCAGACCCTGTGTAGCGTCGGGAGGCACAGTCAGGCCCTTTAGGATCTGGCAACCCCGGTACTGCTTCCCACCGGGGCAGCACTGACAGTTCTTGGGCTGTCTGCCACCCAATGTCAGTAGCCACCCCCTTAGTCACCGTGGGAGGTGGGTGGGGGAGGGGTGTCCGACCTGCCTTGGGGTGAGAACCTGTCAGCTAATAAAGATTCAGGTGACAATGAATGCAGTGTCCAGGGGGGTCTCGCTGGCAAGCTCCTACAGAGCCGTGGGAACCCTCGGCCGCCTCCGTTTCCTGAGGCTTCCAGTTTTGTTTTTATGTGTGTGAGTGTGTGTGTGTGTGTGTGTGTGTGTGTTTAAGACCTTCCAAAACAGGATTACCAAAATGGTGGACTCTGAAATATTTACATTTCACTTATTTCTTTGTTTCACAAATGTTAACTGAGTAGCTACTGGGACCCAGATGCTTTTCTACAAGCAAGGGCTACAATGAAGAGCAAAACACCCCCAAATGTTTCCACATTTTAATGCAACATATTAACATTGCAAATTAACTGCAATGCCAGGGAATGGAGCTCTTCACATAAATACAAGATATATATTAAAAAAAATCAGAGAGGCTTGGTGATGGGATATACAAGGTTTGCAAAGTTATATGGGGAACGTCCTCTTTTAATCCCAGCAGCTTGTCTCTGTGGCGACACTGGGGATAACATGGCCAGTGGGAAGATTAGAGACACTTTGTGAAAACGAGGCCTGTGCCAACCCTCCCTCCCCCAGCCTGTGTGTGTGCCTACTTCGTTTTTGGTCTCTCTGTACTGGTGTGATCTGGTCAAAGTGACCATCAAGGGCAGAGGAGGAGGGAGAGGAGGGAGAGGTGGGCAGTGCCTGGCAGGGCAAAGGACGGTGTGTGTGTGTGTGTGTGTGTGTGTGTGTGTGTGTGTGTGACGGGCCAGTCCCAGCCTACTCACGGTGAAGGTGAATCGGTCAGAGAAACGCTGACAGCCCAAGACGAGCACCAGCTGACGGGTACGATTCCCATTCTGTCACCTTTAAGTGTCTCTGAGTCACTTTCAGACGCTCTTGTCCTGGGCCCAACAAGAACTCCCTCCCGCACCCCCATACTCTATGCCCCAGAGCACACCCGGCAAAGTCCTGGATGATAGCCCCTGGGATTCTGACGTCAGCAGTCACCTGATGAGGTTCAAGGCTTCCTAATGACTTTCTCCTCTGAGTTCTCCGAGCATTTTTCTCATTTCACCAATCACAGTGTTCTCCATCTGCGATCTCCGTGAGGGGCAGCATGGGGTCTGACGGGTCGAAGTAGGGTCATTCATAATAATACTAATCTACACAGAATTTCTTAGATTCTGTCTAGATTAGTATTATTATTTGGGAAACTCTCTCTTCCAAAATACTTTTATCATCTGGCTTTCAGGACTTTTTGTTTTCAAGGGGGCATTTTTAAAGATAAGTTCACATTTATGTTAGGAGGTGTAACCTGTTTTTAGTAGGAAAGGGCTTATTATTGATCTTCTAGAGCAGTGGTTCTCAACCTTGGCTGCACATTAGAATCACCTGGGAATCTTTTTAAAATCCTGATTTCTGGGCCTCCTCCTCCGGAAATTCTGTTTCTTTGTTATGGGGTGGGGCCACCATCTTAGTAACAAAGAAACAATTTCCGGAGGAGGAGGCCCAGAAATCAGGATTTAAAAAAGATTCCCAGGTGATTCTAATGTGCAGCCAAGGTTGAGAAGCACTGTTCTAGAGTGATGCTCCGTTAAGAAGCGTGAGAATATTCTATCATCCAAAGTGGCTGGAGCTAGAAATGGGGGGCACTCAATGTCTTTCTGTAGGGTGCTTTGGGCTAAGTACTCTCCTGCCCTACCATCATAGCTGTAAGGGGACCCTCTGCACACAGCCCTCTCTGCCTCCACATTCTGGCCTACTTAAGCACAATTCAGGAAGTTTCTGGAAACTGCACTGATACGGGGATTTTGTTCCCCTGGGCAGGATGGCTTCCCCGGAGTCTTTGTCAGAGTCGAAGAATGAATCCACGAACGGAAGATGGTATAGCAAAGGTGGAAATTTACTGAAGAACAAGTACAGACTCCCACGTGGGGAGGGGGACAGAGTCCCACCGAGTTCCTTTTTCCTGGTTTATAAAGGCTGCAGTTTTTGTGCCTCAATATCCCCTCTGATTGGCCACCATTCCCCTTTGATTTGGTCACTATAGCAACTTTTGAGCTCAAAGGTCATACCTCACATGGGACACATGAGGCCTTCCTTCTTTGTTTTGTAAATATAGACCTTTGGCTACGCCCAGTTCCCTTGTCTTAGGGAAATGTAACTTCTGCCTTTCCCTTATCTTGTGGAAATGTAACTGTTGCCTCTCCCAACTCCCTTGTCTTATGGAAATGCACCCTTTTGTAACTCGGTAGCCCTGTGTTTTTTTCCATGGACACCCCCCCCTTAATTTAAAAAATGCCCTAAACCTGTCTATTTCACCCCCCAAAATTCCTATTTCAGCACGACACCCAAAATGGAACCTTGTACCATGCGGCTCAAAACACAGCTGCTGAGCTAAATGAGGGGCAGGTGTGCGTCTTTGTTTGTTTGCATGAGAAGCAGGAGAGAAAGGGTTTTAAATGATCTTAAAAACTAGGACCAGATGGCAAATAACCCCCCAGGCTCTTGGCAAACAGGTTTTATTTATATTTTCGTTCGAATGATCTTTATAATTAATTTTTTTTTCTTAAATGAGTACACAGTAAATCTGACTCTTTAGAATGTTGGTGTTCAGTTCCCTGGATTTTAGCACACGTACAGATTTGTGTAACTGCCACCAGAATGAGGCTACAGAACAGCAAAAAAACAAAAACAAAAACAAAAACCCTTTCGCCATCATTTTGTTCTCCATCCTTGTGGCTTTTGTCTTTTGGAGAATGTTACTGTGGACGAAAGGGGCCACATGCTGACCTGACAAGCTCAGGAGAGGCCTGCATAGCAGTTTTGCAAACTCAGAGACCTAAAGTCACCACAAAGGATGGTCTGAAATTAAACTTTAACTAAAAGCAGTGATGGTGGGCAGTTACATATCCTAAGCCAATATCTTCACTGATAAGGTCAACCTTTACCTTAACTGAACCTATCTGTCTTTTTGCATCTGAGATAACATATCCTTGGGATGTCTGGGTAACTTGTGACTTCCCTTTATCTGGAGCCCCTGGGGCACAACCAGGTGTGCTGGGTCCCAGGACAGATACCACAAATTCCTTCATCATCATGTTAATTGTTCCTGCCCCCACCTAAGCATGTGTCCATCATTTTACTTTTTATCCTATCACAGAGGTTTCCCCCGCTTCGCTTAATCCCACCTCCTTAAATCTGACACCAATGAATTTCATGTATAAATACGGATGTAACCCCGCCATTCTCCGGAGCACTATCTCAATTCGTTGAGGTTCTGCTTCCCGGCATATGTCGACAGTTTGGCTCAAATAAACTCACAACAATTCTTTACAGGTTTCAATGGGTTTTTTTTTTACGTTAACATTACATACAAGAAATCAAACAGTAGGTGACCGTTGGAGACTGGTTTCTTTTCACTCAACATGATGTCTTTGAAAGTCATCGCACCTGTTACATGTATCGCTGGCTTGTTCCTGTTTATTGCCGAGTGGTATTCTGATATGTGACTGTATCAGAGTTTGTTTCTCCACGCACATTGGAGTTGTTCCCCGTTGTTTTTTTTTTTTTTTTTTTTAAGGCATTTATTTATTTAACATCCGAGGATATTTTTTCATTGATTTTTTAGAGAGAGTGGAAGAGAGAGGGGAAGACAGAGAGAAATATTGATGTGAGAGAAACACATCGGTTGCTTGCCGCCTGCAACCAAGGTACATGCCCTTGACCGAAATCGAACCCAGGGCTCTGCAGTCCATAGGCCAACAACTCAATCCACTGAGCCAAACCAGCTAGAGCCCCCAGTTTTTGCTTTTTTTTTTCTTCTTTAATTTTTTTCACACATTTTTATTCATTTCAGAGAGGAAGGGGGGGGGGGAGAGAGAGAGAGAGAGACATCGATAATGAGAGGAAATCATTGATAGGCTGCCTCCTGCACCCTCACACTGGGGATCGAGCCCACCACCTGGGCATGTATGTGCCCTTGACCGGAATCAAACCCCAGGACCCTTGAGTCTGCAGGTTGACGCTCTATCCACTGAGCCAAACCAGCTAGGGCATGTTGTTCCCAGTTTTTGATTACTTGTTCTAAGTATTCATGTACAGGTTGTTGTGCAAGCCTAGGTTTTCATTTCCCTTGGATAAAGTTATGGACTGAAGGTGTTCCCCTTCCACCTCTCCCCTCCCCCCCCCTTCCGGCCCCAATTGACAAGTTGAAGCCTCGATCCCCAATGTGACTGCACTTGGAGACAGGGCCTTCAAGGAGGTAATTTAGGGTAAATGAGGTCATCAGGAGAGGCCTTAACCTTATCGCACTGGCGTCCTTATAAGAAGAGGAAGGGAGCCCAGCGCCCCCTTTCTGTGGGAGCACAGAGGAAAGGCACCCAGGGGGGCAGGCATCTGCAAACCGGGAAGAGAGCGCTCGGCAGGAACCCAATTACCCAGCACCTTGACCTTGGACCTCCGGCCTCAGAACTTGGGAGAAAAGGAATGCCTGTGGTTTAAGCCACCCAGCCAGCGGGATGTTGCCTGAGCGGACGCATACAGGCAGGTATTCTATGGCAGGTGGACGTGTAGCTTTACAAGATCCCGCCAAACGTTTTCTCTCAAGAGGCTGCGCCATTTCGCATTCCCGAGAGCTGCCCGTGCGAATTCCCGGAGCTCTGCCACCGTCCCAACATGCGGTCCTGTCCGCCGTGTTTGTGTGCGTGGTTGGATGTGAACACGTTTTTGTGGGCCATGCTTTGTGGGTAGTCAGAGCTAAGGACACAGTTTCAAGCTGCAAGGACGTTGAGGTGCCATCCTTTGGGGGTTGTCCTTCCCCCATATCTCTTTCCTTGTTTCCTCTTCCTCTTCCTCCTCTTCCTCCTCTTCCTCCTCTTCCTCCTCTTCCTCCTCTTCCTCCTCTTCCTCCTCCTCCTCCTCCTCTTCTTCTTCTCCTCCTCCTCCTCCCCTTCCTCCTCCTCCTCCTCCCCTTCCTCCTCCTCCTCCTCCTCCTCCTCCTCCTCCTCCTCCTCCTCCTTCTTCTTCTTCTTCTTCTTCTTCTTCTTGTCTCATTCTATTCCCAGGGCAACATCTCCAGGGCTGGGCCAGCTCATGATGGGCAAATAAGATCCCTCAGCAGAAGCAAATCTACTTCTGATGAGTCAGTCGAGGACGAGGTGGGGTGCGGGCAGGGCTGGCCTCATGGGCCCTGTGATTCACTGAATCGCCTGATGGTGTCCTCTTGAATTCTTAGTAATGCTGGAGGAAGGGGCTCATGTTTTCATCTTGCACCGGGCCCCACAAGTCCTGTAAAGGGTCGCAGGCAGGGCCAGGCTTCTCACCATCTTCGCTTAGCAAAGGGCCCGCATCTGTTCCCATTGACCGAACCTCTAAACAGACCCACGCTCACCTGGGGGTTTCACCTGGCTCCGGGGCTCCTGCCCTCTGCCTCCTGTGCTGACGTGGGTTAAGCGTGATTAAGTTGGAAGCTTGCCCGGCTGGTGTGGCTCAGCAGTTGGGCATCGACCCAAGAACCAGAAGGTCGCTGGTTTGATTCCTGGTCAGGGCACGTGCCCGGGTTGCAGGCTTGATCCCCAGTGGGGGGCGTGCAGGAGGCAGCTGATCGATGGTGCTCCTCTCTCATTGATGTTTCTATCTCTCTCTCCTTCTCCCTTTCTCTCCCTCTAAAAAAAATAAAAATAGTCCTGGCTGGTTTGGCTCAGTGAATAGAACGTTGGGTCCCTGTGAACTGAAGGGTCCCGGGTTCGATGCTGGTCAGGGCACATGCCTGGTTGCGGGCTCGATCCCCAGTGTGGGGCGTGCAGGAGGCAGCTGATCCATGATCCTCATCGCTGATGTTTCTATCTCTCTCTTCCTCTCCCTTCCTCTCTGAAATCAATAACATATACATACATGTAAAGATGGTGAATATAAACTGCGCTTGGCACAGAGCAGCGTGCAACGCCTGCCGGTTCTTTCAATTACCTGCATGTTTGGTAACCCCTGGCGTCCGCGGCCTTAGGACTCCCTGGGTGGAGCTGACACCCCAGGGTGGGGGGGTGACCTCCACGCTGGGGGTCTGTGAGTCCCGGCACTGAGAGTGACCCTGCCTGGACAGGGAAAGGCAGCCACAGCTGGTTGCGTGGTAACAGGGCTCTCGTTCCGTGTGAAGAAAAGGGCCGGTGTTTACAGGTAGCTAGGCGGGGGGATTGCCATCTGCAGAGGGGAATTCCTTCTGTGAAAGGAGCGGAGCTTGGTTCTTGGGGCTGGCCAGGTTAACCCGGAAGGGCAGCCCTCCAGGCCCTGCCCACCCCACAGATGGTGTGTGTGTGTGTGTGTGTGTGTGTGTGTGTGTGTGTGTTCTTTATGCAAATTGGACTTGGCGTCCCCCGGTGACCATAGGAACCAAGCCAGTTCTCTTTCAGCAGCGCTCCTAGGAGGTTATATAACTCTGGTCCCTGCCGATCAGGCGCACAGACCCTTTGGGGACCATCCCGGGGCGCCCTGCATCCTCCTGAGATGGGATGCCACGCTAGCAAGACCACCCAGGTGGTGGGGGAGCCCCAGACACCCGGAGAACAGCCCTCAGGAGAAGAGCCCAGACTGGAGGCCGGCCCCGAGGCCGTGGATGGCAAGGACACCCCGCTGAAAGACGGCGCCCCCGAGCCTCAGAGCTGAGACGCTTCTCTCTGGCGTCGGACCCTCGCCTCATTCCTGGAGCTGCCTCTGGTCCCTGAAACCTGTGACCAGCCCCCTCCTGAGAGGCCCCGAAGAGAGGGAGGAGTGAGACATCCCCGTCGTCGTCGTCGGGGGGGGACAGAGGCCCCAGAAGTCCCCTCCGTCCAGCAGGCTCTGCTCTGGGGACTTTTGAGGATGGTGAGGCCGAGAGGAAGCCTGGCGGCCCAGCTCTCCAAGCGAGGGGACCAGGGAAGCCCTCCCGTCATGGATTGCCAGCAGCCTCTGCAAGCGGACCAGCCCCAGCGAAGACCGTTCCGGGCCCAGGGACTCGGCCGCTGAGCTGTGCCTGTCCAGGCGCCCCACCCGCCTCCCTCTGAACCCTGAGAGCTCGGTGGGGTGGTCCATGGGGGTGGGTGGCTTCCTCTCGCTCTTTCCCAGAAGCTGGCTGCACAGTGTCCGCAGCAGGAAGGTTCTGCGTGTAGCCCGCTCCACCCTGTGTGTCTGAATAATTCAATGTTTCCCGTGGAGAACTGTGAGTGGCTGTGGGAGCCATCAGGTCCGCTGTGACCACGGAGGTGGCGGGGAACAGGGCCTCGGTCATCCTGTGAGTGGAGCCGCACTGAGGGCTGGAGGGGCGGAAGGAGGAGAGACTCCGGTTCCTGTGGTTGTTTTTAATCCCCAGGAAAATGTCCCTCTGCTAATATTCGTGTCTCCTCATATCAAGAACCTGTCACTTTGAACCGTGATGCATCCGAGCGCTGGGCCCAGCCTTCAACAGCATTCCGCTGTTGACGAACACGTCTGCCAGCCTTTCTCCCCACCCCCCTGCGTGTGTTTTGTCTTTAATTCGACTCAGAAGCGTTTTAATTTGAAATCCAGTCGACGTGTTTGCAAATAAATGATGACACCACCCGCCGGAGGCGGCCTGGGGATCTGAGCGCGGAGGATGGGCAGGGGCGAGGGGTGTGATTCTGTAGAAGAGAAGGGAGGAAAAGGGGCCGCTTTCCTCGGTGCCAGGCCTCGTGCTGGGAACCGCCACCACGTTCCCATTGTACAGACGGGGAAGTCGAGGTACGGAGAGGTGAAGGGACTTGCGTGAGTATGGCCAGCCCCATGGGCTCCTGGACGCGTGCTGTTCGCCACTGCCCAGTCCTGTGTCAAGAGTGTGTGTGTGTGTGTGTGTGTGTGTGTGTGTGCCTTTCCCATGAATAAAGGGAAATCCAGCTCCCAGGACAGCCTGTGTGTAGTGGGAACTGGAGGCAGGGGTTGGGGGGGGGGGGAGGTAAAAATATTAATACTTTCCTCCCACCTCCTAATGTATTCTAGGCTGGGCTAGTAACCACATTCACAGGAGAAAAATCAAAATTTAACACATGTGCATGGAAAGTTTACATAGGCATGACTATCCCATGAGAAGGCTAAAGACAGTGAGGCAACATTAGGTATATAAGATGTTTTTGGACAAAAGAGAAGGTGGTGGCGGGGAGCGGGGGGTGGGAGGTGGGGTATTGGATTCAGAGGTGAGAATGGGTGATGGACAGGTGGTTGAGGGAGAGGGGAGCATGCATCGGAGGACAGTTCTTGCGAGGTGATTCGAAATCGAAGGGACCCGGGGGCACAGAGCTCACAGCAGCTGTCCGAGGCCTCTAGTCACCACGCTCAGTTCCTATGAGGCTGAGGGGCCTCCTCGGGTCTCCTTCCTGAAGTAGGTTTCTCGGTTGGAACCTATTGGGCAGGTCAGCGGGAGATAAAGTCCCAGGCCTTGTTCCTTAGTAAAGAGCTTAAAACCAGTGTCTCAGAAAGGCGGCTTGCGGTGGGGGGGGGGGGGGATGGGGGGTACAGCTGGGGCCCCTTCGCGAGGATGCCACCTTTTTGCTCATGTGAATCTACCTGCCTGCAGAGAGAAGCAGGCAGCTGGTCAGCTGGGAGTCACCCCAGTGCAAGCTGGGGTGATGTGCTGGGGGACCTTTTATTTATACTCTGGCGGTGGGTGGGGGGAGGAGGGGAGTGGGGATGAGAGGGGGAGGAAGAGCTAGAGCCAGAGAGAGAGAGAGAGAGAGAGAGAGAGACCAAGGGAAGCAGCGAACTCCTTCAGGACCCTCCTCTTTTTGCCATAAAAGCCCTAGAAAGTGACTAGGATTGTTTGGCGATGACAGCAGCACTGGGGTGAAGAGGAGGAGAGGAGGGAGGACAGGTTGTGAGCGGTGCAGCCTGAGCACAAACTGGAAGGGTCCTTTGGCTTCAGCAGAGCCTCCCCGCAGGGTTCCCCCCTCCCCCGGCAGAATCTGCAGCCGTGGGAGCCCCCTCCGCTGGCCCTGAGCCCGGCGGTTCCCATGGGTGGCGCCCTCTCCGCGGGCCAGGAGACGGGCCTGGGCTTGCAGCTGGGGACCAGGAAGTTTGGGGCCTCTTTCTACAGCTTCCTGGGGCAAGGCCAAGCTCTGCTAACTGCTTTCAAATGTGTGTGTGTGTGTGTGTCAATTCTGTTTTTCTCCCTCCTCCCTCCTAATGGAAACGCACCCTGCAAAACTGGGCAGCATCTGGTGGGAGCTGCTCATTCTGTCCGCTCAGGACTTCAGGAGAAAGCTCTGGGCGGGGGGGGGGGGGGGGGGGGGGGGGGGGGGGGGGGGAGGCGGGGCAGGGGGAGGTCTCGAAGGCTGAGTGCGTATTTCATAAGCCCCCCCCCCCCCCCCCAGGGCCAGAACGCACTGGGCTTCTTAGCACATCGAGTGGAGGAGGCTCCGGGTCCTTAGAAGTTCAGAAACCGGGTGGTTTTCTTTTTGCTTCCATCTGGGACGATGCAAAAGCCGTATTTAATTAAATTCAAGATCTCTGCCAAGGGTTTTTAAAAAACAGATTCTTCCTCCACCCCCAGGGCGGCAGGCTTGCTGGAATCTGCCAGGAAGTTAATCTGTAGTAGGAACGAGCACCCCGTTTCTTTCTGAGGATGTTCCCATGTCCATGGGCCCCTGTCACTCATCTTTCTCCCTCTGAGGCGCACACGTGAGCCTGGTGAAAGGGGTCAGAATGGTGTCCACTCGAATGCGGCTTTCACCTCTCCACAGGCAAGGTGTGTACAGACGCTGCTCAGCACTGGGAAGTTAGTGCTCTAGCCCCCGTCCCAAAGTTCCGGTGAGGAGGGTGGCTTATTAGTGAGCGCATCTGTGCAGCTGTCCTCTCTGTTCATCCAGACATCTTCCCATCTCTATCATCTATCTATCTATCTATCTATCTATCTATCTATCTATCTATCATCTATCTATCTATCATCTATCTATCTATCTATCAATCATCTATCTATCTATCATCTATCTATCATCTATCTATCTATCTATCTATCATCTATCTATCTATCTATCTATCTATCATCTATCTATCATCTATTTATCTATCTATCTATCATCTATCTCTCTATCTCTCTATCTATTATCTATCTATCTATCTATCTACCTATTTATCTATCTATCATCTATCTATCTCCTATCTATCTATCTATCTATCTATCTGGCATGTGCCCTTGACTGGAATCAAACCTGGGATCCTTTAGTCCACAGGCCGACACTCTGTCCCCTGAGCCAAACCAGCTAGGGCTATATGATGTTTTAAAATATTTTTGAGTTTTGCCCGGCGGGTGTGGCTCAGTGGTTGAGCATTGACCTATGGACCAAGAGGTTACGGTTTGATTCCCAGTCAGGGCACATGCCCAGGTTGCGGGCTCCGTCCCCAGTGTGGGGCATGCAGGAGGCAGCCGATCCATGAACGATTCTCTCTCATCATTGATGTTTCTATCTCTCTCTCCCTCTCCCTTCCTCTACGAAATCAATAAAAATATATTTTAAAAAATACTTTTGAGTTTTAATACACACATGAAAAAGTGAATGTATCCAATGCGTCCAATGAACTTCCAGGAAGCGATGGAGAGACTTTTCAGGGTTTGGATTCGGAAACTTGGCTAAAGAGAAGTGGTGGCTAAAGTTAGTTATAGGACATGAGCACTAGAGGGCAATACAGGCAAAGGAATAAGGAGCTGGCGCCATCAGTCAGTGGTCCAGGACAGAGGATGCCCTGCAGGTTCTCTGAGATGCAAAGGATTCTGGGAAGCTCCCAGGCCAACAGCAGCCTCCTTGCCGAGCTCAGCAAGCAGGCAGGTGCCTTGCCACGGCCATTCCCTAACTGTGCTGGCCAGTTCTTTCAGGTGCAAGGCAGACAGCCTGTGTGGGTCACCTGAGGAATTCGCAGAGGCAGAGATGTGAAGGAGATAGAAATCTGTCCCAGCAGTCGCACAAACAGGGTCTCCGAGAACGGGAGCGGGTTCAGGCTGCAGCAGCAGCAGTAAGGACCTGGCTATCTTGTTCCTTTCAAGTGGCATCAGCCACTCCTTAAACTTGTGGCTTTTCCGTCTGTCTCTGCTTCTTTCTTTATTTTTTTATAAATATTTTTATTGATTTCAGAGAGGAAGGGAGAGGGAGAGAGAGAGAGAGAGAGAGAGAAACATCAACGATGAGAGGGAATCATTGATCAGCTGCCTCCTGCACGCCCCCCACTGGGGATGGAGCCTGCAACCTGGGCGTGTGCCCTGACCGGGAATGGAACTGTGACCTCCTGGTTCATAGGTTGACGCTCAACCACTGAGCCACACCAGCCAGGCGCTGCTTCTCTGTTAGTGGCTCTCTCTCTCTATGGTTGACCTCCAGTGACTGCCTGTCTACTTCGACGGCCTTTTCCAGCCCTCCACCCCCAAGTACCTAACACCAAAGTCTGTTCTGAACCGCTGATTGGTAGTGATCGGGGAGTGACCAAGTCTTCATCCACCATCCACCTGGTTGTAAGTGGCCTTCGTTCCGGCCTGCTGCGGTCAGTGGTGTGTTCAGGGCAGGAAGGCCACATGGCACACTAACCACAACAACTCTAGGGAAGGAACCCCCTTGGCCCCTTTCCTTAGAAGAATGACAAGCACTGGATTATTCTCCAAAATACATGAGAATACATTAAAAACACTACCATCCCATTACCAACCCAGAGAAGCAGTCTCAAGCTGCATCATGTTCAATCATCTTTTTTCTTTATTAGTTACTGAGTATACCATCCTCTGTTTATTCTGAACTAAAGGACTTTGAGGCTAAAACCTTTGTTTGAGTCTAGATGCGGCCATTTGCAAATTGTGTATCCTGGGTAAGTCACGGAACCCCTCTGAGCCTCAGTGAATACATCTGTACAATGGGGGTGAGCATTACTTTCCTTGGCTAACCCTGTAGCATTAAAGTGAGAGCACTTTGCAGGCTGTAGGCCACTGGGTCAGTGACTCTCAACCTCGGCTGGACATCGGAACCACTGTGGGGCGTCACAAGCGTAACGTGTTCAGTTCCCCCCGCTGGGAAGGCTGACTTACGAGGCCTGATTTGAAACTTGGGTGGCATGTCTACCATACTGCACAAGTGATCCCACTGCACGTTTAAAATCTGCACGAGTGATTCCATTGCACGTCTAAAATACTGCACAAGTAATTCAATTACACGTGCTGAGTTAAGAAACGGGGCACGTCACTAAAGATAGATGGTATTTTTATTATCCAGAATGACTGAAGAGCTGAGGCCATGAGTCCCACCCACGCAGTTACCCCCTGGTCAACCTTCTTGGCAGAAACTAGCTTGTATTAGAGTCCTCAATTGTAGCCCTGGCCAGGTAGCTCAGTTGGTTAGGGTGTCATCCTGATATGCCAAGGTTATGGGTTTGGTCTCTGGCCAGGGTGCCTACAAGAATCAACCAATGAGTCAATGAATGCCTAAATAAGTGGAACAACAAACCTATCTCTCTCTCTCTCTCTCTCTCTCATTCTCTCTCCCCCGCCCCTTTCTCATCAATAAATTAAAAAAAAAATAAAGTACTCAATTGTGTCAGGGCCCTTGCTCCGGAGCACACAGCCAAAGACAGACTCCCCGCGGCCAATGACCCCGGTCAGGACGAAGCCACGGGCAGGGCATGTCCATGGAGTGTTGTGCACACCTGCGAGCAGACATGTGCATCGCAGGGGGCTGAGGTCCGAGTTCAGGGCGGACCTGGGGAGAGAACACTAGCTCCAGGGAAAGCCCAGCCAGAAGGAAGGTGGGTTCTGGCTCTTCTCGCCTTAGAAAGGAAGCCCCCAGTCCCCACTCACATGTCCTTTCTCACTTGCTGGCTCAGAAAAACCCGGTTTCTGCCCGTGGAAACACAGATTAAACAAGAATCAATCCCAATTTGAATGCATTCCAACCTTTTTCATATTATAGTTGTAGAGCTAATTGCTCCATATTGCCACACGCTCAAGGGCAGCGAGGCGTCATTAAAGCGCTGAAAATTCTTCCCACGAAGTGGATTTGTGCCAGAGAGAGGGCCACCCAGGCCTGCTTCTTAAGTGGGGTGTTTGCAGGTGGAATCCTTTTTTTAAAGGGTTTTTTGAAAAACACTTTGAAATTTGCAAGAGGAAACACCTCCATGAAGCTTGTGTGAGTTCTGAACAAACAGGGACTGCAGGAGTCAGCGCTTGGGAGACTTCATTGATCTGTCTGACTGTCAATCTTCTATCAATTCTTTTAAAAAATTTAATGGACATTCTGTGCTTACCATATGCCAGGTCTTGGAGATCCAATGGTGAGTGAAAGGAGACGCAGTTTCCTTCTTCAGGCAGCTATAGCCTTTTCAGACACGAATCAAATGATCAAATGAACAAATGTGAAATTCTAGCTGTGACAGGTGCGTGGAACCCACCATGGGGGCGTGTGACTGCCGGACGTCAGCGGAGCTTGTTTTGAGAAAGCCTTTGTGTGTGTGCTGGGACCTCAAGATCCCAAGGGGTTCACTCTGCTGAGGGTTCAGCATGTGCAAAGGCCCTGGGGTGGAAGGACGGTTGACGATGGGGAGGTCAATGTTTTGCGGAGCTCAGAGAGAGACAGGCAAAAGGGTGTGAGACGCGGCTGCGGAGGGAGAGGTCACACCGAGGAACATTTTAGGCCTCAGTTGTGCTGTCGGTCTTTATCTCGAGAGCAATCAGGACCCTCTGATGTGGCTTTGATTAGCGTGGGATGCGATCGATGGAGGGGGATGTGAGTACCCTGGCCACAATGAGGCAAGACCAGTTAGGACAGCGGTTCTCAACCTGTGGGTCGCGACCCCTTTGGCGGTCGAACGACCCTTTCACAGGGGTCGCCTAAGACCATCCTGCATATCAGGTATTTACATGACGATTCATCACAGTAGCAACATTACAGTTAGGAAGTAGCAACGAAAATAATTTTATGGTTGGGTCACAACATGAGGAACTGTCTTTAAAGGGCCAGAAGGTTGAGAACCACTGAGTTAGGAGGTCATTACTGTCCTTGGGCAGGAGATGGGACCTCAAGGGAGGCCGGTCCAAACAGAAGCCGATTCCCTCCCTGGCACAGGCGGGGGGCACCTTGGCAGTTAGCTCCTTGCCCACAGACACTGAACAGTGTCCCCTCCTGGACCAAGCTTCTCCGCAGCATCATTTTTTTGTTGCCTTGTTAATCCTCACCGGAGGATATTTTTTCATTCATTTTTAGGGAGAGTGGAAAAGAGAGGGAAAGACAGAGAGAAACATCGATGTGAGAGAAACACACCGATTGGTTGCCTCCTGCAGGAATCCCAACCAGGGCCCAGGCCGGGCAAGAGCTTGCAACCCAGGTGTGTGCCCTTGACCGGACTCGAACCCGGGATCCTTCCGTCCGCAGGCCGACGCTCTATCCACTGAGCCACACCAGCTAGGGCACCCACTCTTTCTTTGCAGCATCTTAGGGTGTCCACAGTGAATGTTCACCAGCGGCTGCCTTCTCAAAGAGGCCTGGGAAGAGAATGTGCTTTTAGCGGTTGTCCTTGCCTTTGTGGCTTTAGGATTTGCTGGCAGTTCCCGAAGCCATCCTGGCGGTGTGTGTGTGTGTGTGTGTGTGTGTGTGTGTGTGTGTGCGTGCGCGCGCCAAAGCATCTGAGTATCAGTGGGAGCCCCCGGGAGGCGCCAGCACAGGCAACATGGCTGTCTTTCCCCAGGCATGCGTGCTGCTCACTTAGGAGAAATCATCTGCTAAGAGACAGTAGAGGGAAAATGAGGAGAAGCACAGGATCGGCTGCATTTTAACCTGCGTTAGTTTCTTTTGTTTGTATCACGGAAGAAAAAAAAAAAACACTTGACCAAACGATATAATTCACACACCATCAAGTTCACTCTTTCAAAGTGTTCCCTTCAGTGGTTTTTAGTATATTCATAGAGTTGTGCAGCCACCCATTGAAAAAAAAAATAGTGCCATTTTTTTCCTTTCTTGTTTTCATTGTGTTGGTTTATTTATTTATTTGACAAACTTTCCATTCCAGAAATTTTCAAACTTCTACATGAATTGTAGTCAGTGAAGCTTCCGGGACTCGACACCCAGCTTCAGCAATTATGAAACCGGCTGGTCTCCATCCCCACTGGGCAATGGTGAGCCAATCTCAGATATCGTATCATTTCAACAGCTGATAGTACAATATGACTCTGTTGTTTAAGAATATAAGAATGTAACTATCAACCAAAAAATATTAATCATTTTAAAAAAAATATATATTGATTTCAGGGAGGAAGGGAGAGGGAGAGAGAGACAGAAACATCAATGATGAGAGAGAATCATTGATTAGCTGCCTCCTGCACACTCCCCATTGGGGATCGAGCCCGAAACCTGGGCTTGTTGTGCCCTTGACTGGAATTGAACCTGGGACCCTTTCGTCTGAAAGTCGATGCTCTATCCACTGAGCCAAAACGGCTAGGGCGCTGCACCACTTTTTCTAACCTTGTACCAGGTTCCTGGCCCCGCTGACATGCCCATTGTCATCATGTGGTTCACAGCTTCCTGATATGTAAGCTAATAATGAACTAATCCGTACTGTAGGATTAGCCATCCAAATCTTGTCCATTCAAGGAAATTAAAAAACAACAACACCACACACACACACACACACAACAATTTAGAGGAGGGTAATAGTTAATCCCGACAACAACACCTGGGAGTAATGGGGAATATGCAGGCACCGTGAGACTTGGGAAATATTTTTTGTGAAGGGGGCACTCAAATCACATCACAAAGGTGATCTTTGCCTGAGCGCTGCAAAGATAATCGTCTTTCCATAAATTCCTCCATCCGTCCACCCATTATCCATCCATCTGTCCCTCCATTTATTCATGGATCAGCCAACTCTTATCTCCCAGGTAGGTAAGCAGACGAAGCCCATGGAATCTGTTTGAAAAGAGATCTCATGGCCATGTGGTCTCTTGCCCCCACACCTGTTTGCAAAGACTCTCCAGCCTAAATATGAATCCGGGTACCTCACGGTGACAGAGAAGTGTCATTGGCCCTGATTCCTCCACAGAGCCCAGCCCTGGACGCTGCGATGTTCCCATCACATGTTCAAAACATAGCTTCCTTCCGTGGCTGCTTAATTATGAGGCCTCAGAAGACCATAATCCTAAATTCAAGGGAAACGCAGCCGCTATGCCCGTGTTCACATCTGCCAGAATTCAGCCGGTAGCAGCAGGGTTCCATGAGCGTCTCCAAGTCAGAATTTGCTGTGGGTGTTGGGGGAAGAAAGAAAAAAAACAAAAACAACAAAACAAACCCTCTTCTCTCCACATTTGCCCTGCGGCCAGGCTGACACTACAGAAATGGGAAACAGTCGCACAGGCATAAAATTCTATGACAAAAGAAAGCGTGTGGAATAGAGAAATGGATTTTTTTGCGGGGTGGGTGGCGGGGAGGAACATAACTTCTTCTGACAACACTGATTTTGGGAAAAGGATTCTGGAGTCTGAGGATATTAAGGTCATTAAAAGTAGCAGGTTTTTTTTTTTTAATTTTTTTTGGAGGGGGAGGGATGGAGGCTCTCAATGACCTACTCCCCTCCCCCCAATTCTCCTTCAAATCTATGTTAAAGTTAATCACCAATTGAAAGCCAGAAATGATATTGGAAAATCATTTTTTTTTTTTTTTTTACAAACGGAAACTATTATAATTTAAAAGGGTGCAAATGAAACCATACGTTCTCAGAGGGAGATCAATGAAAAGCACTTTATTAGAAAATATAAATCACTTTTTAATTTCAGATGCAACACGACTCTTTTTTCCAGTTTCATTGAAATTGATTGGTACACCTGCAGAGAAAAGCAGCTTTATCATCTCCTTATCAGCCAATTAATATGCAGGCCTAAATGTGAATACTATTCCAGCTAACTAGAAGCGGATGATTTTATTGAAGTCTTAATAGACCAGGCAAAGCGGCCGGCCGCCCTGCTAAATGAGGTCAGCTGAGGGGAAGAACACACATGAGAAGTACAAAACTTGGGACGGGCAGAATCTGAAACAATTTCTCTAGCTCTTTGGGCTGCGGAGAAATGGAGACGAAGTGACATGTCTAGAAGCCGGGGGACCTGTTCTATGGAAGAAAAATCGGAATCATCACGTTTTATTTTTTAAATATATTTTTATTGATTTCAGAGAGAGGAAGGGAGGGGGAGAGAGAGATAGAAACATTGGTGACGAGAGAGAATCATGGATGGGCTGCCTCCTGCACGCCCCACACTGGGGATCCAGCCTGCAACCCGGGCATGTGCCCTGACCGGGAATTGAACGGTGACCTTCTGGGTTATAGGTTGACACTCAACCGTTCGACCACTGAGTCACGCCAGCCGGGCCAGGGTTTGTGTTTTTGTTTTTTTTAATTGACAAAGAGAGCTATTTGGGTTTGATTCTGAAGTCTGACACTTCCACAGTTCAAATCTTGACTGTCCTCAGCGCTTGGCCTCATGTCTGTCTTACTCTCAGGGTAATTAGACAGAACTACTGCAAAACAGGTGACGTCGCTCTACTATCGCCTATGTTTTTCCTTTCTGGGCTCATCCTCTGCCTTGAGATGTTCTCTCGGACACACACCCAAAACCCCGCACCCTCAAGTTCGCTGTACCCTTCCCTTTCCCCTAGCAAACAGCTAAGCAACCTTGGGAGAAAGGAATTCACACAGATATCACTGACTGATTGGCTCCAAGAGTTCTATTGCTAATGATCTATTTATGCTGCAAAAAACCTTTTTTGTTTCTCTTTGGTCCACTGCACCGGAGAGGACTCCAAAGGTTAAAAGGCCGCCTAGAGGCTGCAGGGAGAGGTCAGGCAGAAGCCAGGCCCCAGGGGGACGCAGAGGGGCCCCTCGAAGGCCTCTGGGCGCCACGGGCTCCTGGTGGTGCTTGAGGGTGAGCCTTTCAGAGACGCTCGCCCGGCCGCACCTGGGCCGCAGCCTGCGGAGGGGAGCGGAGGGAGTCAGGTGTCCCCCATCTTCCTGACCAGGTTCACCTCCTCACCCGGAAGGGGTTCTCCCGGAATCACCGAGCTGAGGTTCTGTGCGGGCAGAACCAGGGCCTGCGGGTCCACCAGGGCCTGGGTCAGGCTCTTCTCCAGGACCACGCGGCCTCCCTGGCGCCTGATGTCACCCACTCATCGTGGGCGGCTTCTGCTCGTCCTGGGAGAGGAAGCGGCTGCCACGCCGGTGTTGCCTCTTCAAGAGCCGCTGGGGACCCTCCAGCTTCTCCTCGGCCAACTCGGGGGAGAAGCAGCCCAGCCTCCAGAGCCACGGCATCGCTGGACACAGAAGCCCAGAGAGAGGTGGGTGCGGAGGCCGCGGAGCAGGGTGGGCAGGCGGTGGCGGGGCCTCCACCTGGTGGGATGATGCTGAGTAATTGGGAGCTTATTCGGCGAAAAGGAATGAAGGTTAAAAAACGGTGTTGGCTGGTCTCGGAAGCCGAGGACGACCGAGGTGGTTCTGAAGGTGGCGACTGGGAAAGACTTGCTGTTCCAGTGGCTTATGCATCATCGGTTGGCTCTTGCATGTGCCCTGGTGGGGGATGGAACCCACAACCTTGGCATATCGGGGCGACGCTCTAACCAACGGAGCTACCCGGCCAGGGCCCATTTCCCATTTTAGAAGCATGTTAGCAAATGGATTAGGAGTCCAGCATGTTTCCGTTCAGGACTGAATGAGTGTTAGGTTTTATTTTAAAACTAGTGCCCGGGTGCATGGATTTGTGCACATTGAAAGGAAATTAATTAGAAGGTGGCTGACAGGGTGGGGCCACAACATTAGTAACAAAGAAACAGAATTTCCAGAGGATGAGGCCCAGAAATCAGGATATAAAAAAGATCCCCAGGTGATTCTAATGTGCAGCCAAGGTTGAGAACCACTGCTCTAGATGGACAAATGTTAGTTTCTACGAGGCCCTGTATGGGATGTCACGCTGAAGACCCTGTAAATGCCGTGACGGAGCAATTTGGACGTACCCCCTTTCCTCCTTTCAAAACGTCGCAGGGCCCCTTTGCTCCGTGAAATGCACGGAAGCTGCTTCTGACCACAGAGACGGATGTGCTGTCCCTTTTATCTCCAAAACGGGCCCCCCCATTGGTTCCAGGGAGAGTGAGTTCCCCGGACCTGGCTGCCGGCTGTAATTGGCTTATATGTGACCCATCCATTTCCACCTGCTTGTTAGAGCGGGGTGCGGGGTCTCCCCAGGCCTTCCCCGGCAGCTGGACAGGGGCAGTATGTCCCAGCAGGCCGGCTGGCAGATCCCCTGGAGCTGAGTGGCCCGCCTCAGGCACCCCACGACCTGCTGTGTGGATAGGGCCCAACGTGGAGACGGCCTGTGCAACCACGAGGACACTGGGAAACCCTGGACAGTAAAAGACTCTGTCTTTCCATTCCTCTTACCTCCTCCCCCCTTTCCCTTCCTCCCTCTGCCTGCAGTCCAGAGGCAGCGCGAAGCCATTATATAAACTGGAGCCAAACTGCTTGGTTTTGAGCCTGGCTCTGCCACCTACTAGCTCAGCGGTTCTCAACCTGTAGGTCGCGACCCCTTTGGCGGTCGAACGACCCTTTCACAGGGGTTGCCTAAGACCATCCTGCATGTCAGATTTTTACATGACGATTCATCACAGTAGCAACATTACAGTGATGAAGTAGCCACGAAAATCACTTTATGGTTGGGTCACAACATGAGGAACTGTATTTAAAGGGCCAGAAGGTTGAGAACCACTAGCTGCTTGAGCGTCTCAGACTCTCATTGCCTCAGTCTCCTCACCTGGGAAATGGGGCCATCCTGAGAGTGTTGTTGTGAGGACTCCACCAGTTAATATAAAGAAAACACTTAGGCCGGCCTGGAAAAAAATATAAGTTGGACAAGTGCAAGTTAATGGATCAAGAAATCATCCACCCCCAATGGTCTTCAGATGCTGTTCACAGAACCTCAGGCTTCCTCAGAGCTGAGACCCAGTGGGCGGGGTTCTACGCCTGCCTGCTCACTTCAACCGCTCACACGCTGGGTTTGTGCATGGCAGATTCTCCTAGGGCTTTATTTAAAGGGATTCCACAGTTAAAAATATTGGAAACCACCAGAGTAGATGATCTCCAGGGCCTCTGTCAGTTCTGAGGTGCATAGTTTTTGTACTTTTCAGCTAATTCAGCAGTTTTATGAAGGAGTCACTTATTATCCATAATCTGGATTTCTATCGAACCAGAATCCCCTGCTAATAAAAGTATCTACACAATGTATCTACAGCACACTCATCTTCACTCTCAGCAATGCTGTAGATGACCCAGGGAAGCATAAAATTTTGGTCTGCATCTCTCTTTTTATGTTGTGTTCTTAGACCTAGAATTATTTCATCAGGGAGACGAACATTTAAAACAGTGGAATGCACACATATGGAGAGTGTGTGTATTCCATCATGCTTAAGTGTTCATGTATATAAATCTCCCCTGAAACATAAAGGATGCAGAAATATTTAAATACTAGAGACCCAGTGCATGAAACTCATGCACTCAGGGGAGGGGGGAGGTCCCTCAGCCTGGCCTGTGACCCTCTTGCAGTCCAGGAGCCCTTGGGGGATGTCTGACTGATGGCTTAGGCCTGAGTGGTCCTATGCTGGCAGTTGGATATCCTTTGCGCTGCTGTGAAGGGGGGAGAGGCTCCCGCCACCGCCGCTGCACTCACCAGCTGTGAGCTCAGCTCAGGGCTTTTGGCTGAGCGGTGCTCCCGCTGTGGGAGTGCACTGACCACCAGGGGGCAGCTCCTGCATTGAGCGTCTGCCCCCTGGTGGTCAGTGTGCATCATAGTGACCGGTCGTTCCGCCGTTTGGTCGATTTGATGTTAGCCTTTTATTATATAGGATGTAATGATAAAATACATGGTGATGGGAGAGAATTTGGAAAATACAGAGCAATATAAGAAGAAAATAGAGATGAGAATACCAGTAATTTTGGATTGATCACTGTTAATATTTTCTTCTAATATTTAAAAAACATTGTGTACAATGTATACACAAATATTTTAAAAATAGGGATCATGCAATGTTTTTAGTCTTATATGTTGACTTTTTTTCATAAAATATTATTTCATGGGCATTTTTCTCATGTTTTAAATTAAAAAAAAAACCCCACACCTATGACTTTGCCCTAGCCAGTGTTGCTCAGTGGGTAGAGCATCGGTTTGTAGACTGAAGGGTCCCTGGTTTGATTCTGGTCAAGAGCATACACCTCAGTTGCAAGCTCGATCCCTGGCCTGGTTGGGGGCACATACGGGAGGCAACCAGTCGATGGGTCTCTCTCACATTGACACTTCTATTTCTGTCTCTCCCCCATCCCTTCCAATCTCTCTAAAAATCAATGAAAATATCCTCAGATGAGGATTAGCAAAAAATAAAAATAAAATATAATAAAAATAAAAAACACACGACTTTAATGGCTACATATGACTCTAGTATAATACAGATATGCCATCATTTATTTACTGGTTTCCCTATTACTGGGCATCTTAAATGTTTTTAATTTGTCATGATTATTAGTTAGGTTGTGAGAAACATGTCCATCGGCACATCTTTTCTTACCTCTCTAAATGTTTCTTAGGCTGGATTCAAAGGCAAGAATTTATTGAAACAAAAAGGATATCAACTTTCCTGCCCCCAGAAGCTCCTGATACACATTTCCACAGTATCTCCCCAGAAGTTGACACCATTTTACACTTCCATCCAGTGTATAGCATTCACACTTCTGTTCTGTTAGCATCTTGGTCTCACTAAATCTTAACTAAAATATTGTTCATTGTTGGGTACAATGTTAACCAGAGTTCTAGTGCCATATGTAATTTATTAGGCTCTCGTACTTTAAAATGTGACAACCTACATAACTTTCAAACGAATGGACTATTCCAGCATCTCCAATAGAAGAATCTCCCCTGGAACATAAAGGCTGCAGAAATAAGAACAGGGCTAAGGCCCGGCCGGTGTGGTCAGTGGCTGAGTGTCGACCTCAGACCCAGAAGGGCGCTGGTTTGATTTCAGGTCAGGGCACATGAGCTTGATCCCCAGTTGGTGGGGGTGGGGAGGCGTGCAGGAGGCAGCCGATCAATGATTCTCTCTCATCATTGATGTTTCTCTCTCTCTCTCTCTTTCTCTCTCTCTCCCCACCTCCCTTTCCCTCTCCCCCTCCCTTCATCTCTGAAATTAATAAAAATATATTAAAAAATACATAAAATAAAACACATACTATGATGAATGGGATAGTGGGCATGTGCGGGTGAACTTGCCTGGTGGCCAGGAGACGTGCTATCAGCGTGCACAGCCCGAGGGGGACGCCTCCTCCTGTCGCAGGGAGCCAGGTTCCCGAGGTGGCTACTCCCAGTCCTCCGTCCAGCTTTTCTAGATGGCCAGCAACGGATTTGCTAATTAGCACACCGCTCTCACAAATGGATTTTTATTGGCACATCTAGTGACTGTTAATTAGTTTGATGAATGTTCGCCATGAGCTTCGCAATGAGCTTGGGCCGAAATCTGTACTTTCGAGACGTTCCCCTTTCTTGTATGAACCTAGGAAGGCGTGTAGCCTGGACCTGTAGGGATGTCCCCCGCATCAGTCCCACATCAGCCGCGGGGTGAGGAGGATTTTCTGATGACATGATCCTAGCCCAGTGACGGCGAACCTTTTGAGGTCGCCGTGTCAGCATTTTGAAAAACACTAACTTCACTCTGGTGCCGTGTCACATACAGAAATGTTTTGATATTTGCAACCATAGTAAAGCAAAGATTTATATTTTTGATATTTATTTTATATATTTAAATGCCATTGAACAAAGAAAAATCAACCACAAAAATGAGTTCGCGTGTCACCTCTGACACGCGGTGTCATAGGTTCGCCATCCCTGTTTCTAGCCGGTGGTTGCAGAATCCTGCCCGAAGCCAGGCTTTCAGTCAACTTTTCATACAAGGAAATTATGAGCCCCTGGCAGGTCAGAAATCTGGGACTTCATTAAGCCCCACAATTGACGACAGGGGCTGCCCAGTGCCCGCTTTGCTAATGAATGTGTATTTAATTAATGCCGGGGACTGTGGCTGTCGGCATCCCAGGTCAATGACACAGCGCTTCTGCTTTTCTCCTGCTGAATCAGGGGTCACGGGGGAGTCAGGGCGGGGTCAGCTTGAGGCTGGTCTGTCCCTTCCTCCCAAACATCATGACCGGCCAGCTGTCCGAGATCTGCATCTGATTTGATTTAAGGAAACTCGTCTGAGTTCTGAGAACAATTCCTGGTTCTTTAAACTTAAAAATAGAGCCCGTCTGGTGTGGCTCAGTGGTGGAGTGTTGACCAATGAACCAGGAGGTCAGGGTTCAATTCCCAGTTGGGGCACACGTCTGGGTTGTGGGCTCGGTCCCCAGTAGGGGGCGTGCGGGAGGCCGCCAAGCCATGATTCTCTCTCATCATTGATGTTTCTATTTCTCTCTCTTCCTCTCCCTTCCCTTCTGAAGTCAATAATAATAAAAAAAATTAAACTTTAAAGAAAGAAAAGAAAAAGGAGAGAGAAGGGAGACATATGACTCCTTTTTAGGCTTCTGTGTGTAATTTAAATTTTGGTGGGATGTCATAAGGCAGGACCAACAAAGAGAACTATGCCTGAGCCCAGGAGCCCTGGTCCCCCGTGTGGCTGTCACATGACCGCAAGGCCTTGCCGGCTGTGACACTGAGTTCCTCATTTGCGTTTCTGAGTGACCCGAGGGCTTGTCTGATGTATGAACAGGAAAGGCAGCTTTCGGAATGACATACCCGTGACCTTGTCCTGTCACCTCCTCCTGAGAAGATGTTAGGAAAAGTTTTCTAACGTGGCTGGTATGAAAGGCCAGATTAGAGGAATAAGCCAGAACAATGTTACAGTATTTCTCCTGTTGGCACATTAAATGCAGTGGCTGACACAGAGCGAGTGCCAATCAACGTTTGTTCAATGAATGAATACAATTTGTTTTTGAGCTTTAATGGGTCAAATCTGTTTTTTGGTCGGAATTTAAAATACCCGTTTTCTTAAAGTCTAGAAAACATACTTGACGATGTCCTGTGTTTCTATACAACTGCTATGACTAATGAGTAACCATGGCAATAGATAACAGATATTGAGTGTTTACTGTGTCCAGGCACTCGACTTTCTATACGCTATATAACTCAACCCTGACAGCAATGCAACTCTATTATCACCCTTGAGTTTAGAGGAGGAAACTAAGATTTCAAGAGGTTAAGTATCTTGGCAGTCTGCCCCCATATCTCCTGCTCTTTCCCCTGAAGCCAGATCACCTCTCTCTTTTTTGTATTATTATGCATTATTTGTAGTAAGATGTATGTATGCATTATACACGTTTATTGTATAACTAGAGGCCCAGTGCACAAAATTCGTGCACTTCGGGGGGGGGTCCCTCAGCCTGGCCTGGGCCCTCTTACAGTCTGGGAGCCCTCGGGGGATGTCTGACTGCTGGCTTAGGAGAGTGGGCCTAAGCCATCAGTCGGACATCCTTAGCGCTGCAACAGAGGTGGGAGAGGCTCCTGCCACCTCCGCTGAGCTCGCCAGCTGTAAGCCCAGCTTCTGGCTGAAGTGCGGTCTCCCTGTGGGAGCACACTGACCACCAGGAGGCAGCTCCTGTGTTGAGCGTCTGCCCCCTGGTGGTCAGTGCGCGTAATAGTGACCGGTCGTTCTGCTGCTGTTCAGTCTATTTGCATATTAGCCTTTTATTATATAGGATGTCTTCTTAAAAGAAGAATCTATTTCTGAAGTATCTTTCTTTTTGCAACATGGCCACTCAGAATCCCTTGCCATTGTGTGTTTTATCATCAGTGTTCAGATGGAAAAAGCTAGTCTGTGTCTTACCTTTAGTCTCCCTGAAGATTAAATCGGCGGATGTCTGATTGTGATAACAAGCATCAGAGCTGCCATGTACTGAGTGAATACTATCTTCCAGACACTTGTGCACATTATTGCCAATCCCCCCAAAGCAACTCGGAAAAATGGTTACGTCATTCTCCCCGTTTCTAGATGGAGAAACGGAGGCTCATAGAGGTTATGGAAATGGCTTTGGGTCACATAGCCTACCACGAGCGATACTGGGATTGGAACCCAGGTCTGTGAGAGGCCCCCGTCATTGCCGTTGTAGAAGATGCTCAGGCCCATTCTTGGTAACGATATGGCGTTGCCACTGGCTGCCATGTAGCTTTCCTCTGGGAGGTGTCCCTCTCACAAGGCGTTCTATGGAGCACCCAGTTGAATCCGATGGGTGTTCTGTCTGGTTGGAAGCAGGCCACACATTGGCCGTGCACCTGCCTGGGCTTTGAACTTGAATTGGCTGCTTTTATACTGATGCAGCGAATCCCACCGTTGGGGAAAGGATGGCCCAGCTTAGCCCCAGGTAGGGCTGGGAGACCTTGGCTATGTTCCTCCTGACTTGGCTAAGGACTCTGACTGAGTAATAAAAAATTAATTTTAGCACTTGAGCTAATTGGGATAAAAAAAAAGTGACACCCAAGCCAGAAATAAGCCTAATGAAGCCCATTAAATAATTTAATGATTACATAATTATGTTCATTTAAAATGCAGGAATTGATTACTCTCCCAAATTGGTTTTACCATCCCTGTACTTTCTTAGAGCACATTTATTTTGCACAAAATGAAGGATTGGTTTCATTTCTGATGGGCACTCTGCCATTAATAATCATGTCTCATTATAATGAGACAATGTTGTGTTTCGAATAAGTTCCTGGGCTCATATATATCCAGATAACAGACAGGCTTGTTCCGTGGAGAGAGTTAAGCTATGGAAAGGGTCTTACTAATTTGAATCATAAAATGAGTAAGTGGAGGATTGATGCGCTCAGTGAAGAGGACTGTGGGTGGGAAATCGGGAGCAATCCAGCTCACTGGGGCCTGGATCAACGGGTGTTCAGGGAGCTCCAAGCCAGTGGTCAAATCAAGCATTATGGGATAGCAAGGGCGAAAAGGCCACCCATAGGAGGTATATGCTGAATGCTTTTCTAGCCTCTTTTCCTTTCCCCTTTCCAACAGCTCCTAATTTCTCGTTGGGAAGCCCTATTCCCTTTGAGGGAAGACCCTTTCTCAGGCTCCAGGAGTACAGCATCTGTTATACTGAGTCAATGACTGCATTTCATCCTTCTGGCAACAGTGATTGGTGCAGAGGTGGTGGGCATGTGACCTAAAGCCGTCCAATCAGAAAAAACCTTGGGACCATTTCAGGGGACCTGGGGACAAGATTATTTTTTCCTTTGGCAATGGATGAAGAAGCAGACCGGAAGCTGTTTGGGGCCCACGTAGGGAAGTCAATCTTATCTTTTTTAAAATATATATATTTTATTGATTTTTTACAGAGAGGAAGGGAGAGGGATAGAGAGTTAGAAACATCGATGAGAGAGAAACATCGATCAGCTGCCTCCTGCATACCCCCTACTGGGGATGTGCCCACAACCAAGGTACGTGCCCCTGACCGGAATCGAACCCGGGACCCTTGAGTCCACAGGCCGATGCTCTATCCACTGAGCCACACCGGTCAGGGTGGGAAGTCAATCTTAAGAGGAAGTTGAGCTAAAGAAGGCAGAACTGGGAGGCAGGAGGAAACCAGGTCTTGCTGACATGGCCGAGCAATGTTGCCACGAAGGTCTCATACATGTGTCATTGCACAGGTATGCAAAGAGCCTTGCAGGATAGATTCCCAGGAGTAGAATTTCTGGGCCATTAGGTAAAGGCACGGTAAGATTTGAGATGACATTGCCAAATTGTCCTCTATAGGAGTTGTGCCAATGCATGCTCCCGCCATCAAGATGTACACATTGTCCTATTTAATTCTTAAACCTGTGCGAAAACCATATTATTATACCCATTTTTCAGGCAAAGAAACAGGGTGCAGTCAGGTGATGTGACAGACACAGTAATGTATATGTGTGGGGGAAAAGCCCAGGATTCAACCCAAGTTCTTACACATACACAGTCACACACGCACACGCACACGCACACACCATAAACTTACAAAAAAAATTGGGTTATACAATTCAAATAATTTTATTTTTTTCTGAACCATTTGAGAGTGAGCTGTCACCCTGACTCCACTTCCGTGTGGATAGGTGGTCCCTGCACACCTGGGGACGAATCGCACTGATTGACTATGAAACAGCAATAACAAAAATAAGCCCAGTATTGTAAGTTTTCCATACGATTAAATTTTATTTAATATTAAGGCTGGTACTCATGGAGTGTTCATATGTCTTTTCTGCTATAGAATTATGTTAGATCTGGTTAATTTTTACACCTTCATTATGAAAACTGCCAGCATGTACAAAAGCAGACTCGGGTCATGAACCCCATATACCTAGCACCCAACCTTGTTTTTCAAGCCCCTTATCGCTCCCCCCACATCCTGTTGCCTTAGTTTAAAACGAAGCATCCATTCGTTTTACCCATAAGGGCTTCAGTATGTTTCTGTATAAGAACTTATTTTTTTTAAAAATGACCACAATAGATATTGGTGTTCTAAACACTTACTTATATGGCTTTTTATTTCCAAAGTAAGCAATCAAATATAGTTCTCCTCAAAACATTTTTTTTGGGGGGGGGGGGGAAATATTACTGGCCCATGAAATACCCATGTCTGGGGACCACTCCTGACCTTTCAGAACCTTCTCTGGGCTTCTATTCACCATACCCCAGGGGCCTGGGCTTTCTGAGACCGGAAGCTGATACAATTGTGGGGCTCCCGTTAAGATAAATAATACACAATTAGGACCACAACGTCACATGTGAAAGTGAATATATTTTTAGTATGAGAAGAAGAGCTCAAATTACAAATCAAAAAGCTGACCCTTACCACAAACACCACAAAATCAGAAAAGGAACATGTTTTTATTAAGAAACTGACTAAACTGTCTCTGTCACATTCCCCCCCGCTCCTCCTGCCCCCTAAATTCTGTGTCTGCATGTTTGATGGCCTCCCCATAGGACAAGGATATTATAATGTCATGTTCGATAGAGAGAACGGAGAGATAATTCCGTGCTCCCCCCAGGATGACTTTGAAATTTGTTGTTTCTTATTGATGGGGGGACGTCGCACACAGATGGACTGACTGCGGTACTGCGTCGGGTTTGCGCCCTTGTCTGATAAACTCCGTGTCTCGAGAGTCCATTGGGAAAGGACATTTGTCACTGTGGCTTTTTCCCTCTTGGACGTACTGATGGGAGCACGCGTCCATTGTGACTCGGTGTCAGTGGAAAAGGGAACCTCCGCAGACGACTTTTACACGTCAGACGCTGGGAGAATTTTCTCAAGACGAGCCTCTGGTTCTGTTTAGTTAACACAGCTTTCTCGCTCCGAACAGGCTCTGTAGGACATATTGATGTTCCCATAGGCCAGTGATGGCGAATCTATGACACGTGTGTCAGAGGTGACACTCGAACTCATTTTTTTGGTTGATTTTTCTTTGTTCAATGGCATTTAAATACATAAAATAAATATCAAAAATATAAATCTTTGTTTTACTATGGTTGCAAATATTGAAAAATTTCTATAGATATGTAATACTCTTTGTAATACTTTAAGCAATAAAACAAAATTTAAAAAAATTTTCTAGATGTGACACGGCACCAGAGTTAAATTAGGGTTTTTCAAAATGCTGACACTCCGAGCTCAAAAGGTTCACCATCACTGGCCTAGGACCTCTGGCCCTGCATCTCTGGGTCACTGCTCGGGGCGACTCCTGGAAGTCACTCCTCCTCAGGGACAGCTAGCCATGGACGTGACTGTGATCACATAAATATGCTCCATGAACCCCAGACTAGATCTGTCCCCAAGATAATTTCCTCTCAGCCAGGCCCCCCAAATACCTGTAGCCTCTCTGAAGACCCAGTGTGAAGGCAACACCGATGGAGAAGTCAGAGTGGAAACAGCAGTCTCAAATGATGGTGGTTAAAATAGCTCACTTTTTCAGATTATGCCAAAACGTAAGACTTTCTGAACACGTTATCGTGGTTTCATTAACGTCGTGGTAAATTTGGCTCCACCCTTAACTGCCTCGATGACCTCCCCCGGCTTTCCCATCATTGCCCGAGGGCGCAGGTCAGGCCGAGGGACCCCACCGGTGCGAGAATCCGTGTACCGGGCCTCTAGTCCCATATATAAAACAGCTCCTTGAAATTCCAGCACTCCTACCCTCTGCACCGTGTTTTATTTTTTCGGTAATACCACCTCTGACATAGATATACTGACTCGTGTGTTCGTGGTATTGTCTCCCTTTTATTAGAATGTCAGGTCACGAGAGCAGGGCCTCTGTCTTGTTCCCTGCCATGTCCCAACACCTAGAATAGTGTGGGCCCAGAGTAATTGCTCAATAAATACTTGTTGAGTGAGTGAAGTGTAACTGAAAACCACGGCAGGATTTTAAGCCGGAGGGACATGAGGCTTTCCTGGCTCTGCCAAAAGAAATGAATCTCTCACTTAACTTTCTCCCCGAACATCTTCCCACAATATTCCCTGAATTAAACACCCCTCCGTCTAGATTTCTTTACTCGATTGTCCAGGACGGGGGTAGGTCTGATTCATCCACAGACCCCTTACCACTTGTATTTCAGAATCCGTGCTGCCAGGATGACAAGGAATTGACTGTTTCTTTGCACAAGAATTCTTGAACCGGCTGTGTTTGGTTTTCTCAACTAACTAGATTATAAGCCGTCTCCGCGTCGGGGGACATTTCCCTGGCCGTGTAGATCCTCTCAGCATCTCTTAGCAACCAGTGCATTGTGCTTCTTAAAGAGGGTTCGACCTCTCTGTGTTGCTGTCCGTATAATTTCTGTATTTACTGTCTCCCGGTTCTCCATGATAATGGATCCCCCAGCAAAATTCCTGAATCTGTTAGGACGCGCTCAGTCTCAACGAATCCAAACCCAATTAAAAGCGGCTTAAGGGCGCAGGGGGCTCATTCTCTCAGCTGGCAAAGGGGCTGGAGGGAGCGTGGCTTCAGGAATGTTTGCTTCTGGGCCTGAGCAGTATCAGTCAGCTCCGCCCTTCCCTGTGCGTCTCCTCGCGGTCCCAGGGTGGCTGCAGAGGTTCCCAGGAACACGTCCTCCCTCGGGACGGGCGGAGGCAGAAGGCATTCCTCCTTCTTGGCCGTCTGTTCACCGAAAGGAAGACCCGTCCCTGGCCCGGGGCAGTGTATCTCCCCTCATTTCTCACTCTCTACTTCCAACGTATGCCTTTGCCTAAACCAGCCTGGCGAGGGACATGGCATTGCTCTGATGAACTCAGGTTCATCAGCTCCGCTCAGAGCCCTCAGGGGTGACAACTGCAAAGCCACAAGGGACAGGAGAGACGAGAGGCTGCCGATCCTGGCTCTGCAGTGTGACCCCCTGGAAGGCGCAAGAGGCCGTCTCCACTCACGGGACCCCTCGGCTCAGGTCCGGGTTCTGTCTCTCGGGTCAGCGTGCCCCAGGCCCAGCCACGAGCAGAACACGCAGTCCCCGGCCCCTGCTGACGGAGGGTGGCCGGGCTCGCTCCAGCCTCACCCGAGCGCAGCATTTCTAGGCAGTGATTCACATCCTTGCAATCTCCCCCTCCCCCACCCCCTCACCCCCGAGCCTGAGTAGGGGGCTTAGAATTGAAGCTGTGTTTGAACCTCACCTTGATGGGAAATGGAAAGGCTAGGAGACATTCCAAGCTGGCCTTCTTTGGGGGAGGAGTGGATAATGCCATTACTTGCACTCTTAGCTTTCAATATGGCTATGACACAACGGTTTCCAAGCTATGTATAGAGCAGCCCTTCAGAATATACTAGTAGCAGAACGATGCCAACATAATTCCAGTGCAAGTCTTTGATCGCCTCATTAGAATGCCATTTCCATACCATTATTAGCTGAGATTACAATGACAAATCAATTTTAATTGACATCTTTGGAGATGCCATTTATAATGCTATTATCCTGTGACTTTGCAATGGAAAAGTTACTTAAGCAAGCTTGTTGAAACAGAGCTACAAGGCTCGTATAATGGAAAATGTCGATGGTGAAATTATTCCCAGTCCCTAGGGACAGGTGATTATCATATAAAACCGACAGCCATGGAAATGATGCTCCCCTCCCCTCCTCCCCCCCAATAATAAATCATGCTATGGATGGTATCTATTGATCAAAGACTATCTTCCTCTTAGGATGAGTTCACGAAAATCATAGCATCCTGAAGCAGATAGAGGGCTTTCATTTTGCAGACGAATGAGCAGACCTGAAGGGAGGGGAAATGGCTTGCCCAAGGCCGTGCCCTGAGCCTGGCCTCACCCCCAGCTTTCTGACTCTTGGTCTTTAGATCTTTGATTCCTTTACAAGGCTTCAGTGCCCATGCCTCTCCAGTGTCTTTTTGTGTTTTTTTTTTTTTTTAAATATATATTTTTATTGCCCTGGCCGGCTTGGCTCAGTGGATAGAGCGTCGGCCTGCAGATTGAAGGGTCCCAGGTTTGATTCTGGCCAAGGGTACATGCCTGGGTTGCGGGCTTGATCCCCAGTGGGGGGCGTGCAGGAGACAGCCAATCAATGATTCTCTCCCACCATTGATGTTTCTATCTCTCTCTCCTTCTCCCTTCTTCTCTGAAATCAATAAAGAAATATATTTAAAATATATATATATTTTTATTAATTTTTAGAGAGAGAGGAAGGGAGAAGGATATATAGAGAGAAACATCAATGAGAGAGGAAGTCATTGATCGGCTGCTTCCTGCACGGCCCCCACTGGGCCTCAAGCCTGCAACCCGGGCATGTGCCCCGACCAGGAATCGAGCTGGTGACCTCTTGGTTCCTGGGTCGACGCTCAACCGCTGAGCCACACCAGCTGGACTCCAGTCCCGTTGAGTACAGAACTCCAGGAGAACAGACAGATGGCAAAGTCAGCAGGAGGCTAGAACCGCAGGACAATTTCCAGATCACGGTGGTCTTGTGAGATACTCATCTTGGACTAGTGGCCGCCAGTAGAATTTGCCATACTAGTATACATTGATCCCTAGATTCTCAGTGTTGGGAAATTGGCCACGTAGAAGGTGGGTCTTTATTTTGCTCCCATGATTTCCTGAGAGAGAAATCTGAACTCTTCCAGCTTGGAGTCGATATAGACAGAGAGGGAAAATGGCCACCCTGCACCAAGGCATTGCTGCATTCGGGCAATGAAAGACTTGGTAAATGAAGGTCAGTTAGACTAGTCGTTCGGGTGAAGAGAGTGTTCAATTCAATCTGGGGAACCCCTACCTAAAACCAGCTTCTTAGTACAATATCTTTCATTCCCAGAGCAAGTCTTGTGTTGCTCCTTCTCTATCTTAATTTGTCCCAAACGCAGCCAGCCTCCTCTCTCTTGAAAAAGCTTCCTCTGTTGCCCAGCCGGTGTGGCTCAGTGGTTGAGCATTGACCTAAAGCCGGGAGGTCACGGTTCGATTCCCGGTCAGGGCACAGGCCCGGGTTGCGGGCTGGATCTCCAGTGTGGGGTGTGCAGGAGGCAGCCGATCCATGCTTCTCTCTCATCACTAATGTTTCTCTCTTCTCTCCCTCTCCCTTCCTCTCTGAAATCAATACAAAATATTAAAAAACAGAAGGAAAGGGGGACCTTGGTGGAGGCTGCCAGCGGCCTTGGACGTGCCAATGCCAATCTGGGAGGGGCAGGATTTGGGAGGATGAAGCCAGTGTTCATCCGGAAGGGGGTGAAAATCAGTTCCAGAGGTCAAGGCCACGATGTTAATGGGCAGAGCCAGCTGTGGGAAAGGCTGTGTAGCTAATTACCCTTGAGGAGTGGCAGTCGGCTAAGTGTTAGCGGGTCTCAATAAAATCCCAATGGCCCAGGAATGTCAGAATTCAGAGTTCTCATCCTACCGCCACCGATCGCAGGCTCTTAATCCCCCCCCCCCCCCACCGCCCCGTCCCCCCCCTCCCCCCACGCCTCTACTTCCCTCCGGCCACATGTCAGCGGTCTCCCTGGGAGATTTTAAGGAATGACCAATAAAAAGGATTTAGGGACCAGAATTAACCTCCAAATTGTTAATAAAAGTGGCATTTTGTACTCCATTATTTGCACCTCAACCCTTTATATTCTCTCTTGGGCATCCCCTACCCTCTGTCTTTCTCATTCTTGGACTTCCCTCCCCACTTCCCCCCTGGAGAAGCAAACACAGGACATATCTGGTTCAGCATCTTTTAAAAATTTTTATTTGTTATTTTTTAAAATTGATCTCAGAGAGGAAGGGAGAGGGAGAGAGATAGAAAGACACATCAATGATGAGAGAGAATCATGGATCGGCTGCCTCTTGCACACCCCACACTGGGGATAGAGCCTGCAACTTGGGCCTGTGCCCTTGACCGGGAATCGAACCGGGGACCCTTCGGTCCGCAGGCTGGCGCTCTGTTCACTGAGCCAGACGGGTTAGGGCTGTGGTTCAGTATCTCGCAGTGAAATGACAATCTGGATGAAGGCGGGTTGCCATGCTGTGACATTTCAAACAGTTGCTGTCCCAGGGAGAGGAGAAATTCACCTAAGGGATGGCCCCAGCCCAGCTAACAAAGAAGCAAGGGAGCACATCCCTTCTCAGCTCTGGTCTGTATGAACATGGAAACATGGGAAGGCTTGGGTGTCGCTGCCTGTGTTAAGCTGGTTAGTGCTGAACAAAGGTTGTGTGGAGATCTGAATGCTGGGAAAAAGAAGAAAATTGCCAGTGTGTTGGAAATTAAAGTAACTCCACGAGAGAATAAATAAAGAACCCAGCATTGATTGAAATAGATGATGTACTTTGCTTCTAGAAATGTTGTCTGAATCACTGATATTGTACTTTGTCGGGGGCGACGGTTTCAAATGCATTCGATTATACATTTTAATGTTTCTCCCCAAACAGTCTTTCAAATCGGTATAAATTGCTGCTATGTAGCAGGCTTGTCTTGAGCTTCAGCTGCCATGACAACAGGATACAGAGACATGCATTTTCATAACAATTGCTGCAGTGTTTAGCATCACTGTGGCTTTGTGTCAGGGAATGGCTGACTTTGGGAAGAAAACATCATTGTTTTCTTTAACGTGAAAGCTTCCCTTGTAATAATTGAAAAAAAAAATAGGTAGGAAAATTGTTGTTTCGGGGAAAAGTAGGTAGATGGAAGTAAACCCTCCCTTTGAGTGCTGGGGGTATGTGTGGAGAGAGGAAAGGCACGGGGGGGGGGGGGGGGGGTGCGTGGAGAGAAAGAGAGAGAGAGAGAGAGAGAGAGAGAGAGATCCCTGCTTGGAAAGAAGGTTTGTACCAGTGGGTGCCTGGTGTAAAGCTAACTAGGAAGTAATTGGGTAATCAGATCAGCAAATTGAGTCAAATGATGGGATTCTAAGTGATATAATCAGTTTTCACAAACGAGGAGAAATATATATATATATGCACTCCCAGCCCTTGCCTATCTGTTTTAACCCAAAGCTTCTAAAATAGCCCAGAGAGAGCAAATCTGAGGGCTTTTGGAAAAATAAGACACTTGGAGGAGGGCCTTATTCATGAAAATATTCCAGGCAAACATGTAAAAAGGCAGTTCTAGTTCCCTGAGATCCAGGACCCCTCCTAGCTGGTGGCACCCCAGTGGAAGGGAGGCTGTGTAGCCTGGTGGTTAGGGAGTAAGTTTAGCCCCCATGGGAGGTGATCCCCTTGGGTGCCTCCTGCTAGCCCTTGCTCAGCTGTGGCATTCAAGGGACAGGTGGGGCGACCCTGGCCAGAGAAGGGCGCGGTGCCAGGAGCTCAGACCCCCTCGGTGATGAGGGTCTGTGTCCTGCCCCAGGTGGGCCGCTGAGACCAGCACAGGTAGACTTGGAGGGGGAGGGTAATCCAGACCCTAGAACAGTGGAGGAGGGAGTTGACGGGTATCAGTGTTCAAACCTGACTCCTCCCGGTTGTAGCTGGGAGACTGACTGGGCCAGTTACTTTCATTTTCTGTTCAGTTGCCTTCTGTGTGACATGGACAGATACAACCATCTTTAAGGAGCTGTGGGAATTAGACTACACACAGCCCCTACAGTGCCTGGTAAGGAATTAGCTGTCAATCAATGCCAATTTAAAAAATTTATTTATTTGAGCAACTGACTTCCATTTTGATATGTTCAGCCTGTCTTTTCAGGGAAGAAAGCAGTTTGATTAATGCTTGTTCACTAAGATTTTAGGGATTTAATATGTCCGTTCTTCCCAGGGAAATTGCATTTAAAAAAAAAAAGGAGAAGTTGTACCCAGCTGACGTGGCTCAGTGGGTGAGCATCGACCTATGAACCAGGAGGTCACGGTTCCATTCCCAGTCGGGGCATATGCCTGGGTTGTGGGCTCGATCCCCGGTTGGGGGCTTGCACGAGGCAGCTGATCAATGATTCTCTCTCATCATTGATGTTTCTCTCTCTCTCTCTCCCTCTCCCTTCCTCTCTGAAATCAGTAAAAATATATTTAAAAAAAACACAAAAAAACAGCCGGAACCGGTTTGGCTCAGTGGATAGAGCGTTGGCCTGTGGACTGAAAGGTCCCAGGTTCGATTCCGGTCAAGGGCATGTACCTGGGTTGCGGGCACATCCCCAGTAGGAGATGTGCAGGAGGCAGCTGATCGATGTTTCTCTCTCATCGATGTTTCTAACTCTCTATCTCTCTCCCTTCCTCTCTGTAAAAAATCAATAAAATATATTAAAAAAAATAAAAATAAAAAAATAAAAAAATAAAAAAGGAGGAGCTGTGATGCCTATCTGGATGGGAGCCACTTGGGGCGACGGGGGCCCCTAGAATAAATCCTGTAAAGGAAAATGTTCTTCGTGTCTGGGTAAGATTGACTCCCCCAGCTTTCTTTTTTTTAAAGAAACAATTTTTTTAATATGTGCTTTGACCGGGAATGGAACCAGTGACCTCTTGGTTCCTGGGTCGACGCTCAACCACTGAGCCACACAGGCCGGGCTGACTCTCCCAGTTCTCAATGAAGAGGAAGGATAAAACTTTCCACTTAAGGCGGCCTGCCCCCCTCCCCACTATCCACGTGGAGAAGAGTTTGCCTACATCTTGCTTTTTTCAAGTGGGACAACTGAAATGTCTTCTAGCTGTTTGTTCCAGAAGTTCAATATATATTCTCGGCGATATCAAATATTTGATATTTTAGGAAATCAGCCTTGTTAAATTAAAGTGGATACGATGGCATTTCAAGGTCACCTTGGTATGATCAAACATGATGCTGACATTTACAATCCATTTCCATCGGCTCTCACATGTTTCCTTGTCAGTTAAGTCTGGACTCTCCAAACTGAAGGCAGTTTCAAATCTAATGGTGCAATTATACATCTTGCACCTGAATCACTAACTGCTCCCTGATTTCCATGCAAGTTACAACATCTATCATATGTTTCCCCCGCCCTCTTTGTTGAACACATTTTTCAAACTTAAAATGGCTTTATTATGACGTTACCCACCCAGGTATAAACAAGTGTCAACAGGAAATGTTTCGCATGCTCCTGAAGTTTTATGACTTTGGTTCATATAAAAACCAGTATAAA
Organism: Myotis yumanensis; assembly: GCF_028538775.1. Lineage (NCBI taxonomy): Eukaryota > Metazoa > Chordata > Mammalia > Chiroptera > Vespertilionidae > Myotis > Myotis yumanensis. Next base: position 36,953,879 of record NW_027223769.1, read on the forward strand.
TGTGCACATTCATGGAAAAGAAAGCTACGGATTAAAAGACGTGTCATTAGCAACATTAATTTGAGATGATAGGAAGCATCATCTTGCAGACACCACATCGTCACACGTAGAATGAATTCGGGCCACGCTGCTGGGGTCGGGGTCTTTTTCAGGGTGGGATTCTTTCATTCTCATGGGCTGAGTGATGACTCAGTTCTCCCGTAGCGTGTCTCCATCCTAACGACTGTGGAGCTTTCTCCCTGTAGTTTGCCATGTCGCCATTTGCCTTCATGCTGAAAGCATCTTTTAAAAAAAAAATACCTTCAGCTGAGGATATGTTTGTTGTTCTAACAATATTTAAAAATTGATTTTAGCCCTAGCTGGTTTGGCTCAGTGGATTGAGCGTCGGCCTGCAGACTGAAGGGTCCCGGATTCGATTCCAGTCAAGGGCACATGCCCAGGTTGCGGGCTCGATCCCCAGTGGGGGGGGGTGTGCAAGAGGCAGCCGATCAATGATTCTTTCTCATTGATGTTTCTATCTCTCCTTCTCCCTTCCTCTCTGAAATCAATAAAAATATGTTAAAAAAAGAAAAGATCTGAAAATTTCAAAGATTTAAAAAAAAAAAAAGAAAATTGATTTTAGAGAGAGGGAGATAGAGAGAGAAGTGAGAGAGAAACATTGACTGGTTGCCTCCCAAATGCGCCCTGACCAGGGATCGAACCCACACCCTGGGTATGGCCCTGACCTGGAATCGAACCCACCACCTTGCTTGTAATCAGACATCGTTCCAACCAAATGAGCCTCGCGGACCAGAGCACATATTTTAAGGATGAAGTCTGTCTCTAGTCTTCCTTTGAGAGATCACTATTAGCATAGTGCCCAAATGTCAAGGACCAAAAATTTCATCTAAATTTTCAAGCATATTGACCTAATGTTTATGTCAGAATCTTATGAATGTTTAGTTATTGTCTTCTCTGTATTTATGTCTCCTTTTTTATTCCTAATATCACTTTTTGAAGGTGTTGGATGCTTAACTCATTAAATTATAGATTTCTTTTTTAATTAAAAAAGTAAATTATCGATTTTATATAACCACACTTTTAAAAAAATAAATTTTTTGTTGATTTCATATAAAGGGAGAGGGAGAGAGAGTTTTTTTAAAAAATATATTTTATTTATTTTTTTTACAGAGAGGAAGGAAGAGGGATAGAGAAGTTAGAAACATCGATGAGGGAGAAACATCGATCAGCTGCCTCCTGCACACCCCCCACTGGGGATGTGCCTGCAACCAAGGTACATGCCCTTGACCGGAATCGAACCCGGGACCCTTGAGTCCTCAGGCTGATGCTCTATCCACTGAGCCAAACCGGTCAGGGCAGGAGAGAGAGTTTTAAACATGAATGATGAGAGAGAATCATTGATTGGCTGCCTCCTGATCGAGCCTGCAACCTGGGCAAGTGCCCTGACCAGGAATCCAACTGTGACCTCCTGGTTCATAGGTCAACACTCAACCACTGAGCCACACTGGCTGGGCTCATATAATCACACTTTAATCACACTCCCCCAGGCCTGGTTGGTAGTGGTTTTAATTGTTACTGAGTTTTAAATGTTTTCCAATTTCCATTGTAATTTTTTACTTGAGACCCTTAAATTCATTATATTTATTAATTAAACATTTCCAAACATACAAGGTTTCTATAGATTTTTTTGTTGTTATTGAATTTTAATTGTATTGTGTTGTCACCAGAGACTGTGCTCTGTATAATATCATTCTGTTTCAATATCCATAACACATGTAATTATTTCCTGTAATCCCCCTCTGGCATGTAATCCCCACGAAGAAAGGAATGTATTTTGTTTAGTTCACTATCATGTTCCCAGCATCTAAAATGGTCTTTGGCACAGACCAATAACTCAACACTCGTTGAATAAAACAATGATTGATGCAGTTAGTAATGTTCGGTGACCGGAGTCTATTTTTCTAGGTGGTCTCTTTTGGCCGTTTAGAAGGAGATACAAATTCCCATAGGCTGCCGTCCACATCCACAGATTGACTCACATATGTGCCTGCCCCCCCCCCCCCCAAAAAAAAGATCAAAAGCTCCTGAGCATCAAAGTTCTGGGGCCCTAATATACAGCACAGTGACTATCTATATATATAAAAGGCTAAGTGTCCATCTGTCCGACCGTTAGCTATGACGCACACTGACCACCAGGGGGCAGATGCTCAATGCAGGAACTGCCACGACATGATGCGCACTGGCCATCTATATATAAAAGCCCAGTGACCGGAACGGCGGAATGACCAGTGGCTACGACACACATTGCGGCAGCCAACCAGCCTGATCAGGCCCCGATCTCGGGCCCCTCTCCCCCCTAAACAGCCTGCAGCCCCTCCCCTCAGCCAGCCTGGCCCAATGGGCCCCCATAGGGGCGGGCTGGCCGGACCCCACCTGTGCACGAATTTGTGCACCGGACCTCTAGTAGTTAATGATACTGTATCATATACTTGGGATTTGCTAAGACAGGAGATTCCGAGTGTTTTGACCACATATCAATAAATGATAACTATGGGAGGTCATCATTTCACAACGTATACGTATGTCAAAACATCGCATTAGATCATTTAAATGTGTACAATTTTTATTTGTTGAAAAGAGTAGACCTTAGGGGACTATGGCCACCTCAGAATTAATTTGATTCTTATCTGCCCACGCTCAGCACCAGGTATCGGTGTGACCTCCGCTGCCCGCAGAGGAAAGAGGTTGACCAGAGCAGAACTGGCAATCCCCATAAAATGGTTTTGTCTCCCATAGTTAATGTCCCCCACAAAACCATCTTAATGCATTCTGTCAGGCAGTTACAGAGCACAGACAGCTGGCCATTACTCAGCGTGGTGTATCAAACAGATATTTTTGAAAATATACAAGCTCTGAGGATTTTTATTCTTCAGACAACTTGGGCTTTGAAAACTCTGTATATCTTGAAAGCGGTTTCATAATGTCAGTAGTTTCCTGTGATTGATAGTCACAGCACACAGAGCTCACAGAGACATTAAAAATGTGGCATAGGGAAAGGAAAAAAAAAAGCACTTTACAATATTGGATTCTGAAGCAGTAAGTAATCTGCTCTTGGCTTTCCTCCCTTTACTGAGGGTTCCCCCCACCCCTTCTCTGCTGAAAGGTCTGTGTTTTATTACATTCCAGTTTTGGACATACTAATAAAAAATATATTTTTTTCTACGCTTGCCAGAATCCTATTTCTCAACATAGACAGGATTATTGGATAAGTGCTGTAATTCTGTTTCTCTTTGGAATGCTGAAACCTCAAATTAAAAAAAAGAAAAGAAAAAAAAAGCCACATGCACAAAATTGCCAATAAGTAGGGGTACCAGATAGAACGCGGACATGGGCACGTCTCTCCTGGGGGCAGCGGGGTGCCTGAGTGTTGTAGTCTCGCTCACAAAGCGGGGAGGTACTTCCGTTGTTGAGCGTGGTTACTGAATATAAAACATTACAATGGAAATTGGAAAACATTTAAAACTCAGCAACAATGAAAAACACTACCAAACAGGCCGGGGGAGGGATACGGAGAAGCAATGAGATGGTACGTGGGTCATTTTGGGAAACCCAGAGAGGTTATTCTTTCTGGGTGTGTAAATAAGTGACTATTTTCCCTCATTAGAGTATCCTGTGAGTAAGCGACGGCAGGATAGCTGCTGTAAGCAATGACCTGGGAATGTAATGGTTCACCACAGAAGCTTATGTCTTGCTCAGTAACTGTCTGGGAAGGGTGTTCATGTTGCCAGGGTGGCTCTCTTGAATGGATTCACTCAGCAACCCAGGCTCCTTCCATCTTGTGGCTCTAGAGCAGGGATTAGCCATTCCTTGTTGTTGTTTGGGTAAAGAACCAGATAGTAAATATTTCAGGCATTGCGTGCTCTACGGTCCCTGTCCCAATTGCTCAACACTACTGTAATACCATGCGAGCAGCCACAGACATACATACAGGAATGGGCGTGGCTGTGTCCCAATAAAACAGTGGTTCTCAACCTTCCTAATGCCGCGACCCTTTAATACAGTTCCTCATGTTGTGGTGACCCCCAATTTCATTGTTACAAATGGAACATAATTAAAGCATAGTGATGAATCACAAAAACAATATGTAATTATATTTGTGTTTTCCGATGGTCTCAGGCGACCCCTGTGAAAGGGTTGTTCGACCCCCAAAGGGGTCGCGACCCACAGGTTGAGAAACACTGCAATAAACATTATTTACAAAAAGAAGTGGCAGGGTGGACCTGGCCCCAAAGCCTGGCCATCCTCTCCTGCTCCAGCAGAGAAAGGACAGGAACACGGAGAAACAAGTGGGGGAAGGCCTGGAAGTAAACATCATTTCCTCTCAAGTTCCATTGGCTAGAAATCAGGTTTCTGATAACACCCAAGTCCCAAGGAGTTTGGGAAACATGGGCTAGCTGTGTGCCAGGAAGGAGGAGGAAACACATCGGTGAACAGGTGGTGATCTTTACCGCATCCACTAAGATAGAAAGTTTGACATTGGAATTCAAGGTCCACCCTCAACTATCCTACCACGTTCTCATGCATAGGGCTCTGAAAGCACGGGTTTGTCGTCAGACATACGTGGGTTTGGATCCTAGCGAAGCTGCTTTCTTCCTATGTACCCTCCCTCGGGCATTTCTTTAGCCAATCTGTGTCTCAGTCCTCACCCGGAAAATGAGAGCAGTTATGACTCATCAGGTCCTTCTGAATGTCAAAAAAATGGTGACTATCACTTCATAAATGTTCAATAAATAGTCACTAGTATCCTTATTGTTTCCACAAGGACTTACCCTACTTCCTGGTAGAGTAGAATTTAGCGCTTTGCTGCTGGGCTGAAATCCCTGATCCACGGCTTCCTAGCTGTGTAATCTTGGAGAAATGATTTAGCCTCTCTGTGCCTCAATTTCTTCACTTACAAAATTATGACAATAAGAGTATCTACCTAGGGTTGCTATGATGACGAAATGATCGAACATATATGAAATCATAGGTGCCTAGACTTACTGCTCAATAGGGCATCTCTCATTATTATTTTGATACACTGATCCCTGGTATCCAAAGGGGCTGCTAATAATACAAATCATTACCTGATGATACCCATTCATTAATTCATTTAGCATATATTGAACACCTAAGGGCCAAATTCTGTGCCAACCTCTGAGGATGTAGATGGTGAATAAGCCTGACACGATTCCCATCCTCATTGAACTTACAATGAGTTTGCTAATAGATATTTCGCTATGGAGCAGTCCCTGAAGTGAGCCCTTTACACACATTATCTACTTTTATCCTTTGCGATAACTCTATGAAATTAGGTAGTATTATCTTTATTTTACAGACGAGGTAAGAGGCTCGGAGAACAAGTAATTTGAACAAGGTCACAAAGCTGGTGAATGAAAGAGATGGTATTTGAAATGTTATCCCTCCCACTCAGAAGCCAGTGGTCTAACAGTCATGCTGGGCTGTCAGATCTGGCCACGTACAGCGATTTGCCTGGCAAAGTGTACACTGTTTAATGAGAATTCGGGTTGGAGGCGGGGGGTAGGGGGGCGCGAACCGGGTTGTGATGGAGAGGCTAGCCTCTTGGCTTCTTTGGGAATTCAGTTTCATCTCTGGACCATTTAGGACAGCAAATGCCTTCTCTCCTCGGATGGCTTCAGACATCCCTCAGGATGAGAAACATGTAATCTTATCAAGCAGGCTTGGCTCCCGTCTGTAGGAGAGCTGGACTTTTCAATTTCACCACTGGCTTAAAGAAATGTGGGGGGAAGCATAACACAAAGAAATCTACTGTCTCTACCCTTCTTTAAAATGATGAATGCTGTTTTAAGGCAAATCCATCATTGGTCACTTGAGGGAGGAAATGTCAAGAAAAGTTATGGTTTGTTAGCTTTTACTTCTTGACATTATACAAGAAAGTAATTGAAGAACAACCACTGCCATGTTGTTTTACCTCATCTATTGATATAGCGGTCTGACAAGAGGAATATATATGTGACTGAGGATTTGGGGGAAAAAAGTGACACTGGCCCTGCGATTCATTCCATTGTCTTCTCAGTGCTGATCAAATGTGTTTTCCCCGCAAGAAAACTCATGGCGGAGGAACTGGTGTTCTTTCGTGTGTAGATTCCTGGTTCCGCAACGATTGAACTCATTTTACCCTTGTCCCCATTAACCTCTTCTCTCAAGTTCTTAGAGCTTTAACAGGGATGTATAACAAACACATACACAAATCCAACTCAATACAACACATATTTGTTTAGCACTCACTGCGCCTGAGGTACTGATGCCAACACAGATGCCCTTACTTCACAATCGGTGATCACTCGAACGCAGCCCTGGCTAAATGTTACCATTATACCATCTGTGGAAAGAAAAAGTCTGCTAAGCAAGTCAGCAAGGTAAATCTTACTCTATAGGATGTCAAGCTCCTGAAAACCCGTAGGCAAATCAGAACTTAAATGCACAAGGAGAGCTTGCTGTTCAGAGAATTTTGTAATAATGTTTCCGGATCATATATAATCACTGCCAAATAAGGATCTTCAAGTTAGATGTTTAAAAGGTAGAGGACCACTTATTTATTGAGGGACTAGAGGCCCGGTGCACGAATTCGTGCACAGGTGGAGTCGGGCCGTCCCGTCTCCTGGTCAAACTCCTGGTCAAACTCCCGGTCGAGGGGACAATTTGCATATTAGCCTTTTATTATATAGGATATGATGGGACGATGACTATGAAAAACCTCAAGGCTTGTTTCTATGACAGCCACAATCTCTGGGTTGGGTAGTCTGGTTGTCAAGCAACTTAAATAGAGGAGATGCATTACATTATTATTATTTTTTCCTCCTGAAAGGTGTCAGCCATGAAACAAAGGCAGAGAGCTGCTTAGCCTGTGGTAAAGATCTCTCTGTTCCTCGCAGGGATTGCTGGGGAAAAGAAGAGATACTAAAGCTACCTTTAATAGCAAGAGGCCAGAGAGCTTCCCATGTGTCTTCCTCTTTTGATTTTGCTGAAATTGCCTTAGAAAGCCGGCTGGGATCTGAAGTGAGTTAGCCAGGGGAATGGCATTAAGAATCATGAGACAGTATCTTCCGTGGAAAGAATATAGTCAGATGATGTTACTTTGCATTCGGTGACTCGGTTTTTTATGGTCCCTTCACAGAGACCGGTCTCCTTGCAGATGTTCCTGTCCGTATCTAAATGGGCTGATGGATCTGACTCCAGGGAGCTTGAATTAGGACCATCGTTTATCTGTCAGGACTGTGGAGGGAGGAATTTGGCTTTGCCCAAAGAGCGGTCTGGCTCTGCCCTCCGCTTCTGGGAGGTAACGTTTGTCAGACACGATCGGAGTGTTTTCATTTAGGGGGAACCTGGCCACGCCAGGAGGGCCAACCGTGTGATTTATGGTGGGGGTTTGAGTCACATGCTGTCCTCTGACTAGGAGACTGAGTTGAACAACTCGGGCAAGTATGCTCATGTGAAAGCTTGGAGAAATCTAAGCGTGGGTGAGCTCCCCTGGTTGGCAATATTTGGGCCTATTGTCCCACGTGAATACTGGGAGGGTTATGCACCCGGATCCCACTGGAGACTTGTAACCCTCTCCGACTCTGCCCTCATCATCTCTTTGGGCTGATTTTTATCCTTTCCTTGTCACAAATCATAACTGTGATTAGAATCGTGTTCGGTGTGTTCTGTCAGTTCTCCTAGGGTGGTTTTGGGAACCCTCCCGAACTTGTAATTGGTGTCTTAAGTGAAGGGAGTCTTGGGGACTGTTCCCTCTTTTTTTTATTTTATTTATTTTTATTTTTTTATATTTTATTGATTTTTTACAGAGAAGAAGGGAGAGGGATAGAGAGTTAGAAACATCGATGAGAGAGAAACATCGATCAGCTGCCTCCTGCACACCCCCTACTGGGGATGTGCCCGCAACCAAAGTACATGCCCTTGACCAGAATCAAACCCGGGACCCTTTAGTCCGCAGGCCAACGCTCTATCCACTGAGCCAAACTGGTTAGGGCCCTCTTTTTTTTTTTTTTTAAATATATTTTTATTGACTTCAGAGAGGAAGGGAGAGGGAAGGAGAGAGAGATAGAAACACCAATGATGAGAGAGAATCATTGATCGGCTGCCTCCTGCACACCCCATACCAGGAATCGAGCCCGCAACCCGGATAGGAATCGAACTATGACCTCCTGGTTCATAGGTCAACGATAAACTACCAAGCAACGCCGACCTGGCTGCTCCCTCTTTTATTGCCATTTGGTTAACTGTGGTTAAGTGCCAACCAAGGTGTCTATTGACATGCAAATGTGTCAAGTTCCACGTAGCCATGATATCAGGCCTCAAAACTCCTCCCCAAGCAAGAAAATTCACTTGGAGGGACTTGTAAAATAGTCTAAATTTGGCGAGTTGAGGAAAACAGCATAAATGGACCTCTCTTCACGCCACCAGTTGGAATTGGAAGAATCTTAATGATTCTGAATGATTTCAGAAGTTGCAAATATAAATACCTTCAGGGTCCAGGCAGGTAACTTAACTAAGTGAAGCCCTAGGTGAGATCTATGGTGATCTGAGGAACATATACCTAATGTAAGGGCATTCCGACTTAACAAGAAGTTTGTTATATATATATATATATTTTTTTTTTTAATTGATTTTTTTACAGAGAGGAAGGGAGAGAGATAGAGAGTTTAAAACATCGATGAGCTGCCTCCTGCACACCTCCTACTGGGGATGTGCCCGCAAACCAAGGTACATGCCCTTGACCAGAATCGAACCTGGGACCTTTCAGTCCACAGGCCAACACTCTATCCACTGAGCCAAACCAGTCAGGGCAACAAGAAGTTTCAAACACTAGAAGGACAACAAAGAAAGTGGCAGCAGGAGCTTGCCTGGGGCCACCAGTTTGCCTCCTCTCTGTAACCTGGGCGGGAGGCTCCAGTTGCAAGTCAGTCATTTGTTGGAAATGAACAAAACTATTGAAATGTTCTACTTCCAGCTCTGTTTCATTTTTGTTTTTTTTTCTGGACTCAATCCAGTCAAACAAGTTTATTTCAAACTTATTGGCATAAAGCTGTTTATAACATCCTCATATATTTTGATCCATTTACATTTAATCTAATTACTGATATATCTGAGTTTAAATCTGCAATCTTACTACATTTCTTCTATTTGTTTGACATGTTCTGTGTTTATTTTTTATCTCCTTTCTTGTATTCTTTTATATTGATAAAATAGTTTTAAAAAATACATTTTTTATTGATTTTTTTATAGAGAGAGGGATATAGAGATAGAAACACCAATGAGAGGAACATCATTGATTGGCTGCCTCCTGCACACCCTCTACCGGGGATGGAGCCTGCAATGTGGGGTATGTGCCCTGAACTGAAATCGAACTGGCGACCTTTTGATACATGGGAGGACGCCCAACCAACTGAGCCGCACTGGCCAAGGCTATTAATATTTTTTATCACTCTCTCTTTTATTACTGTACTAGAGGCCCAGTGCACGAAATCCGTGCACGGGTGAGGTCCCTAGGCCTGGCCAGCGATCAGGGCCAATTGGGGCCAGGCCAATCACGGCCAGGCCAGAGAGGAGGCGATGTTCGCCAGGTCGGGTGCGGAAGGAACGGATGCTGGGCACCGACACTGCCATTGTCGGCACTCCGCCACCACGCAGTTCCCGCCTCCCCCACTCCTCCTTCCCTCACCGCTGTGCTGCCACCGTGGTGGGCAGGTGGCGGGCTGATTGGGGCCTGCCAGCCCAGGGAAGGGACACGGTATGGGAGGTTGGCTGCCAGGCCCCGAGGTGGGGCTGGCCCTCGGCCCCCCTGGGAAAGGGGCTGCGTCCGCCACCACCCACCCCCGGTTCCCCGTCTCAGCCCAGGGCCTACCGGCCAGGGGCAGGGACCATGGGAAGTTGGCCCGTCAGGGGAGGTTGGCTGTGGGAGTGCACTGACCATGAAGGGGCAGTTCCTGCATTGAGTGTCTGCCCTATTGTGGTCAGTGCACATCATAGCGGCTGGTCATTCTGGTCATTCCGGTCGCTTAGGCTTTTTTATATATATAGTTAGCCAATGTCTAACACAATGTCTGGTAATTGAAGTCACTCAGTAAGTATATATTGAATAGATGAGAGCTATTTCTCAAAGCCCCGCTGACAAAGGTTGGACTTCCAGAGGCTTGGAAGAAAAGACAATTGTCCTCTTTGGTGTTTCACTGAGAGGCAGTTCAGGGTGAGTCCAGGAAGGTGTGTGTGTGTGTGTGTGTGTGTTGGATGTGGGGCCTCCCATGTGGGGCAGGTAGAGAGATAATTTCAAGGAGGCAGGAGACCTAAGTTCTAGTCCTGGCTTTGTCATAGCTTTGTGGCTTTAGACAAGTCATTTATCTTCTTTTGGTTAAGTCTTCACTTACCGAATAAAGGGACTGGATTAGGACATGGCTAGCATTTTCTGTAGTTCAAGGGAAGACGTGAAGCAGCAACAGAGGGAGAAGTGAAGGGCAGATGTGCTTTATGGTGGGGTGAGTTTTGGAAATTGATTTCCAGGAGTTTGGACTTTCTGAAGAGATGCTAATGACTGGAACAGACATATAAACCCAGCTGTAATGGAAGGAGGGCCTGCCAGTTCATGCTCTCTGAAAAAGGAATTGAAAAGGTTCCTTTCACCAGCAGGCAGACGTATTTCTAATTCTTTTTTTTCCAAAAAGGTTGATGCTTCACAATATGTTAAGAAGCTTACTTTTCACGACACATATGGCAGCCATTTGTAACTGGAGAAACGATCCTCTCAGTAAATATTGCCCAGTAAATTAATCAAACTTCGAGGGAAAACTGATAAATATCAGGTGCCTATTGGATGCTCCAAAGATGGAGAACAGATGGTCCCTTCCCTCAGGGGCTTTTAATCTGGCGGGGTGGGATGGAGGATAGTTTAAGTCTAACCAGGAAACAGAAATACCTCTAAGTCAGTGGTTCTCAACCTTCTGGCCCTTTAAATACAGTTCTTCATGTTGTGACCCAACCATAAAATTATTTTCGTTGCTACTTCCTAACTGTAATGTTGCTACTGTGATGAATCGTCATGTAAATATCTGCTATGCAGGATGGTCTTAGGCGACCCCTGTGAAAGGGTCATTCGACCGCCAAAGGGGTCGCGACCCACATGTTGAGAACCGCTGCTCTAAGTACTTAAAAGGAGGGAATTTAAGGCAGAAAGTCGGTACCCAGGTGATGGCATTGTTGAGAAGCTGACAGGGGGCGATGTGGTGACTCTGGGGATGACATGGACCCTCTACTAGGATGATTTTTATTTATTTACTTACTTAAAAATATGTTTTAATTGATTTCAGAGAGGAAGGGAGGGAGAGAGAGAGAAAAACATCAATGATGAGAGAGAATCATTGATGGGGGAGATGGAGCCTGCCACCCAGGCACGTGCCCTGACCGGGAATCGAACTGTGACCTCCTGGTTCATAGGTCGACGCTCAACCACTGAGCCAGGGACTTACAGCCATTTCCCTGGGTCACTGTCAAGGAATGCTGGACACAGGATCCCAATTGACACTGATACATAGAGGCCAAAGTATCTTTATGACTTGACCCCTTGACCCCTTTTAGAGGGGCGACATTCGGGACCAGGTTTGAGGTCCTAGCCATAGTCCAGTTCACTATCCACGAGGCCTGTGGGCTCACCCCGTCATCATGCCCCAATCTCAAAGGTAAAATTGGGCTAGCCCAGGGGTGGGTGAACTTTTTGACTCGAGGGCCACAATGGGTTCTTAAACTGGACCGGAGGGCCGGAACAAAAGCACGGATGGAGTGTTTGTGTGAACTAATATAAATTCAAAGTAAACATCATTACATAAAAGGGTACGGTCTTTTTATTTTTTAGTTTTATTCATTTCAAACGGGCCGGATCCGGCCCACGGGCCGTAGTTTGCCCACGGCTGGGCTAGACACACTCCATCGCTGATTTAGCTCAGTGGTTGGTCTATAGGGTAGGAATGGCCACAGTAGGGAAGGCGTATCAAATTCTCCGCTCAGGAATTTTGAACGAGGAGACAGCAACTGAGCTGGTTTGCTGTTGAGTGCAGGGGATGAACGGTGTGGGAGGAACAGTTTGGGAGTGGATGCTACAAGCTCTTTGCAAGAGGACACAGCCTCGGAAGAGAGTGGGACACAGAATGGAAAGAAGCTGAGGCGCGGAGAAGGGGAGGAGCCTGGTTCCTTCCTGGGCCTCTCATGTTGGGGTCCCGTAGGTCCTGGCTGTACTTTGGTTCCTACCCTCGGGTTCCAGGAGGCACTTCTGAGGTTTTTCCTCAGTGGAGCTTGATCGCGTGGGTTTCTCTACCTTGCAACCAAAGGAACCTGCCTAGAATTGGAGCTGGGGGGCATCCTTTTCCCTGTGGCTGATCGTGTCACCATCTTCCTTGTATCATTAGATAATGCTCCATGCGTTGTTTTTACCTCTCCATTTAGACTGTGAGCTGTTCGAGCTCAGTGTTCTGTATATTTTAGGGAAGCCTAATGATAACAGCAACAGTAATAATAATAGTACTAATAATAGTACTAATAGTTCCCATGAACTCAGCTTTTTGCGCGCCAGGCACTGGGCTAGTGCTGTACATGCACTACCTTTATTTTTATTTTTTTCAGATTCAATCAGTTGCCGTTTTAATTTTTTTATTATTATTTTATTTTATTTTTTTTCATGCACTACCTTTAGTACCAAACGCTCAGTCCTGCGCTGTTATCACCTTCATTATTAATTACCTTAACCGACTGACCCCGAGGATAAAACCAGACGAAACGAACTTGCAATATAGCTGGAGAGAGAAAAGAGAAACTTCCTTTCTCTTAGTGTAGGATCTTTTAAATGAAGATTCCACCCCCCCCTTTTTTTTTTAAAAACAACAACAACAAACAAAAGGGACACGTGTTCATTAGAGAAAATTTGGAAAATGCAGAAAAGCACAAAGAAAAAGAAGAAAGCACCTTCGTTTTACTGTTTGTGAAAACCATCGCTCGTACTTTGGTGTATATCACGTACACACATTCTATTTTGTAATTTTTCCCCTCTTACACAATCTGACTGTATGAAACACGTTCTGTGCGATTAAATGTGCTTCCAGGCATGGTTTTCTAAGAATTGTGCAGTAATCCTTAGGTGGTAAGTATTGGGGGAGCAATGGAGCGAAGGGCCCGGTGTGTGTGTGTGGGGGGGGGGGGGCGGGGGGGGGCGGGAAGGCGGGGCGGTGGGGGAGGATTGGAACTCTCTTGCCTCTCCTAATGGTACATTTCCACCCGGAACAGGGGGGAAGGGCTGTACGACCTCTGGAGGGCGCTATGTTTCCAAAATTCTCCTGAACACAAGAACATCCTTGCATCTCCTTTTTAGCCTCCTTCCTTCACCTTCTGTTGCTTTTGAAAATTCTTGCTCGTGGACACCTTGGGGCTCCTGCGAACTGGTGGCTTGGGGTTGGTCTGCACAGGATCGGGGCTCTGGGGCCGGCCGCGGTGGCCTGGGTCTCCCGGACCTGGGACCGGCCTCTCTCTCCACCACCCGTTCATTTCCCTGCGCAACGCTGTTAGCCACCAGCAGATGGCGCTGTGAGCAAGAGCGTCTGCCTAGGTGCGATTTACACAAGCCCTTGAGGCTTAAAATATTTACCCACAAAATTCAATAAAGCTGTTCATCAAACCTAATGCTTAGAATTTGGGCAGCCCGTGAAAATCTTATAATATTTTGCCCGAGGTTCCAGAATTCTCTTCCGCGTGGCGTGTTGTATGTATACGCAGACTCCTGATACTTGTTTATCGTCGGCAGGAAGGAATGCATGTTACATAGTGGAGATCTTGCAAGAGATCGGGCCTGGGAAACCTCCCTAAATGTTTTTTCTTTAGGTGTTGCAGGGATCGGGAGCTCCTTACCCGACTGGGAAGTCAGTGAGGTGAGGCACACGTTAGATCCATCTCTGCATCCTCAGCGCCCAGAAAGTGCCTGGCAGGGAGGAGGGCTCCAGGACCAAATGAACCCAGGAAGAGGCAGCTGGATTATGTCGCTTTTTTAAAAAAAAGATGTGTGTGCACCCATCTTAACATATATGCACATATGCACATGCACATATGTGTACAGGGGAGGTGTTAACAGTTAGTTATAATCACCTATGTACCTGATGTGTGTGTACTGCCCCCCATGGAGAGTTTGGAAATGCAACCTGTTGTTACAATGATTGGATGGGTGGAGGGGTGAGAGGGGGACCCCACTGACATGGAGTGGGCAGGATCCAAGGATGCTGCACCCACAGGAAGCCATTCAGCACGAAGAATTGTCTTGTCCAAAATGCCATTTGCTCCCCCTTTATGTTGTCCCGTGGGGCACCTTTCTAGCTGGTGATGTTTCATGAGCTTTGTAACTTCTCTGGGCCTCAGTTTTCCTCATCTGTAAAACGGAGGCATACATATTTAGCTGGGATACCTCACGGAATCATGGGCTTCAAGTAAGTAACGTACGTGACTTTTACAAATTATACAGCACTACTCGACATGGCAACCTTCTCCGTCCACCGGGAAGTTTCACCCCAAAGCTGGGCCTTGTTGCCCACAGAGCTGCAACCAGCTGGGGCCTGAATCACACAGGTAGGACTCACACCTTTTCCTACCTGAGTCTTCACCAGCTCCACTCTCCTCTCAGCTGCTCAAGCCCCCAGTCGGAGTCGTCTTTGAGTCTGTCTTTTCTTTTACCCCCTCCAAATCCAATCTCTCAGCATCCATCTCTACTCTGCCTTAACCACTTAGCTCAAATCTGTCTCTTCGTCTTTCCTACTTCCGCCCCAGCCAGCTCTGACCTCTGACTCCCAGTGAACCACCGAGCACAGCCGACCACAGGGCTTCCACTCGTGCCCTCTCTACGGCAGCCAGAGTGACCTTCTAAAGGTGCCCATCAGATTATGTCATTTCCCAGTTTAAAACCCTCCATTGACTTCCCACCTCCTTTGGAATTACAGCCACACCTTTCATTGGATTGCAAGGCTTTGCATGCTCTGATCTCTTCTAACACCTTTTTAAAATATATATATTTTTTATTGATTTCAGAGAGAAAGGGAGAGGGAGAGAGAGGTTGAAACATCAATGATGAGAATCATTGATCGGGTACCTCTTGCACATCCCCTACTGGGGATCAAGCCCACAACCCAGGCATGTGCCCTTGACCAGAATCGAACCCGGGACCCTGTAGTCCGCAGGCCGACACTCTATCCACTGAGCCAAACCAGCTAGGGCTCTTCTAACCCCCCCGTTTAAACCCTATCGCATAACAGTGTCTCCATGCTCACCACAGTGAACCGATGTTCTTTCCAATTTCCAAACTACCAAACTATTTCTCGCCTCGGGGATTTCGCCTAGTCTGTTCCCTCTGTCCAGAACACTCTTTTCCAGGACTTTTGTCTTCAACACTCAGTTCAGATGTCCTTCCTCAGAGAATCTTCCGCTGGCTCCTTATGTCGACCAGGCCCACTAGGCATTTTCTATCCTATGATCCTGTTTGGTTTCTTTTACAGGAAACCCTCTGAATGGATCTCATTTGTATTTATCTGTTTGCTCGTTTACTCCGTTAGAATGTGACCGCCACGCAAGCAGGCGCTCTCTCTGACTTGTCCCGGCTGGATTCCTAGAATCTAGAAAGTCTAGAACACTGCCTCGCACATAGCCAGAGCTTTGGGAGTTGTCTGCTGATGAACACAAGGGTAGTTCTGGCTCAGGGTTGCTCGTGGGGTGGCAGTTTTGCTGTTGACCAGGCTCCGTCATCCGAAGGCTTGCCTGGGGCTGTGGAGGATGTGCTTTCAGAATGGCTCACCCACCTGGCTATTGGCCAGGGGCCTCGGTTCCTTGCCACATGGGCTTCTCCACAGACTTGCTTATGACATTGAACAAACAATGAGAGAGAGAGAGAGAGAGAGAGAGAGAGAGAGAGAGAGAGGGACCTCATCATCCACTGTCCCTTTTGCCATATGCTTTTTGTTAGAAGTGAGTTGCTAAACTCAGCCCACACTCAAGGTGAGGCTATCAGAAGCCGCCTTCTAGAGCAAGGAGTGTTGACGAATCGGTGGACATATTTTAAAACCACCATACCCAGGTCATCAGATCCTAAGCCTAGTGCTCTTTCATGAGCTATAATACCTCTCCACCGGGCTTCATCTAACCCTTTAACGTATGCCATTGGTGACAAGGTAGCAAGAGGCAAAAACAGGGATGGTTCAACCCAACTAGCCCCACCTTCTGAATCGAAAGAGCCCGCCTAGCAGGATGGGATCAGCAGCATCCTCTTTGTCGATGAATGAGAGCCTGGGCACACACACACACACAGGCTTCTTCTTCCGACTGACTGCACTTCCGTCAGCGCTGGTATTTGTTGGTGGGTGGTACAGATACTAGCTTGGCCCTCAAGCTACAAACAAAACAAAACAACCCCCCCCCCAAAAAAAAACTCACCACTACCCCCCCAAATTAAATAAATAAATAAAAATGAGCCCTAGTGATAACGACACAGAAAATCAAAGCGGGGGGAAGCTTGTCTCGGAGAACCCTTGTTAATGGAAGTAATTAAATCAGCAGGAAGCCATCTGAACAATGATCACACGACAAGGGAAAACTCATTTTAGGGCCTTAGAATAAACATTCTAATAAATAGCTATTAGTTTATATTTGTAAACACCATCGGCCTATCAGGAAATTTGCTAATAGGTTTTTAATTAAGGGGAACTGCGCATTTGTGGGAGAGCTGTGCTGCCTTGACTTCAAGGCCCTTTCCCTTAAAGTCTGGATTGGCTGTGGAGCCTCGGACTCACATAGAGACACTGAGAGATTGGCTTGATCTCTCTTGGCCTAAGTTGCATATATATATGTGTGTGTGTGAGTTTGTGTGTTTTGTTCATAGACTAGGGCAGTGGTCGGCAAACTCATTAGTCAACAGAGCCAAATATCAACAGTACAATGATTGAAATTTCTTTTGAGAGCCACATTTTTTAAACTTAAACTATATAGGTAGGTACATTGTTATTAACTTAATTAGGGTCCTCCTAAGGCTTAGGAAGAGCCACACTCAAGGGGCCAAAGAGCCGCATGTGGCTCGCGAGCCGCAGTTTGCCGACCATGGGACTAGGCATTCATCCCCTTTGCGACATTAGTGGGAGGCACCCATGTCCGATTTCCCCTTAGTATCTACGTGATTAAAGGTTTTGGAGTCAGATATTTTAACCCATCCTCTTACCCTTTCCTCCAGGTCAAGGTCTAATTTGGGGGTTTTGCTTGGGTTTTCATGGACGGGCTCTGCCTTATGGGCACCCTCACCCAGGTCCCTCTTCTTTGAAGTATCAGTGGCGGAGTAATATGATCAAGCTCTTACTTGACACACTGAGTACTCTGTAATATGCTAACATTTCTGTATCGTGTTAGTATTGCATTACGCTAATATGACACTAATTCAAGGCGACAGGAAAAATGACTAATACAATAAGGCCTCCGTCTGGTCCTCTGGGGCTGCCGCACCTGTCGGGTTTAATTCACCGGAAGCCTCCCATGGATGCGCAGGGTTAAGGTGCAGTGGGGCCATTGCAAATGGAAGTTCCTGAAAAAGATAAACAACAACTGTGTATTTCCTGCCTTTCCCACCCCTCTCTACCTCCACACCCTAAATCCTGGGGGATAGAATAGGGGAAAGTGGTCGAATAGGAGGAGTGGTTGGTTGAATACATTAAGTTTTGGATTAAGAGCAGGTCTGGATTCAGGTCTAAGCTCTGCCAATCATTGATCTTGGGCAAGTTACTTAACTGTTTTGAGTTTCAGATTCCTATAAAAAAATAAGACAATAACCCTATGGGGGCAATTTTGAGGATTAAATAAAGATATATATATGTATATATATACATACATACACAGGGTTAAGGTGCAGTTGGGCCATTGCAAATGGCGAAGGCATTTATATATACTTTTTATTGAAAATAATGTATTTCTCTCCACTGATTGAAACCTGTCACGTAATACATTTTCATAGGTATTTAGATCCATTTCTAGACTTACCACTCTTTTCTGTCTGTTTTATGCACCGGGACCAAATTACTTTAATTAATGCAGCTTTATGGTTCCCCAGAATGAGCTTTACTCATTCAAGAAATAGTCTATTGACATATTATTGAGATTACATAAAATCTATAGGTTGATTTAGGGCGAAGTGACATCTTTACGATACTCAGCCCTCCTTTCAAAAACAGGGGCTGTCTTTCCATTCATTTGTGTTCTTTCATGTCCTCCCATCATGCCTTAACGTTTTCTTTTTATAGATTCACAGCTTTCAAAGTTTATTCCCAGATACTTTACCTTTTTAAACTCCTATTTACAGGTGAGATTTTTTTCTTCCATTATGTATTCTGATTGTGCAATTTGTACATTATCTGTATCTAAAATGTAAGTACTTTATTGAGTTCTCTTTTTCTAATAGCATTTCAGTTGATCCTCTAGGAGTTCCTAGGTATATGCAACCACCAAATATGCAGATAATCATTATCTCGCCTTCCCCTTTTCAATTTTGTGAACTTGCTAAAGCATCCAGGACAGTGGTAAAAAGTGGTGGTGGTGGTAGTAGGTACCTTATTTTATTCCAGACTTTGATGATAATGATTGGACATTTGCTACAATCCATGACGATTTATTCTTTATATCTATGTTTAAAAATCATATTAAAGATGCATCTATTATCTTATAGTTTTAATAGAGTTTATTTATTTTTCCCAACCAAGACTGAATGATATTTTTATCCAATGCCTTCACCAGTGTCTTTGGAGATGTTTAGTGAGTCCCCAATGCTGAGCGATCTTTGCATTTTAAACCCTGGTAGATTATTCATTTAGTGTGCCGCCAGGCTGTAAGTGCTGATATTTTATTCAGGATTTTTGCATTACTATTCATAAGTGAGATTTACTTTCTCTCTCTCTGTTTTGTTATGCCATCTTCGTCAGATTTTGGTATCAAAGTTTTGCTGGTTTTGCAGAAGAAGTTGGAAATAACTGTTTATGATGATCCGACGTCGCACCAGAGATATCTTTTCTGTGAAGGTTTGGTCATTTGCCTCCGTGAGGTCATCTGGGTGTGGTACATGTTGGGTGGCGAGCTCTTTGATTCCTTTCTGAACTTCTCCTAAAATCACTGTGTGTGTTTTTAAATGTAGCTGCATGTGGTCCCACTGTGATGTAAAAGCATTATGATAAATTAATGTCTATGAAAAATTAGTGTGGTTACCCTGGCTGAGTGGCCTAGTTGGTTGTAGCATCATCTGGTTCACCAAAAGGTTGTGGGTTTGATTCTCAATCAGGTTACATATCTAGGTTGCAGGCTCAATACCTGATTGGGGTGCTTATGGGAGGCAACCGATAGATGTTTCTCTCTCTCTCTCTCTCTCTCTCTCTCTTTTTGTCTTTCTCTTCCTCTTCTCTCTTTAAAAAAATCAATAAAAACATATCCTTGGGTGAGGATCAAAAACATTATTAGTATTTAGATTCTTACTTCCCCCCCGTGTCAGCTGTGATTGTATTTCTCCAGGAAGTTATCTATGTCACCCCACTTTCCACCTTTACAAGAAATTAAAGTCTGCATTATGATTCTTTGAAATATCTCTTTTATTATTTTCCCATCAACACTCGATATTTCGTATCTACAGCATTCTGTTTTCTTCTGTCTGTCTTTATTAGATTAGCTAATGGTATATACGCTTTATTATCTTCAGACTCAGATTTTGAATTCATGCGGCTGTTTCCACTATTCCAACCAATGAAGCTTCATGAGTGAAAATTTGTCTCCCCCTCCTCGGGAGGGCTGCTGGCGTAGGCGCCGAGAGACACGGGGCCGGGCGGACTCTGGCGAGGGGGCGGGAGGCAGGTTGTGGATGGGAAGCCTGAGGGAGCCTGAGGGAGCCCAGGACAGATGGACAGACTTTCTGATGCCACATTCCGATGCCCAACCTAACAGATGACAATTAGCAGCCACCAGCTGTAAAGTGACTGCAAATGCTGCTTTGAATAAATGAGGTGGGTTTTTTTTTTGACACATTTAGCAAAATATTTAAAAACCCAACAATGACTGTTTGTTGGCAGCCCGGGGGCTATGTGGCTCCGGGAGGGGCTGGTTATTTGCCAGGGATGAGGGCTCCTACGGGCATCCTCGCTCCAGGGAGAGCAGCAAGCTCCCGCCTGGAAGGAGGGAAGTGGGTCCGTCCCACCACCTTCTTGCTGACTCGACCTTGAACATGTGCCTTCTTCTCCTCGATCATCACTTTCTCCATCTGTAACTGCTCTCCCCGCTTTCCTTCCGGCCCCCGTCCAACTCCCTGCCTAGGCCATTCTCTATACAGTTTCTAGGAGCAGTCTTTAAAAAATGTGAATTTTTAAAAAAAATCTGTTTTTATTGATTTCAGAGAGGAAGGGAGAGGGTGAGAGAGAAACATCAGTGATGAGAGAGAATCATGGACCGGCTGCCTCCTGCACGCCCCACACTGGGGATCCAGCCCGCAACCTGGGCATGTGCCTTGACCAGGAATCGAACCTTGACCTCCTGGTTCATAGGTTGACGCTCAACCACTGAGCCACGCTGGCCGGGTGAAAAATGTGAATTTAATTGAATTAAGCCCCTGCTTAAAAATCCTCTTCTGTCAGTAAAACCCCCACTCCCCCTGGGAGTTGCTTTGACACCATCTGGCATCTACCTCCTTCTCCAGCCGCATCTCTGCCTGCTCCCTCTCCCCTTGATGATTGAGGCGGGGCCCCACTTCCTGAGCCAAGCCGGTTTCCTGAATTGGGACCTTTGCATTTACTCTTCCCTCGGGTGGGGATTCTCTTTCCCTAGAGAATATGGCAGGCTCGTCATCTTTCAGATCGCAGCTCAAATATGACCTTCTTTCCCCACCACCCCGGCTCCAGGGGCCTCCCCTGCCCCCATTTGTTCTCTCCGACTTAATTCTGTTGAGCTTTCCGTGACTTACCCTCTTCTGTTACTTCCCACTGTTGAGTTGATGGTCTTTCCGCTCCCACCACTTGGCCCCCTTTGGGCTGCATCTACCCTCACTTCGCGTCTGTCTTCCTTTCGCCGTGGCCGGGCCCGCTGGCCTCCGGGCCAGACTCAGGGCAACCGCCCTCCAGAGACTACTGACCGGCTCCTGTGGTCACCGCTGACCTAAACCCTGGCAATGAGCTGTCCTGGCACTTGCGGTGGCTCTGCTTCTCGCATGGAAACCTACCTGACACGCCCTTGGATCTTCAGGTGCAGCCTGGACACCGAGAAATCACACGTGCGAAGGTTGCTCAGAAGGGCTCTGATAAAAGCATTTCGACGTAGCTGTAGGTGCTTTGCCCTTCTTGTTCCCTGGGAACCATCCGTGGAAGGAAAACGGAGTCTTTGTTCCCTCTCTGCTTCTCCCCTTTTTAAGATCCACGGCACCTGTTGCCCGGGGGTGTCAGGAGCCCTTACTATGGACTCAGCAGAATTGCATGGTGGGAGAGTCAATTGAGGATCCACCACTTGGCAGGATTGTTCTACGCAAACCCAGGCCCAGACTCTTAGAAACTCAACATTGGAGTGGGGCGCCCTCATTGGCAGGTGGGGGCCCCCTTCCCCCCCAAACCCACTCAGCGCCCTGTCCTCCTCCTTGTGCAGGTGCCGTGCCACCTGGGATGCTGTGCGTTAACTTACCCACCTGCCCGTGGATGCCATGGGTCATTCCCTATTTATCTCAGTTGTCTATGTATGCCGGGCCAGGGTGTTTATTTTAAATCACGTTATCTCCAGCTTCCCAAGCATGTGTCAACAGAGAGAACGGTTTCAATTTAGGAGACTTGGAAATGGTGCGCAGTTTATCCTCCCTTCAATTATACTCTCTCCAGTAAGTCGAGGGCAGCCTCAGGGCG
Organism: Myotis yumanensis; assembly: GCF_028538775.1. NCBI lineage: Eukaryota > Metazoa > Chordata > Mammalia > Chiroptera > Vespertilionidae > Myotis > Myotis yumanensis. The sequence goes on from NW_027223769.1 coordinate 36,975,862, forward strand.
ACTCACGGCCAGGGCATGCTACCTGAAAGCTTTGCTTCCCCCTCCTCTCCCAGAACTGTTCCCTGCAGGATGCACCGGAGTCTCCTTTCAGGAAACAGAGAGTACATCTCTCAGCGTCGACTTCGGAGGAATCTCTCTTGGGGCTGTGGATGAGGCTGCTGGAGAAGTCTCTAGGCTTCAGAGAAAGCTGTGCAGAGCCGGCTACAAAGGAATGACCCCCAGAAAGAATCCCCTTCTTGGTCCGAGTTTTGGGAGATGGATGGAACAAAGGAAAAGGAGCCCGGCCGGTGTGGCTCAGTGGTTGGGTGCGACCTATGAACCAGGAGGTCAGGGTTCGATTCCCGGTCAGGGCACATGCCTGGGTTGCAGGCTCCATTACCAGTAGGGGATGTACAGGAAGCAGCTGATAAATGATTCTCTCTCATCATTGATGTTTCTATCTCTCCCTGCCTCTCCCTTCCTCTCTGAAATTAATAAGAATATATATTTTTAAAAAGAAAAAGGATAATACTCCAGAATTCCCGCACTTCACCTGCTGCTTGTGTATAAGTAAAAAAATATTTATTGGGCACCTTTTATGTACGAAGATCTGGTGATACAGTTGGTGAACAGTAAAGACCAGAGCCAGCTTCGTGAGCATGTGACCAGAGCAATTGCCAAGCCCACATGCTTGGGAAAAAAGAACCTCCATCAATGAGCACTTAATAGCCACATTGAAAAAAAATATGTTTTATTGATTTCAGACAGGAAGGGAGAGGGAGAGAGACATCCATGATGAGAATGATGTCTCTCCTGCATGCCCCCTACTGGGGGTGAGCCTGCAACCTGGGCACGTGCCATGACAGGGAAATGAGCCTCAACCTCCTGGTTCATGGGTTGATGATCAACCACTGAGCCACACCAGCTGGGCCCATGTCAGCTTTTAAATAACAGTCCATATGTCTACTGAATTGATTTCTCTGGGCAAACCGAAGAAAAATGTCAAATAAAAGGACAGAAAACTCTGCAAACGACCCTCATCTGGTGCTGTTTTTTGCACCGGTATCCTGTCAACACCCCATTTTATGGCCTGCTTAGGAATTTCACGCAGACTTCACTGGGAGTCATTAGCATAGGAAATAACTTTGGGCTCAGTGACAGTAGCAGGGATTTTTTTTTTTTTTAAAAAGGCTTAATCCCTTTTAGTCTATTAAAGCAAGTTACATTTATGGATTTTCTAATATTAAATCATTCCTGTACTTCTGGGACTGATCCAAGTTTGGGGTTGTGGTTTTTTTTTCTTTTGACCATTGTAACCACATTTAAGTGTAAAACTCAGCGGCATTCGGTACGTTCCCAATGTCATACAACCATTTCCAGAACTATTTCATCACCCCAGACAAAACTCTGTATCCATTACCCATAACTCCCTACCCCTCCTCCTGCAGCCACTAGTCACCTATGTTCGTTCTGGCCCCGGAGGAATTTGCCTGTTCTAAGTATCTGTAATAATAAAAGGGTAATATGCTCATTAGACCGGACAGCCGAACAACCTTCCGGATGTCCTTCTGGATGACCTTCCGAACGAAGCTGGGGCTGCGAGGTCCGAGGCAGCTGCTGTGGCTGTGAGGGCCGAGCCCCTTTCATAATTTTGTGCATGGGGCCTCTAGTCGCATATAATTGAACTCCTACCATCTTTTGTCCTTTTGTGTTTGGCCTATTTCACTTCACATGATGTTTTCTAGGTTTACCCATGTTGTAGTGTGGGTCAGAATCTCATTCTTTTTTTAAAAAATTTTTTTTTATTGATTTCAGAGAGAAAGAGAGAGGGAGAGAGAGAGATAGAAACATCCATGATGAGAGAGAATCATTGATTGGCTGCCTCTTGCACGTCCCCCACTGGGGATCGAGCCTGCAACCCGGGCATGTGCCCTTGACCGGAATCAAACCCAGGAGCCTTCAGTCTGCAGGCCAATGCTCTATCCATTGAGCCACACCAGCTAGGACAGAACCTCATTCTTTGTAAAGGCTGTCTAATATTCCACTGTACATAGAGAGCACATGTTGTTTATCCATTCATCCGCCCATGGACTTGGGCTTGTTTCTACCTTTGGGCTGTTGTGGATAACGCCAGCAGCAGGAATGTTTGCTTAGGAAAGAAATGCGTGCACTTGCCCGCCTGCATGTCTTTGCTCACTTTGTGGTGCCGTTTTTGTGTGTGTGTGTGTGTGTTGTTGTTTTTTTTTGTGTGTGTGTGTTTTGTTTTGTTTTTTGTCGAGAGGAGTGGTTGGGATTTGAATCTTGTCCCCTCTCCAGCGCCTCTGTCGGAATGGTAATCCTTTGCCCTTTGTCTTAGCCAATGCTTACGCCTGTGGTTTTGGAATCAGCTCTGAGTTCAAACCCTGCTCTCACCGCTCCCAGGCCAGGGGACTTTGGGCAGCGCCCCAGCCTGTCCACGGCTTGGCTGTGACATCGCTGATGAGAGCCGTCCAGTGAGCACTGTACGGGGCCTCACAAAGCAGGAGCTGCTGGGACATGTGCTTCTTTAATTTTTTACGGCACTTTTTGTCAATCCTCACCTGAGGATATTTTTCCGTTGCCTTTTTAGAGACTGGAAGGGAGGGGGAAAGACAGAAAGGGAGAAACATCCATGTGGAGAGACACATGGGTTGCTTGCCTCCCACACGGGCCCTGACCAGGGCCAGGAATTGAGCCTGCAACCTAGGTAGGTGCCCGGTGACCAGAATCAAACCCGGGACCCTTCAATCCACAGGCAGACACTCTATCCACTGAGCCAAACCGGCCAGGGTGACATGTTAACTTCTTGCTGATAAAAAGACTAAGGCTCTTAGAAGGTCAGAGCTGGAAGGGAGCTTAGAGACTCCCAACATCTGAGCATTGTCTCACCTGGGGAACCGCAGGAGACAGGTTCCTGCTCCAGGCACTGCTGCCGATCTGAGCCTCCAGGGAGAGGTTGGGAACGATACACGGAAAAATCCCAGGTGTGTGGAGGAGCTGTCGTGCCTGGGAACTCTTCCTGGCCTGCTCATATTTTAACACTTTAGTGGGTTTGTCACACCTACATACCCGTCCATTGGTGGGTACACCCTGGACCTTTGTTTTATCTGAGTTTAAAAATTGTGGGACTGAGCAAGGAATCATTGATTTTTTTTTTGCAGAAATCCATCATCTTTGGAAAAGGGAACTTTCCTCTTAAAAAGTAATTATGGAAATGCCATAAAAAGGTGAAAGGTTTTTGAAGAGAGAGAGTCAGATGCAAAAATTACATTTTACAAATTGTACTTGGAGAGAGCTATTTTAATTGAGGTAGCTGTTCCCAGGCCTACATCCCGAACCCTCCAATAACCTCCGGCTGTTCAGTTCATCCTTGTCAACAATTTCTCCTCTGCGATGGCCTAAGTAAGAACTCAAGTAAAAACTACTGATGGGAGCTCCTGGGGGACTATTTCTGTGAACCCCAAGAGGTGAATCTGTGCAGAAATCCTGGGCATCAGCACAGGCCGGCAGGCGATAATGTGGGGCCCATGAGATCTTCCGCACTTCCTTCTTTGTCCATGCGCAAGGCTGTCTTTCCAAAGAGGAACACGTCTCCCCAGCATCCTTGAAGACGGTCCTATGAGTTGGCTTCATTCATTCATTCATTTACCCATTCATTCCACACATATTTATGAAATGCCTGTGATGTGCCAGGCACTATGGGACGAGGGGTATTTTGATGAATCACACTGATACAGTCTCTACAAGGTTTGAGCTTAAAATTGCAGGGAAAGATCGACTTTGTATGGGTAATGACAGGTGTGAATCATGTTAACGAAAGGAAAAGCAGTGGGTGCTATGGGAGGGTGACCCAGGTGTAAGAAATGAGGGTGGAAAAGGACTTCTGTCTAGATTTTATATACATATATAAAATCTATCTATCTATCTATCTATCTATCTATCTATCTATCTATCTATCTATCTATATTGATTTCAGAGAGGAAGGAAGAGGGAGAGAGAGATGGAAACATCAGTGATGAGAGAGAATCATTGAGCGGCTGCCTCCTGCACACCCCACACTGGGGATCAAGCCTGCAACCCAGGCATGTACCCTGACATCCTGGTTCATAGGTCGACACTCAACCACTGAGCCACGCCAGCCGGGATGCCTAGGTTGTTTTGAGGGATAAGTCATTGACAATTTACAGGCAGCTGAGGAATTGCAAAAACACACGTGGCGGGCGAATTCCTTGGCTCGGCACCCCAGAAACGATGAAACACGGAGTGGGATGGGGGAGCCTAGCTCATAGGCCCCTGCTTGGAACCTTTCTATCTACTGCGGAGATTCAGATTCCCTGCCTGGAGCAGGCCTTTCCACGGAATCTCTTAGGCAGGAAAGCGGAAGGAAGTGGAGTCAAAGGTTCTTTCGGAGTCTTTTGTTTCTTAATTACCAGCTTAACATCAGTATCCCCAAAGGCACACTTTTGGGGTGGCAGAACCTCTCCATCAGGGTCCTAGTCTCTGATATACCTCATAGCCCCAGCCTCAGGGAGGAGGACATTTGCATCTCATTTTGCTTCCTATTCAAGAGCTTAGGAAGTTAGAACTGGAAATTACCGCCTCATCCAAATGTTTGTTTCCCAGATAAGGGTGCTGAGGGCCAGGAAGGAGGTTTTGGCTGCTCGGGAACTCTTTACTCATCTTGCATCTACTACATGTTGGTGAATATTAGTTTGGTTTTTTTTTAATGGAGAATCTCCACTCAGACCTTTCACACCTACGTAATCACAGACATTCTAAATCTGAAATTATTTTTGCGATGGCCTAAGTAAGAGTAGAAAGCAGCTGCTGAGCAGAAGTCTGCCTGCGCCCACATCTTGAACCACGTGTGCTGATTTGGTCGCAGAAACATATAAAGGAGGCTTCTTGGGGTTCTGCGAAAGCCAGCTCTCCAGAATGACCCCTGAACTGTGAAATGCCATCTCAGATCTCATCCTGTGGGCGGTCACCTCCTAAAAGCCGCCCGTAAGACCCAGGTGGACGGGGGTTGACATTTTCCAGAGGGTTTCTCTCAGGTCAGCCAAGTACTTCTAGTCACGCCCTATCGTTATCAAAACCAAAACAGCCGCTGAGTCTCAGAGTCCACCATCATGATTTCGAAGAATTGTGTACGACGGTTGAGAGAATAATGGTTGGCTAGAATCCTTGGTACCAAAACAAATTTAGACAGGAAGATATCTGCATCCTTGACTTTATTAGATCCCCGGATCATTTATTTTTAAAGAAAGAGAGTGACACGTAATTATTTTGCTCCTCCCCCCCCCCCCCCCCCCCCAACCCTTGAGTTTTGTTGAAAGAAAGCATAAATTCCAAGAACTCAGTGTGGAAGGTTGCAGCGGTCTCATGGTGAGGATCATGAGCAACCTGTCTGAATAGTTGGAGGCACATTTTGTAATGCTCTCCCCTCCCCAAGGGGCGAATTCTTCCTCTTTCATCGGGTGATCTGTCCAGCCCTGGGTAGACCCACCTGTGAGAGAACTGGGCAGGCCAACGCGGAAGCCAAGGTCAGCTCTGTGCCATTCCTTGCGCGATTCCAGGCCGCGTTACTAAGGACTCAGGCTTCCAAGTTCAGAATCTGTGTCTTTGCATGAATTTAATCACTGCCATCAGAATCCTTAAGGAATTACAATAACAGTGATTCATTTATAATTCACAATTTCCATTATCTTCTTTCTACATCTAGTGTGTGTGTGTGTATGGAGGGGAGCGGGGCGGGGGGGGAATTTATGGCTTCATTTACATTGTGTTCCATGAATAATAGAAGAAATACAGTAAAGACCGGGGAAATGTGCTCGCTGCAGCCGCTCTTTGGGTACATCTGCATCACAATAGCCTCCTCGCCTGTACAGGGGAGGATCTGAGAGCTTGCAGCTGCGCAGGGAGCATTTCAAAGGGGCCGTTCTCATTAGACACAGTCTTCTCTCACTTTGAACTTCAAAGCAGGATGAAGGGACCTTCCATGATCTGGGGTAGGTAAGTGATGAAATGGTAACTTCAGGTATAAACTGTCTTCAACTCTGTGTTTGGGGAAACACAGCCATCCCATGGAGTGAACATGTTGGCTCGGGGCGGGGGGGGGAGATCTGGCTGGCAGGCAGGAACACATTTAATCTTCAGATTTCTGTGGGCTGTTGGGGGCCATAAAGAGAATCCAGTCCAAAGCCGTCCTTTGGCAAATGGGGAAACCAAGGCATAGAGCAGTGGTTCTCAACCTTTCTAATGCCGCGACCCTTTAATACAGTTCCTCATGTTGTGGTGACCCCCAATTTCATTGTTACAAATTGAACGTAATTAGAACATAGTGATTAATAAAAAAAAACCAGTATGTAATTATATATGTGTTTTCCGATGGTCTTAGGCGATCCCTGTGAAAGGGTGGTTTGACCCCCAAAGGGGTCGCGACCCACAGGTTGAGAACCGCTGGCATAGGGAAAGAAAATGACTTATTCCAGGTCGCCCGGTAGAAGGGGGCCAGGCTCGCAAGCCCATGCCTCACTCCCGGCCAGTGGTCTTTCCGGGACGTACCACATCACCTTGGTGTTGAAACACAGAGCACCTGGCTTGGGACCCCTCCCGGCGAGTGATTTTCCAACACGGGGCAAAGACGTTTTCGAGGATTTTCCCTCTCAGTGATCATCTCTCTCCGTTGGAAATCTTCACTGATGAAAACATGTTGAGATTTGAAGAAGGCAAGTGGTCCCGTCTCTGCGATGACGTTAAATCTCATTTTTCTCCTCCCCAGGAGTGACAATAAAGCTGATGAAGACCTGAGACCATTCAGATTTCTCCCCTGGTGGCTAGCAGTGGCCCAGTGCAATGCTTTATGATTCCTCCCTCCACAAAAGAATAAAAACCAACCCATATATTAAAAAAAAAAAAGGCCCATCCTTTGAGTCAGTAGCCTTTCAGCGAACATGTGGAGCATGACCCAGTCAAGTCAACTCCCCTTCACGTCGAAGAGGGTCAATGCATTTTTGTTGAAAAGATCACATTTAAAAATGTGCTTGTGGCTTATTGGCGACTATAGGGTTGTTTCTAAAACCCATTATGTTCATCACTCCCTTTCCGGTGCCATGCGTCCGATCTCCCCACTCCTGCTCGTTTCCTATTTTGTTTTTAAGGAGAACACAAATCACAGAAAATGATTCTATAGCAAGGCTTTGGGAAAGGATAGCTTTTTTTTTCCCTTACAGGAGACTCATAGAGCATGCTCTGTCTCTAATTTTATTGAAGTAATTCAGATATCCTGTTAGTAGGGAGGCCTTTTGTAGCTGGAGAGGTCAACTGGTATTAGTAGGCAAGACACATCCAAGTTCAACAGCGCCGTGATTCACAGACACATATCCTCTGTGATCCAACATGCCTAATACATTTAGTCATGCACAATAAAAACCCAACAAAAGAATCAACCACCAGCCGTTCACTGCCCGCTTCCCACCCCGAGCTTTAAGGAATTCCTCTGGTTATGCACACCAGAAGTAAAATAAGGTGTCCCTGCCCCCCGCCCCCCCCCCAAGTTTGGCAGGAGAATTCAAAGTGTGTTTACCATAGGCAGAAAAATAAGAAAGAGATTACTTTGTTTACCTTCTTGTGCTAAGTGCTTGCATCGCCCTGCTCCCGGAAGTGTAATTTGGCGGCAAGCTGATCTCGTTCTATAAAGAGAATTGGAGTCTTACTAACAGCCTCGTGTTCAGCTAACACCAGCCACAAACTTGAACTTCTATAGTTTACAGAGTAACCAAGATCTAATCGGTGACCCATTTCAAAAGCCCACCGGCTCCATTCCACGCCCCCCGGTCCTCCTTGGGTTCAGGGGAGAAACCACACTGCCGGCCCCCTGTCCCCATGTTTGCTTTTCACACACGGGGCTGGAACTCGTTCAGTTACAAGATCTGCTTAGGAAGCGGAGGGTAAAGACCAGATTTTTGATTTTCACTTGCAGGCCTCCCTAGGGTTCTAAGAGCCTGATGGTCTACGCAGTGATGGTGAACCTATGACACGCGTGTCAGAGATGACACGCGAACTCATATTTTTGGTTGATTTTTCTTTGTTAAATGGCATTTAAATATATAAAATACATATCAAAAATATAAGTCTTTGTTTTACTATGGTTGCAAATATCAAAACATTTCTATATGTGACAGGGCACCAGAGTTAAGTTAGGGTTTTTCAAAATGCTGACCCACCGAGCTCAAAAGGTTCACCATCACTGGTCTCCTGGATCCCTCTCCTTCCCGTCGATTGCTGTTTTCCCTGCCCCCCCCCCCCATAATGGGATGACATTCATAATGGGATGCGGGATGGGGTTGGAAGCGAATGAAATGTATACGGACTTTGTTTCTGGACCCTGGTTCCCTTTCAGGGAGACGCAGTGTTGTCTGTTGAATTCTACTCGACTGTTCTTTCCTGAAAGAGACATGGATGTAAATAAATAAAGTTGACTTTGTTTTGCAGGACACCAGCGAGAGTTTCCATTTTGTGGGGGGCACAAGGCAATGCTGGTTTTTCTCTGGGTGACTGCCTTTTCAGTCCGCTTCGTTTTATGTAAGTGTGCATTTATTTTGGGCGATGTCATTGAGAGCAAGGAAGAACAAACTCACAGTTAGTTCCCGGGAAGTCTGTGCAAGATCGGCAACTTGGTGGCTTTACGGGGAGACAGAGAAAGTCCAGACGGGAAATCTGCTTCCCAGGGGACATTGGGCGATGTCTGGATACGTTTTCTTTTTATGGTTTAACTATAGCTTTATTTTCCCTAGAATTTTATCTTTCAATGATAGTTGACATTCAATATTGGTTTATATTAGTTTCAGGTGTACAGCACAGTGGAGACAGCTACATAATTTATGAGTTGAGCCCCCAACGTCTAGTCCCCACCTGGCATCGTACAGAGTTATTACAATATTACTGACTCTCTTCCCTACGCTGTACTTACATCCCCACGACTATTTTGTAACTGCCAATTTGTACTTAATCCCTTCGCCCTTTGCACCCAGTCCCCCAACCCTCTTTCAGGCAATTATCAGTCTGTTTTTTGTATCTGTGAGTCTGGTTCTGTTCTGCTTGTTCATTTACTTGGTTCTTTAGATTCTACATGTAAGTGAAATCATATGGTTATTTGTCTTTCGCTGTCTGACTTATTTCACTTAGCATAATACCCTTTAGGTCCATTCATGTGGTCATAAATGATTTCATTCTATTTTTATGGCCAAGTAATTAATATTCCATTGTATATATGTATCACAGCTTTTTGTTGTTTTTTGTTGTTCTTAATCTTCACCAGAGGATAGTTTTCCATTGATTTTTAAAATTTTTATTTAGAGAGAGTGGAAGGGAGGGGGAGAGACAGAGGAAGAGAGAATCATTGATTGGTTGTCTGCCCCGACCTAGACCGGGGATTGAACCTGCAACCGAGGTACGTGCCCTTGACCAGAATTGAACCTGGGACCCTTCAGTCTGCAGGCCAATGCTCTATCTACTGAGCCAAACCAGCTAAGGCTGTATCACAGCTTTTTTATCCATTCATCCATCAATGAACACTTGGATTCTTCCATATCGTGGCTATAGTAAATAACACTGCGATGAATGTGGGGGTGCATGTATCTTTTCGAATTGGTATTTTGGGTTCCTTCAGATATATACCCAGAAGTGGAATTCGTGAGTCATAAGGTAGTTCAATTTAATTTCCTGGGGAACCTCTATACTGCTTTCCATAGTGGCCGTACCAATCAGCATTCTCACCAACAGTGCATGCGGGTTCCTTTTCTACACATTCTTACCAACACTTGTTGATTTATTAATGTTAGCCATTCTGATGTGAGAGGTGGTATCTCATTGTGATTTTGATTTGCAATTCTCTGATGACTAGTGATGTTCAACATCTTCTCATATGTCTATTGGCCATCTGTATGTCCTCTTTGGAAAAGTGTCTACTAGTATTCAGGTCATCTACCCATTTTTTAATTGGATTTGTGTTTTTGGTGTTGAGTTGTATAAATTCTTTATAAATTTTGGATATTAACTCCTTATTGGATCTATCATTGGAGAATATCTTCTTCCATTCAGTAAGCGATCTTTTTGATTTGTTGATGGTTTCCTTTGCTGTGGGAAAACTTTAGTTTGATATAGTCCTTTTGTTTATTTTGTCTTTTGTTTCCCTTGCCTGAGGAGATATATTAGAAAAAAATATTGCTTAACAGAAATGTCAGAGAGTTTATTGCCTATGTTTTATTCTGGGAATTTTATGGTTTCAAGTCTTATATTTAAGTCTTTAATCCATTTTGAGTTTATTCCTGTATATGGTGTAAGAAGGTGGTCTGATTTAATTTTTTTGCATGTATCTGTTAAAAGGACATTTTAAAAAAGGTGTAGGCAACACAGTCTAATAGAACATCTTTCTCTAGGCCATTTTTTTCTGCACATTCTTAAATAGAGCAGACATCTGACCTACTAGACATAAGAGAAAGCTTAAACATTGAAAGATAGAAATAGAAATGAGTAACAATAGCAAAACAATATAGTAAAAAAGAAAAAAAGAAAGAACCCATACAGGGACAAGAAATTAAGAAAACAATCCTATTCCTATTGCATCTGCAAACCAGCATTAGAAAAGGAATGTTTTTAAAAACAAAATAGACCTCTCAACAGTTAAAAATGTGGACAGAAGTAAGAAGAAGGGTATGAAAGTTAAGTTGAGGAAAAGATGAAGCCAAGAAATCTCCTAGAAAGAAGAGTAAAAAGATGAAGTGATAGAAAGTATTAGAGAAATCATCCAATATCTGAGCGATGGGAGTTCTGGAAAGGGGATGGAGGGAGAAATAATTGAAGATCATTTCTCAGAAGCGAAGGATAAATTCCCAGATAGGAAAAGCACCTGGGTTATCAGAACAGTGAGTGGAAATACATGTACGCTAGGCACACATATCTCAGAATTCGGGGGTGGGGGGGGGGGTGGGGTGGGCAGAGAGGAGAGAGGAGAGAGAGAGAGAGAGAGAGAGAAAGAGAACTAGTCACACACAAAGGGCCTAAGTCAGAATGATTTCAAACTTAACAGCCATAATGGATGCTGGAGGACAATGGAGAAATGCCTCCAGAATTTGAAGAATATTTATTCCCACTTGGAATTCTATACAACAGCCAAACTATCAATCAAAAATCTGTTTTTTTTTTTGGTAAGCAGTAGTTAAGCCTTTTTCTGTCTCCCACATGTCCTTTCTCAGGAAGCTACTGAAGGACCTCCTCCATTCAAAAGAGGGAATAAACCAATAAAGAGAAGACATGGGATTCTGGAAAGAAGCAACCCAACACAAGGAGAGGAAATCCACAGGAAGATGTTCAAGAGGGATCCCAGGATAGTAGCTGTGCACCAGGCCTCAGGGGCAACCAATTCCGTTGGAGCATAGCGGCGATTTCTTCAAGAATAGGAAATTGATAGGATATCTGATCAACTAAATATTTCAAAAAGCGGCCTAGAAAAAAGATAGAGACTTAGAAGTTGAGTTGGTGGTAAGTTCACACACACACAAAAACACCCCCCCAAAAAACAAATAAGAAAACAAGACAATTATCTCTAAGGAAACGGAAATGTGTACAGGAAAGAAAATATTCATTTGTTTGCTCATGACTCAGTTGGAACAGTGTTTACCTAATCATAATGTCAACACTGAATTTGACCTAGCAAAATTACACAATAGTTATAAGGAAGTTGGGGGAAGGGCAATTGTACTGGGAAAGGTGCAGTGAAGGGTAGGGGAAATGAGTGAAACCTAAATTGTCATCAAAGAAGCGATCATAAGTATGTTGTTTAGAGATGTGACCGAAAATACGCAAATAATCTCTTCAGAGCATTGAAAGTAATGGCTCTGGGAAGACAGAGTTGGATATTAGTTCTGTATAAATGTGTGTAGTGCTTTGACTCTTTTTAAAAATATATATATTTTATTGATTTTTTACAGAGAGGAAGGGAGAGGGATAGAGAGTTAGAAACATCAATGAGAGAGAAACATCAATCAGCTGCCTCCTGCACACTCCCTACTGGGGATGTGCCCACAACCAAGGTACATGCTCTTGACTGGAATCGAACCTGGGACCCTTGAGTCCGCAGGCCAACGCTCTATCCATTGAGCCAAACCAGTTAGGGCTTTGACTCTTTTTTTTAATTAAAAATATTTTGATTGATTTAAGAGATGAAGGGAAAGGGAAAGAGAGTTAGAAACATCAATGATGAGAGAGAATCATTGATCGGCTGCCTCCTGCAAGTCTGCAACCCAGGGAGCGAGTCTGCAACCCAGGCATGAATCAAACCTGGGACCCTTCAGTCCTCAGGGCAAGGCTCTATCTACTGAGATAAACTGGCTACTCTTTAAATATACATTTATATCTTTGATAAACATAACTTAAAAAGGAGTCTCAGTAGAGTGTCTGCTGTGTCTTCAATAATTTATGACTCTTCAATAATTATGAGTCCTCAATAATTTACTCTTCTCATTAATTTTTTTATTGATTTATTTTAGGAAGAGAGAGAGGAAGGGAGAGAGAAACATTGATTTGTTGTTCCATTTATTTATGTGGTCATTGGTTGATTCCTGTATATGCCGTGACCCGGTATCAAACCCATATCCTTGGCATATCAGGATGATGCTCAAACCAACTGGACTACTCAGCCAGGGCACTTACCATTAATTTTATTATCCCTAGTGTACTCAATCCCAGGCAGCTCTGAAGGGAAGCAAGAAAAAACATCCTCGATGCAGAACAATTCCATCTCTGTGTTAATTCTCAGCAACTTTCTTCATGCTGATCTAATTTGTTAAGTTGCAATGAAGATGTGGAACTCCACAATACCTCAGGAAGTAGAAGGCAAGAAGCGAAATTATATTCACTGAGTGACAACTCTGTGTCCAGAATGGTGCATTTCATATACTTGATTTCATTGAAGACCACCCTATACTATAAGTATAATGATCTCCATTTGCTCATTGAGGACAGTTGATCTCAGTTAAGCAAAGTTGACCCTTGTCATACAATAAGAGGAGTGGATCTGGGAATCGAGCCCAGCTTTGGGGTCTAAGTCCAAGTTCCGCCCTCATAATTCGTCATTCACAGCATCGAAAAGTCTATAGGGGAGATCTTAGATGACAGTTTCATAATAGATTAAATGAAGGAAGCCTGGATGTTTGGAGAACAGGTGTACCTGGCAAGGTCCCACGAACGATGCCTGTGTTCTCTTGTGAAAACCAGGGCCTGGGCTGGATGCCCTGGAAGCTAACCCAGAGGGCTGCCCTTCTGTTCTTGTGGTTTGCCGAGTGCCCGGTCTTGCCAACTCTAGACTCACAGAACCAGTCTGCTGCTTGTTTAACCTTCCAGATCCCCCCTGTCAGAACAACTTGTACTTTCCCTCTCCTGGCGAGATAAGTGAAGGTTGCACCTCAACAGAGCCTTTCTTTTTCCTGTTCAAAATGTAGACATGCAGCGGAAGCCAGCAGCTTGAGTGAGAAAGGTGGCGGTGGGCTGAATAAGCCATTGGCACTTGGGGTGGTGAAGCGAGACCCTGAAAAGAAGAGTCCCGCATTGTGATTCTTCTCGCTTCATCCAAGTCCACATGGTCCGAACTGGTGGGACTGGAATTGAGGACTGCCAGGAACCTTAGGCATCCCTGTGCTGTTAGTTCCGTGGAGACTGATGCTAACTGTAGAAAAAGTGGCATATATGGAAAGGTACTGTATGAGAGTGCACGCAGGGAAGAGAGGACACAGTCACAAAAGCTAAGAGGGCATGCTCAGTGTGTGAATTTAAAAAAATATATTTTGTATTGATTTCAGAGAGGAAGGGAGAGGGATAGAGAGAGATAGAAACATCAACGATGAGAGAGAATCATCTGTTGGCTGCCTCCTGCACGCCCCACACTGGGGTTCGAGCCCGCAACCCAGGCATATGCCCTGACCAGGTATCGAACAGTGACCTCCTGGTTCATAGGTCGATGCTCAACCACTGAGCCATGCATGAATTTTTATTTTATTTTAACAAAGGTGTGGGGAGGATGAAGGAAACCCAACAAAGAATGGTGAAGCACCCCAGGTTAGTACCAATGAGGAGCTGTTATCATCCCGAAGCCTGAAGGAGCCTTGGGAGGAGAGGGCTCACCAGACCCTAGACCAGCGGTTCTCAACCTGTGGGTCGCAACCCCTTTGGGGGTCGAACGACCCTTTCACAGGGGTCGCCTAAGACCATCGGAAAACACATATATAATTACATATTGTTTTTGTGATGAATCACTAGGCTTTCATTATGTTCAATTTGTAACAATGAAATTGGGGGTCACCACGACATGAGGAACTGTATTAAAGGGTCGCGGCCTTAGGAAGGTTGAGAACCACTGCCCTAGACAGAGTTGTAGGTGAAGGAGAGAGCTGTCCAACAGAGCTGGGACTATAGGTTGAGGGACACAATCCCCTCCCATCCTGAACTGGTGAGGAGCAAATCCTGGGAATAGATATCCAATGTCATTCTCCTCCCATCCTCTGATCACCTGCTGGTGTCTTCCCTTGGTTGAAGCCAGAGGGTGAGGGAATGTGTTACTGGAGTCCCTAAATCTCAGCCTTCCAGGACACAGAGTAGGATGGGAGATGGGTGGAGAGTGGATTTGGAGGAGACAGAAAGAGGTGATAAACACAGGTATAAAAAAACAAAAGTCACTCACGCTCCTCACTGTGTCTTGGCAGTTGCTTTGGCTTTCCTCTTTTGGTGCGTCTTCCCCACATGGTAGGTCTTAGCGCTCCAAACGGTGCCAATTCTTCTCAAGGAGACGAGCACTCGCAGCAAGTGTAATTTTATTGTGAAGGCAGCTGCACCGTCTTGCCAGCCAAAAAGAACATATGGAAACGTTTCCCACATTTTCACCAGGGGGCACTCACTCCTTTCCCATGGATGGTGAGGAATGCTTTTGGGGAAGTATTTGCTGGCCAACATAGAGTCTTTCTGTAGCCATCATAAGCGTTGGAATTTTATCCCGAAGTAATTGCTGGCCAAACAGTGTTTCTGTTTTAGGTAATCTGACTGGCCTTGGAGTATGCCTTTTTGGTAAATGTGTGGGATCTGCCTTGCACGTTCCACTTAGAAAATGCTTTGGGTCTAAAAACACTGCCTTCCTCTCCTCCCATTGAAACGAACAAAACCGAGAAGACGTGGAGGAGATAACCTGTGCGTTTAATCGATAGGTGTGCTTTTCAGAGTCGAAAGCCCAACAAATCAAAGCAGGGGAGCAAATCCTCTCTTTGGGGACCGCCTTGTGACCCATCGCCATGATTCATCCTGATGGATAAATGGAGGCTACCACGGGAAACGTGTTTCCTCCAGTATAAATTCTCCGGGTGGAAAGGCATTTGTTTGGTATCATATCAATCCTATTTAGCTATTGGCTATGAAGGCGACACACTCTTTGTCAAAGGAACCGTGCTGACAGTCCAGTAATAAAGCAATTTATGGGGAGTGGGTGGGGTGCCTCAGACACATATTTCTCAGAGTCCCCTTCAAAGTGGATTGTGTTGGAGACTGGATGAAAATAATTCTGGATCTCTGATTCCTTTTACATGAACATCATACCTATAGGAAAATATAAGCCTATGTTAAAATATGCAGAATGGACAATGGTGTGGGAATATTGGCTCCTGTGACCCTATTGGAGTCTTGTTATAGAGATTATTTGGCCTATCACTAAGTTGATTCATCCAAGGGATGGGTTAAAATTGGTCTGTTGTGATAGAAAAGCTTATCCTTAAGTCTGGAGACTTTATGGTATAATGAATCAGAGCAAAAGTATTGCCTTAATATCAATCTGAATCCCGTCCCCACCATTTCTTATTGCCACAACCTTGGGAAAGTCATTGAATGCCTCGAGACTTAGTTTTCTAATCTGTAAAGTGGGAAAAAGGATGGTATCTCCTTAATGGGATTGATGCCAAGATTAAAAAGGCCGCACAAGTACAGTATCTGGCACATAAAACACCCAGGACAGCCCTGACTAGCGTGACTCAGTCATTAGTTACATCAGAGGGTCAAGGGCATGTACCTGGGTTGTAGGTTCAATCCCCAACCCCAGTCAGGGTGTGTGCAGGAGGCAACCAATCAATGTCTCTCACATTGATGTTTCTTTCTCTCTCTCTCTCTGTCTTTATCTCCCCTTCCCCCACTCCCTTCTACTCTCTCTAAAAATCAATGGAAAAAATATCCTTGGTGATACAAACAAACAAACAAACAAAAAACCCACCCAGTACATAGGATATTGTCATTTTTATAATAAAGCAATTGCATTTAAAAGGGTAATATGCAAATTAACCATCACTCCATCACAAAGATGGCGGCGCCCAGCCCCCTCAGCCCCACTGGAGTCCCCCAGTCCTGGGGGGCGGCCACTGAGAGCAGGCAGCATGAGCGGCCTGGCAGAATGCTTGCTTCGTTATCGCGGCAACGAGGCAAGTGTCCCGCCCCGGCTTTGGAGGGCCTCTGGGCTGCAGAGAGCCTCTGGGCAGCAGGTGTGGAGTGTCCAGGCCCCACAGAGAGCAGAGAACCATAGGGAGTGGGCCTGAGCCATCAGGGCTCCTGGATTGGAGAGGGCTCCCCTGAGGGCTCCCAGATTAGAAAGGGTGTAGGTTGGGCTGAGGGACCCACCCCCCGTGCATGAATTTCGTGCACTGAGCCCTCTAGTAATACATAATAGTGAAATTATCCCACAGGTTGAAATAATCCATTGCTTCATTGCTGGACTCTGCCCCTCGCTTCCCCCCACCCCCAAGTAACGTTAGTAGCCAGCTATAGTAGTGCTAATTAGTTATTTTTAAAACCACAGCTGTTTGAATTTACTGTCATGAAACAGGATCCTAGACCCAGGGCACTAACTGATTCATCTCATCCAAGCATCTTCTAAGACCAAGGGAATTCTTTCAAAAATCTGTAAAGCTGGTTTATCTGTGTGGCCGCAAATTAAAAGTATGGGTAAATAATTGTAGCTATTGATTTGGAAATTGGAATTTATACATTACCTCTTTCCCTACAAATCAGTGTGTGGGAGGAAGAGTGATTCCTTTATATTTTCTGCATCCCAGCTAAGTTGATTTTCACTGTTTGCTGTAGAATTTGGAAACATGTGAGGGAATCTCTTATTTCAGGTTTTCATGGGAAATTAAAAATGAAATTTGATGAAAGAATTCTCTGATAACGTGTGGGACAAAGCTGTCCTGTAGAGAATAAGCGGAGAAGATCAGAATACTCAGGGCCCTCAGCTGCAGCGCGGGTCCATCTGCGTAAACAGGGTTCATTCATTTGAACATTGTCCTGTCTTGTGGCACGTGCTGGGAAGAAGGAGGTTTTTCTGGGTTTGCACAGTTGGTGGTCATCCTTTCTCACGCTTCTGTATGGGGTGGGCGAGGCATACCTGGCCCTGATGGTCCCATCTTAAATAGATAGCTATCCTGGTCTAGCTTAGTATCAGTATTAGTATTATAGTATCAGTAAAAGCAAAAAGAGAGCAATAGACTGATCTCAGGCTGACTTTTTTTTCAACATGACCTACCATGTCCAAGGTTTCACATGTTCTAGTTCTGTTTGACCTTCCAATTTGGCTACTTTGCCATTAGCTGTACTAGGAGACCTACTCCCAGGAAAGATGTTGCCTGTTCCCACGTAGCATCCGTTGTGCTACGTGCTAAGTGATGGGCAGAGTTGAATTCCAGCAGAATCTCACACCTCAGTCCAGGAGAATTTTCCCAGTTGGGCATCTCAAAGGCAGCATTTATCAACTTCGTTTTTTCATCCCAACTTTCCCATGTCCCATTGGCACCTCCATCCTCCCTTTAGGGGATTTATCTCAGAGATCAAGCGTGAGGATTGCGAGTGACTTTCCAATCCTGCCCACCAGTTCCAGCCACTGGCCAATCAAGTGACAAGCAAGGGATTCTGCTGTCAGCCAAGCAGATAGATAGCATACACCCTGGATGCTCAACTAAGCATTCCTTTCTGATTCCCAGATACCAAAACAAACCATTACTACTCACTTTTGCTGAGTTAGCATGGGGTGTCAAGTGTCTCAAATTTTTCAAAGTTAGAAACTCAAAAACTCTAGTTGATTTGTTTTATGAAACCAGTCAACTCATATCCTGTAGGCTACCTGTCTACATGGCGAATACTATTTAAAAGTAAACTGTACAACCCGAGTCAATATTGTGCCAATGTTAGTTTTCTGGTTGGGACAACATACTACGGTTAATACAAACTATAACCATTGGGGGAAACTGGGTGAAGAGAACATGGAACACTATACTGCGTAAAATAATCTTTATTGTTGAAAGTATTACATGTGTCCCTTCCATACCCCTCTTCCTCCCCCCCCCCCCCCGCATGGAACACTATACTATTTTTTTTGTCACTTCATATGAGTTTTGAACTATTTCAAAATAAAACGTGATTTTAAAGAAGTGTCTTTTTTTAAAAAATATATATTTTATTGATTTTATACAGAGAGGAAGGGAGAGGGATAGAGAGTTAGAAAGATCCATGAGAGAGGAACATCGATCAGCTGCCTCCTGCATACTCCCCACTGGGGATGTGCCCGCAACCAAGGTACAAGCCCTTGATCAGAATCGAACCTGGGACCCTTGAGACCGCAGGCCGATGCTCTATCCACTGAGCCAAACCGGTCAGGGCAAAGAAGTGTCTTTGCAACCTAAACAATTGTCGGGACTCAGAATTCCATAGCCCACGCATGCTTTTGCTTGTACGTCTAGCTGCTGTCTCCCACAGGCAAGACTATGAAAGGAAGCAAAATGTCAGAGTGGGAGAGGACAGCCTAGGCGGTTCCCACACCTTGTGGATTCGCGGCACACTCTTGAATATTAGAATTTTGGCAGCCCTCTTGGAGTGATTAGTAGAGCGAAAACAGCATTTAAATGAATGAGGAATCATTTACAGTGCAATGCAATCATTACCACAGTGGAACAATGTCTCGCAGTGTTTACAAAGCAGTTAGTGGTCACCCTTTGCACACTGGCCCGCTCTGTGAGTGGGATTGTTTATTGCCTTGCCTGTCCTCTCTTAAATACTCAAAATCTCTTGCTCATTTGACCTCCATTTTACTCTTGTTCATAGGAGGTTGGAGCATCCTTTCTATTTCCCTGCCTGTTCAATGAAACCACCCTTCAGACAGATGCTGCCCCCACTTAAAAAATAGCCACATTGGGCAAAATTCGGTTATACCCCTGTGCCAGGCTAGTGGTTCATTAGTAGGTGACAACTTGATGGTTGAGAACCACTCGTCCAGATATGATAGATGGAAAATTTACTTATGTTCTTGGCCAATGCAGGTGATTTTTATAAAGCCCGGTTAAAACCATATGTCTCTTTTTGGGATATTTTAGACAAGTGGTTCTCAACCTGTGGGTCGCGACCCCTTTGGTGGTCAAATGACCCTTTCACAGGGGTCGCCTAAGACCATCCTGCATATCAGATATTTACATGACGATTCTTCACAGTAGCAACATTACAGTGATGAAGTAGCAACGAAAATAATGTTATGGTTGGGTCACAACATGAGGAACTGTATTTAAAGGGCCAGAAGGTTGAGAACCACTGTTTTAGACTCTGCTGATCTTCCTCCTCTTCCTTTAACTCAGCCTACACCAAGTATTCTAATGTGGGATTGGTCAACCTCTGTGTCATTTTATAATTCTTCTTTAAACGCATGTTTTCTCATTCTAGAAAGATAAGTTCCATGACTATAGGAGAGCCACCTGCTACTTCTTTTTTTGATCACCCGAGTGAGTTCAATTCCCTTCTATCTGTAGATTCTGAAAATATCCATTAGGTTGACTTATCTAGGTTAGATGGTTTAAACAAAGGTGAGAAAACTTTAATCATGCCTATGTTGAACTTGCGATTGAAAAATTTTGCCAACTGTCACGCAAAAGGCACTGTCAAGAGAATGAAAAGATGAGCTACAGAATGGGAGAAAATATTGGCAAAAGTTATATCTGATAGAGGATGGTTATCCAAAACACACAGAGAACTCTTAACACTCAACAAGGAGAAAACAAACAACCCAATTAAAAAATGGGCCCAAGACCGGAATAGACACCTCGCCAAAGAGGATAGACAGATGGAAAATGCACACGAAGCAATGCTCCACATCCTCTGTCATCGGGGAACCACAAGTTAAAACAACAACGAGGCACCACTACACATGTGTCGGAATGGCAGAAGTCTGGAACACCAACACCACCAAATGCTGGTGAAAATGTGGAACACAGATCTCTCATTCATTGCCGGTGGGAATGCAAAATGGTACAGCCACTTTGGAAGACAGTTTGGCAGTTTCTTACAAAACTAAACATATTATAACCGGATGATCCAGCAATCGAACTCCTTGGGGTCTATCCAAGAGGGTTGAAACGTATGTCCACACCAAAACCCAAACACGATGTTTACGGCAGCTTTATTCAGAATTGCCAACACTTGGAAATAACCAAGGTGTCCTTCAGTAAGCGAATGGATGAGTAAACTGGTGTATTATTAAATGCTAAAAAGAAAGGACCCAGGAAGCTGTGAAAATACGTGAATGCATATTACGAAGTGAAAGAAGACGATCTGCAAAGACCACTTACTATATTATTCCAATCATACGACATGTTGGAAAAGTCAAAACTATGGAGACAGTAAAAAGAACAGTGGTTGTC
Organism: Myotis yumanensis; assembly: GCF_028538775.1. NCBI lineage: Eukaryota > Metazoa > Chordata > Mammalia > Chiroptera > Vespertilionidae > Myotis > Myotis yumanensis. Next base: position 36,996,615 of record NW_027223769.1, read on the forward strand.
AGGGGGTAGGGAGGAGAGAGGGATAAATAGGCAGAACATAGACAATGTTTAGGGCAGTGAAAACCCTCTGTATGATGCTATAATGGTGGACACAGTGCATTATATGTGTGTCCAAAGCTGTGGAGCATATAACACCAAGAATGAGCCCTAACCCTGGTGGAAGATGTTGATAATGAAAGAGGGGGCAGAAGGTATATGGGGAATAACTCCACCTTCTTCTCAGTGTTGCTGGGAACCTAAATGAATTCCAAAAACGAGTCCCTTAGCAATCCCACCAGCAGTGGATGAGGGCTCCCTTTTCTCCACATCCTCTCCAACGCTTGTTATTTCTGGTGGGGTTGTCAATTGGTGCAGCTACTATGGAAAACAGGGTGGAGGTTCATCAAAAAATTAAGGCTAGAACTACCATGTGATTCAGCAATTCCACTTCTGCTTATTTATCTGACGGATATGAGAAGACGAATTCACAAACACATATGTGTCCTCATGTTCATTGCAGAATTATATATAATAACTGAGCTATGGAAAATACCTAAGTGTGCATGGATGGATGGATGGATGGATAAAGAAGATACAGACAGCAGGTAGATGGTTCCCAAAAGGGGTGGTGAGTAAGGGGAGGGCAAAACGGATAAAGGGGGTCAAATATATGGTGATGGATGGAAACTAGACTTTCAGTGGTGAGCATGCTAAAATGTATACTGATGTCAAATTATAATGTTGTACATCTAAAACTGATATAATGTTATTAACCAATGTTACCTCAAAAAGTCTTAAAATGCAAAAACATAATAATTCTGGTCAATACAGTCACATAATCCTTCAAGAAAAACATTCTATATTTACAATATTCCCTTCTTCTTTCAGTAACTATGTGTGGGTCATGTGTTATGTGCCTGCTGTTGGGTAGGCTCTGAGGATACAAGGGGAGCAAGACAGGTGGGGTTGCCCTAGCTGGTTTGGCTCAGTGGATAGAGCATTGGCCTGCAGATTGAAGGGTCCTGAGTTTGATTCCAGTCAAGGGCACATGCCTGGGTTGCAGGCTTGATCCCCAGTAGGGGGTGTACAGGAGGCAGCGGATCAATGATTCTCTCTCATCATTGATGTTTCTCTCTCTCTATCCCTCTCTCCCTCTCTCCCTCTCCTTCCTCTCTGCAATCAATAAATTAAAAGAAAAAAAAGACAGGTGGGCCCTTGCCTGCACGAAGCTTATACAGGGTCTTCTTCCTCAGTGGTAACCCAACGCATCTCCGTCTTGAGGAAATGGGTGGGCTGCATACAAGGGCCTCCCAAAAGGCCGCCCACCCGTGTCTGACTTGAGGAAGGACCATGACTGTGCCTCAGACCATAAAGTGTCCTGAGTTCAGAGTCTTCAGAACACAGTCTCCAGCGGGCTTCCCATGCCTCGCCTTCTCTGCATTTGGAATATATCCTCCTCTTTCTTTTCTCTTCACAAAAGTAATGCAGTCATCCCTTTCTTTGACTATATCATAAAATGGCACCCAATTACACATGCTATTTATTAACCTTCTTTTTAAAAACCTGACATAGCCCGGCCAGTGTGGCTCTGTAGTTGAGCGTCGACCTATAAACCAGGAGGTCACGGTTTGATTCCCGGTCAGGGCACAGGCCCGGGTTTCGGGCTCGATCCCCGGTGTGGGGTGTTCAGGAGGCAGCCGATCCATGATTCTCTCTCATCATTGATGTTTCTCTCTCTCTCCCTTTCCCTTCTTCTCTGAAATCAATAAAAATATATTTAGAATAAAATAAAACCCTGATATATGGTGGACTGGTTTTCAAGTCAACAAATGTGTGGGTTCACGCACATCAAGGTCAGAAAGCGGGGTGCTCGGGCTCTCAACTCGAACCGCCTGGGCTCCCTCCTCAGCGTCAGAACTAGCTGTGCTGCTCTGGAGGGATTGCCCCTCTTTTTTAAAAAAATATATTTTATTGATTTTTTACAGAGAGGAAGGGAGAGGGATAGAGAGTTAGAAACATCGATGAGAGAGAAATATCGATCAGCTGCCTCCTGCACATCTCCTACTGGGGATGTGCCCGCAACCAAGCTACATGCCCTTGACCAGAATCAAGCCTGGGACCTTTCAGTCCACAGGCCAATGCTCTATCCACTGAGCCAGACCGGTTTCAGCCTGGATTGTCCCTCTTTGTGCCTCAATTTAGCAATTAGCTGAGTGAGCAGTCATTCTAGGACCGACTTCATTGTGTTGCCGCGGGATCAAGTGAGAATGACCACGTAAGAACTCAATCACGTTAGCTATCTTTCTATATCAATTGTTTTTCCGACGAGTTTCATTTAAACGAGCTCTGCTTTGTGAAGGAGATTTACATCCCCGTGACTCCTTTGTAGCTACCAGTTTGTATTTCATCTTTTTTTTTTTTTTCACCTTCTTCTCCACCTCCCCTCCCCTCCCCTCTGGCAACCTTCAATTTGTTCTCAGTACCCACCGGTCTATTTCTGTTCTGTTTGTTCACTCCTTTTGTTAGTTAGGTTCCACTTATAAGTGAAATCACACGGTATTTGTCTTTCTCTGACGGACTTATTTCACTTAGTATAATACCCTCGAGGTCCACCCAGGTGGTTGCCAATGGTAAGTTTTCTTTTTTAGGGCAGAGAAGTATTCTGTTGTCTATGTAAAAAAGCTTCTCCATTGATGGATAATTCATAGGGAAGAAAGTCAATAATATTGTAATAACTATGTATAACTATGTATGGTGCCAGGTGGGTACCAGAATGATTGGGGGGATCACTTCATAAACTATATAATTGTCGAATGACTGTGCTGTACACCTGAAACTCATATGGAATAATATCGAATGTCAACTGTAATTGAAAAATAAAATACACACACACACACACCACATACACACACACACACTACACACTACACACACACTACACACACACTACACTCACTACACACACACACACACACACTACACACTCACTACACACATTACACACACACTACACATACACACACTACACACACTATACACACACTACACACACTACACACACACGCACTACACACTGCACACTACACACACTACACACACACTACACACACTACACACACACTACGCACACGCACTATGCACACACTACACACACACTACACACACTACACACACACGCACTACACACCGCACACTACACACACTACACACACTACACACACTACACACACACTACGCACACACACTATGCACACACTACACACACTACACACACACTACACACACACACACTACACACACACACACACACTACATACACTACACACACACACACACACACACACTACACACACACACACACACACACACACACAGTGGAGCTTCTCTGGATGAGTCTACCTTGAGGATCCAGAGTGTCTGATGCCCCTCCGAGGTTTTCTAGAAAAAAGACTCTTAGATTCAGAGTTTCTCGCTCCTCCCTGGAGAACCTGATGCTGGTGCAGAGGCCCAGGCCTTATTCTACCCCAAGAGCCCAGGCCTCTGTGTTCTTTATTGCCGGCCCACGTGGTTTGGGTACACACAGAAGGTTGACCACAGCTCTCCAATTCTCCCCAACACGTTCAAAGCCATGGAGCCACATGGTCATATTTGATGGCCACGTACACTGCATGGGGCGACCACACACAGATGTCTGGAAGCCTCCACCACGGTGGCTCTGTAGGTTGCTTCCCTCTCTTCTTCCAGGATTAGCAGTTGCTGCAGTAAATGTTCTTACACATAGATATCCTTCTGTATGGTGTGAATGTCTGCCGAGTAGATTTAAAAACTATGCATTTGTATTGATTTCAGAGAGGAAGGGAGATGGGGAAAGAGAGAGAGACACATCAGTGACGAGAGAGAATCATTGATCGGCTGCCTCCTGCACGCCCCCTACTGGGGATCGAGCCTGCAACCCGGGCATGTGCCTTTGACCAGAATCGAACTCGGGACCGTTCAGTCTGCAGGCTGACACTCTATCCATGGAGCCAAAACAGCTAGGGTCGAATAGATTTTTTTTTTTTTAGAAATGAAATTGCTGTGTCCGGAAGATGGGTGCTTTAAATTTTGATAAATATTGCCAAATTGCCTTCTGAAAGGTTATATCAATTTACTCTCCTGTCAAGGGCATTGAAGAGGGTACCTCTCTCCCCAGTCTGTCATTTTTTTCCCCTCTTGACTCCAGTTTTAACGCTGTTTATTTTAGGGCGTCGATGAAATCCAAATCCATGATAAATGGATCTGTAGGCCCCCAACCGATTACCTTTCAGAAAGAGACTCAGCGACCCCACTGATACTTCAGGCATCATTTTCTTATCTGGCCTCCCCCACCCACCGCCATGGCTCCCACCGATCTACCTACGCATCTCTGTCTCTCTGGCGTCTTCAAAATAATATAAGAAATGTCGCCGCTGTTTTTGATTTCAGGCTGAGTTTTCCATTTGCTATGAAAGAGGTTGTTATTTATCGTCGAGAAATTCCGAAGTCAAAATAATATAATTCTCCCCGTGTGGAGCTCCCGGATGCCGCGCTCCGGTCGGAGCCGTATCTCCGAGTAACACATCACGGGAGTGACAGCTCTGGTGAGTTAGGAGGCTGCCGGATCATTAGAGCATTACCAGTGTAAGGATGTATTAGTGCCAGACATCGGCAGCAGGTGATCGCCCTGTGATGCATGGCTCCGGATCAGAACAATGGCCCAAAGAAACGGTGAATTCTTGCGGAGTTAGAAATGAAATCTTATTTTTTTTTATTTTTTTGAATAAGGAATAAATAAATATGAGTGTTCTTCTTTCACTGGGGAGAGAGGTCTAAATCGTATATTCTCTGCCTTCTTATGATCCCTTGAGGTTTGTCTGGTTTGAGCTAGAGACAAGGTCTTTAGGCCGGATGGGCTTCCTAGGACACAATTAATTACCTGGGCCGAGGGAAGATCAGCTAGGTTTCCTTTTAAGTCGGGGGTAGGGGTGGGGTCGGTAATTAGTAAATGGAAAACATTTCTATTCGTGCATTTGCTTTGAAATGGGAACCCACTGAGAGCAGAGACCATTTATTTTTTATTTTATTTTATATTTTTATTGATTTCAGAGAGAAAGGGAGAGGAAGAGAGAGATAGAAACATCAATGATGAGAGAGAATCATGGATCGGCTGCCTCCCATACGCCCTCTACTGGGATTGAGCCCACAACCCGGGCATGTGCCCTGACCGGGAATCGAACTGTAACCTCCTGGTTCAGAGGTCCACGCTCAACCACTGAGCCACACTGGCCGGGCGAGAGCAGAGACCATTCTAAAAAGTAACTTGGTTTATCACCGCAGTGCCTGAGCATGTGTACGGAAGGTCCCACCGTGGACTCATTCCTCTGCATCATGGCATTGCCCTCCGAATGGGCTTCTGGGAGTGGAATTGTGGGGGCGAGGGGGTGAGAGGTGTTGCATGGACTCCCACCACCGGCAGGAGCGCAAAGGACCCGTAGGGAGAGACACAGAATGTGGGTGACCAACATCTGGGATTTTGAAAAGACAGGTTAAAGCTTCAGGCTGTGGAACCAGATTGACTTGGGTTGGAACTCTTGTCTGTCCCTTCCCAGCGCGACCGAGTTGCCTGGCCTCTCTGAGCCCATCCGTTTCATGTGGAACGTGGGGATGCAGCTGTAACTGCCTGGCTGTGGTGAGAGCATGAGCTGCTGCATGGAAAGGCCTCCCTCGTACCACGCCTGGGGACTAAGACGAGGCAAGTGCGGCCCAAAGAGGTCAGGGGACACGCCCCAGGACCCACCACCAGAAACACCGGAACCAGGATCGCATCCAGATGTTTCTGATTTGACGGCCTGAGGCCTACACGCCTCCACGTTTCTGGAAAACACGTTCACAGGGTAGTTCTGCAGCGGCTGGAGGTGTGTGGCATCCCTGGAGGCATTCCTTGCGAGAGATACAGATGGGAAACATGCACCAGAAGAATCAACCTCAGCATCTCCCTGAAGAGCAGAGCGTCGGGGAGCCCTGGTGACCCTGTGGCCTGACGGTCAGCGCAGGCGGGTTCCCCTCCAGCGGTTCTCAACTTGTGGGTCGCGACCATCGGAAAACACATATAGCATATCAGATATTTACATGACGATTCATAACAGTAGCAAAATTACAGTGATGAAGTAGCAATGAAAATAATTTTATGGTTGGGGGTCACCACAACATGAGGAACTGTATTAAAGGGTCGAGGCATTAGGAAGGTTGAGAACCAAACCCAATGGAGCCTCCCAAGGAGGGGCGCTCACCACCACACTTGACTTTTAGGCACCCCCTGCGGCCACTTCTCCTTGTCCTCAGCCCGGGCAGGGAGGGCATGCCTGGTGCAGAGAAGCAAAGATGGACTGAAAAGCCCTCCTCCCCATGCTGCCCCTCCCTCCTCATTCCCCTTCAAAGCACATGGCAAAGAACAGTTCTGTCCTGATGGGGCATTAGAATGTCATTGGAGGTCATTCTGATGAAAACTGAATCCTGCCCAGCCAGCGTGGCTCAGTGTTTGAACCTCGACCTATGAACCAGGACAGTGGTCGCCAACCTTTTGGACCTCACGGAGCACCAGTGGTCCTCAGACCACTGGTTGGCGACCGCTGAACCAGGAGGTCATGGTTCGATTCCTGGTCAGGGCTCATGCCTGGGTTGCAGGCTTGATCCCCAGTGTGGGGTGTGCAGGAGGCGGCTGATCCATGATTCTCTCTCATCATGGATGTTTCCCTCCCTTTGCCTTCCTCTCTGACATCAATAAAAATATTAAAAACCAACCAAACAAAAAAAACCTGAATCCAGCAGCTTGCTGCCGAGGCTGCAAGTCCAACTTTGGGTTGTGAGAGAACAATGATCTTTCGTGGCTACCAGTTTGTTTGATTTTTAAGACACAGTCACTTGGAATCGACACATCAAGGTCAGAGACAATGGTGTATATCAGTGGTTCTCAACCTTGGCTGCACATTAGAATCACCTGGGAATCTTTTTAAAATCCTGATTTCTGGGCCTCATCCTCCAGAAATTCTGTTTCTTTGTTACTCATGTTGTGGCCCCACCCCATCACAAAGAAACAGAATTTCTGGAGGATGAGGCCCAGAAATCAGGATTTTAAAAAGATTCCCAGGTGATTCTAATGTGCAGCCAAGGTTGAGAACCACTGGTGTAAATGACTGCAGCGAACTTCTAATTTCAGTGGCCAGAGGGGGAGGAAGTGTGTTGGAATGAGTGTCCCCCGGTTGGTCAGGGGGGGTCCTGTTTTCTTTGGAACGGCTCTGGGAGGCGAAGGAAGGCCCTGTTTCCCTGGCTCCTTATTTTTTATTTTATTTTATTTTTTTTTGCAGTTGTTTTGGAGAACAATTTTCTCTGACATGTAGCTGGGTGTTTTATGGCTGTAAGAAATATATTGGTTTATTCATCTGTTGCAACTATAATAATATTGCCATTGGAGCCCAACTCGGTAATAAATCAGGCCATTCCTTCGCACTCCATACAAATAATTAAAATAAAAATCGACTGTGCCAGTGAATTTGTCCTACAAGCTGAATAGAATTGTGTGCTATAAGTCTAGATATTTGGGTTGACACAGGGCTGTATATCTTAAAAATAAGAAACCAAAAGGTGGGAAAATAAGACCTTATTTCATTACATGCAATTCATAACATTTATCTTGAAGATGAAGTTGCCTTTCTCTGCTGCCTATTAACTAGGAACCAGAATTCGAATAGTGTGGCATGTTCAGGGCATTACACCCCCTCACCCCCCCTCCCCACACTCTTTCTTCTCTTTTCTTTCCTCTCCTCCTTGCATCATGGAAAGAAACAAAACAAGTTGATTATTCACCAATGTCGCTGTAATAAATTTAATAAAAAAAATAAAACAACAACAACAAAAACAAGTTGAGGTCCATTATTGTGGCTCTGGAAATAAGGGCTTGTTATGTATGCCTGTATGCTTGCATGTCATATGTATTTTTATTTATGTCCTCCCTTTTCCCCTGAAAAGAATGGAGCTTGCAAACATATGTAATTCAAAATAAAAGGGAAGCGAGTGAGTCAGAAAAATTGGTGGAAAGGGGGGATCCGTTCCGAAGAAGAAAATAAAGGCAGGAGACTGATCCCCACGGTGGGTGCCGTTGCTGGAGGGGGGGCCACACAGTTGGCTTGGAGGCTCCCGGTGGGATGAATGCTCTCATTCCCAGTAAACGTTAGATTAGAAACACATCAGCGACGCAGGGGAAGCCTCACTGTGCTTGGTGCTGACGCCAGAGACGGGTCCCCTGTGGGTCCTCACCCAGAGGACACTCTCAGGGACAAGAGTCTTCAGTGGCATCCTTCAGACACACAACCATCGGCTGAACTTTTCCTTGTCTGTGTGCCTCCCTGAAGGCCAATGGCTCAGCGCTGCACAGCAAAGCATTTCTATGGGGGTCAAACGTGTACCCTGGGCAGGCAGTTCTCTCTTGTCCTCGCTAAGCCAAGAGCTCATAGCACACGCCTGCCGTGGGGCTCACACCTCCCTGTGCACATGATTCTCCCAAGGAGTAGGTTACAAGGACAAGTGGCAGGCCTCCTCCCCCACCCCTGGGAGAGGGCACGCCAGGTTCTGTCGCAGAAACAAACAGGTCCAAAATCTCAGGGGCTTGAGGATGTGGAGAAAAGGGAACCCTGGTCCACGGCTGGTGGGAATGCGGGCTGGTGCAGCCACTATGGAAAACAGTACGGAGTTTACTCAAAAAATTAAATATGGAACTGCCATTTGACCCAGTGATCCCACTTCTAGGAATACATCCTAAGAAACCCGAATCAGAAGTAATGTATGTACCCCTATGTTCATAGCAGCACAATTTATAATAGGTAAGATCTGGAAACAGCCCAAGTGCCCATCAGTAGGTGAGTGGATAAAAAAGCTGAGGTACTTTTACACCATGGAATACTATGCAGCAGTAAAAAAGTAGGATCTCTTACCCTCTGAGAAAGTATGGAGGGACCTGGAGAGCATTATGCTAAGTGAAATAAGCTATTCCGAGAAAGACAAGTATCACATGATCGTACTCATATGTGGAATCTAATGAACAAAAGAAAATGATGAGCAAAGTAGATCCAGAGACATAGACGCATGGATCAGAGTGTGGAATCTCAGTGGGAAGACAGGGGAGAGTGATGGGTGGGAAGAGATCAACCAAAGAACATATACGCACCACCCATGGACACTGACAATAGGGTGGCGAAGGCTGGGGCTCGGGAAAGGGGGGACCAGAGGGGTCTATGGTGGGGAAAAGGGGACATATGTAATACTTTCAACAATAAAGATTTAATTTTTAAAAATCTCGGGCTTAAAACATAAAGGTCCATTTCTTGCTCATGCTACATATCCATTGCAGGCCAGCCGGGAAAGTGGGAGGAGGTGGGGGTCGGGGGGGGGGGGGGGTCTCTGCTCTATGACCTTTGCACGTAGGGACCCAGGCCGGGGAGGTGCCATCTCCGTGTTTCCATGGAAATCGATTGGGGGTGAATCACAGATCGGCTCCTAAAGCTTCCGTGTAGAAGACGGGCGCGTTCCTTCTCCTGTTCAGTTCATGGTCAGAGCGAGGCAGCTGGTTATGTAAGCGTCAAAGGGGGCAGGGAAACGCAACCCCCATCTTGGGTCTGGAAGAAGAGAACTGTGTTTTGTATTTGAACCCCAGGCCCTTCCAGGGCAGGGAGTCTCTGGACCACATTTTAAAAAGCATGAGAGGGCCAGAATATGTATCCCTCAGGAATCCTACCATCAATATTTCCCTGAATTGGGCTTGAGCTATGCACTGCTTGCTGGTGCCGTAGAGACAGTAACCTGCCGGTAGCTCTTGGGTGGAAACAGCAAGCACCCAGCCACAGTGCGGGTAGCAGGCCTGTGTCCTCCAGGTAGAGAGGAGGCGCCTCCGAAGGACTCTGATTGGAAGGTGGTTCCCTTCTAGCGGAAGGTGGACCTGTTCCCTGTAGCATCTCCATAGGTCGGGGCAGGATTTTCCTCAACAAATAGTTTCGACTCTGTCACACTTCCCATGAGGTCCCAGAGTTTTATGCCACAGACAAGAGGTTCTCAACGAGATGGGAAAGACAGAATCACCTCGGATCTTGGGGGGGGGGGGGGGAGAAATAACCAGCGTGGAGAGTTAGGCTGGCTCCTGGGCTTCTGTATTTTATGAAAGCTCGGCAGGTGGCCTCCAGGTAGAGAAGCCCACCCAGGCGTGGTGTTCAAAGACATGGAAACAGTTACAGACAAGGCCACCTCTCACATGTCTCAGGGAAGTCCCCCTGAAATGCTTCATTATGATTTGGCGGCCACCTCCATTTTAAAAGGGAACATGATGAATGAACATCGTTAGAGATCATGTAGATGTACTGAAAGGCCGACGGTGAAAATCGTCACTCTGATTCCTAGAGGCCCTCGCGTCGAACTCTTTTACCCATTTCTTTGGATTTGATGCTGCATCTGTAAAGAGCTCAGAGTGCTCGTCCTCTATTTGCCACAGCTAGTCTTGATCAGGGATGACCCAGAGCAGTGCTAGCCAATAGAAACACAGTGAAGCCTGCTGATGTCATTTTAACTTTTCTGGTTGGTACATTAAAAAAAAAGTAAAAAGAAACAGGTGAAATGAATTGTAATAATATATTTTGTTCAACCCAATATATCTGAAAGACTATCATTTTGACACGTAATCAATACAAAAATTATAAATGAGATGGTTCACATCTTTGTTTGTGTGAAGCCTTTGTCATCTGTTGTGTGTTTAACATCTAGCCCAGGGGTGGGCAAACTTTTTGACTCGAGGGCCACAATGGGTTCTTAAACTGGACCGGAGGGCCGGAACAAAAGCATGGATGGAGTGTTTGTGTGAACTAATATAAATTCAAAGTAAACATCATTACATAAAAGGGTACGGTCTTTTCTTTTTTTTTTTTTAGTTTTATTCATTTCAAACGGGCCGGATCCGGCCCGCGGGCTGTAGTTTGCCCACGGCTGATCTAGAGCATTTCTCAGGCCTCACTGGCCACATGTCAAGTGCTTGTAGCCACATCTGGCTCGTAGCCACTGTACTGAGTAGCACAGACCGAGAGAGTCCCTGTGATGGCAGATTGCTCTCATGCAGGCTAAGAACATGATAAACTTTTATCTTTAACAGGTTATTCACTACGGTGCTAAAAATGTGTAATAGTGAACAAGAGAGAAATAGCTCTATTCCAGTCTATCTATCTATCTATCTGACTATTATCTATCTATCTATCTATCTATCATCTATCTGACTATATATCTATCATATGGATTATAGGACAGGGAGACTTAGATTTGAAACTTGTCAAGAAGGAAATGGGTATATTTTTGGCTTTGTCTTCGATTAATTATTACTTAGTTTTGGGGAGTAGGAATTCACATTTAGAAGAACACTATGGGATGGATGGAACTCCGCTGTCCAATCTGATAAGACTACAGCCACAGAAACGACAGAGGGAAGCAAACTGTAACAAACTGGGTCAAGTTTTGAACAGATCTGGGGAGGTGGTCTCGTCTTCAGGTGTCGTGTTAGTTTAGGATTTGCACCCAACTGTTACTATGAGGGGACTTACCCAAGTCAGTCCGAAAGCTTGCAATGTAGAAGTCCAGGGCCGTTCCTCTTGGAACTGGGGACTTGTCATTTCAGGCTCTCAACGTCCAATTTCCCTGTGAGTACAAGCCCCTCAGTTTCCCGTGGAGACCACCCTGTCCTCCACTCCCCGCCCTGTGCTTTGGGAAGTATTCATTCGGTGCTGTCTGGCAGCAGTGGAATGATTGGCTTGGCCTGGCCACCTGGGGGATTTTGGTGCCCTGGCCACAGTCATTGGATCAAGGGTGGGCATACGTAAGCCTCGCCAAGTGGGCTCAGTCAGAGACACCTTGGGGTTGTAGCAGGTCCGAAGAGGCACTTGTTTCCCTGAGCGTGAGCCTAGAAGGATGTGTCTTAGAGTGGCCAGGGCCATCCTCTGAAGCCTGGGAATGAAGCCCCCACAGTGAGTGAAGATGCTGCGACTCAAAGAGGAACTGAATCCTGAGGATCGTGTTTCAGCTCCAGACCTCAACTGTGCTTGAAACCAGAGATCTACTCTTGACAAGACTAAATCTCCCAGCTTTCTCTATTTTGGCACCATTTTTGTTAATAAATTTCTAGTGTATATATATATATTTCCATTTTGACATAGTCATCTTTCTCTATAACAACATTTCCCAGTGTGGACTTCTCAGGTTAATAGTCCTATAAGATGCTTTAAGAAAAAGTGTTTCCATGGTCAAATGAATTTGATAAATTGTGTAGACTATACATTCCTTCACATGGTGATTCTCAATGTACTTTAGCCCATTGAAAGCTCTCAGAATTTCTTGAGTTAAGACATTTGATTAGCTCTGTTTTTTTTTCAAGACTTACTTGGCCATAGCACTGTCTGTTTGTTAAAAATTTTTTTTTTTTTTTTAATATGAGGAAGGGAGAGGGAGATAGAAACATCAATCAACTGCCTCCTGTACGCCCCATACTGGGGATCAAGCCCGCATGGCCACACTGGGAATTGAACCAGCAACCTCTTGGTGTGTAGGATAACGCTCAACCAGCTGAGCCACACAGGCTAGGCTGTTTGTGTTTTGCTAACATCTATTATTCTACTGTGGGACACACTTTGCAGGCTTCTGCCTAGGAAGGAATTCCCCCATGTTTCAGTGATCAGATTGGGGCCACTTCTATCTGAGGTCCCTGGGGAGTGTGTATGTATTGCCACCTTGTAAAGAACCATCCATGAGAAGCCATCTGTCTAAATAGACATTATGTGCCTGATGGGGAAAATGGAAGTATTTTTTTTTTATTGCTAAAAGTATTACAAAGGGTATTACATATGTGTCCTTCCCCCGCCCCCCCCCCCCTTGACAATTCCCTGGCCTCCCTTACCCCCCAGTGTCTTATGTCCATTAGTTATGCTTATATGCATGCATACAAGTCCTTGGAAGTATTTTGTTTTTATATATTTTTATTGACTTCAGAGAGGAAGGGAGAGGGAGAGAGAGATAGAAACATCAATGATGAGAGAGAATCATCCATCAGCTGCCTTCTGCATGCCCCCTACTGGGGATGGAGCCTGCAACCCGGGCATGTGCCCTTGACCGGAATCAAACCTGGGATCTTCAGTCTGCAGGCTGACGCTCTATCCACTGAGCCAAACCAGTCAGGGCAAAACAGAAGTATTTTAGATACACATTTAGGTGGCTAGGTAACCAAATTAGGATGAACCTGATATTTAACCCAGGCAGATTGGCTTCCATGTTTATTTATCCGTTGCATTATTTATTCATGAACTCTACTAATGTTTGTGGAGTCACTTTGTGAAAGCCTCTAACCATAAGGAGGTAATAACCTAGAGATCCTCGTATGTGAAGCTTGCAATGCCCCCATGATTGCTTTTCTAGTCCTTTCTTTCCCTTAGTGACCATTTATGCTGCTCGGTCTGCTTGACCTCTTGGAGGGAGCCCGTCTCCTTATTTGTAGATTAGGGATTATGTTAACATCTTTTTTTTTTTTTTTTTGAGGATTCAATAAGCTAATGCCTCTATAGCAGTGGTTGGCAAACTGCGGCTCGCAAGCCACATTCGGCTCTCTGGCCCCTTGAGTGTGGCTCTTCCACAAAATACCGACTTCTGCGCATGGGCCACGAAGTTTCAATCGCACTGTACGTGCACGCCCGCACGTGGTATTTTGTGGAAGAGCCACACTCAAGGGGCCAAAGAGCCGCATGTGGCTCGCGAGCCGCAGTTTGCCGACCACTGCTCTATAGTACATAGACTAGTATTAGGCAATGTTTAAATGCTCATTACTTTGTTAGTAATAATACTAATTACAATCATGCTGTTGGTATAAATTGCAGATAGAATCACCAGGCTTGGTTAAATGATGGTATTTTTTCCCTGAGCTGCTGCTGATGCTGCTTCTTCTTCTTTTTTTTTTTTTTGAGGTGTCATCCTCTGTTGCAATTCATTGCAGTGGACTACATTAATCATACCCTGTTTTGTTCTTACTGACAGTAATGAATAGTAACTGATACAAGCCAGCCTGCTAGGTCACTGATGAGGTGGCCACCAAAGCTCTTTTCCAAGGCAATTCTTAATTACGTTTTGTGTGTGAAATACCAGATGCTGCCATTCCTCTCGCTGGGAATCTGCTCTGGGTTTCGATGCCATGTCAGATTTTAAACAACGTCTCTGGTTGACTTCTCCTCTGTGATCCTCAGGGAGAAGTTGGATTCAGTTGTTGTTCCTTATCGTTTTATTCTTTACTTGGATGGCTTCCTCATCCGCTCCGTCCCATCTCGTTTTTCCATGATTGTTTAAGTCAGTGATTCCAGCTGAGCTTTGAGAGTGGGGCTAGTATTCGAAGGCATCAGAACTCTGAATGGTAGCGATGTTTATATGTCTGAAGGCTACAGATACAGCTCTGTCACCGACAGAGACTGCTTGTAGGACGTAGCGAAATACTATCCCATATCGTGGGGTTTTGTAACTTTGAAAAATCTGGGAAATGCTCCCTATTTGAAGGTCAGCTTTTGAGCCTCCTCAACTACCCAAGACACACACCTGGCAACATAGGTGCAAGCAAAAAAGGCATTTCAGCTGCTAAGAACACAGTCGTGTTGCCAAGCATAGGACTGTATGCCGAGGGGAGGGCAAGGTTTTTCTAAAAGACGCGGACTTATTCATGAATCTAAAATGCGGCTGGGAGATTCATAGACACGGAGAACAGTCTGATGGTTGCCAAAGGGAAGAGGGTTTGGGGGGCTGGGTGAGAAAGGTGCAGGGACTGAGAAGTACAGATTGGTAGTTACAGAATAGTCACGGGGATGCAAAGTACAGCACAGGGAGTAGACTCAACAACAGTGTAATAGCCACGGATGGTGGCAGGTGGGTACTGGGACTATCAGGGGAACACTGTTAGCCTATGATTGCCTCACCACTGGGCTGGACACCTGAAACGAATACGAAATAGTATTGAACGTCAACTGTAATGGAAAACACCAACACCCTGGCACTGGCAAACTTTTTTTGGGAAGAGCAGGTAGTCAATACCAGTATTTTAGGCTTTGCAGGCCATACAGTCGCAGTCACAACTGCTCGACCATGTGGCCTGTTGTCGAGAGAAAGCCAAGCGGCTATGGACAGTATGGAAAAGCGTGAGCATGGCTGTGCTCCCATAAAACTTTATTGACAAACAAGGGGTGAGCTGGACGGGCCATGTGGCTGTCGTTTGCCCACACCTGACCTCAACTATGGTGGCAGACTAGAAGCAGCAGGGCAGAGGGGGACAGCAAGGAGGCATGGCTGCTGAGCAGACGGAAGGGGGAAAATGATACCTTCAAGGGAGACAGAACCTTCTAGAAAGTGCCTCTAGCCGGGCTCCTTCCACGGGGAGAAATGGTTCTGGGAGCATAATAACGTGATGGATGATATGATTTCAGATGTGATCACTGAGATTTATAATGATGACCTCACGGCCTCCAGGAGCTATTAAAATACAGCCTCTATATTCTGATGACAAAGCCAGTGCGTTAGAGAACACATTGGTGAGAGGGACGCCAAGGTGATGGAAATAAAAAAGGAATTCTGACCCCGGGAGGGGGTGAGCGTCGGTCATGTGAAAAAAGCTTACGGAATTCTCCATTTTCTGAAATCTGTGGCTCTTAAAGTGCTGCTGCGTGTTTTATCTTTTGTGCTGTAAGCTTGAGACTAGCGGACAAAACCAACTTTCCGCGCGCGTCTTTGGGTAGATTCTCTGCAGGGTTTAGGAGAATATTCAACATCTACCCTGCCTCCTGTTTATCAACCTCTGCAGAATGATAAAGGCGTTCGTGTGCTCAGGGTGCATGCTGACGGCCGAGAAAGAGTGTTCTCCTCGGAGAGGGGCCATCGTGGACCCACTCATGCTCAGCTGGGAGGGAAATCGGTTGTTTGCAGCCGGGGACCCTGGGAATACATCACCTCCAGCAGCTGGGCTGCCGCTGAGCTGGTGCCTTTGAGGATTTCCCCAACGCGTCCTCCAGGCCTTTATTAAAGGAAAGAAATGCTGTGACTCTCCATTCAGCAGCTTCTAGCCCCTCCTCCTCCTTCTTTGCTCTGAAGCGTTCTATATTTATCACTATTGATAAGGAGCATCAAAAATGGCTGGGATTTAGTCTGTTTCTCTCTTAGACAGAGTTGATGGTCACGTTATAAAATAGGAATTTGTACAGACGGCTTAGAAATTTTCCCAGGCTCTTTCTAAAACCTCTCAGGTTTTGACCATTAGAGGCTGGCCATCAAGGAGACGGACAGGTGAAAAGTGATTTAAAAAGATATCCCCGACTTTACAGAAGTGTTTCCTTCTTAGCTATGCGTTTATCATAGCCTCGAAACAATACTGCAAAGGATTGCAGGGGGTGAATCCTGGGGTCCTCAGAGCCAGACTCTGCAGGTGCACCTTCTCGTTTCGTAGCGTATGGCTGGGCATCGGTGAATACATCACTTAACCTCCGCAGGTCTGTTTCTTTATTTGTAGTATGGAACCAATAATTCTGTATTTTTCAGGGTTGTTGGGGGAATTAAATGCGATGATGCACATGGGGTTCTAAGCAACCCAAACTGGGCTCTGGGGAGAATGAAGGAAGGCAGGGTGTATAAAGGCAAAAACCACAAAATGTAATTGCTTCATGCAAATGAAGGCTTGCCGGCCAGCTTAACAGGGATTGGTTGGTTCCAGTATGCAAATGAGGGAGGCGAAAACTACGAGGAAGGAAGTCAAGTCCGTGGATGTCCATGTAGGTTGTACTAGGATGGTTAGCAACAGGACTAGCAACTTGAGAGCAGCTCTGAGAACTGAGGCAGAAGATGTGCCGAGACCCCACTTCCCTGAGCGCCAGGAGACTCTATCTTCAGTGACGCTCTTAGCAATGCTTATTTCATTTCATTTTATTTTTTTCTATTATCAATTCCTATCCCTCTACTTCAGGGCCTGTCTAGATGACAGTGGGCAAAAGACACCATTACCTAAGGAATGCCCACTATTCTAATATCTGATTCATTTCCAGCTTCTAGATCTAATATGTCTCGTAGTTACACGGACATAATCTCCCTTTCACTTTTTCCTCCTCCAACTCTTATTCATAGAAGGCCTGCTGGGGAGGAGCTACACAAATTAGTGCTACGAATTTGTTAAAAGGCTCCCCCGCTCAGTTTTGATGTTGCTTCTTTTGAGATAATCTTTCTCATCCCCAAACATTCTATAGAACATGGGTCTGGCCGAGAAGTTATCAAAACGGAATCTTCTGTAACCAAACCGTGATGCTAGCCAAACAATGCTTGAATTCCCAATTAACGTAGTGAGTTGGAAACAATACAATGGCTTTGTGTGGATGGTGCCTGGAGTTCTACATTCTGAAAGTCCTTTGGGGGTTTGGTAACTGTGCACTTTGTCACAGTAAAACAAGCTAAAAGTAATATAGAATTATATATACTAGTAATATATATATATATGCCTCCTACTGGGCCTTGAACAGCCAGCAAGCCTACCCTATCAAAAGGATGCTAAAAATAGCCTCCCCCACAAAGGGCTTCTGCAGTGTGGCTTCTGATGAAAACACGGTCACAAGACCCTGCTGTCATTGGCTAACTTCTATATCAATGAAATCTACTTTTTGAATTTTCTGATTAAGTTTATCTCTGGGGCCTAAGGACCATCTGTGTGCATTTTTAGGATTTCAAGGAGAAGGCTTCCATTCACAATTTTGTGCTAGATGTCTTTTTTTTTTTTTATGAACCTGGCTCCTGGTGGCCTCAAGTTTAGTATCTTTGAAGGTGACTATAGGCAGGTAAGAAATTTAGGCCAAATGGGTGACCTCATTATTTGAGTTTCTGGAGGCGGCAGCTGTTCATGACTTGAGCTGTTGCCACGGAAACAATTAGCAGCAAGCCCTCACTCCTAACTCCTCAGCATCCCCGAGTAGGCAGTGATCTCCCTAATTAGCCGAGTGATCTTCGGCAAGCCGCTTTATAGACGGGAAATGGGAGGTGGGAGTGGAAAATGTCGATAGCAGCGCTCTCCTCGTCGCCGTAAACCACCTCGCGTGGTGCTTCGCGGGTAGTGCGCACTCATTCGAGAAGGATTGTTGAGCAGCTGCTGCGTGCCTGGCATTGTTCCAAAGGCTGAGGTTACCGCGGTGCCCGTGGCAGACAAAAGCTTCCATTCTGGTGTAGGAAGACAGACAAAAGCCAGGGAAGGAGTCAGGGTTTCAGGCGCTGTTAGAGAGAGGAGATGGCTTCTAAAGACTCAGTATCGGGGGAAATCTCTGAAAAGGGGACATGGGAGCGGAGACATGGACAACAAAGGGTCTGTCTTGGAGGGATCTGTGGGCAGAGGGAATGCCCAGCCGAGACCCTCAGTGAGGCACGGGAGAAGAAGAGGTCCCAGCCAAATGCCTCCCTTGTACCTTGGAGATTTCTAGGACCAGCTTAGCTCTGGAAAACATGTCTTCCTGTGTAATACTCGTCACAATGGCTATCCCAGAACTCCTATTGCCAAGATAGTTCCGTGTAAAAAGTCTCCCAAAGAATAAGAAATGACTTGTTAAGAACCCATTGTGGCCCTTGAGTCAAAAAGTTAATAACCTTAAACAGGTCCGTTCCATCAGGGCAGGGCTCCTCCGAAGAACATCTGTACTCTTATGTTTTAAAAGCACACAGTCACAAATATCAGGCATCTCAGACTCCCCCGAATCGAGACATGTACACTAAGTTGCCTTTCTTTATTTTATTTCTTAAAAAATATTTTTATTGACTTCAGAGAGGAAGAGAGAAGGAGAGAGAGAGAGAGAGAGAGAGAGAAGCATCAATGATGAGAGAGAATCATTGATCGGCTGCCTCTTGCATGCCCCACACTGGGGATCGAGCCTGCAACCCCGGGCATGTGCCCTTGACCAGAATCGAACCCTTTGATCTGCAGGCTGACGCTCTACCCACTGAGCAAAACCGGCTAGGACCCTACACAACTATTTAAAGATAAATACTGAAATCCCCGACACTATAGGATTTAATTTTTAGCAGTTCAGATGGGAGAAATGCTTCAATACGTGTCTAAGCACCGAGTTCTGACGGATGCTTCTGCTGTTTCTTTGAGCTTTTGTATTTCCCAAGACTCCAACACCATACCTCATGCTTCCACATCTCAGATTTTGCCCTCACATTCATTGTGATCAAGCTTCGATTGGCAGAGAGGTACATATGTGTAGGTGTACATGCATGCATCTATGTGCTTGCATGTATGTTATGTGAATTTTTAAAACAAATCCGTTTCACATTACCTGGGCTCTGTACTATTTTCTGACTGTTTTGCAAATTGTGTTGCCATCTGATCTAAACAGTTCAAGAGTTACAGATGGTAGTCAATATTTTGAGCAGCGTGTGAAGTGAAAATGACTTTCTTTATAGTACCTTCCCTGGCTCCCAGCACTTCTTGTTTTCCATGCCTCTTTCTGATGCGATTCTTGTGAAGACAGTACAGCTCCAGCTTCAAAAACACCTCTGCTCGACCTCTTCTACTCTCTGCCATGCCATGTTAGATGTTGGGCTTTGATATCTCCGAATAGACGGGGAGAGAGAAGCGGATGGAGGCGAGGTGAAGGATGAAGGAGTGGTGGGAGAAGAATGGTTGATTGTTTTTCTCTCCGTGCAACCCTTGGGTGATAGCATTGGGCCATCGACAGTGAAGGAGAGTTCATTTATCTTGCTTTCTTTGGCGCTAACTACACTCTTTTGGTTCAGAGAATATGTACCTGTTTCTAAATCAATCTCACTTAATGATACAGCAAGAATCAAGTCCCTCTATCTTTTTTCTTCTCTCCAATCTTTGGTTTACAGTGTTGTAAACAAGCTAGACCTTTTGTGTGTCTGTGAGTAATTTATTGGGAAGTTTGGAGTTAACCCTGTCAATCCCGAGAGAGAAGATATCCACTAGTAAGGGCTCCAAGTGGCTAACTGCTCTCAAATGTGAAAAAAAAAAAAAGTCTGGCAGCTGTTTCTAAACAAGGGCCCTTCCAGCAAGCCACACTCTAAGGCAGTGGTTCTCAACCTTGGCTGCACATTAGAATCACCTGGGAATCTTTTTAAAATCCTGATTTCTGGGCCTCATCCTCCAGAAATTCTGTTTCTTTGTTATGGGGTGGGGCCACAACATTAGTAACGAAGAGTCTAAGGAGAAGCTGCACTAAGCTGCCTGCCTCCTGCCACAAACTGACTTGCTGCCTGTACTGTGTTTCTGTAGGCTGAGCCAGCCCTTATAAAAGAGTTCCTGGAATTGTGTTTCAACCAATAGGAGACTTGTCCAATCAGAGTTTGTAGCTATATCCCTATTAGCATTTTCACCAACCAATCAGAGTGGCCCTACTCTGACCAATCAAGGCAGTACTTTTTGGATGGAAACTGTGAGAATCTGGAGTCCTCATTTGCATGAGGATGGACCAATCAGGGATGAAGGGCGGGGACTTCATTCTATATAAGTCAGCTGCCCTGTGGTTCTAAGATGGCAATTTTCCTAAAGAATGAAGTCTGTGTTTCTCTGGCTCATCTCGTGCAGGAGATTAGAGCAGAGAGGGTCTAGCTGGAGAGGGTCTGGGGTAGAATGGAGCAGCATGTACCTTCTCGGAAGGTTTTACTTCCTTTCCATGGACTTCCAGATTGACATAGGGGTGGCGAACCAAAGGTCATTGGCCCGATTTAATGCCAACAGGAACCCCCAATCTGGGGTGTGGGGAAGAAGGAAGCTTGTCAGTGCAAACAGCTCAATTGTGATGTAGCACAGCTGTGGAACCTCACAGCCCGGCAGTCCTCAGGTGAGCAAGCAAACATTTTATTTTATTTTTAATATATTCTTATTGATTTCAGAGAGGAAGGCAGAGGGAGAGAGAGAGGGAAACATCAGTGATGAGAGAGAATCATTGATCGGCTGCCTCCTGCATGCCCCCCACTGGGGATGGAGCCCACAACCCAGGTACGTGCCCTGACTGGGAATCAAACTGTGACCTCCTGGTTCATAGGTAGATGCTCAACCACTGAGCTACGCCGGCCAGGCACAAGCAAACATTTCAGAGTTCTGCTCCACTTTTGTGTTCCAGATAAGGCAGTCCACTCTGTGTTTCTCTACTCGTCCTGTGCCCAGGCCTTGTCATTGTGAAATATGGCAGGGGCAGATTCCAGAGTTTCCTCAGTCAACAGGGATTTAAGGCTCACAATGGCAGTCACTTGCACACACCGTCACACAACACCCTATACTCAGGAGTGGGCCTCGAAACAAAAGGGCTCTGGGGGCCATGTTGGTTAAGAGTATAACTTCAGTTCGTTTATGCTAAGAATTATGGGACATGGTATTAAAATACATTCAAAATATATTAAAACTAAAATAAAATGCTTGCCCTTGAAGCTAGCCCAGCAGCAGAGTTTGAGACTGTTTTGGAACCCATTACAAAATACAGTGAAATAAGTTTGATTTTGCCTGATTGCACGGGGTCTCAGTTTTAATTTTTGTTTCCTTTGAGTCTCGCAGATTTCTACCACAGGCAAGGATTTTCCTTGAAAGCCGTGATCTGGTTGAGAGGCGAGGAGGCCAGAGGAAGGAGTGTGTCTGCGTCTCAGGTAAGGGACTTCTGAACCCCACTTTCTCCACCTGTCACGCGGGAGGGTAGGAGCATGGGGCCTTGCGCTGACCAGCTCTGATGCTTTGATGCTGAAGGTGATTTCTGGGAGCGATGTGATAAACAGTCGAAAAGCCATGGGGTAGGGGCTCTTTAAACGCAATTCAAGCCTCTGGGAGCAAGTTGTCTCTCACTAAAATCTCTGGGTGAATGGTCAGGGTTCCATTTTCCACGTGCGATAAAATATCAAAATGTCCTCATTATGAATGTAAACCAACCCATTGTAATATGGCGGAAAATAGGAAAATGGAAGTCGGTGAGGCCATATGTGTAATTCTACCGCCAGAGAACAATTCTTGGTGGCTTGTTAATGCATTTCTACCAGGACTTTTTCCTGTATTCCAGGTGTACTATGTAATGGCATTATCTTGTTTCTAGATATTTTGTACCTTGACTTAAACATTATAATGATTTTCCTTATGTGTGCATAGTCTTCTTGGTCTTTTTAATAGCCGAGTGGATATATTTAATTGTTTCCCTGTTGCCGGGAAATGCATTCCAAGTTGTACTCTTACAAATAATACGACGATAAATATCTTCACTCCTATGAAACCTGGTCTCTCTCCAAGTCCATCTGACTTTGCAAAAAAAAAAAAAAAGCGTTTGGTTGGCCCAGGCTACGGAACCCTGGCCGATCCCATGTTATACAAGCTCCGTGTTATCTTTGTGTTTACAGCGACTCGCGATGATGTTTGGGAAATGCTCGTGGATTTGTTTGTGTAATCAACCCCAAAGTAGGTCTGCCAGTCACTTGAAAACGCTAAGTGGGGCCCTGACCAGTTTGGCTCAGTGGCTAGAGCATCGGCCTGCGGACTGAAGAGTCCCAGGGTCAGGGGCATGTATCTTGGTTTCGGGCCCATCCCCAGTAGGGGGTGTGCAGGAGGCAGCTGATCAATGTTTCTCTCTCATCGATGTTTCTAACTCTCTATCCCTCTCCCTTCCTCTCTGTAAAAAATCAATAAAATATATATTTTAAAAAAATGCTAAGTGGGCGCCGTTGGGCAGGACGGGCTTGTATAGAATGGTGTTTGCAAAGAGAAATCTGGAATATTCGGTGAGTTATGACTCTCCGGCTGGAGGGAGGAGGGACGTTTTCCCCTGAGGAGGTATGGCACCAACTCTCAATTCCATGACCCCCCCGTGGCAATGGGACGTCACCCCCTGGGACCCGGGTCCCTGCCTTGTGGTGGAGGAGATACCGAATGGCCAGGTCACCGGCAGGGTCTTTTCAGGCTTCTCTCCAGCCTGCCACGCTGCCTTGCCGTGAATATAGCCACTGGAGAGTGTCACATTTCTGAGTGCTGTGAAAATTGGTATTAAAAGAAGTGCTTTACAAAAAAAAAGAAATGGGAGCTTAAGAGCTATAATAAAAGAATAACCCTTAAAGCAAGTCAATTGGAAAGCATAACGAGGTTGATAGTGGTCTTTTTAGTTTAGTCATGAATTTGTTAGAGGAGGAATGACTTTTCTGAAAACCAGCGTCTGTGCCATAAGTAGATCCATTAACACCGAGAAAGGCACCAAGAAGGCCGAGCCGCTGCCACGCAGCTCGCCCCGTGGCGTTCTCACGTGGCTGCAGCCCCTGTTCAGGTTTCCCAGCCTCAGCCACGTGGCCGCGCCAGGAGGCTCTCTTACTCCCTAATAGGTTGCGATCGTCAGGGTGAACGCTGCCTCTTGAAACAGGAGTCCCCTGTGTTTCTCAGGCCTCTAAGGGCTGACAGGCCTGGGAGGGGCCGGAGGCTGTAACCACTCCATTGCTTACCACGCTGCCTGTCACGTTCTATCACAGCGGTTCTCAACCTGTGGGTCGCGACCCCTTTGGCGGTCGAACGACCCTTTCACAGGGGTCGCCTAAGACCATCCTGCACATCAGATATTTACATGATTCATAACAGTAGCAACATTACAGTGATGAAGGAGCCACGGAAATAATTTTATGGTTGGGTCACAACATGAGGAACTGTATTTAAAGGGCCAGAAGGTTGAGAACCACTGTTCTTCTATCACCTTGGCATCGGAAGGACAGGCCAGAGGTTTTGGGTAGAGTTATATTTGGGCATGCCAAGTTCAGTTTTACCTACGTTTCCTATAGAAATGTCCTCAGACTTTCACCCCAAGGAAAAGCTATTTTAATCATATTAGGCTCTATAGTTTTTTTTTTTTTTTCAAGTTAGAAAGGCAATGAACCCCCTTCCATGGATTTTCGTTTGAGCAATTATTTTCGCAGCTGGAACCCATGGCCAACTTCTATAGAGGAGTGCAGAGTAGCTGTAAAAATAAATACTCGTTTTCTCTTCATCACTCTGAATTTTTAAGGTTATGGTCTACAAAGCAGTATGTGTTCCTTCTCATCCAATCAATGGGTACATACTATATACTATATACTGCAAATATAGAGATTTCATGTAGCCCCTCAATTAAATTCTGAGCTTTTTAAGGGCAGAGATCGTGTCTTGACTTCCCCCTTTAGCTTCTGAATAAGTAAAATCTGTGCAAGAAGTGCTTAGTAGATGCTAAATGAGCGAATGAAAAAAAAAATGAAGTCAGGTTAAACTTATATTGCTTAATGAGATCGGCTTATCACACGAAATTTAGAAATATTTTTACGAAGGTCCTGGGATGGGATAGGAGGATTCTGTTCTTTCCTTTGCTTAACGTTCTTTAAGCCCGATGGTTGAGGCAAGCGATGGTGGATGGCAGAGAATTGGAGACTGTTTAAAGCACTCGAGATGTGCGGAAAACGATTTCTGTAAAAGATGGAAAAGGATCTTAGCAGCTTCCAGTCAACCTCTTCAACAGCTGTGAGAAATGAAGCTTAGAGAGCTGGGGCGACTTGCTCACACTTGCCCAGTATCTTACTGGCAGTGGCAACTCTGAGAGTGAAATCCTGGCTTTGTTATTCTTAATTCTTTCCTCCTAAGACTTACTTTGTACCTAATACGGGTAATACTACTCATGCCTTGATTGGGGTTTTTAAGTTATAGGCAACATAACCTGGTTCTGAGCAATTTAAACAAACAAACAAACAAACAAACGGAAGGCTATGCTCTCTAATTGCCCCCTGCTTCCATCGCACCTTCTTATTCAGTTTCTCATCATCATCCAGCTACAACCAATGGGCCTTTTTTTCTCATTCAGGAAAGCTCAGCGAGGCCACCAAGGAAACAGGGAAGAGGGATGAAAGGGACTTGAGCGTGATCAGCTCATTGAAATGTTATTCTGTTTTAAATAACCACTCGTGAGCACCTGACACAGGTGTTTCCATCCTGGCTCACGCCCCTCAGGGGTCTTCAAACTACGGCCCGCGGGCCACATGCAAATACAAATATTGTATTTGTTCCCGTTTTGTTTTTTTTTACTTCAAAATAAGGTATGTGCAGTGTGCATAGGAATTTGTTCATAGTTTTCTTTTTAAAACTATAGTCCGGCCCTCCAACGGTCTGAGGGACAGTGAACTGGCCCCCTGTTTAAAAAGTTTGAGGACCCCTGCCCCACATGAACTGCTTCTTCTTGCGCCGAGTGACTTCGCTCCTGTCTTTCCTGTGGCCCTGATCCGGCGTGTCAGCACACTCGCAGTCCCCACGTGCCGAGAGGAAAGCTTGGAATGAAACATCTAATCAGCAGGTGACTAATGACCGAGGCGCTGGTAACTGTGTCTCCTTCTGAGAAAAATTGGAATTGACCAGATGTGACACTTCTAGTGGAGCCACCATTATCCCAGTCACCATGATTAAACACGTATTGAACAGAGGGCGTTTTTTTGTGGGTTTTTTTAATAAGTAACAGAGACCCACTAAATTAGCGAGGTGACTGCTTTATTGTAAAGATGCACAGAAGTCGCAACGAAACCAATAGCCTGGCTTCTCGGAAGCTGCGAGGTCTTCAGGTGACCGCCTCTCTGTCTGCTTTTCCTGTTCTGGTGGCAGGCTCATTGCTGAGGTGCATCTGCTTTATGAACCTCTTTTTAAAAAAAAAATATTTTTATTGATTTCAGAGAGAGGAAGGGAGAGGGAGAGAGAGAGAAACATCAGTGAGAAAGGACCATGGGGAGGCTCTCTCCTGCACTCCCCCTGTGAGAAACATGCTTCTGCTTCATCTTCATAGAAAAGAAACAGCGTGTGGCCAGGCCGCTACTGATTTCCCTGGAGCAAACAGGACGTGGGGGCGGGGAGAGGGGGAGAGCTGTGCACGTGGCCGATAGCACTTTTTTTTCAAGAAGGTTCCCCTGAACCAGTGGTTCTCCACCTTCTGGCCCTTTAAATACAGTTCCTCATGTTGTGACCCAACCATAAAATTATTTTCGTTGCTCATTCATCACTGTAATGTTGCTACTGTGATGAATCGTCATGTAAATATCTGCTATGCAGGATGGTCTTAGGCGACCCCTGTGAAAGGGTCGTTCGACCGCCAAAGGGGCCGCGACCCACAGGTTGAGAACCGCTGCCCTAAACAAAGAGAGATGGAGACAGCTAGAAAGGCCCCAGCCCATTTTAAAAAAATATATATTTTATTGATTTTTTACAGAGAGGAAGGGAGAGAGATAGAGAGTTAGAAACATCGATGAGAGAGAAACATCGATCAGCTGCCTCCTGCACACCCCCTACTGGGGATGTGCCCACAACCAAGGTACATGCCCTTGACTGGAATCGAACCTGGGACCCGTCAGTCCACAGGCCGATGCTCTATCCACTGAGCCAAACTGGTCAGGGCCCAGCCCTTTTTTAAAAATAACCCCATGGGAGACAGCAAGGCCTAGGTGACCTATTAGGAAATAGATGACCAAATAGTCCTCAGCCAATGAGGACACGGAGGAGGGACTAACTAAATAGGCTGTGTTCCCTGCCCCACATGTGTTCCTGTACAATGGGCACCTGCTCTCGAGAGTGTTATTAAAAGTCTCACCTTCGCTATGCTTCTGTTTCCCAGTCCATCATTTGAAATTCAGACAGGCGAGCCATTTCTCACACCCCCACAGGGGATCGAACCCACAAGGAATCAAACTGTGACCTCCTGGTTCATAGGTCGACGCTCAACCACTGAGATACCCCGGCTGAGCTATTAACCTCTTCATACCTTTTCATCACGGCAGCTCGTGTGTGGTTCAGAGTTGTTCGGAGGGTTCGGCTCAATGACTCAGCCCAGGCTCTATCTGAATTTTATATCTCCAACATGACATCTCTCCTTCAAGTGCTTGAGTGAGACGACTGATGATCTCTGACATCCACCCTCTGCTGCCAGAGGTCAGGGTCATCTGGGAAGGTCATGGTCATCATGTAAGCCCTCCCCTTCCGCAGGGTGGGTGGTGCGAGCGATGCCAGGACAGGGTTGTGGTCAGGCATGCTCTACGCACATCTGCTCACATCCCCCTCCATCAGAGAGTCCCTCTTTTCTTTACCCCACATCTTGCCTTTGGTCACCAAGTACTGCATTCTAGCCCAGCGTGAGGTCCAAAAGGTTGGCGACCGCTGAGGAGTCTAGCCTGAGCTAATGATTGGGATGGAGATACACAAGGCCTGGAGTGGATGCCTCCCTTGGGCCTAAGGCACCTGGCCGTGCAGAGGTCGAAGGCGGCATCTCCAATCCAAAGGGAGGGGCTCTCGGCAAGGCTGGGCCTGTCTCTGGGAGAAACAGTATTAGAAACTGATGAAGATCCATCGCTAGCACCCAGGCAGCAAGCCACTTAACACAGTCACTAGCTGTGCTAACTGATTTAATGAACGGGGAACATAACGAACGAGAGTGTTTACCACGTTAACGTGTGAAAATGAATATCTGTAATTAAAGCGGCTCACAACTGACAGGCCAACAGGAAATTATTGTTATTATTATGCACAAATCATCTTAAAACACCAGAACGTAATAAATGGGGGGGAAAACAAACAATGGCTAGAACTGTCTGCTAAATAAGAAATAATGACGAACACCTGTGGTCTTTTTATGGGCCTCCAGTGGAGGTTTTTTTTTTTTATTTGAAGACCTAATTATGTTTCTGTAATGCTACCATTTCATTATTTCTCTGTAGCATTATTAAACGAAAATGTCTATATTTTCTCCGTGTAAAAGGTCTGGCACGTAGATTCAGGCATGGGTTTTCCTAATGCTACTCTGGCGGTTCTAGCTACTTATTGGCAAAGACTAGATGCAGTGGTTCTCAACCTTCTGGCCCTTTAAATACAGTTCCTCATGTTCTGACCCAACCATAACATTATTTTCGTTGCTACTTCATCACTGTAATGTTGCTACTGTGATGAATCGTCATGTAAATATCTGCTATGCAGGGTGGTCTTAGGCGACCCCTGTGAAAGGGTCGTTCGACCGCCAGAGGGGTCGTGACCCACAGGTTGAGGACCGCTGGACTAGAGGCTTTGGCAAGGCTGGGCTTTTCTCTTGGGTGATGCTGGAGCCTGGCCGGGGACCTGGGTGATGCAGACCCCTTCGGCCAGACCCTGCCAGCAGTAACGGAGGACCAGTGTGGCTGGTTGGGTGCAAGAGCCAGCTCTGTAATTAGCCTCTCTGGTCTTGAACCCCAGCTTTGTCCCTTCCTAGCTCTGGCAAATGACCAAAACCTCTCTGCGCCTCAGTGTTCCCATTTGAGAAATGGGGATAATCATGACACACGTCTCACAGAATCATCGTTGAAAATAATCCATGAAAAGAGCGTATGGTGCTTAGCACATCCCGATGCCAGTCACTGTTAGCTACTGTCGTTAACCTGCAAGTTACCATTCTCTGCGCGTCTTCTTTAACCGAGTGGGCTCCGGGAAGGCAGCGCCAGGATGCCCCAGCCATGCAGTCAGGGAGTCCCAGCCACACGAGGGGTCCAGATCTGCGGAGTTGAGAGTGTTTTTTCTTCATAGCACTGAGCTGTGTTTGAGAGGATCTTGGGGGCCTGTCGTCTGCTTCCTCTCACTAAGCTCAAGGAGGGAGACTATTCCAGAGCTGACAATTGTAGGAGGTGCTGTCTACATGGTCATGCTATGCATCGGGGCTGCAGGGCTGCCGCTCACGTGCGTGCAGTGTGCATGGTGCCCCTGGAATTGTGCAACACGGTGGTCTGGGATGTCCCAAAGGGCCCTCACGTTGAATTCACGATTGACCTCAACCACTGAGCCACACTGGCCGGGCTGGAAGCCATTTCTTCATGTTCCGTGATTCTCTTTGGGCTCCGGTCACACTGCCCAGAGAAGACGCTGGCGTTGGGATGAATAAAAGGCAAGAGGCGATCAGAAAGTGGCCGGAGAGAGTCCGCCCAGTGGCCGCCGACCTTGGTGCCTTTCACGCAGCTCTTGTTCTCTGAATGAAAGGAGAAACGGAAGACATGGTCATACATATAAGACAAGAGTCAAGGACAATGCAATGAAAATCTTAGCATTGTGCTCAGAGAAAGAGCCCCCTGGTGCCCGAGGTAAATGGAACGAGGCAGCGGTGGGCATCCTGGGGTGGACACTCTTGTGTGAAAGTTCCTTCCCAAGAACACAGGCTGCAGAGCAGAAGCAGGACACCCACTTGCACATGGAAAAGAGAACGTTAGAAAGGACAGGGGAAGCCCTATTGGACTCTGTGGCTTTGAGCCGGGAACAAAGGCGAGGGTGCGCTGGGGGAAGGGACTTTGGACTCAGGACTGTAGAGAGGCCATCTTTGCATTTATGGGAACTGATGGAAGCAGACACTCTTTGACCCAGAGCAACCGGAAAAGGATGTTCTAGAAATTTTGAATCAGCCCAAGGAGAAAGATTCCAGTAATTGACTGGGAAGGAATATTTAAATCCTCTCAGAAGACAGCCACCAGCATGGTGGTCAAAACTAAGGGCTTTAGAAAAATTTAGTTTATTTTTATTGATTTCAGAGAGGAAGGGAGCGGGAGAGACAGAAACATCAATGATGAGAGAATCATTGATTGGCTGCCTCCTGCACGTCCCCCCTCAGTGCCCCGCCTCCCTGGGGTTGGAGCCCACAAACCAGTCATGTGCCCTTGACTGGAACCGAACCCAGGACCCTTCAGTCTGCAGACTGATGTTCTATCCACTGAGCCAAACCAGCTAGGGCAAAACCAAGGGCTTTGAAGTCAGGCACAAGTTTAAATCTCTGCTCTGAAAATGTAGTCTCTATGTAACGGGGGCGCTACTTAGACCACACCACCACCGTTTCCTCTCTCTTCCCTGGGGATAGCACTCCTTACCTTGCAGAATTGTTGGTCAGATTCAATCAGATCATCAATAGAAGATAGCATGGTGCTCACTCAGTACATGGGGCTGTCACTAGGCATGAAGGGTGAACTGGTGAAGGTCGTGAGGGATCAGATTGATTTCGGTGACACACTCGCTCCAGGTAATTTAGCCTCTCAGTCTTTTTCTACTTGGAAAGGGAGCTTTCCTTCCTAATTTATTCTGATCTGAAGAATTACACCCTTTATGCAGACAAAGTGTTATTTAGAGATTTCCAATATGCCACCTGGATTTTACTGTTTACAGAGATGAAAAGTGGCTTTTATCGATTTCCTTTTTGATATACTATGATCTGTCAACACTTGATAAAAAGTACTTATTTTGACCATGATGGCCCGTCAATTCAGTCACACCACTCATGTGGCGGAACCTCCCTGCCCCCGGCCACAGGGACAAGCCTGTTTGCCAACTTGATCTAATGGACTAAACGTTTTGGTACCTTGTGATGTATTTTTTTCTTTGTGATTTGCATGGGGAAAAGTACTGAGTGGGAAGACATTGGGTGGTCCTGGTGAATCGAAACCATCGCTTTTGTGTTTGCCTTTTAATTTGGTCCATAGAGGACTTAAGATCCAAAGGGATAGGGAGGCTCTAGAAGATGAAGAGATTGGAAAATGATTCCTGAAAGGATATTGGGGAATGAATTATTGTACTCAGAGGTGAGTGTGTGTGTGTGTGTGTGCTGGGGAGGGGGCATGGTTAGAATGGAAGTGTGGGCAGCTTGGCCCTGAGGACCTCTCCTCTGGACATGTGACAACCTCCAAGAGCTGTCAGGAAGCCCCGTTTGTTTGATTTCTGCACCCACGGCCCTGCTGCCTCCGGCAGTGGGGTTTAGTTTCTCTGGCCTCCCAGCATGCACTCCTAGCTTTTAAGGAGTAATGCCGTCACTTCCTTTTGGGGAATGGTCTGGCGCCAGCCCAGTGTGAGCTTGCTTTGTTGGACTTAAAATGGTTACCCTTCCCTCTTCTTTCCTGATCAAAAGGTGGGCCCCTGCTCTCCAGACCCCTGAAGCTGCCCGGCCTTCTGGCGTTTTCTGAGCGTGGCTCTCTAGCCTTCCCGTCAGTGTCACCAACCCCTCCTCATATTCTCCTGACACTTTCCTTCTCTGACTGTGTTAGTCCGATTCCATTTCTGACTGGCAACCTAAGCTGGGACTGTCACCACTGGCTGCCCAGCCACCAGACCTTCTCCTCTCTGTATTCTATGCCAATAGTTCTGCCTCACATGATAGAGGCTGATTATATTCGTTTTTAAAAAATGTATTGATTTTAAGCAGAGAGCGGAAGCGGGAGAGAGAGAGAGAGAGAAAGACACATATCGTTTCTGACTTCTGAGTCCAGAGGAGCTCAGTTTTGTGGCAAGAGGAAACTTGCATGTTCTGCACCAAAGGGGGCTCATGAGGGTGGGGAAGGGGAGGGTGAGTGCTCTGTTACCTGCAGAATGACTCCTCGGGGCTTTGGGAATTCTAATTGATTAAAACTTTTCCTTGGTGCCAACCGGTGGCAAGACCTTGGCCTAGAACTTCACGTTGGCCAAGATGCTTTGGTTTAAGGTTATAGACACTGACTTGAGCTTACCTGAGTAGGAAAGGGGGGTGTATTGAAAGGAGACTACAATATCTCATGGAGCCCAAGAGCCCCAGGGTGGGCCAAGTCTAGGAATTAGAAAACCAACAGGGAGCCAGGCAGCCATTTCTTCTCATTTTACATCCCTATCCTTTTTCCCTGTGAAGATATACCTTCTCTGCTTCTCCAACAGCAAGTCCAAGATGATCAGGCCACAATTCCTAAGGTTTCCCCCTCTTCCCAAACCCCTTAGTTCTAGGCTTAGGCGGCGCTGTCTCTAGCTTCCTCTAAGTCACAATTCCCTATTTCTTGGAAAGGGAATTTATTTGGCCCAAGTAAGGCCAAGAGTTCATCTGTGCTTAGGTTGACTATGTTTAGGGACCCCAGGGCCAGAGAATACTAATGTGAATGTCAGAGTAGCTGTGAGCAAAGTGTAGTTCTTGCAGATAGCTTGGCTGAGTGTGTGTGTGTGTGTGTGTGTGTGTGCGCTAACAGATTCTATGATGGTACCTGTGAAAGGTGTGTTTGTCAACATTACTGTGAAAACAAACAACCCCCCAAATCGCAATGACTTACAACAATAAACACTTGCCTCTCACTTTGCGTGAGCTGGGGCTCTCTGCCACGTGTCTTCGCAGCCAGGACTCGAGGAACAGCCCTGATTTGGGAAATGTCTTTCTTGTCACAAAGAGAAAAGAAGAGGCCGAGCCAAATGGCGCACCTGCTCTGAAAGCTTCCCCTTGGACGAGGCTTGGCTGGGGTCCGCGCACAGTGGGCCCAAACGGCCCCTGGCCAAGCCCGGCCGTGGGGCAGGGGGCACACACTACCTCCAGGAAGGCTCTGCAGGTTGCTGGCCGACGGGCAGGCTGCGGGGTCCTCTACCAGGGATCCAGGAAGTGTGAACGGTACCACAGCCAGCCGCAACAGGTTTTAATAAAGGCAGCCATAATTGACCTTTAACAAGTGCTTCCAATGCTCTAGACACTGCGCTAAGAGCGTTATGCAAATTGCCTCATTTAATTATCCCAATAACCTCACGGAATCGCTGCTCTTCTCCTCACTTTGCGGAGGAGGAAATGGGAGCTGGGAGAGGTTAAACAACTTGCCCCGCTGCACAGCCCCTAAGTGGGCCTGCCCGGATCCACAGCGAACTGCTCGGGAAATCCGCCTGCATCAGCTCCCCGCGGCTGCCGTAACCAATCACCGCAAACTCGGCGCCTTAAACAAGACAGTCTCTGATACATCTGCGGGTCCGAAGCCTGACGTGGGGCTTGCTGGGCTAAAGCCAAGGTGTCAGCAGGGCTGGAGGCTCGAGGGAAGAATCCGTTCCCTTGCCTGGTCCAGCTGCCAGAGGATTTCTCATTCCTGGATGTGCTTCCTCCATCCGCAAAGTCAGCGCTGGGGGGCGGAGTCCTTCTCCCCTGGCATCACTCTGACCCGCTGCCACGCCAACTCTTCTTCTCTGACCCCCTCTCCTCCCCCCACCCTCTTCTGCTTTGAAGGACCCCTGCGATGACACCGAGTCCTCCAGGCAATCCAGGGTAATCTCTCCATCTCAGGTCCTCAGTTACCTCTGCCAAGTCCCTTTGGCCTGGAGGGTAGCATAGTCACAGGCTCCAGGAATTAGGATGCGGACATGTTTGGGGGACCGTTATTCAGCCTACCATGTCATCTTTCCTTCGCTGCGACATGTGGCCTCCCAGAAACGCCTGAAAAGGGGGCAAAGATAACTATCCTCCCCACCCTTGTCCACACCGAGTTTCCCATACATCCAGACCAGTGGTGTTTACGCACACATTCAGCAGGCACTGATTCAGGGGATCCGTGAGAGCTCAGAGCTGATCCTCTGTTTGTTAGTTGTGGAGGAGAGAGAGAGCCTATTGCTGGCTCTTAAAGCAGAAAACCCAACGCGCTTTACGCCTCGTGTTCCTGGCACGGTGCCATCATTAATATATGGTCACGATATTGCTAAGAACGAAAACACACAATCGCGGCCTTAAAAACGTCAACATGAAAAGTAAACTCAATAAAAGATGGGCACGGGAACGCAGATAACACAGGTTATCTTTAATAATGAAATTATTTATGATCAAACATTTTTACCTCATTTCAGTTCGATGCTGAAACAGTCACGGTAATGTCACGATTAAATATTCATACGGACAGAAACAACCTAATTGGGAGGTTATTAAAGCTTCAAATTAAGTTTTTCTTTTTTTTCCTCACCAAGAAGGTCCACCTCAAAGGGCATCGGGGGATTTCCAGAGCATGTGTTCTATTGACGTGGATTTGCTGGGTTGAGAGAGGGAAGGTGTCAGAAGAGGGGAAGCCTGAGTCCCTAGGCAATGCTAATGAGACGTCTTCTGCCTCTTCCTTGAGTAACCAGAGGACTGGTTACTACCCTTGTCCTTCTTGGTGCAGAGCTGGCTGTTGCGTGGCGGGGGGGGGGGCGGGGGGGGGTTGTGAGGGGGGGCGGGGGCGGGGGGGGTAGCAATTTCTCACTGGCTGTCGGGTAAACCACCCCACAACGTAAAGCAATCCTTGTATTGGGCACAGTTCTGTAGGTCGGCATTTTGGGCTGGGCTTCTGCTGGTCTCATCTTGGGTCACTTCTGGCTGCTGGCTGGGGCTGGCTGCCTAGGATGGCCTAAGTCACATCTGGTGTGTGTGTGTGTGTGTGTGGGGGGGGGGGGGTTGGCTGTCAGCTGGGCCACACGTCTCCAGGAGGCGAGCCTAGGCTTCTTCACACGGCGGCTGGGCTCCAAGAACAGGAAGAGGGAGAGTAAACCCCAGCTCCACCTGTGGCATGTTTGCTGAACGTGGCCATAGGCACTCGCTTGACCAACACAACGGTTACTGTGGGCGGGATCTACACGTGTCACTGACACAGGAGGCGTGGTTCACTGTGGCCATGACGGTTTCCATCTACCACATGGAGACTCACCTGCCACACACTGAGTGTTCCCCAGGGGTAAATGATACAGGGGAGGGAGGAAGAATGCTTTACACCCCTGTGTCCTGTTGGGGTTGTTTCCCCAAGAAAGAAGCCATGCATAGTTCAGTCATCAATAACACGCTCCCTGTCAAAGTTCCTGTTAGCTTCTCAGGTGCTGTGGGCAGAGCTGGAGAGCCCAAGGTTAATGACTCGTGAATTCTTTTTTTTTAAAAAATATATTTTTTTATTGACTTCAGAGAGGAAAGGAGAGGGAGAGAGAGATAGAAACATCAATGATGAGAGAGAATCATTGATCAACTGCCACCTGCAACACCCCCATACTGGGGATTGAGCCCACAACACCGGCATGTGCCCTTGACCGGAATTTTGAACCTGGAACCGTTCTGTTTGCAGGCTGATGCTCTATTTACTAAGCCAAACCGGCTAGGGCAGTGGTCGACAAACTCATTAGTCAACAGAGCCAAATATCAACAGTACAACGATTGAAATTTCTTTTGAGAGCCAAATTTTTTAAACTTAAACTATATAGGTAGGTACATTGTTATTAACTTACTTAGGGTACTCCTAAGGCTTAGGAAGAGCCACACTCAAGGGGCCAAAGAGCCGCATGTGGCTCGCGAGCTGCAGTTTGCTGACCATGGGGCTAGGGCCATGAATTCTTTAATTCTTATCATAGGCTGAAATGCATGTAGCACCCACTTCACTTAACAGGACCCTACACTGAGCAGTACCTCAGGGGTCTGTGTCATCACTGCTCCACAGGGCAGAACCCACATTCAAGCCGGGCTCCCCCAGAGGGTCATGTGCATGCATTTCTGTGCACAAGGCTGTGCATCTACAGGTTTTTCTTGCTATTTAATCTCCCAGTTAACGAGAGAGGGTTGTTGAAATCTCCAAAGATAATTGTG
This sequence comes from Myotis yumanensis, assembly GCF_028538775.1. Classification (NCBI taxonomy): domain Eukaryota; kingdom Metazoa; phylum Chordata; class Mammalia; order Chiroptera; family Vespertilionidae; genus Myotis; species Myotis yumanensis. Next base: position 37,032,050 of record NW_027223769.1, read on the forward strand.
AATTTGTCTTTTCCTTGTGTGTGTTCTCTCAATTTTTATTTTATATATTTTGAAACTGTGTTGCTGGGCATATATACTAGTTAGGATTGTTTGATCTTCTTGATGATTTACCTTTTCATTGTGGGATATTAGATATTATAATGACTCTGATATTGTTAGAAGATGCCAGGTAGTATGCCTGTTATGAAGTCTACTTTTTTACTGTCAATAAAGTCACTTGAGCTGTCATTTGATTAACATTTTCATGATATCTTTTTCCTGCTCTTTTACTTTTAATTTCTCTATATTCATTTTCTCTGGCTGCGTTCAGATTTTAAAAAAAAAATCCTTGGCTTTCAGCAATTTGGCTAACATCTTGGTGTAGTTTTCTTTAAGTTCATTCTGCTTCTGGTTCATTGAGCATCTTGACTCTGTGGGTTTATAGGCCTCTGGATGAATTTTTTTTCTTTGTCAACTATTTAAGTTGTTGTTTTTTTAAATTGAAGATCGACAAACAAGTCATAAACAAGTTTTGACTATGCCAAGACACCAAAGAGCAAAATATTAATTGACTCATTCTGGTTGGGTCAGAAACAACCAGTTTGGCATAATCCAGGAAGATTCCATCAATGTAGGGATTAAAGATTTCCTATCAGGGCCAGGACAGCTGTCTCTTATTCTACCTGTGTCATTTATGCGCTATGTGATGTGGGCAGGACACGCTCCCTGTAGCACCTCAGTTTTCCGATCTTGAAAATGAGGGATTGGGGTCTGCTTCACCCCCTTTCAACCCCTACCTCTTAGTATTTCATGATCTAATTGCAGCCCTTTCAAAACATGCTCCAGAAAACACAAGTCTCATATCATGAAGAGAAGGAAAGGGCCTCCCTGTTCAAAGACATCTAAGCAACTTTACGTGTTGTTGTATTTCGTAGACTCTGAAACGCCATTAAATGAATACACCCCATTACTTTATGTTCAATAAAGAAAGACAAGTGTCTATCAAGTAAGCTGTGAAGCAACTTTATTAGCATTTGGGATTTTTATTTTGTATGTATTGAAAGAGCTGCATCATATTTATTTAGATATGGATTTTTTATTGTAACCACTCTTGTGTTGATCTAAAGAAGAAATTTTAAGTAAATCAAATTGCTTAGGTTCCCTCAAACTTCAGGTTGAGTCTGACTCTTTTGCATTTTTTTTTTTACTTAGAGTCACTGATGTTTGTGCTTTTCCACAAGGTGTCTTCTTCAGTGTCATCAAGAGTCTGCCAAGCCACTGGCACCCACGATGCAAATTTTCATGCATATGTTCAGCTGCAGCTGTTTTCTGGCTGACTACCATTGTCAGATACAGTACATTCTGATTTTGAAAATGTTAAAATGAGTGTGTGGGGGGGAAATGTGCATTTTAGAATGAAGGAGATATGCTATAATCCCTCCTTGGATATGCATTATGCATGATACATAATTAGGGCTCTGAGATACCCTACACACACACACACACACACACACACACACACACACAAAAGTGTGTTTAACTGTGTTTATCCCAATGTTTCCCAAACTTAATTGATCCTGGAATCGAGGCCCACTCCTAATATTTCAGGGCCCTGACAAGAGTGTCAGTGGAGGCCCACATACCATGTGTCTAAACATTTAAAAGTTATAAATTAAGCCAACCAACTGTTACATAAAATATGCCATATCCTTCTATCTTGACAAATACACTTTCCTATTTACCTGGAAGTCCAGGTTTGAATGTAGAATCCCTGGACTCCTTAGACATCTGCATCGAGAGAGCTGTTCCTTGGGCCCTAGCTTATGGTCCATCCCTGCTTGATGCCGTCCTACAAGAAGCTTCTAGTGTCTGTGAATGGGCACTCCAGGTGCATGTCCGCATCGGAGCTTCTCCCTATAGGAGCTTGGGCTGACTGGGTTCGCAGAATGCGGGCTAGAAGGAGGGGTATGAGTAGATGTGTCTCCTTGGGCCTGTGGACTCCTCGCGCTGAAGGGCATAGCCAGGGAGTCCAGAGCTGGGCCTCTGTGACTCCAGACTCTCTGGCAGGGGCCCAGGGATGGGAACGCTAAGATGCTTTTACCACGTGACACCTATTAACATCTCATGGAGCGGGCAATGTTTCCAGCAACAGCTCTGAGGGCGGATGGTCCTATCTGTGAATATGCTGTACTTTCTTTCCCTTTTCTCTCGTCTTCCCTTCTCAACTGTTTCTTTTAACGCCCCTCCCTTAGTTGATCACACCCAGTTCCTGTATAAGACCTTTTCCCCAAGGGAATTCATATCACTTCCTATCATTCCATCCTTAGGAGGAATGGGGGGCAGTAACCAATGGGTACCCCCTTTAACAGTTGAGAAAACAGTGACCCAGAGCAGTGAAGTGACGGGTCCAGGCCATTGAGAACAGTCACTGCGCTTTATCACTGGCCAAGACGGAGAGATCCCTCCTGCCTGCAAAAAGCATGCGTGCATGTTTCAGTGGGTTTCTGTAGTGCATCCCCGATGGTCATGTCCACGCAGGGACATTCTGCCCAGTGAGGTGCAGAGGGGCGAGGCCAAAGAAGAGCAGGGATCTGAAAGGGATACAGGTGGAGAGAGCAAAAAAATCTCTTTCCTCGATCGCCTCTGTGCACAAAACTCTTGCTACAAATTCAAGTTTAACGAAGGGAGATTTTCCATCTGGAACAGTCTCTTGGTCCTTCGAACTACGTCAGAGGAGGGGCTGTACCCGTGGAAGGGAGAGGGCGGAAATCCTGTAAAATGGGGCCATGCCACTCAGTAGAGCACAGCTAAGAAAAGGTGTGTGTGTATGTGTGTGTGTGTGTGTGTGTGTGGTCACAGGCATGAACAGTAAGCACCTGTCACAGGGCAAGCTCTTCATTCTCTCCACAAAAGGAAGAGGTGCTTCCTTCTCCCTGAGTGTCTGTGCTCAGATTCCTCTGCAGGAGGAGAAGACACCTGGTGGCTCTCTATCTGGTGTTTGACCGTGAAGGTGGACATTCCCAGGCTGAGCCCCACACCTGTGTCCGATCCAGATGCATGTGTTCACCAGATGGGCGACCCTGGGAGAGCCCTTCCATTTCTCAAGAAGTTTGGAGAGTATGACTCCCTGTTTGGGGGGCTTATGTGCTTCCAGCCACAGCTCTGCGGCCTTGGCCATCTCCTCCTCCTCCCATGACGGCAGGAGACAGGAGAACGTTCATTTCTTCTCTGCGTGGTGCTTCCAATTCTTAATCCGGGCCGGTTCACACCACAGCCGGGCTGGTTGATGAGACTGGTGTCAGTAACACCTCCGGTTTCTCCGTATCTCTGTGAGCTGGGGTATGTGAGAGTCTCGAACGTGGCTGTTCGTGAGAATTCTAAAGCACAGTTAGTCTGAATGGCTGCTGTAATTGACAAAAGCCATCTCATTGCGCCTCTAAAACGCGTTGTCCCTTCCATCAAAAGCTGCAGCACAGGCAGGTGTAATCAGGGGACCCGGGGAGGACAGAGGACTAGTGCAATTAGAGCGGCGGGTTACAGATCTAGCCTTTCAAATGAAGACCTGGCGTTAACACTGCCTGTATCCCCCTGCCCCCGATGGCGTGTTATTATTTGCATGACTATAGCCCTCCCCCAAGAACATGCAGCTGTTCTATAGGACTGATATTTACTTTAAATATATATCAAATATCAAAGAGCCAGGCGAGAGGTTAGAATGCAATTGGTGCTTATGAAGAGGTGGGTGGCTAAGGCCAGCGATATTATTTATCTTCTGATTTCTGCACTAGTCTCTATGAATATAAATAAGCACATGATTCTGTGGGAAAACACTGCTCAGAGGGGAAAAGTCAATAGTAGGCATGAGCTTGATGCTGTAGGAACCCCTGCACTTTCTTTCTTTATTGAATTTATTGGGTGGCATTGATGAATAATATTATGTAGGTTTCAGGTGTACAGTTCTGTAATACATCATCGGTGTATTGTATTGTGTGTTTGCCATCCAAAGTCAAATCATCTTCCGTCACCATTTATTCCCCCATTTACCCTCTTCTGCCTACTCCCCACCCCCCTTTCTCTCTGGTAATCACCATACTGTTGTCTGTGTCTTTGAGTTTGTTTGTTTGTTTAAGCCCTTCAGCTTTTTCATCCAGCCTCCCCCTGCTCCCTCCCCTGTAACAGCTGTCAGTCTGTTTTCTGTATCTATGAGTCTGTTTCCTGTATCTATGAGTCTGTTTCTATTTTGTTTGTTCATTTTTGTTCAAAAATCCTATGGTATTTGCCTTTCTCTGACTGGTTTATTTCACTCAGCGTATTACTCCCCAGGTCCTTCCATGTGTCACAAAAGGTAAGCTTTCCTTCTTTTTTATGGCTGCATATTATTCCACTGTGTAAATGCACCACAGCACGAGCTCCTCCTCGAACTGGGATGCGTATGTATTGTGAGTTATGACTGCTGTTTTGTAAGCCCCTGAGCTTTTTCTATTCTAATGTCATCAGTTGGAGACCTAGTTTGATGCACAAACAGCAGACACTGTCTTAGTCCGGCTACAGAGGTATGTCTTAGTTCGGGTTTTCTAGAGAAACTGATCAATAGGCTCTGTGTATGTGTGGCGTGTTGCAACCATGGCTTCTTGGGTTGAATGGATCTTGAGTTTCTTAAGAAAGAGCAGTTGGCTTATGCGTCAGACTCTATTATATTAAAAATTCTTTTTGTCCCCTGAGCACATGCAGTTGACTTTGTGGAAACGACGTGTTTGTATATGTGGGGATTCTACCGCCCTGCCTGCGGTGTACGGCCACCATTAGCATGAGAGAAGCTCCATTTAGTACCCAGTGTGGATTAGCACACACAGTTTTGGAATTCTTGGCATGCTCTGGTAGGCTTCTGCCCATCTTAGATATCCCTAAAGGTCACTAGAACAACATCCCCAAGAAACCACTCTAGGGGCAGCTTTTCACAATTTAGCTTGGAGCTCAACTTCTTGCTAAGTGAAAGTGATTAAAAAGAATTTCAAGCATGCAGCCTGTGACTGCTGAAAGTGGCAGATGGTGTGAGCTAGTACATTATGTCAAGGAATCCATGGGCATTTTTGCAACCATTTCCAGCTCGTGGTACATATTAATACTCCCAGAACGCTGTCATCGCAGGAGCCTGGCCAGCTGACCCTTGTCAAATGTGCCATTTCTTTTTTGTTTCCAAAAGGCTTCATTTCAGTTGCATTTTTCTAGCCTCTCCTAGGAGAGTCTTGTTTGGAGGTTTTGTTAAGAATCCGAGGCATTCGAAATTATTCTTTAAGCGTCTCTTGTTTCATCTGTGCTCTCATTTGTTTGGGGGCTGGGCGACACTCCCTCCCTGCCTGCCTGTCTATTGTGGATGGCTTTTCCCTCTCCGCAGTAACACCTCCGGGAAGACAGAGGCAACGTGGGTTCACACATTTCAGTTTATCAGCCTCGTAAGGACTGTGGTAGTGGGAGGCGCACACTCTGGTAGACCAGCTGGCCCAAATCACACTCCCTCATCCAGGTGGGTCCTTATGTCCTGGTGTTCTGTCGTGCTACCAGGAGAAGAGGTCTAACACCTGAGCCTGCACTGACTCAGAGGGATGCACAAGACGCCGCTTGCTCACACTATCTTTGTTGGAGCAACAGCCTCCATTTGCAAACTGTGTGGGAAAAATGTGTCTAACATCCAGCTCATCTTTTACTTCCCTACAAACTGTCCTGCAGGGTTTCTTTTTGTTTTGTTTTTTTTCTTTCTTTCTTTTTTTTTTTTTTTTTGGTCAGTTTTGCTGTAGGGCTTCCTTGAATGTGACTGTCCTTTCTCACATGTGATGAACCACTGAGGCCTGAGCCAATCAGGAAAGATCTGCCCTCTAGCCAGGGCTGGGCACAGGCAGAGCATTGGAGATGGGTGGCAATCTCCAGGCTGTGCTTTGGACTTCTTGAGCTGTGTGGGTTGTAGCTGTAGGCCTTACCTTGGCCATGGAGGGGAGAAGTGCTTCTGGGCAACCAAGAGCAGTAGATGAGGCTGTTCAACCTTCAGGGCTACACTTGAGTCAGTCCCAGCTGGAGGGTGGCAGCGGGAAACACGAGGAGGCTGATTCACAGGTTGGGTAAGCAACCTCAGGGATCCCTCCTAATATCTGAGGAGAAACTCCCAGGAAAGGCTGGACTTTAGGTGGCCTAAGCATATGGTTGGCTCTAAGTCACTATAATTTGAATATTACGAGAAATGTAATTTGGACCCCTATCAGGTGCTTCTACCTTTCTCCCTAGGCCTCTAGCAGGTCCAGCACTCATTCCTATGTCTCCTCTCCTCGAGCTCATCTCATTTCAACAGGAGGAATCTATGGTCTCTGGAAGGGTCTACGCATCTGCATAACAAATTAGTCATGGAGAAGACTGGGCATTGTGAAATGTACCCATCCTTCCTCTCTCGTGGCTCTTCTGAGACCCTGGTGACAAGATGACACCCGGTGGGTGGAAGCGGAGTTTTCCCTGAAGGAAATGAATGCCTCCACTGTCAGCCATGGAGGGAAATGATGAGTCATGGCGCAGAGAGTGAGACAGCCTCGTGTGCCACGCTGCTAACTCTCCCTGCACAGTGACAGCGCTCGGCAGAGGCACTGTGTTCTGGTGGTGTTTCCTGGGGCAGGTCCTACAGGAAATGGGCCCAGGCAGTGAAATGTAGATGGGGAGAGAGGAGGACAAAGCCAGCCAGTGCGTTGGGAGAGCGTGGAGTCCTGAGAAGCTGAGGCGAATCCTGACTCTGAGGGGTGGAAGCCGAGATGGACGAGAAAGGCCAGGCTGACAAGCAGGACGGTCTTCTCCATCCCGCCGCAGGCCGGCCCGGCAACCAGCAGATAAGCCCTCGAGCGTCTGTTCGGTGGATACCTGTTAGATTATTTGTCCGTAACTCACACCGCCACCCGTCATTGTGATGACGGGGGGACCTGGCAGCAGCTCCTTATCTGGTTTCACGGGGGAACGGAGCGAAGCACAGAGCAAATGGAGCTCGTTGGGGAAAGCGGGTCACCTGTCTTCCTCCAATCCCTGGGGAGTCCCGACCCCACCCTTGAGTGTCCAGGGCCTGCACTACTCAGAGAGGAGCAAGGTGGCTGCCCAGGTGGGGGGCTTTCAGTCTCACCGGAAGGCCCTGCTCTGAGCAAAATTATCTTCTCTCTCACCAGCTGCCTAGAACTCCAAGTTATGTCTGTGGGCTCAGCATTGTGTTTCCAGGTGTCCCCTGTAACAATGCAAACGCCCACGAATAGGGAGTACACCCAGGTATGGCCGGCCGTGCCTGCGGTGCTAGGAGCCCGTTTAACCCTGAGTGTCTCCCCGGGCTCTGCGCACCCCCTTGTGGTACGGAAGATGGTTGTAGGTGGTGCCCACGCAATCCAATCCAGAGCTCCTTTTTATTTTATAGTTTTATGTGTGCAGTTACTTTCTATTTAAGGCAAATGGGCCTGCTGATGGATGCTGGAGATACAACATTTCTCTTAAATGAGCTTTTACATTTTTTAAAAGCCAATGTGAGGAAAAACACGAAGTATATTATAGGATAGGTGTGCATGCATATGGAAAATAACCCGGGTGATTCTCTAAGTTTTGGGAACACTGATTTCACAGCATATCTTTTAAAAAAAATGTTTTTATTGATTTCAGAGAGAGGAAGGGAGAGGGAGAGAGAGAGAGAAACATCAACGAGGAGAGAGAATCATGGATTGCCTGCCTCCTACACGCCCCCTACTGGGGACCGAGCCTCCAACCTGGGCATGTGCCCTGATTGGGATCTCCTGGTTCATGGGTTGTTGCTCAACCATTGAGCCACACTGGCCGGGCTTCACAGCCTATCTGATTTCATGAATAGGTGAGAAGGCCCTGTAATGGGGGTGCGTGAGGCAGAATAAGGTTGTTGGTTCTTGGCATTGATTTATTGACTAATTGGCCAATGATGTGTGCTGAGAACAACTGGAGAGGGCATAGGGAGTGAACGGATTCAGCATGGGGACCAGACAAACTAGAGGCTGGGACCGCCTTTCCAGCTGGGGCTCTGCTATGATTGACAAGCCATGAGCTGGTCCATGAAGATATCAGGTTCTGAAAAACCCAGGGTCACTAACCTCTAAGGTCAGCAGACTCCGCTGATGTGTCCTCCTGGCCATAGCTGGGGCCAGCACACCCTACAAACACCATTGGTCCCATTCCAAGGTCTTTGGGGAATTTTCCAGTCCTGGTCTTGGAGAACCAGGACCATTGCCCTATGTTTGATCCCAGCATTAACATCCAATGTCATCTGTCATTCCCAGGGTCCCCTTCTGGAATGGTTTACTGGTGCTTCGTTTTAGGTTCCTGCTCCTGGGGAGGAAGTCCATGCACAAACTCTGCTCTGCCCAGCCCAGTGCTCTGGGCTGTCACTGATCTGAGAGTAGAATGAGGCAACAGGCACCTAGGACCTTGTCAGCTGCTTGTCAATCATAGCAGAGCCCCAGCTGGAAAGGCGTGGAAGTTGGGAACTGATGGTGAAATGTCAGCCTGGAGGGCAAAGCCTGAGTGTCCAAGGCTCCTGTGAACCTGGCAGGTGAGAATGCCTAGTTTGCTTCTTCACAGAGAATCCTTCAGAGCTTCTCACCCTGCCCGCTCCCCAGGACATGGGCCTAACCCCAGAACTCTCCCCAAAAGCCTTGCTTCTGGGCGGTCACCCCTCTCCCCTCACTTATATATCCCATTTGGGAAAGAGGGCACTGTGTTTAGAGAAGTCATATCCCAAGTACAGTGAGAGCCGTACCGAGATGTACACCAAGGTTGTTTTTAATTTTTGTGGCAAGCAACACCTTCATTAAGCCAAATGAAAGCTGTAGAATATTCATATCACAACCCTATAGGGAAAGGGTATGCATTAGAATTCTCCATGGCTCCCCATTCACCGAGGGGGATTTGATAGTTATCTTAAAGGCAGAGGGGATAGAATGGACAGGAGTCAGCAAACTCCTTCTGTGAAAGGCTGGCTAGTAAATATTTTAGGCTTTATGCGCTATGTGGTCTCTGTTGCAACCTCTCAATATTGCTGTGATAGCATGAAAGCAGCCAGAGACAATACATCAAGGAATGAGCATGCTGTGTTCCAATAAAACTTTATTTACAAAAGCAGGTGATGGGCTGGATTTGGCCCAGGGGCTAGAGTTGTCAACCTTTGATCTGGACGTACCTTTTGGAGGTCTCAACGTTGAACATGCCCGAGGATTACTGGGGATAGATTTATAGAGACAACAGTGGCTTAAAGAATTTTCTAAAGACGATTGTGATTGTCATTTGCAAAGACTTTGATCCCAACCCTAGCCTCACGTCATCTTACATATGACTTTTAAATATGTCTGATAGAATTGGGTACCAGAAAGGTTCGGTAACTTGTCCAAGGGCACCCAGCCAGGGAGCCCTGAAGCTGGGATTTGAACTCTGTCATTCTGGTTGGAACTGCCTCTTCCACACGTCTAGAATGGACTGATCTAGAAATGCCTGATCTTTCAGGACAGTGCATCCTACAGCCTATTAGAGGTTAGGTACCTGATAGAGGCTTTTTGGCGATGATAATGATATGATTAGGAAAAAGGAATTAGAAGGACAACCATGAGGGGAAGGTACAAAAGGTAATATCCACCCCCACTCTCCAATTAGTTCCTATTTCTTTCCATCCATCTCCCCACCCCCATCAGCAATATAAATCCTTTGGAATGTAATAATGCTGTCAGTGGACCTGGGCATTTTTATGAGACGTGAAGATCCTATTTGGCCAAAGTCACAGGACTTGCCTTTCCCAACCAAGTATGATGTCATTGAGGAGTTCATGTTCCCTGTGGTGTTTCGAGAGTCCTGTTAAAAAAGCCAAATATGTTCTTCTGAGCTCTCCCAGCAGGGAAGCAGCCATGGTAATGCATAACCATATCAATTAGATGTGGATTAATTGAGCAATAAGGCAGGAGCAGCGGTGCATTTCGGGGAGGTTACTGCACGGCTCATGGAGTGCCGCTGAGGCATCTAGCCAAGAGCCGAGTGACTTCCCCTGGCCACGGCATCTCAGCCATCCCAGACAGGGAATGTTCTTCTAGAAACAGGATCCGCCGCCGTCCATCTCCACTGTGAGAAATAAAAAGACCCTCTTATTAACTAGGTGTGAGTGGGCCTGGGCAAATGGACAGCTGTTTCATTATTTCATAATTATGATTAACGGCCTTCCCAATGAAGTCATCGTCCGCTGTCCCAAAGCCAATGGGTCCAGTGTCACCCAGTCATGGGGACTATGCCTAGAAGCATGAGCCGCCTGAGTTTCACAGGCCCTGGGGGCGGGGAGGGGAGAGATAATTGCCTTTGGGGACTGTTTGAGCAGGAAACAGGCCTCTTCTTAGGGCAAGGAAACGGAAGGAGCCAAGCAGGGTGGGGGTTTATGAACGTGGTGATGGGAGAAGCAGAGGCAGGGGACTCACTGCCTCTGGTCTGTCAGCCACACTTTGCTCTCTGCTAAGCACATTCCTGTGGCGTTTTCATCTGGCCTCCTTCATAATTCTTCGAAGTGAATGAATGCTGTTATTATGACTACACATGATGAAATAGGCTCAGAGAGGTTGGGCAACTGGCTGGAGGTTACAGAGCTATTGAGTGGCAGAGCAGGCATTCTAACGCAGGGCTCTGGCCTAGTGCCTGCTTTGTTCTGTGGGCGGATCTCTGGACCAGGGCTGACAACCATGGTGCTGGGCAAATACACCCATTTGATTCACAGGAAATCACTGAACACTCTTTTTTTTTTTTTTGTACTGGGCATTTCAGAAATACAAAGAGGAATCATTAGATTGCAGATAATGTTATGGGCTGAGTTGTGCTCCCCCCTCCTATTTATAAGTTGAAATCCTAACTATTGATGCCTCAGACTACGCACCTAGCCCTGCCTCTTTGGTCACTGCTTCCTTTATCCGTCCATGAAGATGAGCACAGCCCTCCATCCGACCTTGAATTTGCCTCTCTCAGGATTTCTGGGATGTACCATCTCTGTGACTTTCAATCCTTTGAACCCATTGCTGCCTTTTGTAATTCCAGGTATAGGACTTGAAGGGTGTGCAAGAGTTAGGAAGGAAGTCTTCTCGGTGGGCTCGAGGTAGGGTAAGAGATGGTAGAGCTGAAAAGCAGAGCGATCAGGGCTTGTGTGACTGGAAGGGGGGCCCTCCTCCCAGATGCCAGTGTGACATTGAGTATGTTGGGAGACACGCTCTGTTGAGGATGATTGAGGACATGACAAGAATGAAGCTGTATGATGTTGGGTTTGGTAGACTGAGGAGAGAAGGGCCTTCATCATAACAGTGATGATATGTGCTACCTATGGACATTTACTGCACGCCAAGCACTGTGTCAAAGATCTTTATATGCCGTTTAAAAATTTTAATTTTCACAAAAATCCTATGGAGCAATTAATAGTAATATGTCCTGTTCACAGGTGAGGAAAGGGAGTCTAAAACCCCCAAAGAACCAGCCTAAGCTTGCACGTGCCTAAGTGGGGATTGGAGCGCAGATCTTTGTGGTCAGCTCCAAAGCCCTTGCTCTTCTGTGCTCTTCTTTTTGTCCCTTGTAGCTTGAGGAAGGCCCTGGAAGAGGCAGACCTTTGGTGGGGAGAATGGTGAGACGATGGCTACTGATGAGAATTGTTTAATTTCCCCCTTTCCTCCCCATAGGCCTTGGGAAACTCAAAATAGCACCTCTCCTGCCTCCTCCAATGAGCTAGTTTAAAATAGCTTCTCCCGTGGGGCAAAATGGCTCCCGGCCACGGGCCCTGCTGGTGGGGGAAGTGAGCTAATCCACTTAGGAAGCTGCTCCTCTCTTGCTGTTTTGTCAGGGAAGGTGATATCCGAGTCCAAGGCTAAGTAATTACAAACCCTCTTAACATCACTTGAAATGAAGGGACCCATAGGCAACACGCTGAGACTCCCATCCTCTGGGCTGGGGGTAATGAGTGTCTCTTAATGCCAGTCTCAATTGTCGTTTGAACCTCATGAGGGGCAAATAGAAGCAAAACAAGAAAATCTTTTTAAAAATAGAAACAAACAAAAACCTACCAAAAAACGATCCGAAACACAAATTTGCCCTGTGTTTATGTTCCCCATCATTCTGCATATCCCATTACTGCTTGAACTTAAAAAGCACACCCTAACCCCCCAAACATACACCTTTCTGGAATGTAGTTTGGCTTCAACAGTCATCATGACTTTTTTTCATGTCTAACAAAATCTCGCATTTACTAAAACGTGCACAGTGAACTGCATCACATTGAGAACTCCTCTTGACTCTACGTGTCTACGTTCGCAAGTTATTAGGAATGTAACACACCTGAGTAGTAATTTCCCCTTTCTGAGCACTGCAGAGTCTTCTTAAACCACCCCAGAGGGGCTCCCTTTTTCCCTGAAGGTGAGGAGATAGGGTCAGGAATTGGGAATCCGGTCAGGGAGGCGAAGGCTCATCGGCTCTTCTTCAGGGGCCCTGCATCTTCTTTGGCGTTTCCTTTTGAGCAGGTGTACACCATCCCCTGGTGAGAGTGTCCATAAATGATAAATTCTTCCTAATTCTTTGCTGCTCATCCTCTTCTTTTTCCCCCCATCCAAGTCAAAATAATAATGATAATAATGGTAATACCACCACCAACCACCACCGATGTTTTGAGTGTTCGCCAATAGTGAGACACAGTGCTGAACATGTTATATGTATTTTACTTACCTTGTCTCACAGAGGTCTTGCAACGCCCTGTGACGAAGGCATTGTTCTTATGGGTGGGGAGAGTGAGACTAGGGAAAGTCAAGAAGCTGGCTCAGTTATGCACTCTCTTGACCACTGTGGTTTATGCCTTCGAAAGAGACAGCCAGGGGGGCATGGGTTGTACGGGTGTGGAATGGAGTCAGTGGTGGTTTCAGCTCTTTAGTTCTGTGACCTCACTCTCTGTCCCAAACTCTGGTGATCGAACAACAGCCTGAGCAGGTGCTTTCTGAAGAACGTCTCCTCCAGCTTTGTATAAAACGGGGATAAAAGTGCAAATGACCTCATTTGTCACCAGCAACGGATTAGAGCAATGGAGGATGGTGCCTGCTCACAGTGGCATAACCCCCCCACCCCCCCCACCCCCGCCCCAAACCATTGAGAATATCCACACAGAAGAGGGACAGTCAGACAGGTTAAGGGATTTGTCCCAGATCACACTTGTGTCTTCCCCTGACTCCCAACCTTGATCTTCTTCCTTCCTCCCTAGAATGCCTGGCAGGTTTCAAGTATCATACAGTTAGACAGCCCAAACCCTGGCATTCCCCGACTGCGATCAACACTACAGGGAAGACGAGAGGCCCGGCAGGGTGGCGGTTAAAGAGGGATTTGACCTCAGCCGCAACTGGATCTGAATCTTGAGCTGGCAAGACTCCATAGCTCTCCACACTCTCCCAGCGTGGCTCGGGAGCAGATGTGGAGGCTTTGTAGTGGGTTAGAGGGTAGGCTTCACCTCGCCCTCCTCCTCCTCTGGCTCAGAAAGAAACCTGGGTGTGCCTCAGAGCCACCAAGCGAGCACTGGACCAGACGGACCCTGCTGTGGGGACACAGCAGAAACCACAGTGGGCTGATGACTAGTACCAGGTGGGCCTCTCAGTGGGCGACAGCATGTCTAGATGCCCCCCCCCCTTTGTATTAACCAGCATTCTCTAGAGAAAGAATAGGATATCTAGATAGAGATGTTCTCATATAGAAGAGGAGATTTGTTACAGGAATTGGCTCGCACAGTTACGGAGGCCGAGGAGTCCCACGTTAGCAAGCTGGAGATCCAGGACGGCCGCTGGACAGTCCAGAGGCCTGAGAATTGGGGGGCTGATGGTATAAGTCCTGACCTGAGGCTGAAAGTCCAAGAAGCAGAGCGCTGATGCGCAAGGGCAGAAGATGGCTCTCTCAGCTCAAGCAGATTGAGAGCAAAGTCACCCTTCCTTCTCCTTTTTGTTCTACTCCAGCCCTCAGCGGATTGAATGACGCCGCCCGCCCCTCCCCCCGCCACATTGGGAGAGCCATGTGCTTTACTCAGTTCACCAATTCAAATGCTACTCTCATCCAGAAACATCCTCCCAGACAACCTAGAAATAATGGTTTCCCAGCTTAGACCGTCACGTTGACCATTGAAACGAACCAGCACACCCCTCGTGACTTGGCCCTAGAAAAGTTCCCCAAATGGACAGCAGCCCATAAAAGAAGGAAAGGACTTCCAATCTCCTGGCTCAAGGTCTTGAACTAGTTAGTAAGTTGATTTATAGAAAAATAACATTATGTTTCTTACGACCCTGATTGAGGGACCCCAAATTCAAGATGGCCGTTTCTAAGTTAGTTAGTTTGCTTGGAACTCTTGGAATGGCGCACCCTCAAGAGACCCCAGCACCCTCTCGCAGCCTCTGCAACAGGCCGGAGGGTGAGGAGCGCTCCCGCCTCATGGAAGATGCTGTCCCAGTGGGAGGAGGAGCGGCGGCAGGTGATTCCAAGGGTGCTAAGCGCCTTTATTAATCACAACCACACACGGAAGGCTGTGCGTTCTCCAGGCGTCTAGTGAGAGATCGCCTTGTCTCCCGCCGCTCCCACGGTGTAATCAGGGCATCAAACTAAATGAAATGGCACCTTCTCCTGTCAGCAGGTGCAAGATTGCCTCTAATTAGGACTTTGCGAGGCACAACAGTGACGCTGCGTGAATTACGATGTCGCGTTCATTACAGCAACCATTCAGGGACTCACTTACCTTGACACGCGTACGGATTCTCAGCATTCAGTCGGGAGCTCGTTTGGAACACCCGCTGTGCTCTTGGAGAACTCACCTGGTCTGACGGTGCACCATCCAAAACGTTTGTTCCAAGTTATAGAAGGTTCAGGGTAAGGAAGGCTGGGTCTGAGTCCCAGGTTTACTGCGGACGGGTGTTCGCCTTGAACAAGTCAGTTGGCCTTTTCAGAACTCAATTCTCCCACTCATCAAACAAGGGGGCAGAACTGCGCATGCCTCAAGGTTTCTCCAACCTAATGTGCTTCTCCAGCCTAATGCGCTACTCTGATTGGGGGGGCCATGGACCAGAAGCTTGCTGGAAAAGCAGAATTTCCGTCCCTACCCCAGACTTATTGGTTTCAAACTATATTGTGCATGTGAATCATCTGGGGACTATGTTAAAATGAAGATTCTGATTGGGTGTATCTGCCTGAGATTCTGCATTTCAATGCGCTCCCAGGTGTTGCTGCTGCATCAACCACACGTTGAGTAGTGAGGCCCTCGCATCCCTTCTAGTGGTATATTGCCACAGTAGGTGACATTTATTGGGTGCTTCCTGTAGGCGAGGCATTGTGCTACAGTAATTGTCTCATTTAATTCCCACAAGGACTCTGCAGAGGGGATATTGTTAATATTGTCCACATTTTATAGGTAATGAACCTGAGGCTCATGGATATTGCCAGCTAGACCAAGGTCACATGAAGAGCACAGGTGGCATTTGAATTTGGACCGTCTGCCTGGCTCTGTGGCTCACATGCTTAATGACAACGCTCTATTGCCTCCCAAGTAATTTAGCTTTGGAAAAACTCTAACTCAGCGGTTCTCAACCTGTGGGTCACGACCCCTGTGGCGGTCGAACGACCCTCTCACAGGGGTCGCCTAAGACCATCCTGCATATCAGATATTTACATGACGATTCATCACAGTAGCAACATTACAGTTATGAAGTAACAACGAAAATAATTTTGCGGTTGGGTCACAACATGAGGAACTGTATTTAAAGGGCCAGAAGGTTGAGAACCACTGCTCTAACTCTTGTTTGTTTACCTTTCTGGGTGAAGTTGTGGCTGATTCTCTATGGAGGAGCAGGATTCTCACATAGCCAGTTGACATGACACTCATTCTAACTCATGTTTTTCCAGGGTCATATCATATTAGATGAATGAATTATACATTTCACTATAGGGGCATCTTGAAGAGTCCCAGTTTTCTCCCGTTATGAAATGTGCTTCAGTAAACACACTTGTCTATACATTTTGTATGTGGTGTGACCTTGGGGTGGATTTCAGCAAGTCCTATGCCTGGACCAAAGGATATGCTTTCTTCCATTTGGATACATACTGCTGTCTTGCCTGCCTTTGGGGCTCGTGGTTTGAAAATTAAAGCTCTTCACTGAGTGGCCAAATTTGAATTTTGAATCTCAAACTTCTCTCAACCAAAATCCTCACCCAATTTTTTTTTAAAAAAATGTATTTTTATTTATTACAGAGAGGCAGGGAGAGGGAGAGAGAGATAGAAACATCAATGCAGAGAGAGTCGTTGATTGGCTGCCTCCTGCACGCCCCCTACTGGGGATAGAGCCCACAACCCGGGCATGTGCCCTTGACCAGAATCGAGCCCGGGACCCTTCAGTCCGCAGGCTCTATCCACAGAGCCAAACCAGCCATGAAACTCCATATTTTCAAATATCAAAATTATTACCTGTGAAGATGGACTCTCCTTTTGGTTGTTCCCTCTACCAAAATGTCCATTCAATGGGGAAATAATGATGCCTTTTTAAGAAACTTGAACAAAAATGAGGGAAATTGTGAAGCTGGGATATTTTGAACCCATGTTCATTGAACTTGATTTCTGAAAAGACAAACCTCACATTTGAGAACAAGGGATCTCTTGATTTCCCTGTTTGGCTCCATGTTATTAGTTTAAACCTCCAAAGATGGTCTAGGGCAGCTAAAATTTCGGGGGGAGGGGTAGTGTAAAGGCTCATTTTGATGAGAAGACTGAACTCCAGATGGTTGTTTGGGGGAACCAACTTAGATTTCTGGCCCAAACTCAAAATGTTATACATTTGCCTACATATTTAATACTGTACTCAAGTTCCCAAGGCGCCTCTGATGGATTTTTTTTATTTGTGAGTCTGGGTATTTCTTTCTCCTATAAATGGTTATTTCTCTACATAGATACACATGGGGGAGTATTTAATTAGAACTGGAAATGTTTTGAGCGTGTTAAGTACAATCTCAGCGATAAGTATCATGATCTTTAAATGCTACAATAAGCATTGTGATACGTGCCGAATTCACTGATGAGCACTTGGCATGTCTTTGACAAATTCTTCGTAAATTGCTCAAAAGAGCCCTTTAGAAAGTGTCATTTCACACTGTATAACTCTACCTCTGATATTTCTCAGCCTTGTCTATCTGCAGAAATGGGAAATTGTCTCGCACATTTTTCTTAACTGATTCTGATTTATGGCTTCCAGTGGAGGCTCCCGGGACTTGTTGCAATATTCTGTAAATGAAATCTGCTAGCTGCACAATTTGAAAAGTGAAGGCTGTAGTCTCCAAGTTTTCAGAGGCAGCCCGTTTCACCTAGGCAATGAATGATGGGATCCATAAGTCCATAGAAAGCCTGAACCCTGCACTTGGCGTGTGTCTTCAAGGGAACAGCTCTATGCATCGAACAAAGACTAGCCACAGCCCGGATGTCATCTGGAGGGTATTAAGAGAAGATTTGTAGCAATTTAGCTGATTGTTAGTGTTAGGGGCAGCCATTCCTTAGCATCAAAGTACTCCATAAATTCTCCCTGTGCCCAGACCTCGGATTTTGCAATTAAATTTGGGTGGAAGTAAAAGATGCTTTGGAAAATTAATTTTAAGATGCATTTAATTTTAGGGAAGTCTATGGCTGCTGGGAACTTGAATTACTTGAAAGTGGGGAAAAAGCAACACTCGGTGTAGTGGGATCATTTATTTATCTCTCCCTATGTGCCCCGAGCAAGCTGTTCTAACTGCAAGTATCTCAGAGAAAGTATTTAATTTCAATCTTCTCTGTCTGTAGTAAGAGCGCTGAAAAGATGAAAGATAGTCTGATGAGAAAGGTGCAGCTAAAAGAGGTTAAAACACATTGTTAGTCAGGGGACCTGGCTCACTGAGTTTTTAAATAGGCTTTTTATTTTGGAACCATTTTAGATATACAAAAAGTCACCAAGATAATACAGAGAGTTCCTGTAAGCCTGTTACCCAATTTTACCTACTGTAAACATCTTACATAACCATGGTATATTTGTCCAAACTAAGAAATTAACACTGGTGCATTACTATTAACTAAACACCAGACTTTATTCAAGTTTTTTCCCCCACTAATGCTTCTTTTATTTTAAAAAATATTTAAAAAATTTTAAAGTTGATTTCAGAGAAGAAGGGAGAGGGAGAGAGAGATAGAAACATCAATGAGGGAGAGTCATTGATTGGCTGCCTCCCGCATGCCCCCTACTGGGGATGGAGCAACCTGGGCATGTGCCCTGACTGGGAATCAAACCGTGACTTCCTGGTTCATAGGTCAATGCTCAACCACTGAGCCATGCAGGCCGGGCTCACTAATGTTTTTATTTTTTATCCAGGATCCCATTGAAGACCCCATGTTGCATGAGCTGTCAGATCTCCTAGCCTCTTCTCGTCCAGGACAGTTTCTCAGTCTTTCCTTGTTTTGCATGACCTTGACATTTTGGGGGAGCACTGGTCAGGTATTTTGTAGAATGCCTTCAATTTGGATTTGTCTTCATGCCTTTCCTCATGATTAGACTGGGGTTTTGGGATTTGGGGGAAGAGCACCACAGCAGTGAAGTACTTTTCTCGTCACATCATATCATGCTATCCTGCTTCCAACATGACTTACCACCAGCAATGTTAGCCTTGATCTCCTGGTTAACAAAGCGTCTGTCTTATTTCTGGGGCTACATTTTGGATCAGTGCTAAAGAGTGTGGCAATTGATTAGTGATGTCTGCCACAAGTACAGGATTAGCTGTGATATAGCATTTGGTGTGGATGAAGAAACTGAGGTTCAGCTAGCAGAATTTCATATTATTGTACTTATGGCTTAGCTGTCCATATTCCAAGCATTAAAACAACACACATTTGTTGAACATCTATATACTGTATATAAAAGCCTAAGCAACCATCCAACCATTCGACTGTTCGACCAGTAGCTATGACACGCAATGACCACCAGGGGGCAGAAGCTCATGGAACAGACTGATGAATCTCAGAGGGAAGGGGAGAGGGGGGAAAGCAGGAAGAGATTAACCAAAGATCTTATATGCATACTAGAGGTCCAGTGCTCGGATTCGTGCACTGGTGGGGTCCCTCAGCCTGACCTTCAGGAATCGGGCTTAAAATGGCTCACTGACACCTCCTGAGGGTTCCTGGATTGTGAGAGGGCACAGGCCAGGCCGAGGGACCCCACCGGTGCACAAATCCGTGCACCAGGACTCTAGTTTATAATATGCAAGGGCCATTTGAGGTTTCTCATATAATAGACTGAGAGAATGAAGCTTTTAGGAGAGACTTAAGACATAACCCAATTCCCTCATTATTATTCTTTTTAATTAAAAAGAAATTTAAAAATTTGAAAAGGGAGCAAATACACCAGAGGCTCAGAAAGTCGCAGTTATTGCCTGGAATCTCACCTTCTGACTGGTTTTGTTGTTATATCCCTGCTTATAGCTGCTACAGTGCTGATATCAGTTGCCATAAATGTACATAGGAACTTCTAGGGGACCACGGAACATCAGCACCTTTCATTGTGTTGGAGAATGACACATCAGAACATTTTCTCTCTAGCTCACTGACACATTTTTGGTTGTTGAGTATAAATGGAATAATTTTTTACAAATAACAGTGGCCTTTCAAAAAATTTACTCGTGGGAGAACAATTTATTGAGTTCCAGCCATTTTTCCAGGACGGAGCTAGATGCTGGCTTTACCTTGGTGAATAAAATGGACACCTTCTATTCTAGCAGAATATACAGACATAAAATAAAATCATAACAAGCACAGAGTACGAAGAGTGCTAGGAAGGAAGCACAATGGGGTGTTGACAGAAGAAAGGGAGGGGAAGCTAATTGGAATGTCCAGGGGAGACTTTTGCCTGAGAACATGTCGGAGTGGCTTGTGAACACGGAGGCCCTGAAAGAGAGGACGGGGTGACAAGTCTGAGAAGCTGGAAATAAAGTCTGCAAGGCTGCATTTTAGTCAGCCATGGAGCAGCTGAGATGTCAGACCTACCCATATCCCCTCGGCCCTCAGTGGTCCGGAGTACGGTGCCGGCTTTCCCGGGCATGTTGGGTCCATATGGGGCAGGCTAGAGGTGCCAGAGAGTTGATGTCCCAGGAGCTGTTCTCAACCCACAATGAGTGGGTGTTGGTGGGTTTGTTGGAAGGTATATTTGGTGCTCCCGGGATTCCTCGGGGAGGATTGAGCCTCAGTTACCCACTATGGTGAGCTGCTTGATAACGTGCCTTTTATTGGCTTTCTTCCCTTTGCTATCTTCCATCCCCAATCCTTTATCAACCCCCTTCCACAGAAGCTACTCAAACTCATCCTTATGTCAGGCCTCATTTGGAGGAACCAGCTGAAGATCAGCGGGCAGGGGGGTACAAGCTGAGGTTGGAGATGTAGGCCACGCAGCACCTTGCAGGCTTTGTAAAGAAGTTTGCATTCGTTCTAATGGACAAATACTAGTAAACTGTTGAACAAAATAGATCCAGAGACATAGAAGCATGTCAAATCCCAGAGGGAAGGCGGGAGTGGGAGGTGGGTGGGAAGAGATCAAGCAAAGAACTTGTCTGCATGTATGCATAACCCATGGACACAGACAATAGGGCGTTGGAGGCCTGGGGTTGAGGGTGGGGGCAGGCTAGAAGGGATCAATGGGCGAGGGGGGAAAAGGAGACCCATGTAATACTTGCAGCAATAAAGATTATAAAAAATAATTGCAACAGGAAGCCACTGAAGGCTCTTAAGAAGACAGGGACTTGATTAGCTTTAGGTTTTAGGAAGGATACTCTTAAATGTAAGTTGGCCTTAGAATGATGGATTTAGAAGACATCTTAGAGACAATGTATTTGAACCCTCCCTTTATAGGCAGAGAAAGTGAGAGCCACAGAGGTAGGGACTTCCCCAGAGCCACACGGCGGTAGAGAGAAGACTAAGTTAGGTCTCAAGACCAGTCTCCTGCCCGTGTGGGACTCAGGGCTGGCTTTTGGCTCTGATAACCTCTTAGAGCTCGTCATCTAAGACAACATTTGCTAAGCAAAGGAACGTGGGTTTTGATGGCAGCGTTGTGCGGGGGAGGACGGCATTCGCTAATTACCACATCACGTCAGACAGCTGAAATTGCAGGGAGACTCACGGTTATGACATGGGCCCAGCTATTAAGGATGGAAGACACTGAAGGGTTTTGCTTCGTGGTATCAGGATCGGGCATGATAATCGCTTGCAAATATTTGTGGAGGTGCAGACAGTGGGGAGGGAGAGAAATGACTTAGCTTAGAGCAGTGGAGGAAAGCTGGAAGTAATGAGGTGGAACAAAAGGGAAATTGTAGCTGAAGAGCGGGAAAGGTCTCTTTTCAATGAGAACCAGTTGGATATGTTTACACACAAACCCAATTGTCGGAGTGAACCTTATGAAATGTTTGAGGGAAAAAAAAGAATTAGAAAGCTTTGCACGAGCACATATCTCTTGTGTTTCTTGAAATTATTTTCTCTTATCCCCCCACTTTTCAAACGTATTATTTGCTGTGTGTCTGAGATGCAATTATTTCAAATCATTTCACAACAGAAGATGTGCAATGCGGTTTGGTCAGTTTTCTGATCGACCAACTCAAAGTTCTCTCTTAGCAAACAGAGATGACTAAATTATTGGGCTACAAACCAACTGTTCACTAATTATATTTCAATCGCTGATTGTCTGGGACATCGAGAGAGAAGATAGCACCATTGCTAATCCTTTTTTACAGAGTTTGAACACTGGTGCAATTTTAAACCATAAAACAATGTCAAGGTTCGTGAAATACTACATAGTCACAGGAAGATAAAAATTTCCTGTGTGAATTCAAATGGCTAATGTTAGATTCAAAACAAAGCAGAAAAACGAATGACTGCATTCTCTAAGTGTTGTCAGTGGGTTTAAGTCAGCGGTTCTCAACCTGTGGGTCGCGACCCCTTTGGGGGGTCGAACAACCCTTTCACAGGGGTCGCCTGAGACCATCGGAAAACACATATATAATTACATATTGTTTTTGTGATGAATCACTATGCTTTAATTGTGTTCAATTTGTAACCATGAAAATACATCCTGCATATCAGATATTTACATGACGATTCATCACAGTAGCAAAATTACAGTCATGAAGTAGCAACGAAAATAATTTTATGGTTGGGGGTCACCACAACATGAGGAACTGTATGAAAGGGTCGTGGCATTAGGAAGGTTGAGAACCACTGGTTTAAGTGGTCATTATTGAATAGGATTCCCTGGCAATGAAGGCTATTTTCCCTCATTTTGTTTGGATTTGTTGGATATGCCAACATCCATGATTTCACTGCCTATTAAAGAGCCACAATCCGTCCGTCCAAGGAAAAATCCCTACCAACCCCGGATCCCTTCTGTTTAGGGAGGTCCTCTGAGGAGACCGTGTCGCAGATGGGAACCTGGAGCTCCTCTATGTGCCTGACCCTCCTCCTGCCTTGTTCTGAGGTTCATCCTTGAATGTAATTTCTTCGCACACTGTTTGCTTTGTCTGCAGTTAAGAGCCAGCAAACTAGATGCCATAACGATTGTCTCCTTTAGACCATGCCCATTTGATGGCGGGCTGGGCTGGAAGTACACTCCACATCATCCTAGGAAAAAGCCGCCGAAAGAGGCCTGTCCTCACACCGCTGGGTGAGTCCTGCTCCAAGTGATCTACATGAAGCGACAAAGGGCAGAGGAAGCGAGCACACGTATTTGACCGTGGACCGGTTGAAATACCGCTTTGATGCACGCAAATCCCTTTATCATCGACCCCAGGAGATGTTCTATGTCACCATCCCAGCGAAGGTGTCTTAGCTGTAAGGAGCGGAAACCCACAGGAAACCAGCTGAAACAGGACAGGGAGCATGTTAGACGTACACAGGGGTATGTGGCAGAATCCGCAAGGCGCTGGGAGTAGGATCGAGGAAACCACCCAGAACTAGGGATGATTCTTTTGGTTTCTCTGTGGCGTCTCTCATCTCTGCCTTTCTCTCCGTAACCTCCGCACCCTCTTGCAGAAGCGCGGCTCTCTTTGCTTCTCTGTGTGTCTGCCCTACAGCCCTCCCCTGCCATGCGGACAGGTAGGAAGTGCTCTCTCTGTATGGTTTTTGTGTGCATTTCTCGGATGATGAGTGACGCTGAGCGTCTATTGGCCATCTGTATGTCCTCTTTGGAGAGATGTCTATTCAGATCCTCTGTCCAATTTTTTTTTTCTTTAAATTGGATTGTTCGCCTTTTTGGTGTTCAGCGACAGGTATCTACTTTTGTCATACTGAGTCTCGGCTGTATATTGTACCAACTCTCATCCTTTACTCGTCAGTTTCAAGGCTATTTGGTGGAGGCCTTGCCTGCTTCCCCCTCAGCCCAGGAGACTGCTGCGTTTGTAACATTTATGACTGTGCTCAGAATTCCATCACCGAGATGGTATGCCACCAATAGTGACTGGCCAGTACACGTTTGCGGAATAAATGACGGAGTATTCCCTGCTCTGTCATACTGAGCTCTCTCTATGGGGCTGATTAATGAACTGTAGAGCCAGCTCAACCTCAGTCTCAAAATTCAATAGTCAGACCTAAAATGTGGTCTTCATCAATTGTATTTGCTGACACCACCTATGTCGGTTCTTATTTTTATTTTTTATAAGGTAATCCAAGGTCGTGCTTTCCACATTAGTCTTTGAACATGTATAATAAATATTTATTTATTTATTTCAGAGAGGAATGGAGAGGGAGAGAAACATCGATGATGAGGGAGAATCATGGATGGGCTGCCTCCTGCACGCCCCCTACTGGGGATCCAGCCTGTAACCCAGGCATGTGCCCTGACCAGGAATCAAACCATGAACTCCTGGTTCATAGGTTGACGCTCAACCACTGAGCCATGCCGGCCGGGCTGTTCTTATTTTTTATGGCAGCCCGTGTTTGCACACATGTTGAAGTCTAAGTCACCTCTCGTGTGTGATCTGAAAAGTGTCCTGTCTCTCTTCCCTGCCATGCAGTTGTTTTTCAATCATGTTTCACTTCTGCCTGTTGTAACGTGAGTTCCAGGAGGACAGGCACCTTGTCTATCAGGTTTCTGTGATATTCCCAGCACCCACACGAGTCCACAGCAGGCCCCAGCTACCTAGTTATTGTATGAGTAAATGACTGTTGATGACTAATTTAATTGTTCAGGGGACTGTCCTTGATATGGATATGATCAACATGAGTCATGCGGAGGAGGAAAAGTAAATTAGCTTCTACTGCCCTTCACGTTTAGTTTAAGTATCCCAAGATGGAATAAGAGCCATATCCAATGTATATGTCAGCCTTGCTTCCCAAACAGCCCCTTTTCACTATGGCAGTGGTCGGCAAACCGCGGCTCGCGAGCCACGTGCGGCTCTTTGGCCCCTTGAGTGTGGCTCTTCCACAAAATACCGACTTCTGCGCATGGGCCACGAAGTTTCAATCGCACTGTACGTGCACGCCTGCACGTGGTATTTTGTGGAAGAGCCACACTCAAGGGGCCAAAGAGCCGCACGTGGCTCGCGAGCCGCGGTTTGCCGACCACTGCGGGGATCTCTCACTCCTCACATCCTAATCTCCCTAATATCCAGCGTGCTATTCCCTGGGCACTGGACTGTCTTGCTGCAACTTTCAGTTCAGAGGGAGACACAAATTGAGACTCGCTAGGGACCTGGGACCCAAATGTGCATTTACGGCTCCTCACGTTACCCTCCTTGGCGACGGGGATTGTTGAGGAGCATAAATGAAGACATTCTAGTTCAGGTTTGATCTCAAACCCCATCTGCATTCCCAGACAAAGCGCGATCTGTGTTGCACTGGGATTGCACAATAGGACGGGGAGCCTTGTGGCTTACGTTACTTGGAGTTGATTTAAATTTTTATGAACCCAATACCTCTGAAAGGCAATAATCAACATGAAACCGCGGCAACTATTTTCATTTTGAAAACATCAGAATGGGACCTCATTACATTTCCAGTGAGCGACTCAAGAGGTAGGCGGGGAAGGCCAAGGATAGAACTCCATTTTGAAAAAAAAAAAAGATAAATA
Source organism: Myotis yumanensis (assembly GCF_028538775.1). NCBI lineage: Eukaryota > Metazoa > Chordata > Mammalia > Chiroptera > Vespertilionidae > Myotis > Myotis yumanensis. The sequence goes on from NW_027223769.1 coordinate 37,057,186, forward strand.
AATGTCTCAAACTAGCCAGGAAAGCCATGGAAGGAAGTCCAGAGCCAGAGGTGGCAATGTTCAATCACGCTTCCAAGTTCTTTTAATTAAGGATGTCTTGGGAGTGCAGGCGGCGCCGGGCCATACATATGTATCTATCATAAACAAGATGTATTTTGCGGCAACGGATTTGGGCTTTGGCAGGGACTTGATAGGGAGATCAAAGTGCTCGCTGGCATTAGGAGGATTTAGATACATTTGTCATAGGCAGCTGTTATGCTAATCTCATTTATGCAGTTGTCAGCTGATCGGCCCTGATGAGCCAGCTGAGTGGGCAGGTCATTATTCCACCCCTATTGTGATAAGTGTTATTTATGATTGTCAAACGGTATTAATGTTCGATTCAAAGATGGGGAGTGGGCACCATCTACACCAAGTTCATCCATTCATGGTCAACTGCCACAAAGGGAATCGCTGAATTCCAGCCAAACGAACTTCATTTCTGGGTGAAAAGAGAATAATGGCTCTCATTTGCATATGTTTTAAAAGGGTAATGAAGTAATATGATGTTTATCCTGGTTGGAGAGTGGTAATTTTCACTGGCGGGCCTCCAGCCTCCTCGGAGCCATTGTGAGGCACTTACCCGTTGGGTTGGTGTGGGAGGACTTTTCCAAGCAGCAGGTGTTTTGGGCTGGGGGTGAGGGGAGGGGGGTGGGGCGGGGGGGGGCACGATGATTTATTCATTAGCCCCCAAATGAGCAATCTGGACATCTATTTTTTTCTTCATCCTCCTCCTCAGAAATGTATTGATAACTAAATTCCCCTCCCTCGTCCCCCCACGATGGTGATATCCCCTAATTTTCACATCCCCTTTGTGGCCTTTGACAATTTAATTAGGTGAAATCCCTAACCCGTCACTCAATTCATTTCGCCTACCCTTTTGTTGTGATCAGATCTGCTGCTTCCACTCCATCGACACTGCTCTCTGTTCAGGCCTGGTGTCTTGGAATGGGGTGTCGCTTTCCAGTTAGGGTAACGCGAGGAAAACAGTAAAGGTGGGCTCCCGACGGCTGAGGGCTTGTTCTTGAGCGTTTTGTGAAATTTGCTCATCTGAGCTCCGAGCTGTTAAAGATGGTGCCCCTGTGTCAGCTCACTTGCAGAGAGCTGTCCCCCTTCCAGTACAGCTGCGGGTGAGTGCCGCCTGGCTTATTTTTCTTGCGTTAAAAATACAGATAACCCAATGATAGCTCCTCCCCAGCTCCCCAGCGCTTCACCTCATGATTCACTAGTGCAGTGAGAACACTTTCCGTCGCTTGCTAAATAATATTCTGTTTCTGAGGACTTCATCTTCTTTTTATGTTTGCTCTGAAAAAAAAAGGGATTGACTCAACATATTTCAGAGCTTTCTATGTTGCTGATTCGCCATGTCTCTAGAACAAGCCTGTCACCATTCAGGATCCAGTTTCTCTCTTCTTCAGGGCTTGATAAAAACGGGGCAGGTGCCTTTGTTCAGTGGGGGAAGACATGGATCAGAAGTCTTGTTGCCCTAGCTGGTTTGGCTCAGTGGATAGAGAGTCAGCCTGTGGACTGAATGGGTCCTGGGTTCAATTCCGGTCAAGGGCACATGCCCGGGTTTTGGGCTCGATCCTCAGTAGAGGGTGTGCAGGAGGCAGCTGATCAATGATCCTCTCTCATCATTGATGTTTCTCTCTCTCCCTCTCACTTCTTCTCTGAGATCTACATATATATGTATATATATAAAGAGTTTTGTTAATCCTTGAACTCAAAGGACTCGATCTTCTCGCCCGGTATGCAACGCAGCTTTATTGGAATTCAGAATTGTCCGTGGTATGATTTAACCCTCCATGTTTCCCCACAAACCAACAGAATGCCTGGCACCGAGGGCCCTCAAGGAATATTGGTTGAATAAATGAATGGACCTCAGGAAGCTCATAGTCTAGTTCAAGGGTTGACAAACTTTTTCGGTAAAGGACCAGGTACACAGGAAATACCTTGGGCTTTAAGTGCCATGTGGTCTTTCAATTATTCGCCTGCTGCTGGTGGGCGAAAGCAACCACAGAGCATACATAAGGCAATGAGTGTAGCCAGGTTTCAGTACATTTCTGTTTACGGATGCTTACATTTACATCATTTTCATGTGCCACGAAGTGTTAGTTTTATTTCTTCCCAACTAAGGAAAAAATGTAAAAATTATCTTTAGGTGATGACTATACAAAAACAAATGGGCTGGATTTGAAAAAAATACAAATTACGTTTAATTTTATACTTTTCAAGGTTATTGTCTGAATTAGTTACAGAGAATGCGGGAAAGTGACTTTGCAGTCTTTTACCTTTCATGTTAGTTTACACTGGGCCTCCCAATAATGAACTACGTATAAATACTTGATGCCTATACAGTGAATGATGAATGGACAAGGGAATATTTGGTCGTGTGAATCAATTTCCTTTTAAAAATCAATTTAAAGTAGTAAGTAAAATAAGGCACACCACAGTTTTCATTATGGAGAATGATGATGGGGCTTTGAGATCTTAGCTTCTTTGCCATATTTATCATTTCAGTGCTAGAGTCCCATCCCAGAGCGGGTAACGAGGATAAGTTTAAGAAGACTGAGATGACATCACATTAGAACTGACACGTCTAGGATTAATCTTAACAACTTGTGATTTTAATTTTGGTGCAAATGTACTTAAAATGATCTCTTGTCACCATCTCTTATTAAACATAATGAAACTGGATGATATTCTAATAACATGGAACTCTTTGGGTAGTCGCTGAGGTTGGTATGAAAAGACTTTTCAAGCCGAGAAAACAGTGGATCATTTTCTGAAAGAAAGTATTTGGGGAGCTTTGAAGAGCTGAGTGTTTCATTCATCTCACACACTACATTATCACTCACGCCAGCAGGTAATTTAGAAGGTATTCTGTGTGTTATAAAACTGGAGTGCAATTAATGGGGTGGGGTATCAAGGACATTTTAGCCATGAAGGAAGCAAGACTAGAGAAAAGATCATGTCACTGTAATTTGGTATCCATGTTCTTGGGTGATTTTTATTATTAGCAGGCCATGAAAAATCCTAGGTCCCAAAAACATGATAATTAAAGTTACTGATATAACTAGCTCATTGAATTTCTCTTCTTAGATCTTCCTTGTCTTCCTTCTTCCTTCCTTCCTTCTTTCCTTCCTTTTTTCTTTCTAACTTGGGTCTCAAAACTGTGGCATGATCTTCCTCTTGGATCTTTTTTTCCCCCCTTTTTCCAGATGAGAACAAACATTATTTTGGGATAGAATGATATTACACAGTAGGAAACAGAAATAGCTGCTCTCATTTTTCCTCATGGTGGAGTAATAGTTGGCCTGAAAGCTTGCTACATCCCCGACATCAGCTAATTTAGAGACTTTCTGTGTTCAGTTCATATATCCTCTTTGACGTTCTTAAAAAGAAAACAAAACTTGTAGATTTTTTTATAGCATTCTTTTGGCTCCAACTTAGGTCACTCTCTCCTCTGTCCTTAACCTTATTTTCAAATGTAAATTATGTTACTACAACACACATGTAGTGAATGCCTACTAGCTGTCAGGTGCCTGCTGGGTATGTGAGCTGCTGAGAACAGAAGAAGAATCAATGTTTGCTACCGGAGCTCATTGCTTAGTGGGAAAAACAGAGAAGTCAACTAATAATTCTCAGATGATCTGATAAATGTTATAAAAGCCTGTGATCTCGCCCAGCCGGCATAGCTCAGTGGTGGAGCGTCGACTTATGAACCAGGAGGTCATGGTTCAATTCCAGGTCAGGGCACATGCCCAGGTTGCAGGCTCGATCCCCAGTTGGGGGCGTGCAGGAGGCAGCCGATCCATGTTTCTCTCTCATTATGGATGTTTCATATCCCTCCATTTCCTCCTTTCCCACTGCATTCTGTACTTGGATAGGGACCAGCCTTGCTGGAATCTGTCAGTTCTACCATTTACTGGGTGACTTTCATTTCTTCTGATTTTAGCTTTTATCCCTTCAGTCTGGATAACTTTGTACTAAGAAACTTGTCTGCTCCTCCTTTCTTGATTGCTTACAATCTACTCGTTTTTGGTATCTACAATCACGGGGTGCCTCTATTTGAACAATGGCTTGCTAAATTTATCAGCATTTCCATAAATGAGTTGACTTGAAGATGCCCCCAACTCGACATTAGGATTCTAATCAGCACATTAATGACTGGGTGCAGAAATGAGCCTATTTGCAAATTGCCAGATTAGATTTGTCCTTGTTTAACTAAAAGCTTTAACTAAAAGCAGGGCTTAAAATACTGAAGACAGTAAAGCCTCCTCCATGATTGAACATTCCTTGGTCAAATTGTGCTTTAAAAGAGTTTAAGAGCATGTTCATTTTTTGTTGAGAGATCAGGCCTAACACAATGGAGTAAAGTTTAAATAGTCAGATAGGTCATCATGTAAAAATAATGTTGTTAATATAATGTTGGGAAGTTTACTTTCTCTGCTGACAGAAATCTTCTGACTTTAAAATAAAACCGTGAGCCATGATTGATGTATTTTTTATGTGTCCGCTCAAGTCCTGCCTGTTTAATTGGGCTCAGTCAATTTCCATGTGTCTCCTATGACATTTCCATCCTACAGCTGTCAAGACAAAGAAAGAATTAATATCAATAATCCAGTGATCAGATTTAATCGGTCAGATTAGTTGTCATTTAAACTACAAAGACACAGACGGAAAAGAGACTCTCGTCAATTTTCCTTTCTCACGCACTAGCGTGAGATGGCTATTCATATGTGTGTAAAATCACACCTTCGAGTGGATTTTATTGCATTCTTCATGTTTTCGAAAACAAGGTAAACCGCGGTGTTAAAAGAAACTCTCTTCTCCCACATGGCGTGTTGTCTCCTCTTATTTAATTTCCCGAAGATCTGGAGGCAGCCTGAGCAGCTACTGATTTCTGTCCTCAGAGGTTTCCATTTCTGCACGTCTGTTTTAACAAGCGTTGATGGATATGCCATTTTCTCAGTGGCGAAGGCACTGCTGCCTTTACTGTGTGGATTGAGAAATAAAGAGAGAAAGCTGGAAAAGAGTGATGATAACACCCCGCCACAATGAAACGACTCTACCCCATCCGTGTTCAGTACTTCCCACGCTGCCCACGCAGTCATGCCACGTGCTCTGACCACCGTTTAACAGACCTGCGGAGTCATGGGAACAGAGAGCTCCAGCGCCTTCCTGCTGTTGCACAGTGACTGCGGCAAAGCCCTGTTGTATTGCCGTAGTGTTATTATTTTTAATCCTCATCCCAGGGCATGTTTTTATTGGTTTTTAGAGGGAGAGAGAGAAAGGGAAACACTGATGTGAGAGAGAAGCATCAATGGCTTGGGTCCCCTATACTTCCTGACCGGGAATCAAACCAACAACCTTTTGGAGTGTGGGATGATACTCTGACCAACTGAGCCACCTGCTCAGGGTTGTATTACCTTATCCTATATAATAAAAGGCTAATATACAAATCGACCGAACAGTGGAAAGACCGGTCACTATGATGCGCACTGATCACCAGGGGGCAGCGCTCAACGCAGGAGCTGACCCCTGGTGGTCAGTGCGCTCCCACAGCGGGAGCGCTGCTCAGCCAGAAGCTGGGTTCACGGCTATCGAGCACAGCAGTGGTGGCAGGAGCCTCTTCCACCTCCCTGGCAGCGCTAAGGACCCCTCAGGGGATGTCCGCCTGCCAGCTTACGCCCGTTCCCTGGGTCCTGGACTGTGAGAGGGCGCAGGATGGGCTGAGGGACCCCCCCCCCCCCAGTGCACAAATGTCGTGCACCAGTCCTCTAGTTTTAAGATAAATCCCAATGGCCAGAAAATAAACTCTAAGGAAGGATGTTGTATAAAGCAGTGTGTCCCCCAAAATGCTCTTCAGGACATTCATCTGGTGAGGGGTCCTGAGGAAAAGGGCATCACACAGACCAGAGTTGAACCCTGGCTTTGTCACTTGGTGGTGGGATAAGAGCATGTTATTCATCTCTCTGGGCCACAGTTTCCTCACCTGTAAATTGGGGGGGGGGGGGGGGGCGGGGGTTACACTTCCAATCTCACGACATTGTTGTGAGGACAGAATGGAATGTTGCTGCTCTTAGAATGTAGTCGTTCCTTTATAAAGGTGGCTGTTATGATCATGGCTTCTTTCTAAAGAGACGGGACAACATTGTGCCCAGCAGACAGCTATGGAGGGGACCTCCCTCAGTCCTGGGTACTCAGCCAGACTTGGCGAGTGTGGTTGGCTTGTCTGTGTAATTAGTTAGAATGTTGATCTCATGACGTTATCGGTCTGTTAAGCTCAATGGAAACCAAAAGCAGAAAAAGGATTAACAGAGAAAACTTACATAAATAACGTCTAAGAAATGCTTCCAAGTACATCATGTCTAATGTAAATCAATGGAGTGCTGGCTCACCGAACCAGCTGGACACAGCCGTTCCCACCTCTGTATTCTTTATGTTGGCTGGTGGGAGCATTTACACCCCTGAAATCAGTACATTGTACAAATCCCAGCTTTCTCCCCCCCACCCCCCACTAGAGAGCTGATTGTTAAACATTTTCCAGCACAATACTGTCACTACACATTAACACAATCCTTTCAACAACACTGTGAAATAGCTACTATTATCCTTATTTTTATAATAGGAAACCAAGGCCCAGAAAAGCAAAGTAAATTGCCAAAAACTGTGCAACTAGCAAGAGGCAGAGCCCAGATTCAAGCCCAGGAACTCTGCCTGTAGACAGGACCAAACTCTTACCCACCCCAGCTGACTGTCTCTCCACACCTACCGCCCTATCATCACGTGGTTTCTATCTCTTGGGAGATGAGCAGTAGATACACGATGCATTAGGGAATGAGGCAGTACTAATGCATGCATGCATCCATTCATTCATTCGTGTATTCAACAAATCTTTCTGAGTGCCTTCGATGTAGCTCACTGTTTGTAGGAAATTCAACCTGACAAAATAAGTGAGTGATATGTAAAACCCACCTCCCTACCCTCTGTCCCCCAAACATACTGCGAACTTCTTGAGAACACAGACCATACCTTGGTCATCTCTCCTCCAGAACTGACATGGAACCTGACACATCATAGTTGTCAAATAAACGAATGAAAGAGAATGAGGGGGGAAGGCGGCCTCATGGGAACATATCGCGTGGCATGTTGCATACCGTGTCCTCCTTTTCGGGGAGAGAGGGGCTCTTGTACCAGGCAGGCTCTGTGGGCTCCTTTCCGGCAGGGCTGGCTTCTGCTGCGTGCTGTTCCATGATTTGTTGAAGAGTTTGGTTCCTGAGCTAAGAGGCCCTCAGCTTGGGTCTCCTGGGATCTCTTTGTCATTCAGACCGTATAAGTTGACCCATGAAAGAATATAGACTCTGAGATATTAGAGTCAGTTCTCTCTCCGATGAAGACAGATGTCAGGGGGGAATGGCCAGGCCAGGCGGTGTCACAGGTGAAATGTCAGGCTGGGAGAGGGGCCAAGGCGGGACTAAGGGGTGAGTGACATGGGCTTAAAAGTTCCTGTCGAATTCAGGACATCTTTTTTTTTTTTGAGAGCAAAAGAGATGCGATTAACCATTACCCTGGGACAGTAGCCATACGCCCGGAGGATCCCAGGCAAATGGCAATGAGCAGTCACCCTATTTAAGGGTCAAATAGGGAAGTATTGCAAATGAAAGATAGCCCATGATTGGTTAGAAGAAGCTCTGCCCAGATCTAAGGTATCAAAGTTCTCATTTTAGCTCTGCGTCCTTCCAGCTTGTCACCTGTGAGCCCCTTATTTCTTATCTTGGGCATTAAAATAGATCAGCAGTTCCCAACCATTTCCCTCCCCTTAGTGGAATATTTCTTTTCCAATCATTCTTCCACCAGACCGTTTTGGAAGGTCTCCAAGCACTCTCATAGCTTTGGGAGTGCTGAGTGGTAGCAATGAGATTAATGTTGTTTCCTTATCCTTCCTCATTTTTATTTTATCCTCAGGACAAGCAGATATTCATAGATGACTCAGCATATGAAAGAGAGCTCAGAATCAGCTCCTTCATTTACCAGTTAGGACACTGAAGTTCAAGAGGGTGAAATATGTCCAAGGCCATGCAGCCTTGGACACAGGAAATCATATTAACACAGGACACCAGAACATGCTTAAAAAACATAAGAACTTTAAACTATTTGTACTCGTAGTCATGATCATTGTGGAAAATATAGGAAAGCCAAGCAGGCCCCCCAAAAAGCAAGAGGATGGAACCAACCAACCAAACAAACCCAACATAATATAAATCAACCATCAAAACTCGCTCACTATAACCGTGATAACCATTCTGGTGCACATCTCTCTCTTTTCAGACACCTTTCCCCACCTATTTCCAGTGCTCTTTTCGACCTGCCAACAAGTTCTTATTTTTTCCATTTTGCTACTTATTCCCATCGTCCATGTCACCCTTCCACCCTCTCATGGTTTTCTTGAAATTACAGCTAAAAGACACAGTTCATAAGTTGACAAGTCTCTGAATATTCTCACTCGAATGCAGCCCATGGAAGCAACATGCAAGCAGAGTGGGGGCACAAGGAACCCGGGACCTGGGTGCCAAGGGAAGCCTGGTTTTCTGATTGGTCAGCTACCAGCCAAGCAATTGAAAGCGAAGATCAGAAACCGACAGAGCTGGCTCTGTCCGAGCCCCTGCGCTCCAGGAAGGCCCCGGCCAACCGTGTGCACCCACTAGTGTGAAGGGAAGACAAAGGTGACCTTCAAGGTTTCCAGGAGGCCTGGGTCCCCTACATAGTCCCACATCCAATGGTGGATAGGCCACATGCATATGTCATTCCTCACAGATTTCCCCAGGTCTCCACTCATACATGTTCCTGAAATTCTGGCGGGAACTGTTCATTGTACCTTATTAGAACCCTTGATTTTTTTTTTTTTAAAAAATTATCTTTATTGTTGAAGCTATTGCAGATGTCTCCCCCCTTTTTTCTCATTGATCCCCCTTCACCCTGCACCCGCCCCTCCCAGGCCTTCCCTACACTATTGTCTGTATCCACGGGCTGTGCATATATGCATATAAGTTCCCTGGTTAATCTCTTCCCACCTCCCCAGCACCCCCACCTTACTTCTGAGATTCATCAGTCTGTTCCATGCTTCTATGTCTGTGGATCTATTTTGTTCATTAGGTTCCACATAAGAGTGAGATCATGTGATACTTGTCTTTCTCTGACTGGCTTATTTTGCTTAGCATAACGCTCTCCAGGCCCCTCCACACTGTCTCAAAGGGTAAGAGATCCTTCTTCATTTTTAAAAAAATATACATATTTTTTATTGCTTTCAGAGAGGAATGGAGAAGGAGAGAGAGATAGAAACATCAATGATGAGAGAGAATCATCGATTGGCTGCCTCCTGCACACCCCACACTGGGGATGGAGCCCACAACCCGGGCCTGTGCCCTGACCGGGAATCGAACCCTGACCTCCTGGTTCATAGGTTGACGCTCACCCACTGAGCCACGTCGGCCAGGCAGAGATCCTTCTTTTGTACCGCTGCATAGTATTCCATGGTTTGAATGTCCCACAGCTTTTTTTATCCAATCATCTACTGATGGGCACTTGGACCTTTTCCAGATCTTAGCTATTGTAAGAACCTTTGATTTTTTTTAAAAAAATATACTTTATTGATTTTTTACAGAGAAGAAGGGAGAGAGATAGAGAGCTAGAAACATCAATGAGTGAGAAACATCGATCAGCTGCCTCCTGCACACCCCCTACTAGGGATGTGCCTGCAACCAAGGTACATGCCCTTGACCGGAATCGAACCCGGGACCCTTCAGTCCGCAGGCTGACGCTCTATCCACTGAGCCAAACCGGTTAGGGCAGAGCCATTGATTTTTTTTAAAAAGTGAAAAATGGAGTTCATTAAATGAAATCACAGAGATGTTTCTGAAAGCAGACTAATGTCTGTAGAACACTTTGTGGACCCTAGAGTGAAAAGTTTGGGGTGAAGGAGGGAAAAAGTTACAAAGGGAAGCAAAAAAAGAAGACATGTTTTCCAAAGCTGTTACAATCTTATTTCACAGAAGGTCCCTGATCAAAACTATTCATTCATTTATTCATTCATTCATTCATTCATTCATTTATTTGAGAGAGAGAGAGAGAGAGAGAGAAAGAGACAGAGAGATTTATTGTTCCACTTATTTATGCATTCATTCGTTGGTTCTTGTATATGCCCTGACTGGGGATCGAACCCGAAACCTTGGCCTATTGGGACAATGCTCTAACCAACTGGGCTCCCGGGCCAGAGCCAGCAAAACAATTTCTTAGTCTTGAAAACCACTGTCTTCATTTGTCTGATCAGTGGCCACTTTCAGCAGAAATAGGACCTTTGCAACCCACCAGAGGCCGCCTTTTTTATGCAGATCAGAAGCCCCGCCTCCCCCAGCAAAGTCTGGGCACAGCATCTGTGTAATGACCCGCCTCCCGCAAGATGGGCAGTTAAACCAAATAGTTTTTGAATTTCTTTTGTGGAATGGCTGCCTCTTTATTTAATGCTGGAAGCTGAAGGGAGTCGAGGGAGGGTACTGACTAAACAGGCTTTTTAAATACTGTCTCCGTAATTATCTGTGGAATTAAGCCTGCAGAACCCACAGTAACTCTCCCCAGAAAATGGAATTATGAGAATTCTTATTAACAGCAGCTCCAGACTCCACTCACAGTGTTCACTTGAGTAATTATTATTGGTAAAGGCTGGGATTAATTTTATTTTAAGCTGGAGCAAATAAATTCTTCGCAATTGCCTGCCTTGGACACGCAAGAGGAGACAAAGAAATGGGAACTTTTATTTTAGGGAGGAAGAAAATAATTTTAAAATGTAATTTTGCTTTGGTTTCCGAGGGAATTCTTATGCAAGGCAGTTCGTCCATAAAGGGATTAGTTGTCACCGATGCCAAAGGAAATACAAAATAAACCAAAGGGCTGTGAATGTCCTAAGTGCAGAAAATAATATATAATTTATGATACTTTAAATCTCATTAAAAACACTAGCTTTTGTAGCTTCCTAGCAACCAATTCTCAGGGGTCCCTCTGTAAAGAGGTTGGCTCTCCCCAAGCTCCGGGCCCAAAGCTTTAATAAATGAGGCCCATCTGGTGACTCGAGGAGGGCTCCCCGTGCGCAAGGCATTTGTCGGGGGCTTCTCCAAAGCCTCCTCCGATAGCTTATACTTCGCTAATCCGATGTAATCAACGCGAAAACACTTTGTTAAATGCATGTCCAGGGTCTAAATTAAACCAGTCAGGGCTGGAGGGTTCGAGAGAAAGTTGGTGATCCATAATTGCACCCTTGGTTCGGGGTAGAACATAAAAGGCTCCAAAGGATGGGGCCGGGGACAAGACCTTGATTTATTTTTATTTTTTTTCTGAAGCACGGCTTCATCCACTTTTCTGTTTCTCATTCATAACAACCCTGGGAAGCGCCTAGAGCAGGTTTGACTGTGCCCATTTTTCAGATGGGCAATACTGAGGCTCAGGAACTTAAATCATGGCAGTGAATATCAGCAAAGTCGGGGCCATGAGCAATGCTTGTTTGTAACTTGTGCTGACCTATAATGAACTTTTCACTAATCTGAAAAAAAAGGACAAACAATGGATTTTTTCTAATAAAGCAAAATCAAACAAACAAAAAACAAACCAAGCAACCCCCCTCCCCAAGCCCCACAAATAAAAATTATTGGGGGGATTTTCCCCTCTTTTTTAATACTAAAAGGACCTTGATATATTATAAAACTAGAGGCCTGGTGCACGAAATTCATGCACTGGGGGCAGGGTGTCCCTCAGCCCAGCCTGCACCCTCTCCAATCTGGTCTGTCTCTGTGCTTTCAGTGGTCGACGTGGGAAAGGGAAAATCAATAGTATCAATTTTTATTTTAGGGGAAGTTATAATTTTTAAATAGGCTTTTGCTTCAGCTTCTGAAGGCATTCATAATGTGAGCACTTTGTGATGAGATTATAGGCCAGAGATGAAAGAAAAAAAAAAAAGAGTAAATCAGAGAGAAGCAAACATCTGAAATGCAGTAAATAGAGCCACCTGAGGTCCTCGGGGGCAGTGACATCTCGCCCTACTGCCTTTAAGAAGAGCCCAAAGGAGGTTGGTTCCCTGATTCCTTAGAATTGGTGGTGGCGAGATGCCCCTTTTCCCTGATGAACTAGGGTCTCCCAGAGGATTAGAGGATTTCTCCTCAGCTCAGGTGGCGTGGCAGTTGCCGTCACACCCTCATTCCTCTCCAGGGCTCCCTTCTGCTACCGAAGGGGGTGAGTGCTCCCCAGGTCCTGGGCCGTGGTCCCCAAACTGTCCAGGTGTGTCAGAGCAGGTGGCGAACCCATAGCCGCACCAAGGGGTGGTCACGGCGAAGGAAACCCGCGGTGGTGGGCACCTGAGGTAGTTACTAACCTCACTCTTCACCTTAATAAAGCAGAGCCGAGAGACGGGGAGCCATGTCCTGAAGCCTTGCTGGGGTCCGGGGTCAGGGTGGTGACGCCTTAATGCAGCCAAACCTCCTTGCACCCCTTTCTTTCCCTTTTGCTGAAGACAATTTGAATTTTGTTTCTCAGCCAGTTGCAGCAGGAAAAATGCTATCGCCCTCATTCTTTCATTATCGTTGCATGTTTATTTGCTTTTCCAGGGAAAAGTGAGTTGGAGGCCGGAAATGCCAACTGTCCCCCAAATGCCCAGTATTTCCTTTCACTCTAAAACTGTAACTTCTCCTGGGCTTTCGTAGGCATCTCCCAGGTGGAAGGGAGATGTTGGCTAACCCGTCTACCGACTGGGGAGTCCAGGAGAAGTGTCTGCAGTCAGGTTTTGGGGGCTGGTGAGGGAAGTATGAGGGAAGAAAAGCCCCCCAAAGTTCTGCAGTCCCTCCACTTTTCACCCTCTAAACTGCTGCAGAGATTGATTTTCTTTGAATGTAACGTTGCTTTCATTTGTCACGAATTCCAATCAGTGTTACCGCTGTTCTCTGTCTAACGGGCCTGCACTTTACACAGGGACCCAAAATATTTATTTAAACCTCCTCATTGATTTAAATACAGCAAGAGCTCCCGAAATATTTACCTAATTGAATTGAACAGTACAGAGGAAACCACGTCGTCCTAAGTTTTCTTGAAATTAGAAAACGAAATCATTCACGGGCCACACAAAGTTATCAGCTTAAAAATTAGCCTGCTGTATGCCCAGCCAGTATGGCTCAGTGGTTGTGCATCAACCTATGAACCAGGAGGTCATGGTTTGATTCTGGTCAGGACACATGCCTGGGTTATAGGCTTCATCCCCAGTGTGGGGCGTGCAGGAGGCAGCCGAGCAAGGATTCTCTCTCATCATTGATGTTTCTCTCTCTCTCTCTCTCCCTCTCTGAAACCAATAAAAAAATATATTTAAAAAAATTAGCAGGCTATATTTGGTCAGGGCCAGACCAAATGATTTTGCGGGCCTTGTATGGCCCGAGGGCCGGACGTTCCCCACCCCTGCCCTAGACTAATAGAGTTCTATTCACATGGAAGAGGACGAGCACGTTAAAAGCATCCTGCCTCCAACAGTTGGGAACAGCACCACGATTGGACATGTATCCGCTGGGCACCAAGGCAGTGCCCCCAGCTGTCCTTGGGGCCTTCCGGCTGTCGCCACCTCTCCCAGCAAACCGGAAACTGAGGATTTTTTTTTTTTTCCAAGTGAACAAACTGGGCGAGGCTGGTGTGGAAGCCGCAAATCGCCTGATCGGGACTGACATGATTTCTCAAGTCGAGCTCTTTTCCTCGCCGCCACTTTGGGCGGTTCTGGAAAATTCTCCTTTGTTTCTCTCCAAGCCTGCTCACCATGTCGACGGAGGGGTGTTTGCTCTCTGCGCTGTTAACGGGGTCCGGAGTGTCTAATTGACAAATTATGTTGTGCTTTTGGTGGCTTTAAGCAATCATTTAAAATAAATAAGATCATAATTATCAGTTTTCATTTACCCATTTATTAAGTAACAATGCTCACGCTGAGCGGTTTGATTTTGTGTTATAATAAGGCAATCTCTGCACGGTGACAGATGGCGTTTCATTTTGCCGACACTGTGCTAAAGTGCTCTGAGTTGTGATGTGTTTGATTTTATTAGAGATCAGATTTAACACATGCATGCTACATAACTGCAATCACATTCCCATTTCTCATCTGCAGGAGAAAATGAAACCATGATGAAATGTAATATACTCACCCTCAGGCAGAACTAGTGGGACTGGGAATTGCAACATAATAAATCTAATGGATATTACACTATAGGACCCTAGAAATTTACTGTTATTATGTTCAGGGAAGGAACTCGGTTTTGTAAAACTCACTTTTATTTCACTGGCATCAGTGCAATTTCACATTATTTAACTGTTGGGTCCCAGTGGCAGAGATGAAAAGGAAACCCACCCCCCCACCACCGTCCCCCCGCAGGAACACTGGGGTCCAGGAACCCAGACGAGAGAAAGCTAGGGGAGAGCAAGAGCCCCCAAATTGCATTTACCAAATGTAAATGACAGCGGTGGCGTGTCGTTAACAATGGGTTGTTGGGATTGTCCAATTGAGCCTCATTTAGCCACACTGTTGGTGTGGCACCCGCTGGAGGAAGACACATCCCTAAAAGCTTTGACGATGATATTGACCTCTTCTGTTCTCAGTCCTCCCCTCCTTTGCTCCCTGAGGGGGAGGAGGGGGGAGGGCGGGGATCTAAGTTAATTACACATCTAGTTATTGATGGGACTGTCGATAGAGCTTTCCCCTAATGAGGCCATTGGCAAGTGAAATTCCAAAGGTGAAGGCAGCTTTCAGTGCTCAGGTGCCAAGAAGGTGAAGCCCCGGCCACTCTCCATTGGTCGCTGAAGGTTGATGCCGTGGCATCTGCTCAGCGCCACCTCCAACAGCCTCCCAGGCGGTCTCCCTGCCTCTAGCCTCTACCGGTTGTGGGTCATCCTGTGTGCCCCTCCCCACATGACTCATCTCGAGTGGCTGCTCCCATCAGGGTGCTTCCGTGCTCAAAAGCCTCAGTCGCTCCCCGTTGTGTGACATTCACCACCCTGTTAATTCATCTCTGATCTTACAATTCCTTAAAATAAGTCCCATATTCCAGAGAAGTTCATCTGTTCATTCTTCTTCAGACAGGACAAACTCGGTCCCTTCTCTATTCTGGTGTAGGGTCCATTGGGTTGCAAGTGACAGAAACCCAACAATGGGGACGTGTCTCAGCTCACAAACTGAGGAAGTCAGGGGTGGCTGGGTACCTGGCACAGGTGGACCTGGAACCAAAATATTTCTCCAATGGTCTCTCTCAGTATCTACTCTCGACGTGACTATTAATGCTTTCTATTACAGCGAATGACTTTGTTTTTAAGGTAGGGAATATCGGAGGAGAGGAACTGAAACACATTTAGTCTTCCTGGTTCTAGGTTCAAAAATTCCAGGGAAGAGCTCTGATTGGCCCGTTTGTGTCATGTGCTCATCTCTGGCATGATGGCTGTAGCTGAGGTTGGGCCATGTCATCGGCTCAATTTGCTTTAAGATAAGGTCCTCTCACAATAATTCTGGTCAAGAAGGTGGGATCTGCAACACCGTTAGATCAGGAACATGGAACAGAGCCAGGAAAGGAGGGGGTGTTGCTTTTCTGGGAGCCAAAATAATTGCTGTCCACCTCAGTGCCTGTTTATGAGATTGTCACCACCTGCTATGCCTATGTTCCTTCTCCCTTCCCATCCCGAGCTGAACCATCTGCCTTATAGAATGAAAGGTATGGGGTAGGGAGAGAAAGCTAATATTTCAGTGCCTGTATCATATGAATGTTATCTAAACTAATTCCCACAAGTGCCCTATAAATATAGTATCTTATCCATATTTTACAGGTGAGCGTAAGAAAGCTATTTACCTTGATCAGGTCATTCAACCAGGCGTAGAAATCAGCTCTGTTGGACTCTGCTCATAGTTTTGAGTATGTAGGAAAAATTCAGTTCTCTTGAACTGTCCTAGAAAAGAAAGCAATTAAACCCTATTTATATGGTCCCCAAATACATGATTGATTGAAAACACGTGACTATTTACTTTCCTTAATTTTATATTTAGGTTACCCAAGAACAGACAGATAGAATACAAGGCTAATGAATCAATGATATTTTCTCGGACAAGGACTGGGTCTTGTCATGTCTCATTCCTTTACTCAACAAATGTTTACCGACACCTGCCATGTTAGTCAATTGATTACCCTCACACAACATTCTCTTTTCATGTTAGAGTTTCTTAGTTGAATTTATTTGGGTGACATTCGTTAATACAATTACATAGGTTTTGGGATTGAGCCTGTTAGAGTTTGTTTTTACACACTCTGAATCAGAACTTAGCTGAGCCACTCTCAAACTCACTCAGAAACTGTATGAGATCATTATTTTTTATTTTAAACTGGTCAGTTTTTGAGTAATTTTTTTTTTCTGCAGCAATGGATAATTCAATTATCAATAGATAATTCCAGTGGTATCATTGGATTTAGACTTCCCACTTGAGCTGCTGGGTGGACAAAGAACTTGGGAGGTAAAGAGTGAGAACCAGGAAAACACTGAGAAGGTTTGTAGGTTTTCAGGTGAGTGATGGTGGTGGCTTGAATCAGGGAGATTCTCGCCAGGGATGGTGAGCAATGGCCAGCTTTGGCCGGAAGGTGATGTGATTTGCGGATGGGCTCTCTGATGAGGTCATGGGGTTTAGTGAATCAGGTTGACTCCTTATTTTTGGCTTGGGCGTCTGGGTAGATCGTGGTTCTATTTACTGAAAGTTTGGAGAGGAAAGTCTAGATTCCACTAAACACAAAATAAAGGCTGTGTTGAGTGAGACAGTTTAAGCAGAAGCGGTATTTTCTATCGCCTACAGGGTACAAATCAGAGCTGTCTATGTTTCAATAAAACCATCTTCAGTCAGTACTTTGGAACTGCCTCCCTTCCCCTCAATTAAGTAGGAGACAATTAAATCGGAGTCCAGCTTCCAGGAGTTCATTATGCCTCGTTGAAAATGATAAATGACTCTTGGTGACCTCATCACCTCGCCAACTTGGTCCCACCTCGTTTTTCAAAGAGCTAATGAAACCGATGGATTTCTCCCTTCTCAGTAGCAGGGCCAACAAAAACAGGGCGCACCATGAAAAGCGAGGGAGCTGGGAACAGGCAGAGAGAAGAAAGGAGAGAAAACGCACACTTGACATTTTGAAAATTGGCCAAAGTGATTTTGATGTGCAAACTTGAAAAATAAAAATCCCACCATCTACATATTGATTTCCTATCTGTTCCATTCCTTTAATCCATCACTAGTTGGCACACAACACCAGGACTGTGTGTGTGTGTGTGTGTGTGTGTGTGTGTGTGTTCAAGGGATGACTTGCTCTTTTTCTTTGGAAAGAAAGGAAGAGTGGGGGAAGGGGAAGGGCAAATGATAATAGGAAATGCTTTGAAGTTAACAAAGACACCCATTAGTACTTATTTGCGCCTGAAATTACCCTGAGCCCGAATTGCTCTTGAATTGCTCTTCCTTGCTTGGCTGCAAAGGGACCAAGCTGGATCCAGAACCTGGAGGCAGTGGGGGCGGGGGGAAGGCTTAGGAGCAGGAGCTCTGGATCTGGGCTTGCGTTCCGGCTCCCCCATTTTCCAGCTGTGGGACCTTAAGCCAGTTATGGAACCTCTCTGAACCTCAGTTTCTTCATCAATAAAGTGGGCATGATTCTGCTACACAGGAGTTTTACGACGATTAAGTGAGGTTATGCATATTAAACACTTACCACTGCCAGGCATAGGACCAGCACTAAGGACTGCCTCCCACATTTATATTTTTGCCCACTGCATCACGTCCCACATTATTGTGAGCAAATCTTCTGACCGTCAAAGAACTCTATTTAAAATACATGATTTAGGACAGGGTTCAGCAAACTATTTTGGTAAAGAGCTAGAGAATATACATTTTGGGCTTTGCGGGCCATATGGTCGCTGCCAGAATTACTCACCTCTGCTATAGACAATATGTAAAAAAATTCACATGACTATGTTTCAATAAAACTTTATTTGCCGAAACAGGTGGCAGCTGAATTTGATCTCCCAACCCCTGATTTGGGAGATGGAGCTGGGTAACAGTAATTTCAGGTTGCCTTGGTATGATAACACCATTTGCGTGGCTGATTTCTGTTTTGATTGTAGCTACTATTTCCCAAGTGTTATGGATTCCTTTTTGGGGCTCTGTCTCCATTCTCCCCCTCCCAGGTTTGGGGCCCTGTCTTTGGTCACCATTGCTGCATGCACAGCCTTCGTCAGCTGGTTACTTTTATGAGTTGCTTTCTTTCATCATAATGTATTTTCTACAGGCCATGCATTTTCACGTCTATTTCTATCTGCATTCCCTAAACCAGTGGTCGGCAAACTGCAGCTCGGGAAATAATGGCTCGAGAGCCACATGCGGCTGTTTGGCCCCTTGACTGTGGCTCTTCCACAAAATACCGACTTCTGCGCATGGGCCACGAAGTTTAAATCGCACTGTACGTGCACGCCCGCATGTGGTATTTTGTGGAAGAGCCACACTCAAGGGGCCAAAGAGCTGCATGTGGCTCACGAGCCGCGGTTTGCTGACCACGGCTCATGGAGCAAAAATCCAACCCCAAACAGTATTTCTCTGGCTCTAACTATATCTGTCTTGTGGGATATCCAGCTCCATCATATTCCCCTAAACAGCCGGGGAGCTACCTGGGAGGGTTCTGTGAAATCCCAGGACTCATTCCTGTGGGTATCTTAATGTTCCATTTCCTCCTCTGCTGTGTCTTACTGGTACGATGCTTTATGCATGAACCCTGGTTCCCACGGATGACCCAGATGGTGCCCTGCTTGCAACACCCTCCAAAGTCACCCATGGCTCGTACGTCTTCCACAGGTTCGTCTTCCCAGTGGAAATTGCTGGGACCATGGCTTCTCATGCTGGGCACCGTCAGTGAGCACCAGAGGTTTGTGAGAAATCCTCAATACTGGCGTTTTCAACCTCTTGCCTTCTCTCAAGATTATTGATGACCCACGAGTAAAAAAACTGGTTTTACAACTTCTCAGCATGTTCCACAGGGGGGATTTGGCATCTACTTTATTGTCTTTGACTGTGTTTTCATGGCAAGAGAAACTTGATTTGACATTTATTTCATCTCCTTTAATCCTCACGACAACCTGAGGAAGAGACTATGATCCCCGCCATTGCACCGGCGAGGAAACGGAGGTTTCCTGAGAAAGAATGGCTCGCTCATGGTCCTGTAATGGGTGCCTTTGCAATTCAAACCCAGTTTTCAAACCAGGGCCACGATATTACTCTGCGTTCTCTCAGCACAGGGGTACACGTTCTTTGATGGCCCTCACTTCAAAGTTTACCCCCCAGAAGAAATGCTGTGCTTCTCAGATCACTTGCCCCTGATTTTGGTTCAACACTGCGGCCACTGCAATAAATACCCAACATTAGTAACACACAAGGGTTGTCACGTGACTCTTCCAGGGATCCCTGGGCTGGCTTTGAGAACTCTCATCCCCTGATGAGAACTTTCCTATAACCAAGCTGGTGATAAGGAATGGAGAGTAATGTTCTAGCTGTTTTTGTCGTATGTCTTACATGTGGTATGGAATATACCTCTCTGCAGCCAGGTTCTAGAAAGAGGTAGTATTAGCTTGATCTAACATGCATGCAGTCTGTTTTCTGTCTAAATGTCAAAGTCATAACCTCTGACATTGAGATTTAAAAACAAAGTCTCTGATTCTTTGACCTGTGGAAGTCACTGCTTTCGGACGATAGCATTGAGGCTCTGGTGCTTGCCTGTAAATCAACAGAAAATGTTTACACTTGTGGTAGTTCCACTTTGGGATCCTGTGCCCCAGAGAATGCCATGGCCTGGCTATTTCAAATCCACCCAGAATGACTTACCTTCTCACTTGAGTAGAATCAATTTCTTTCTGTGACAGGAAGACAGAATTAAATTTCTAAATTAACTCGTGTCCCTGTGGCCGATATCTAATCCTAGTGAGATTTAGTTGTTGGGGGAGAAATGTACTGTGAGAGACTCCCTCTGACCTGGAAAATGAGGATCATGGCTTATGTTGCCTTTTTAAAAAATATATATATACTTTGTTTTTATTTATTTGAGAGAGTGAGAAAGGGAGCAGGAGAGATAGAAACATAGATGAGAGAGAAACATAAATCGGCTGCCTCCTGCACGCCCCCTACTGGGGATTGGGCCCCAAACCCCGGGCATGTGCCCTGACGGACAATCGAGCTGGTGACCTCTTAGTTCAAGGGTTGACGCTCAACCACTGAGCCACCGCGGCTGGACTCATATTGCTTTAATACCACTTCTCAAAAACATTTCTGACACATAGCTCATGGGGTAGGACTGCTAGTAGAAAGGGTTATCTTGGGGGAAAGGTGGCGGGGACATTCAGCACAGAGAAGCCCGTCTGATTCAGAGATGTCTCCAGCCATCCAGGAGAGAATCGGGAAGGAGGGAGAGCAGACTGGGAAAGGGGGAGGTGGGGCTGCGACCAGCCTGGTGCTGCCAGGCCTTCCCTTCCCAGGACATGGACTGGTGGCCCAGGAACCCTCCTCAGGACGGAGCCAGCCTCCACAGAAGGGAGCAGATGAAAGCGGTGTTGGGTTCTGGAGGATGCCTGTGCTTCTGTCCCAGGTGGTACCATTCGCTTAGTGCCACCCCATCCTCCGCAGGAAAAGCACAGCAGCTTAGAATGCCGGAGTTTTGAAACATTCCAAAGGCTGTGATGCTATAAATAAGCTTCCTGTGTCAGAGATTAAATCAACCAAGATGCCTGCCATGCCAACTTTATTTCTGAGACAACATGTTTTCAGCAGAAATCAAAATGCATGCTAATCCTTCCCTCTGACAGGCTACTGCGAGCCTGGAAAATCGCAGTGGAGGACAACGAAGAGGCGGGCAGGAAGCAGAAGCTGTGCCTACGTGGCTTATCTGCTGGGGCGGACCGCAGCCATCCCTCCTTTCGGAAATCTTTTGCCTGAACTTGTGGCATGGCGATGCGGAGTCAGGACTGGCCTGGGTGGTTTCCAGCAGACAAGACTTGGTTGTGATTGGAATACACCAACACAGAGGCTGTGTCGTTGAGATGATGAACGGCTGTTCATTCTCCTTTCTTTGGCAACAACACCCCCGTTTTCTCTGGGAAACCATCCCTTGAGCACTCTTCATTCATGTGGTTCTGTGTAGGTGATTCTGGCCTCCAGCTCCGGAGGTGGGACCAGGGCTAGAGCTGTCCATCTCCTTGGCTATGGCGATTGGTTCATAGGTGAGTCAATCCTCTAGGTAGGCCAATTGGAGCAAATCTTGGAGCTTGGTTGGAACTGTTAGAGGAAAGGAGTAGTTTTTTATCCCCCTCCTGGGGTTACTAGTTTGGAGCTGCCGAGTTTCACCGTCGCCATCTGATCACCTGAGAGTGAAGCCAACTCAGATAAAGCAGAGATAAGAGATGGAGAAACTTGGATACAGTCCTGCTTGAAATTAGATGCATTCCTGGACTTGTCTATGTGAACAAATTCTTTCCTTTGAGAGTGAGTTGGATTTCTGTCACTTGAAATAGAAATAGTCCTAATTAAGTGACCCAACTGATGAATTCAGCCAAACCGGTGAATGCAATGACAAAATGTATTCATGGATCAACCTGTTGTGAGACTAGATTTATTCCAACTTATGGGAGTGATCTGTTTGGCAGCCCAGGGCAGACCCAACTCTAGTGAAGTAGGGTGGTCGCAGGACGGCCAGCAGATGAAGGGTGGTCCCGAGAAGCTGGGATGAAGGCTGGTGCCAGGACCACAGCTGGGACCATGCTGTCTTGGTGGGAGATTGTTTAGAACTCCTGCTGCTACAAGAAGTAGACTCCAACCAGGAATCCTTAGCCTTCGGGAGTAGCTTTGCGGATGTGACAAGATTATACACCTTCTCCCTAGAAAGATTCACCTGTGCTCTTTCCTACAAAGTTTTCCACGTAATTTTGGGTGGCTCACAGAATCACAGAAACCCAGTTATGGGCCTTTTGAGGATTCCAGCTCACACATTAAGAATCTGGGCAGGTGGCTTATATTTTATAGGATCTCTTCTGAATGATATATTTTTGCTGGTTAAAATATCTGAGGGCTTGTCCCAGGCATTGCACATATAGTGATTACTTATATTTTTAGACTGACACGATGGGTTGGATGCCCTTATTATACTGATTTTACAAATGCATATTTCAAAATACCAAACATTTATGTAGCTTGCTCAAGGTCCCATAGCGTATAAGTGGGCAAAATCCAAACGTTAGTCTAGAAGACACAAGAGGCCACATTCTCACTTCATTAACATTACAGATTACTCTACAAATGGGTCCCAGTGCATGCCAGTCCTTAATGGTTTGAATCCTTACATCTAACTTAAATGCATCACGACACAGTTTAAGCCCATTGCTTCATGGAGGTTAAATGAGATTACATAGGTCCTAATCTCAAGTTAGACAGGTGACTTGTGTCAAGTAATATTACTTCGTGTCTAAGACAGTTCTTTTTATGGGGAATGTGATTGGTACATTTTAATATTTTTTCCATTTTTCTTACTAAGAGATAGAGAAATACAAAATGAAAATGTGCTTATAAAAAGCCAATGCAGAAATAGGTGCAGCATGAAAATCCCTCTCAATGGCTCCTACCATTTCTCGCCCCAACTTTAATCAGTTTTAAAGTTGGGTGTGTATTCTCTCAACTCTTTTCTATGAATTGACAGTCTTTCCACATCACATGTATAGAGTTTGTTTTTAAACAAAAATAAAATCACATATCTTTGTACCTTTCCATGCCTGTGGTACATATTGATCTATTATAAAGGAGTTCCTGGAATCATATTTCAACCAGCAGGACTGAGACTTTCCCTATCCAATCAGAGAAGGGCAAGATCTATTCCACCTTCCTCCCCCCCCCCCCATTAGTATCCTACTGACCAATCAGAGTGGCTCTACTCCAACCAATCAGGACAGAGCTTTTTGGACCAATCAAACTGCAATGACTTGGGGTCCTCATTTGAATGCGGACAAACCAATCACAGAGTGGGGTGGGGGCTTCTGTCCAGCTCCCCTCTGGCTTTTGTGGAGCTTGCTTTTCCTTCTCACCAAGGGCTGCTGTCTGCCACGCCCAAAACCGCTGAAGCGATCTCCCTGGGAACAGCTGTAAGATCACTCAATGGAAGCTGACACGCTGGAGACGTCTTGCTGGGAGCGGAAACAGCTGAAGGTGTCTCCTGGGACCCAGCAGTGTGCAGAGGACCTGAGCAGAGTGGAGCCACCTTGCCCGAGGGCTGCCTGGCAGCTGTGCTGACAGTTTTGAGCTGTTTCACAATTGAGCTGTTTGCACCGAGTAAAGTTTCCTTCTTCACACTGCAGGCCACATGGGGGATTCCCGTTGGCATCCACTTGGCTCCAATGATCGCTGGTTGACAAATTTCAGAAAGGGACAGAGAGCTACAGAGGGTGGCTCCCTTTATGTCGGAATTCTCTCCTGAGATCAAGAGCACGTCCTATCTTTGACTCCCTGAACCATCCCAATGAGTCCCTGACTTATTTTTTAGTTTTTGAAATATCCTGATGGTTTCTCGTTCCAATGGCCACCGCTCCCACGCCACACGCTCCTCAGGCCAAGACAGAATCTGCCCCCGCCGTTGTACTGTTGAGAAAAGCGGTGATGTAGGAGCTTCTTTTCATTCTCTTCGTAAAGGCTAAACGGAGACATTCCTGGGAGGTGTGTTCCCTTTGACTCGACCTGCCATTTCTCTGATGATCTGCTTATTTTGGAAACGTGCTGAACTCCATCCTTAGGCCTAAAGGCGGCTCAGCTTGGAGGATTCAGGAATCCATTTGTCCATCAGTTAGGGGGCCCTGGCAGCAGGCGCTCTGTGGGTGGGGCGCTTTGCACTGCCTTCTGCTGGAGGGTCTAGGAGACAGGGCGCACCCCCTGGGGAAGAGTCTCCAGAAATGTGGCCCCTCCTTGGAGGTCAATGAAGGCTCTGCTACTTCCCCCCAGAGCCGTGGTCGGCAAACTGCGGCTCTCGAGCCACATTCGGCTCTTTGGCCCCTTGAGTGTGGCTCTTCCTAAGCCTTAGGAGTACCCTAATTAAGTTCATAACAATGTACCTACCTATATAGTTTAAGTTTAAAAAATTTGGCTCTCAAAAGAAATTTCAATCGTCGTACTGTTGATATTTGGCTCTGTTGACTAATGAGTTTGCCGGCCACTGCCCCAGAGGAACGGACGACTTGGACATGGCAATCCAAACCAGGTTTACAATCTTGATCCAGGCCTAGAAGCGCCAAGTCCATGAGAAAGTAAGGTAATTGCCAAAGAGTTCTGGTCCCTGGGTAGTAAAGGAGCAGGGGACGATGGACTGTCCGGAAAAACACTTCTTTTCAGCGACTAGAAAAATGCAGAGTGATGAGAGCAAGTTCATATTCTCGCTTCAACTGCGCACATAAGCACATGCACACACACATTAAAATTGTTTATTGTTGAATCCCTGTGGCACAATGCTTGTCCACATCTATTACTGAAAAACCGGATGAACCTGTCGGAAGAAGAGCGGCTTTCGTGGCTGGGCGAGTTAACAGTTTCCGTTCCGCATCCCCATGGGAATCTCTGCCAAGATGAACCTCTCCTTCCCCCAGAAGCTTTCAAAGAAATGGAACTTCATAACCTTTTTAAAAAAAAATATGTAAAAAATATGTTTTCATTGATTTCAGAGAGGAAGGGAGAGAGATTGAAACATCAACGATGAGAGAATCATTGATCGGCTGCCTCCTGCACGCCCCACAATGGGAATCGAGCCAGCAACCCGGGCATGTCCCCTTGACCAGAATCGAACCCGGGACCCTTTGGTCCGCAGGCCAACGCTCTATCCACTCAGCCAAACTGGCTAGGGTAGAACTTAATCATCTTGACAGAGGAATTTGTTGTGAAAGACACGTTCAAGGACTGTGAGTCACTTTCTCTCTTTTCCCCTGCCCCCCATGACCTTGCTTCCCGTGACCTGTCCATTGCTACCCATGCCAGTTGACAAAAACTCTATCCACTGCCCATGGGGATCCACTGTGGACGCCTATGCCCCTGTGGGTTTTCTCACTCAGGCTGGCTTTCTGCATGCAGTACTGAGCATCCGGGGATGCAGGCTGGCATTGGGAGCAAAGCTGGTTTCTTTCTTTGTCTTCCCTCCCCACCCCCAACCCCTCTCCTTTAGATGGCCGCCTTCAGCTGTGTATAAATTAAGCACATTCTCATGCTTTTGCAGGTCACATCTGGGATATTCTGGACATCTCCAGGACAAGCTCTGAATTTATGAAACCAGTAATTTGCTGCTCCCAGCTTATAATGCCTGACATTGTCACTGTTTGCTTAGAGTTTTGGTATCTGATGTTCTTAATGTTCAGGTCAATTTTATTGATACTGAACTCCGCGCCCTCATTTCTTTCCCCGTTGCATTTTTTTTTTGAGGCGCACGCAGAGCGGGTACCTAATCTTAATATCTTGTGTTCACAATTCTATTTAGCATGAAATCAGTAACTGACATATTAATTATAATAATCTGTTAAATATACTTTACCTACATGTTAATTATGGGAGACCATTCTCATTTATTTCTCTGGGTAGCCTATTAATTCAACCCAGATGGCACAGCTTTGTGAGACGGTAACACTGAGCATTTGCAGAATAAATCATGTTGCCAAGATACAGCAGCAAAAACGTTATCAGCTGAATAAGCTTTTAGTCTGATAGAACCAGGAAAGAAAACTTACCTATTACTCACAGGAGCTTAGTGAAAAACAGGATTCATATACCAAATGTTTAAGAAAATGCTTTGGGAACCTATCATGGTTTCCTCCAAAAGAGTGGATTCTTTATTTCAGCTCAGTGTCCCATAAATAATTCCGAAAGGGGGAAATGGAGCCCTGACGTGGGGAGTTGGTCATAACGGGGGGTGGGGAGGAGTGTCCGGGGGGAGATGGGGGGAGAAGGCCTCTGTGCTTTCCTTGGGCATTTGGATGCCAAGGCTGGTGTCCCGTGGGGAAGTGAAGAAACACCGCTTCCTGCTCCCACCAGGCCTCGCCCCCTTCCATTCCTTCCTGGGGACCAACAGGAAGGACTCTGGGCTCTGTCTCTTCAGGGCTCTAGTCTGGGCTCCATTTGTACGTGGGAGGCCGATTCCTCTCGGAGTGGGGACAGTGTCAGTGATGAGACTTGGGTTGGTCAATGGGACGCCAGTGATCATCATCTTTCTTGGGGAAGATCTAACTCCACTGGCCAGAGATCCCTTTCGTTCGACAACGTGGTTCAGCAATTTCATGGGCGCCCACTCATTCCTTGTTTCCAAGAAGAACTGTGCTAGCTCTTGGGGAGTCAGAGGGGGACCAGACTCATATGGTCTCTGCCCTCACAGAGCTTAGGATGTGGCGGAGACCATGAAGCAGACGGTTACAATATAGTGTGATTAGCAGGGGTGGGGAACGTCTGGCCCGAGGGCCGTATCAGGCCCATGAAATCATTTGGTCTGGCCCTGCCAAGCCGTTAGGGGTGAGTTAATGACATGTTTGACCAAATGTAGCAGGCTAATGTTTATGTTGATAATCTTGTATGGCCCGCAAATGATGTTCTAAATATCCAAACGGCCCTTGGCAGAAAAAGGTTCCCCTTTTTCTGGATTCGGGTCAGGCTATGGGTGTCAGAACACACAGCAAAGGCCCCCAACTCAGACCTGCGGACAAGGCTTCCCGGGGTAGGGATTTCATGGGCAGCATCTGAAGGGGGAGCAGGAGGGAGTCAAGTGCCGGGGCGAAGAGTGACCCAGGTTGGGGAACAGCATCGGCAGTCAGCGCACCCCCTTCTCCTGGAATTGAGGGGAGCTGTGCGAGTGGAAGGTCAGCTTCAGGGGGCTCAGGGGTTGTGAAGACTTGTGGCCAGATAGATGTGCAGGGGCTCTGTGCACCCTACGAAAGGAGCCCGCCTTCGGGTGGGGGCGGCACTGGAGAGTTTAAGCATTGAGGTGACAGGGTCAGGTTTGGGTTTTAGGAATGTCATCCTGGCTTCGCCAAGGAGAGCAGTGAGTAGGCTGGAGCTGTGGTTGAAGCCAGAGATGGCGGCATCCTGGGCCTGAGGAGAGATGGGTCTGTTTTCACCTTGTCATCCCTGTTAGCCCCGCCTCAGTCTCTTCTGTCGCTCAAAGCCTTTCCTGACATCTCCAGGTTCCAACAGGCTCTCCCTTCTGTAACCTTTAAGAGCAATGTTTTACAGGTTGATGCATATTCGAGAACAAGCAATGACTTTGCTTCTCTGCTCCCATGAACACAGGTGCAGGTGTATACGGGTGCAGGTGTGCCCAGGTGCAGGTGTACCCAGGTGCAGATGTGCCCAGGGGCAGGTGTACCCAGGTGCAGGTGTACCCAGGTGTAGATGTGCCCAGGGGCAGGTGTACCTAGGTGCAGATGTGCCCAGGGGCAGGTGTACCCAGGTGCAGGCGTACCCAGGTGCAGGCATACCCAGGTGCAGATGTGGACAGGTGCAGGCGTACCCGGGTGCAGGCGTACCCGGGTGCAGGCATACGCGGGTGCAGGCGTACCCGGGTGCAGGCGTACCCAGGTGCAGATGTGCCCAGGGGCAGGCGTACCCGGGTGCAGGCGTACCCAGGTGCAGATGTGCCCAGGGGCAGGTGTACCCGGGTGCAGGCATACCCAGGTGCAGATGTGCCCAGGGGCAGGTGTACCCGGGTGCAGGCGTACCCAGGTGCAGATGTGCCCAGGGGCAGGCGTACCCGGGTGCAGGCGTACCCAGGTGCAGATGTGCCCAGGGGCAGGCGTACCCGGGTGCAGGCATACCCAGGTGCAGATGTGCCCAGGGGCAGGTGTACCCAGGTGCAGGCGTACCCAGGTGCAGATGTGCCCAGGGGCAGGCGTACCCGGGTGCAGGCGTACCCAGGTGCAGATGTGCCCAGGGGCAGGCGTACCCGGGTGCAGGCGTACCCAGGTGCAGATGTGCCCAGGGGCAGGCGTACCCAGGTGCAGGCATACCGAGGTGCAGATGTGCCCAGGGGCAGGTGTACCCAGGTGCAGGCGTACCCAGGTGCAGATGTGCCCAGGGGCAGGCGTACCCGGGTGCAGGCGTACCCGGGTGCAGGTGTACCCGGGTGCAGGCATACGCGGGTGCAGGCGTACCCGGGTGCAGGCGTACCCAGGTGCAGATGTGCCCAGGGGCAGGCGTACCCAGGTGCAGGCGTACCCAGGTGCAGGCATACCCAGGTGCAGGTGTACACTGGTGCAGGCGTACCCAGGTGCAGGCGTACCCTGGTGCAGGCGTACCCTGGTGCAGGTGTACCCTGGTGCAGGTGTACCCAGGTGCAGACGTTTGCAGGTGCAGGTGTACGCAGGTGCAGGTGTATCCATCTCCGCTGCATCGTACTGGAAAGAGACTGGTCTTCTAACTTCTCTGAGCCTGTGTCTCTCTTCCACCGACACATGGCTTGTAGCCAACTCTGCACTTGACCTAATCGTTGCTCAGGATGCCATTGGCTACTCGTGCCCCGTGTTTCTTGGGACATTATGTGTTTTGATTGCTCCTCGATCACTCAGTCTGAAGGCAGCTGTCCCTCAGGCTCTCCCACAGTGCCCTGCTCCTCTCCCCATTGACCACGATGTGCCCTTGGAGCTTAATTTGATTTGTTTGCTGTTTGCGCCTTTTTCTGCCTCCACCACTAGCCTGGAGGTCCCGCTCGGGTGGACCCCGTGTCTGTTTCTCCTCACTGAGTTCTGAGCAGGCAGCACAGTGCCTGGTACGTCGGCAGTTGTGCAACAGAGAAAAAGTTGCTTGAGTGACTGTAATTTTTCCAAAGTGGAAGGCCCTTTGATTCTTGGTGAGCCACGGCTTCTCTTTCAAAAAAGATATTAAGGAAGGACTGGGGGCCGGCACATCTGCTGAACCCTCTGAAATCACAGCTGAGCCCCACTCGGCAGCTTGAACATCCACCAGAATCCCACATCCACGACACGGTGAGGAGCTGCTGGCTGCGGAATATAACACTGTAAATGGCACCGCTCACGTCAGTCTGAGTTACTGTTTTCAGGATGACACAGATGTTAGGATAAGGGAGCATAAATGGAAATTAAAGAGAAACAAATTCAGAACAGATGTCAGGAAGCTTTTTTCTTTTCTTTTTTTTTTTTCTTCACGCGGAGAATCACAAATGTGTGCAATGGCCTACCAGGCTCGATTGTTAAGGCAAAGACACAGGGGACGTTCGAGAACTGATCAGATGGCATCGCGAGGGAATTAAGCAGCAAAAGAGGAAATGAGTGTGCATACGGCGACTGGCTTCCCGCTAATCCCCGGCCATGTCCACGCTCTTGTGTTCTTGGTGCCTGACATACTTACCTGGGATCTGCACCCATCATTTCTTTGCTTGCAGTTTTCACAGATGGCATTCATCTCAAAATAGTTGTTTTCACATCATAAAGATGACATCAACAGAGAGAGAGAGAGAGAGAGAGAGAGAGAGAGAGAGAGAGATCCTTTCCTGCAGTTATTTTGTTTGGACGGAGAGTGCTGTGGTTCGTGGAGAATGAACATATAAAATGTACATCTCTATCTAACACCAAAGAGCAGGGTGTGATCACAGACCAGCCAGCCCTCTGTGCTCTCCTGTGAGAGTTCCCGTTCTCACTAAGTAAGTACATGACCGCCCAGGGGTCCATTGGAGGAGTCCCCCAAGGGTTTCTCTGCTCCTGTGTCCCCAGCTAGTGGCCTCACGGTGCCCATATCCTTCTAAGAATATTACACGTCGGGGGGTGGGGGAGGAGGAAGGAAGCTCAGCTAGTTCTTGGCTTTCGGCAGCTACTTGCTCTGAAGGATTTGAACCCGGATGGGCCGATAGGACGTTGGCGGGACCAGGCCCACTGTTTCTCTCTCATTGTGTCTTCAGAGCCACCCTAGAGAGACTGTAACCAGGCGCCCCTTCAAGGGGGTTCTCACTTGGGGGCAATAACTTATGATAATAGGGAAGGAGGGAGAGAATAGCAATGACTCTGTGCCCCAAGGGGAGGTAGTGGAAGATAAAAAGTAGAGTAAAACCTCATTAATCTGGACCCTGCTAATTTAGAATGCATGAATAATTCAGACCCTCTGGCTGGGCTGAAGTTTACCTTTGTACTAGATATGAAAAAAGAGAGAGAGGGTTTGCTAAGCAAATTAGTAGTGTAAACAAGAGGGAGGGTAGGGAATATATAACCTATTTAAGGGAACAAATTGTTTTCACATACTTAGCAAGAACCATCTGCAAAGGAACAATGAGTAGGTCAATTATCAGTAATCCTGGCCTATTCACTCATCGGCTGGGTATCCATACTTAGCACTTAGCAAAATGTTGTCAGCATTAGAAGAAGGAAATGGAACAAGCAGGGAGTGCTTAAGAGTTCATATTTCAGTTGGGTTTACATGGCCTCTCCTTTCATAATTTATTTCAGATTTTAAGACTTTAAAAACCTCCTAACAAATATTTCTTGGGCCCTGTCTATTCCCTTTATTTCTAAGCCTTTAGGGTTGAGCAGCTAGAAAGAACAACGTGTAGAACATGGTTCCGAGTATTGCTGGCCCCAGGGCGAGAGAAGAAAGCTTGTGTGGACAGCTTTTTGGCTATTTAGCAGGAATGGGGCGCTGCAGATTTGAAAGTGTGGGTTCTCATCTGGTCTCTGCTAATAATATTGGAATCAGGCAATCCATTTACTCCCATTTGCGCCTCAGTTTCCACATGTATAAAAGGGATTAGATGAATGATATCTAAGGACTCTTCCAACTCAACAATCCCATTGTCATCATTTATCTTTCCTGGGACAGCTTCTCATCAGCAAAATAGATATAGGTACAGATATAGATATAGATATAGATATAGATATAGATATAGATATAGATATATAGATATCTACACTAATAAAAGAGAAAGATGCAAATTGACCATACCCTTGAGACGCCCACCAGCCGATCAGGAGTGAGTATGCAAATTAACCCAACAAAGATGGTGGGTTAATTTGCATATGCAGGTGCTGAGTGGCTGGGGTGTTCTGCAATGCCCCAGCTGCTCTGGGCCTCTGGGCAGCGTGGGAAGGCGGAAAGGCAGCTCCAGCCAGAGTGAAGGTGGTGCCAGCAGCCAGGGGAAGGAAGGCCCATTCTTGCACAAATCTTCGTGCATCGGGCCTGTAGTAGATATATAGATATAGACATAGATAGAGATATAGATATAATAATTCTCATGTTGT
The DNA here is from genome assembly GCF_028538775.1 of Myotis yumanensis. NCBI lineage: Eukaryota > Metazoa > Chordata > Mammalia > Chiroptera > Vespertilionidae > Myotis > Myotis yumanensis. Next base: position 37,088,587 of record NW_027223769.1, read on the forward strand.
TTTGATAATCAAATGATATAGAAAATTAGAGTATAATTATAATATAAGCAGTAAGAAAAGTGTAGGTCAGAGAAAGTGTTGTGTCTCTGCTAATGTCCTGTCTTGAGAATGGACTCTTGACCCTTCCTGGGGACACCGTGTTTTCCTCTCCTCCTTCCACATCCATGGACTTCCTAATAACGTTTCCCCACTGGGTAATGTTGGAAGTCTCGTCCTCTCCTCCCCGTGGGTTCCGCCGGCACAGCTCTGCATCAGATGCAGGGTGCAGAGCAGAGCCCCTCGCGTTCAGCGGCTCCATGAGCAGTGGATTAGAACCGAGGAGGAGGGAGTCGATGGCTCTCTCAACCAAAGACCTCGAGTTGTGCCGATTTTCATTCTAAAGCTGGGGGTGGATGTGGAGCGGCTCCCTGACATACGTTTGGCTTCAGCCTTTGGTTTATCTCAGTCTCTCACCCTGCCAGTCACTGACTCAAAAAGGAAGTGAATCAATTAAATGTTGATTTTACTTTCCATTTCTGTTTAGGCAATTCTCAAATAATTCTTGATCAATGGACATTAAGATCTTTGCTGCTTAGCCCAGCTGGTGTGGCTCAGTGGTGGAGCATCTGCCCATGAGCCAGGAGGTCACTGGCTCGATTCCCCATCAGGGCACATGCCTGGGGTTACAGGCTCGATCTCTAGTGTGGGGCGGGCAGGAGGCAGCTGATAGGTGGTTCTCTCTCATCATTGATGTTTCTATCTCTTTCTCCCTCTCCCTTCCTCTCTGAAATCAATAAAAAGCAAAACAAACAAACAAAAAAACACCCTCTGCCGCCTAAACAAAGCATCACCCAGCCCTTATTGGATGTAGTCTTGGAGACCAAGGCCATGTTGGGCTGCTTTCTTATCTGTGGTTGGTTGAAGTCGCTTAGGTCCTTAAACATGCTTTAAATATGACTCAGTAGCAGGAGAGCCTCAGAGATGTGCTAGAATCATATGTAAATCTCATTGGTATGTATTGTGTACAGTTACCGGCTCTCTGTAGAAAATGAGAAGAGGCCGAGAGAAAAGTATGGTGAGTGCCATGGATCGTTTTGGTGGGATGAGGGTTTTAAGTCAGAACCTAGGGTCTTGCTGCCCCCTCCCAGCAGCGGACCCTGCCTGGTGGGGACTATTTGGGTGACCTTCATGCACACAAACTCATCAGGCCTGGGAAGTCAGCCTCGATGATATGGCGAACTTTAGTTCAAAGAAAGTCGTGGTGAGGCCCTTTGACATCCTTGGAAACAAACCCAAATCGATGCGCTGCCCTGTGCAGTTGCCGCCGCAGCATTTGTTGTGCCTCTAACATTTGTCAGCAAGACTCACTTTATTTCCCTTTTTTTTTATTGACCGATTGCTACAAGCTCCATCCTGTGAAATGTGCTGTAAGCTTTGCAGACGAGCACTTAGCTGGCAAAGGAAAGCGATGACTTACTGTGTTTGAATCCCAAGTAGGTAAAAAGGTCGTCAAACGTGAAGACCCTCGTGAAGTGACCTTCTTCAAGATCACCACCCGCTACGCTCCACCTCCCAACACAGCCCCGCTTTTATTCTGAAACAGAAATCTGCCCCAAATTTACTTGGCCGGTGGTGTAGGGGACGGTTGCATATAACTGGAAATATCTGGCAAAGTTTCTTTGTCTTTAAATAGACTCCAACTGGAGTTTAGGGTAGTTTTCACCCTCTTAGTAGGTGAAATTTGAAAATGTTATGCATATAATCAGATTGCATAGGTCTCTATACAGAGTATGTTTTTACGTACTGTGCACAAATAAAATGGTTGTAAAGCAGTGTCCTGGAAACGTGGGTTTGGGACTCTAAGATGGTAAATAGATGCTTTATTAGGAACACACAGGAAGGAATGTTAAACCATATCTATTCATTGATAAACTCAGGGATCATTGTTTACAGTGCTTTCTAAAAATTGTAAATATTTTTATTTGATTTAGGGAAAATAATTAGGAGTAATGAAAGAGTTAAATTTCACAAATTTCCTTCTTTCCTTCGAGTGCCTGTCACTTGAACATTCTCATTTATGTCTATTAAAAATTTTTAAAGTGCTCTTTAATTGCCTTGGTCAGTAGTTATTATAGTCAAGATTTCTATTAGTTTTTGACTGTCCCACTTTATTTCCTTCATTTTTCTCATTAAAAAAGACTGGCTCAGAAAAATGAATTCAATTCAGTAGCCCACCACTGCCCATCATATTGTAGATTCTACTAATAAATTACATGGTGGCTCTTACAGAACTCTTGAGACGGCAACAAAGGTCTTGAAAACCGAGGCTGATTGAAAAACATTTATTCTTTTGTGGTTTCTTAGAGAAGATTGAAAACCTTAAAGAACAACTTTAAGACACACAGAGAGGTGATTCAATGAACGCAGTAATTTTACATTTAACTTTATTCACTTCTGTAATTTGGCCCTGGCTATCTTGGTTGACAAACATTTGAAATAACACAAGAAAACAAGAAACAAAATATTTGAACAAATCTGGGCCTTGAAATATAGAGTAGATTATACGAATAGGGGAAAATTAAAATGAATATTAACATGGCAGAGTTATCAAAAGTGGTCTGGATCAAGGAATTAGTTTTCTATGTCCATCAGGTTTCCATCTGTTCCCTGCACAGCAATGACAGCCCAGAAACTGGGCGGGGAAAGGAAAAGGAAGCTGCCCAGTCCCAGAGTGCCTAGAACAGGGGTGGGCAAACTTTTTGACTCGAGGGCCACAATGGGTTCTTAAACTGGACGGGAGGCCGGAACAAAAGCATGGATGGCGTGTTTGTGTGAACTAATATAAATTCAAAGTAAACCTCATTACATAAAAGGGTACGGTCTTTTTATTTTTTAGTTTTATTCATTTCAAACGGGCTGGATCCGGCCCGCGGGCCGTAGTTTGCCCACGGCTGGCCTAGATACAAACATTCTGCTAGAGAAAGAGGCCAACAATGAGCACAAAACAGGTCTCTACCCTCCAGACAATGGAAACCAGTGGTGGAATAATACTGACCGAGCGCCCAACCCAGCCACCACTCATCTGACTCCCCGATTGAGGCGAGGTGATCAACCCCCCCACCCCCACCCCCACCCCCACCAGTCCCTCTGACAATAAAAAGTGAATATCAACTACAGTCTCACTTCTTTTATGTGAGTGTCTGATATATAATAAAAAGATAACATGTGGGAAGGAGAAAATGTGACCCATGATCAAGAGAAAAAATAGCCAGTAGACAGACCCACTCTTACAGCTCTCCTGCATTGAGGGAGGGACTGTACAATGGGCCAACGCTGGAACACAGCTGGTGCTTTCCCATATAGTTAACTACACACTTACTTACCATAAGGCCCACAAGTTCTACTCTCAGGTATTTATCCAAGATAAAACAGAACGTATGTCTCAAGAGAAGTCACAAATGCTTATGGCAGCTTTGTTCCTAAGAACGAATGCCTAGAAACAATCTAAGTGTGCACAAGATGAAAGGATACATTATTTAGGCTGGAGGGAGATATTTCCAGTTGAACAGACAGAACTACAAGAAGGAACAAAGAGCTCTTAATAAAGTACACATGTGAGCATATGTAAAAGGTTATTATTGCCTAAAGCAACAATAAGACTGTCTTCTGGTGCTTTATAACATTTGAAGTAAAATATAAAACCACAATAGCGAAAAGGATAGGGGTGGTAAGTCAATTGTAAGATTACAAATATTAGTGCCGAGCTTCCTGGAAGCCAAAGCAAAAAGTAAAATATTACTATTTCAAAAGTATTTTTGTTCATAAAAACAAGCATTCTTATTTCTTAGGAGAAATAAAACTTTCCTGTGAGGCCTAAAGTAACATTTTATTTTGCTGTTCATAGAGGGGGCACTGAATGTAGTGGATGACGCACTCTAAAACCCCCCTATAATCCATGAAGTAGTGGGTTTGTTTAGTCGTTTCTTAAAGCATCTCACAATATAAACCAAGCATGTCACATCAGGGTATGTACCATGTGATTTATAACTCAGCCCCAACCCTTAATCTTACATTAATATCTTGAAATGACATGCTTGAACATACTTGGAACATACCTAACTCCTGACATAGCAATAATTCCCTTAAATGTAAATGATTTACATTTAAACAAACCAATTAAAAGGCAGAGATTGACAGAGTGGATTAAAATATACCAGCCACTAGACGCTGTCTATAACAAGCTCATTTCAATTTTATTCTAACATTGAAAATATGAAAAGAAACTCATTTCAAATACTAAATACTAGCGAAAATTTGAAACAACAAAAATTTGTAAAGTTTATACTATGTTCATCAATAAAAATTTGTCCAACCCATTGGAAAAGTTATTTGGCAAGTTGCTTATTGAAGGCTAAATTCAAAGCACAAATAAAAATAAAAACAATATAAACACTGGCTAGCACTGAGATTGCTTCTCCCCTCCCCTCAGCAACTTGTAGGTAATATGTTCACTAAGTGAGTATTTTGTACCAAATCGTGATCTTTTTTCCACCTGACTCAGAAACTTACGGAAATTTAGTCCACATCAGCTCTGCAATTGGCCCAGTCAGTTATTAAGACAGAGGTTTGAAAATGTTGTTTTGAACACAAATCTAACTCCCTGATTCCCAGGAGCATGCACCGAAACAAGATTTCAGTAATCTAGGGAAAAAGAAAATATATTTTTGAAACAAGGAAGAGAAAGGACTGAAGTTAATCAGTGCTCAGGTCTACTGTCGTACAGTGAAATATTCTGATTCTTTTTCACTACTCTACTACAGAAAAAAGCAACAGCAACGCTCGCATCAACAACTTTTAATATTTTTACTTTATCTCTTGATGTGGAAACAAACTTTTAGATATTATATGTCCCTTCCTCTTCCAGAAATTGTTGACCAATAGAAGGATTTGTATCACTTGGACAATGCCAGGGAATATTTAATCATCATGCCACTTAAGAATAGGAATAGAGTCTGCATAATCAAGAAGTTTGCCTAATCTTAATACTAAAAACTGATAGCCTCGGTTTGGTATTTAGAGAACATATTCCTGAATAATATATCAGCAAAGATAATATAATATCTCAGGCTCAAATCAGGGGGAAAGAAAATCTCTTCGCATAAATTGCTCCGTCTATATAATCACTCATGGCCCCACACAGGTTAATAAGAAGAGCCCTACAAGTTAAAGTTGCCAAACAATTTTATTTCATTGTAAAAAACAATAAACCACCCCAACCACTTTGGGGTAGTTAGACATTCTGAGTTATGGAAAATAATTCTGCCTGCTTAGTCCTTTTCTGGTGTTATATTGCTGCCGTAAATCGTGGGCAACTTTATGATGGGACTCTTGATTTACTTTTTTAAAAAGATATTAGCTTTATTATTTATTAATTCTAACAGATTTTTTTCTATAAACACTCAATAAATATTAACCTATCTGTTGGATTCTAAATATCTGATGAAAGTGAAAAAAAACAACTATCTGATGGATGGTGGCGACTTGATAACATTCTCCGTTTATGTTGTTTGCTCTTCATTTTTTTTTTTTGACAGAAAAATGTGCAATTAATTAACAGCTCATGTCAGTGGAAGAAAAAGATACAGAATTAATGCAGTGAGTTTTAGATTCTTCTGCCAGGAGTAAATACATCATTACTTCTAGAAGTTTATGGTCTCATCTTTGAAGTTGTCCTAAGTTCAACTTCACTAAGAAGTTCTCTTTAATTTGCTACTAGAAATTATTTTCAATAGAATCAAAGCTCTTATTATTAAACTAGAGGCCCTGTGCATGAATTCGTGCGCCAGTGGGGTCCCTCGGCCTGGCCTGAGGGATCAGGCCAAAACTGGCTTTCCGACATCCCCCAAAGGGTCCTTGATTGTGAGAGGGCGCAGGCCAGGACAAGGGACCACACTGGTGCACAATCGGGGCTGGGGAGGGATGCGGGAGATTGGCCAGCCAGGAGGGACCGCCGGAGGGTTCCAGGGCGTGTCCGGCCTGTCTAGCTCAGTCCTGACTGGCCGGACCCCAGCAGTAAGCTCACCTACCAGTAAGAGCATCTGCCCCCCGGTGGTCAGTGCATGTCATAGCAACTGGTCAACTGGTCGATTGTGCAAGTCATAGTGAGCGGTTGAGCAGCGTTAGCATATCATTAGCATATTACCCTTTGATTGGTTGAACAGATGACCGGACAACTGGACACTTAGCATATAGGCTTTTATTATATAGGACTAGAGAAATGGCTAGTGTCACATATTTATGCTTTCCTTCTGATAAGGAATTTTGAAAATAGGCTTTGCTCTTCAGGCAAGTGTACAAGATTCACACTGTACAAGTATTAATTAAGAGCTCATTATGGTGGACGGCTCTGTGTGTGTGTGTGTGTGTGTGTGTGTGTGAGAGAGAGAGAGAGAGAGAGAGAGAATGGAAGAGAAGCTGAAAAAATACACAGTGTCTCTCCCCAAGGAGAGTGACAGAGAAGAATAATGGAGGCAGAGAGCCACGGGGCAGGAAAGGCTAATGTTTTAGCAATAGATCTTATTTCTATATTTAGTTGAGAAATTTTAAAATTAATGAAAATCTATTATCAAGTTAAAATTGACTCTTCAAACATGCGAACAGAAAAGGTAAATACGGAGCCCATCTGTGTCTTCCCCATACATAAGAAGGATGTGAATGATGAGTGTGTACATAATATTTTGAAACATAGCTCATAGTTCTTGAGCCTATCTATGTGCCTGGCACTGCGCTGAGAGCCTTATAGATGATTTTGCCAACCATTTGCCCCAAACCTGTGAAGTAGGTGCTATTATTATCAACATCTCCGCCCCCCCCCCCTTATGTATGATGGAACAAAAGCTTAGACCATTCATAAAACTGAATTGCACTCTGAGAAAGTTATTCCCTTTTAAATGGTTTCATTCCTTGTGATTTCGAGGAAGAGGAAGTCTCAGAAGCTAACATGTTTTTAACACCTCTGTAGCATTTGCTAATCAATTTCTCTCATCTCTCTCTCACTCTCAGCAAAGGTAGACTAGCCCCAGGTTCTGAGACCCTGGAAAGCAATCGTTTGTAGCTCAATTGTAACATTGTTTTTCTTTAGTTCTATTTTTAATGCATATGTTCTGTTTATGGTCAGTGATGGTAGTTCATCTATAGTAGTACCACAAGTCGCCTTTTTAAATTAATTTAAGTGGAAAAATACTTACAGACATTCTCCCCAATTTCTTGACAACCGTATGAAGGGATGTGTGACTACCCAGTAATGCATGAAAGAAATGGCTCAGAGAAGTTAAGCAATTTATTCATGATGATATAGTTTGTAAGTGGCAGAGCTGGGATTTGATTCTAAGCTTCTCTGATTTTATGTAGTTTTACGTTATTACTTTATTCTCTGTTCTTCTCCCCTTTTTAAGGAAATGAAGGGAAGAAAAATTCTAATTTTTCATAATTACCCTCACCTTCACCATTTCTGGTGTTCATGCCAACGTATAGATCTGAGTTTTCATGTAGATGATGCCCACTCGGGCACATACCCAGGTTGTAGGATCAATCCCCAGTCGGGGAGCGTACAGGAGGTATGGGAGGCAACCATCAATGTTTCTTTCACATCGATGTTTCTCTCTCTCTTCTCTCTTCTTCTTCCTTCCTCTCCCCCCCCCCCAAATCAATAAAACCATACTTTAAAAGAAGAGTTATGTAGTAATGTGTTTATACGAGCACAATTTGTAATAGCCATAAAGAGGAAACCACCCAAGTGCCATCAACAGTAACATAGATAAATAAATGGCGGCGTAGTCACACTGTGGAATGCTGTGCATCGAGTATGAATAATATGCAAACATATCCAACAGTCTGAGCGAATCTCACAAGCATAGAAATTAATTGAAGGCACCACACAAAAGCACATATGAGTATGATCCTTTTCTATAGAATAAAAAACAGCAAAACGAATCTGTGGTGTTGAAATAAAGATAGTGGTTGCCCTTGGGGGAGTGACTGAGAGAAGGCCCTTCTGTGATGCTGGTAATGACCTGTTTCCCCCCCATCCCTTTTTTAAAATCTGGGTGCTGCTTACACAGATGTGCTCAGTTTGTGATAATTTATTGAACTGCATATTTATGACTTTGATCTATCTATCTATCTATCTATCTATCTATGTGTGTGATATCTATTTCTATGTCTATGCCTGTATTGCACTTAACTTTTTAAAATTGGTTGATGGCAGAGTGGGCACAGATGAGTCCCTCTGTCGCTGTTGGTTGGATTGAGCGGACTGAGAACCTTACAGTTACGGGATTCCTCTTCTACCTTGAGTGACTGATCCAGTTGATACCTTGCACGGCCCCTGTAAGAGCCATTGTAAGGACCCCGGGGGCTTGCAGTGGGTTTGGCATCTGTCCCAGCTTCTCTCCTCAAGTGGAAGGTGTAATCTCAACTGCTAACAAACACGTCTCAGGCACCGGCTTGTTCTCTGGCTGAGACCAATGAGCTCGAGAGCGGCTCCGTTTTGCACAGGGCTTCCCAGATGCGCGCAGACTTAGCGGGCTGCTGCACGGAGGGGCTGGCTCGCACCCATGCACAATATAGACGCACGCTCAACACATGTATAGGCGTCAGCTCAAACAGGGCACACTTACAGAGCTTTGTATGGCTATCATGCAGGACATCCTATGCTTTAACTTGTGTAATTATCTGTTGAGTTTAACAATAACTTGTGGCTGAGATTGGCCATGTCTATGAACAGGAGGGATCATACATCTCGTATTTTCCATTATAAACAAAAAAAGGAATCAGGCTGCACCTGTAGCCAGCCTTCCCCGGGGTCTCTCCAGTTGGGCTTGCCTTTTTGCTGAAGCAAACTCCTGAGCTGGATGTTCTATCCGTTGCAACCCAAAGAAATCTAACTGAACCATTAGCAAAAGAAGCGCTCCTTCCTTTTTGGGGACCCGTGACTCCCCATCTACTTGGCCTAGGAATGCATTCCATGCAGCACTGTCCAAAGAGCAGCGGGAGAAATAGAAGGAAGACGCGGAAAGGTCTCTCCAACTTCAGGACGCCAGCGACACCGCCGGTGGAGATGGAGGGGCTGGCTTCTCCGTGGGTTCCACACACATGCCGGCCCCAGTGTTACTTGGAGGAGCAGTGCCATATCCTCAGAACAACCCCGAAGAAGCCTAATTAGCTCACGGGCACAAACCCATGCGTGTTCCTATGTTTGGGCAACACATGGGGGAAGGCTGAGGGATTGAAAAGAGCCTCTGCTGTGCTTGGGAATCAAGTCTGTGGCTGGTGGTGGGTGACTTTAGTCCCAGAGAAGCGCCGTCATGGGTCCTGGAATCTGCAGTTGACGGGCGCGGCTGATGCTATAGTCTGAGTCCATCCACGTGGACCCGGCGGCTGCCCCTCGCACCTCTCCTGGGAAGGGGTCACCTCCCAACCTGGCCACTGCGCCCGGAGTCTTCTAAGGCTTCCCTCGGTCCCCGCCTTTAGTCGGCCCTCAGGTTCCAAATACCAGGTGGATCCTTGTGGGGGAGGGTGGGGGAGCGGCTCTCAGCAGAACAGGGTCACCCTGCACAAAGGATGCGGGGTTCAGAAGCGCCCACACGCCTGACAGAAGGGGGTGTCCGGGGGACGTACAGATGCACAGGAAATGCAGGTGCCCCTTCTTCTTTCTTGTCTGTGTAAAGGAGTCGGGGGGCGGAGGGGAGCGATTGTCCCAGGATTCCCCACAGAAGACTCTAGAGCAATGGTTCTCAACCTTCCTAATGCCGCGACCCTTTAATACAGTTCCTCATGTTGTGGTGACCCCCAACCATAAAATTATTTTCGTTGCTACTTCATCACTGTAATGTTGCTACTGTTATGAATCGTCATGTAAATATCTGATATGCAGGATGCATTTTCATGGTTACAAATTGAACATAATGAAAGCACAGTGATTAATCGCAAAAACAATATGTAATTATATATGTGTTTTCCGATGGTCTTAGGCGACCCCTGTGAAAGGGTCGTTCGACCCCCAAAGGGGTCGCGACCCACAGGTTGAGAACCGCTGCTCTAGAGCATGCCTTCTTCGACAAAGATACAAAGTAGGAAGAAGTAAAGGGCGTTTGGAAGCAATTGGCAGGGAGCCAGCAAAATCAAATAATCTTCCTGCAAAATCCTTCCCCAAGTCTGAGCAATAACCTGGCGGGGCCCGCGTGCGGCAGCTCTGTTTGCTCGGTCGCTGTTTTATTATGTATTTTTATTGCTTATGTTCTCCTCGATCCCCTGTTGATAGAGGGCACTTAACTGCTCATGAGTCCTGTTGGAGGGGGATGCGTTTGATTTCCTGACTGGAATTCTGAATGAATGAGGGGGGAAGGTGCCAGGGGGGGGACGGGACCCGAGCTTCTGGTGGCCCCTCTGAACTCGGCCCTGTCCACCTGCCTCATGCCCCTGGCTGCCTCCCCGCCTCAGGGCCTCCCCAGGGCCCAGCATCTGGGTCTTACTGCAGCCCATGTGGTCCTGCAGGATCCAGCCTCCCCCCTCTCTCTGATCACTCTGTTCTGTTATTCCCACCCCCTCCTGTAGAGGGCGCCAAGCACACCTGGTCTTCTCCCAGTTTTCCAAAGCAGCCCTGATCCCTCCCTTGCAGGGCTCTGCACATGCTGTTCCCTTTGCCTGGAAGGCACCCTCTGACCCCATGAGACGGACCGCCTTCCCATTACACGGTCTCGCGACTCCTTACAGGTGTCCTTCATGGCCCTTGGGCTCCATTTGGGTTTCCCCAAAAGACTATCTGGGAGGTGATTCCAGCAACCGTGGGGAGAGGCAGGGAGGCAGGGAAGGGAGAGGAGACAAGTAGTGTGCTAACAAGTGACTTCCAGCTGCGGGCAACTAGGCCCATTGTCCGGGGAGCCTCTGAGAGACTCTAGGATATAAAGTCAGCAAGCTAAGGTCCTTGGCCTGTTTTTGTAAAAAAAAAAGGAAAAAAGAGAGAGAAATTGTGTTGGAACATGCCCCCCACCCAGATGTGGTGATGGATGTGTTCATTAGCTTGACTGTGGTAATCATTCCACAACGTACACGTATATCGAATCCTCACCTTGCACACCTACGGCTGTCACCTTTTAATTTGTCAGTCACACCTCAACAACCCTGGGGAGGTGCACAGAGGCTCAGGGACAGAGGCTCAGGGACAGAGGCACTGCAGCCGGAGGCCAGTCAGGAAGGAGCTGGGGGCGGCCGGGCATGGCCAGTGCCCCGCGCATCGCGCATGGCGGCCTTCGGCGGTGGCTGCGCGCCAGCAGCACCTGGTGGTTTAAAGATGGGAGGACCCGGCTGTTCCTCGGGCGCCACCACTCACGTTGTGACCGTGGACGAGTGATTTCATCCCTCTAACCCTCAGTCCCCTCCTCCGCACAGCGGGGGCGAGCAGAGCCCCCAGGGGTCAGGGGTGTTGGCGCACTGAATGCAGTAACACGGAGGGCCCAGAGCTGGGCCCGACCAAAAAAAAAGAAAAAGCACCTTCCTGTTACTTACTGATTCTTCTTATTAGTCCGAGTGAGGGAAGGAGACTCGGGGAGGAAATGCCCGGCTCTGCGGGGTGGGGAGCAGCGTGACACGTGCCCAACAAGGCAGGGCTGTCAAAGGAACCAAAGGGCACGAGGCATCCATGAGCATCGTCCCCCCTCCCCCCGCAAGGGTCACACATCTGCTTCGAGTGGGACCTTTCCTTCCATCCCTTTCCAAATAACCATTTGCCAGAACAGTTTTATTAACCTTGAAACTTGTCCAATCTGCCGGGAATAAAATAGACTACGGCGATATGTGTGATAATGAAGTCCCCGGCAAACCTGGCCAGCCAGGGACACAGGGACTCCCTCCTGGCACGTAATTAAGTGTTGTTTTAAATGCTGACTGTGATGGGCAGGCAGAGCAGATCCCCCCAGGGTGGCGTTCACGCGGCACACGGCCAGGGGGGAGGCGTGGCTTCACTGTAATAAAGAGGTACCGGGCCCTGGCTGGTCTGGCTCAGTGGATAGAGCATCAGCCTGTGGACTGAAGGGTCCCGGGTTCGATTCCAATCAAGGGCACATGCCTGGGTTGTGGACTCGATCCCCAGTAGGGGGTGTGCAGGAGGTAGCTGATCGATGATTCTCTCTCATCATTGATGTTTCTCTCTCTCCCTCTCCCTCTCCCTTCCTCTCTGAAATCAATAAAAATATATTTTTTAAAAAAAAGAAGTGGGAAGGCCAGATCGGGCTAAGGGAGAAGGGGATCCTCTGTACAGTTACAACGGCGGCCTCTGCCCATCCTCTGGGGAAGGAGCTCTGCTGTGGGCCGCCCTGCAGAATCATCCCAAATGGAGACGAGGCACCATAAGCCAATCTTTTAAAAACATTAAAAAAATTTTTGTCAAAGAGTTATGTCATTATGTAGTTGCTAGAGCGGGAGGATAGAACTTCTTTTATTTAACAGCTTTTAGCTTGCTTTGTGACTTGTAAATATCCAGACATATGGCATGTGGGCTTCTATTTGCAGTCCTGCCTGGGCCTTGCATACATCGGAGGCGGCCACAGGGAGGTGTTCCATCTCAGAGGCCTTGAGCCATGTAGGTGGGTACAGGTTGGAGTTGGCACGAGCAAGGAAAAAAGGCTTGCCGCTTTCTGCCTGGGTGACTTTGATACCAGAGGTCGATGTGGTCATTTATCATTACATTTTCCTTCCTTTCTTCCTCCCTTCCTTCCTTCCTTCCTTCCTTCCTTCCTTCCTTTCTTTCTCTAATATATTTTTATTGGTTTCAATGAAAGGGAGAGAGAGAAACATCAATGATGAGAGAATCATTGATTGGCTGCCTCCTGCATGATTGGGGATCAAGCCCTCAACCGGAGCATATGACTAGGAATTGAACTGTGACCTCCCGGTTCATAGGTTGATGCTCAACTCCTGAGCCACCATGGCCAGGCTCTTCCACTGGTTCCAATAGGAAAATGCTATTCCAACTCTACCCAGTAATACTCGTAGGCTGCCTGTTGCCTTCCATAGGAGACATTCAACCACCGGATCAATCGATTGATTTATTGATTACTTCATTTACTAATCATTTACTGGGCAGGTATCTACTGCTCATACAAGGCTGAACAAGAATTTTCAAGAACTCGCAGTCAGCCACCATTGATTTGTACATCATCTCTTGCAAAACACAGTAATTAAGCTATTACTTATGTGCCCATTCTTCATCTAACAAATATTTCTCGCATGTCTGGTTTTTGTTAGCACTGTGCTGACGCAGAGGCAGCGAGTAAGACAGACGTGCTACCTGTCTCTAAGGAGGTTCCAGCGTGCAAGGCACTCTGTTAGGCATTGTTAGGCACTCAAAGGTGACTATGATGGATGAATAGGGACATGATGAATGGAGGCTGCCTCAAGTAGGCTCCAATTTAATGTAGACCATGAAGCACATACCTAATTGAGATTATTGGAAGACAAGGAGTAGGAGAGAATCCCTCCAGCTGGGGAGATTACACAAACCTGCGCCAATGCATTTGAACTGGATAATTAGGAACGCCATTTGTTAAATGTTATTGTGTGCCTTTAGAGATGGGAACACTTCAGAAGGCTGAGGCAGTTGTCCAAGGTTCCTTAGCTAGTGGAATGCGATAGACAGAGGGAAGGTGGGAGAAGGGACTTGAATCTATACATATCTATTTGGCACCAAAGCCCCATGGACTTGTGCACTTTCCCAGCCAGATACTAAAGGGTATTTGGGGGAATTTCTCAAAGGGAGACAGATAGAAGCTATAGAAGTGTGAGGAAACCATAGTAGCAAACATCTGCAGAAAAGCATCTGTAAGAAGGATGCACAAGAGCAGATGTATGACCTCTTCTGGTCCCAGGATTCTAGGCTTCCCAAAGAATCCCCGGGGGAAAGAGATGCTGTAGCTGGGCTAGAGAACAAGAATACGGTGGCCATGGCAGGAAAGCTTAGCACAACGTGAAAGAAGAAAAAGATAGTCACCAGATTCAAAGTGAGCTGCATGGAGCATGGTGTTCTCTCGCTGTAGTGACTTTTGAGTCCTTCCAGGGCTTGTCATCAGAGAATGGCTCCCTCTTAACGAAACCTTATGTGAAAGGAAGCATCTTCTCATTCATACATCTGGTCTTGGTGTTCTCCCAAAGTGTGCGTGCGAAACAAACGCAAAGCTCCAAGACTGTACCCATTCGCCAGAGCAGAGATCTCCGCATGTTCTTTAGCGGCCTCAGCACTGAGTGGACTGGAATTCCATAGAGATCACGTTACATGGCCGACTAAGGAGGAGGGGGATATTTTCAGTACATGCTGTACATAACATCAGCATATGCTCCCGCAACATGCTTTCATCTCTATTTGCGGCTCCCTCCCCCTGTGACTTGTGATTTGTTCATAAATAATATAAAATCTGAGAGCAAATGGAGGAATTTTATCTTGTTCCATCAAAAGGATTTCTGTTGGAGAGGGAATTTTTTTCCCCCTGCTAATGGTCTTTAAATATCTTAAAAGACTGGCTGTGACTAGCTACAAATGCCTTCATGTTGAAAAAAAAATTTTTTTTTTCCGGAGAACTCTATTAGAGCGTGGGTCTTGAAAATGTAATAAGGTAGACCATTTATAATAGAAGGCATTATAGCTCCATTATTACAAATTGGCAGTCTATCCATCTTTGGGAATTAAACCTTTGGGAACCTCATTGTATTTACCTTGATGGGACCCAAGAACAATAAATACCAAGGCTGATGCAGATTTCTTTTGGAAAAACACACACAAAGCAATGGATCAAAGTGAGTATGTCTGCGTCTCCACTACATAGCAGGCTCACCGAGAACAGGAAGCAAAGCTGTGTATCTTGCATAGCAACAGGCGTAGTGACCTGCTTACTGGGGTGCAGGAGCTGACTCGAGCTGGTTGATGCAAGCTGCAGGAATTTTGCAAGCCGATTGGAACACCCGTGGCAGCTTGAAATTGGTGATAGTGGGAATATTTACTCCACAGAAATTGGCAAACATTACAAATAAGGATTTTTACATTTTTGTTTTGTTTTTCTGAGTTTGGGTTTTTCAACACACTCCTGCTTAAAATCCAGCACCCAGGGAATGTTTGCTCATCAGAATTTGGGAGCTTCTACTCTGGGGGAAATAACAGCAACGACAAAAAATCCTAAACTAATGCTTTATGATTGAGACTGAGATATCTACTCTTGCCACTTCTTTTTAACATTGTACTGATTCTAGCCAGAACAATTAGGTCCTTCTTTCACTTAGCTCAACTCAACTCAACTCAACTCAACTCAACTCAACTCAACTCAACACAATTCAACTCAACTCAACACAATTCAATTCAATTCTGCTCAACTCAGCTCAGCTCAGCTCAACTCAACACAATTCAACTCCTCAACTCAACTCAACTCAACTCAACTCAACTCAACACAATTCAATGGTGCTCAACTCAACTCAACTCAGTTCAGCTCAGCTTAACGCAACTCAAGTAATGTTAGTGGTGTTCACTAATGGAGTCTTTCTTTTGCTAAAAACAAGTGAGCAGGTAACAGTCATTGTGTTATTTAATCTTTATAGCAGCCTGTCAGATCAATATCGTGCTTATTCCTGCTTTATAGATGAGTACATAGAAGCTCAGAGGGTGTAAATAACTTGCTAAAGATATCTCCTAACCAGTTGAACGTTGGAGTCGGAATTTTGATCCAAGCCTGTCTACTTGCTAAGTTTATGCTCTTAGCCATTGCCTTTTTGCAGGACTACCTACATAATTTGTAGCACCCAGTGCAAAATGAGAATGCAGGGCCCTTTGTTAAAAAATTATGCAGGATTTCAAGAGGGAGACAGCAGAGCATTAAACAAAGAGTGAGGACCTTCTCAGGGCAGGGCTGTGTTCGACTGCACATGTCACACACCTAGGAAGCTGGTCCCGCCTCTGTTCCTCCCATTTTCCTGATGATAACAATGACTTTGGAGAGGTACATAGATTTTACAGGTCTCTAGGTCTCTAGTCACTCCCCTGGTGAACCCGATAGAGGGGGTGGGGGTGGAGCCCTGA
This sequence comes from Myotis yumanensis, assembly GCF_028538775.1. Classification (NCBI taxonomy): domain Eukaryota; kingdom Metazoa; phylum Chordata; class Mammalia; order Chiroptera; family Vespertilionidae; genus Myotis; species Myotis yumanensis. The sequence goes on from NW_027223769.1 coordinate 37,104,680, forward strand.
AATTTGTATTTCTAACAGGTCCTTTAGATGATTTTTGACTGCCAAGTGTAGGGCGCGGCTCTAGAGTTAAGCCTCGGATTGACCTGTTGCAGAGCCACAAACAAGTCCCAGCTTAGAAGGCAGAGCCCTCTTAGCATAAGTAAGCTTGACCTTATGGCCGCCCCCTAGCTCCTTCCTAGGTAGCTCATGGGCTGTGGGAGATGCAGCAAGTGCTGCCAAAACAAGTGAAACTCACAAGAACATTGTAACTATGTTGACCACTACCTTGTTTTTCTCTGACTATAAAATAAAGCCTTGCCCTAACCGGTTTTGCTCAGTGGATAGAGCGTTGGCCTGCGGACTCAAGGGTCCCAGGTTTGATTCTGGTCAAGGGCATGTACCCTGGTTGCGGGCACATCCCCAGAGGGGAGTGTGGCAGCTGATCTATGTTCCTCTCTCATCGATGTTTCTAACTCTCTATCCCGCTCCCTTCCTCTCTGTAAAAAACCAATAAAATATATTTAAAAATAAAATAAATAAAATAAAATAAAGCCTCAGCTTGCTGGCTGGATCCCTCTCTGTGGCCTCATCCAGGCACAGGAGACCCACGGAGCCCCAGCTGTATTCTCTTTGTCTGTCTTTTCTTTAATCCTTCACCACCCCTCCTCAGGCTCACCAAGCCCTTGGCGGTGCTGGCACGTTGGGGAAATTGCAATGCGCTGTGCATCCTGGCGTTTTTGGAGCACCTGCTCTGTGCTTAGCGCTGTGCCTGTGTGTGGGTTTGTGGCAGAGGGGCTGAAGATGTTGTGCAGTAGAGTTCCCATGTTCCAATCTTGCCCCCTCTGACACCTCTGAAACCAGAAATGGGGCTCCTTTATTCCCCCAAGTTGAAGCTGCCTGAATTTTAAAGCACTGCACAATTTATTCAGAGGAAGCCTTTCAAGGAGGAGTGGGAGCCAGGCCACAGGATTCTAATCTTGAATATTCAGGGAAAGCAGCATGTCCTATTCAACACGGCTGATCAATAATGAGTGCATTCACAGTCTAACTGTGTGCATTATGTACAGATACAAAATATACAATGCCCCCAAAACGGGAGAGACATTTCTGATTGAATTTTTTTGTTTGGGTTTATAAAAATAACTTGTGGTGCATCAATTACTCTCCATTTCCATGGATACAGGCAATACTTTATTATGTAACTCTACAGCTGTGCCGGTTTTTAATATAAAACCCAGATTTTTTTTTCATCTATTTCTCTTTCATAGTTACTGAACTGAGATAATAACATCTTTTTACCTATGAATGTATTCAGTCCCTTCCCCACCCCCCCACCATCCTGCAAACTATTATTGATTAGAATTTCATTTTGTGGCTTTTGTAATAAAATCTCCAGTAAATGTTACCATTGCAGGCAGTGGAAGGACGGAATGGGGGAAGGGCCTTCTGTATGTATGTTTGTATAAACATGTAAGAATAAAAAATGCCATGTGTGTGCACACACTTCCAGGTCTAACACGTGAACACCTGGGCATTGTGCTGGCTTCCAATGTGCTCCGGGGCAGTTTTCAAATGACGATGAAATGTTGAGAAAACCATCTTCTTCCTCTTCTCCTGAAAGGGGTTCTGGGCTGCAAGTTCTGGTGTGTCCTGATCCTTTAGTTCCATGTGATTTTTTGGGGGGAGGGGGGATGGGGGAGGGGAGGCTTTCCTTCCACGTGCAGCTGGAGGTCAAAGTTCTCTCCTCTGCACATGCTTCTACACTATGGCCTGTGGTTTTAGTCTCTGAAAAACAGATCAGCATCTCGTTAGCTGGTTCTGTGGTCACAAGAACTCTGTTTCCATGCTTTTTCCTTCACGGAGCCTCAGGGTTCTCAGTCTCCTCTATGTATGAAATGGTCATCGTAATCTCAGCCCTACCAGTTCACTGAGGTGTCGTGAGGACCTAATGAAATCTCTCAAATTCAGTGTCATGCACACACCCCAAGGAGTTGCATCCGGACCAGTGCTGATGTGTCTTGGTCCACGATGGCAAATCTATGCGTGAATGATGTCATGCGCCCTTTCTTACCTGTGATGGACATTCTCAGTGGGTCCTAGCACTCTCTCTGCCTCAGCCCAAACGTGGCCTTCCAGTCTTTTCCACACAACTCTCCATGCAGCCTCCACCACTGATCACAGCATGAAACTCTTTTGTGGTCCCTGGTCTAGGTTCTTGAATGGTTGGGGTTAGGGTTGTCGTCTGGGGGTCAATTTCCCAATTCATCGTGGGGGAGGCGTAAAGGGATAATGATGCGTTGCCACCATTTTGAAAGAGACAAAGTGGTGTACCCGTGAGGCAAACCTAAACAGGAATTTCGGGGTTGGGAGAAAAGGGATTGCCATGTTAGCTCTTTAAGCATCTTTGTTATCATGAATAACAAGAGAGCAGCAAGGTTAGCGGAAATCACTCTAATTGCTTCCCTCCAGGCTGTGAGCCTAGACCTGAACCGTCTGACAAGTCAAAACACCACACAGCCTTAAGTCAAGTCATTATCGCTCTCTGCTCCTGGGAATCGAAGAAAGCGAGCCTATAGGCACAGCCCGATGCGGAGGGAAATGAAACATATGAAAAACAACTCACGTAAATACACGTTTTGAATAGTTGTAGATGAGCGCGTTTGCATACCCATTGGTATGTGCACCCAGAAGTGAGCAGCCACATGCAAAATGGTAACTCCGCCAGCCACTGATGAGAGGACTCAAGTGGCCTCCAGACGGGGACCTGAGGCTCCAGAAAAATCCTAATGCAAAACCCACAGCAGCTGCTCTGCCTAGGGCTCTCTCCATCTTGCCAGTGGATTTGCAGGGCACACCAGCCAGAGATAATCTCCTACCTTCCACAGTGGCTCGTAGGCCACCAGAGGCGTGGGCTCAGTGCCTTTGAGACACCCCCAGCTCCCACCCCCATCTGGGCGCTGGCTGGCTGAGTCAGAGCTGGATTCCTTGCTCGAGCTGAACCAATGGGATGTTCTCTCTCCGCACTGAGAACTATACTCCTCGTCTCCAGTAGGTGTCATCGGGCCTAGCAGCCCTAGAGGAGAGGGGAGGAGAGTTCAGGGCAGGTGGCACGGGCTGCCTGCAGACAGGGCAGGGGTGCTCTCGTGCAGAGCGGGTGGGGAGGGTTGGCGCTGCCTTCTTAAAACAGAACCCTTTGTTTTAATTTTTATGTTTTGATTGACTTCAGAGAGGAAGGGAGAGGGAGGGAGGGAGAGAGAGAGAGAGAGAAACATCAATGATGAGAGAGAATCATTGAGCGGGTGGGGTTTGAGCCCATGACCCGGGCATGTGCCCTGAGCAGGAATGGAACTGTGACCTCCCGGTTCATTGGTCGATGCTCACCCACTGAGCCACACTGGTCGGACAGACTAGAACCCTTTAATTTCAGCGAGCTTAACGGGGGTGGGGGAGCTTCTTTTCTCTGCAAGCAGCCCTGTCCTAACCCAAACTGCTCCCCCACATCTGGGCTGGGTACCTCGGGGCGCACGAGCAGATGCTGAGGCAGCAGGAGAGTGACTGCATGCGGCACACGGCTGGTTTTCTATTTTAAAGCGTCACCACCGAGCTCCATCCTGAGAAGGAAATGCCCTTCCCGCCCCTTGGATGGTCTCATTCGGGGCTTGTGGCAAACACCTGAGACTTGCTGATGTCCTATTTCAACAAAGAGAGGACGGGCCTTGGCTAAGAGCCTCAGCAATCAACATGATGTGGCCGGGATGTAGTAATATTATCTCACATTTAATTTCAGGCTGCCTTCTTTTATCGCAGGTGAGCTTACATTTCCATTGCCCTCATTCCGACCCATAGAAGCCATGAGACATATATTTTTAAAAAATGTTGTGGTTTAACGCCATTGGCGTTTAGGGGTGATGTGTTCCACAGTGATAGATAATGGGGATGGGACCCAGGCCAGATAATTCAATGGAGGGCCATTAACGTGGGGAACTGGTTCGAAAAATGTTGGCGGGGCACTCTAAGGGCTGATGAGGTGGTGAAGCCACCCAGAGTGACAACAGCAGGAAGTCGCTCTGCTTATAGGATCAGAGGGACAAAGAGAGCAGCAAGGAACCTCCCCAGAGCAGGAACCATCGTGGGGACGCCTGGTGAGACCTGGAACTTCAGCTACTGCGAGACTCCAAAGGCAGGGGGTGATGGTGGTGGTGATGGCGGTGGCTTGGGTCACGTGTCCACGCCCGCCCCAAGCACCCGGACCCAGGAAGTGGAATGCGAGGATTGTTCAGACTCGGCTCATGGGCCCCTCCCTGGAGGCAGGGCATGAAGTGGGTGGGGCAGGAGTCAGCCTCACCTGGGTAGAAGGACAATTCACATAAAGAAAATGAAGGTGCTTGTCCCTTCCTGTTGGATGTTTAAGGACAACCTGACACTTCAGTTGTGCCTCCTCATCTTTCAGCTTTAAAAGAGAAAACACATTGTAGAGCCCCAGGTGGTATTTGGGCCCGTAGAGAACGCCATCTGCATCCCAGGGCCAAACCAAGGTTCTTCAGATGGACTTCAGACTCTGTCTTCACACCAGGCTGCCACGTAGGCCTGGACTCCTTCACTCATTGGCCCCCAAACCAGCCTCTGACTAAACAGAACCATTATGGAGCCATTACGGTGCCATTAAACATGAAGGCTGTCAAAGAATTCCGGATAGCGATGTTGGAAACGGAATTCCCAAAGATTTTTATTTTCAATAACTGAATGGTCTTGAAAAAGGCAGTGGAACACTTTCAAGAAACATAAGGTAATAAATCCATCACAGCCCCTCTGACTCCACTGCGCTGTCTTCATATTTATGGCCGCTTACGGAAACCTGCACTGTTCATTCTTCTCACTCTCCCCCTACGCTCTGCAAAACTCAGGGAGATAGCTAGGAAAAGCATATTTATATTTTAAGAGATCTATAATTGCTTTCCGTATTGATTACCAAAACCGGTCTTCAGAATAGCTATTGGAATGTGGGCCCTTTTAAATTTTATTTTCAATGTTTGTTTTTTGTGAAAGGATGGTATTAGTTAGGGTTCCTTGATTATAGGCAATGGAAATGGACTCTAACTAATTGAAGAAGATGAAATTTATCAGCAGGCTATCAGGAGCTTGCAGCATTGTCGAGAGCCTTGAGTCTGAATAAGAATGAACAGCAACCAGAGCGCTCGGGGGATGGAAAATAGGACTTCCAGGAAGGTTCTCCTAGAAGAACAATGTGGCCAGAACGCTGCTGCCGCCGCCACCGCCCATGACAGTACCTCTCCTTTATTCCACTCTCTCCTCAGAAGGAACACCTGACTCCTTGAGCTTACATCCTATTTCTGCTCCCTGGTGGTACCGAGTTGGGGAGAGAAAAGGTCATCCCTTTGGCTTCCATAGTGGGAAATAGGCACCTGATTTGCTCTGTCATCCAGGTGACCCAATGGGAGAGGTAATTTCCAAAATGGAAATCACTGAGCCGCTCAAAAGTGATGTGAGTGAAGGTCAAGCCAGCTGCTCGAAGATATACCCCTCGTACTGTTCATTGGCTTAAGAGGATACGTTTATTTCTCCCTAAATAATAGTCCACTTTTGCTGTTCCTCATTACTCCTTTCTTGTTCAAATAATTTTATTGAAGTACTAGAGGCCCGGTGCACAAAATTCGTGCAAGGGACTCGGCCCTCGCAGTCACGGTGGCTTGCCTTGGCCCTTGCAGCCCCGGCTTCATCCGGAAGGTCGTCTGGAAGGGCATCCGAAAGGTTGTTTGGCTGTCCAGTCTAATTAGCATATTATGCTTTTATTATTATAGATGACTGACACTTGAAAACCTGTACATATTTAATTTATAAAAGTCAGTAAGTTTGGGTATGAGTGTACACTCATGGGAACATCACTGCCATCGACATCATATCCATTACCTGCAAAATTTCCTTCCACCTCCATCATCATCATCATCATTAATTATTATGGTAAGAACACTTCACATACGATTTACCCATTTAACAACTTTCAAGTATGCAATGCTCCTATACAGTATTGTTGGCCAGCGACACTGTGTTGTACATTAGGTCTCCAGATTATACGTATCCGTGTAACTGAAAGTTTGCAAGACCTGTGATCTTCATTTTCCTTCCAGTGTATTACACCCAGAGTTGGCACCAAGTGATGCCATTATGCCCCCATAATCTCAATTGCCCCCAGGTTTTGAGATGGTAATTGCTGGCATCTTAGTCTTCTAACTACTTCTGGAAGGGCATCTTCAAGCCCTCCTTCCGGCCAGCTCGCATCTCCCGGACCCCATTTAATCTAGAAATTCCCACAATTCCACTGAGTCCTCTCCTCCCTTCTTTGTGACCAGTCCTTTGGGTTCTTTCTCTTCCCTTCCTCTCTCATTCCAGATCTCTATCACCTTTGGGAACTGATCACTGAATGCCTCAGGGGGTGGGGGGTGGGACAAAGACTCAGCCTAGAAGAAGAGATAGGGGCTTAGAAAAGGCAAGTTGTGGCGAGTGCAGGGTGCCCCATGGACATCACACAGGCCAGGTTTCAGTGGCTCCAGGCGGAGATGCAGGAGGAGATGGGAGACAGGGCTGTTAACGCATCTCCCAGATGCAAAAGAGGCCGTTTCTCTGGGTGAGAGATGCTATTCACCAGGGGAAGCGTTCTTTATGGAGCAAGCCCGTTTCTATGTGCCCAGGCTGTTTGCTGAGGCTAGGGGCGGAATCCACGCAGTGTATTCAGAGAGCAGGGCCTGGGGCGGGTGCGCCAGGGAAGGCCAGCCCAGAGCGGGATTTTGCACATTTTCTGGGTGTCTTTGGGCCCGGCCAGAACTGCAGGTTCCAAAGAGCAGAATCTTGGTTATCGGGTTCCTGCCGATCAATTGATCAGGATGACGCTGCTTTGAATCATTGAATGTCCCCCTTCGTGCAAAAGAAAGGGGGAGACTTGGCTTCGGTTCTGAATGTGCAGGGTAAGGAGCCCAGAGGTCCTTTCTCTTTCTTTGCAGCTCTCTCTCACTCGCTTAAATAAGGAGAAAGGCTATATTTTTCCATGGATTAAGTCCAACACAGAGAAAACTGTCAGTGTGAAAACAATGGAATTTATCTCCACTGATATAGCTTGACACTGGGACAAGTGCCTGAGTTGTTGCCATAGCAATAACTGTGTCGGACTTATGCATGCGTTTGCTGCTATAGGATTTTGATTAATGGCATTGACTCAGTGGTGGGAAGAGGGGAGAGACCAGGCCAAAGGCCCCAGGAGGGAGCCAGGCTGCACGGGGTGTGCTGTGCCCACTCGGAAGGGTGGCAAGTGGGGTTGGCGAGAAACCAGTTAAACAGGGGGCAGAATCCCTTCTCTGGAGCAGCATCTGCAGGACAGCAGTGCCTGAGGCAGGGGTCTGGGAGGAGGAAGGTGGGTGGGGGGGGCGGGGTGCTGGGCCAGGGCTTGCTCAGGGCTGGAGAGCTAATGCAATCCCATTTCTATTGGGTGCTTCCTATGTGCTTGCTAAGGAGTTTATGCGTCTCAACTTATTTAACCCTTGCAGGAACCCTGTGAGGTGGCTGTTATGATTGCTTTTCTGATAAGGGAGATGGGCACAGAGACGTTACTTAACTTTCAAAAAGTCACACAGCTAGTGAGTGGCAGAGCTAGGTTTCAAACCCAGGCTGTCTGGCTCCTGGGGCTGAAATCTTTTAGTCATCCTTGATGATGGTTTCTGATAATATGCATGCAAATTGATTTTTGATTAGGTCCAATTATATGCAATTGCTGATAGGTAACTTTTTTTTAACATTAAAAAGACAATATCCTATGGTCCAGTCTAATCTATCGAATTCAATTTGATCCTGTCCTCTGTGAACACTTGAACCCTAATATACACTCTCCTGTCCACATATCAGATATTCTTAAAGTGGGACCCAACCTATATTTATTCTTATCCTAACATGTCTACCATGGCACCAGGCCTTGTCTGATTTTTTCACCTTCTCAGACCACGAGGAGGCCCAAGCTAAAACAAGGAGCTCCCATAAGACGTGCCAGTAGGCCCTAGCTTTTCCTTTCAACCTCGTGTAGTAGCTATGCTCTTGCTCTCATTCATTCACTCTCCTCCCTGTAAGGGATTTAGACTTCCCCGCGCACTGCCGTGTGACTTTCAGGGCCTCGCTGTGGGAGAAGTGTACTTCCTGCCCCCTTGACATCAGGCCTGGTCCTGTAACTTGCTTTGGCCAACAAATTGTGATGTATGACCCTCTGGGCGGAAGCTTTAGGACATCGCATGGTTCACTCATAGTGTTCTTTTCCTTCTGCCACGAGCCCGGGATCTCAGGTTGTGGAAGACGTGTGGAACAGAAGGGTATAAGCTCATTTTGGCTACAGCAACCTAGGGGGTTAGAGAAATAAACCTTTGTAAGGCACGGACATGTTGGGGATTATTTGTTACTGAAGCCATCGCTAGCCAGCACTGACTAACATACCTTGTTAGCATCAGATACTATGTTAAGAGATTACTTTCCAAGGGACTCGCTGTGGGTAAGCGTTGTGTAAGCTTAGAGCTCTGTGGAGTGTTTTGGTTTATGTGCACTCGCGTGTGTGGATAGTATGAGACCATCCAGCTTTTCTGGATCCAATAGACAATGGATGTACCAGCAACCTTTAGGAGAATGGGTCCAAACCACATGATCACAGACCCTTTGTGAGAAAAGAGAGAGAGAGAGAGAGAGAGAGAGAGAGAGAGAGAGAGAGAGAGAGAGAGAAAATTGGTGTTCAAATAGCTTTGGAAATACGTTTGGGTTAAATGAAGTTAAGCAGGCTTCTTTCCAGCAAGACCTCTCAGAGCTTTTAACATGCAAGGGTGAATCTCTAAGGGAAGGGGGCGTATATAAAATTCACTGTTTTCCAAATAGTTTGCTCATAGGACTCCTCTTTTTCATCGAGCATTTTATGGCTTCACATTCTGCAAGGATCTCAGCAAATGCTGCCTCTGGTGGCAGCAGAAGTGGCCCATTTCTCCCATCCCTCCCATCTCCTGCAGCCATCTCTCCTTGTCACTGTTGTCGTCTCCCTGGCCTTTGTCTTCTCTGCTCTCCTGTCCCTCTCCAGACCCCACTGTACCCGGCTCTCCTCCCCTCTCCTGTTCACTCTCCTCACCCCTTTCCTCTCGCTCTCTCGCTGGCTTTTCAGGAGGCCAGCGGGCTTTGCTCTGGCCAGATGCCCCAGGGGCATGTCCTGCCTGATCGTCCAGTGCCATTCCTGAGAAGTAGAGCCCGCCATGGGCCCGCCCGCCCGTCCTAGGCGTGGCGTTCATGCTGAAGTGATGGGCTTTAACATCACACCAGCCTCCTTAAGGGGAGATCCTTTGTTCTAGACTCAGACAAAGCAGCACAGTCGGCCTTAAAAGAAAAAAAAAAAAGCTGTTTCATTTTATATTGGAAAAATACAATGTGACATCTGGAGAATAAATTGTTCAGTCAGCCAGAAATACGCCTTGTAAAAATTGCTTAGGTTTCTGTAACAAGATTATTTACTGCGAGTGTTCACCTATAATACAGCACACTTTTGAAATGGACCTTTTATGAAACACATCAAGAACTGTAGAAATGTATTCAGTGCGTTAATCTACAGCGCGGCACCCTTTGCCACACTTTCCGAGCAGATTTCAAAACTCAGACCATCTAATGAGATAGAAAAAAGTTATTCTTGTCCTATATTCATTCCAGTCATGTTCTATATGGAGCCCTGGGGATATTTAACATAATGCAATAGGTTTTTCAACACACACACACACACACACACACACTCACACACTGACACACACACGGTTACACTCTCACACACAAACAAAAAATACGGCTGTTCAGACACGTATTCCGTTTAGGGCGCGCTAGCCCATATTTCAACAGCCTGCGTGCAAGGCAAAGGCTGGCTCTTTTAGATCCCAGAACTGTATAAATATTTAAAGATCTTGATTTAATCCAAATGAGAGATCGCTCAGGTGTTGTCAGTTACTTGCCATAACTCCTTCTTTGCTGATCAGGGGGATGACAGTTTGGATAGCAATCTCCTGGCAACCGGAGGCACTGCCTCAGTGAGAATCTGGCAGCTGGGATGGGGCGGGAGGTGGCTGAAGCAGGTGGAATGTGGAGAAGTGGGTCAGGAGGGGAGGGGGGGCAGGGAAAAGCATGCCCTATGATGGCCTGCTTCGCTGATCTTGACCTTCCTTGGTGACTCTGATGACAGAGATGGGTTCTTCCAGCCGGGCAGCTCAGGAGTAGGATGTCCACACCCTTCTGCCTCAAGTCAACTCAACTGCTCCCTTGATCCAATGGATATCAGTTCTAGAAGGTTTGGAGCCGAGGAGACACCTGCTCCAGATGATGGCTCCACCTTCCCAATGACAGGCCCGGGTCCTCCAAGCACACCTGGGCCCAGAGATCATTAGGGTGGTGGCTGGGCAGCCAGACGGAAGGAAAGAGGCCAGTGTGGCAATTCAGGAGAGAAACAAAAGACCCCCCCCCCCCCCCCGCATTCTCCCTCCAGTGACACAGATCAGCGACGCTCTCAGCCGTCCACTTGGCATCGTCACGCATCAGAGGTTGCAGTCAACTCAAGGCAGAGCTGGGGCGGCTGGGCGTTGGCTCTCTGTGTCTTGGGGGGTGGCATTCCGGAAGACCCACCAGGCTCTGCCTCCTGAGGGTATCTCCTCTCAGGGAGTGGCGCTCTGGGAAAGCTTGCCAGGGGGCCTGGCTGTTCTTACCGCAGCGTAGGCACCTTCCTCCCACCGCTTCCACTTCATGTGCTGGGCTCAGGCCTCTCCCTGGTTCTCATCTTTCCTCCTGGGCTGCTGGAGACTGAAGAATGACATCTTATTTTTTTATTGCCTCTGCTCGGCTTTCTTGGAGTACATTTTTTTAAAAATGTTTTTATTGATTTCAGAGAGGAAGGGAGGAGAGAGAGATAGAAACATCAATGACGAGAGAATCATGGACTGGCTGCCTCCTGCATGCCCCACACTGGGGATGGAGCCCACAACCTGGGCCTGTGCCCTGACCGGGAATCGAACCGTGACCTCCTGGTTCATAGGTCCACATTCAACCACTGAGCCACACTGGCCAGGCAGAGCAGTACTGATTTTAGATGCCATCCTTCAAAAAAGCAGTGCCAGGAACCTCATCTTCTTCATGAAGTCACACCTTGACCATCTCAGGATCATTTCCACGGCACATACACGTCTACTTCGCCTGCTCTTAGTCACTTCATCTTCCTCCAGGCTTCTCATCCCGCCTTAGAGATCGATGTGTGTATTCGGTGCTTCCAACAAAGCGAGTCCACAAAGGCCCTGGGATGTCCAAGCTCTTTGGGATGAAGCACAAGCCCCCCCTCCCTCTTTTTTTCTTTCTCTCCCTCCTTCTACCAAGGAGTGTATTCATTCCAGGTCATATTCTGTTCTCAGCTCTCAGAGACGAGACACAGTTCCAGCTCCACAATAGCAGCCCCAGGGCGGTGTTCATCACGTGTGAGCACCGCCTATACGGCCAGGCACAGCCCGGGGCCTGGGGGCGGAGCACAGCACCGGCCTGGCCTCGCGCTGGAGGAGGGCGGATAGTGTTGCTCCGTCCAGAAAAGCCCGCACTCCCAGGGCCGCTGCGCTCGGCCCTAGTCAAGCCACTCTTGGAGCGCTTGAGTTTGAAACCATTTCTTGTTAGATTCTGCAACGATCTCCCTTAAAAAACAAACAAACAAAAAGGCCAGCTCGCCCAGCACTGATGGACTGGCCCCGGGAGCACCATAGCTCCCCGGCAGGATGCAGATCCCTGTTTCAAATCTGCTGCCATTTTTCTAAATATTAGCATCAGGATCGAACAGAAATGTCTCCTGTGGGGGCCCCCCCACCCCCAAAGAGTACTAGGTCTGGGGCCAGAGAGAGTTGATTCTGATGTTTATTATAATACATTTAAAAAAATATTTCAATTTGGAGAAAATGAGATAGCAGATTACAGGGTACAGAAGAGAATTGTTTTTACTTCTCTCCCCCCCACCCCCGCCCCTTTCTCTCTCTCTTGCTCTCTCTCTTTTTCTCTCTCTTGGAGAGGGGTTAGGTCTGAAGCCATGCATGTCAGAGAATTTACCCAGGAGGATGGCAAACCTGCGGCAGAGTCAATTTAGTTACAAGATCAAAATCTCTTCACTCACAGGAGACAGTGTTAAAAGGTTGGGAACAGCTACAGATCTGTTAAAATCATGCTTTTGCAGCAAAATCAGATTCTGAATTGCTTTACAGCCTCGTTATTTATAAAGCCCCTTTCAAGTTGGCAGTTTGTGGTCCAAGCAGTCAGGCTGTTTAGGGAGCTGTTGAACCAAGGCACTGACTGATGCCATGCAATGCTCCTCCCCAACCTCTTCCCCTCCTCCCAGACCCCCCTTCCTCTCAGACTGGACCTAGAGGTCAGGTTCAGCTGCTTAAAAGACAAGAAGGAAGCCTGGCTGGTGTGGTGCAGTGGTTGAGCATCCACCTATGAGCCAGGAGGTCACGGTTCGATTCCTGCCCCGGTTGCTGACTTGATCCCAAGTAGGGGATGTGCAGGAGGCAGCCGATCAACGATTCTCTCTCATCATTGATGTTTCTACCTCTCTCTCCCTCTCCCCCTCTCTCTGAAATCAATAACAAATATATTTACCAAAAAGACAAGAAGGAAAAGTAAAGACCCTGACTAAGACTGTTTTTCAGGTATTTTGGGATGATAGGGACTAGGAAGCCACTACTTGATGCTCTCGCTAATAACAACAGCTACCGGGCACTTACTTTGTGCCAGGCATTGTGCCAAATATTTATGGATGGAGTCAGCAAACCATGGCCCAGGGACCAAGTCCACCCTACCGCCTCCTTTTGTGCAGCCTTTGAGCTCGGAATGGTTTTGACATTTTTACATGGTTAAAAAAAAATCAAAAGAAGACTATTTCATGACTCATAAAAATTATATGAAAATCAAATTGCAATGTTCCTAAGTAAAGTTTTATTGGCACACAGCCACGTCCATTCCTTTGCGCATGATCCACGGCAGCTTTGGGACCACAATGGCCATGTTAAGCGGTTGCAGCAGCAATTATATGACCCAGAAAGCCTCAAATATTTACCATCGGGCCCTTTATGGGAAGTTTGCTGACCCCTCTTTATGTACATTATCTCCTTCTTACAGAAGCCTTCCAAAGCAGGGCCTATGAGTATCCTAATGGTTGCAGGTGGACAGGGAATGGGAGTGGAGAGAAGTCCTTGTACCTATAAACTCCGCATGGTTTCCTTCCTTTAAAAGTCACTTTTGATGACGATTTCTTTGAGAAGGAGCCCCTTCCTTAGATGCTGGGTTGCGGTGAGGAGAGAGCGGGCAAAAGCACTGACCGTGAAGGGTTTCAACCCAGGTCAGATTCCCCTTTATCCGTGATTCTTGTGATTCTCTGAAGTCGTAAAACACTTGTTTTTAAATTGAATTTGTTGGGGTGACAGTGGTTAATAAAATTATAGAGGCTTCCGGTCTGCAATGCTGTAATACGTCATCTGTACATTGTAGTGTGTGTTCACCACCCACGTCAGGTCTCCTCCCGTCACTGTTCACCCTCCTTTTACTCTCATTACCTCCGCCCACTCCCCTTCCCCTCTGGGCCTCACCACGCTGTTGTGGGTGTCTGAGCTCTCAGTCAGTCTTCAGATCCCATCCTCTTCAACCTCCGACTGTATTTTCCTTACAGGCTTACTGTGAGAAGGATAGACACGAAGGGTCTTGCCAAATTACCATGGGGAGTGTTAGTATCATTGTCGCTACGGCTGCTTCCTCTGTGTGCTGGTCTCATGAAGTCTCTAGTGAGGACATGGATCAGATCAGCCCTCACCCGTGGCCTTCTCCCTCTCCACCACCCAACCAGAGAGACACAGATTCTTCTGGGGGTGTCGCTGCCTTTGCCATAAGGGAGTTCCGCACCCACGAGGCGTCACACCATCTTTTCCCAGCCCAGGTCCCGGGACCCTAAGGGATCTCAGGCAAGTGCATTAGAATGGATAACATCAGTCACCGAAGGGCCAGCGCTGGGAAGGAGCCATGTAGCACAACGTGAAGCGGGATAACACGTCGTAAATTAATGTTGTTAAAATGAATCCTCGCTAGGAGTCCCAAGGAAGGCTATTTACCGCCGGCACGCGACGCGACAGGAGCAGCGTGGAAGCCAAAGCAATTTGCATCGCATGGCAACGCTCAGGTTGGCCACTGCTGATGAATCATCCAACGCTCTGGCTCTTCTCCAGGTGCGGCCCTGTTTAATGTTTACCTGAAAGGCAATGGGGCAGGGATGGGCTCTGTGTGCCTTGCAAATAGGGGATGGCAGAGGCCAGTGGTGATGCAGGGAGTGAAGCAAAGGACATCTATTTTAGTAGCCACCTTGCTCGCTGGGCTAACGCACCTGGCTTTCATCCTCTGGAGTTTGGACAGACTAGCCCATCCTGGAGCTGGGAGCAAAGGGACACCGTTAAGACCTTGGCACTCATTAATTCTCTCTCTCCCAGCCTCACTTTTTTGGTCTGATTCCTCCCAGAAGCAACCTCTGCTTTTTGAGGTGCTATAGGCCTACTCAGACAGCTAAGGGATGGTGCTTTCCATGAGGGCAAGTCTGGGGTAAAAATGATGTGTGTCTTTTAAAAAATATCCAGTTCCCCCCAAGAAATCACCCAGCCCAGAATCCCAGGGTCCTCATTCTCACCTTGGATGCCACATGGAATATAGCACCGAGTGTCGCTGACCCTCTCTCCTTCATCAAGACCTCACATTCCCGTGTACCATCTACTTAGGGTCCTAACACTATGCTCATAGCTTGTTCGTATTATAGGAAACACATGTCTCTTAGGAGACGCCCACTAGAAGGAGGCAACACAAAGGAGGAGGAACAGAAAGACGGTAGAGTGCTGATGAGCTTACTTCTACATGATGTGAGGCTGAGACAGGGAATGAGGGTCTGATGATCTCTGTTCCCGCTGGCCTCTCAGTAACACACACAGATTTCTCTACCGAATGGAAGGTGTAGGCGGGCAGTTACAGGCGTACAGTGTTCGTAGAACATGGCCCCTACCTTCTTCGTAAGGGTTTGTGAGAATAATGACTTGCTTTTGATCTCAAGAGGCAGAACCTATACCCCCCTGTGATGGGGGAATCCAGTTTTACGTGAACAGCATTTGGGCTCATTCTTTGAAACCTAACTTTCATCAGACTTTGCATCTTCTGGGATTTGTATCAGGAAGAATAAATGATTCTACTTCTTCACGTTCCTTCTCCCTCAGACCTTCACGAATAAGATTTTCCCTGTAGTCTACAATAGGGTAGGTAGCCCATTGCTTAATTTCATTTGGGTGAGACAAGAATTTCTCAAGCTGGAGTAATATAGAGACTTTTTTTAGAGGACAATAACCATCATGGACCCTAATGAGGATCTAAATTATTTTTATTAAAATGATAGTATATAAATGTAAAAGCAGATATAAACTCTTTATGCTTATTATTTTAGCCAATTATGAAACCAAAACAAATTAGAAATGAAACATCACTACAGATCCATTACAATTCAGATGAAACTGTTAAATGCATACGATGGATCCTGTGCTTTGGCTGAAATGAAATCTTCTCTGAACATGACTGTCGTGCTTTGAGCTTTGGTGCAAGTTCTCCCGAGGCAGGAGACCTAGGTGCCCAATAATACTCCTGTCCCTCTTCTCTGTCTCATCACTCGGCATGAATTTATCATCTCCTGTGAATGTGTGCACTGGGTCCTCTCTATTCTGTTCTGCACGGAACAAAGGGAGCAGCGCTTGGGGCCTGCGGGATGGTCAATAAAAAATGCAAAGGCCCTTTCTGAAACAGTGAGGCTGAACTCAATTAGAACATTGTCATCCAGGTGACCCACACGGTGCTTCTATTGATTTTTCTTGTTTTGCTTGCCATTGAAATTGCATGTGACAATAACAGTTTCCTTTGGGAGAATAATGTGTGTGGACCCTCAGGGGCTGTGGGCTCTAGTTTGAGTGCAGTGTTCTAGACAGACTCTCCAGATGCCCCTTTCCTGTTCCTGCCTGTCACCTCCCTTTGCCCTATGCACCATCGGCGCATGAGCTGTGCAAAGGACTCATCTGGACCATCAGGAGACCTGGGCTGTAATCCAACTCTGGCCAAGTATCCTCCCAGGTGTCGCCATCTCTAACCAGCCCAAGATAAGCCACCTTCATCTCTTGTCCCAGCTACAATAGCCTCCTAACTTGCCAACTCGCTTGCCCACTTGACCCCCTCCCCCATCCATTCTTCACCTTGCAGCAGAGGGTGATCATCTTAAACTGTAAATCAATCATGTCACTTCCTTGTTTATGACCCTTCCATTAGGGTTCCAGTGTTGGTTTTTTTTTTTTTTAAAAATCTTTATTGTTGAAAGTATTACATATGTCCCCTTTTCCCCCATTGACCCCTTCTGAGCCACCCCCCACCCCAGGCCATCACCACCCTATTGTCTGAGTCCATGGGTGATGCATATATGCATACAAGTTCTTTGATTGATCTCTTATCACCCACCCACCCAGCCCCGCCTTCCCTCTGAGATTTGACAGTCTGTTATGTGTCTATGTCTCTGGATGTACTTTGTTCAACAGTTTATTTTGTTCATTAAAGTCCACATATGAGTGGGATCATGTGATACTTGTCTTTCTCTGACTCCAGTTTTACTTACAGTAAGACCCAGGACCTACCAAGCTGTCTGTGTCCCTGCTCCACCTCACTTCCTCTCACTCCTCAGGATCCAGCCCCAGAGTTGTCATTTTAGTCCTTCCAACTGCCCCAGCTCTTCTCTAAATCAGGCTTTCCCTCTACCCCAAGCACTCTCACTGCTTCCACCAGTCAGCTCGTCTCTCTCTGGTTGCTCATCATCCCTTAGATCTCGGCTTGTATCCCCACTTTTCCAGATAGGCCTTCTCTGATGACCTACCAAGGGTAAGTTCCCCATAAACATTGCTCTTTGTCTCCGTCATTTCTTAAGCTTCATGACACCACAATATAGGGGTGTGAACCTCGCCTTCTCACCTTGGTCCACATTAATAGTGAGTGTGACGTGTGGGTCTCTTTACCGCTCTCAATCAAGGACTTCCTGTTGTGTCAAACAGGACTCTACATTTCTGCTCCGCCTACTCTTTTGGGTCCTTTACAGACTCTCATCATGGTTGTTTCTATCTCTCTCTCCCGTCCTCTCCTCTTTGGGGTTTGTCTTCCTCCACTGGGAGGGCAGAGACACTGTGTGTTCTCTCTATCTTGGAATCGCCCCACCTTTGGGCAGTGCTGGCATAGAGGCCATTTTTAAATTATGTAATTAATATTTGTGAAGAAATGGAAACCTTCCCTTGGGCTCATTTTCTGGGCATCGTTTTCCTGAGCTGTAAGACAAAGCGATTGACATCTGCTTTACTCGATGTCATTCTCTCAACACAGAAAAGCCAGTTTCACAAGCCATGCCCTGTGCACCAGGAACACAGAGTGTATTGAAAAAGTTCAAGGCGTCTCGAGGAGAGTCAAGTGCTGGAGGCTTGGTGTCAAGAGCTGGGTAGAGGGTGTGTGGAGTGGGGATGGACCCCTCGGGACTGCCCGCTTGGGGACAAACAGCCCAGTGCCCCAGGTGCCTCTCTTCCCACTCCTGATGGTCTGCTGCCTTTGATTCAGAACAGAGCGTCCTTCACCGGTGCTCGCTCAGTGATTGAGGTCATGCACTAGGAATCCCTGAGTGTTTCTGTTGTCTTCTCACCTTGCCTCTTATATAACACAGCTTCTTGTACTTCTTCTTCCCACTTTCATTCTGGAGATCCCGATGGAGATCATGTAACTTGGTTCATTCATTCATTCATTCATTCAATACATAATGAGCACCTACAACCTGTCCAGCACTGTTCTAGGTGCTTCTAATCTAAGTGGTTGAGGGTTTTGTTTCCGCTGCCTATGAGACAATGCTGTTCTGGCCCTAACATAGGCTCGGGGTTGGGTGTGCGAATCACTTTCCTGAGCCTATCTCCCTTACAGAACTCCGTGACACAATGACCACAGGGTGAGGTGCAGAGGACGCTGGAGCAGGACTTAGGAACCTCGCCTTCTTACCTTAGTCCTCATTAATAGTGAGTGTGACGTTGTGTGGGTCTCTTTACCGCTCACAATCAAGGACTTCCTGTTGGTCAAACAGGACTCTACATTTCTGCTCCGCCTACTCTTTTGAGTCCTTTATAGACCTGAAGAAGATGCCTAGCCACCTGTATGGCTCAGTGGTTGAGGGTGGACCTATGAACCAGAAGGTCACGGTTCCATTCCCAGTCATGCCTGAGTTGTGGGCTGGATCCCCAGTAGGGGGCGTCCTGGAGGCAGCCGATTAATCATCTCTCATCATTGATGTTTCTATCTCTCACTACCTTCCTATCTGAAATCAATAAAATATATTTTTTTTTAAAAAAAAGAAAGCTAAAGATAATGACTATGAGGGAGCTTAGATAAATGAAAATATAATATAATATAGAGCAAATGAAAATATAATGAACCGAATGGAGGCACACTGCTATGCAGAGGTAAAGATAAGGACACTGATGTCAACTGCGTATTTACTGGGTGCCTGAGGCTGTGCTGGAGCTGAACCCTCACAAAAAACCATGTCACGGAAGAGGAAATGGAGACTGAGCTCACTCTTTCAAGATTGTGCCAACAGGAAGCAATGAGGTCAGCTGTCGAATCAGATGTGGGCTACTTTTCAGGCCAATATCCTCCCTGCCCAGGCAGTGCCAAACCACCCAACACTGTGCACCATTGTAGAGGGTCATTCGGCCTCGACTTAAATGCTTCCATATGTTCGTGGCCTTATTTCTC
The DNA here is from genome assembly GCF_028538775.1 of Myotis yumanensis. Classification (NCBI taxonomy): domain Eukaryota; kingdom Metazoa; phylum Chordata; class Mammalia; order Chiroptera; family Vespertilionidae; genus Myotis; species Myotis yumanensis. The sequence goes on from NW_027223769.1 coordinate 37,123,580, forward strand.
TGAGGTCCTGACCCTGGGGACAGGAGGGACGGACCCAAGGTCAGAGCACCTTCCTATGGATGACGTTAGATCTGTTGTCCTCCCTCCATCTGCCCGGAAGTGCCCCCTAGAAGTCCCGGATGGCTGGCCATGGGGATATATCTTGAAAAGTCTGTCTCCTTTCCAACGAGTTCTTCCAAGTCACTGTCGTGGGCTGTCAGCCTCACCATGCCAGGCACACCTCCCTCTCTGTGCGAAACTCATCACACGGACAACTGCCTCCTCAATTCCGAGAGTGGCTCCCCATTCCATTGGTAATGAAATAACGGGGGTCGTGGCTGCATCCATTTGGTAGCCGCTACCACCCCGAACACCCCGAGCTTCATCTGTATTCATCGCCCCCGGTGCCGTGGATGGCTCCTGAGGACTCGAGTTATCTCAGCCTCAAAGCTAATAGAGTTAAACCAGCTGGTCAATTTAAGCAGGAGCAGAACCAGGGAGATGTTACTGTATTCTGAGATGGTGCTAATAAACTTTAATAGATTTCAGCTAACAATTTGCTATAAATTAGACATCGCGCTGCTGCTGAGGTAATAACTTCTGGCACTAAATAACAGAAAATCAAGCTCTGTGATGTGCTTCAAAAGCATCTTCATCGAGCCTCCGAGATTCAGGCAGATCTCGCTATTGATTACTGCTTACTCTTCCCCACGCTTTAAGAAAACAGCAAACTGCTCTAAAACACAACCCCAGAGGAGCCGGCGTTTTTCTCCCACTGGCTCAATCATTCATTTACATGAAAAGCTCTTTGAAATAAAAAATGGGGGCCCTCCAATGGGTACGTCAGGAGCCCAGAGGTTAGACAATCCTCTCAAAGGCATGCAGACACTTGTTCAGACTTTTCTGGAATCTTCCCGAAAGTTCGCCTGCGGAATTCATTTCCATTCTATTTTTTCTTTTAACAGTGGTTAATTAGTAATTAGCCAGGTCTGTAATTAGCTTGGGTTTAGGCACCAGAGTCAACTGGGTGGGGAGCAAGGTCTGGACTTGGCATTAGGAGAAGGTGTTTAAGTCCCCGGCTCTAGCGCTCATTACCCATGTGACCTTGAGCAAGGCGTTTGACTTTCCTAAACCTCAGTTTCCTCACCTGCCTGCCTTAGAGGGCTGTTGGGAGGTGGAAGGAGAGGTGAGAATCCCTGGGAGAGTGTGTTGTAGGCTATCCCAAGACAAGTTGTGAAATTCAATAGGCCACATGACTTTCTGCTGGCTTCTGAAGTATAGAGATACTATCATGCTCCTCAGAAATGGCCACAATGTTCCTGGTTAGACACATTGGTCCTGACCCACTGGTCCTGGCCCCCTCTTTCTTCTCTCTCCACTCTAGAACCTTCACTGATTTGGATCCATGCCCAAGGTCGGCTCTGGAACTTCTGTGTTGGTCTTCACAGGGGTCAGGATATAGGTCCAAGAATAGAACTCTCCACGGAGGTCATAGTTAGCATAACATTGACCGCATTTCACTGCATCTAGGACACACATTTTTTTCTCCCACAGTTTCACCTTTCTGGGTCGGGATGCATCTCTCCATCATCAGCAGGTCAGAGTTGAATGAGCAGTTCCTTTTTCTCTCTTAGGGGCACACAGTAATGTTGCATCTTACGGTCAAGGTCCTCTTAGATGTAATGGAATATGGCACCGCTCATGTGAGGCACGTCAGCTCTCCTAGCCTTCGTGTCCCCAAAGCAAAGTGACTACAGTAATAGTCCTTACCTTATGGGGCAATTGCAAAGATGAAATGGGATCACAACACATTTAAACTGTGTGGCATAATGCCTAGCACATGGTAAGCACTCGATAAATGTTCGCTATTATTATTTTATGATGACTTTCAAAGGTGGCAGTAGATAGTAAAGGGAGTCTACTGAGGAATTAGCTACCTATTTTTATGCCAATACTACGATGACAACTGGCTACTGAGTTATTTAAACTTTTCAATATGCTATTGCCACCAGCCATAAACTCCAAAGGTAATAGCATGAATTTTACAAGTATATCACTGTGAGAGAGGAGCATGCTCTCTTGGGCCCCAGTCTCTGCTGCACCCGGAGGTGCCCCTGGAATGTTGTCTCACAAAATAGTCTGTGTCTGGGCACCTTGGTCCCTGTCTGGAGGAAGAGAACTGGCTATCTGAGGTTCAGGGGAAGGGAGGTGATTTTCCAAGCATACACAGGGTGTAATTGGCACCCTGTGAAGGTACCAGCTATTGAAATATTTTTTTATAATAAATATATTTTATTGATTTTTTACAGAGAGGAAGGGAGAGGGGTAGGGAGTTAGAAACATCGATGAGAGAGAAACATCGACCAGCTGCCTCCTGCACACTCCCTACTGGGGATGTGCCCGCAACCGAGGTACATGCCCTTGACCGGAATCGAACCTGGGACCTTTCAGTCCACAGGCCGACGCTCTATCCACTGAGACAAACCGGTTAGGGCGAAATATTTTTTTTAAGAAAAGGTCTGAGGCCCTACTTTGAGTTCATGAGAAAATGCTAAATACATTGTAATCAGTTAGTGGGATCTGCCCGGGGCACTGGCTAAGGCAGTGTCTGCCTGCACACGGGCTGTGTGTTCTCTGGACACCAGTCACGATATTCATAATTTATACCTCATGAAGAGACAGCTTCTTACTTATCAGGGAGAAGGTCCCAGGGCAAGTTGTCAATGTTTGCACATTTCTCATCTTCCTCAACACGCATCATGGCTACTTGAGGGTCAGCAAACAGGTTTTCACCACTTCTCTATTTTAAGAGGGAGAACTATAGACAAACCCAAGGGGATGGTCTTTGTGCCTGACCTCACTCCCTCCTGTTGCCGTCATCGAAAAGGGGGGTGGCATCCTTTTTGTCTCCCCTGTGCTCCCTAGAGCCACTTCTTTCTCCCTCCGGCGGGACTTAGATAGCAGTTGTGTGGCCCCTCCCGCATTGGGGACCTCAGCCCCCAGCAGAAGAGAAGCACAGGTGTGGAGACTCAGGCGGAGCCCACGTTGATGCTCCTGCCTGGGAAAACCGCCCTGGACAAACACATTTGTTGCTCAGATGTTATCTGTTGGCTATCTCCCCACGTGCCCATCTGCTGAGATGGCAGCGTGCCTGATCCCGGGCCCCAAAGCCAGCTCCATTAAACCTAGGTGCCAATCACCAGCCAGCCTGCTGCAGGAGACGTCACCCTGTGGGGACCCTCCTCCTCCCCTCCCCTTGAGAATACTGAGACCCCAGGCATGCTTCTGGCTTTCTCACCTGCTTCCCGGCTGATCCCCACTTGGGATGAAGAAGACTTGTCCTCGGGGGACGAGGCCCAGTGTAAGCCGAGTCTGTGTCTGGGCAAGGGGAGAGGTGGTGACATCGGGGTGCGCATGGATCGGAAGGGGGCCTGCCTGCCTGCCCGAGGGGCAGAGGGGGACGCAAATGTCATTAGAACCATGTTCCTTCAACGGAATCTCATATGTGCGTGTGCGTGCGCGTGTGCGTGTGTGTGTGTGCATGTACCCCAAAAGGACTAAATTAATCCACATCATCAGTAATAAATCAAGTGTCTGTATTCCCTTCCCTTGTTCCAAAATGGGTTTGAAGGGACAGAGAAAATGCCAAGTGTCTGTGCCACCTGCTAACAAGGGCGCATTCTCATCTCCTGTGCTGCTCTGAGACCCCAAGCGGCACCTGGCAGGGAGGAGGGAGAGGATTAGCTGTGGTTTGTGGAAGGCGTGATGCCAGGCACCTAGTAGACACTCAGACGAAGCTGTTGAAGGAATGAGTGACTGATAGAGGTTCCCTCGCGGAGCCGTTGTGTCGGTGAAATATGATGGTGCAATTGCTTACACGGGTTGCTGAGCACCCACTCTATGCCGGGCACCATTGTAGGCTATTGGGAGACAGCGACAAGCAAGAGAGACCAGAGCCCTCGTCCCATAGAGCTTATCTTCCATCAGGGAACAGGCAGAAGCAAACAGATGAATGCACAATGAGAACTGCAGGGCTCAATCACCTTTGATCCCTTCTTTTTGCTTCTAAGGAAAGTAGCAACATGGAGAAGGCTTGCAAGCACACATACGGTAAGGCACATTTACATGTTTGTTGGGTGGTTTCCAAGGAACCTCCCCCTGCAGAGACACATGCTCATGTGTATAAACATACAAACACACACACACAGACACACACACCATCCTCCTAGACTTGGAATTTCCCTGGCATATACTTTATTTAGTTTTAGAAAATCTACAAGAGAAAGACCCATGTGATCGGACTGGGATCAAGGATCCAGAGAGGTCTCAATTTGTTTGGAGCCATTGCCTGGTCACAGTACCTCAAAGCAGAACATCTGAGCATTTCTCTGCAGTCCCCAAACCAGGGACTGACTCTGGCTGCCTCTGGGAAAGCGTCATGGCTGCTGGGTCACGTCGCCCTCTATACCCAACCTAGAAAGCTACAGAGATGACGGATGGTCATGTTAGAAGCAGGGTACGTGAAAGCTGGGCATTGGAGAGATTCCAGAACGGGAGGTGCGTTGTCCTCTACTTTCTCTAAGATCTCATCTACCTAAGAGATTCTGTGATTCCTGGAACATCCCAGAGCTCTGACCTCCATGGACTCAGGAGTTGAAGGGGGGGGGGGGTGGGACTTCTAGTTTGTCCACTTGGTTGGAGTCGCTTGGGTGTCAGAGAGAGAACACTGTCCATGGTTGAAGGATTGCACTCAGGAAAACGTAATATTCTATGAGATGAAGACCAACACTCCTCTCTAGCATGGTTAGACCACTCTGATATGTCTAATACCCAAATCACAGCACATAAGTAGCCTGTTGGTGTGTTGCCATGGTTACAATCTCCAATGGGATCAAGAAGACAATGTCTGTGAAGCACCCCATGGCTGGCGAGTGAGGGCCCAAGGAGAGAGAGGAGGAGCTGGAATGGGGGCTGCTCCCAATGTGCTGAGATGGGACAGACCCTGTGTCCCAGGCAGTCTGCTGTGTGGATGGTGACGGGGGTCATCTGCTCATAGGTAGGGATCTTATCCGTCTTGTCCATCACTCTACCATCAGTCCCTGCAACAATGTTGGTACAAAGTAGGTACTCAATGAGATTGGGTGAATGAGTGAGTGAATGCATGAATGAATGAATGTTGTGCTTTTCTCTTCCCCCAAATCAAGTAAGGGTGGTAGGACTATAATTGATACAGAGAAACTGTGGTGCTGTTGGTGGTGATGATGGTGATGATGGTGATGGTGAGAGGGTACTTATTAGTAGACTAAGCGATAACACACTATCCTGGTGCTGGTTGCAAAAGCCCAGCATAGATTGAATTATCAAAAGTAAAAAATCATCACCAGTGGGTTGAGAGTACCAGGAAATGTACCACTTCTGGCAAGTTTTCTAGAAGCACAATTTGGTGGGCTTGACTGAGTAAATCGCAGGATCCTGGGAGACCATGCTGCCGTCGAAATGATGTAGAAATGTATTTGTCAGCACACAAGCTGTGTGTTCACGAGGATGAAATTAGGCTCCAGGTAACAAAGAGGAAGAAAAGTGTTGCTTTATCAAAAGAGGAGCGAGTTCCTTCCTAATGTGGGTCTTCGGGCGGTGATGGGGCACCTCAGAATTGAGCTTACAGATTTCTGCCCTGTCAGGACTGGTGAAAACCCTGGCATGGGATAGCCACGGGGGACGTGTAAGTAGCACACGGGTTCTCTCTGCGTTGGTCCTTCTTGTGAAGATGCCCCCATTCTTCTCAACCACGTGCAGGGTTGTTCTTGTCGGTGTGACTTGTGTGCAAACTCGGCAGTGCGTGCGCAGACCCCAGATGCAGGCATCGGGGACACGGTGCTCCAGGTGATCATGACTGTCTCCCCGAGGACACTGCTTCTCATTTGTGTTGGCTCTTTCACTTCCATGACACCCTCAATCAATTAACAAAGTTCGGAGAAACACATTTCTTCTTGAACTTCGAGGCCACAATCGTCGATGAAATGCCCGTTTGGGGAGTCAGTCAGGTCTCTTTTCATATTTCCCAGCATGTCCCAATGTGTGATGGTGCTGCGGGATCTCTGAGACACCAAGATGTGTTTGTGAAGATTGTCTTCTTTTCAAGCCCCCATTGGCAGCCTGCTGTGCAAGCGAGGCAGCATCTGCCCAGGAGGATGGGCCCCGAAGCAGGGAGGAGATCACCAGTCTTACTGGAACCCTCAGTTCAATCAGATCACATGGGAGCGCATCACTTCAACACCAGCTTTGCAGGGCGATGGCCCCACGCCAAATCACTGGCACTCAGTGTTGACAGTGATCACTTTCGGGAGGCGGTAGGGTTCTGGGAATCTGCGTGGGGTCTGAGAACGAGGGGGTCTCAAAAGGAATGAAGTCAGTGGGGGAGGTGGTGACAGGTTAATGGCAGGCAGAGCCTGGTTTACTGGGAAGGAAAGGGTTAGCCATAGCACCAGTCCTGGTGGAGGCCAGAGCACTTGATCAGCATCTGCATTTCCCCCAATTTTATTGAGATATAATGCACAGGTAGCACTGTATTTGTTTCAGGCGTACAACACAATGATTCGATATATGTGCACATTGCAAAATGACTCCTGCAATAAGTTTCATTCACCCCCATCACCTCACAGTTACCAATTTTTTCTTGTGATGCAAACCTTTTTTTTTCTTTCAGAGAGAAAAAGGAAGAGGGAGAGGTAGAAACATCAATGATGAGAGATAATCATAGATCGGCTGCCTCTTGCATGCCCTCTGCTGGGGATGGAGCCCTTAACCGGGGCATGTGCCCTGACCAGGAATCCAACCGTGACCTCTTGGTTCATGGGTCCACACTCAACCACTGAGCCACGCATTTTTAGGAATTCTGTCAGCTCATTGACTTCTGTGATGCGGACTTTTAAGATCTACTCCCTTAGTTACTTTCAAATACACCATGCCGCATCATTAACTATAGTCCCCACGCTGAACAACGCATCCCCAGAACTTACTCATCTTAGAACTGGAAGTTTGCATCTTTAGACCATTTCTCCTACCACCCCTCCTCCTTCCAGCTCTGCCAACCATCAATCTGTTCACAGTTTATACGTTTTTTATAGCAACTCCCATTTTACTGACTTTGTAGAGGTCCCTTAAATTTGCATTTTCAGGGGTGTTTAAAACAAACATAAAAAGAGGTTATGAGAATGATTTCTTATATTAAAGGCTCATTGGGCTGCAAGAAATGGCAACCAACACATACAAGGAAACTTTTATACAAGAATCAGAGGTGTCCTATAAACCCCAGAGTGAGAAATATGGCGAGGGGGCAGAAGACTGGGGCCAAGAATTCCAGAGCCATTTGAAGCCTGGTGAGCGCGACGGACCAGCTCTCTCTGGGGGTGGGAGTGGGGGTACAAGGCTCAAGAGGACTGCCACAGTGCAGCTCCTCTGGCCACCCTCCAAGGCTACATAACGCTGCGGTTTCACACCCAAAGTTAACTGATACTGTTGCTTCATGGCTCAATTCAAAGGGCTGAGAAAAATAGATTGTGATTGGTCCAGCGTAGGTCACCTGTTCATTCAGCCGTGGATGAAGGGCGAGGCCATGTGGGTTACAGAAACAGAGTCTTTGAGAAAAGAAAAAAGGCAGGTCCACCTGGCTGGTATGGCTCAGTGGTTGAGCATTAACCCAGGAACCAAGAGGGCGCTGGTTGGATTCCCAGTCAGGGCACATGCCCGGGTTGCAGGCTTGATCCCCAATAGAGGGCGTGCAGGAGGTAGCTGATCGATGATGTTCCTCTCTCGTCAATGATGTTTCTCTGTCATTGATGTTTCTATCTCTCTATCCCTCTCCCCTCCTTTCTCTCTAAAAAAAAAAAAAAAAATCAGTAAAACATTTTTTTTTAAAGAAAAAAGTCAGGTCCTCTATTAAGGCATGTGGAGTAGATAGCAATGATTAGCAGAGAAAATAATTTGGGTCTCTAATATATTTATTTACCCAGAAGGAGAAGCATAAGCGTTGAGCTCAAAGCCTAGAGGGTAGACTCCAGGGGAACAGAAATGCATGCTCTGTTTTTCCTTCCTGGGGCTTCTCCATTTACTTCCCTACCATTTTTCTAATTACTACCAGCAGAGCAATCAATACAAGGTTATCCACAGTAGGGACAAGTTAATTAAGATGAGCAAATTAATCAGGTAATTAAGTGGCCTTCCCTGAGAAGGTGAGCCTGTTGAGGTGTTAACGGCGTTAGGTCACAGCAGTTGTCTTATGTGGGCTTTTAGGAATTATGCTAACTGTGAATCATGCCAGACTGCACCAAAAGTGACTGATCTTCCTCAGCAGGGGGCACACGATTTCTCTGGTCCTATCCAGAATAAGTCCATATTCCAATACAAACTTCTAGCACCTTGATCTCACTCTCACTGTATGAGTCTTGTGTGTCGGTGGTGGACATACTAGTTAATAACTCAATACTTAGTTTTTCATTGTCCCCAATAAACAATACTCCAATCTACCTCTGGTGGACTTGCTGAAAGACTACTTTTCCCAGCCTCCCTTGCAACTAGGAAGTGGCCAATGAGATTTAGTGTTTTTTTGTGTTCTTTTTTTTTTCTGGGGTGCTTTGAAGGAGCTGACGCAGCTGGGAAATATGCTCTTTCTATTTTCTGTTACTATACTTTTCCGTCTATGATTTCCGTTTGGTTCTTTTATTAAAAAAACAACAACCCTGATATTACTTTAACTGATATTTTCTTTCTTTTCTTTTTTCTTCATTTGTTTCAAGAGACTTTATAGTTGATGTTGAAGCATTGCTACGATGGCTGCTTTAACATTCTTGTCAGATATTCCCAGTGTCTTATTCATCTCAGTTGCTGGTGTTGGTTGACTGTCTCTTCTCACGCAAGTTGTGATCTTCTTGGTTCTTGGACTGATGGGTTTAATAGTGTCCGGGACATAATTGGCTATTGTTGGTAGGAGAGAGGCACTGGGTCCTATTTAAACCTTTTACTTTAGCAGGCCATATAGGTTCTGCACTCTGGGCTTGGTATGCTTTTGTGGGCTTGCAAGAGGTGGCACTGAGATATGATCCCAGGATGAACATGTTCAACGACAGTGTAATTTTCAAGCCTTTGTGGTCGTATTTTGGTGTGCTTGGTATATCTGATATTTCCGGGTCAAAGGTTAGATAAACGATAAGGCTTTGAAATCTATATTTTATACAGATATAATTGCTCTATATGTATCACCTATACTTGAAGACATTTGAATTATAATCCAATGGGGTATTTAGCAATATGTTTGCCAATGGCGAAGAGAACAATGATATTTCATTGCTGTTTTAGTTTGCGTTTCTTTAATTGGTTCCGCCAACCTTTTCTTCCAACCTTGGCTGTGAGGAGATTGGGCCCAGGAGGTGAACATGACTACATTCAAAGGATGGAGCAGGGGCAAAGAGGCTGACTTCTGACCCTAAGTCTCCCTGCCTCCGGGTCAAGCGGCTAATATTGGCCCTGACAACTAACAGATAACTAGGCAAAGCAGATCCCAAGTTCAAGTACAGCCCGGGCCTAGGGGTGGGGAAAATGCCTCAGTGCCTGGCAGTAAAATTTGTCTGGTCCAGTTTCAAGCAGTGAACACCTAGGGAAAGAAAACTAATTCGCAGGACAGGCACCTGAACCATGATGGCCAATGCCCACCCTATTATCACCTTCCCCAGCATCGAGATCTGTGAATGCTCTGATCCAGGCACTGAGCTCTCCCCTGGGGAATCAATAACAAAATAAAAAAGAAAAATATCGCCCTGGCCAGTTGCTAAGTGGTTAGAGCGCCAGCCTGTGGACCAAAGGGGTTCAGGTTTGATTTCCCGTCCAGGACACATACCTTGGTTGTAGGCTCGATCCCAGCCCTGCTCAGGGCGGGAGGCAACCAATTGATGTGTCTCTCTCACATCGGTATTTCTCACTCTCTCTCCTCCTTCTCCTCCTCCTCTTCCTTCCTCCCTCCCTTCCACTCTCTCTAAAAACCAATGGGAAAAATATCCTCCAGTGAGGCTTACAGAAAACACAAGAACACTGTCAATATTCAAGGAGCATCACCATTTCTAGAATCTCCTGAAATGATGGGAGGGTGAGACCAAATCAAGGCTTTTTACTAATTATGAGAAAAACAGAGCACTTGCTGGTTGGTAGAGGGACAGATTTTTTTTCTAGAACATTCCGGGCTCCAGCTCAGGCCCCTGACTTTTGCTCCACTTTCCCGATGAGGGAGCAAACCCGTCCATCCTTCAGTCAGGAAGAAAACCGTGAGCTGGGAGCGCCAGCCACAGAACAATGCTGTGTATTGTGAACACGGGCACTGGTGAGGTCAGAGCCACCGCGGGGACGCAGAAATATACATTTCTGTAAGAGGCAGTAAAATTTGCCTGCAATTAAGTTTTTACCCAAACCCTCAAATCTGTTGTTTGGTGTCAAGCAGATGTTGAAAGGGCTTAGCCTGGATTCCGTCTCTATGGATAGGGTGTCTTTTGATCAGCAGCCAAAGAAGAAATCTGGAGGGTATTTTGGATTTGGAAATTTCCTTTAAATAAACATATTAGTTAAGTATGTAAATCTGCTTATCATCACGTCGGTCATGTTGCCAGAGTGAAAAACATCTGCGGCCTGGTGGCGGCCGGCTCATCAACTCACACTCCGAAGATGCTTCGCCCAGGTGATGGCTCAGTCACGTGGTGGGGATCGCCTACGTCAGCTGCGGCTTGACAATACCTCCTGACAAGTTTGAGGTTTAAATTTTGACTCGTGAGAAATCCACCAAGCAGTCTGGGCCTAGGCGCCCAGCCCCCTTCAGGGCTGATTTCAGAAATGAATTGTTAAGCCCGACCGGTGTGGCTCAGGGGTTGAGCATCAACCTAGGAACCAGGAGGTCACAGTGCGATTCCCGGTCAGGGCACATGCCTGGCTTGCAGGCTCCATCCCCAGTGTGGGGCGTGCAGGAGGCAGCTGGTCAATGATTCTCTCTCACTGACATTTCTCTCTTTTCCCTCTCCCTTCCTCTCTGAAGGCAATAAAAATGTATTTTTTTTAAAAGAAATTAATTGCTAATATTTTGGATTATGGATGGCAGGGGTCTGTGTTATTTATCTGAACCGGCCAGCGGGTAATTCCGGGAAGGGATGATGTGCCCTCCTCCTGGTAAGCACAGAGGTGGGGTCATTTGTGCAGCTTTCTGCCATAAAGCCCTCCTGTGAAAACGATACTCACTCGACTTCCATCTTTAAGTCCAGAGTGAATCCTTCTACCTGGGGGGCTGGTGGATGATGCCCGGCTGGCCTGGCCTTCTCACTGTTGCAGGCCTAGAGCGTATGCATCCAGGCGACCTGCTCCTCGCTCGCGTCCAGGCCAGGAAGCCAGCACCGGGGAGTGAGTGTTTGGAAGGCACCTCACATGAGGGAAGAGTTTCTGCTCAGCCCAGAAGATGGTTCCAGCCACGGGTTGACCCAGCAGCCGAAATCCATGTTCCAAGGCCCCGGGGACGTGAATGGTGGTAAAGAGGACCTTCAGCGAAGCTCTGGTGATCAGTGTCTGTGGGAAGACTTCCTCGGTGTGTTAGTGAGGATAAGCAATGCTAGCTACTATAACAAAGAGTCCACCCATTTCTTTTTTATTTTTTAAATATATTTTTATTGGTTTCAGGGAGGAAGGGAGAGGGAGGGAGAAATAGAAACATCCATGATGAGAGAGAATCATGGACCGGCTGCCTCCTGCACGCCCCCTACTGGGGCTCGAGCCCAACACCCAGGCATGTGCTCCAACTGGGAATTGAAGCATGACCTCCTGGTTCATAGGTCGATGCTCAGCCACTGAGCCACACCTGCTGGGCAGAAGTCCACCAATTTCAACGCAAGTGTGTGAAGGTGCATTTTAGTTAGCATTCCTGTGCAATGCCGGTCAGCAGGGGTGTGTGTGTGGGGGGGCGCTTTGCTCCACTTATTCAAGGGTCAGGCTCTGCTGTCCCCTAGGGCTTTGGCATCCTTCATCTGCTGGAAAGTGAGGGGAGTCAGAAAGCAAGGAGGGAGATTTTCATAAGCCAGGCCTGGCAGGGGCCGCTGGCCGGAACCCAGTCACATGGCTGTATCTAACTGCCAGGTAAACGGGAAAATACAGTCCAGCTGTGAACCCAAACCTTTGGCGCACACTTAGTCTTATGGGCATCTGAGCCCTAAGGAGAATAACAGCAACGAAAATGATAGTTGGAATAGCTAACGCTTCTGGATTGTTGAATATGTGCCAAACCCTGAGCTTTTGTGCATTGTCTTGTTTAATGTTGTTCTTCCCATTCAATAGGCGAGTAAACTGAGACTGAGGGAGCGGAAGTAATTTCCTGAGTCACATGACTGTGAGTATGTCTGACTTCAGGTCATGTGATCTCAGTTCTTCTGTTCTCCTCAACCACATCTTCACACGCCTCTGGCTGGCCTTGGGCCACCCTGTTCCCTCCGTTTCCTCTTGCCCTGGGCTGCAGTAGGGCCTCCTCCTATCGGAGACCTAGGAACAAAGCATCCTGATTGAACCCCCTCTCATTGCCATGAGCACGCAGTGAACCCCAGGCAGGCGAGACACTGCTGGGCCTTCAGGCATAAACAACACAGACTCCCTGTCCTGGGCTGGGGTGTGGGTCAGGCTGGTGCCACTGAGGTTTTCATCCCAAATATCACTTTGGTGATATTTCATCCCAAATATCCCTTTGCAAGCGGAGAAGTTTAAAAGAAACAGGTGGATGACTCCTCAAGCCCCCAATGATTCTAAACATGTGGGCCTTTTTATTCTGTGTTTTATCCCAAAGTTATGCTTTCTGGACCAACTTAATTACCTTATCCCTCCCTCACTCTCTTTATCCCCCCTATCTTCCCCTCTTTTCCTGTCCCCCCACCCCCCTGCCCCCTGACCTTTCCTGGATCTGGCTACTCCATCCTCCATGTTCCTTCCCTCCCCCTCTGCCTTCCTTTCATTGAGTAAATATTTCCTATGCGCCTACTTGTCACCAGATATAGAATAGTAACCAAGACAGTCCACGTTTCTCCCTTCGTGGTGCTTACCTTATTTTTCCACAGTAAGATAAAAGTCATGATTTCTCGAAAAACATTGTTCACAGGAAGAAGGGTGAGAATCTCAGAGTCGCTTCACAGTGTGGGTGTGAGGAAATTCCGCCAAGCTCTCCAGCAAAGGGACTGCTTCCCAGATACCAAGCACGTGGGCGCCAAATCCCAGCCGTGCACGAAATATAGCTAACTGCGTGTTTTGGAACGTTGGGGGCTCCCCGGCAATAATGAAACCCATGCCTTTTAAATTCATGAGTGCCTAGGGTTTGCTGCAGGGGTGACCAATACATGGCACAAGGCCTGCCCCCTTCTAGTCCAAGCCAGTGGCAGACATCGCTAGTCGATTGCAGCACTCTTTGCCACGGGACTCCATGCAACCTTCAAATCTTTGCTAACACAATGCTCCTACTAAACCATTGAAATTTCATCGGTGAGGAACCCATTGGCCACCCCTAGAATGCTGTATACCAACTGTTTTTATTTTTTTTAATTTTTAAAAATATATTTTTATTGATTTCAGAGAGGAAGGGCGAGGGAGAGAGGGATAGAAACATCAATGATGACAGAGAATCATTGATCAGCTGCCTCCTGCATGCTCCCCACAGGGGACTGAGCCTGCAACCTGGGCACGTGCCCTGACCAGGAATTGAATCGTGACTTCCGGGTTCATAGGTCGACGCTCAACTACTGAGCCCCACCGGCTGGGCTATACCAACTGTCTTTAAACATGGACACGCAATGGTATTTAACATACTTGTATCCGGGCGATGCTTTTTGTGCACAAAGAAATAGGTATTTAAATTAAGTGCAAAATAGTACGAAATTGCTAACTGGGACGGAGAAGAGAGCTCAAGGAAAGAGTCGGGGAGGAGGTGACACAAAGAATAGGTCCTTGTTGTGACAGGAGAGCCCCACGGGAGTGGGAGCATGGGTCCAATGGCCAGAAGCTGAGGTGGCAGGTCCCTCTGCTCAGCACTGTGCATGTCTTGCGAGCCACACTCTGTGAACGGGAGGAAGGGCTGGCATAGAGACGAGAAGTCGATGTGACTCTATTTTAGGCCTCTTGCCACCATGAGGCTCATATTGCCAGAACAGACCTCCTCCTCCTTCCCCCACCCCATCCATTTGTATCTTTGTCCATACGGCCCTAATGGAGATGGGGAGGCGTGAGTCATGGTCTGGCATGGCTCATGGACCTGGGTAGACAGAGATCTGCTTGCCCTCTAGGGAGTGGCTGGCATGAGGGGAGGGGTTCCTGCCAGGGGCAGGATCAGGTGGAATCAGCGGGCAAAGAACTACTATCAGGATGGGGTAGTGGTCCACGAGCAAGGATTCCCATTGGCCCGAGTAAGGGTTCTAATTCTCACCATGCTCACTTCTGCATGTGTCTGTGCGGACACGTGGACTGTCATGGGACTGTCCCTGCAGGTGACTTCAAGGACACCTGCCCTCCCAGGAAAGGTGCTTAGTCAGGAACAGAGAAAACATGGGTGGTGTGCCGAGGCAGGGGTGGGGTGGAGATGGGAGAGCGTCACCCAGGGCAGGGGCAGCAAAGGGTGCAGAGTCTATAGGGAGTTAAAAACAATGGCCACATCGGCTAACTGTTGTCTTACCTTTTATTACATAACCTTCCTCCAGCGGCTCTAAAGCCCTGTCCTCATCCCCACCGCCGTGCCACGGAACAGCACATTTGACGCCTAAAGGGCCCCTTGGGGCAATTAACCCGTGTGGTTGAGATTGGTTTCCGGCCCCTTTCTCACACGGCCCCTCCCGGCCTCACCCATTACTAGCCCCATGGGACGTGAAGGTTTATGAGGCACAAGCTACAAAGACCTAGTGAGGTTCCATTTGGTGTACAGTCAATTAATATTTTATTTTATTAAGCAATTATTTAATGATTGTTTTCTCTCCCAAGGCTGTGCTGATTCGTTTCTCTCTCATTTGAAAAGTATTTACGGAGTTTTTACTCTGTGGCAGGCCAGGTGCTGGGCATAAGGGGGTACAACACAGTAGACCGGACAATGACCTGGAGCTAACATTCTAGAACAGGACACACAGTGAGCAAGTGGAGAGATACACACATGGAATGGTCTTCATAGTCACTGAGTAGATTTTTAAAAATCTATCTCCATGCCGTCTAGATGAAACTCACTTGGATTTAAGGACACACATAGGCTCAAGGATGCTCTATGATATTAGCAGTCAAAAGAGAGCAGGTAGCCCTAGCTGGTCTGCTCAGTGGATAGAGCGTTGGCCTGCAGAGTGAAGGATCCCCAGTTCAATTCTAGTCAGGAGCACATGCCGGGGTTGCAGGCTCGATCCCCAGTAGGGGGCGTGCAGGAGGCAGCCAATGGATGACTCTCATCATTGATGTTTCTCTCTTTCTCCTTCTCCCTTCCTCTCTGAAGTCAAGAAAAAAATATATTTAAAAAGTATCTTTAAAAAAGAGAGAGAGCAGGTAACCCTGGCCAGTGTGCCAAGCGGTTAGAGCATCGATCTGTGCATCAAAGAGTCTCAGGTTCGATTCCTGGTCAAGGACATGTAGCTGGGTGCAGGTGCAGGAGGCAACCCATCAATGTGTCTCTCTCATATCACTGTTTCTCTCTCTTTCTCTCCCTCCTTTCCCTCTCTTCCACTCTCTCTAAAAAAAAATCAATGGGAAAAAAAAATCCTCGGGTGAGGATTAACAAAAGAAAACAAACAAATAAAAAAAGAGTGCAGGTGTGGCTAGATCTACAGTATATCAGACAAAACAAACTTTAAGTAAAAAGCTATCACAAGAGACAAAGAAGGACCTTGTATACTGGTAAAAGGGCCAATTCATTAAGAGGATAAAATAGCTCTGAGTACTATATATATGTGCCCAACATCAGAGAACCTAAAATTACAAAGCAAACCTAGACAGAACTGAAGGGAGAAATAGAGAGCAATCCTATATAATAAAGAGCTAATATACTAATTAGACCGAATAGCAGAACGACCCTCCGGACGACCTTTTGGACGAAGCTGGGGTTGCGAGGACCGAGGCAGCCGGGGCTGCGAGGGCCGAGCCCCTTGCGTGAATTTCGTGCATCAGGCCTCTCGTACAATAATAATAGGAGACTTTAATACCCCACGATCAATAACGGATAAACCATCCACACTCAAGATCAATGAGGAAACAGGGGACTTGAACAACACTTAGACCCAGTGACCCTAACAGACATGCGCAGTCCACCAAACAGCGTCAGAACACGCATCTCCTCAAGCACACGCAGAACTTTCTCCAGGATGGGTCACGTGTGAGGTCCCCAAACACATCTTAACCAAGTTAAGAAGACGGCAATCATATCAAGTTATCTTCTCTGACCACAGTAGAATGAAACCAGAAATCAATAGCAGGAGGAAAATTTGAAAATATGTGGAAATTAAGCAGCACAATCTTGAACAACCACTGGATCAACAAAGAAACCCAAAAGGAAATTAGAAAATACCTCGAAGCGAATGAAAATGAAAACACAACATACCGAGGCTTATGGGATGCAGCAGCAGCAGGAATAAGAGGGACGCTTTTTGCAACAAATGCTTACATCAAAAAAGAAGAAGAAAGATCTAAAAATAAACAACAACTTTATGCCTCAGAGAGCTGGAAAAAAAGAAGAACAAGCGAAGCCCAAAGTTAGCAGAAGGAAGGAAGTAACATAAACAAGATGGTTTTAGCTAGCATGATGTGCAATGAAGGGGAACATTCTAGAGTAATGAGGTAGAAAGTGATGGGCAGGGGCAGGTCTGTATTGGATATGGTGATCAAGGTTGACCTCTCGGAGGAGGTGACATTTGAACTGAGACTTGAAAATGGGAAGGAGCCTGCCATGGCAGAAAAAAAAACCCCACAAAAAACAAACACACACACACACACACACACACACCCCAACAGTGAGTGCAAGATTCAGAGGCAGGAACACATCTGGCATGTTGGGGAAAAAAATGAAAGAAGGCCTGTGCAGTGAGGAATAAGGGGGGCCTATTTAGGGAAGAAGCTAAAGAGATGGGGGGTGGTCAGTCATGTAGGCCCCTAAAACCCTGTTGTGGAGTTTGCATTTTATAGTACAAGCAAGGGGATGAGTGATCAGAATTAAATTGAAGCTCTTTGCTACTGTCTTCCTTGTCCCTTAATTTTTTTTTTGGCTTTGCCACATTTACGTTTAGTAGCTTCAACGGACCTCCCTCACACACCACAGCTTCCCTCTCTCCTCAGAGCTTTCCCGCCCGCCCTCCCTTCACTCTGCTCAGGCATTTGCCTTCGGAATGTCTTCTCCTTGGCACCCAGTTTCCCTGGGCACTGTTCTCTCCATTCTGCCAACTGGCAATCTGGTGAAAAGGAAAGGCTGAATGCCCCCAGGCCTCATCCTGACCATGGCCGACAATCAGAAACACTACCCGTTGTCTAGGCTGGAGTTCAACCAGCTGGGCCCAGGCCTCCCTCTTCTCCTGAGTGGCACTGATTACCTTGGACTTCCCACTGAGCTCTCTTGGGCAAAGAGGTGAGTTTCTGAGTGAGGCGTGAGGAGGGAGAAGGAAAGGGTAGGAGCCGTGGAGGCCTGGGAGGGTTTAGAGAAAAGGGGAAGGGCAGCCGGCGATCCCCTGGCCTGGCCGCTGGGCTGCGAGAAGTTCTCTCTGTCCACTCTCTGTCCGCCAAGTCTATTTCTCTTTTTCAGTCTTCAACGGGGTCTGCTTCCTTCTGACCTTGGTCTGTGGATTTGAGGGGGAAACACAACCGTTTACGAACTTAAAATAGAAGCTCACTTTGGGTGAAGAAAGTCTGGTTATTCTCTGAAGAATAAAAATAATGGTGTTCTCTCTCCCTCTCTCTCCCTCTACACACACACACACACACACACACACACACACATACACACACACACACACGGTCGCACAATGTGTCATTGGTTGGTCAGCACTGGTTGCTAGATTCCGCTTTGACACAGATCAGGTGGTTCTATCTTTTTACTCGGGTGGACTATGCCTTTTATGGAGACCCTGCTTTAGTATCTTTTTTTAAAGGAAAGTAAATTATCAGAATTATGTGGCAAGTCTGGCAACGAATGGATGGAAACCAAGGGCAGGTGGGTCTTGGCTTCTTGCCTAGAAAAAGTACGTGTCCTTCATTTTAGAAATCGATGGCGGTTCCAGGCTTCTGTAGCAAGGAGGGCAGAATTGAGCCTGGTTTTTTCCTGGAGTCCCTTGAGGAAAATGGCTCAGTGCGGTTCCTCAGACCCCGAGGATGCATTAGACATTCAAGCTGACCTGTTCTCACCTGTTGTAATGGTAAGAGAAGCCCCTTAAATCTTCCAGATTCCTGTGGACAAGTTAAGCCAAGCAAGCCATGATCCCCATAGAGATGACTTCGGAGATTGAAACATAAATACATGCTTTGCTCTTCAAAATGGGACTTGAGAACCTGCCAGTGTTACACAATCACTACGGACTGATTGATGACTATCTCGCCTTTGGTTCCAGATCAGGCAGACAGGACCCGTGACAATGCTCTCTGGTGGGAGAACGAAGGCCCATCTCTATTGTATTAGGACTCTTCTCACTTCGAGCCGTCGGACTCCCAGACTAAAACAGAAAAGATAAATTATTGATTCATAGACATGAAAAATCCAGAATCGGGCTTGTGTGTCAGTCGGTTATTGATAAATAATAGGTCACCTCACCGTATTGTAGTTTAAAACAACTACTTATTTAGCTCAAAATCTGTGGGTCAGCGATCTAAGCTGGGTTTGGTGGGAGGGTCCTTCCGGTCTCCACGGGGCTCCCTCATTCCTCAGCCGCTGTGGATGGGCTGGGTGGTAGCGTGGCTTCTGGTCGTGGGCTGGGACACCTGGCTCTCCTCCGCATCGTCGCTCCTCCTCCTGCAGGCCGGCCCAGGCTGGGCTGCTAGCTGGCAGGACTCTGAGAAAGAGCGAAAGGGCATGCCATCCCTTCCACGGCATGGCATTGGCCAAAGCACGTCACGAGACCCGTCCTTATTCAAGGGCTAGGAAACTGATTCCATCTCCTGACACTCTCAACGAGAGAATCTGCACACTCACATTCGAAGGGTGTGGATACAGGGAAGGGTGAAAAGCTGTCTGTATTTCCCCCCACGAATGCTTTGAGGCCGGCTTCCGGCAAGGCTGTGTTCAGTGTTGGAATATTGTCATCATTCTACTCTGTTGGCTTCAGCCTCGGTTGACTCTTGGCACCATGGCTACAGGCCTCAGCGGTTCTCAACCTGTGGGTCGCGACCCCTTTGGCGGTCGAACGACCCTTTCCCAGGGGTCGCCTAAGACCATCCTGCAGATCAGATATTTACATGACGATTCATCACAGTAGCAACATGACAGTGATGAAGTAGCCATGAAAATAATGTTATGGTTGGGCCACACCATGAGGAACTGTATTTAAAGGGCCAGAAGGTTGAGAACCACTGCTCCAGGGGTTTCCAATGCCCACATTCAAGTCTCCGGAAAGGACAGCCCATCTGATCACATTGCATCGCAGCCTCATGGATCATGTGACTCTACTAAACCAGTCTCTGGGCCCAGGAGGGTGCAGTGCCTTGATTGGTTCAGGCTGGCCACATGCTCTACCCATCAAACACTTGCTCATTCACTGAGGGATGCAGTGGGGGTGGAGCCCCAGTGGAAGTATCAAGGCTTTGCTTAGAGGGGTGATGGGACCTCAGGTGAAAATTGGTGGCTCTTTCCAGGCAGAGTAATAGGCTCTGCTGGTGACAGTGATGATGGTGGAAAGTCGGCAGACACCCAGAGCACCCCCGCAACAGAACACGATTTATTTGCCGAGCCTCCATTTGCTGGACCCATAGAGAGTGCGTTACGTTAGGGGGAGGGCAGTGCACCGGGATTCGAATCCAGATCCTCAGATACCACCTCCTGCATTTTGGCCCGCATTATCTTTCTCAACACTGGGCATAACTCCACACAATATGAGGAGTAGATGGCCCTGCCTGGCGGGGCTTTTATTTTGTAATAGAAATATCACCCTGATGGCAGCTTTGGCTTTTTGCGATCATCTTCTACGTGTTGTGGGATCAATACACTTTCAAAGACTTGCCCATTCACCGAGGCATTATCTCCCCGAACTTCTTTGTCCCTGCTTATATTTGTCAACTTTACAATCCTTTTATTGCCAGCAAAAGCTTTGGGAAGCAACAAATAAAAGCAGGGATTATAAAGAGGGTTCTTATTAAAGCATGCTTTCTTTCAGGCACGGAGCACAATGCCCTCCGTTCTCCCCTGGTGAAAAGATGTGTTTTCTTGTTTAATTAGAACAGACCTCCATTCCATTAGAAGAGGACAAGTAGGGCAGCAGGACGGAGAGTCCGGGCCCCGAGAAAGAAAGGCTTGTTTATTTCGGCTCCGGCCAACTTTCGGAGCGGAGGGCAACTTTGTGAAAGAGGCGATCATATTCGGAGCTGCGTGAATGCATGTCAGGCGCCGTGTCCTCGCCCACCGCCATTGTTCACGGTCTCCATTTTGTTGTTGGTTTTTGTTGTTGTTGTTGCTGTTACTTTGCAATTAAAGCCCGTGCTGGAGAAATGCAAAGCCAAGTACATCAATTAGGGTCCTAGCAGGAAGCAGATGGCACACTCCGTTTGGATAATTCGAGGGGAGCTTGGTAAAGAGATTGTTTGCAGAGCCGTGAGCAAGGTTAAAGGGAGCCCACCACATGGGTCTGTGTTGGGCCCCAGGGTCAGCAGCTGTGGGGGACTCACTCACTTAGAACCAGGCTGGCAAACCGTGGTCCCTGGGCCACATCTTGCCCCGGACCTGTTGATGAAAATAAAGCTTTATTGAAACACAGCCATGCCCACTTGCTTACGTACAGGGTGGGGCAAAAACAGGTTTGTAGTTGTGAGTACATGAAACCGGGGTGATTCTTGTATTATTCTTTACTAATTATTGTATTATTTTCCATATGAACAACCACAAACCTACTTTTGCCCCACCCTGTATTGTGCATGACTGCTTTCCCATTTCAAAGCAGAGCTGGTAGTCTCTCCAGACTGGATAGCCTGCAACTCCTAAAGTATTGATTATCTGGTCCTTTCTAGAGAAGGTTTATATGAGCAGTGTACACGTGTTAAATATTCCCCTCTTCTTCCAGATCAGCATTTGTAAGGGTTAGGCTATGTTATGCCGCAGTAACAAACAACCTCAAGCTCTAGGGCTCAGAAAAACAAGGGCTTGGAGAGAGGGAGCTATATAAGGTCTCCAGCAGCATTGAAATGTTTGACCTGAAAAGGAAATATGAAACTTCTGTTGGCTAGTCTTTAGTTAACGCTATTCATGTGGCTCCCACCTACTCCCAAGGAGGCAGGAATACAATCCTCCATATACTTCAAAGAGTAAGAACTAAAGATATTTGGTGAAAAGCACTAATAATTACTATACCACCCTTTTGCTTCATCTTGTTTGCCTCTACTCCTCTCTCCCTTCCTCTCTCCTTCCTTCCCTCCCTCCCTCCCTTCCTTCCTTCCTTCTTTCCTTCCTTCCTTCTTTCCCTCCTCCCCGCACCTCTCTCTCTCTCTCTCTCTCTCTCTCTCTCTCTCTCTCTCTCTGTTCTTAGATAAAATGTAGTACAGTGAAGTTATAATCTTCAAAGCCAAGCAAAATCTCATCTCTTACTAACCAGCTGTGTAGGCGACTCTGGGCACATCACTTAAACCCATTGTCAGTCACCTCATCCCAAAAGGGGCCCATTGTGAAGACACAATAATACATGGACAAAGCAGAAACTTAACAAATGTTGGTTTCCTTCTTCAGTTCATCAAGTTCTTTCTTTTTCCTCTCCATTAAAAAAAAATTCTCCTTGAAGGGAGGAGTGAGGGTTTGAGGGTGTGGTGTGGGGCTGGAGAGAGAAACCATTTCCGCTTTTATTACATCCTCTACCTCCAGCCATGTCTTCAGATGATAGGCCCGTGGAAGCCAGAGCCAACCGGATCCCTAGAGGCCATCTCAAGGCCATCTCAAGGTCATGTCAAGGTCATCTCCAGGTGTTGAGAGTTTCCAGGAAACGCTTCCCAAAATAGTTGCCATGACAGCTCCAGGAAATGAGCTCCCTGGGAGACTTGCCTGCGTCGCTGTTCCCTCCAGGAAAGGCACACATGAACGCTTCGCACCCTTCTACGTGCACCTGAACCGCCGGGGACTCTACTTCTGAAGGCCTTCCAGAGGGTTCCCAAGCTGCTGATCTCTCGACCGTACTTTGAACAGTGAGCTTCCAGGGGACAGAAATGAAGATGTAGGGGCTGTGGCCCTAAATTAGAACCTGGGATCTGCTGCTGGTGAACTTCGAGGCTCAGGCACAACACTTGCCTCGTCCAAGACTCCACGTCCTCCTCCGTGAAGCAGGCCACAGTCGTCACACCACCTCGGGGTGGTGTTGTGAGGCTCAAATAACTATGAGATCACACAGGGGAAACCTTTGTCGACGGGAAAGCACTGTGAAGTGTGAGCTATCGGCATCTCTTCCCGTTCAAGCCCCGCGCTGTCCCTCTCGCTTAGCCTCCCGCTTAGCCTCCCGTCACAGATGTGGCAGGATGCCTCTCCCATCTGCTTCGTAAGCACGTTCCCGCTTCCAGAGACATTCACCTCCTGTAATGACAAGTGTCCAAAAAATGCGGGAGAGGTGCGCTAAGTCTCAACCCCGTACAGGATGGTGGGGGCAGGGCACTAGGTAGGAGGTCTGGGGTGTGGCCCCAAACCAAGGCCAGTCGGTTATAAAGGCCCAGGCGATGGCGTCTGCACCAATAGAACCTGTTAAACCAGGCCACTCGCCGGGAGACCCTCCTTCTTCTTAGGGGATGCGGTGATAAAGAAATTACATAGTTATTTGAGAGGAACATAAATAAAGATTAATAGGTTAATGAGTTATTTTCCTTTCATTACTAAGCCATTGTACTTTATTATAATTGCTTTGCACTCATTTAATTAAATTTGAACCGGGGCCAACACGAGATAATTTGTTTTCCCTGCACTGAACAATGAGTATGCAGATTGGATGTACTGAAGCAGTAATCAGCCCTCTGTTTGCAACACTTTTCTACTCGGAGTAGACATTATAATTGATAATTTGATTGTTGCGGCACTCCGTGCAATATATTTTAAAGCAACATTAACATAATGGAAATTATGTTGTGAGCTTAATCTCAGTGTTTCACTGAGAGGCGATTATCTGGCTCCTCCATGGAAACCAGTGAGGGTCTGATAGCCTTAGATCTCTCCCTGTCCTCTTCTCTTTCTCTCTCTCTCTCTCTCTCCCTCTCCCTCTCTCCCTCTCTCCCTCTCTCCCTCTCTCCCTCCCTCTTCTCTCCTTTCTGTTCCCTTCCTCCCTCCTGTCCATCCTCTTCTTTTCCACATTTTGTCCATTCTTCCCTCCCTCCCGCACTTTCTTTTCTGTCTTCTTTCCCTCCCTCTCTCTCTTTCCTTTCTTCCCTCCTCCCACAACCATGTCACTGTCTTTCTTTTTTAAATGTATATATCTTTCTTGATTTCAGAGAGGAAGGGAGAGAGAGATAAAGTCATCAATGATGAGAGAGAATCATGGATCAGCTGCCTCCTGTGCGGCCCACACTGGGGATCGAGCCCACACCCGGGCCTGTGCCCCGACCAGGAATCGAACCTCCTGGTTCACAGGTCAATGCTCAACCACAGAGCCACGCCGGCTGGGCCACGCTCACTTTCTTTTCTTGCTGCTTCTCTGGATCCATAGACGGAGGCAGAGGAGGAAGTCAGAAGTGTTGACATCCATCACTCCCCTGCTGCATTTCCTAATGTTGAGACCTGTTCCCATCCGGGATACTGAGGAGCAAAAGCGACCAAGGGCCTTTCCCCCAAACGACCAAACGAGAGGTCACTCAAGATGGTCAGTGCCCCGCCCGCACCATGCCGAGCGCTGTGGGTCAACGTGAAGGATCCGTTCTCAAGGCCGTCGGTCATGAGCTCTTGGCGGGCATTTCTGCAAATCTGGGCAGATGAGAAAGAGTCACTTGCCCGCATTGTCTTCGTCTAAATTCCCTTCTTCCCTGGCAGCCGCAAACGCCTTCTTGCAAAGATGTGGCCTTTATCCTGATGAATACATCCTGGGACCAATTCTCTTTGGCCCACGGGGTTCGTGGCCCTCGGGGTTCGTGGCCCAGGGGTTCGTGGCCCACCGTGGACGCGAGGTGTGACCTGCTGCTGACACTCCCGGCTGCAGACCTCGGGCACAGGTGGGGGAGACCTCGTGCCCAGGCGCCTTAGGTTGAATTTCCATAACTCAGTTTCCGTGTTTGTTTTGGGAGGGAAAGCACCTGTGAGTGGTTGGCAACGACTGTGTTTGTCTTGGAAGAGCCCGAGGGGAGGGCCTGGCTGTACTTTGTCCTCCTCCAAACGGTCCAGGCGCGGCATTTGTGGCAGAAATCTCACTTCTTTGGAGAAGAGCCTGCTTCTTCATCCCTTTGCTGTTTCTAAGGCCGGGCACCCACACGCTGGTCTTCAGTTAGGTTTTCCAACTCCCGTCGGTGGGCGGAAGGGGGAGGGCTGTGCCCCCAGTGCCTCTGCAATGTGGTCATTTTCTCCCGGGAGCGGATGTGTCAGCGCTGGCTCTGAGGGTCTTCCCCTCCATCCCCCCCTCTCCATTCTGATTTTTCACAGAAAACGGAGCTAGAGCTTGACTTAGCCACACACCAGTTACCAAGGTCAGAAGCAGCACATCTAAGTTTTACTTTTTATCTCACTGGGTGTCTCATTGCTGTGAGACGGACTTCTCACAGAAGGGGTTACCCCTCTTCTTCCCCTCCTCCTCCTCCTCCTCCTCCTCTTCCTCCTCCTCCTCCTCCTTCTTCGTCTTCCTCTTATTATTATTATTAATTTATTTTACTGGAAAAGGGCACAGAGACTTGTGCTTTGACATTTCCCTCCATTTAAAAAGATACACATAGACACACAGATATACACACAGACACACAATCACACCAAACGCCAATTTGCCGGGATGGAGTTTGCCGACTCCTGCCCACAGATGCTGTGTTGAAGCTGGAGACGTGGCCCCAGCCTAGAGACACGGATGGCAGCCTCTTGCGTCACCCACCCCTGGCTCCCTGCCTCCAGGGACCTTGCGAAGGAAGCCTGCTCCCCCAACGAGGTCGGAGGGTGGCTCAGGGCACAGGGATCGTATGCAGCGGCCAGCAGCTTCCCGCCCAGGGAAGCCAGGCAAAGGGCCTCTCTCTCCTGGACCCGGCCAGGGACTCCCGGCGCCTGCCGCCTGTACACGCATCCTAGCCCTTTGGGGGAGTCAATGTAGCACCCCATTTGTATCCGTCATCATCTGGTTCCTGAGACAAGGATTCAAGTGCATGTGATGTATTTGGAGGTGATTCCAGTGAAGACCAGAGGGGCCAAGGGGTTGGGACAAGGCACAGAGTCAGCCAGGGGGTGATATCATCAAAGCCATGGCCATGGGCGCTCCATCCTTCCCAGGATGCACTTGGGCAGTGCCCCTCAGACTGTCTCCGTGCGGTGGGAGGTGGCTGGGGTGTTTCGACAGCAGCTCCTGCCCATCATTAACCCTCTGACGTGTCTGTCCTGCTGAACACAAGGGCAGAGCAGGCTCAGGCCACCAGAGGAGGCGCTCAGGCTGGCAATGCCCAGGAGCCACACGACCAAGACCCGAGAGGCCACGGGCGGGCGCCCTAGCATCTGCCTCAGCTTCTGTATGAAAACTCTCACCTGCGTCTGTTCCATCTGAGATGGTCAGCTCTGTGAGGACCAGGGCTGAGCTCACGGGCCGTCCACGTTCCCCAGTGCTCACCTAGGTCAGTGGTCGGCAAACTCATTAGTCAACAGAGCCAAATATCAACAGTACAACGATTGAAATTTCTTTTGAGAGCCAAATTTTTTAAACTTAAACTATATAGGTAGGTACATTGTTATGAACTTAATTAGGGTACTCCTAAGGCTTAGGAAGAGCCACACTCAAGGGGCCAAAGAGCCGCATGTGGCTCGAGAGCCACAGTTTGCAGACCATGGGCCTAGGTGATATTGCTGCTCAGGCATCCGGCACTCACGGTGACTGTAATGCCACACGCAGCACGGGGAGCTCTCTCCATCCTCCCAACGGCCCCACAGGCCACAGGTGAGGCAGTGAAGCAGGCAACTTGCCTCCGTGGGAGTCAGGATGCCCACACGCAGGCCGCCTGGCCCCGGGCGAACCCTTCGGGGCATGTGCTGGGCGGCCTCTCCCAGCTTTCTGGTGAGAATCACAGTTTGGAAGCTCGGGGGACCCCTGCTCCCCCAGCTCCACCTGCATTTGGTGACTTCCTCTCCTGGCCTCCTCGGGGTCACTGCTTGGCCTCCATGTTCTTGTTTTACTCACGGAGGCCACGCGGTGTGCGTTGTCATCCCATCTGAGAGGTGAGGACAGTGGGGCTCAGAGAGGCCAGTGCACAGTTGGGGAGGGGAGGGGTCAGGTGCAGGCGGAGGTGCCCAGCAGACACCGAGGCCAGGGCTCCGAGGGCCCTGTCTTCCCCCTGGTCCTCCGCAGCAGGGGGCGGGCCGGTGGGGAAGGAAACCCAGAAAGACAGCCACGTCCCTCACCTGCCCCGGAGAAAGTGGGGGGGGGTGGGGGGGCGAGACAAGGATCAGGCCGGGAGCCAGGGCCCCTGAGGACATCACAGACTTCCGCCTTCCACTCTGCTTCCTCTCAGGATGTGGCCCAATCTGGGCAGGCGGTGGCTGTTCTGGACTAGCCCTTGATAAGGCCCAGAGCGCATTACAGTCTCCTTCCTCTTCACCTGGTGCAGTGGCAGGGCTCCCGGGCACAGCTGGCCTCGCCAGGCCGTCAGGGGCCCTTCGGCCAGCACTGCTTTGAAAAGTTGTCAAAGTGCGGGAGGCTAACAGCACAGCCCCGCAAGGTCCCACAGTTGGCATCTGGGGTTCCATGCACTCTCGTCCCCAGCACGGGGTGGAGTGGGGAAGAGAGAGCAACAGCCAAACCCTGCCCAGGGTGCACCTTCATTTGGGGGGTGCCGGAGCAGGGGAGGAAGGGGAACCCGCCTAAGAGGCCTGCTGGGCATTCCTTAGGTGGTACTCGTCAGGGACCTTCTTCTGTCTTCTCTTTCCTTCACTAGCCCCTTCTCCCCCCTTTTTCTCCTCCTCCTCCTCCTCCTCCTCCTCCTCCTCTTCCTCCTCCTCCTTCTTCTTCTTCAAAATATATTTTTATTGATTTCAGAGAGGAAGGAAGGAGAGAGAGAAACATCAATGATGAGAGAGAATCATGGATCAGCTGACTCCTACACGCCCCCAACTGGCGATCGAGCCTGCAACCCAGGCCTGTTCCCTGACCGGGAATCGAACCCTGACCTCCTGGCTCATAGGTTGATGCTGATCCACTGAGCCACGCCAACAGGGCTCCCCTTTGCTTCTTTGTCTCTGGCTCCTACCCTTCTTTCCAGAAAAGGAAGCCCCATGTAGTAGGCCTTGCACTGCCCAGGAAGTCAGGAGGCCCGTGTGGCTAGCACAGGACGGTGGCTGCTGTGTTCAAGCTCACCCGCCCCAGCTCGGGGACCCCTGGGACCCCCATTCCAGCTCCACTTGGTGACTGACCAGATGAGCAGCCGTCTCCTCCCTGGAACATGGGCAGACACCCCGGATTCGGGTTTTGAAAAGTCAATAGAGCTTTTCCTATGCGATTCACAGGGATATCTGTGCCTACCTAGATGGTCTATGTTACATTAAAAACATTCAAGATCATTGGCGTTGCTTGAAAATACGAATATGGCCACACTGGGTCCACCCCCACCCCCATGCCAACTGCTGGTTGGCACCGAGGTCTGCTGTCCCCTGTGGGTGGGGTGTGCATTCCCCCCGCAGAGCCCACACTCCCTCTGGCCCACATCCATCCTGCCTCTGGGTTTGTAAGAGGCCGGGGAAGCTATGGCCGCCAAAGGGGCCTCAGATGCTCCTAGGAATGCCTGTGGGTAGGGAATGGCCATGTCTGTGCGTTTACGGTGGGAGAAGGATGGAAAGCAAACACACGAAAAGGCAGCAGGACCCCGGAGTGACCGCAGACAACAGCAGGAACGGTGTGTCCTGTACACGCGATTCGCCAGGTGCCTTCCCATGTGGGCGCTCCTGGGCCCTCCAGCCCCGAGAGCCAGGGCTGTCTTGCTCATCGCACAGCGAGGAACCCAAGGCCCAGGAGGTCACGGTCAGGGCATATTCCCAGTCAGGGCACTTGCCTGGGTTTGGGGTTCGATCCCCTGTGGGGGGCGTGCAGGCAGCAGCCGATCAATGATTCTCATCATTGATGTTTCTCTCTCTTGCTCCCTCTCTCTTCCTCTCTGAAAACAATAAAGACATTTTTAAAAAAAGAAAGGCCATAATACTCCCCCATTCACCAATAATTGGAAATCGGGCTCTTTCCTTAATCCATTTATTCCCAGGGACCCCTCCTGGGTGTTTGGGGGTTGCCTACAGGTCCCCTGGGATTGCCTGAAGGTCAGATAATATTTGGGCCATGTTGCCATCACAGAATCTTCGGCTTTATGAAAGGAAAGACCTCATCCTACACCGCAGCCAGGCACCCCGCCGGGGTCAGCTCTTGGTTCTCCCTTCAGCTGATGGTTGTCACGCTCCGTGACCCTTGGGAAGGAAGCAGAGCTGGTTTGGACGGAGTGAGGAACATGCAGGAAGCAGAAGGCCCCCGCCACGCCCTGGCCATGTGGACCAGGGAGGAGGGGTAAACATTAACCAGAAGGCAAACACGGAAACAAACGCCAGGGAGGCGCTGCGCGGAGGGAAAAGCCGGTGGGGCCGGGCAACGGTAGCTAAGCTTACGGACTTGGAGATCAGCCACGGTCTCGGTTCAAATCCCTTCTCTGGTACTTCCTAGCTGCGTGTGGTTAGGCAAAGGGCTCAACTGTTTTCAGCCTGACTTTCCTCTGGACGTCTGGGGGGTTAATCATAGAGTGCGGGTCGTGTTAAATAACAGCGTGTACAGAGCATGCCCAGCGAGTGCCCGGTGTGATTATGGGCTCCGTGGCTGACAGCTGCCATTACATACAATGAAACGGCCATGAGCCTCTGCTCAGGCTCTCTCCTCTCAAATGTCTTCGCTATGCTCACATGTCAAGAAACAGGGTCGCCTCGGGGTTTTTAGGATGGGGTCCCTCTGCACGTCTAGAGCCTGCTCTGTGGCCACTACATCGGGCGGCATCGCCTGCCTACCGTGCGAGCCTATCGCCCCTCGCAGTGAGAATGGCCCCTGTAGGATGAGCAGGGGAGACTATAGAAGCTCCAAAGACAGAGACTCATGTGGCCACTGGATGCGACGTGTGGAGGGAAGAAGGGGGACAGGACTCCAACAGAATTTAGAAATATATGCAGAATGGCCCGGCCGGTGTGGCTCAGTGGTTGAGTATCAGCCCATGAACCTGAAGGTCACGATTCGATTCCCAGTCAGGGCACAGGCCCAGGTTTCAGCTGGATCCCCAGTAGGAGGCATGCAGGAGGCAGCCAATCAATGATATTCTCTATTAATGTTTCTCTCTCTCCCTTCCTCTCTCTGAAATCAATAAAAACATATTAAATTTTTAAAATAATGTATAAAAATAACATGACATTAAATTTTAAAAAATAAGAATAGGTTTTCTCCCTTTTACATCTGAATGCATATGTGTGTGTATGTGTGTGCATGCGTGTGTATGTGTGTATGTGTATATGTGTATGTGTGTGTATGTGTGTGCATGCGTGTGTATATGTGTATGTGTGCGTGTGTGCGTGTATGCGTGTGTGTGTGTGTGTGTGTGTGTGTTAAAAACATATCTATATATGCAAAATGGACCCTGGGGAGAATGCCAACCATCGATGAACCCAAATCCCAGTCCTGGGTAGGGACACCCGGTCCGCTGATGTCACGCAGAAATGGAAAGTGGCAGAGATGTGGCCACAGCGGCCACAAGACTCAGAGAAAACCAGCTCCGGGTTCCTAAGAGGCAGGTGACAGCTGACACCAGTCCTTCCTGAAAAGAGAAAATGGGGGGATCCGATGGGACGGTGCGCGGTCTGCCATGAATGCCCGGTTCTGGCCGGGCACAGACGCCTACTGTGCCACTTGGGAGAGCCTCCCATGAAAAGGAGATTGTGCCATTCATGCCGCCCGGTGCAGGGGTGCGGGGCAGCCAAAGTGAGCAGGGGGCGGGAGGGG
Organism: Myotis yumanensis; assembly: GCF_028538775.1. Taxonomy (NCBI): domain Eukaryota; kingdom Metazoa; phylum Chordata; class Mammalia; order Chiroptera; family Vespertilionidae; genus Myotis; species Myotis yumanensis. The sequence goes on from NW_027223769.1 coordinate 37,153,903, forward strand.
AAGGGGAGGGAAACCAGGCTGGTCTTCCCCGGCAGAGGGGAGGTTGAGGGAGGGGAGTCAGGGAGTGACAGGGGGTTTCCAAGTGAGAACAGAAGAAGAGCTGACAAGGCGGTTGAGTTCGTGGGCCTTTCTCCAGGCCTCACGCCCGCTCTCCCCTTCCGTCCGCCTCCCCGAAACCCGGGCGAGAGGCAGGGCGGTGCGAGAGAATTGTCTGCAGACACAGGCGGATCGTGTACGGGCTTTTAAACAAGATGGAGCATTTCCCTGGGAACGGAACCGAGACTGGAGGACACTGTGTTACAGGATTCACACAAGGAAAGCCTGCGGGCAGCCACCCTGCTGAGGAGGTGGGGGTGGCCTCCGGTAGTGGGAGAAAAGGGAAAAGAAACCCGAGAAATATCAGAGTGGAGGAGGTATACGTCCCTGACCCTTGACTTCGGGGTGGCTTGGTTTGGGCAATTGGGGTGTTGGTGGTTGTGATGCTATGGGTGTGCCCCTTTAAAAAAAACCCGTGGTGTGCTTCCTCCATCCCTATGAAAAACATACTCCGGGGGCACCTACTGATTCCCAAGGAAAACGAAACATAGGGAACAGCACAGAACCCAGCCCAGCCCAGCCCAGGCCAGATCTGACCCACTCAAGTCCACCTGCGGAGACCTAGGAGGTAAAGAGATGGGGTGAGAAGCCAACACAGCGTTAACCAGCGTTAACGTGGGTATAGCCCACTAAAGCGTACAGCAACAAAGAACAGGTCTCTTCCCTTTTACATCTGAATGCTCTTCAAAGAGATAGCGGCCCCTATTATTTCCTGAAAACATTATCATTTTGTTCCCGTTTATGCCCAGTGCTGATAACCATTCCTCGTGTGACATGCATTCCAACCCCCGCCCCCCTCCGCCACCCTGTGCGTAATTGCTCACTCTCTCGCCCAGCACTGAGCACACAATCCTCCAGGGGGAATATGCCCCTCACAGGCCCTACTAAGATCATCACAGCCCTTCCACTGAAAAGAATACTTTTTACCGTGGCTTAAACTCGCTTTAAATAATAATTTTTAAAAAAGCAGCTCCGTCGTTGGATCAGATTGAGCTTTGGGTTCATGAACACCCTCCGTTCTTTTCTGATTCAATTTGCCGTCAGTCCGGCTCCCTGGCCCTGCACTTGCATAGCTGACTTTTTCTGATGTTAAAAACAGATAGTGTTACTCTTAAACCGTATGGGGTTGGTTTTGACCTACTAACCTGGACTGTGAATACCATCTGAATCCTTATTCTGACACCAAAAATAGCAACTATTTCTTCTGTCTCTATGCCCTCCCCCCGCTCCCCCATAAATTTGGTGAGCACGCCTGCTGTGTCTTCATTCAAATCACCGAAGAAAGACTATTGAACAAGACAGGGGTAACGATAGGCCCTTACGGCCTGTCTCTAGAGACTGGCACGTTGAGTACCCAGGTGGTTGGTTGAAATGGGCAACAAGCCCTCTTTGATTGTACATCACCTCATCTGTGTTTTGGAATGTTGTCCACAAGAACATGAGGAGTGACATGGCCAGACGCCTTGCTTAGATCCGTGTTGATCCATGAAGAAACTTAATAAAACATGGAAATCTGTTGGTGCAGCCAGCATGGTCTGCTCTTGGAGAACCGATCCTGGGGCCTAGTCATTACCAGAAAAGGTTCTTTCCTCTATTCTTGTATACCATTCCGGAGTAAAATTTAATTCACGACCGAAATCATCAAGGTTCATACAGTAGTGTGTGACCATGGTGTTCAGCTCATTATCGGCCACATGTTAATAGAGCTCACATTTCTATTTTTTATTTTTTTGGTCAAAATGTTAGTTCTATGACTTCAATAGTTCATAAAAGGAAACATTGTTAAAAAAAAATTATGTGCAAAAGGATAGATAGTGAAAGTAGGTCTCCCCTTCCCAAGTCTAGCCTTCTGTTACGAATCTCTTACGTATCTTTCCAGAAATATTCTATACTCTATGCATTTATAGGCACCCATGCACATACACACCATCACACACACACAGCACACATGCTGCCTTCCTAAAGTACGGGCAGCGGCGTGTATTCTATACAGTATTCTGCATGTTGCTTTCACATGTGGCCATAAATCTTGGTGACCATTGATATCTGCAGCCCTACACTTGCTTTATTCTTGTAATAGCTGTGCACAGCTCTCTACTGTATGGATCGATTTTATGCCGATGGCTGCTTAGGTGATATCACTTCCTTGACAGAATCTAAACTCTAATATATCATAAAACCTTAAAACAACAACTGTTTTATTTGTTCACAATTCTGCAGTCTGAACGGGGTTTGGCTGAGGAATTGTCCTGGTCTCTCTTGCCTGGAGTCATTCCTGTAGATCAGTGATGTTTCGTGAGATTGGGTGTGCCGGGAGATTTTTGAAAACATGCAATACCTGGCTACTTAGTCAGGGACACTGACCCCTTTTCCCTTAGATTGTTAAAAAAAAGAAAGACAAAAGCCAACACAACAATAGCCATCCAATGTGAATGAATCAAAATTATACCTTTTTAAAACATTTTTGGCCAAAAATATATTTTCCTTGGCGTGCTGCTGAATTTTAGCAATTAGTTTATGCGTGCCATGAGGTGAGAAAGGTTGACAGTCACTGCCTTAGCTGCACTCGGCGGGCAGGTGCATTTGGGGCGGGGCTCAGTTGTGGCAATGGGTTGGCGGGCCTCTTGCTCTCACCCCACGTCGTCTCAGGGCTTCTCTCGTTCCTCCTGAGCCCATCAGAGCCTCACTCTGCAGCCTCCCCTGCAGCTCAGAGCTCTGGAAACCACTGGGCCTCCTTAGCGCTGAGGCCAGAGACCAGCCTGTCGTCACCTCTGCTATCTTTTATTCTACTGGTTGGGCCAGGTCACAGGCTCCACTCAGATTCAAGAGGAAGTGACTTTACAAGGGTGTGGCTGTAGGAAGAGGTGGGTCACTGGAGTCACCAATGAGATCAACTACTACAGACCAAGGGACTTTCGGGGAAATGAACTAATTAAGGGATCAGGGCTCCCAGCAGATTTGAGGTATTTTGTTTGAAAAGATAATTTCATGCCAGTGTAGCTCAGTGGTTGAGCGTCAACCTATGAACCAGGAGGTCATGGTTTGATTCCCAGTCAGGGCACATGCCCGAGTTGTGGGCTCGATCTCCAGTAGGGGGCATGCAGGAGGCAGCTGATCCATGATTCTCTCTCATCATTGATGTTTCTATCCCTTTCTCTCTCTCTAAAATCAGCAAAAATATATTTTGAAAAAAAGAAAAGATAATTTTACATTTTAATGGTTGCAAATCATTAATTTACATCATGGAGTTGTAAGAGGATGTAGAGAGATCATCCCACCCTTCCCCTTCATTTGACTGACGAGAGATCTGAAAATCAGAAAGACTAATGGTCAAAAGAATTACAACATCCCCCCTGACTCATGGTCCCAGGGTCAGCACCCCCATCTTTATACCCCTTCTTTTTTTTTTTTTAATATTTTATTGATTTTTTACAGAGAGGAAGGGAGAGGAATAGAGAGTTAGGAACATCGATCAGCTGCCTCCTGCACACCCCCTACTGGGGATGTGCCCGCAACCCAGGTACATGCCCTTGACCGGAATCGAACCTGGGACCCTTCAGTCCGCAGGCCGACGCTCTAGCCACTGAGCCAAACCGGTTAGGGCTTTATACCCCTTCTTATCCTTTCCTGTTCCCCACGGATGCCCCCTCGGTGGGCTTCAACCCCTTCAGTTCCTGGTTTACTGAATATTTATTGAGCACCTCCTGTGTTCCAGGCACTGCCAGAAGGTCATTATTTCAGCAACGCAGTCATCCTAGGCCAGTGATGGCGAACCTTTTGAGCCCGGCGTTTCAGCATTTTTAAAAACCCTAACTTAACTCTGGTGCCGTGTCACATATAGAAATTTTTTGATATTTGCAACCATAGTAAAACAAAGACTTATATTTTTGATATTTATTTTATATATTTAAATGGCATTTAACAAAGAAAAATCAACCAAAAAAATGAGTTCATGTGTCACCTCTGACACACGTGTCATAGGTTCGCCATCACTGTCCTAGGCTCACATACGCGAATGGTGTGCTGGAGCTAGCCTGAGACATCTCATGAACCTGCGCATGCTCAACTCCAAATCCACGCTCCGTGCCATCATGTTGGCAGCTTGACATTGGCCTTGGTGGGAATAGTCACAGCACAAAAATGGGCAAACACTGCCAATAAGGATTATTTTTTATCTCCTGAAGAGTTGGTTTCAACATTTACCAGTACACACTGAGCTTAGTCTTAAGTCACATTCTCTGTCAGGCTGAGAGGGACTCCATGCCAACTATAGGTCTGTGTATTCTCATTCATTGATTCCCTCGTTCAGTAAATATTTATTAATCAACTACCATGTTACAGGCAGACATATGGGCCTGGGATTGCTAGATCTGATTTTTTTTTTTTTCTTAAGAGAGAAGCTGGTAATCCAGATTTTTGCATAGAATTTCCCAATCTTAAAATGTGGAGCAACAGATTCAAAAATTATTTTAATCTATTGCCTGGCCCAGCCTACACACCTCTTAAGGAATATTTGTCCCGGGATCCACCAGTATGGAACCTCTGTTCTAATCCTAACAGAAGCGTGTGAGGGCTGGTCCCCGGCCTCTCCACTCTCCCCTTCCCAGCAGTCTGGCTACCGTTGAGCCACCTGGACATCCCGCCGGGCACTGCCCCCTGTGTCCTATGCCTTTCCTGGGAGGTGTCAGATGTGTGTCCTTTGCTTTCTCTACAGTATCTCCCACAGCGCTGGGTACTTCAGAGGCTCTTGCTGGAACGAAGTCATGAAAGCACGAGTGAAGGGCACCTCCTCTCTCCCCTGGTACACAGTGTGTCGGGGCCCTAATCCGTGCTGGTGGGAAAGGCAGGAAGCAGCTGTTTACCTTCGAGGGAGCGGCTGGGTGATGTGCCTATGTAAACAGTCATGTAGCCAGGTGTCCCGAGGAGCCACGGGGAGAGAGAGAATACACATTGATTCCTCTCCTCGCGGCGATGGCCCAGAAACCCCAGCTTGTCCTTCTGCATGTCCCCGGGCTCTCCTGGAGTGGCAACCTGTTTTGTTTTCTGACCTGCCTGGGTAGATCTCTAGTAAAGGCAGTGGAGCAGCTACTTCAAAAGCTGGTATGGAGATGAAAAGACAGAAGTAGCAAAGTCAACTATAACTATAGCAAGTAGTTAGGGGAAACACAAAACAAAAAAAAGATCTAAAATGTGACGTCCAACACAGAGCATGGGAGAGGGGAAGTAACCCTGTACTGCTTGAAGAATGCATGAGAACTTAAACGCCTAGCCGCTTAAAATAGACTGCTATCTGTATTGATATATATATATACATATATATAAACCTCATGAGAGCCACAGACTAAAAACCTACAAAACATACAAAAAAAATCAAGAGAAAGCAACCCGAACACAACACCAAAGAAAACCATGAAACCACAAAGAGACCAAGAAAATGAAAAACAGAGAACTACAAAAACAACCAAGGAATAATTAACGATATGGCAATAAGTGCCTGCCTATCAATAATTACTTTAAATGTAAATGGACTAAATGCAGCCATCAAAAGACCTAGGGTGGCTGAGTGGATAAAAGAGGTGACCCGTCTATAGGATGTCTAAAGGAGACTCGTTTCAGATTGAGATGAGAAGTGAAGGGACGGAAAAAGATATTCCAGGCCAATAGAAAGGAAGAAGAAAAAAAAAAGCTGGAGTAGCAAAACTCACATTAGGCAAATAGATTTGAAAACAAAGACTGTAAAAAGGGCCAAAGAAGGGCATTGCATACCGATAAAGGGGTCAACTCACGAGGAAGCTATAGCATTTGTTAAATACAGGTGCACATCTACATATATAAAAGGCTAAGCTACTGTCTGACCGGTAGCTATGATGTGCAATGACCACCAGGGGGAAGATGCTCAACATAGGAGCTGCCGAGCTGCGGTGACTTGGCAGCTGCAGTTCTCAGGTGACACACCCTGATTCCAGGGTGTATCACCCAAGAACCGCCCTTTTGCAATCCAGGACCCCTCAGGGGATGTCAGAGAGCTGGTTTCAGCCCAATCCCTGCAGGCCAGGCCAAGGGACCCCACCTGCTGGAGGGACCCCACTCACTCCACAGATGCCCTTCGAGCCACGGCACTGCCCCAGGTGTGGCCTGCCGGGGAGGGGAAGGGAGGGACCGCAGGAGGTTGGCTTTAGGGAGAGTCTCACCCAGTCCTGCCCCTCAGGCCACCTTCTAATTAATTTCCTTTCAATGTGCACGAATCCGTGCACTGGGGCACTAGTCTATATTATAAAAACCCAGTTGCCCTAATACCATAATGACCAAAGATGGGCCACCAGGAGGCTTCGAGCGCAGTGAGGTGCATGCGGGTGGGCAGGGTCTTGACTCTGGGTTTCACAGCGTGGTGCGGTGGGACTTGGGGGAGTCCCACAGTGCGGCGGGGCCTGGGGTCCTGGGTCTCGCGCAATTTCGTGCGCTGGGCCACTAGTAAATATATAAAGCAAATATTAACAGACATAAAGGGAGAATTTGACTTCAGTAAGAGAAAAATCATAGGGTCATTTAAAAAAATTAAAGAAATAAAAATGGCATAGTAGACAAAGCAGCTGAAAAGTGAGCTTGTCTTGGTCTCTGTTTCATAATTTGGGAGAGCCACGCTTACAGAATGGCCACCCGGATGGGAAGGGAGAGTATGTCTCCTGGTCACACATCCTCATGCTGTGTTTTACAGTAGCTCCCCTGGCTAAGCTACAGGTTGGTGAGTTACCCGTGGCGACCCAAAGCTACTTACTGTTTCTTATTATGTACTTGATCTGTACATAAAAGGGAAACCAGAATTATAGGATTCTTCCAACTTTTAAGAAAGCATTTACTTAGCCAAACTAACTGTGGCAGGCAACTAATTAAAAAACAACAACAAGTTCTTAGAGAGAGAGAGACACAGACCTGCAGCGTGCTCCAATTTGCTTAAAGGCTCATTCTGAAAACTGCATTCCATTGCTTTGCAAGTGAAACCTGAAATCCAAATTTGGTAGTCAATACATCTCTGAGCTGGTTTTCATCATATTCATTCTACTTAGGTTTCTAGACCTTTATGGTCATTTTGAGTCTGAATTTCTCTCCAACTACATTAACTAACATTTCCATCCTTTGGTCAGGAAATCGTGTGCGGGTGGGGTCCCTAGGCCTAGCCTGCGATCAGGGCCATCTTCCCCCTGCTCGCCAGTCCCCAGTCCTGCCCCACTGCCTCCACACACCACGGTTTCCCCGTTGGCCTGGCGCAATCTATCTGAGCCTGCGGGCCAGGGGGAGGGACCAAGAGGTGCCCAGTCCCCATTCCCGCCCTGCCAGCCACACACCCCAGTTCCCTGTGGTTCCCCATTGGCCATCCAGTGATGGGAACCTGCAGGCCGGAGGGAGGGACCGAGAGGTGATCAATGCACCTCATAGCGACTGGTCAATCAGTTGTTCTGGTCATTATGGCATTACAGTTGCTAGCTTTTTATATATATAGATTAAATCCAGAAACAAAACAAAACAAAATAGGTATGGAGTCTGAGTCTATTAGCTGTAGGGAGCCAAAAAGGAGGGTCATGAGATTTAGAGGCTGAGTCCACCTGTGTTGGACCTTGTACAGCGGACGAATGGGGGCTGGCCTGTAGGGAGAAAGAAAGAGCCAAGACATACATGCTGAGAGAAACAGAACTCTGAGACCAGAGAGAGAGGAGAAAATGAAGGGAGTCGCTGCCTGTTGGCTTCTCACTTCCCATGAGGTCGAACTTTAGAACCTGCACTTTGATTTTGCAATTTTTTTGTAGTTTTTAAAATAAAACTCCTTTTGTTTTGGCTTGAGCAACTAATGGGCTGAGCTAGGTTTCCTCCAAACTGTATAGGTTGAAACCCTAACCTTTGGGACCTCAGAATTGGACTGTGTTTGGAGACAGGGCCTTTAATGAGGTGATTAAGTACAGATGAGGCCGGGAGGATGGGCCCGGACCCGATCTGACTGGTGTCCTTATGAGGATATTAGGACAGAGACAGGGACCCTGAGAAAGTGCGGGCACAGAGGGATGACCCGAGAAGAGGCAGTGAGAAGGGGCCCATGTGAAAGCCCGGGAGAGCGGTCTCTGGGGGAACCAACCCTGCCTGCCAGCACCTTGACCTGGGGCTTCCACCCTCCAGAACGAGGAGAAAATATACTTCTGTTGTTCAAGCCGCCCAGGCCCTGGTATTTCGTATGGCAGGTCTAATTAAACAAGTTTATTCTATATATGTAAAAGGCTAAGTTGACTTGCGCATGTGCAATACATATAAAGCTCTCGCTGGCGCCAGTCGTATGCGTGTATTTTGATCTGTCATTGTCGATCGTGAATTTGGTTGACACTTCTATTATAGAGAAAGGATGAATAGTGATATTAAAATATTTCTTCTAATTAATTTCCTTTTAATGTGCACGAATCTGTGCACCAGGACACTAATATGTGTGTGTGTATATGTGTGTGTGTGTGTGTGTATGGAGCATACCAGCTCTCAATTGTCTCAGTGACATGGACATGACATGTGTCACATGACCCCTTCGCCTACTGGCAAGAAAGGTTAAGAAAGACATGGTGGGGGTGGGACAGCATATGGACATTTAATACACAGTCATTGTCTCTGCCACAGGATTTTATAATAAATACCCCCGTTAACGATTTGTTTCTTTATTCACTTATAAAGTTCTACTATTTGAGGAGTGGTTATAGAAGCATCATTTTAATGACAGCTTCCGCTGGAGGAGAAAAAGTATCATATTAACCTTGCATTCAGACTGTGGGTATAAGGAGGCGATAAAGAATAACAAGTCAATACTAAAGAAAGGTGACACTTTTATTTCTTTGCCCTGCAGTGATGCAGTAGAAAGAAGAGATCTCAATTTACATCCCAGCTCTCCCCTGTGCTACTTCAGTGTCTTTAAGCAAGTTCTTTAACCTCTGAGAGCCCACTACTTCCACTTCAAAAAAGGAATAGCATCTACCTTAGAGAGATGTCATGAGGATTAAAATTTAAATATATATATGTATAGGGTGTCCCCCAAATGTCTACACATACACTTTTTGATAGCTCAATTGATGTTTCTTTCTTTTCAGATTTAAGCCATTGAAATTAATAATTATTCAGTGTGTATACAGTTTTGGGGGACATCCTGCATGCATATGTACAAGGTGTGGCAAAAGTAGGTTTATAACTGTGTGTATGCAAACACTGAGTTTATTTTTGTATTATTTTTCATATGAGCCAGAAGCAGGGAAAGAAAGGCAGTAGCTGGTAGCAGAGGCCAGAGCCTAAGGGCGAGGGACACAAGTTAGGAGGGTGTCACTTTTCACTAGATTCTACCTCACGATGTTTCAATGAGGCACCAGCTCTGAAGGGCCTCCTGCCATGGTGGTCTTCATGCCGCCTGCCCTGGGTTTCTGGGGGTGTGGGTTGGGGGGTTGTGGAGGAAGGGAACGGCAGTGATGTTTCAAAACTCTAGGGGGCGCTGTCCACACTGTGTTTACCTAATGGAAGGAAGCTGTGCTCTCCTTTCCTACCAGTGGCCTTGACCAAGAGGCAACATGTTTTCCCTGAACTACTCAAGACCACCTTTCTATTGGATGTCTGTGATATATTACCACTAGAGGCCTGATGCATGAAATTTGTGCAGGGGGCTTGGCCCTCGAAGCCCAGAAGGTCATCTGTGTGCAGAGATCGGGGAGGGGGGTGGGGGGGAGGCTGTGTGTGGAGGTCGGGGCTGCATGTGGAGGTCGGGGGCCGTGTGCAGAGGCCGGGGGCCATGTGCAGGCAGCCTCTGGGAGTGAGGGGAGAGCTTAGTGGGGCTCAGCACCACCCTCACATATACACACAAGGGAAAGGAAACTGAGTGGTTAGTGGCTAGGTGCAAATTAACCAGGGAGTGAGCAGGGGGCTCCAGCCTCAGAGAGCTTGCTTTCTAGCTCTCATTTTGGCCTGCAGTGAATGAATGACGGTCAAAAATGATGGGCCACACGACTCAGCCACCCTCCCACTTAAATTACAATTAAAATTTCAGATTTAACCCATTGAAATAGCTCAGTCAGATATGAGTCAAAGATCTCAGTGCTTAGGTGAACTCTCCAGAGAGATGGAGGGCTGCCTGGAGCCAGGAACAGGAAGGGAACCAAATGTGCCAGGCTAGGTACCAGGGCAGGAAGCACTGAGGTGGCCCCCACTAGCTGGCAGCCTCTGGCTTCATCCGGAAGGTCGTCCAGAAGGTCGTTCGGCTGTCCCGTCTAATTAGCATATTATGCTTCTATTATTATAGATTTTTCAATGCCCCAGGGCCCTAGTTTGAAATTTTTAATATTCTGTTTAAAAATATGTATATTTATTGATTTCAGAGCAGAAGAGAGAGAGAGAGATAGAAACATCAATGATGAGAAAGACTCATTGATTGGCTGCCTCCTGCATGCCCCCCAACTGGGGATCAAGCCCGCAACCCCGACATGTGCCCTGACCGGGAATCAAACCGTGACCTCCTGGTTCAGAGGTCGACACTCAACCACTGAGCCACACCGACCCGGCTGAAATTTTTAATATTCTTTCCTTCATCATGTTGTTGACACAGGACATACTGCGTAGATAAAATGAGATGATTTTACCTGCTGGCCTTAAAGAGTAAAGCTCTTGGCTAACTAATCTCACGTTCTTTGTAGAAAAGCACAAATCCTCTCATCGAACCGCTCACACATTGAATAGTTCAGATAGGTGGCTTTCAGGACCCTCCAGAAAAGCCAGGCCTCGTGGGCAATGGGAACCGCCAGACCAGTGCTCACTGGCCACGGAGCCAGGGGGTGGCTCTTCCTCCCGGGTCAAGAGGTCAAGCCCCGCCACATTAATTTTGCTGAGTTGCTTTGTTGTAAACAACACACAAGGTCATTCATTTTCATTTTCACGTTTATAATGGCGCGCATCTACTCCCGGGGATGAACTCCGTGAACAGGTGGCTGGGATGCTGGGGAGAGAGCTTGAACCGGGTCCAGGGAACAGGCCAGGCCCCGCTCCTGCGAGAGAGTTGGATGAGGGAGAGATTTCGTCACCGCGGGATGCGCACCTGGCCGATTACTCGCAAAGCAAACACTCATCTGTTTGGCGAGCACAGATCTATGTAAATTAGGGGAGATTATGTAGCTGCTCATCCTCGGCGGTGGTGTGATTAAATGCAATTGTTTCCCATTTCTTAAGAAACACCATCTTTATGAGCCTCGGTTCTTTTTCTCCATTATTGTTACAAGTGAATTGTCCTACGGTTATTAAAAATAACAGGCTGTGTAAATGAAGCCTGGAAGCACGGTGCTTATCAAAGAGAGGCTCTAACGGGGAGAGATATTTATGTGCAAGGTCCAGAGACCTGTCAGAGAAGGGTTTAATTAGGTTCTGCTTAGTGATATCTCTCCTTCATGCTCCTATAGCTGTCCCTTGGTGAAAAATAAAAAATGGCCCAGCCGGGTTGCTCAGTGGTTGAGCGTCAACTTATGAACCAGGAGGTCACGGTTCGATTCCTGGTTAAGGGCACATGCCTGGGTGGCGGGCTCGATCCCCAGTGTAGAGCGTGCAGGAGGCAGCCGATCCACGATTCTCTCCCATCACTGATGTTCCTGTCTCTCTCTCTCCCTCTCCCTTCCTCTCTGAAATAAATCAAAATAGATTTTTAAAAAATGAACTCCCCCCACCCCCCCACCCCTAAGAGAGCCCGTGGGCCCTCAGCTTTCATTGTTCAGCCCGTGGACCTCGTGGGCAACACCGCAGGGCCCCTCTTTCTGGAAACCCTCTGAGCTTCCTGATGCTCACTCGGTATAAACCTCCCCTCTCATCACTACCTTTTTCTCTTCCGGGAGAAGAAAAATAAAATCTTTTCCACTTGAGCAAAATAAAAACCACCCGGCATTTGTGTGTTCTGGAGTGTAATTATAAACGGCATTGTACACGGCCCCTGGCTTTGATGCGTATCTTGAAGAGAGTTCCGTGAAAATAAATTGTTTTTATGGAAGCGGAGAAACCATTTGATAAATGCTCTGTCTCTGAAAATTGTTCCTGCAAGAGAGGTCATTCTCCCCCTTTAAGAGAAATAGAATGTGTTGCAGGAGACGGGCAGGGCCACAGCTCAGGACGTCTCTGAATACAGGATATATATGTTTTTAAGGCCGGGCGTAAACATATTGAAAATTGCACCCCTCCTGACAGTGTGGAGTGTATTGGTTTTCAGAATAGCTTTATTGGAGAGCCACTCAGGTCAGGGGCAGGTGCCTGCTGCCCTTCCTATTCCCGGGAAGGGATGTGACTAGGATTTGGGGGAGCGACCATTCCGTAATTACTGTATATCTGTCAGAACCGATGGGCGTATCTATTCTGAGTGAACGTAATAGTCAGCTGGGAAAATGATTTGTTTTCTAGAGCATTTCTCGTGCCTGGCAGCCCAGAGACCAACATGGCCCAAGTGAGTGGCAGTAATAGGAGATTCAACCTCATGCCCATAACTGAATAGATATTTATTATTGTGTATGGAGAGTTTTCTTATCCCCCCCCTCCCCCCCGCATTTGCTCATGTGTCTGCATTTTCTCCCCTAAGTAAAAATATCAAAACAGTCCCCATTTCCAGGCCAGAAAAGTTGCATCCATTTGAAAATGAAAACGAACAATGATAATGTTTGGGGATTTTTCCTCCCACGGTATCGCCTGTGGGGTACTCTCTCCTGGCGATTTGTTTTGGAGCCTGTGCTGGAGACTTGTCATGAGGGCCACGTGGATGTTCACTATTGTGAGAGCCTTGGTCTTTTTTTTTTAATATTTCTTTTTATTGATTTCAGAGAGGAAGGGAGAGGGAGAGAGAGAGAGAAACATCAATGGTGAGAGAATCATGGATTGACTGCCTCCTGCACGCGCCCCACACGGGGATTGAGCCCACATCCTGGGCATGTGCTCTGACTGGGAATAGAACCATGACTTCCTGGTTCATAGGTCAACGCTCAACTACTGAGCCACGCCAGACGGGTGCCAGCCTTGGACTTGACTTCGCTTTATCTGCATGGGATTTAGACTATGCATGTGAAGGGGTGAGTGAGTCTCTCACATGAAACTCTCTTAAGTTTCACAGGGACGAGTTGTGCAGATGCTAAGAACCCGTGCTGGATAGAAACTCGAGGCTTAATGACATGGAGTGAAATTCAGATGTAAAACCAAGCATAAGACATTTTACCAACATCATGCGTTAGCTGTTACTATGGGGATAGATGAGAGGAAACTTGAGTAGCGCTGGCCTGGTTAATTTCCATTTGGAGTTGCTGTTAATTTGGCTACATTACAAATTGCAAGCAGGGATCATAATATTTGGATAGGACTTTTCATCACCGAGAAACTCAAGAAGATTAAACCGTATCTACTGCTTCGTAGCATCCTCATCGCATCTGGGAAAGCTGGACACGGGAGTTCAGTGACTGCTCGTAGGTCCCTAAACGCGGGGGTCCCAGTAAGATCGTTGGTTCTATGACTCAGCGTTCCTCATGGGGGACTTCCTTGTTTAATTTGGAGCCAGATAAAATAAAGAAATAAAGTTTTCAGAGTTCTGTTAAGAGGTAAAATAGCTTTCCCATTACAGCTTGTGTATTTCTCTCTCTCATTTTTTCAGGGATTCTTGGATGATACGGCCTATTCCGTTAGAAACATCAAGATAATAAGATAGAGTTTTAACCCAAATCATATAAACACCCAACAGGAGTTTTCTTATTCCCAGGAGTTATATTTTGGCTGCGTAACCGATTCTCGTGCGGCTCTCCTAAACCAACAACTCTTCTCACTGCTCAGCATACATCCAAAGCATGTTCTTGGAGGAGTGTCTTCAAATTCAGGGCTAACCTAGTACAAAGGAAACCTTTGTCTATGGTGTTTCAGAGACAAAATTGCTGAAAGGCTGAAAAAGGTGATACCCTTAAAATGACACATAGCATGACACAGTTGCCTGACGTTTTTAAAAAGCATCATTGTAACGTTTTTAATGATGGTCTTCAAATCCACCGGAACCCTCAAAATGAGACAGTCCTCTGAATGCAATGGAGAGTTTCATCCGATCGGTTCTAAAGGAATTCTGCTTTGAATGCATACAAAGGAGCTGAAACGACAGAGTGCAAGAGACCCCCTGCAACCCTCCCCCACCCTGATTGTCTGTTAATATCTGAATCAGAGGCCCTGGGTTCGCTCTCCCCAAACCTTACTTTAACCAGGTGTCCTGGAAAAGATACAGTAGGTCCTCGGGTTACGTCGGAGATCTGTCCCCACGGCGCGACGGAACGCGATTTTCCCCGTAAGTCGGAACCCACCTACGGAAGCACCTACGTCACTCACATGGAGCACACACACAGCAGTAATGAAGTGAAACAGTAAAAAAAAAAAATTTAAAAGAAAGATAACAATTCCTGACCTTGTGGTAAATAAATAATAAGAAACATAAAGCACATATGTACATACGTTGAAATGACGGAACTTTTTTATTTATTTATAAATACTGTAACTGGGAGATGGCGACGTAACCACGAAACGACATATGTCGAGTCCGACGTAACCCGAGGACTGCCCGGATTCTCAGCGTGAGGGATGCCAAGCTCGGTGCCAACCTGGTATTTCCGAAAGGAAGCCCCAGGGAGGGGCGGGGGCAGGACAGGCTGTTCGAGACCTCACCCCCACCCCCTCATGACTGTCTCCTAAGAACCTTGGACCAGCTTGGTACTTACCAGTAGGTGGTTTGCAATAAATAAATATTCACTTAGGAAAAATGGGAGGGGAGGAAGGGAAGAGGGGAGAAACAATGTCTTAATAGTGGAATACTGTATGTGAATGTGTTTATCAGGACTGTCCCTCTCAATAGTAGTAGCTGAGTCAGGCCGGTATCTCCAGGTGACTGCATGGGACAGGGCATGTGTGCATGTGAATGTACTAGTATGTGTATGTGAGCGCACACGTGTGTGTGGCGTGTCCAATTCATAGTGTCCATTGAGGACTCCCACGTGTGTCATTGGGGATCCTCTTTCTCACTCACCAGTGCCTCAAACAGTGTCTGGCACAGAGCAGTCACCCCAAGTAGCTGTCAGAGTGCCTGGGAGGTCAGCAGCCTTTCCAGATGACCTGTTTCTGTTCTAGTGATCTTTCATCCTAAGGGCTTACATCTCTTCAGAGGAATTGCAGTTTCCTTTTTCCCTTCTCCTCATTCAAGACGCACACTCGGACTTTTTGCACAAGGTACCCCCTCCTAAATCGCCGTCATCGTACAATAGTCACCGACGGAAACAGTTTCTTCCCAAAGGCATTTGCCTCTGAACAGGGAGGGGGATTTTGAGGGGACGGCTTTCCCAAAACAATGGCCCAGAGGTCACCCCGGACATGACCCTGTATCCTCAACTCCCCAGCTTCCTGGGAGTCTCGCTTCCCTTTCGGGGCTCCAGGGCACAAGGTTCAAGGCAACGACACATAAGCCCCCATGCAATTCCCGATCTCGCAGCTAGTGGGGTTGCCACTGCGAACATGTGTATTCCTGGTCCTCGGGGTCTGATGGCCATGACTGGTCCAGCTTAGTCTCTCTGTAACTTGGATGGCCCTTCCCTTCATCCTCTGGAGTCATCAAGCTTGGATTCGTGAGGAATGCGAGCGTGCTGGGAAAACACTCGCTTCCCAGTCTTTTGGGCTCCTGTGAGCAACTATTGGGGAAAAAACCCAACCATCACAGCCTCGTTTCTCTTTGGGAACCCGCGGCCAGCAGGCTGCTCCTCTGCTGCGGCCAGATGCTGCCCTCCACACCATGCTGAAACACTAACAGTGAAACTTAAAAGTTGTTCTCTTGCCAGACAACAGGTGGCCACTGCGACCTCCAGCTCCGATTGGCGGAGAGGCCACAGGCGCGCCCAGTGGCCCAGAGAAAGGCCCTCCAGGCCTGCGGTTCAAGAACCTGCTCAGTAGGGTGTTGCCCCGATAATATCTCAGCTCAGCTGCCAATTTGTGCAACCCGCTGGGCCATTAGGGAGCACGCTGGGTTGTCAGTGTTAAATGGAGAAAGCTTTTTTGGGGGGAGGGGGTGGGAGGGGGTTGGAGGGTGGAGAGGGTCAGTGTCAATGCAGGGACAATGTGGGCAGTTGTCCCTTCCTGAATACACACTGCTCTCCCCTGCAGTCCCCAGGCACACGTTTCTGCTACGAGAAGAGCCAATCCACCAACATTCACCTAATGGAAGTTTATTTTCCCCTGCCTGGTCCCAGAAAGATATCATCCGCGGGCAGGGCAAAGGGAGGGTACACAGGTGTCACCAAGTCCAAGTGCCCGGGCAGGACAGAAGAAAGGACGCCCCCTGTGGGATGCTTGCCTGGCAAAGCTCAGGCCCTGGGCCAGCCAAGTGTGACCCTGGGACCAAGTGTCAGGGCGTGGGAGCTAAAATAAAAAAGTCTGTAAATGTCGCCCTTCCTGCTCCGGAAGCTCCTTAATCACCAGATCGGGGAGGGGCTGTTGGCAGGGGACCCTTTCCCGGGACCCCATTCGTTGTTCTGCAGGCTGGCCGCAGAACTCAAAAGACAGGCAACAGATTCACAGGAGAAGAATCAAATTGTAGTACGTGCACACGGGGAACTCGCACAAGCAAGGGAAACCCAAAGACAGCCAGGCGAAATGCGGGAGAGATGTCACGTTGGAGGGAGGAGTGGGGGCGGGGGGTAGGCCAACATTTGGCAAGTTCTTGCAGGGCCACCCAGAGACAGTGGGGGCACGGACCAGATTTTGTGCTTGGATCCTCCGGGTGAGTGGGCCACAGGGATTTCATATGTGGGGTGACTCTGCGAAGGGTCCCTTCCTGAAGCATTTGCCCGTCTCCGCGCCCCCCCCCCCCCCCATCTGAATCCCGTAAGGCAGGTAAGGGGGAAGGAGGTGAAAACGCTCGTCCTGCGTTTGTTGGGCTTTAATTGTTTTCAGCTAAAAATAATCTGCACATTCCAGAGCCAGGGCCAACCTCAAAACACCTCTCCCTAACTCCTCAACTCTTAGCCAAGTCCCTTCCTTTGCCCGGCTGGGGGCCAAACTCTCCTGAACCCGCGCAATCAATCCGAGGGGTGGGAGAGGAGGGGAGGGGAGGGGAGGAGGGGGCATGTAGTTTAGAGCAACAGAAAGAAATGAACAAGGGGGTGGGTGAGTGCAGTGCGAGCAAGTTAGCCACCCAGAACCTTTTAGGAAAATGGGGACATTTTCCCTCGGAGCAGCGAGCGATCCGCCCAGACCCAGAGACTCAAAAGCCTCCCAAAGACAAACAAGAGCCAAGAAAACACGAAGGGAACCGCCACGAGGCTGCCCACCAGGGAAAGGTCAGGCCCGCCGCCCCGCCACAGGTGTACGTGGGCGGGTGCGGGCTGCGGGGTTAGGAGCCTCCGAGCAGGGGCGCGAGCGGGGTTAGGCGGGGGGTAGGGGAGAGGAAGCCGGGGACCCGCACCCACGAGCCGAGGAGAGGAGGCGATGGGAAGAGGGTGGGACGGGAGCGGCCGGCACGTGGATGCGAGTGGCCGGAGCTGGGCGTCCAGAACCGGCGGCTGCCAAGGCGGGGAGGGCCCCGGGGGCCGAGGGGCTGGCCGCGGCCGGAGCGGCGGAGGGAGCCGGGAGCGCTCCGGGGCCGCGGGGACAAAGGGGACCGGAGCGGGAAGGGGGCGCGGTGGGAAGGACGGGGGCCTCGGAGAGGGAGAGGCCGAGGCGCGCGGGGCCGGGCGGGCGGGGCGGGCCGGGCGGAGAGCGCACCGGCGGGGCGGGCGGCGCGCCAGCTGCCCGCGGAGGGAGGGGCGGAGCGGCGGCGGCGCGGGGAGGGGACCGGCGGCGGCAGGAGGGGGAGCGAGAGGGGAGGGGCCGGGCCCCTTGTCTCCGCGGCTCCTCGGCTCAGTCCGCCCGGGAGGAGGAGGAGGAGGAGCGGGCAGCCGCGCCGCCGTCCCAGCCTCGCCCGCCGCCCGCCCGCCCGGCGCACCTGAGCTCCCGCGCCGCCCCCGGCCCCGCGCCGCGCCCCACGGCCCCGCGCCCGGCCCGCGCGCAGCGCCGCCTCGGTGCCCGGCGGGGCTGGTCCCCCGGGCCGCCTCCCGCTCTCCCGCGGCTCGCGTGGCCGCGCCTTTGTGTGCGGCGGCCGCGGCTCCCGGGTCCCCGGACTCCGACCGCGGCGCCCCTCCGGCCCGGAGTCCCGCGCGCCGCCCCGGACCCCCCCGACCGGGCGCCCTCGACGGTGGATCCCGCCGCGTAGAGGAGGCGGGCACCCGCCCGGCGAGCCCCAGCTTCGGCCCCGGCCCGGGCCCGGCTCCGGCATGGATATGAGGTTCTACCCCGCGGCGGCTGGGGACCCCGCCGGCCTGGACTTCGCGCAGTGCCTGGGGTACTACGGCTACAGCAAGGTGACCGGGCCGGGCGGGGGCGGCGGGGCGGGGGCCACCTCCCCATCCCGGGCGCGCCCCGCACTTTCTTCCCTCTCCCTTCCCTCCCCTCCCCGCCCCACTCCTTTCCCTCCGCGCCCCCGTCCCTGTCCAACTCTCCTCTCCTCCTCGAGCCCCTTCCCGCCCCTACCTCCGCCTGGCCCCCTTTTTGTGCCTCTGCCGGCACCCCCTCTCCCTGCCCCTCTGCCCTCCACCTCTCCTTCCCCTGCTCCCCCCCCAGCCCCCCCGCAACCCCCAGCCCGCCGGCGCTCCTCGCCGCCCGAGGAGGCTGAGCGCAGCCCGAGCCTGAAGGCGGGGACTTGCGTGGGATTCTTTGTTGTTGTTATTAGTGAGCGCGGCCGCAGCCCCCCGGGGGGAGGGCGCAGGAGTTCCCGGTCTCGTGGTCGGAGGACCTCGCCGCCCCACTCGCAGCCCATCATCCCTCCCCCTGGGCCCCGGGAGCCGGACCCCGGCCGCTGGGGAAGGAAAGGAACAAACTTTTGAGCGAGCCAGGCCGGGGGAGGGGGCAGGGGTGGGACCCCTGCAGGTGGCTTTTGCTCCCCTCCGGTGGGGCGCTTTGGACCGCCCCTCTGCTGGCACTAGTGACTTCTCACCTCTAATATTTTTTGGGGGAGGGTCCGTTTTGCCTTTTGGGGAGAGCAGGGTGGGAGACCTGCACGCCACGCCCTGGGTCGTCCCCCCCCCCCCCCCCCCCGCCCCCTCAACCTCCTCCCCCTCCTCCCCCTCCCTCCGGGCGACTTGGAGGGCTGGGCGGTTCTGGCGGCGGAAGGTGGATCTCAGGAAGGTGGCCAGCGCAGCTCCGAGGGTGCGGGAGCCCCAGCCGCGCCCCCCCCCCCCCCCCCCCGGCCAGGGCACGCGGACTCGGGGTCCCTATCCTTCCCGAAGCCCGCAGGGCCGAGCCTTGGAGGAAACATCCCCCCGAGAGCGACATTCGGAGACAGCGCTGTGCCCCGCCGAATGGCTGGTGCCTTTTCAATGTGGTTTTTCTTTCTCCTTCCCCCGCCCCTGCGCCTCCCCCCTCCCCCCTTTTTCTTTCAAATCGTAGTTTGTTTGCGATCGCTGGGATCGTCGGAGGAGAGCGAGAGCCCGCCCCAGAAAGGTGCGCTGCGAGCCTCCGGAATAAATGGCAGGAGGAGGAGGGAGTGTGTGGAGAGCGAGGAGCTGGGTGCTGCGCCCCCGTGGCTGTTTGTTTATCCTCGTGCCCAACTCCGGTGCGGAAGTTTGTGCGGGGCTTCAGGGTCTTTCTTCCTGGCCCCCGTGTCCCCAGCGCCGGTGCCTGGCACAAGGGGGCCCTCCCGCGCCCCTAGAAGGCGGGACCTTATTCTAGCGGGTTTTAACCCTTCCCTGAGGGTGGGGGTTCATGCTCTCCAAATTTCCAGAGTGAGACCTTCAAGCAGAGAAAGAGAAACAAGGGGAGAGAGGAGGCCCTGCGGCCAGAGTTGAGGTTTCACCGTGCCTGTCCTCTGATCTTGGATTTACTCGGGTTATTAAGTGCTTTAAAAAGTCCCCAACGCGCGCTCAGGGAGGGACTCGGCGGCCTAATGAAGTCGGGAGCGGTTCTGAGGCTCCTGGGGGGTGCTGTTTGTCTCCTCGCAACCCAGCCTGCGTGTGTGCGAGCCCCGCGCGCCTGGGCAGGCGCTTATTTTTGGAAACCATTACGTTGCCTAATGTAACTACTTTTTTTCCGATTTAAGATCAGCAACACTCGAATGACACCAAAATAGAAACCCTTTGTATTCATCCAGTCACTGCAATGCAAATCTCTCTGTTCCCCCCCTGAGATCCCAGGGGCATTTCAAGGCACCCGGAGGACATTCTGGGTGTTTTGTGTGCGTGTCCCCCTTATTTATTTATTTTGTTGAGGAAGGCTGTTTTGAGTCCATTTAAACGCAGAACGTTTATTTCAGGGGGGTGTCTGGAGAGAGCTGGAAAACAGACATGATTTATTGAGGTGCACGCTTCACGTGGGGAGTGGGGGGGCCCGCTGGCTGATTATCCTGTTTTCTGAATGCAGCGATTGGCCTGAAATAACTCGGGCTGTTGGGAATTCAGCAGGCCGGTCGTCCTCAGTGGTGCTGTGGGTACCCAACTTGTGAAAGTTAGACACAGCGGTCGGTATTGGTAGAAATCAAAGTATACTTATTTTACGGGATGTTTGCACTTAACTCCTTGCAAATTAAAAAAAACCACACACACACACACACACACACACACACACTAATCTTTCAATGGAGCCACAAAACTCTGTTTGCCTACTGTTCATTTCAGGAGTGACAAACCCAATTTTATTCCCTGTAAATTTTTTTTTCTTTATGGGGAGAATGGAGGAGAAGAGGAAGTATTAAGGTTATGGGTTTAAACCAGCAAGTGCTAATGAAAGGTTTATAGCATTTGTTTCACAGCTCACGTGGCTGTCTGAAGGGGTGCTAGTGAGGATAGGTTTCTGTTGAAGATGTGAAAGCCAGCATACCAGACACACATTTGTTTTGTTTGAAAGTACTTCTACTCGTTCCTCTCTTGGAGACTTAACTCGGAGACATGTATTATCTTCCGGGATGGGAAATGATGGATTGGAAAGACAGCAGGTTTCTGCCCTTTCTTGTTTTAATGACCATCTGGGAAACTTTAAAAGCAATACCGAACCCTCCTGGGCTCCAGGCCGAAGGAGGGAAAAGTTAGGGCTTATCTTGAAATTTTATTTACACACCGTGAATAATAGGGTTTCATTCATCTCTCTCTTTAACACATGACCAGACTCCTGTGTAGAAATGATTTGCGTGTATATTATCTTTACATTCTGTGAGTATATATGGGTCCTTTTTAAATGTCAGCGCCCATGAAAGTGTGCTCTGTCTGTGGAGAATGGATGAAAGAGTGCTGAGGGTTCAAAAGTCCTAGCAAGTAGCAGAATAACTTCAAATAAAATATAGCCAGGATCATTAAAATCAGTTAATAATTCATGAACCAGCCACTGATGTATAAACTTAAAGTCATCTCTTTTTTTCTAAGGGCTAATTTCCATTTTATTTTCAAGTGGAGAAATCTGTTTGAACAGTTCTTTTTCTGATGTAGCCAACAAATTAAACACACACACACACACACAGTATATATATTTTACAAAAAGATCTTAAGTTACTCAAGTGACTTGGTGACCCATTATCCATATATCTAGAATTTTTCTTTTCCTGGGTTCAATCTTTTTTACCAGTAAGAAGGTCATGTACAACATACCAGTTGGCATGTAATTGTCGGAAGTCTGCCACCCCAAAATAAACTGTTGTATTTAACCGGGGTGTAAGGTGAAATTACACAGTGGGTTAATCATGAACTTGGACTAAACTCTAGTTACTGGCTTTTTCTGCATATTCTTGGGGTTCCCCCCTCTTTTTTCAAAATATGGCTATTAGCTTCTTACCCTCTGTAGACTGGCCCTGTGTTGCTTTTACCCATCAGTCCCAAACCGTGTTTTCTAATTATGGTGTGTGCTATTGATCACTCTGCTTAATTAAGACGTTCTGAGGTGAGTGCTCTCACTGTATCTCACTGAGCCTCTCTGTCTCGTTCAGCTCAACGGGTAAGAGGACCTGAAGGGTCATTTGTCATTTGTCTACCTTCTTGGAGGCTGTGGTTCAAATTGAGACCATACTGAGAAGGGGATTAGATCGAAACTCTTCTTAGGTTGATACCTGGTGAACTTGACACATGAGAACTAATGATTTCATTTCTAGGGTCTGGAGTATTGGGGGGTGTTGGGTCTTGAGAGCGAATGAGAGAGAGATTTCAATATTTTCCCATGTCAGGTCTTCAAAAAGAGATTGAAGCCACATTGTGAAAGAGAAATAAGATATTTCTAAGGACCTTAGACCAGGGGCCATAAGCTCAAATGTCTATGGGGACAGACAGTTACGCTCCATGAAGACAGGGTTAGGGGTCTAGGGATGACGCACCCTGTTTCCCGGGGTAGCCTGTCCAGCATTAGTAGATCGTTGCCATGCCAGCATTTGGGCCCAGTCCCGTCCACATTTTGTAATTATTTTTTTCAAGAGAGTGATAAGCTGGATTTTTATGGGCAATATTCTGATTTTAAAGGTTGCCAAGAAATGAACAAATCATTAAAACGGCGATGCGGGTCCCTCAACACGTGCTTGCGTCCTGCTGCTTTGCCACTTTGTCTTAAACAAACTCATAGGCAGATAAGGATTCAAAATCCTTTTTCGTGAGTCATTTATGGCTTATGTTCAACTCTGTGGACATTTCCACTCCCATGTCCTGCCCTGTGGACAGTTTAGTTAAGTGAGTGGAGGCAGTAGACTCTACCACTTCCAATGGAGTTCTAGTCTGATCACTTGGATTCTATCATGGGTTCATTTCCTGGTCTCAAGCCAACGGACTAGTTCTAGATCAGGGGTTGGCAAACTGCAGCCCACGGCCTGCTGCCCCTTCTTGTGTGGTCTGTGAGGTAGGAAGGGCTTTTCCATCTTTAAATGGTTGAAATAAGTCAAAAGAAGCATGGCGTTGTAGGACTGTGAAGATGACATGAAACTCACAATTGTGTCCATAAATAAAGTTTTATTGGGACACGGCCCCACACATTTGTTTCCGTGTTGCTTTCATGATGCAGGGGCGGAGTTGAGTCCTTGTGATGGAGGCTGTATGGCCTACAGAGCCTGAAACATTTACAGTTTGCCCGGCTGGTGTGGTTGACCCATGAACCAGGAGGTCACCGGTTCGATTCCAGGTCAGGGCACATTCCCCAGGTTTCGGGCTCAATTCCCAGTGTGGGGCATGCAGGAGGCAGACGATCAATGATTCTCTCTCATCATTGATACTCCTCTCCCCCTCTCTCCCTCTCTCCCTCTCCCCCTCTCCCTCTCTTCTCTCCCTCTCCCCCTCCCTCCCTGAAATCAATACAAAAATCAAAAACAAAACATTTACCGTTCGCCCCTTTCCAGGAAAAGTTTGCTGACTCCTGTTCTGGCTGATCAGAGCACTTGGTGAGCTTCCTTTGTTCCCAGCCTGGGCGGTAGAAAGAAAGTCTAGTTCACAAGATGGAATAACCGGAAAGATTTCCGTCCCTGAGAATGTTTCTCAAAAATGCTTCTAGAACAGTGGGTTCCCAGCCCTGGCTGTTCTTGAGCCCTGGCTGAGTGGGAGAAAGTTTCTTAAAAAGACTTAATGCGTGGCCTTTCCCCGGACCACTTCAGTTAGATTCTCGGGGACCCAGGTGGCAGCGGTTTGGAAAGCTGCCCGGGTGATTCCAATGGGCAGCCATGGTTGCCGAGCCTTGATTGAGGCTGAGGGTCCTGCTTGGGACTGGTCAGCCTCCAGGAGCCGAGAAGCGGGTCGAGGGGTTTGATTGCTGTGATGAGGAAGGTGGGCTCCCGGTTGGCACTCGGGGCCTTTCTCAGACCTTGGCAGGCTCCAAGCACTGGGGCTCGGGGCTCCCCTACATCGTCGAAGACATTAAAATGCACCCGCTCCTGCCTGTAATGTGATAGGATTCCCTATCTGAGTTGATGAGTTGCACTTTGTAGACATTTAATTAAGCGTCTGTTAATTTTAATTTTGTAGTTTGGGTGTGTGCTGTGTGGCCAATTAGTTGTTTGTTTCTTTCTTAAACTTTTAAATGTTTTATGTAGGCCCTTGAGAAACTCATAGGCCTAAGTGTCTTGTTTATAGTGACTAATGGGTTAAATAATCCTGCTGCCAGGAACTGGAGGCCCACAGACTCCCCATGTTGCCACCCGGGGCAGTCGAATGTTTACAAAAACGTGTGCGCAGTAGAGGCTGGCCTTCAGTTAGCCACAGCAGGTTCATTTTAGTCATTTTAGATGAAGCCAATGCATGTATGTGGCTACAACGTTCAGAGTGTGTGTAGGTATTTCAATTAGTCGCCTGTATATGAAAAAGACCTTTGCATAGAGATCTGTATCTCCAGCTTCTCTTTAGGAAAAACTCATACGTTTGGCAATATCGGACCCGTTCGCTCACATGGCACCGTCTGCTCAGTGCCCTCCAGGGCCCATGCTCTTCCTCCTTCACCGGGGTCCTCTCCACTCCCTGTTTCTCATTCTGGGTTCCTCTTGGGTCCCTGGAGGCTTCTAGCTTGAAAACTTTGGTTAAGGAGAGATGGAATGAAACGAAC
Organism: Myotis yumanensis; assembly: GCF_028538775.1. Classification (NCBI taxonomy): domain Eukaryota; kingdom Metazoa; phylum Chordata; class Mammalia; order Chiroptera; family Vespertilionidae; genus Myotis; species Myotis yumanensis. The sequence goes on from NW_027223769.1 coordinate 37,178,611, forward strand.
GACAAATGATGCTCCGACTTGGTGAAATGAGGCCACGGCCATGGGAGAAACACAGTCCACGTGTTCCTTACGGTATGCCAGTGAGCAGAGGCATGGAAAACAGTAATTTGTGATCCTGTTACAGAGCATTGTTTCTCAAACTTGAACATGCACAAGGATCGCCTGGAGAGCTTCCAATGGCAGGTGATGGACCTTAGCCTGGAGGAGACTGTAGGTAGATGTGGGGCGGGGTTCCCAGGCCATGCTGATGAACTGTGAGTGGCACGGCACAGGGGGCCTTCAGGGTAGGCAAGGAGTTTGTTCTTTGGAAGTCTTTCAGTTAGAATGCGTTGGGCTGCAGGTAACGACGTTCAACAAACAGTGGCATGAGTTCTAAGGAAATGTGTTGACTGACATGGAAGTCTTTAGGGAGGCAGTGTCGGGCTGTTTGGATGGTTCAGTCATGTTTTCAAGGAACCCCTTTGCTTTCTGTTCTGTCATTTTTGGGGTTTCAGCAGTCTCCTCAGGGTCACAGTTGGCTATTGTAGCTGAGGCATCACATCCTTATGTGATAGTATGCCAGCTGGGGAGCAAGGGAGTGGTAGGGGTAAGGGGGGACAGCAAAAGAGCAAGTTCTCTTCCTGTGAATCTCTTACCAAGAAGGGCAAGGTTTCTTGGAAACAGTTCCACTGGACTTTTGAAAAAAAATCTTATTGATCAGAAATGAATCACATGTTCACCCTAGGCCAGTGATGGTGAACCTATGACACGTGAACTCATTTTTTTGGTTGATTTTTCTTTGTTAAATGGCATTTAAATATATAAAGTAAATATCAAAAGTATAAGTCTTTGTTTTACTGGTTGCAAATATCAAAAAATTTCTATATGTGACACGGCACCAGAGTTAAGTTAGGGCTTTTCAAAATGCTGACACGCCCGAGCTCAGAAGGTTCGCCATCACTGCCCTAGGCCAATCACTGACAAAGAGGAAGGAGATGCAGTGATTGGCTTAGCCAGCGGTTCTCAACCTGTGGGTCTCGACCCCTTTGGGGGTCGAACGACCCTTTCACAGGGGTCGCCTAAAACCATCGAAAAACACATATATAATTACATATTGTTTTTGTGATTAATTACTATGCTTTCATTATGTTCAATTTGTAACAATGAAATTGGGGGTCACCACAACATGAGGAACTGTATTAAAGGGTTGCGGCATTAGGAAGGTTGAGAACCACTGGTCAGACCAATCCCATGTCACCTGGGGCTGGGCCCAGTGTCACATGAGCATAATTGATGTTCTGCTCTGTCAGCAAGGAAGAAGACTGTTGGGAAGAAAACTAACAGTGTCCTCTACTGAGCACATTTGAAGAATGTTGAGTGGGCCACTGGTGTGGTTGGAGTTGTACTTTGTGAACATGGATCTGACCTTTCGACTAGATTACTGTAGTCAGACAGGAGGTGATGGGGGGCTGGGGAGGCTGCCATGACCCCATTGAACTAAAGCTGTGGGAAGGATTGGAACTGAGGAGATGTGAATGTGGATGTGAAGTAGAGGGGAAGTCACTGAACAGAGCAGGTCTGGAACATAGGAAGAGAGGAGGAGGAGGCAGACATGACTGCATGTTTGCATGTGGGCCCTGGACCAATGGGAGGACCTTGAACAGAAGCAGGGAGATCAGAGGAGAAGCTGGTTTTGAAGGAAAGAAAGTGCTGATTTGGGATATTTTGGTGAGCTGTCCCCATCCAGATATCTAATAGGCACTTGGACCAGTGCGCTGGAACTCAGAGGTAAAGAGACGGAAATGGCGGGGCTCCTCCAAGAGGGAGGAGATGGGTTGCTAAGGACCTCTCCTCGGGCTTGCAGGTCGGTTGGTGTTTGTGAGTTCAACTTTCCAGTTAGAGAGGAAGTAACGTGTGGGACTCAGAAAAATTGGAAAGCCTACTGTCCCATTAGAAGAATGATATACAAAGGAGTGTGTGTGTGTGTGTGTGTGTGTTAGCATGATAATATATCCTTTCATAATAGTTATTTGGAAAGAAACATTCTCAATGGTTGCTATTCAGTGGGAATGTTGCATAATTTGCAATAACATAATTAAAGACCCTATCGGCCGTTTATGAATTAAAACTTTATGGGTTGTTTTCTGTTTATGTAAGAGGTGCAGTTTCTGATGGGATTTTGTGACATGTTCATGATGTCAAGTATTTGGAGAATCTGTTTTGCCTGTGGTCAATAAGGAAGGGCAGTTTTTGCTAAGTATGCTTATAAATTTAAAAAAAAGCTTGAAGTTGGAGTCAGCTCTTTCCCAAAACAAGAACACACTCACACACACACACACACACACACACACACACACACACACACTCCCTTGTTTAAAATATGATTTAGAAGCTTTTATTTAAGGTCTGCATGAGCTTCTGGCAGGTTTTATCTTCTCCCTTTGTAGTGGATCATTTTATTTTCTGTTTCCTAGGTTTGTAGCCTTAATCCCTTCCTGAGGGAGGCGCTGTTCCCTCAACATGTTCCATGCTTGTGTGAAACATACTGGCCACTGAAAAATGGCCCTTTTTGCATGTCTCACATTCTGACTTTAATCTTTTTTTTTTTTTTAACTGACTTTAATCTTAACTTGACTTTGTTTATAAAAGAATAATTTGAATGTCTCGATAATCCATTAGTTAAGCAAATTGGCCAGGATCAAGAAGTATTTGGATTTCACTCTAAATACATATTTAAATGATATAAATTCATTTTTTGGGGAGGAGATAGATTTCAAGCTGGGCCTTTCTTTTCCAAATGTTGCAAGTTGAATATGGCCTTTTCTACACTGACTGGATTGTTTATTTAGAAGAATTGTATTAGCTGTGGTAATGGGAATGAATTTTTTAATATTTTAAATTGATGCAGTGGAAGTCACTGTTCCATATTGAGAGATTTTCTCAGCAATTTCTACAGCTAACTTGTAACGAGCAAGGGATTTTGATTTACAGTAGAATAACCAACATTTTACACGTTCTTTTCCAAAGCTTCTACATATAGAAAGTAGAAGTCCCAAATGATGCCCTGCCTAGAAAACTTACATGAAATATATATATATATATATAATTGGTTGGAAGTTGATTTTTCTTGAAAACAAAAACAACATGAGCCAAATCTAGGAACACTGAGCACATAAAAAGCATACCCGGTAGCTCTGTTTTGCTACTCCTTTATGCCTACGTCTCGAATGAGAAACTCAACTCTTACTGGTTGGCTTACTTTAAAAATTCTAATAAAAATATTTACTGGGGAAGTGGTTAAAAGTTTGTTTATTAGTGAAAATCCTTTCGATTGCAAGTGGGGAAAAGTCCTCCCATGGAGTTAAGTAGTTAAGTAGAGAAGGGATTGTCGGTTTTGGTTCAGGTGTTGCTGGATCCAGAGTTTCCAGGGGTCCCCTCCAGACTTGCCTGGATTCGCTTTGCTTTCATCTGTTTGGCGTCTTTTTCCCCCCATCAGGCTCTCCTCGGGTGGCAGGCAGATGTCCCAAAGAAGCTCCAAGTCACAGCCCCTCCAAGAGGTAGAGATTCTCCTTCCCACTTGTTCTAGTACCTTCTCTGGACCCAGTTGCATGGGGATGGCAGTACCCCCTTCCATTCAAACTCTTTGATGACTTACTGTATGCCCAGCATCGGGAATGGTGCTGACACGTAAAAGCAAATATGATAAGGAGTGCCCTAGAGATGAACAAAACGATTGTTGAGAAGATCTGGTTGTTGTTTAATCCTTAGATTAACATATGTTGGGCCTACTATGCGCCAGACACTTCGATGCGGTGGGAATGTAGAGTTGAAGAGTCCCTTGTCATGTTCTGAAGGAGCTTGGCCTACAGCTGTAATGATCCCGGTTAGAAGTTTTTAAGCTTAAATTTTATTTTAAATTTCCTCCATCAATGTTTCATGTATCCATGGGTGACGGGAATGGAGCAGCAGAAGGCAAGGATGAGTCGATGGTGGTTCTTGCCCAGGCAGGAGTGAGAGAAGAACAGAGGTGGAGGGGAAAAAAAGTGAAGGAGATAATTGAAGTGACGGCTCTTACTCCAAGTGTTCAGGCTGGTGAAGAAATGCTCAAGGAAGTGGTGACTTTGATAAGTGACTTAAATGAGGTGGATGTTCATCCCACTTCCCCCTAACGAAGTGGAGAGGTTAATTAGTCTCGGCTGGTATGGTGGCTTTGTAGACATCTGGGAGCCAAGCTACCTCCAGCTTTCATATACCCCTTGTGCTCATGGTTCAAGGTAGATCACCATCCACCATCCATGTCAAGGTTTCCAGTAGCTCTCACATGACATTGGCATCTTTTTCAATGGCTAAAAATGTGACACATGGCCACATCTATGACGACAAGCTATCCAGGAAATGTAGTCTGTACTGTGGCTGGCCATGTACCCAGTGACGCACTCAGTTACTGTGGAAGGAAGGGGGGAGTGGGTAGATGGGGACAACAATAATTTATAGCAGGTGTGTGGGAGTGAGTGATGGGTTTGTTCTTTTCTGTATAAACTATAGTCTTATATTTTGATAAACTTCATTCAATATTTTAGTCCTCATTTGTTTCGTGGAGGGTCCTCCTTTGGTGATACACTGATATCTTTTCAGTTCTTTCTTCAGTTTGGGGGTTTTATCTGGGACATCTCAAAATACCCAATGGCTTATATTCTTCATAGGAACTGAAGTCCTGTCCTAATTTTAACTGATTATACCTGCATTGTAGGCCCACATTTCTCTTCTTTGCAGAATACCTCTTGAATTTTTATGCTACCATTTCTCAAGTCAAAGTTTTGAGCACTTGTCAACAGTTTCCAGAGTAGTTTTCTGTTAACACTGATGGCTTTCCTTATTGATCCAACCCACTTACCTCTCACTCGTCATATCCCTGCAACCACCGAGTCTTCTTCCCCAGGAACCAGCAGTCCTTTATGTTCTTTCGCCTCATTTACTCCACGGTCCCCTTTGGTTCACCTTTGACTCTTCATGCAGGCTCAGCTACAAAGCCATACCCCCCCCCCCCCCCCCCCCCGCCCCCGTGCCTCCTAGCCTCCTCAGAAGCGGGTTTTGTGCCATCCTTCAAGTCAGTCTCATTGCTCAACTTTAGGGTAATTGAAAACTGTGTCCACTTTCCTTACTAAAAATTAATGCTGCTGGATTATACCTGGGCCCTTTGCTGCACAATCCATGTATTTATCTGTTTATTCTCTCGGACCTTTCCCATATTGGGTAGTCCACGTCTTCTCCAGGCTTCCAAGTCTGGGTCAAACCAGCTGGACTCTCATTCTTATAAGCAAACTCTGATCTCTCACTTAATGAGGAATGTTGATATTATCCTATATAATAAAAGGCTAATATGCAAATTGTCCCTTCGACTGGGAGTTTGGGAGTTCCACCAGGGGGCGGGGCCGGCTGGTCAACTGCCTGCAGTCCTTCTCCCCAGCTGGACCCGCCCCCAATAGGCCCCTTCCTCCCCCCTCCCTGCTCCCTCCATCGGGGCAGGCCAGCTGGACCCCACCTGTGCACGAATTCATGCACCAGGCCTCTAGTCTGATATAAATTGCTCATTTGTCATCCTCACTTGCCTAGGGTCCGATTCTCTCTTTTCCTAGACCCAGGTAGAGAGACCCCATCTATCTACTCTTGGGGATCAGTCCTTCCAACAATGTTTATCCCTTTCTGATTGTTGAACATCCTGAGTTCTACAGACAACACCCATCTTTCCTGCTTGTTTTCTCTCTCCTTTGAATGTGCTCAGATTTTTCCAGTCTTTGGTTTGTTGAATGTCAGCTCCCTGTCGGACTTTTGTCACCTCCTCATTCCATCCACATAATAATATGCTTCACATTTTTGTTTGACTCACTCTTCCAAGTCCTTAAACATATGAATGTGAAATTAAGACGACCACAAATGGAAAATTCTACCACCTTTCATACATAGAAGAAAAGCCTAAGAATAAACACCAGGGGGGGTAAAACAGTAATATGGAGACCTTGCTTCCCCAAGTTCTGCTCTCTGTTTGTTGAAAAGGGGGCTTTGCCAGTGGTAGGAAAGTGTTGAAGACGGGTTAGCGCCAAACTGCGACTTTGTGTCTGACTTTATCTGGGGCCTTGAAAGCGATTCAAAACAGGATGACTTCCCCCCAGTCTCCGTTACCTCACAGAGCAGAGCTTCTCAATGTGGGGTGTGCATCCAGGTCAGCTGGGGACCTGGACGAAGGGCGGCTCAGCAGGCTGGGGTGGGCCTGAGACTTGGCATTGCTGACGTGGTCCCAGGTGGTGCTGATACCGCTAGTTCCCGGCCACACTTGTGGGTGTTGAGTTTAGGGAGAGACCATTTATACGTTTGCACCTTTGTCTGACTCTGTGGACCTTCTCTAACATGTTTCTGAACAGCTTCTCGAACAAGAAATCTTTGCCTGGAGTTCCGCCTCTTCCCCACCCTGGCCCCCCTTAGCACCTGGCGGTCTATTTCTATTCCCTGTTAGGTCACTGAACATATCATTCCTCCTCTCCAGGGAGCTCTGCTTCGCCAGATGAGACTGCATTCATCCTAGGATCTGGAATGGCTACCTTAGGCCAGATACTGCTCGAAGCACCAGGGGCATGCTTTTCTGATGACTCCTGGAAACCCCCTATCTCGACCCTTACAGCTCTGCCTCCCCTCCCCACCTCCCATGTCCCTGGTCCCCTACTATTGTGTATTTGGATGCTTCGATGGCTTTCGCTCTGTCAGTGGTGTCTGCCTCTTTCCTTCCTCGTCCCAGCCATTGGGAATGTCCCCCCAAAGCGTGGCTCTTGCCTCTGTATCCCCGCCCTGCCCCCCAACTTTATTATGTGGTTCTTGTTTTCTGCCTTCAGCTGTTCCCCCCATGGGTTTGTATCGGTTATCTATTGCCGTGTAACAAATTAAACTCTGTGGCTTAAAACAAAAAAACAACAACACATATTTGCACCTGATTCTGCAAGTTCCTTGTGTGTTTCCAGTCTGTTGCGAGCTCCTAGGAGGCTTTGCTTCTGGAGCTTGGCTGGCTGTCAGCTGGGTCCCCTCTTTCTCCCGCGTGTCCTCCCTCACCTCTATATGCCAAGGCGAGCGCAAGAGCTCTCGTGGTGGCAGCACGCTGAGCAGTGCTCAAGAGCCCTTGAGCGCAGTCTAAGAAGGGTCACGCCGTTCCTCCTACCACATTCTGCTGCCCAGAACAAGTCACAAGACCAGCCCAGATTCAAGGGGAGAGGAAGTCGGTTCCATTTCTCGAAGGGAGAGGAGCTGCAAGATCACCTTACAAAGGGGCCTGGGCGCAGGGAGTTAGGGAGAATCGCGGCCCTTTTTGCAATCTGCCCCACGGCCTCCAGCTTTGGCCCCCAGTTGGTGTGCATTTCTCCTCTCCTCTATGGCAGCTCGCTCCACAGCATAGCCCCACTTTGCTGTCTGCCATCAGTTCAAGTCCAACATAAGCCGTATGGCAACATGCGTTGCTTCTACCTTCAGAGTTCCCCATCATGTTTTTACCATTTATCTCGGTGCCTTCATCAATTCCAGATGCAGAAGAAAAATTAATTTTGATGACTTGGCTTCTTTTATCCCCTTAGGTCAATGAAATACAGCATAGAGAATGTAGTCCATAATAATATTGTAATAACTCTGTAGGGTACCAGGTAGGTACTGGAAATATTGGAGGGCGGGGGGATGCTGTAAAGTATATGATTGTCTAACCACTATTCTGTACATCTGAAACCAATACAAAATAGTATTGAATGTCAACTGTAATTGAAAAATAAAGTAGAAACAAAACAGGCCATTTGGTAACTGTCCAAGATGATAGGATATAAATTCCTATGTGCAGGTCCTGTTGGCTTTGGTATACTACTCTTAATTCTATGTTCTTTGCTTTGATTCTTATAAATTCTTACCCTCTCCTTAGAGTCAAATTTACTTTCGAGAGAGAGTCACCCTCAGCTTCTGTGGAGAAAAGCAGCTTATGAATAAATACTTTAAGTACTTGCAAGTGCAATGAATATGTTTGTGTAGTGTCAAGGACACTTCCCATATCTTTCTACAAGAGAAATTTCCACATTGAAAGTGTATGTGTTGCGTCAATATTGTAAAGCTAAAAAACAAACTCTTACCCCACCCCACCCCTTTTTTTATAGGGATGGATATAATTCTCAGTTTAAAGCACTAGCTACAGTTTGTCACTTACAGGATATTTCCCCTGGAATTATGGAATCTATTGAAATAGTGCAAATAGGGAAATTGCTATACTCCCTGAGCCTTTAAATAATTTTTGAACTCTTCGTTTATTAAAATAGTAGGAATTCGTGAAAGTTCACATCATGCCGTAGTCAGCATTTATTCTAGTGAAGATGTGGTTTGAATGTCACCTGAAGACTGTGCTAAGATTCCCTGGGCGTTGGGGGTCCATGGACGGGACCAGTTGTCCAGTGTTGAGTGGTCCCCACGTGCATCCCGTGACCCAATCCACACATGCATCCTGTGACCCGGTCCCCACGTGCATCCCGTGACCCAATCCACACATGCATCCTGTGACCCGGTCCCCACGTGCATCCCATGACCCAATCCACACATGCATCCTGTGACCCGGTCCCCACGTGCATCCCATGACCCAATCCACACATGCATCCTGTGACCCGGTCCCCACGTGCATCCCGTGACCCAATCCACACATGCATCCTGTGACCCGGTCCCCACGTGCATCCCATGACCCAATCCACACATGCATCCTGTGACCCAATCCACACATGCATCCTGTGACCCGGTCCCCACGTGCATCCCGTGACCCAATCCACACATGCATCCTGTGACCCGGTCCCCACGTGCATCCCGTGACCTGCGAGTTGGCTCCCTGCGGTTAGGAGAGTGTCTGCACTCGCCCAGGACGTGGCCCTCTGAGAAAGCACTGCTCTGTGACGTGGGGAAGCCTGCCCTGATGGAGAGAGGCAGTGAGCACCTGGACAGCCTGCCACCCTTTTAGATCGCTTTGAGGTGACCCGTGGCAGTGCCGATGTACTTTACCATTGTCGGGGCGGGGGGGGGGGGGGGTGAGGGGACCCTGTTTTGTTTCACCAGCTTCCTGAAAGGCAGAAAACTTGACTGTGGTAACTCCTTCCAACGCAGGCAGTTACTGGTCTGTTTACCTAAGGTGTAGGCCCAAGAGGTCCCATGGGTTTCAACGGCTCCAAGTAGCCAGCAGTTGGGAGGGCAGAGGCCCCGTGCGGACCCCTATCTACCCCTTCCTGGCGTGTTCCCGTGCCTCACCCCTCCAGCGGGGATTCTGTTCTGCTGGGTGCTGGGTAGACAGGGTGAGCAACACAGGTAAAGCTCATAAACCCGACCACCGCGTGGGATTATTGTGTATAATGGAGAAGCTGGGAATAATCATAGCATTTACAACACAGGGTGGTTGTCAGTATTGACTGTGGCTCTGGCTACAGTCCAGGGGTCCTCAAACTACGGCCCGCGGGCCACATGCAAATACAAGTATTGTATTTGTTCCCGTTTTTTTTTTTTTTTTTTAAATATATTTTATTGATTTTTCACAGAGAGGAAGGGAGAGAGATAGAGAGTCAGAAACATCGATGAGAGAGAAACATCGATCAGCTGCCTCCTGCACATCTCCCACTGGGGATGTGCCCGCAACCCAGGTACATGCCCTTGACCGGAATCGAACCTGGGACCCTCCAGTCCGCAGGCCGACGCTCTATCCACTGAGCCAAACCGGTCTCGGCCCGTTTTGTTTTTTTTACTTCAAAATAAGATATGTGCAGTGTGCATAGGAATTTGTTCGTAGTTTTTTTTTAAACTATAGTCCGGCCCTCCAACGGTCTGAGGGACAGTGAACTGGCCCCCTGTTTGAAAAGTTGGAGGACCCCTGGGCTACAGTAAGCACTGTGTTAATGTTGGCTCTTGTCACCATTAGGTTTCCATCCTGAGCTCAGGTAAACTTCACACGTGGGTAGATTGCGGAACGGAGACTATGGGAGGAGAATCTTCCCTCGGGATTTCCTGATATTTTAGCAGAACCGCCAGGAGGACTTCACACCTTGAGCGCTGATGCCTGGGCCCCTGCTCTTGCCGTATAACCTGAGCAGGGTTTCCAGCCTCGGAGCGATCGAGGTTTGGGGGTGGCTAATGCTCTGTTGTGGGGCTTCCCTGTGCACGATGGGATGCTTAGGGGCATCCCTGGCTTCAACCCACTGGAGGCCGGTGCCCCCCCCCCCCCCCCCCCCCAGTTCTGACAACCCAAAATGTCTGCAGACATCTCCAAGTGTTCCCTGGTGGGGGAGAAGGGGGCAGATCACCCCTGGTTGAGAGCCAATGAGCTGGAGGAATAATTTGGAAAACGTTCTGGTTGTGTCATTTAGAAAGTGCTAGCGGGGGTGAGTTCCTCCTTTGTTACAAAGGGCACCTACCTAAATATAGGGCAGTTCTCTCTCTGGGGCCCTGCAGAGCTAAAAGGAGCCTCCGTCGCCGTTCCTCAGAAGAGCTACGAAGGCCAGCATCGCTTCAGAGGAGGTGGTCGCCGGGGAAGGAGGCTTCTGGACCAAGAGAGAGAAGCACCTGTCTCGTCACCTGCCAACTCTTTTCTTCTTCTCTCTTTCTGTTGGGCGGTCTCTCTGGGTTCATAAAAATATTTTTAGAATGTACAACGCGGTGTGACTTTGGTGGGTGGAGGAGAAGAGGTCTGTGCTCGCTAGAGGGAAGGATTGTCCATGAACCGGGGAACTGGCTCAGCGAGGGGCCCACCTGTGTCTCTCGGTGCCGGGACCAGGTCGGTCACCAAGCTGTTTGGGATGAATCGTTGAAACATCACCGGTGCCGGCAGTGATTGGTGTCAGAGGAATAGATGGGACCCGGGAGTTAGGGTTTGTGTGTCCTCTTCCCTTTCTTCTGAGGTCGTGGGGCCCAGTCACGATGCTCTCATGGGTTTGGTTGTTCTCAGTATAGCTGCTAGTTATTACTATATTTTTTAAGTCTTGGAGTCACGTGAACCCCAAGCTCAGAAATCCTTTCTTCATTCCTGCGTTCCTCACATCTCGATGCAGTGGCTGCCGTATAGAAGTTGAAGAAGTCGCTTTGGCTTTCCAGACTGAGTTGCAGAGAGCAAATGGCCACATCTATTTAGTTTGTTGCTCGGTCAGTCCCCAACCCTGAGCCTGGCGTGTGGGAACATCTCAGCCCCTACATAACTAGGTGCACCATTTTATGCTAATATTCAGTGTCCTTTGCTTAATGACGGTATATAGGTTGATTACTTGACAACTTTTTTGAACGCTTGGCAGGATATCCTAAGGAAGCCTGTGGCAACGTGTTTCGAAAGAGCCATTCCAAGAAAATGGACTGTGGTGGCCCAGCAGCAAACCTCAAAGCCTACCTGGTGGCTCTTTCCCAAAGCACTTGTCGGGAGTCCCGTCCCTCCCCTCTCTGCCACGCCTGCAATTCCCAAAGGGGAGACGGCACTGCCTCGGACAACAATGTCCCCTCTCTGGGCTCTGATCCGGGTTTTATTGTCAGGAAATCCCTCTTTTCAGGGACTTCATTGTCTGCATCCTCTAACCAGTCCTCCTGCCCCCCCCCCCCCCCCCCCCCCCGCAACCCCTGCCAGCCAACGATTTCAACGCTTTATGGAAATGAAAAGTTGCTCTTCTTCACACACACACACACGCACACACACACACACAGATCGGGGGAGATAAAGTGATTAACACTTACTTTGTTAGGGAATCCATCCGAGCTCGCATCCTTGAACACTCATTGGGCTTGTCGGGAGGGTAATCTCTTGCAGAAACACGGGGCCGAATTGGCCGGGTCATTATGTATGTAAGTCTGCTCAAGAATGTTTAATTCACTGAGCCCTCATCTCAGGCTCCATAATCTCCTGCCTTGGCCATTCTGTTCTCTTTGAGTTTCTGCAACTCATTTCTCTCCTGTTTATTGAATCTTTCCCTGGACGTTTCAGGCTCGGCGGAATCTCAATGAATAGATTTGGAGGGGGAAAAAATTCCACACTCCTCCCGTTGGTGGTTGGTGACTGGATTGTGCTGGGGGCGATTAAACTCGAGGCACGACACATGTCTGCAGAAAAGCGGGAGGCGGCTTAAGCCAATGGGAATGTTGGGGACTGTCTGAGAGGCGGTGGGAAATGCTTGCAAAGAGTTGCTCCCTTGGACAACAGGGGCAGTTCTCAGAGAGCCAATTCTGGAAGATCTAAGTGACAGCAAGTGAGCGGACCAGACCAATGTTTTCACTGTTTAAAGACGGGAACCGGTCGTTCCACTGTGGGTATCTTTCAATGGGATGCATTGTACAATTTTCCCATTTCTCTTGGGTGCTGAAAGGGTGTGTGTGTGTGTGTGTGTGTGTGTGTGTGTGTGTGTGTGTGTGTTTGTTTGTACGTACCTCCTTCCTGGGACTCGGATGGATGTTCCAGTGCTAGGAAGCAGTGGAGGCGTGAGAAAGGGCCATCTTTTAGTTACTGCTTTTGTGCTTCATGCCCCCACCATCTCGGATGGCACAGAAGCAGTGAGATACATTCATAAAATGCTTGACGGTAGCCACTGAGTCGAAATGAGAGTTTGCGCCTGTAGGTGCTGGTGAAGTTGCCGCTGGCAGGAGGCATGCTTCTTGGCAAGTGGCCCGGGGCTTGAAGCAGGACTTGATTTATCATTTATATTTCGTAGGTGCTCTACTGTCTTAGTCAGTTAGGGAGGGGCTCTGGATTCCACATAAGTTTTCTTTCCACTTCTTTCCCAGTAGGCGGGCTTCAGGGAAAAGGACGAAAGAAAAAAGATGAACAACCCGAAGACTTCTTCAAGGGGAGGGACCCTTTCATCATTACAAATACGTGAATAGCGCCCTCGCCCAGTCATCCACCTTTGCATTCATCAGAAAGATCTCACATTATCTGATTTACTGTGTCCAACCAGGGGCCATGCAATCAGCATCTACAAAGCATGGAGTGGTCAGGTTCTGCGATTTTTATTTATTTTTTAAAACCACCCTCACACCTTTCTCCCCCCTCAAATGTCTTGCCTTGTAGAGTTTTGAAACCAGAATAAAACAGAGAAGATAAAAAAAATAATTCTCTCTCCAAAAATAAGCTTGTTTGGGAATGTTTACCTCAACAGAAGAACATCGGGGTGGGGGAGCCATGGAGAGGCAGAAACCGGGGTCTCAGACAGGACCACTGAGGCCGGCCTGGGAAAGGCCTGGCTTGTCGCGCTGCAGGCTTTGGGCCTTACCTTGTTAGGTGCTTTTAAGCTCAGCCTGCACCAAAGGCCTTGCTTGGATGGCTGGTTGGGAAGGTGGCTGGAACGGGTGTGAGGGCTGGCCTGGGCCGGGAGGAGGGGTGGCCCTGTACTTGGGGTGGGAGTTGAGTCCCTGGAAGAGCATGTGGGTGCTCTTTTCATTGATGTCACGTGCAGCGAAGTCTTCTGAAATCTCATTAAGAGACTTTGTAATCATGTCCACGTCTCCGGGGTGATTTGAAATATTTGCATTTCCTGCTCCCTCCATGTAAATCATGGTAATTTCAGGAAGAAAGAATCGCAAACATCTAAAAACTTCATTGGAATTCATTTCTCAGGTTCCATCTTTAAGACATCCCTTTCTTTCAGGCCCTCTAATGTCTTGCCCGAGTTATTTTTTAAAATGGAAACAGACCATGTGTAGGCCCTATTGGATTCAGTGAATTATTAAATTTCCCATCTTTCAGGGTTTTTTTTTGGTGTGCTTTTTTCCCCATAGTTCAAGATAATGTTTTTTTAATACTACATGCAGAATTCCAGAGATTCATAATAGCTTGTGACATCTTAATGTCCACAGTGACATTCCCCTGGTCATAACAACCATGATAAACAGCTCTATACTCTGTGGCGACACAGCCACTAAGTGAAATGCGGGAAGATGCCAATGGTCCCTCACTCCTATGAATAATGTTTCAGATCCTGCATGTTAATTTTGAAGAAAACACATGTTTCAATTTAGTGCTTATGCCTTCAATTCCTAGTCCTTGTATTCTTCCAGGAAAAAAAAAATCAAGCAGCTATACTTTAAATGAATTTAATGAACTGCAAAAACTGACATTTTCACTATAAAAGTCACACTTCATTTAATGAGTAGTTAAATATTGATGCTATATTAAAATACAGGCAGAATAAAAATGGCACAGTGGAGTTCAAAATAGGAATTCAGGGTTCTTTTAGGTTGAAAATTTCATGAACTGAAAAAAAAACCCACCAGTATTGTTCATCAGAATGTCTTCATAAACACAAATAATTCTGGGGAAATAGCCTATTAGCCCACAGTACATAAATCCCAGCAGATGACCGAAGTTAGTCTTTCTTTCCACTGTTAGCTTCTAAGTCATTCTCTGTGGCCAAAGGACCCCGTAATGTGAAATGTGGTTTCTGTCTTTAATGAGAAAGGTGCTAACATTATAGGAGTGGAGCCTGATCGGGGTGGCTCAGTGGTTGAGGATCGACCTGTGAACCAGGAGGTCAGGGTTCCATTCCCGGTCAGGGCACAGGCCCGGGTTGCGGGCTGGATCGCCAGTGTGGGGCGTGCAGGAGGCAGTCCATCCATGATTCTGATCTCTCATCATTGATGTTTCTATCTCTCTCTCCTTCTCCCTTCTTCTCTGAAATCAAGAATATATTTTAAAAAAATGATAGGGGTGGGATCCAGTTTCATTGAACTGACTGACTTGGATATGAAGAAAACAACCAGTGTATGTCGATAGCTATTCTAGAAAAATAATTGATCTGGGGCCTATTCGTGCTGTGAGTCCGCTGTTCTCCAGTGGCTCTGATTCATTCATAGTCAAAGTCAAGTCCATATGAAGTCCTACTCAGAGCCTTAGCGTGGAGGCCTCCATGATCTCCTTGATCTTGTCTCCTCCCACAACACACCTGTGTCCTTGTCACCACCAGGCATACTCCCACCACAGGGCCTTGGTTTCTTGGCCCCAGGCTCTTTTTTCAGATATTTTCCTGTCTCACTTCCTCATTTTCTTAAGATCTCTCCTCTTTTTCTCAGTCTCTTTTTCTCAGGAAGGTGTTTAGGACCATCCTACCTAAAATAAAGCCGTCTTCCCTTTCCCTGATATTCTTCATTCCCTTCCCTGCTGTGTTTTTCTCCCAGCGCTTGACCTTCAGATACACCGTTTTACAGATTGCCTGTCTCTGCTCGAACAGAACCTGGTGAGGGCAGAGATTTTTGTCTCTGTTCCTCATTGTTTCATCCCTGTTGACCAGAGCTGTGCTGGCTAGTTGGAGAAGTGTTTCCGGAATGCACAAATGAATGGAAGAAAGTGTTTTGTGGTTGGTTTTTTTTTAGACAAAAGTGAAATTCTCAAGGGAGATGCTCCCCGTGGTAGTTGGAAATGAGGAACAGAATATCAGGAGAGACACCTAGGATGTAGATTTGGGAGCCACCTGCATGAATAGTGTGAGCAACTAATTCCGTGTTTCCTGGGACTCTCCCAGTTTGTTTGTTTTTTAAGTATGTTTTTATTGATTTCAGAGAAGAATAGAGAGGGAGAGAGAGAGAGAAACATCAGTAATGAGAGGGAGTCATTGATGGGCTGTCTCCTGCACCCCCCACACTGGGGATGGAGCCTGAAGCCCTGGAGTGTGCCCTGACCGGGAATTAAACCATGACCTCCTGGATCATACATAGGTCAAAGCTCAACCAATGAGCCACACTGGCCAGGAGGGAATCTTCTAGTTTTAACATGAAAGACCCGTGTCCTGGGAACCCCCTCCATCTCGACAAACTCGGATGATTGGTCACCCTCTGTAGAGAGAATGTACTTAAAGGTTGTGGAGTTCGCAGGAGGACAGACGCTCACAAACCCAGGTTCATAGAGACCAGGAAGGTGAATGTAACTTAGGCCTCTCTACAGGGGGGGTTGCAGTTTCTCACTGGCCACCTGTCGCTCTCGGGAATTGTAGACCAGTGTTGTCTGAGCTCCAGAATTTTCAAGGGGAACCAGGCATTTTGGTTTGTAATGTTTTCAATTTTTAAATGTTGGCAGCTTATTCACTACTGTCTCAGGACTGTGTGTGGCCTGTGGGCTGTCTCTGTTGGCTGAAGTGGACCTGGGCTTCCATCTCTTTGGGAGACAAGGCCTATGAACATTAATTTTAAGTCCTAAATGAAGAACATAGTCATTAAATGTCTTTAATGTTTGGAGGCAAGAAATATTGTTAGCTGTAGGTCAAGGTCTTATGTAGCTTACATGGGATAGTATTGATATCTGTGGAATATCACCAGGAATGATTCTAAGTGTGTGAATACATTGAATGCACTTTATGTGTATGAATACATTTAATCCTCAGCAGCTCTGTAAGGTAAGTACTGTTGGTGTTCCAATGTACAGAAGATGCATTAGATTAACTGACTCATTCAAGGTCACAGGCCAGGAGGTGATAGATCTGGGATTTAAATCCAACAGCCTGGTTCTGGGGTCTGTGCTCCTTACCCGCCTGCCTCTCAGATGTGGAATGTGCATCCGAGACACCCGGAGGACTTGTTAAAATCTAGGTTGCGGGGGCCCACACCCAGAATTTCTGATTCAGTGTGAGTCTCACCATCCCAAAGCCGCTGGAGGGACCTGGAACCAGTGGGTAGAACGAACCTTCCTTCTTGGAGCTGTGTCCACACGGGTGAGCTCTGATGTCAGACTTGCCTACTCTGATGATGACAGTGTCTTCTGCCTGGGCAGCCGTAGGCACGCGCATACGTTGAACAAGCAGTAACATGGGTTTCGTGGAAAAGGAAGCACTTTCTGGACCTCTGTATTCCCACACAACTTAAGTGTCTTTTCAGCTGCATCCTGAAGAGCTCTGTATTTCCAAGTGACCCACAGAGAAACTGGGTCTGGCCAGGGGCAGTAGCAGACAGGAGGGTGAATTGGTGTAGGACTAGAGGAAGTCAATGGTGAGGGGCTTCTGGGGTGTGATTGGATTTTTAGCTACAAAGATAGGTCATTAAACCACACTGAATCGCATAGAAAGCATTTCAGGTCTCTTTCCCTTTCAGTCCTTCTCCTTACATCAGTGAGACAAATCTCAGTTGGGTGCCAATATGTCTTTAACACCTAATGCTTGCTTATCTCTTCTTTTCTACAGAGGGATTGAGAGAGGTAGAGGGAAAGGAAGAGGGAAGGAATCAGGGAGGGAGAGAATGCAGGACTCAATGTCAAACTCTTCTATAGCTAGCAGCTTGCTAGAATTAGTTAGGTTATTTTGCTATTATTGTATTTCTTTTGGTGATTATATTCTATGTATGTCAAGGAACCCTGCATTTTCCACTTGTGATGTAAAGGTTCGTTTTGTTAATATAAAGCACAATTTTTCTTTCTTATTTCAATGACACAAAAAGAGAAAAGCTTACGATACCTTATCCATACTCCCCAAATTCTAAAAGTTCTGGAAAACAAAGTTAAATAATTCGACAGCAATCCACTTGCAGCAGAGCCTGAACGTCCCGGACACATGGGAGGCTGTTTCTGTCCTCTGTGTGTCTCCCTTTGTGGGACAAGCAGACTTTTCGCTGTGGAATTGTGCGTGTGTTTGATTATGGGGTGCTGCCCGGGGCCACGGGAGCTGTTATGTAAGGGATGGAACATGCATCCTATAACTTCCCTAAATCTGAAAAACTCATCTGCAAAACACACCTGGCCCCAAGATTTTGGCTAAGGAAGGGTGTGGGCCTGCTTTCCCTGGCAGATTTCAGCGAGGTGGCGTGCAAACTGCTGAAAGTCGCAGGCGCGATCCAGGGTGGGGAGCTGTCCTCCGAGGTGAGCGCGTGGCCATGCAGGGAGCATACGTAGCACCTAATGGACAACTGCAGCGGCTGCATCCCTGTCATACCTGTATTTTGCGTAACAAGGTGCTGGTCCTGCTGCTAAGTCTGATCTCTTAAAATAAAGGCTTTGCAGGAAAGTGGTAGTGTAAGAAAGGACAGACTTGGATTGGAAAACTTAAGCTATTCAGTCAAGAGCTCGTTTCGATCTTTTAAAATCTATTTTAATTGAATTTATGGGGGTGACATTGGTTCACAAAGCCGAACGGGTTTCAAGTGTGCAACCCGACAAGGCACCACCTGCACACTGCATCGTGTGCTCATTCCCCAAGCAAAGTCTCCCACTGTCCCGTTTCTCAAATATAAACATTTTTTTTTGCTCATTCTTTCACCTTCTTTCATCCAGTCCCCCGACCCCTCTCCTCTCTGACAGCTGTCAGTCTGTTCCATGTCTCCATGCCCAAGAGCCCGTTTTTAAATGGATTTAGAGATATTATCCCAGGGTTTTAAAAACATACACTAATTACTCTTACAGATCTGCTTCCTATGTTTGGGTTTTATAGACCGGCACCCCATAAAATCGGGCGTATCTGACAGGTGGTGCCTGCATTGTCATTCCAGTTTCTGTCGTCTGTGGGGACATGGTATGTGTAGGGCATGGCTGGTGTTACTAGTGACGCCTGTCTTCTCAGTGTGAAAAATGGCCGATTGCCCAACTATCAGACCCCTTCCTTATCTTGTTGAGGGAGGACTCCCTTCTTTCCCCCAATCCCGTCCAGCGGAGGGACCGCAGAGCCAGAAGAGGCAGAGAAGAAAGACTGAGTTGCTCACAGAAGGTATAGTGAGGGGCCAGCCCTGCTCAGGGAGCGGCCACATGGGTGATGACCTGGGAGTCAGACCTGAGTTTCTGGTGAGGTTGCAAATGGTGGCCCAACTCACCCTGCGTCTTATCAGTGTGTGTGATGAAGGGACTGGCTGTCACCTTTCTCGTTTGCATCCGATGAAAGCGGTTGGGAAGCAGGAGGTGTAGATTTCAACACCCCACGCACGAGCTGATGAAGGTGTCCTGGGCTTGCAACAGTTTGCAGCCTCCGACATATGTGTAGATGCTTTGGCCCATCCATCTGCCTGGACCGTGAGTGCTGGGAAAGCTTGGCTTTCTCAACCTTGAGGGATACTGTTTCCCTTTGATCTTCTGGACAAGAGTTGTCCTCAACGTCATCCTCAGGGTGAGGGCGGATGTCCTGATAGGGGACATTGTCCCTCTGTTTTCTTCCAGCGTCTACAGCCAGGCTCCTTCGTCATTGTTCCTCGTGTTTACACTCAAGTGTAAATTTGGGTAGAAATAAAAAAAGTAAATGATTTCCTCAACCACAGAATATGAATGATCATTGGAATAGGATTCAAGTCGGAAACATCCATCCTAGTGGAGAATGTTTGGAAAAGCGGTTCCTTGGTCTTCACACTGAGGAATCTGTGAAGTAAAGTGATTGTTTTTTTATTTATATAAAAGCAATTGGGGACACGAAGCCCCTAATTCTAAATTACTGTAAGCTGCTCTTCCCTTCTGTGCCGTATTGGATAGTTTTATTTTCCAAAGTAAATGTAGATATTTAAGAACTTTGTTGCTGCCGATTTCTTGTAAATATTAGAATGCTGTACGGCAGCGGTTCTCAACCTGTGGGTCGCGACCCCTTGGGCGGTCGAACCACCCTTTCACGGGGGTCGCCGAAGACCATCCTGCATATCAGATATTTACATGACGATTCATAACAGTAGCAACATTACAGTGATGAAGTAGCAACGAAAATAATGTTATGGTTGGGTCACAACGTGAGGAACTGTTTTTAAAGGGCCAGAAGGTTGAGAACCACTGCTGTATGGGAATATTGATAGGAAAGCGGCATTAGGACTGACACCATTAGCAGCGAGGTAGAGAAGATGTTTTATTAAATACTAATTTCATATGTTATTTAACAAGTAGCCAGCTTTGAACACATTAATCTCTCTTTTTAATTCAAGGTTGATGGTCTGGGTCTTACATATTGTATCCCCGAATAGGCCATTCAATAACTATGCAAAATATCTATTTCTCCCCTGGGTATGTGCGCTTTGATATTTTCTGATCCTTATTAAATTTAAACAGGATCAAATTTATACAGCTCCGGCAGAGATTTATTAAAAGACACTGAACGGCCAGCTTGTGGGAGCGCAGTGTACTGTAATAACATATGCCTTTTACCAGAGAATAGTAATTATTGAGACTCAAATAAATCTGTAGGCGGTTAAGTATATATGGAAAAGATATCAATTGCAGTTCTTCAAAAACGCGCCTGAAATATTATTTGAAGATGTGTGACTGAGCAAAGTAACAAGCCCCATCCTTTTAGACTCTAAATATTTAGCAATCTTCGAAAGGCAGGTTTGGGGGGGATGTTTTAAATTCCGAAAGCGGATGGGGACTCGGCATGATCAGAAATGTGACGTGTGTGGCAGCACACTCCGTCTGCGGAGGCACCTGTGTTGTACTTTGCCTTCCTTTTTATTAAGCAGAATGGAAAGCACACGTTATCACACAGTTTGCAGAACCTTTTTTCTTTTATTTGGTTTTCCTTTGCTTGGGGTCTGGGAGAAGGATTGCAGATGGACTAAATAGAACCCCTTTTCCAGACTCGTCGTAGTTTATGTGTTTCAAATCCTGTTTGGTTCTGAATGTTGTGTTTTCCTACATTATCTTCAGAGCGGTCTTGGTGTGTTGAATCTAATTGAAAAGATTGCCTTTTCTCCAACTTACAAATTTTTCTCCGTGTGATGGCATCGTTGGGGGGCGGGGAGGGTTAGGATTTTAAATACTGAACATGTAGGTAAGGTAGATTACATAGCCCTTCTGTTCTTTCAGAGCCCCCGTGGTTCGAATGCTTTATCCTTCATAAACTATTTAATATGTTACATTCGTCATTATTAGTGCTTTTGTCTTCTCTCTATTTATAGGCACTCCTGGGGGCTGGCCAGGCCACCACCAAGCAGAAGAGAGTTGTCAGTGAGGCGGTGGGGGGGGGGGGGGGGGGGGGAGGGGGGGGTTTGCCCCAACAAACGATCCAGGCTTTGCCACTCCCTTCTTCTCCCCCCAGAATCTGCATTTCTCTGCCTAGCTCTTGTATAGAAGCAGAGGTACAGGTGGAGGTGGGCCGTTCCTCTCTCCTGGTCAGAATCTTTGAGTGTCACGTGAGACTGGACTGAAGGATGGAATCAGGGGAGGCTTTGAGCGTGGCACCGAGAGGAAGTGAGTTAAGATATTCCTGGAGATTTCCCAAGGCTGCCCTCCACCAAACTGAGCGTTGGTAAGGGGTAGTCAAGGCAGGGGGGAGGGAATCTGGTTTTTTTTTTGTCGTAGGATATGTAACTTAATTTTTGTACTTGTTGTTTCTTTAACATTTTTTAATAGATTTTTTTTTAGAGAGAGAGAGAGGGAGAGAAAGAGGAGCTCCAATGTGGGAGAGAAACATCGATTGGCTGCCTCCCAACTGGGCATTGAACCCACAACCTGGGTCTGTGCCCTGACTGGGAATCAAACCTGCCACCTTTTGGTCTAGGGAACAGCACTTCAGGCAACTGAGCCACCTGGCCAGGGAGTTGTATTTATTATTTCTTAACACATAGTAAGCATGTGTATGTGTGTGCTCTCCTGTGCGTGTGCTGTTTTTATAAGAGAATCACTATTTATTCATTTGTTGTAGTATTATGTTGGGTCATAATTAATATGTGTTTGTACATTAGGCTCTAGGTAGGCACTCTATGAGAATTCTTAGGTGTCATGGTAATCAGGGTGCGCATGTGTTGTCAGATTTACTGAGATATTGTTACGTATAGTAAGGTTGGCCAGTTTTAAGTTCTGACAAATATGTAGTTGTGACAACTCTACCCCGATATGAAGCAATTTCATCACCTCGGGAAGTTTCCTTGTGCCCAGCTTACCCCCAACCACTGCTCTCTGTCCACGTGAAGTTTATGCATTTATATTTAAGGCAACTGAATTATACTAATAAGTATGTAAATGTTTCTATATAACTGTAAGTAAACCTTTAAGACTAACATATATTTTATAGTTTTTCAATCTTTCTCCCAATTTTGGTGATGTCGAGTCATTATCAGAAAGAGGAACTGTCAGATATTTGAGTAAAAAGTTTACATCCATTATAGTGAAAAGGATTATGCCCCAAACTACTTGTTACTTAGAAAATAAGTGCAATTGGCTGTATTGCCAACTTTTCTCCGCCATTGTTGCTTGTGAATGAGAAAGGTTATTCTGAAAGCTTTTAGGTAATGCATTCAGGTCCCTTTCGCCTGCAAATAAAATTTTTATTTGCATGTCTATTTTTATACGGAAGAAATATTATAACTTGCCTTTTATAGTGTTGGTTAGATCCACAGTGTACTATAGACCTAGTTCCTGAAAGATGAAAATAGATAAAAATATTAAATGATACGATTTTAAAATCCCAATGTGTTCATCTTCAGTTGGTTTTTCAAAGTGTTACATCCATGATCCTGTTGGATATCTGTGTGCAATTTGAAAGTTATTTTACATTTAAGGTCATTTGCAATACTAAGTCTTTGGACCAGATGAGCTCAAATGTCCTTTACATTTAAAAATATATAAATGTTTGAGTTCTTTTTAACAAATGCCTGTGTGTATCTGATGTGTGTGTGTGTTATGCATGTCTGCAGGTGTGCATATAAAGATTCACATACACATGAATTATAAATGGGAAAGAAAATGGAAACATCCAAAGCGATTATGCTGTTGCTATCTTATTGTCTCAGAATATTTATTGTAAAGATAATTAAAATAACATCCTAGAGGTTGATTATGCCAGTTGGAACAGTGAAGAAGGTGGAAAGCTAAGTCACATATTTTTGCTACAGGGATCCTTAATACCAAGAAAAATATCACACACAAAAAAAAGACAAAGGGAAAAAAAAAATCAGCATAGTCTGTTCTTCTGTTTTACCTCCTTCAAATTTATAGAGTAACACGAGCCACTAGCTTCATACATGCCAAGCTCTTAAATGCTGTGCAGTAACAGGGGCATTTTTTTAGTGTTGTCAGAACTTTTGTTTGCACCTGGTGTTGCCCTCGATCACTGAATAATGGAGTGATAATGACTGTTATTTTTAAACTAAAGTATAACATCAGGGGAGGGTGAGAAACACTGAAAGCCCAACTCCCCCCAAGGGAGTAGGGAAAAATAAAGTGTCAAGCCTGATAGAACTGTCGAAAGTCCCTGCAGCCAGCTATGCAAACTCAGAGCAGAAGTCGTGGAACGATTCGTTCTGCAGCTCAGAAAAAAAAAGACTCTTTTTATTTCACAAAGATGAGAATTCAAAGAAAAACGAGTAGCATTTGGACACCAATGAACTAGCATGAAGAAACCGTCCTAACTAGGCAAACACAATCATTCAGGACCAAGGACAGAGGCACCAACATGCCTCTCCCCACTTAAAACCTTTTTTGTGTGTAAACGCTTCATAGCTGTGCTTTTAATTTATCCACTTGCTTCATTTATTCATTCAACAATTACCTATTGAGCATGTACCATGGGACAAAACAAGGCAGACCAGAGCTCGGCTCTTAGGGGACTTGTATTCTCTTAGGTTCTTTGGTACGATTAGCTCTTTTATAAAGTTATATGTTCTTTCTCTTTTTCTAGGGCTTGCCTCCTCCAAAGTGATTGTGTCTTCTATCAATACCTCTTAGATTCTCAACCTCCTACCATATTTTTCCATGTATAAGACACCCCCATGTATAAAACGTCCCCCACTTTTCTAATCCAAGATTAAGAAATCAATATCTTAAACATTTTGCTGGTTTTCCTCTGAAGGCCTCCTTCTTTTTTGACACCTTAAGGAGTTGTTCTTCCTGTTTTCTCCACTGTCTCATCATACACGCAGGGGGAGGAGGTCCACATTGTCTCTCTGCAGCTCTATGTCCGTGCTCTCTTGTATAGCTGATTGCATTCCGTTGGAATTTTGCAGAGGAAGACGATCGCTTACCAGTATTTACCTTCAGGTCCATATAAGGTTTAATGAACGTAAAGCATCTAGAACAAGTAGGTGTAAATTCTCTCAGTATTTTTTTTTTAAACTTTTTTTTTTTTAAATATATTTTATTGATTTTCCACAGAGAGGAAGGGAGAGAGATAGAGAGTTAGAAACATCGATGAGAGAGAAACACCAATCAGCTGTCTCCTGCACATCTCCCACTGGGGATGTGCCCGCAACCAAGGTACATGCCCTTGACCGGAATCGAACCTGGGACCTTTCAGTCCGCAGGCCGATGCTCTATCCACTGAGCCAAACCGGTTTCAGCTCTCTAAGTATTTTTTAATGAATCACGGTAAAGGGGGCATAAATGGCGATGGAAGGAGACTTGACTTGGTGTGGCGAACACACAGTACAATGTAAAAATGCTGTCTTATAGAACTGTACACCTGAAACATTTTTAATTTTATTAGCCAATGTCACCCCCAATACATTTAATAAAACATTTTTTAAAAACAGAAATACATATTCAACTAAAGGTAAAAAAAAAAAAATGAGTGAAGTTTCTTATGTTTTAAAAGTTCTACCTTTTAGATTTTTTGCAATTTTGGCTTTTCCATCTCAATTCTAGGTCACTCTGCTTTTGCTCGGTGGAGTTAGTTCTAGAACTAGAATAGAAGCAACACAGCAACATCCTGTCACTTTTATTTTGGAAAAGAACTCATGTTTCCTGAGCCCTTATAGGATCCTCGGTACTTTGCATATATTACCCCATTTTAACCACAAGAGAGCTTGTTTTCAGTGTATTTTCAATTATTTCTATCTCATCTGGACTTCTGTCGTTTTCACTCATGCCTTTACCCTTGCCACGGTTTTAGTGTATGAATGTTTGGGAAGTATGGGCCTGGTATGTCTATACATAGACTATACAGAGAGAAAATGCTCATTTGTGATCTTTGTGATAAATAGAACACAAAATGTTTCTAGAACAGAGAGGTACCATGGTATTTTCTTTTTCTAAAAATATTTTTTTTGTTATTTATTGATGAGAGAGAGAGAGAGAGAGAGAGAGATCTGTTGTTCCACTTATTGATGCATTCTTTGGTTGCTTCTTGTATGGACCCTGACCAGAGATCAAACCCACAGCGTATTGGGACGATTCTCTGACCAACTGAGCTACTCAGCTCGGGTCAACCTTGTATTTTCTGTTGTTTGGAAGATGGTGCTACTGGCCATGATGACTCTTCTGAGCACGAGTGGCCACGGCGAACCCGTGCCTTTTCTGCGGGTGTGTCCTCAGCAGTGTAGCGCTCAGCGGGCGAGGCTGAGATGGGTGCCGACTCTTCGTGTCTCCATCCTTTTCACTCAGGCCCCTCAAAGCATCAGTGTCTGTCTGTCTGCACATTAGCCGTCTTTCCTTACGATCCCCTGCTCAGGCACACAGTGCAGTGTTAGGAACATGTATCGTGTTTGGAATTGCAAAAAGAGAATTGATTCACCTTTTGATGTTAGGTGGCATTAATTATTATTATTTTTTTAAATCCTCACCTGAGGATACTTTCTTCCATTGCTTTTCAGAGAGAGTGAAAGGTAGGGAGGAGTGGGAGTGGGAGTGGGAGTGGGAGTGGGAGTGGGAGAGAGAGAGAGAGAGAAAGAGAGATATTGACATCGATGTGAGAGAGACACATCAATTGATTGCCTCCCGCGCACACATCCCTACTGGGGCCAGGGATGGAACTTGCAACTGTGGTACATGCCTTTGACTGGGAATCGAGCCCATGACCCTTCAGTTCCAGGGCTGACGCTCTAACCACTGAGCCAAACCGGCCATGGTGGGGTTAATTATTCTTTTTGCTTACCTTTCTCACAGCAGTGTGTTCTCTAGTCCCTGCCTGTCCATGCTCAAGCCATCCTGCTCCCTGGCATTCACATGCTGAAGCTAGCTCAGATTTCACGTTTTGCTTTTTTTCTCTTACATGCCAGGCACTTCCTGACTCAGGGCTTTGACACTTGTTCCTTCTTCTGCAGGGAATGCTTTCCCCGGCTCCTGGGAAGGCCAGCTCCCTTCATCGGTTATGTTTCAGCTCAAAAATGTCACCTCCTCTGAGGAGCCTTCCTGCTTCCCCTCTCAAAAGCATCCTTCCCACCCCGTTATTTTAAGGAACATAATCTTATTTTATTTTCTTCCTCTGAAATTCTTTTGTTTAAATCCTCACCAGGATAGTTTTTTTAAAAATATGTTCTTTATTGATTTTTAGAGAGAGAGCAAGGGAGAGGGGTAGAGAAATAGAAACATGGATGAGAGAGAAACATCATCAATCGGCTGCCTCCTGCCGCCCCCTTCTGGGGATCGAGCCTGCAGCCGGGCATGTGCCCTGTCCGGGCATCAAACCGCCGCCTTTTGGTGGACGGGACAAGCCCCATCCAGCTGAGTCACCCGGCCAGGGCCATTCCCCTGAAATTCCCATTTATTGTCATTTATCTTTGCCTGTCCCCGTTTGTCAGGGGCAGGGACCTTGGTCTCTTTTGGTGCCAACTCCCTCTTACTCACATAGCACAGGGCCTGGCATATAATAAAAATGCTGATGGCCTTTGTTGCTATGCTTGGGTATATAGAAAAACAGAGGCTCATGATGGTTGGGTTGTCTTAGGAGTAAAGTTCTGGGTTATAGACCATTTGGGGCTGGAATCATTTTGAATATAACCCATTGGTTGTGTAGTTTTTCCTTAAAAAACCTTCCTGGCAGTTGGACAACTATTTCTGAGGCACGTTTTTGTCCTTTTAATTCACTTGAAAGAAAATCATTTTGAGCCAATATTTCTGTGTTTCTTTTTCCAGAATGTGTCCTGATTTCTGGGGCATGGCAATAAAAATATCCTTTTTATGTGAAAACGATCTTAAAGATGAGTCACCAAATACAATCAAAGAAGTATGGGCCACAAGGATGGTCAGTTTCTCACATCTGATCCTCACATGTACTCTGGGAGGGAAGTATGAAGGCATTAACATCTTAAAAATGCTTGGCATTAGCTGTCGTCTTTCGTTTTCAGTATTCTCTGAAATTATAAAGTCAAATACAATTTTACACTGGAGTTTTTTTAAGTATGCTAATTTTTTTAAAGTATGTTAATTTTTTTTAATTCATTGGAGAACAGACTGATAGTTTTCAAAATTCTTGAGACCTTAAGACTCCCTCTTTCAACTGCTGCTGGGGTCCTGCATGTCTTCTCGGAATAGTCCTGACTTTTCTGGAACTCTTTGGGTTACTCTCAGTGCTTGTGCTCATTCTTTCCTGCAAACACACATGCTGAAAAATGCAGCTCTTATTGTGTGATGGGAGACACGGCATCCAAATCTGTGGACACCGCCTCTTCACATTTACTTTTTAAAAATATATATTTGTATGGACTTCAGAGAGGAAGGGCGAGGGAGGGAGAGAGAGAAACATCAGTGATGAGAGAGAATCATGGATCAGCTGCCTCCTGCATGACCCATACTGGGGATCAAGTCCACAACCCAGGAATGTGCCCTGACCGGGAATTGAACCATGACCTCCCGGTTCATAGGTTGATGCCCAACCACTGAGCCATGCTGGTCAGGACACGTTTACTTTAAAATATCTTCTTACACTCCCAGTTCTTTTGTATTACAGATAACCTTCTTATTTTTTGGTGGACTTGACATTCATGTTGCTATTTTAGTGTCCTAAATTCAGAGCTTTTTATAGGAAGCTCTTTGTTCTAATGAATTATATTTCATACTAGTGGCCCGGTGCACGGATTCGTGCACATTGAAAGGAAATTAATTAGAAGAAAGATTCGTGCAGTAATTACATTACTGCAAAAAATTACATGTTAAAGTAGTATACTAGTATATAATATAGTATCATAAAATCAAAACATGCGTGTGATTGGCGCCAGTGAGAGCTTTATATGTATCGTGCATGTGTGAGTCAATGTTTATTTTTAAATTGCCAGTGTGCGTCATATATACCGGCTGGTCAGTTGATCCGACGGTCAGATGGATGGATGGTCGGTCGCTTAGCCTTTTATATATATAGATTCTATGGATGCTCGGATGGTCATAGCGTGACCCGTGGGAGTCTCCTAAGTTTCCTCGTCAGTCCTCTGGGTGACACCGCCAACGTTCCTGACGGCACTTCGGTTTTCCGGGAGCCACAGGAGGTCCCCGTCCATCTTGATGCTCTCCTGGCCCAGCACATAGAGTCAGCTCTTCTCCAGGGAACTGGTTCCTGTAGGAGAGAAGAGCATGAAAGGCTCAACTTTGGATGCGGTTCCATTCAGGTGCCTCTGGAAGGAAGAAATGACTCCCTGTGAGGTCATGCCAGGGAGAGTGCTGGAAAGGGCATTTTTTACTAAGGTCACGGGTTCAACTAGCTATTTCCAACGTCAATCCAGCCTCACTAAATCCATTTTTTTATTTTCTAATATAAAATTTTTATGTAGATTTCTGCTCAACTGTAAATTTTTAAGGCCCTCATCCTAAGAATTACTTTCATTCCTTTCTCTTCTTTACTATTTAAATTTAAAAAAAATTTTTTTTATTGAACTCACTCATCTATCACTTTACTGTAATTACTTGATGGACACAGATACTTTGAGATTGTCCATGCTTGTCACAAGAGAAGAGTGGAAGATGTAAAAGAGGGCCTTGCATTTGAACTTGTAAGTGGCATCATGTTTAGCAAGGCTTCTCTCTCTTGGAAATGTAGCAGATCTATTTTGAGGTGCAGGGGAAGGGATGGGAGGAAGGTAGCTGATGTCGTCCTTGGAAGCTCCGCCCTCATTATCGCCAGCAGCAATAACATGATCAATCACCATGATCAATCAGTTCAATCAGAGGGAAACTTTTCTGGGAAGAACACAGGATCTGGTTCCTGGGAGGAATGGGACTGGGGGCGCTTGGAAGTTTCATGTAGCAAATACCAGGCCCCCCATCATTATAGCGTCGGCTTGTCTGTGCCCACGGGTGATGCATATATGCTTACAAGGTCACTGGTGGCTCTCTTCCCACCCACCGTCCCCTGCCTTCCCTCTGAGGTTCAACGGTATTCACGCTTCTCTGGTCTGGGTCTATTTTTGATCATCAGTTTATTTGGTTCATTAGATTCCACTTATGGGAAGACATATTTGCCACTGACACATCCAATAACGGGTTAATCTCCAAAATATAGAGGGAACTCATACAACTTAACAAAAGGAAGACAAACAATCCAATGAAAACATGGGCAAAGGACCTAAGTGGACACTTCTCCAGAGTGGGCATACAGCAAGCCAAGAGACATATGAAAACACGCTCGAAGTCACTAATCACCTGAGAGATGCAAGTCACAATGACAATGAGATAACACCAATTCAAATTTAACGGGTAATGATAGTAGGACTGCTGCTGTCAACCACTATGCTCGATATACCATACGGTGGTGTGCTGAAAGTCCGTTTTAAACAATAGCCAGGCGTTCATGTGTGTGCATGCACTTAGGCATTCTGTGTAGTTGTGTGTGCACATGTACCCACACGTACACATTAGCCCGAGTTGCATAATCTGGAGGAACTGCGAGTGGGTGGGTGTGATTGGCAAGTGTGAAATTGAATTTAATATGAGATTCTCTGTCTTAGGTAAAATATTTGGAAGAACGTAGATAGCGAAAAGCTGTCTGGCTTGGTGAGAAAAATGGCTTGTGTGTTCTGGGAGCAAGAGGTCTGAATGTTAAAATCTCATGTAAATGGCAAAACACATTTAGAACAAGGCTGGAGAATTTGATTTTAGTGGGAAAGCTTTAATTTGCTTATAACACGAGGTACATGTTATTAATTGCACCAAAGATAACATACTAATTAAAAGGTTCATGCATCGCTGTCAGAGGTTAACGGCACACCGACAGGCTTGGAATAGAAACTAATTATATTATGTTCTCTAAAAGGAGTATTTTTACCCACTCCTCTAAGATACCTTATTATAGTGCTGTGTGGGTTCTCCCCCCCCCCCCCCCCCCCCCCACTTAGCTTGGAAAGAAATCTTTAAGATGTTCTTTATAATAAAACTGCAATGATAAGCATTCGAACCCCATGACGACGCTATATAAATAGCTTTACTTGCAACATTAGCTGCAAGCATAGTTATAGAGGTAATTCCCAGTAAACCGTTATTCATGTTTGCCACTTAGAAGAAAGATACACAAAGTGGATCTTTCCCTAAACTTCATTATCCTGGGTTGAAAGAACAGCGCAAGACGCAGGAATTCTGGAAATACTCTAATGCTCCCATTTCAGTTACTTTATCAATAACGATCTCCGTTGGATTGTTAGTAGGCCAGCGATTCGGGCCTGTTCACTCTTTTATTGCATTTTAAACCTCTTAATGGTCATATCTGTAAGTATACATGTACATATAACTGTGCATGTGGATTTAATTTGTGAAATCTACTTTATAGGCAAGAGTGCAAGTGAGGAGCACATTTAAAGACTAACGATAAAACCATCACCTGTTGGCCCAACTCCCAACTTCATTGAACGTGATCTCCTTCTCAGTTGCAACGTCCTACAGCCCCACCCCCAGAAGCAGTCACATCTCTGAATTTTATATGGATCATTTCCTTGTTTATTTCAACCGTTTGAACATACATCTAGTTACCCCCTCAACACTAATGGTTCAGTTTTGCGTATTTCTGATCTCTGTGATAAGGAACGATACACATTTTCCTTTCTGACTTACTTTCCTCTCTCAGTGTTATGTTTGTAGCAGGCATCTGAGATGATGCATGGGGCTGTACTTTTAAAAAAATATATATGTGTATTTTTTATTTCAGAAAGGAAGAGAGAGATAGAAACATCAATGATGAGAGAGAACCATTCATCAACTGCCTCCTGCACACCCCCTACTGGGGATTAAGCCTGCAACCTAGGCATGTGCCCTGACCGGGAATCGAACCATGACCTCCAGGTTCATAGGTCGATGCTCAACTTCTGAGCCACTCCGACCAGGCATGTGGCTGTGCTTTGGTTTTTATAGCTGTAGACTGTTCCATTGTGTGAAGGTGCCACTTCTGTTGTGGACATTTACACTTGTTACAACATTTTGCTGTTATCAGCAGTGTCCCTGCAGGCATCCTTGTGTCTGTACCCCAGTGTAACATCCCAGAGGGTTTGTGTTTGACGAGGTAATAGTGAACTGTTCTCCACAATGGTCCTACTGAGTTATACTCCCACCCCCCATATTTCCATGTTGAACGTTGCCTCCAAATCAGCCGTCATCGTAACGTCTCCAGCTTTGTGCCTGATAAATCAATTCTCCAGTTCAATCAGAGGGAAACTTTTCTCAAACTTTTAGCCGTTCTGCTATGATAGCATATGTCTTAGCATACAGTGCTTCCTCAGAAGTGCTCAATATTTTTGATCAAATATTAAACATGTGCAGTAACAAACCCGAGACTCATTAGTCATATTGTTCTAGTTATGCAAACCCCAGTACTTCCTCATGTTGATTTCAGAAAGGAAGGGAGAGGGAGAGAGAGAGAGAAACATCAATTAGAGAGAGACCTCTTGGTGCATGGGGCAATGCTCATCCAACTGAGCCACATTGACCGGGCAAGTTTCTTCTTTTAATACATCACCAGGGGCTACTGTCCGATGGGACTTCTGGCATCTCTGCTCTTCATTTCCCTAGATCCAGTACCACGCCTCGCCTTTCTGTCTCTCATATTTGATCCTGTCTTTGTCCAGCCCAGCAGGTCTTTAGGAGCCTCCTTTATCCCTCCGCCAGTGAAACAAGCCCATCTCTTCCACCCTTTGAAACCTCACCTGCGCTTTGAAATGTCACGTGAGCAGGAAAGAACGTAGAGCTGACTGTGGTCTTCAACGCGCGTGTACGTGGGGCCCTGTGTGCACAGACGTTCCTCATTTCTCTTCAGTTTGGAGTCTGAGTTCTCTACCCGGGGCCTTTGCATCCTTTCCCAGCCACTGACGTTGCACAA
This sequence comes from Myotis yumanensis, assembly GCF_028538775.1. Classification (NCBI taxonomy): domain Eukaryota; kingdom Metazoa; phylum Chordata; class Mammalia; order Chiroptera; family Vespertilionidae; genus Myotis; species Myotis yumanensis. The sequence continues at coordinate 37,210,476 of NW_027223769.1, forward strand.
CGAGGCATGGCGGGCATATGCTGCCCTCATTTTAGAGACTCCTTAATCCCCGGATTTCCGTGACCTATTATTTATTAAATATCTCATCTCATGCTGTCGTGAATATGAAAGTGGCGATTCTGTTGGAGAACAAATACCAGCGTATGACTACTGGATTTTATAAACAGCAATAAAGCAGGCTTTGAGGCGAGGGTGGAATTATCTGACGCGTTTGCTCTTTGGAGTATTGTTGTATCGTGTTGGAACTGGTTAGTGTAAAATATGTGTGTTCTTCCCAGAAACACATCCTTCGGTTCCAGTAGTGTAAAAGGAAAGCTCTTTTCATTCTTTGTCCTTTGGGAATTAGAGAAAAACAAATTCTGTAGAATTTTGTTGAGAAAACCCGTTAATACTTTTAATATTCACTATTATTTTCTGTTGCCTTTCTTTTTTGTAAAACCTTAGAAGATCCGGGTTATACTTGAATTTGGAAATGAATGTACAATTTTGCCTGAATACCCACCGAAATCGCCACGGTGTCCGGTGTTTTGGTAATATCAGTAGCGATCAGGCAGAAGGAAGTTGTCATAGGAGGGGTGGTAAGGTTATCCTTTCTGTCCATTCCCTTGTCTGGGCCTCACAGTGAATGACCACAGGGAGCGAAGACTGTCTTTATCTCCATTTTACAGATGGCAAAACTGACACCTAGACGTGGCAGGTCACTTGCCCAGAGTTCCATAGCTGTCCTAGGGTCCAGCCCTGTTGGGTTTCATAGCTCAAGGCTCTTCATTTTGCATTTTTGAATTTATGAAATTTCTTTAATGAGCACACATAATTTTTTATGGTGGAAAGACTGCAATAAACATTAACCATAAAAAAAAACACAGTAGATACAAATATTAATTTAAGTCGGGGGTTAGAAACTATGGTCGGTGGGTCAGTTGCCTGTTTTTGTAAATAAAGTTTTATTGGCACACAGCCATGCTCATTCATGTACTGGCTATCTTCTATGGTTGCTTTTTGCAGTAGCAGACAGAGCTGAGGAGTGGGCAACAGAGACCATCGGGTCCACAGAGCCCAAAATATTGACTCTCTGGACCTTTAAGAAAGAGTTTGCTGGCCCCTGATTTAAAGTAACAGGAGAAAATGCATTGCTATTATTATTAGTATTAGCATTCTACTACCAGCAAGCCAATGCTACATTATACTTAATGGAAGAAGCGATATTATTGGACCATTGGAAATTTCCAGAAATGGAGTTAATGGAGTTCCGTCTTCATCAGAATATCATGGAATTCTTATATTAGTCTCTCAAAATTTTGGTAGTCATTGTAGAATTCTTCCTCGGCTCTTAGTTGTGTAAACATGTTATATTTGAGAGATCTTTCTGAAATTCTTCATTCTGCGTACAATGTAATTATTGGTTGAACTTCAATATTAAAGGTGTTCTTCAAAGCCGTCCTGCTCTTCATTGGACATGGCCGCCTGGATCAATGGTCTTTTTCCTTCTTTGCTGGTGAAATACTATTGTTTCCATCTGTGCTTTTCGCGAAGCATAGTCTTTTACATTTGACTGAAAGTTGTTTCCTTTGCTTGGAGACATTGCAGCTTGGACTTGCGTAATATTCATTACTGCTCATCTTGCCGGAAACTGGCTTTCAGGCTCATACGTAAGGGAAGACATTTTAGAAATGAGAATTAAACCTGCAGCGTGGAAGAGTGGTGTTTGTCCACCCAGGGTCGATTGCCCCCTAATTTTTTTACTTGGAAATCTTGTTCCTGAACGGCTGTAGCTTTTCTGTTTGGGCTTCTGGCCTTGCACGCAGGCTGGCAAATAGGAGGCGCTCAGGAAATGCGGAACTGCTGGTCTGATCGTAGGGGTGGGAGGGACTTACAGGAAAAGAGAGGAGTTTCAGTGTCCCAGAAAGCGGGGCATCGGTAAGCTGCCCGGGTAGGTGTGGCCACTTTCTCTCTATGGACACACCACGTTTTATTTTTTTAAATATATTTTATTGATTTTTTACAGAGAGGAAGGGAGAGGGCTAGAGAGAAACATCGATGAGAGAGAAACATCGATCAGCTGCCTCCTGCACATCTCCTACTGGGGATGTGCCCGCAACCCAGGTCCATGCCCTTGACCGGAATCGAACCTGGGACCTTTCAGTCCGCAGGCCGACGCTCTATCCACTGAGCCAAACTGGTTTCGGCTACACCACGTTTTATTGGGTGGGTGTTCAGGTTATAGGAAACAATAATATCCTTCCCTTCTCTGTTGCTTCCTTCTCACAAGGTGAGAAGAGTCCTTGTCCCCCCAGGAAGGAAGGCCGAGGGGTCCTGGTTGGGGACACGGTTGTCTTTTATAGATTCTTCTAGATGGGAGGATTGGTTGACAAAGGAATCAGAGGAAGCGGGGAGGGGGGCGGGAAGAGGGTAGCCAAAGGACTTACATGCATGTATGCATTGCCCGTGAACACAGACCATAGGGTGGTGAAGGCCTGGGGAGGGGTGGGAATCGGGTAGTGTGGGCAAAAAGAGAAAAAAGAGGGGAAGGGACATCTGGAATACTTGCCACAATAGAGATTTTTTTAAAACAAAAAGGAATCTGTTCAGATTAGTGGCTTAGGGCAAGAGTTTTCCCTGGTATGGTTCACATGGCTTTAGGTTTCAAGAAGAAAGTATTAGTAATCCTATATTTTCTATCATACTTTTTAAACTTTAACTTCCGATACGCTTTTGAAATATCAGAATGGAAGTGACTGTATATAATTTATAGATAGATAAATAAATAAACCTGCACACACTGGAGGTGTTTTTCTTTTTTTATTTTTAAAAATATGTTTTTTATTGATTTCAGAGAGGAAGGGAGAGGGAGAGACAGAACCATCAATGATGAGAGAGAATCATGGATCGGCTGCCTCCTGCACGCCCCCTACTGGGGACCGAGCCCACAACCCGGGCATGTGCCCTCGACTGGAATCGAACCTGGGACCCTTCAGTCCACAGGCCGACGCTCTATCCACTGAGCCAGACCAGCTAGGGCCACACAGCAGTGTTTTTGGAGAGACAGTGCAGTAGATCAAGAGTGTGGACTCAAGAGTTCGCTCTTCTGTGTCACCCCGCATCCTGGGCCGAGGTCCTCGGTAGAGTCTGGCAGTGAGAGCACCTGCCGCATAGGTTGTTGTGAGGAATTAGTGCGTCAGCGTGCGAAAGGGTTTCGAGCTGCTTGACACCATGGTGAGTCACAGGAAAGTGTTAACCAGCTCTCACTTAGACGATCTTTACTAGCGGCATGGAATAGAAAATAATTGGAACCTACTTACTTAGAATGTAAGATTTCAGAACCAAACTGTTCTTGGTTTGAACCGAGCTATTCTGCTGTGTGATTGTGCACTAGTTACTGAACCTCTCTGAGCTGTTGCCTTAGCAGTAAATGGTGATTGCAATACTACTGCTACTAATCTATGTATATAAAACCCTAAGGGACCAGTCAACCGTTCGACCAGTCCACCGTTTGGTTGCTATGATGCGCATTGACCACTAGAGCACAGATGCTCAATGCAGGAGCTGCCCCCTGGTGGTCAGTGCGCTCCCACAGCAGGCTTACCGAGCATCCCCTGAGGGGTTCCGGGTTGCTAGAGGGCGCAGGCCAGGCGGAGGGACCCCACTGGTGCACGAATCCGTGCACCGGGCCTCTAGTAATAATAACAATACCACGTTTCACTGCCTAAGGCACACATTTTCCCATCTTTTTACAGGTAGTTGGATTGTATCTTATAATCAGCGGTGCCTTAGAGTTTATGAAATGTGATAGTTTCTACCTGTGAAGGTGGCTGTGAGGGACATCTTAGTGAGTAGGAAGGGATTTGCAGAATGCCCAGCATACAGAAGGTGCTCAATAAATATGACCTGCCATTCTTAAGACATGTGGGCAGGGGGCTCATGCTGTAGAGGAACTGAGGAAGCTCCGTGCAGGGCAGTGGCTGGAGGGTCTGGAGCCCCGCCCGTCCTGTGGAGCAGGCGTGGGAACCTCAGCCTTCTCGGTTCTGGGGAGCGCTCCCAGGGCACCCAGGTCTCCAAGCACGGCCGCCTTTTGGTGTCCTCCAACAACCTCTCCTTAACATCTCTCGTTCCCGTGTCACTTTTACTTTCCAATCAGAAAACCTTGCGGGACCCCTTCTGGGCCTTTTGGCTAAGATCAGGTGTAGGAGAAAAGCCATGCATTCATACTCTCCTCGCACACCAAAGGAACAACTCCGGAAACCTTTCCAAGGACTGGGGTGCCTGCCGCCCGACTTCGTGGGAGCAGCTGTCTGCGTGGCCGAGGCTGGCGTGGCAGTCCCTCGCTCCTCGCGCCTTGCCCACTGGCTTTCTCATGTTCCCCCTGTGGTCCTGGCCGTAAAGCCTCATTGCCAGGGGGGAGGGCCTTGTGAGTCATATTCGGAGCTTTGCGTTAGAATAGCCGTTGGGTATTGCCTCGGTGTTCATTTTCACCATTACGGGATAATCAAGCCAGCCCCTCTCCTAGGATGCCGTTGAAACGGAAAATAATGGGGCTGGGATGTAAAGACGCGAACGGGATGAAACGTGCTCACGGGGGAGGCAGGCACGTCCTCCTTTCTTGTTCCAGCTCACTTGAAGCCGTGATGGAGGAAGGAGCTGGAAGCGCATTTCCGCATCTGTGCTAAGGCCAGCCTGTCCTTCATCTGAATACGTAATTGTCTTTTTATGGCTCAGGGGGTGGCGCACACTCAGAGGCCTCCCCTGCCGCCGCAGGGACCTGCTGGGGAGCAGGAGGCCGCCTGGACCAGCTCGCTACCGCGGTGTCCCCTTTTAATCATGAGCAGCATTGGATGTCTCTCTGCTTCCAGAGCTATCGCTTGCAACTCTCTTCCATGCCCATCAAGGCCGCCTTCTAGCTTTTCTGAAAATAAAATAAGTACATAAAGAGCACGGCGAGGCTACATTGTTGGAAAGTGCAAGGGCCCCCCCCCCCCCACCCCCAGCCCCAAAAGGTTCTGATTTGACAGGGATGTGGGGAGGCAGGTCAAGCGACTGCCTAATGAAGATGAATGAAGAACATCGTCGGTACCAGGATCGCGCGGGGGCTCCCGGCCCAGGTTGTGGAAAGTGTGATGGAATCTCATCGCTTCATTTATCAGTGTCATATTTGGGCTAAAAGTGAGCAGTCTTGTTCTCATTTCTCCCAGATGGATAGGTCAACTTTAATATGTACGGCTCTTGTAGAACATTTGTTTGATGTATTTCCATTAGCTAGGCAATAATAGAAAAGCAGTGGAGAGAAACACAAAACAGTTCCCTTTCTATTCAAGTTGAAATACAGCGCACACGATTGTAGAACCACGGCCTGAAGTGCCATTGATCCCCCCCACCCCCTTTTGGTTGACGACATGATTGTATATATTAAAGATCCTCGTGAAAATAATGGGGAGGCGGCATGAATAGGCTATATATTGAGAGCAGCTGGCGGGGTATAAATTGTGTTGTCCTTTGATTTTCATGATGTGGTCATATAATTGGCGAATTTCTCACGGCTCTATATTAAATTCTTCACCCGACTTCATATTTTAGAGTTGGGAATAATATGCCATCATCCTCTGGGTTCTACGGTGAATCTCCATAAAGCTAGGGTTTTTTTTTTTTTTTTTTTTTTCTTCACGTGATAGAGCCGATTGTTTTCAGTCGCTGAATAATGTTGACTTTTTTCTTTATATCTTTGTGGGAGGGAAAAAAAATGCCTTGTTATAAACAGCATTTCCCCGCATTGCGACTACACTGAAGAGAAGGCCCTTGCACGTGCAAAAAGGTTGGCCCCGCAGAGACACGCGGCTCCCGATTTATTAGCTGATGCTCACATTTTGCAGGAATCGGAGCGTCAGGACGTTACTCTTACGCTGCGGAGCAAACCCAGCTCTTGGTGAGGCCGGTGTTGTCTTAAGTGCAGAGCAAACACCCTCGCCATATGTTCCTGTAATTTAAATTAATTCGGTACAGTCATACTGTTCATCTTTAGTGACTTGTTGATTGGCATTTTGCAGACATATTTCTGGAAGGCTCCCAATGCCATTTTCTGCAGCCTCTCTGGCAGTAGCAAAGAGCAACGTTTCCACAAATTGGAATCTTGTACAGCCCTGGGAAGCGAGCCAAGATTTAAATTAGACAATAACCTCTGCTCGGGATATAGCTTCTATTCTTCAGCTGCAGGCAGAGTGATTTGTTTAATACAGTCAGCCCTGGAGCATATAATAGGCTGATATATGAGTCACTCCTTGGCAATGTGTGTTCCTTAAATTTATATAGATTGAACAACTGGCCGGTAATGTACTTAGTTACAGTTGTACAAACAATCACTATTAGCGGGGCTGAAACAGGCCTGGAAAAGCCGCCCTGGGCCGTTGTTTGTGGGGATCCGAAAGCATTGCCGAGTTTCAGGATAATTCCCCTTTTGAAGCTAAGGGAGACTCTATTTCATAAACCTGGGTGTGTGATTTTTATTTTTATTTTTTTTTTTAGCAAAGTAGCAATAAAAGTTTTATGGTATAGTTTTCTGTTTCTCATTTTCTATTTGTTTAAAATTGAATCGGGGAACCTAATTTGCTTCAAAAATTACACCTAACATCAGTCTGCATTTGGGGCAGAATCATTGGGTTGCAAGTGTGTGTGTGTTATGTTTTTTTTAAAAAAACATTAGCTATTTCTCTTAAAAGAACATTGGTATCAATACGTGGTTTTCATTTCTTTTCCCAGGTTAGATTGTCACTGGCATGACCTGGTGGTAGTTGAAGATCTTTTTGAACAACAAAGATCTTTTCAGGGAAAGAAAGCGTGCACTCCACAAGTTCAGTTCATGTTTATTTAAAAGATTAACATCATTAGACCAGATCTCACTTTTTTTGGGGGGCGGGGGGGGTGGGTAGTCCAAAAGAAAATTGATTTTGCTTCCACATAAAAGTGGGATCTCAAAAAGGATATTCAGGAATACGCACATGGAGGCGATGTGGAAATCTGTTTGTGCCGCCAAACAAAGCCGCCCTGTTGTCCCCGCTGAACACTGGCTTAGCCTCGGTGTGAACATTTCTGAACAGCGTTGTCGCCTGCCTTTAGAAATCACTTGTTTTGCGAGGCAAAGGGGACCGCATTGATCTAAAACGTTTTAGTGCCTTTTTTAAAAAAAATATACTTACGCCAGCTCGAGCGCTGATACAGTCACACACCCTGTAAATATTGAACAATACGAAGACATCGTTCATAACAGTTCATCGTGTGCTGCGTGTGCTCGGGGGAAGCCAAGCGGTGGTTAGTGGCGAATGATACGCCAATCAAAAATGATCGTCGCGAGTGTCACCTGGTAGAACGCAGTACCTGATCTGGCAGCGTCAGCTTGATCGAAGCCAGCTCTTTGTCTTCTCAAGTTCAGCTCTTGTTTGCCCTCGGTGAACGCTGCCTCCCCGAGGCTCATTTGCATTGCGTGAGGGCGATTCTACTTGACAGTTTTATACATTTAAACAATCTTGATTATATGGTCTTTTGCATGTATTTTTAAGCTCCCAGTTTCTATTTTACATAGGTTTTTAAGTCTTCAGTGGAAGAGAGTGAAAGAAAGTCGTAGGTAGAATCTGATACTGTGTGTGTGTGTGTGTGTATGTGTGTGTGTGAACAGCATCTAGTAAAATTGGGTAGAGAGCCTCTTCCCATTGGCCCCTGGGTTCAGGACGGGAATGTCTGATCGTTTGCACCGTTTCTCAGACCTACATTCTAGTGAGAGTCCATGGGAGACCATGTGACACTCAAGTCTCACTAGACCGAATAGAGACTTATACTCTTTTGCCCTCCTTCCTTACCCCCATGATAACTTGGAGAACTTCTAGATGAATTTGGGGGGAATGTGAGGATCAGGTGCCTCGCTGTAGGAAGTTGGAGATGGTCTGTGTGCCAGCTGTGCCTGGAAGGTCAGGGGTGCATCCAGACCCCATGGTGGGCGTTGAGGGTGCACCAGCCGGCACCAGACAGACTAGCTGCAGATCCACTGTCCACCACAGGTGCCCGTCCAATGTGGCTTTTGAACAAGATGCTAAACTGCTCTGAGCATCCGCCTCTGCAGCTGCAACTTGGGGAGAAAGGAACACTCCCCGGAGAGCTTCTGAGCAGGGAAAAGGTCCCGAAACATCCATGAATGTTAGTACTCACATGGTCTGTCTGGTAGCTGCTTTCGATCTAATGAGATTTAGAAACGCTGGTCCAGAGTGGCACCTTTCATCCATGCTTTCCTCTCGTCAGCAGATTATCTGGTAATTATCAGCGAAGGTCCCACGGCTGTTCTCCAGATTGTGGGAAGAAAGGGATTTTGAAGAGAAAATAAGGCACCCGGGAGTTGCATTTTGGGGAGGGAGGGAGATCTTCTCTGTTTTCAGATGTACTTTCTGAACTCCAGGCTCCTTGGAAGACCATATGATGATGTCTGAAAGGCAACGGAGTTTTCTTCAGGTCTCTTATGAGCTGATCGATAATCATAATCCTTCAACTCAGTATGAGTATCAGCTCCAGCTCATTCTCTTCGATGAAACAGGAGCTTAGTGGATTTAAGGAGTTTGTAATGAGCTTATATAACCCCAGCTGGTGGGTGGGATTTGAACCCATAACCTCCAGATGGCAAACCCATGCCCTTTCCCGCCCAGCAGGCAAAATTCCTATTTTTAGGAGAATAACTTCTTCATGGAAATTCTGTTAACCACCCACCCTCTGTGGTGCTGGGGAGGGGGTTGTCACTAGTGAGCTAATGAAACCCTGTTGGCCATTGGACATGAACTCTTGTGCCCAGTGGTGTACTGATGACACAGGTGGGTGCTTTTGTCACAGGAAAGCAAGTAAACTAAAAAAAACCTCCTCTCCTCTAGTATCATGTCATCAGATTGGCAAAATAACCTTGCATTTGATGGAAGAGAACTGAATAAATATTTATTGATGGAGGGATTCAAAGAGTGATGTTACCAGTTACAAATGAGTGTGATAGAAATGATACATAAGTATTGAGAGGACAATTTTTGATGGAAGTTTTTATTGGAGAGATGGATTTGACCAGAAGTTTGAAGGTCAAAAGGACAAAGAAGGATCTAAGTAATATAGAACCATTGAGTTGGCCCCCAAAGCTATGAGAGGCAGAAATGAATACATGGGAGATGATGGCCTGGTCAGATGATAGCCCAACATCTGTAACAAATAGACCCCAAATGGAGAATCGAGTAACCATAATAGAGGTGTATTTCTTGTTCACCTGTTCAGCTTCAGGTTGGTCTTGTTGTTGATGAACTCAGGCTGATGGAGGCCCTGTTGTCATCTTGAGGTGCCAACAACCATCTTACGTGCCAACTATAGAAGGTTGGGTGCAGGGAATAGGAGGTGGAGAAGCCACACTTGGGTCTCTGCTTTGGCCCCACAGCGACACACATCTTTTCTGCTCAGGTTGCCTTGGTGAGAGCTAGTCATATGGCCCCACCAAGATGCAAGGGGGTTAGAAACAGCCAGTCCCTCTCTCTCCCATGGAAAGAGGAGTGTGACTTTCAGAACATAATTAGCTGTCACTGCCTCAAAAGACAGAGCAGGTCTGTCTGCCAATATTCAAGGATTCTTTGGGGAGTTGGAAGAACAGATTATAAAATTCTTCCTAAAAGAGTTCTTGGTGGAAGGGTTAGAGGGCATCTTGGATCATCAGTCAGGACATATCTGCTCTCCTAAGATAGAAAATTCAAGTCTCTCCATATGGGCGAAGATAAATGTTTGAAGAGCACAGGCCTGCAGGGAGAGGTATACACACTGGGAAGGCATCTGAAGTGTTGGCATTGAGGGTGAGAAGTGTGCCAACGACTGAAGAGCCGTCTGGGTAATTATGCGCTTAAACAGATAGAAGTTTGGGAAATAATTACCACCCTTCTTCCAAACAAAGGGCAGGGTTTTGTAGGAAAACTGGGCTTTCGAGAGGGGGAAGCAAAGGCCTGGGGCGTTTAAATGAAGAAGTCACATCACAGGCTCTAAACAAGGCGCCATGTGTAAGATTCCGAAACGTATGGGGATGAAAATAAAGAAGATGTTGAAGACATTTTCTTGTCATGAGAGGGGTTGGAAAGGACAAAAGAGAGTGTTCAGCATTGTCAAATATTTATAACCAATTGTCTGCCTTTATTCTCGCTGGTAATTCTCTTCAGATGATATTTGGTATACAGTGTGCTTTATGGCTTTTCATCATCCTGGAGTTTACTTATACAACTATTTTTTTTTAATCTCTTCAAGGAACTCACCATTACTACTTTCATTTTACGGTCCAATTTATGGCTACGCTGCACTTCAATAAAAAGTGTTGCTCTCCACGTGTCCAGCGAGCTGGGTTCTGAGAGGAAGAGGGTTGGCGGACTTGTGGGCGTATGAGTGTGGCTGGCTGGGCGTGTGAGTGTGTGTCCAAGGTTAAATATTTCTTAACGCTGCCTTCTGTTGACGTCTCCCTCTCACGTGATGCTGCACAAGCCCTTTGGAGCCCTGCTCCCTTTGCCCCAGTTATGTCACTGGTTTCAGATGCCTATTTTATAGGACAGGAGTCCTCAGCAGGGGTGAGGATGGAGCAGGCGGAGGGAAGCGCCGTTCTGTCCACGGGCCCTGTGCTCAGTGGAAGCACAGAGTACATGTTTGTTCCACGTGTAAGTAGAAAGGGGGAAACCCCACCTGTTTTGCCTTCAGAAATATCCTTTTGATCTCAGAACAAAAGCCAGCGTGGGCTATTTTGTTTTTTTTTGGTGTTTTTTTTTTTCCCAGTTGGGTTGTCTGATGTACCTGGTGCCTCTCATGGAAACAGAATTGGGAGTTGAAAGAGTCTACACTTGAGGGGGAGGAGGGGAAAGCAAAGATGCTTTTCATCAACTTGCAGATCCGAAGCAAAGATAAGGCCTTTCATTTTTCTTGTCATACCCGACAGCATCTGGTAACACGCGGGGCCCTGACTGGGTTGGGAAGGGAGAAAGCGACTTAGTTTTGATTGGCCATCTGTCTCAGGTCCCCGATACGGTACGTGGAAATTCAGTGATCCTGAATGTTCCACATCCTAATGTGAAGGATTTTTATAGTTTTAAACGTGATGGGCAGCAAGCGCTCCATTCCAAAGTTTTCGAAATATTGTCCAAGTCATTTGATACCTAAATTCACCCTACAGGTCCATTTTGAGAACTAAAGCTAATTTACAAAGCTGGGAGTGAGGGAGGGAGTAACATTTCAGAGTCAGCCTTTGTCATGTCAGGGGGGCCTAGCAGAGCTGTTGGGGTTGGTGTCCTTCAAAAGCCAAAATTCCTACCGCCCCAGGCTGCGCGGCCTGTGGCCCTGAGCGTGGTGTGACATATGGCTGCGGGCCCTTTTTTTTTTTCATGAGAGACAAGAAACCTTGATAAAACTTACTACAGGGCATTGAAAAATACTGACAATGTCATCTTCTGATTACTTTTTTTAATCCTTACCTGAGGGTATGTTTTGATATTTTTAGAGAGAGAGAGGAAAAGAGAGGGTGAGAGAGAGAAGCATTGATGTGAGAGAGAAACATCCATCAGTTGCCCCCGATATGCACCCCGACTAGGGATCAAACCTGCAACCTTTTGGTGTATGGGATGGTGTTCCAACCCACTGAGCAACCCAGCCAGGGCATGATCTTCTGATTTTTGATGTGAAACCCCAACCAAAGTGCTTGTGCGCCAGTCTCCACTCTTAGAAGGCGGAGCTAACACTGTCGTTGACGTCACAGGGCCCTTTATTCATTTATGCAGGAAGACTTATTTAGTGCCTGCCCCCTCCCACATAGCGCGCTCAGTACTCAGAACGAAATAGTGAGCAAAAAGAGATGCAATTCCATTGTGACATTTACAGTCCGTGGGGCTGGCAAACACGTCAATCAAATGATTCCCCAAATACATGAAACTTGTAACCGAAGCTCAAACATACGTGGCACATACTTAGTATTTAATGAATGTGAGCTCTTGTTTGCAAGTAGTATGCAGTAAGTCCTAAACGGGCAACGCACCCAACTAAAAACCATTGTTTTAATTTATTTGACACAAATTTGAAAGGCTGCTCTGAGTCTTTTTAAAACAATGTTATTTTCCATGACAGTTGACATTCAGTATTTGTATTAGTTTCAGGTGCACAGCATGGCGGTCAGACAGTCGTATACTTTACAATGTTCCCCTCGATTTTTTCCAGTACCCACCTGGCACCATGCAGAGTTACCACAGTATTATCGACTGTGTTCCCTGTGCCGTGTTTTAGATCCCCATGCCTGTTTTGTAGCTAGCAACGCGCACTTCTCAATCCCTCACCCTTTCCACCCCGTACCCCAACCCCCCTCCCGTCTGCAACCATCCGTCTGCTCTCTGAGTCTCTTTCAATTCGGTTTATTTATTTTGTTGTTTGGATTCCACATAGAGATGAAATCATATGGTATTTGTCTTTTTCTGACTTAGTTTCACTTAGCAGATGACACTCTAGGTCCATCCATGTTGCATGAGTGGTAAGATGTCCTTCACTTTTTTATGACCGAGGAATATTCTGAGGCTTTCGATGTGTACTGACGTGGCGTGTCTCCTGGAGGGGCTCACGGGGGACTTAGGGAGGAGGAGGAAGGAACCGGGCACATGCAGGGTGTGAGACAGCCTGGGCATCCCCGCAGCACGGGGCAGGGAGAACCAAGGCGTGAAGGGTGGGGGGCGCCAGAGGCCTGAGGTTGACAGCTGAAGAGGAAGGGAAAGGGATGAGGCTGGAGGGATGCGGGGTGTGGACTGGTGTCTGTTTTCCCTGCTGAAGAAAGGACTTGGTAATCAGTAAGCTGTGGGCACCGCAGGAGGACTCCAAGCCTGACAGGAACATGCTTCATCAGATTTCCATTTTGCGAGGCTGACCCCACTGAGGCCTGAGGAAGTCAGTCATGCGCTCCATGCCTTGGCAGACTGTGTGACTATGAGAAACCCCATCTTAGAAAGTGATGGCGAGGAAAATGGTGAGGGAGTATCTTTTTCCATTTAAAAAGTGTGTTCAATATATATACTTAAAAAAATAATGTACTGAAAATGTTATCTAGCAGCTCACTGGGAAGAATAACTGCAGACACAGTGTGGAGGGTGGAGGCGAGGGGAGACAGTGGAATCTGAGGGTTGGCTAGGATGGGCGGTGCCCTGAGGAGTGATGAGAAAGGTATGTGTAGTTGGCAAAGCTGAATGACCTTATGTGGGGGATGAGAGAGGATCAGAGGGGATGTTTGGGTGGGAAACCTACCAGATAGTCCTGGGTTCCTGGAGGGAACACGTTGGAGGTCGGTAGAGATCAGCCCTGCAGCTGGGCGTGTGGGATATGAGCTGTTGGCTAGGCACCGCTGCACATGCAGCAGGAGCTGGGAATTTGGAGCTCACTACCAGACAGATGTTTAGACTAGAGAGTGCTGGTGGTGGCTGAGGCACCCCACATGAGGAATGATCGGAGCACATGTTAAGAAACTGAGAAGTCTTCGGGGGGCTGAAAGCGAATATTTCCGAATGAAAATACTCTTTCAAAACAGGGACTGGCCGAGCGTGTCAGAGGAGAGAGACTCCAGGGAACTGTCTGTGGGATTTGGAATTGACGCATCTACAGTAGACCTAAGGACAGCAGAGGATTACATAGAGGGAGACAGCTAGCAGGAGGGTTAGAAGAGAATGAGAGAGCAAGGTGTGGAGATGGGAACTGGGTTAGTGGGATGAGGGGCTCTGTGGTCTGGGCTCTCCCCTCCCCGCCAAGGATGAATGGGATTCGAACATTTTCGTAAGTTGGGGGAGGAAGCAGTGGAGTGGGAAAAGTTAGAGATCCCATGAGAGGTGAATTGATGGAGCCAAGTCTAGCAGGGAACAGGATTTCGAGTAGAGGGTGGGAAGGGGTGACTTCCGGTGCTGGTTTTGGGGTGACAGTTGAAAAATTCCTTCCTGATGGTCCTTTTCCTTGGTAAGGCACAGATTTCTTTAGTGGAGGGGTGGGTGAGGATTGGAGCAGAGAGCTGCCGAGAGGGGCAGGGGTTCACAGAACTGCTTTGGGAAATGGATAGGAAGAGTTACAAGGGATTGCTGAGATCCGAAACCTAATTATGAAGACATCGTGCCTATTGGTGGGAGGTGGGTGAGATAGGGGAAGGGGCTTAAGAGGCACAAACTTCCAGTTGTAACATACCTAAGCTTGGGGCCTATCGTCAATAATAATTACGTTGTATGGTGACAGGTGGTAACTAGACTTAAACTGAGGTGATCAGTTTGTAATGTAAATATCCAATCACTGTGCTGTACACCTGAAATTAATAGGATGTTGTATGCCAGTTGTGTTTTAATTTAAAAAATCATGGATATTGGGATATACATATTTTGGTGTTCATGTATCCAAGGTTTATTAATCCTTTGTGTGTGTGTGTGTGTCTACATATATGTGCATGTGTATGTGTATTCCATCATGAAGGCTCCTGCACATCTGTTGCATAAATGAGTTGTAGATTTTTGCAGGCAATTGTTTTTTGGGGGCGTTGATTTTCTGGGATGCAAGTAATATAATGTCAAGATTTGAATCCCTTTTCCTGTGTCTTACTTACTTTTGTGAGACCTTTTCCCCCTCTTCGGTGGATGTTTCCTCTTCCACCAAAAAGTAAAGTTCATGTGAGCCCAACCGGTCTGGTTCAGTGTTTGAGTGTCAACACGTATGAACCAGGAGGTCATGGCTTCTTGATTCCCAGTCAGGGCACATACCCAGGTTGTGGGCTTGATCCCCAGTGGGGGCTGTGCAGGAGGCATCCAGTCAATGCTTCTCTCTCATCATTGATGTTTCTCTCTCTTCCTCTCTGAAGTCAAAAAATATTTTTAAAAAAATATTTTAAAAATAGTTCATGTGACAATGAAAAATTAAACCCAAATGATTACTGTGTTCCTGCCATGGATAAAGCATTGCACACAGCTAGCCCTGCAAAAGCCGATTAGTCATTCATTTGATTTTCGTTTCCCCAAATTGCAGACTCGTGGGAATTCCCATGGCTCCGTAGACAAATCTGCCCATTGAAAAGTGCCCCAACCTCAACATGCACGAAGACCAGATTGCTTTTGCGAGAAATGGTTTCCGATTTTCCTAGAATTTTCCCGTTCATATTTCATGCATGACCTTGAAGTATAAAATCTACTGGGATTCTCTTGTTTTTAAAAACAGTATTGAAGGGGACACGTGACCATGGTAGTTTCAGGCTCATCGCTGCTTCTTGTCAAGGTCATTTTCGTCTGAACACATGTGGATAATTCCTCACACTTGCAGGGTGTGGGTCAATAAAATTGGAGACAGGAGGTATTTCTTGCTCAATGCATGTATGTTTAATCTTGAACCATCCCTCCTTCCATGTTAAAATTAATTCTTGAGGTGAAATCAGTCTATAGCACCTTTAAATATATGACATTTCCTAGCAGGGAAAGAGCATTGGCAAAGCTCATTTTTTCCCCTGTGTCACACGAATGATGAAGACGATGTCTCTTTTTCTTTTTTGTCACCTATGACTCAGCTGCTTCCTTGGCTCTATCTAGAGCTGATGGTGATGGTCATGGACTGGCCCTGTGCTTATCGCCGCCAGACCCACAGTTTATGGGGGATCCGGTGCTTACCGTTATTGGCAAATGAGGCCTTCTCACCGATTCCAAGTAATGCACCTTGTCCTTTATTATAAGAGAGTCTCTTTCCTTCATGTGTTCTGAGGAATTCTGTTTTATGGAAATCTTTGGACCCTGCTTATCTATTGAGGGATAACCATTTCTTGGGACCCTGCTTATCTATTGAGGGCTTACTATTTTTCTCCCACGTTAATCAAGACCACAGGATGGGTGTTCACCGCGTTTTTTTTTTTTTCTGTGTGTAGTTCTTCCTTAGCGCAGCCTTCTCTCTTCCTCCTCCACGTCTCTCTCCTCCCCCCTACACTGGAGCTGAGTACTTGAGTTTCTCTGGGTGTGGTTCTGAGTCGACGCTTGTCTGCCCGTCTTGTCTTCACAGCTCCTTGAGGGCAGCTGGTACCCTCCCTGCCTCGTGTCTGGAGGCTGTGCCTTTGAGAACGGCAGAGGGTCTTGGCATCAGGAACTCCAGCGAAGACAGTGTTTCAGCTTCCAAGTTTTTGCTCTACGTACCGTGCCTGATCCCTCTCTCTTACTGAGGTCCCCTGTTGACACCAGGAATGTCACTCTTTCCAGGCTGCCCTTCTAAAGCTCTTGCCAGCTGTTCACAGGCTACATGATGGGATCAGTGTCCCTGTCATTAAACAATGGAGTTTCTCAAGGTCCTACTATAGCAGTGATGGCGAACCTATGCCACGCGTGTCAGAGGTGACATGCGAACTCATTCTTTTGGTTGATTTTTCTTTGTTAAATGGCATTTAAATAGATAAAATAAATATCAAAAATATAAGTCTTTGTTTTACTATGGTTGCAAATATCAAAAAATTTCTATATGTGACACCGCACCAGAGTTAAGTTAGGGTTTTTCAAAATGCTGGCACACCAAGCTCAAAAGGTTCGCCATCACTGTACTATAGGTAATCCTTCCGGTTCTTCCTTCTCAAATCTCCTTCACGTTGATGGCTTTATTGAACATCCACACCCATGCGTCTGACAAAAAGAGTGTCCCTATTCCAGACCTTTTGCATAAACCATAGACATCACTTGGTGCCTCAGTCCCAGCACTTTTAAAATGCACCCACATTCAGCCCACCGCCCATCCCCAAGACTGATTCTGTTCAGTGTCCCCCGTGCCCATGAATGGCATTGCCACCCATTCATTTGCACCAGCCCCAGACCTAGCTGATCTCCTTGGCAGCCCCCGCTCCCTCACCTCTCTGAACTCATCATTGCCCTGGAATCACCCACTTCTCAACTTTCCCCGTCTTCACTCCCACCTGCCATTGCCACCCTCGTTCATGCTACTGTCGTCTCTCATCTGCTCTGCTGCGCATTTTCCTTCTCTACCAGCACTTATTCTCATTCATTCTCTACCCTACGCCCTTCTCCATGGCATACTTTGCAGGTGAAGTTTCACCATGTTGCTATAATCATTTGATTGCTCTCTGATTTCCCTGCTCTAGGCTATATGCTCCATAAAGAAATATATATATTTGGCTCATGGTCCAATACCATTGGCTCAGGGTCCAATTTTACGTATTCTCAGTATTTTAGCATACAACCTGAATTTGGCTACATGGTCCAATTTTATTTGGCTCAGGGTCCAATTTTACGTATTCTCAGTATTTTAGCATACAGCATGGAACATAGATGCTATCAGATGTATTTGTTGTAAGAATGAGTAAATGAATGAACAGTAAACATTGATTATTGCTGTTTTGTTTATTTTCTGGATTTTTATTTACTTATTTGCTGTTATAGATTAAGGAAATACTTGTTGACACATGTTCCATTGCAAACATTGGTTTGCCTGATTGCAGAACTAGTAGGTGCTAATTTTAGAAAGCATAGAAACATTAAAAAAAATTTTATCCTACTGTCCGTGGTTCTGAATCATGGTTCTTCTGTGATCCCATGACCATTTTCCTTTGGCAATAAAACCACTTCAGAATGTTCATAAATAAAACGGACAAATCTGAAGCACACAGCCTTTCTGGAATGTGTATACCTGATGCAGTGAGACTCCTGGGAAGACCTCGTTTAGTTAATGACATTTCTCTACACCAGTGGTTCTCAACCTGTGGGTCGCGACCCCTTTGGGGGGTCAAACGACCCTTTCACAGGGGTCGCCAAGACCATCGGAAAACACATATATAATTACATACTGTTTTTGTATTAATCGCTATGCTTTAATTATGTTCAGTTTGTAACCATGAAAATACATCCTGCATATCAGATATTTACATGATGATTCATAACAGTAGCAACATGACAGTTATGAAGTAGCAACGAAAATAATTTTATGGTTGAGGGTCACCACACCATGAGGAACTGTATTAAAGGGTTGCATCATTAGGAAGGTTGAGAACCACTGCCCTACACTATTGGAGTCCACAAGGTTTGATGAACGTTAGGATCTGTTGAAAATATATTACACTGTGCTTAGTGTCAGAGATGGCTTCTGCCTCGTGCTGCTACTTTGTAAAGTTCCATGTTATCACCTGGACCTGCCCACGTTCAGATTTCCCAAGAGCAGGGTGAGGATTCCTTGGTCGGCATTTGTCACAGAGCGACCCTTGATATTCCCCATGGCCACACCAGGCAGCAACTCCAGGCTCTGCCCTGAGAAGTGGAACCTCCTCTCGTTGGTAAAGTTACTTTACTTTGTATTAAAAACTGCCCTGGCTGGTCAAGGAGGCAACCTTCAACATTTCTGCCCAGCGGTGGTGCGTGGGGAGGCCCAGGGAGGGTTCCTTCCAGCTCTTGTGCTCAGAGGGGAGTGGGTCCCTGCTCAGTGCTGGGGTGAGGTGAGCTCTTGTTTTCTTAGCTCTTCTTCTGATCAGTGGCTAGGGGTCAAGACCTTCGGCAAAACATCTCCTGTTATTGCTCATGGATTTATTTTCTCATGGAGGAATCTGATCTTTTACACTGTGAGTGTTCCTTGTATATGAACCTTTATTTTTTTTGTGTTTTTTTTTTTCAATTGAGCCTGAAGATGTTCAGGTTTCCCTCTTTATGATCATATTAACATCATTAAACACGAAAGAGAGATGTTGGGTGACATGGTCGTGCTGGAGGGCTCAGTCTCCTGGGAGCGCCTAGTTTGGGGAGGGAGTGTTCAGAGGGAACAGTGGGGAAGGGAGCGGCCTGCGGCCGGTGCCAGATGGCCATCCCTCACGGAATCTGTTACTTGTCCCAGGGGCCCTGTTATCCCCGGTTTATTTTCAATATTAATCTTGATATGAAGGCAGCTGCAGTTCTTAAAAAAATTCATACCTCGAACGTATTTTTATTATGGCCAAAGTAATTTATAGATAGGCTTTCTGATGGATCTTACTCAGTTATTAACCAGCACTGCGGAATGTGGGGTAATTTTTCCTTCGTGCCATATATATTCTTCCGCTGGTAGCAATGAGTAAAGAAAAGCTCTTTCTAGGAAAAGATGGAGTCAGTATAGGTTGGTAATATGTGCATCTTATATGAGTCCTTGTAAATAAGGTGCTAACATTTTACTTTAAAGCCAGGCAAATAGTTTGCCTTTTTTTTTTATGTTTCTAAGCCAATTCCCTCCTCTCCCCTTAACTGGCATGTGGAGAAGGTTAGTGAGTTTTTAGATTGTATTCACATCCTGTCTTTAGCTTAATATGCAGCCTCACCAATGTCCTTTTGTGGTTCTTTTAAGGTTTTTGCATCTGTTTTACTGCCTTTTCGGTCACTTTCGCATTTACACCTCGATATAATTTGACTTCATATAGTTGAGTCGCTCTTCTGTAGTAGAATTTGTTTTTTGCTGGAGTGCGTGAAAGTTGATGTATGATTTAAGAGTAGCTGCTTACAAGTGGCTGTCTATAATCACATCTTTTTAAATTCACGTCAGGGAATGCTAAGGTCATCTTGAGAGTATTAGTATACAATGGCTGTTTGGGATTCTAAGAATAAAATGCCTCTCAAATTTAGGAACTAGAGGCCCGATGCACGAAATTCACGCAAGAGTAGGCCTTCCTTCCCCCGGCTGCCGGCACCGGCTTCCCTCTGGCACCCAGGAACAGGGCTTCCCTCCAGCCCGGGCTTCCCTCCAGACCCGGAAGGATGGCCGGAATGACATCTAGTCTAATTAGCATATTACCCTTTTATTATTATAGATACTTAAATTCATAGTTATTTTATATAAAATGCTATGATATGTTTGAGTTGTACACCAGATTAGCATTGACATCTTGACTGAATGTTACCGTTTGCCTTTAGGATGAAAGCCAAGGGCCCTTACTTTGAAGAGATTTTATTTTATGGTTATGATTAAGAAAACATTAGCCTCGTACTCAAACTAATTAAAATATAGGTATGGGGGGGAACCCCTTTTTAAAAATAAATATAAGATATAAATTCTTAAGTTACAAATTTCGGAATAGTGGGTTGGGAGGAATGTGATTTCTCTCCCTCTTGCCCCAAGACCTTATCCGAAGTGGGATTTTGTTTTCTGTGATCCTTTCCTAGCAAAAGACTTTAAACAAATGAACATACCGGGTAAGAGACAGAGAAGTAATGAAAGCTATGCAATCACCCATCTGGTGAAAAGTTGTCCCTACAGAGTTCAAGCCATCATAAAATCGCAGAAAAATGTCTGTAATCAAGATATTCTTGCAGTGTGAGCAGAAGCCCTCTGGCCCTGGCATGTTTCAGTGGCCAGACCAGCGCCAGTGTTCTCATGTCTTAAGTCTCATAATTCCTTATCAGGTGTCAGAGACTTGCTTGTAAACGTTTGGAATGGAAAGCTATGGCTTAATAGACATGAATAGACCTCATATGCGATCCTGTTGGATTGAAATGATTACCTATTCTGTATGCTTAGGAGCTTCTTACCATGGATGATTTTTGAGTTAAGCTGGTTTCCAGTATTGGGTTACCCAAAATGATGGAGGCTGATAGGGAATACAGTTCATAATACTGTAGTAATGACGTACAGTGCCAGGTAAATACTAGACCTATTGGGGGATCACTTTGTAAATTTTATAAATGTCTAACCGCCGTGTTGTACACCTGAAACTAATATAAAATAATATTGAATGTCAACTGTAATTAAAAAAGGGAAAAAAAAGCAACTAAATAAAAATAATTGAGGCTTTAAAATAAGCACATTAAGTCACTCAATCCTTCAGAGAGAATTTATAGTTTATTGATCTTCTTAAAATGTTAGCCTGAGAAAAACATGTTCATCTATTTCTGTTTCTGGACTTATTCACAGCAGCGGGGGGGGGGGGGGGGGGGGGGGGGGGGTACAACTGACTATTTATTTATGGAAATGGGAAGCTTCCTAGCTGACACCAACTAGTGATACATGTTGGAAATTCATTTATATAGACAAAAGCCTAATGTGCAAAGTGTCCCCTTGGGAGTTCAACCAACCATGAGTTGATCACTCGCTTGCTATGATGTGCGCCGACCGCCAGGGGGGCGGTGCGGAATGAAGGAAGGCCCTGGCTGGCAGCCGACAGCTGCTAGGGACCCTACCCGTGCACAAATGTCGAGCACTGGGCCTCTAGTTTTAACATAATACTTGATTGCACTCAATGATCTTACCAATAGATCTAGCCAAAGTCTGCAGAATGCCCACTTGAAGAAGGAAATGCCAATTGTGTTTGATCTTGTAGAAGCGATAATCCTGTAATGTTTTTGTTAAAACATTTTATCTTTTGTTTCTGTTTAATGTATGGATTGATCTAGATTAGAGTGTCTCAGCCTCAGCGCTATTGACATTTTAGACAGGGGAATTCTTTGTTGTGGGAGCCGCTCTGTGCCTTGTAGGGTGTTTAGCAGTATCCCTGGCCTTGAGTCATTGACAGGGAAATCCCTAAACATTTTCAAATGTCCCCCTACTTGAGAATACCTGATCTATACACCTATCCTATGTAATAAAAGGCTAATATGCAAATCGACCCGAACAGCGGAATGACGCGCACTGACCACCAGGGGGCAGATTCCCCCCCCCTTCCCCCCAGTGCATGAATGTCATGCACTGGGCCTCTACTATATTTATATCTGTGTATCTATAACTTTATGTGCATCTATATGTTAGCCTATTGGTTTTAGGCACCTGAACACGATGTGGTTTAACAGCATAAAATTTTAAACTTTAGCGATCGAAGAATGGAAAATAATACAGGAACTCATTAATGTTGTGATGGAATTCATATGAAATCATAATTAGAGGGATCGAAATTGGAGAACGTGTTTGTGCTGCCATTGGTTAGTAGAGCTTGGTTACTGAACCGAGAGAAATGTTATAATGAGTTAAGATGTTTTTATTTAAAAATACCGAGGAACATTTTTCTTAGATTGTTGCTCCCTTTTTACATTTGAAACGTCGTGTGGTTGTGCAGGAAGCAAGGCCCAGGAGACCTACGAAGAGCCGAACGTCTCTAAGGTCCTTAGTCATTTGGTTGTAACATGAGCTATAAAGTCTGGCAGGGACCAGGAAAATAACTCAGGTTCCGTCTTCTATGGCTTTCCATTTCTATTTTGTTGTAAGGCTTGGTTGCTGGGCCCATCCCAAAGATTGCTCCATATTTTGCTAAAAAACGTGATTTGGGAAGCTTGGAATCCTCTCCTCGACTTACATTTGTTTCTGATATTAAACAAGTGCAGTTTTTTTTTTAAATTTCTCCTGGCCCACTTCTAACTAGTCCAGATGGTCCTGCAATTCACCGACTCAGATCATGGCCATCCAGAGGCTCCCTGTGCGGGAAGAGCCCATGTTTAGGCCTTGCTGCTCCTTCTCTGGGCCCACAGAACTTGCTGAGAAATCTGACGGTGGAGCGTGCCTTCCCTCCATGGTCCAGCCTAGGATGCTCCCGTCCTCCCTCTTGGCCACGAGGGTGCCGAGGGGGGCCGATGGTCACCTCCCAAGTGGATACGTGTTCCTGCAGCAGCGCCTGCTACCTCAGCATTTCAGTGTGCTCCTCCTCAGCTACATGGAGAGGTTTATTTACAAAAGGAGACCTCCACCGCATTAGTCTGAAGCGAACGAGGCTAGTACTTTTCAAACAGGAGTGTGTGTTAGAGTTCCCGAGGAGCTGGTTAGAAATAAACAGATTTTTAGAGCCCTACCGTGTAGAGATTCTGCTACGGTCAATCCAGGGTGGGGCCGGGTAGTCTGCATTTCCTGCAGGCAGTGCTGGCCCTGTGCTTCCTAGCGCCACACTTTGAGGAACTCTGACATAGCCTAGCCAGCAAATTAAACACACACACACACACACACACACACATGCGCGCGCACACACGCACGCACACAGAATATTTTAAATAATAATAATAAAAAACAGTCATTAAATTTAATACTCAAATTCTTGCCCCTGATGTTAGGTGGTTGGCCTTGTCTCCTCTCAGTTCCTTACTTGCCGGCCAGACCTGGGTTGTTCATCAGAGCTTGTTTTCAACCACCTAAGGCCCCACCCAGCCTGGACACTCCAGCCCCCACCCGCCTTGGCCTCCATATCTTTTCTATAAAAGGGTTCGTTCATTTCTAGAACAAAGCATATTTTTTTTCAAGCTTAAGTATCTCTGGCCTTGAAGATGTTAATTTTATTAGGATATGTAACCATTCCTATCACCACTCCCCTCCCCCCCATGGGTGTGGTTGGTGGAGGGACCCGGGTGATGGGTGCTTGGGGTTTCCCCTTTGCACTTGGATTCGAGGTGCTTCTACTGTGCCCTGCTTGGCCTGGAGAACAATTCTACGTAGCATCCGTTCACATCTAGAAATTAAGTCGATGGAGATGTATTGAATGCCTGCTGTCTATCAAACATTCCGTCTTAGCACTGGGACATCTGTGCAAACAATGGACAAGACATCCATATCGTTAGGTTTGCAGTCTAGTGGCGAGGGGAGGAAGACAATAAACACATTGGAAAGTGTTATGGAAACAAATCGACGAGGGGGAGAGGGTTAGAAAGTGCTGGAGGTGGAGGACACCAAAGGATAGGGGCGTCAGAGAGAAGGTAGCATGTGAGGAAGGGACACAAGAGGAGGGGGGAGTGAGCAAACCATGGGGACACTTGGAGGGATGACATTCTGGGCAGAGGAAAGAGCCATGGAAAGGCCCCTGAGGTGTGTGTGTGGGGGGGGGGGGGGTGTCCGGGGTCCTGAAGGAAGAGCAAGGAGGCCCGCAGGCCAGAACAACATGAGCAGGCGGGAGAGAACAAGGGCCAGAGAAGAAGCCAAGGCCCATGTAAGGCTTTGGGCTTCTTCCCTGAGTGGATAGAAAGGCACTGGAAGCTTTGAGATGAGTGATGGGATCTGGCTTAGATTTTCAGAGGATGCTTTTGGCTGTGTGCCGAGCATGCACTGGGCGGGGGGCGGGGGGGGGGGGGGGGAAGAGGGGTGGCGTGGCCAGGCTGCGGCCTACAGGGCAGCTGCAGCGGGAGGACATGCATGGCCTGGGCCTGGGTGAGTCCCATGGAGGAGGGGAGGAGTGGTCATCTTTGGGTGTAATTGGAAAGAGAAACCAACAGAAGCTTTTGATGGGAGAAAGTGTGGATTCAAGCATGATCTTCGGCCCGAGTCATTGGCATTGCGCCAGTTCCCCAAAAAGGCGGTGGGGAAGGCTGTGGGTGGGCAGACGTGGAGGAGATGAGTTCGGTTCTGCTCATGTCATCGAAAATGCCTACTGACCCCCAAGTGGAAGTGCTGCAGCCATTACACGGGACCCCGGTGCTCAGCAGATAAATATCTCGGAGTTTTTAGCATGTGGGAAAGGCAAATGATAGTTTTGAAAATTTATTTCCTTTACTGTACCTGTTCACGTATGTGTGCATATGGATGTATATCTATAATAATAAAAGCGTAATATGCTAATTAGACCAGACATCCTTCTGGACAACCTTCCGAACAAAGGTGGGCTGCGAGGGAAGCCCGGGTCCCAGGTGCCAGAGGGAAGCCGGTGCCGGCATCCGGTGGGAAGGAAGGCCTATTCTTGCATGAATTTTGTGCATCGGGCCCTCTAGTAATTATATATGTGTGTATAATTCTCTCTGTGTAATTGTATACACGTAACCAGCAGAATTGTGTGTGTGTGTGTGTGTGTGTGTGTGTGTGTATTCTCAGTGTTCACTGCTTGCATGTCTTTGTTTCTAGATATTACTGGGAACCCCTGCCCTTGGTCTTTATGCGCTGAAGTCATTCTTTGTTTTCCTGATGGGGGGTTCTCGGTCCCCTCCTCATAACCCTTGGTGTTACGTGTTCTCATTGGCCACACTGGGCTTGTGCTCACTTTGGGGATCTAGATCTTGGGATGGATCACATCCCTGCTGACAATGGTCAAACCCTGATCACCTGCGGGAAGTTCTTTCCCACGGGGTCGCTCACAGGGCCCGGGAGAGTGTGTGAACTTCGCGGCACCGCCTTCCCCGCCACGGGACCACGCCCGGCACACTTGACCCACGATGGCACCGTTCATCTGTGTGCGCAGCCTGACAGATGTCCCTACTGAGGCATCCCATTGGAGGGTGTCTGCTAAACCAGTCTAATGGGGGGAAGGAAGAGAGAGTTCGAAGGATTATCTCTTTTTTTTTTTAAGGATTAAATATATGCCATTTCGCTGTTCGACACCCTGTGGTGAATGCTGCTTTCTTAGAAGCCTGTACGCTTCTTCACATGGCTGTCAAAATAATTTCAGAGAGAATGATGCCGCGTGGACTCCTTGGGCTGCAGTGTCCGTCCGGGGGATTACAGATGGGTTATTGTCTGTGCCCCTCCACGTTCTCCCACGCCTGGTGCTGGCCTGGCTAGACCTTCGCCGAAGCCATGCATGTGCTGTGGCGCTTCGCACGGTTTAGACAGCCCAAGAACACAGTGATGTTCCGTACATTCGTTAGAAAATCCTGTAGTACTTCTTTTGAATTGATGCCCTTCATCCATGGTATTTGCTGAAGCTGTAAGTACTCGTCAGGCAGAGAAAGGAAACCTACCTTCAAGTACAAGGAAGATGTTCTTTTGCGAAAGTATGAAATACAGATGTAGGGCCGAGTACTTTAGTCTCTTCCGTGTGATGTATCGGCGAGGATTGTATCTGTGGGGATCACATCCATCAGAGCCTATCAGAGTGGGAAGGACCCCAGCAGCACCCCTGCCTCTCAGTGACCATTGCCCACATATATATATGTGTTATCTATATATGCCATTGCTTTCATAATGTGTTTTTTTTAAGAGAGAGTAGAAGGGAGAGAGGGAAGAGGAGAATGAGAGAGAGAAACATCAGTGTGAGAGGGACACATCGATTGGTTACCTCCTGCACATGCCCTGACTTGGGCCTAGGGATCAAACCTGCAGCCCAGGTATGTGCGCTTGACTGGGAATTGAACCCATGACCCTACGGCCTGGTGGGCTGATTCTCTAACCATTGAGCAACACCGTTCAGGGCATCATCATGTTTTCATATACTCTTTGGAGTAGTTAACTCTCCGTTTCACCTGATGGTCATTTAGTTTATTTGAAGTATTTTGTCTTGACTCTTCACGTCTCCTAGAGGAACCTTATATGGTTGAGCAGGAGACGTCTGAAGGAGCAACAGTGGGAGTTACCATCTACAAAGGCTGGAAAATAAGGCCAAATTAAGGTGACTCACAGCGTTTAATCTAGAAGTTCTTGTTTAGTTGCTTTGCAAAATGCATCACCTTTTTACCGTTGTACAAAACGAAACTCCTCGCTTTCATAAGGCTTCGGGGAAAAGAAAAGCATGTCGCCGGGAAAGCATTTGGAACAAGGTTTCCCAAAGTGTGTTCCCACGGGGTCCTGTGGGGAAAACAAAAGGCAGAAGCGTTCCACAGGGGAAATTCTTCGAGTGGGGAGGGCGTTACTGTCTCATACTTTAACATTCGAGCTCCGTCCAAGTGGGAACTCATCATCTCCTTCCACAGGTTGTCTCCCGTGCCGAGCACAGGACCTGGTGGTGCCCTGAGGAATTAGCTGCGGGACTTCCCGGGGCCTTTAACGTTGTAGCTGGCCTTGGGAGTCATCGGAGAGGGCAGGGGTCTGCAGCCTTGCACACACGCACAGGACAGGGGAACCCTCTTCCCGAGCATTTCACCGCACTTGGCTACTTGCAATACCCGCTGGGAAATTCTAGCTTTGGGTGCGATGAGGTGGATAGGCTTCAGAATGGACTTGATCGGGGAGTGAAATACTCACGTTGCTATGGATACTGGACTCTCAGCGAGACAGATTGTGAGGCAGGGTGGACGCCCCGCTTCTGTGCTGGTCTCCCATTTGGGGCCCGTAGGTTGACCCTCAGAAGCCTCAGTTTGTTCATTGATAAAATGGGGAGAGGAATGATGTGCATCTGACTGGTGGTTGGGGGAAATAAACTACATTTCGTTGCACTTAGGAAAGTTCAGTAATGTGTGGAGCAAAGGCTTTAGTGGGCAAACACATCATGATGGTGATGATGGTGATGATGGTCATCATCATCATGATCATCACTCTCATTATGAGGCACTGAAGTGAAGGTAGGGTTTCTCCCTCCGTACCTCCCTCCAGTACATCGTGGGGTGTGTTGAATATGCCAGGATTGTTGTTCTGGGGGAGTCAGTGGTGAGCGCAGTGAGGGGCCCGTCCTCCCTCAGGGGCCCTGGATTCTTTGTGATATAATGTGTTTACCACTGTCACTGTCTCTTAGATCATAAATCTAATTGCACACAATTTAGTTGAAGTTAATTTTCCTGAGGTCATTATATTAAAGGCCTGGCCCCCAGAGGCGCTTTTTCTTGAAGCATCAGATCTGTTCTTACACAAACAAGGCAAGTAGGATCCATAGGTCGTATGTAAAAATAAAATAAAACTACACCAGCATCACTAGGTCAGGTAGGTCACACGGGGAGTGACAGCCCTTCCTGCCTCAGCAGGTCACCCCCATCCCACAGTAGGGTGGTCAGATTTCACAAATAAAAATACACAATACCCAGTTAAGTCTGATACTTAAAAGAGAGAATCAAATTTTTAGTATAAATATATCCCAAAGAACGCCGAAACCGGTTTGGCTCCGTGGATAGAGCGTCGGCCTGCAGACTGAAAGGTCCCAGGTTCGATTCCGGTCAAGGGCATGTACCTGGGTTGCGGGCACATCCCCAGTAGGAGATGTGCAGGAGGCAGCTGATCGATGTTTCTCTCTCATCGATGTTTCTAACTCTCTATCTCTCTCCCTTCCTCTCTGTAAAAAATCAATAAAATATATTTTAAAAAAATAAAAATAAATAAATATATCCCAAATAGTGTATGGGACATACTTATACTTTATTTTTATTTTTTTTTAAAAAAAGGTTGTTAATTTGAAAGTCAAATTTAACTGGGTATCCTGTTTTGTTTTGTTTTTCTTTTCATTTTTTAAGAAAAAATTTTTAAAATATTTTTTTATTTCCGAGAGGAAGGGAGAGGGACAGAGAGATAGAAACATCAATGATGAGAGAACCATTGACTGGCTGTCTCCTGCACGCCCCCTACTGGGGATCGAGCCCGCAACCCCAGCATGTGCCCTTGACCTGGATCGAACCTGGGACCCTTCAATCCATAGGCCGACGCTCTATCCAGTGAGCCAAACTGTACTTTCTTTAAAAAAATTTATTTTTTAAATATATTTTCATTGATTTCAGAGAGAGGAAGGGAGAGGGCGAGAGAGATAGAAACATCAGTGATGAGAGAGAATCATGGATGGCTGCCTCCCACACACCCCCCACTGGGGATCGAGCCCGCAACCTGGGCGTGTGCCCTGACCAGGAATTGAACCCTGACCTCCTGGTTCAATAGGTCGACGCTCAACCATTGAGCCACGCCGGCCGGGCTGGGTGTCCTCTGTTTTGTCTGACGACCCTCCCGCCCTGCACCAGCGGCCCGGCCACCTGGGCAGGAGGAAGACCGTTGCCTGTCGCCTGTCAGCCTTTGAAGCCATCTTTGTGGAGGAGAGACGTTACTCCAAGCAGCGTAGAGACCTTCGCTTCAGTATGAAATGATTGATGAGTGTTCCTGCCGGATGGGCAAGTGTTTCCAAATTAAAAGCCACCGATGGAGGCCTTGGGTAGGCGCAGAAGCTACTCGGGGTGTGCCCTGTGGTCTAGGCGGTGCTTCAGGTGCCAGCTTTGCCAGTTACCTGGGCCACGGAGCCACCTGCTCGACTCAAGGACTCCAGGCAGCGCCAGGGCCACCATCCCGTGCCTCATCCTCCGTGGAGGTGCTGGCCTGGTTGCCGGGCTTCCTCATTTCTCCGGGGCAGATGCTAATTAATGGAGACAATTCACAGCTGATTAGCTGTAGTTCCTGCAGTAATTACATTCGCTCGCTAACTGTTCAGGGGAGGATTTCTAACCCAGTTCTTATTTCACTCGGAGCTTAATTTGTTTTTTGAATTGTTTGGGCCCTTCGTTTAATAGCCATTTTATTTTTTTTCTGTGTTGTTTTAGGTGCTATTAGATAATAAGTGAGTTTAATCTTAAAAAAAAAATACTCTGCGATAATGAGCTGTTTGCTGTAAATGGATTTCTAATGCCCCAACAAAACCTTCATTTAAATAACGTGAAAGTGGGTTCTATAGGCTGTTTGGGGAGCCAGGATTGGTGCGTGGAATACACCCATCGTGACCCAAGTTCTCGTAAATATTTATATAAAGAACATGCGGAATGGGGACCCAAGATTTTAATTCTGAGATCATTGATTCATCAAGAATTCCAATGCAGAAACTGTACCTTTTCTTGCATATTTTTAACATCCTAGAAACATGGGGAAAGTGTGTGTGTGTGTGTGTGTGTGTGTGTGTGTGTGTATGCACCCACTCATGTGCTTTTCTACCCCAAAACTTTTAAATTATTTGAAGCCGTTTTATTGAGGTATGATGGACGTACCAAAAATCCCCTGCCTACTGTACGTACACACCTTGATTGTTGGAAGATCGGTCTGCATTTATTTCTGGTGTCCCCAGCCTTCCGGGAAGCCAGATAAAGGCCTTTCTGAAGCGCAAACGCATACATCTTGCCGGAAAATCCTTGTAAAGGTATTTGTCCAAGTGGACCCGAGGGCTCGTTGTGTGAGTGAGTATGGAGGTGTCCCTTCGCAGGGTGCATTGTGCATCTGGGACCCTAGCAGTGCTCGGAACCATGAGGGTCTTTGGTATAAATCCTGCTTAGTTCATGGATCCCAGACGTGATCAAGTGCAGCCTGCCAGTCCCTTCTGAGCAGGAGTCACGGCTCAGAGTCAGGGGCTGAGAGAACCCCTGGAGAAAAGTGTTAGTGGGTGTATGGAGAGGATTTATGTGGGTCTCCCATTTCTATGTTCTATTTATTCCCTCCCTCCCTCCCCCCTCTCCTCTCCCTCTCCTTGGGAAAATTGTGCCTTCTGCTTTAAATAATTACTAGCTCTGTTTACATTAGAGCAGTGGTTCTCAACCTGTGGGTCGCAACCCCTTTGGGGGTCGAACGACCCTTTCACAGGGGTCGCCTAAGACCATCGGAAAACACATATATAATTACATATTGTTTTTGTGATGAATCACTGTGCTTTAATTATGTTCAATTTGTAACCATGAAAATACATCCTGCATATCAGATATTTACATGACGATTCGCAACAGTAGCGACATTACAGTTATGAAGTAGCAACGGAAATAATTTTATGGTTGGGGGTCACCACAACATGAGGAACTGTATTAAAGGGTCGCAGCCTTAGGGAGGTTGAGAACCACTGCTTCAGAGACTGGAAGGGATATACACATTTCACCCTTTGGAGACCAAACCTCCGTGTTAATTAATGCATGAGAGGAAGGAAATCATACACTTTGTAAAAAGGAGGGCATCCTTTCACCATTTAAAAATCACGAAACTAATATAACGGCGTCGAATCATGCCCCCAGGCCCTTTCCACCTCGCCGGGCCAGTAACAGGATGTTTAAGGCCACCAGACGCCCCGCGTACACCACCCGGACCCGAAAACCCATTTCTGCCCCAATCCAACTTTTTCACATTTTGACAACAGGTCTGGAGAAGTAAAGAGCTTACGCCTGAAATGCAGACACCGTCTTATTTGTGATGGTCTGAATGGGCCATTGTGTGAGGGAATTAAAGAAAAATTGCTGTGTTCATGGGATCCCGCTTATTTTTTAAACCTCTTTGCACTTAATGTTACATTGAGAGATTAAATATCACCCTTTTCAACAGCTCCGATGGCTGGAGATAGGGCTTGAAACCCTGGAGATTTAAAAAAAAAAAAATAAAGTCTTTGGTCTGATTATTTATTGATATTCACACCACACCCCATTCGCTAGAAAATAGAATTTTGAGTCCTGGGAATTGGATTCTTTTAATTCACATCTTAGCCTACCCACACTTGTGACATCTGTTCGGGAAAAGTAAAGCTGTGAAATCCCCACGTGTTTTAAAAATGTGTCAAGGTGTTTTTTTTTTGGGGGGGGGGGGGGGGGAAACACTCTTTGCCTTCTAACCTCTGACAAAGGCCCCGGCCGGAGGGGGAAGGTGTGTGAGGGCCTCCCTTTACTATGAGTCTCGATGAGAAACAACGCGCTTTTCTGGGGAGGGTCAAGTTCGCGGGACTCTGTGCTTTATTCTCCTGCGGGAGCCAGCTGCCAGGGTCCCACCCGGTTCTCCTTCGCCCCAGGAAACCCCCTCTGTCCTCTCCTAACCCCGGCATCGTATTCTTCCCAAATCCCCCCCCCCCCCCCCCCCCCCCCCCGCCCCTGCATTAAGGGCACCACCAGCGTCCGCTGTCAGGCTGCGTACTAACCTCCAACAATCTGCTCTCTTCCAGTTTGGGAATAACAGTAACTACATGAACATGGCCGAGGCAAGCAACGCTTTCTTTGCGGCCAGCGAGGTAGGTGTCTGCCTTCGTGTGTCTGTCCACGGTGTGTGAGTGCCCTTTGGATCATGTAAGAGGCTGGAAGGGGAAAGTGAAGGAGTGAATTTATCTCTCTCTCTCTCATGTGGCGCGAGGCAGCGGCGTAGGAGGAGAAATGAGAAAACCCCATCGGAGAAGACGATAGCCCGGCAGGTCTCTCTCACTTGTCCAAGGCTGTTGAGAACGTGAGCCACGCGCACACATCCCTTGATGAAAAGAAATACAGATGCAGACAAAAGGAGATATGTGAGGGAGGATCTGAAAGCTAGCTGTGCACCCTGTGTTGATACCTAAGCAGACAAGTGGTTATTTTGGAAACTAGGATGGAAGTGACTTTTTTTTTTTTTAATATATTTTATTGATTTTTTACAGAGAGGAAGGGAGAGGGATAGAGAGTTAGAAACATCGATCAGCTGCCTCCTGCACACTCCCCACTGGGGATGTGCCCTCAACCAAGGTACGTGCCCTTGACCGGAATCGAACCCGGGACCCTTGAGTCCGCAGGCCGATGCTCTATCCACTGAGCCAAACCGGTTAGGGCTGGAAGTGACTTTTGATAGACAATATGTTTACCTGGCCGGTGTGGTTCAGTGGTTGAGCGTCGACCTATGAGCCAAGAGGTTGCTGGTTCGATTCCTGGTCAGGGCACAGGCCTGGGGTTGAGGGCTCGATCTCCAGTAGGGGGCGTGCAGGAGGCAGCTGATCAATGTTTCTCTCTCGTGGATGTTTCTATCTCTCCCTCTCTATCCCTCTCTCTTCCTCTTTCTCTAAAAATCAATGAAAAACATTTTTAAAATGAAAAGTATTTCAACTTCACACAGCTCTGAGGATGACTTCATTAGGTTGCCATGTCCTGGGAAAGGATCTGGCAGACAGTATGGTTGTTTCTTGGGTCTTCGGTGGGAGGGATGTGAAATGAGTGTGTTGGTTTTTTGTCAGATCCCCACCGCCTAGCACAGTGCCTGGCGCGTAGTAGGCGCTCAATAAATATTGATGGTGTGAATGAATGGATGGGCCAGCTCCAAGACTTGGCCAAAGCCAGGAAAGCTGAAGGATGGCAGGTGCAGGCAGCAGCACACGGACTGTGGGTGTGCGTAGGGTTTACTAGTGCAAATGGGGCGCCCACCTTCTTGTTGCTGTTGTTATCGAATTGCTGTCTTACTGACTTCGGGCTGCTGTCTGGTCCCATTGTTCTGCCCTCCAGAAAAACCTCCATCTTGATTAGGCCAAGGAAATAGTTCCCTAAAAATGGTAGGCAGTGAGATTTAAGATTTTATTTTATTTGTTTTAGCTACATCTTTGTCGTTGAAAGTATTACGTATGTCCCCCTTCCCCCCCCCCGATTGACCCCTTCTAGCCTGCCCCCTCCCCCCCAGCTCAGGCCTTTACCACCCCATTGTGTGAGTCCATGGGTGATGTATATATGCACACAAGTTCTTTGGTTGATCTCTTCCCACCCACCCAGCCAGCCCCCCTCCCTGCCTTCCCTCTGAGATTCCGCACTCTGTTCCATGCTTCCATGTCTCTGGATCTATTTTGTGTATCAGTTTATTTTCTTCATTAGATTCCACATGTAAGTGGGATCATGCGATGCTTGGTCTTTCTCTGACTGGCTTATTTCGCTCAGCATAATGCTCTCCAGGTCCCTCCATGCTGCCTCAAAGGGTGAGAGAGCCTTCTTTTTTACAGCTGCATAGTATTCCACGGTGTAAATGTACCACAGCTTTTTATCCGCTCATCTACTGATGGGCACTTGGGTGATTTCCAGATCTTAGCTCATGTAAATGAGCTAAACAGTGAAATTGGTCCGAATGGAGCCACTTGGCAGTTCCTGCAATAAAAAATCTTCATCTTCCAAATATATTCAAATATAGGAAACGGAACGAGCTTCACCGCTCCCGCTCCCCCCAGAGGATGCAAAGCATAATGGCTTCGCCAGGAATCTGGGTCCAGGGAAGCACCTGGCATGAAAGAAGCGAACCTGGAGAAATGATTAGAAAAAAAAAAACGGGGAACCCAGATTTAAGGGTGATTGTAGACGAGTCTCTTTTTAGGGTGGCCATCCTCTCTCTCGCCCAGAAGACAGCCCCGATGAGGGAATAGCGTTTGGCACTGGCTGCCGGGTTGTTTGTGATAATGAACACAAGCCCCATCTGTACGGACAACACGAAGCTTCATTCTGTAGGATTTTTTTCCGTCCATTTGAATCAAACATTGATGAAAGCGCCACTGGCAGCAGCTGCGCGGAGACAATTTAATTCCAGCTGTGATAATTCACCATGTCAGACATCGGCTGTTATGTGTTGATACAACAGTTCTCTAGATTTGCATTTTTATCAAAAGGAACAAATGTTTTGAGCATTTCAGTACAGATGGTATTTAACCATGTACGCACTCCTTAAACATGTTCAAGGTAAACACTGAAAAGTCAATATCTCTAAGAAGTCATCATCGAAACTCCGATATGATTAATCTGATCTCCGGCAGAAGGCAGAGTGTCCCAAAGTCAGTAACTTTGTGTGTGTGTGTGTGTGTGTGTGTGTGTGTGTGGTACATGGTTACTTTTATAATCTCAGATAACCAGTTTTTTGTTATGTTTTTCTCTAAGGAATGCTCACCACTGTATTTAATGAATTACTTCTCTTTAAAAGTGGTGGAAGATTCTAGCATTTTCTTGGTTGTGCACTGTAATATAATTTTATCGTATGGTTTTATTAGGTTTATGATATGGTAAGTCGTATACTACATTCTACCTTAAAGTTATCTTGTCTTTTGTAAAATTATACTGTAAGGACATTATATATATATCTACTAGTATATATGACATCTCGTATTCCTTAGCAAAAAGAAAAATGAAAACCTCCTTAATTTTGACTGCCTGGCATAAGATGTGCTTATGTTAGAGTTTAAGAGGCAATCTTATGTAATGATTTCCCAGAATATCTTTCTTTTTTTTTTTTTGGAACAAAAAATAAAGCCAGAGTAAATGTTAGCGCACTACATTATAGCCTGTGCCTCATTTCCCCATCACTACATTAAAAGTAAATTTATTTGTTTTTTTGTTGTTGTTTTTTACATCTTAATGAGCGCAGACTAATTCAGGAAGCCTTTAGGGTTGGTGCGGTCAAGTCCAAATTGTGCCCCGAACCAACCCCCGTAGCTAATCCCGGGGGGACCAGGATGCCCTGAGTGTGAAATTCACACGCTGGCTGCGTGTGTTCTGTCTGTGTCATGATTACCCTGACCATGTTCAAACTACTTTAAATATTTATTGAAATAATATTTCAAGTGTTAATTACAGTGGTAATGAAAACAGCCAAATGCCACATATCAAGAATGAGTGTTTATCCGTATTGTTAATGTGATATGTTAGATTTCATTAAGCAGTAATGGGGTAGCAAATGAGTCACAAATTACAGTTGCATCTGTTACCGCACCACATTAGTGCCAAAATAACAGCAAAGGCAGCCATAGGGCGACATTCATCAGCCAACCACATTCGCGGCCAACGCATCCCTTTGTGTTTGAGAACTCAGGGCACCGGCGTAAGCAATCAACCTCTTTGCGGGGTCATTATTCGAACAAATATGTCGGAAGATCTAACAGTCTCATTCCAGCTTTCAAACGTGTTACTATGCAATAAAGTTTTGCATCTATTGAATCTACAAAGGACCTCGAGGTGTGCGACGGCCTACCACGAAACTCCCTTGTCTTGTGACCGATTTGTTTCTGGTGCGATTAAAAACCACAGTTGACCGGTTCTGTATGCAAGGAACGTGGTGCTCCCCCCCACCGCCCCCTTGATTTTGTTTCTGTTTTCTCTCAAGTGGCTGTTAAATTATATTATCAATTCCTAGTTGGAATAATGGTGATTTTCAGCTCTAAATGAGTTCTCTTAACCAATTAGGGCAGATTCAAACGATCTTGCATCAGTTCACTCTTCAAAAACGTTATTAATAATAAATAGACTGTACATTGGACCCTCTGAGCTGAGGATTAAAAAAATCCGAGTGGCCACACAACCTCTTCACACTCTAGCCAAAATAACCTTCTAACCTGGACCACCCTCCGTACCCCCAATCCAAGTTCAAGTTTAAGAAAGGTGGTTCGTCCTGATTTACATCAAAAGGCCGTAGTTTATAACACCGTCTTTAAGAATCTAAGTAGCAAGGAAGAAGGCAGTGCAGTATTTACTCTTAAGTCTTGAGAAATAACACTCACCTAAGTGAGCAACCCCAATAGAAACAGTATATCTCTAATCCATATATCGCTATGTTCATTCTGTAGATGGTTTTTAAAAGTAGAAGGCTGGCAGAAAATGTTCTGATAAATAATTGTCAAAATCTTCATAGCAAAAGGAATAACTCTCCGTAGAGTTTAAATAAAAGCACTGGGATGTTTTAATAGATGATCTGAAGAAAGTCCTTAATGTAAAACGTTGTAGGACAAAACAGTAAAAATTTCCATAGAAGCATTTGTGTGTGTGTGTGTGTGTGTGTGTGTGTGTTTTGGTTTTTTTTTTTGCCCTTGGGAATATATCAATAAGGAAGTTGAAAAAGCAAACCACAGATTTAATACGACTTGTTTTATATGTTGTGACAGGGAGTAAGTATGTGTAATGTTCACTGCTGGATTCGTGTGGTGTGTGTGTGTGTGTGCACCACACAATCGTCAGCGTTTTACGAAGCGTGTGTGTAATGGGAGCGGTTTGAGCTGTTTCACTAACATATCAATAAAGTGGCAATTTGTTATATAGCCAAACCTAATGTCGCTGCTGCTCCAACTAACAACAAAGACAGATGCTGCTAATTAAGTACGCATTAAAAAACTGTTAATACGGATACTCCATTAAAACCATATGATAATGAGACTTAAATCTTTAATCAGAATGATCAGCAAAACTTTCTATGTGGAAATCTGTGCTTAAGATGTTTCCATTGGAGAAATAAATATTTGGCCTCGCTGTGGAGTTGTTTTCATGCAAAAACCTTGCTGCTTCTCTCCAGGGAGAAGTAAAGATGATAAGAACAGAGTGTGAAAATATCTGTGCCTTGTTTCCTTTTATTTTGCAGACATTCCACACACCAAGTCTCGGGGATGAGGAGTTTGAGATCCCCCCAATCACGCCTCCCCCAGAATCGGACCCCGCCCTGGGCATCCCGGATGTGCTCCTGCCCTTTCAAGGCCTCAGCGACCCCTTGCCCTCCCAGGGCAGCGAATTCACACCCCAGTTCCCCCCTCAGAGCCTGGATCTCCCGTCCATCACCATCTCAAGAAATCTCGTGGAACAAGACGGCGTGCTCCACAGCAGTGGGTCCCACATGGTAGGCAGCAAGCTGATTGCTTGCAAGTTTTTTTTTTATCCTCTGTGCTTCTCCTGGCGAAGCTCTGAGATCCACGTTCTGTCTTTCTGGGGGGATGCGTGGATTGTTTTTCCTTCCGCCGTGTGAACAGCGATACCAGATCCATCTCTGGTATTGGCAAGAGGGCACGGGGTTGGTTGATCGTCACATAGGAAAGAGGGCGTTCCCACAAGATCTTTCTGATTTGAAAGGATGTTTTAAAAGTCAGGTTCATGGATTTGGAAGCAGGCCGTCTTCCCCGGCCTTGGGTTTAGCAGAGAGATGGACTTGAGTTGCAAGGTTGCCCAGGCGAGAGTTGAGAAATGGTAGCCCTTACCCAGTGCCCAGGGCTTTTGCGTTCAGTGGGTTTAACACATCACGTTTATGATACACAGTCTGCTCCTACCTCAAACGAAATATCCAGCCAAGATACAGAGAAAGGGGAAAAGAATCATCGCTTCTAACCAGCAGAGGAAATTATAGATTCGGTTATTGTGGGAAATATACCTAATTGTGTTATTTATTGTCATAAACATGGCATAAGGCACTCCGGAGAGCGGAGATTGCTAATGCGATCGCTTTGGTTCTATTTTTCTTACTGAGCAATTATAGTCGGCAATCGCCAGAGGAAAATCTCCTTAAGTATTTTAAACTCTTCTGCTGGGATTTAAATTTTTTTTTTTCTTCACCATAGGACATAAAGCATTTGTGTCTGTCTAGGTGAGGTACTAAGCAGGCATTTTAAAACAAGATGAATCGTTTAGAAGGCTTTTTTTTTAAAAAAAAACCCTGATAAAATGAAACAGATGTGTTGGTATAACAAAGACACAGATCCTCGTGCCTGTTGACATATTTCTCTGCATGCCAGGACCCTGGCTGGTGATGTTTACCGGGTTCCTGGTTAATTCCCCAGATAACAACAGACAATTGCAAAATGCGGAGTGGATTAGGGTGCGGAGAATCAGCGTGCTCTCGGAAATATAAGATTACTTTCCCAAATAGGATTGCGGCCGCATAATTTTCTTTTGCCTGTGATCTTTTGTGCTTGAGCTGAACATCAGGGTTTTGTTTTGTTTTTTAATTTTTACTTTTTTTTTTTTTGTCGGAAAAGAACGTAGCCAACAGTCTGGAAAGGGTCATTAACTATTCATAAACGTTCCCCGCCATCGCAAAGAATTGTTTCCTGTGGACTTCCTGACATTTATGTCCCTTTGACCCAGGAAGAGGGTCCCGGATATCTCTTCCTCCATAGTCAGGCTTGCCATGTTGAGCCTGGGAAGTAATGAAGAGGGTGTTTGGTCCCCAAGGGAGTCAGCCAGGGCTCCCCATTATTCATAGATGCTCAGCGAGGCTCATTCAAGTCCCGGAAATAGTTAAAAGACCCTATAGTGCGTGCTGCTGCCATGTATACTCTATTAAATTGGTAAATATTGATTATTAATAATCGAAGAATCTGCCTTTACGTGAAACATCTGATGAATTACCTTCCCTTAAAGCCACCAGCCTGTTATTGCCGCTATAAAAAAAAGTGTAAAGGAGGCATTTTGACTATGAAATTTCATTTCATGGTCAATCGCATTTACCGTATGGGGAAGAACTAAAGATGGAATCATAAAATAATTATGATACTCGCATCCACTTCGAGAGCGGTGCTTTCGCGGGCTGGCGTCGGGAGAGGGGACTCAATTTTTAATGCTGCTTTCGTGATGTATTGCTAATCACTGACGCAGCTGAATTATGCCATTGATTTTTAAAAGGATAAGTACATTAGCTGAGGGCGGGCTGCTGTCGTGGCGTTTACACGGACCTCATCCCGTTCGCCGGCACCTGTCTGAAGTTTTTGCGGCAGCCCGGTGATATTTATTTGAGCTGGAAACAAACTCATCTTGTTGAAAAGTCGAGTAGAAATTTCACCTTGAAGAAATGTCATGGCGTTTTAAATCACGAATCTTGGGGGAGGGGGTGGTGGTGGTGGAAAAAAATGTACCCAGACAAAATGCTGATGAATACAACGTGTCGTTGGCTTTGTTCTATGTATGACTTGGCATGCTCACCTATAAACTCGGATCTGGGATCGCCGGAGGCATGGCGAAAAATAGGTTGTGTCAAGGTTCGCCCGTCTCTCTCCGGGCACCCAGTTGGCCGGTGACACCATCATGGTCTGCGGCAGCTCCTGCGAGATTTCCCTCAGGGAGGTCACCGGGAAGATGACACGTCAGACCGTCTCCATCACGCATGCGGCGTCCCTGGGTGCGTGGATAGTTCATACCTGGTGCACAGCAGACGTGTTAGTATCCCCACGAAGCGGCTGTCTGTTGAGGATGGCGGGGGTGAGGGAAGACCATCCTACAGGAGGCAAAGCCCGCTTGTTGATGTTGCATGACACCAGCGTTTCTTCAGGAAACCATTGGTTTTCCTTTCAAGAGAGTGACGTTTTGTCACAGGACTGATCGGCTGCGCTTTTGTTGGCAACAAACACAACAGGTTTGTCTTCCTGGAACGTCTGCCGTTATATTTTAAAACAGAGAGCAGGAGCAAGAGGGGCCGATGAGAATGCCTCCAAGGAAGCAGACTCGGAGATACAGAGAACAGACAGACAGCTGTCAGAGGAGAGGGGTTGGAGGCTGGGTGGGAAAGGTGAGAGGATTAAGCAAAAACACACACAAAACCCCACAAAAATCAAACAAAACACATACACAACACTCATAGACCAGACAACAGTTTGGGGATTACCAGAGGAGAAGGGGGGCCGAGGGAGGTAGAAGAGGGTACAGGGGGGATAAATGGTCATGGAAGGAGACTTGACTTGGGGTGACGAACACACAATCCAATTTGCAGAGGAGGCATTATATAATTGTACTCCTGAAACCTATGTAATTGTATTCACCAATGTCACCCCAATACATTCAATACAAATTCAAAATAAATAAAAAAAGACAAAACTTAAAAACAAACAAACCATGAGTCTAATGATCAGCATTCGCATTTCGGAATATGCAAATGCTGCTCTGGTATTCAAAAGCGAATTGTGGAAAAAATGGAACGTCGGTGCATGTGTGACTTCAAAGAAAAACCTCAGTTTGCTTGCGGTGGATACGTGTATTCCAAAGCAGCGTGCGGTTGACGAGTAGAAATCCACAGTACATTTTGGTTAAAAAAAAAAAAAATTCCTTACCTCTACGCATTATTGCCAGTTCAGATGATCATCTGGAAATTATTTTAATCTGCAAAAGATTGCAATCTGCAAAATCTACAAGCAGCACGCCAAAGGGCTTTGTGGGTTTTTTTTTAACACCTCTCTATAATCTGCCGGCCTGCCGAGTAGCATCGACATCAGTAGTACATCAATTTCAGAAAGTGGATTATTTTTACTAGACAGCTATTGTGACATATTGGGTCAGTCATAAATGAAAGATATTCATGCAAGCATGCAATACTTGTAATGAAGTCTCACTCTGACCTTCTGTATGATTGATTCTGTAATTTAGTTTTCTCAGGCAGTGCCTGAAATGAAATGAAATCATGTTGAACAAGTTTTGAATACCCACAGTGCACCAGGAGAAGAAAAATCTACAGCCCTAGAGGCTTGAGAGAGAGCCGCTGAACGATTTATCTCTATGCTATTATAGCCTTTGCCAGCATTCAACATTCTTTTTTTTTTCTCCCCTTTCCCTTATTTGGCTTAAGTACTTAATTCTGCAGGTAGCTGTAAATGGGAAAATAAAATGCTGTTCAGATTTAAAATGACAGGACAGGAGTATGTGCAGGGAACTGATAAAATATCTTGAATAGAACTGACCTTTCATGTAGCTGAAAGTTACTGGGGGATTCATCCTCATAATTACCATATAGATTATTTTTATTTCTTTCCTGCAATGAAACATTTCAGAGAGCAGGAGTGCTGATTGAATGAAAATTGAACTTGTTAACATTCTTTTCAGCTTAGCCTGTTGTACATAACAGAAGGTTAGCTTTGATGAATTTCAAAATTCCCTTTGATAGCCGAGGAACAGACAGTAAAATAATTGTCTCTTGTCTGATGTTTTGTAGGCCCCGCCCCAAAAGAGAATTTATAAAACACACTGATAATTCCCGGGCGTTTCCTTCATGCATTATAGTTCCTGTTTGGAGGACTGACATTTTCTGTTGGGCTTGGGCTCTGGATTTAATTGTGGTAGCACATGTTTATAGAAAAATGCCACACGGGTGCTATTGTAATATCAAACATAGTATTAGAAAATTGAAAAAGATGGAAGTGAGGGGGGTATATTTGAGTATGGTCGCTTTGTGTCTGTTAAGGAAAGAAAGAGAGAGAAAAGTCCTGTAGGAGACGAGCATGCAGAGGAGAAAATGATAAGCTTTTAAAATATTCATAAGACACTTAAGTCATAATCTAAACAGATGTCATTTTTGACGACCAGAAGAAAATGGAAATATACCAAAGTAAGACATCGGAAATGATCAGGCTTATGTTAGATATTTTTATGTTTCAGACAGTCGTTTGGTGTAAGGCTCTGATTTTGAAGTCGAATTATATTTTGTTTCTACAAAATGAGTGGCTTGCCATTTCTAGACTCGGAAAAGTCTCCCTTTAAGAGAAATAGCAGACTTTCAATTAATACCTTGTTTTAGCAATGTTGCTTAATGTGTTACAGATAACACAGTTATTTCATGGGTCATTAATGTGTTTAATGCGTGGAACGTTCTATTAAAACAAGCCCTGATGATTGTTATGAACATGTGCGTTGTCATCGTCAATAGAGTCTGCAGAACGAAATTCCACAGGATGATTACTGAGCCATGGGGGTGCGGGGGGACGACCAACAATTTCTCAAACAAATTGAATGATCATTTCAGTAACGTTTATTTTTGGTCAAGTCGTGGTCAAAATATTTTTCCTGTAAGTTACCAGTAGCAAACGCATGACTTACGTAAGCAACGCAATTTGAGTGGACTAGGACCCATCTGTTCAAAGTCTAAATTATAAAATTGAAAAACTGTATCAACTTCCAGAAAATATTTGCTGAGCACCTACTACGTGCTGTCCATTGTTTATAATAATTGGAGACTGATTATACTATTTATAAAATTGTTTCCTTGATCACCCACCAGTGTCTCTTTCATGTACTACAAAAATTCACAGTCTGTTTCCTGCTTTAAAGATGCTTATCATCAAAAGTCAACTTGAATGCAACTGCTACTGTACCTTGACAAGGCCACAGATATTTTTACAAGCTACCTTTCTTCTTCCTTATTTTTTTTTTAAAAAAGGTATGTTTTTATTGATTTTAGAGAGAGAGGAAGGGAGAGGGAAAGAGAGAGAGAAACATCGATGTAAGAAAGAAACACCAATCAGTTGCCTCCCATACGCACCCCTATTGGGGATTGAACCTGCAACCTGGATATGTTTCCTGACCGGGAATCCAACTCGAGACCATTTGGAGCACAGACCTTTCGGTGCACAGGACAATACTCAGCCAACTGAGCCACACCGACCAGGGCCTTTCTTCTTTCTCTGTAGAGCAAATAACCTTCTACCACACATAGCTTAAAATAAATACCATGTTTTTTCCATGTATAAGATGCCCCCATGTATAAGACGTCCCCCACTTTTCTAATGCAAAATTAAGAAATCAATATTTTAAACATTTTCCTGGTTTTCCTCTGAAGGCCGCCTTCTTTTTTGGCATCTTAAGGAGTTGTTCTTCCTGTTTTCTCCACTGTCTGATCATACACTCAGTGGGAGGAGGTCCAAATTGTCTCTCTGCAGCTCTGTTTCCATGCTCTTCTGCAGAGCTGATTGCATTCAGTTTGAATTTTGCAGAATAAGACCATCGCTTACCAGTATTTATCTTTTTACTTTTTGACATCTTTATGGGCTCAAAACGCTACAGTCCCTGTTGCATCTGTGCTCTCTCCATCTCCAATTACAGCATCAGCTGACGTCAGTAACAATAAGGCTTGTGATTGGAGGAAGTCTGTTTGACAGGTATGGGCAGCTACGCACCCGCGTGGCTCCCTCCTTGGCTGATTTCTGTGTATAAGAGGCCCCTCAATGTTCAGTTTAATGATTTTAGAAAAAAATAGCATTCTATACATGGAGAAATATGGTATTCTTTATTCTCAGCCTATAAATACTTACTGACCCTGAACATACAAGTGTTGTCTTTAAGTTGAGTTACATTAGGTCCATCTATTAAAAGAGGAGTGTGCTCCGAACTCCTAAACCCAATTAGATGTTGTGAAGTGTGATTATTTGTGCTCGGTGTATAACATGCAAGGAAAAGTGTTATTGGGAAGTAATTCATTTCCCTGGACCTTGTTCGTAACATAGATAATGTATAGTTATCTACTCTCGATCTATATAAAAAGCTAATATAATATGCAAAGTGTCCCGTTAGGAGTTCAACTGGGAGAACAGAAGTTTGATTGCTAGCTATGCTGTGCACTGACCACCAGGGGGTGGCACAGAACATGGTGACCAGCAATGGCGGGGCGCTGAGGGAGTGAGGGAGCGAGAGAAGGAGGAGACGGGGAGGCGAGGGGAACTGTGAACCATCCAGTGGCAGCGCACGGGTGACGAGGGAAGGAGGAGGCAGGGAGAAGGGGAGGCGGGAAGGCAGGGAACCTGATTGGCCCTGATTGCTGACCAGTCCTAGGGACCTACCCATGCATGAATTTCGTGCACCGGGCCTCTAGGACTATAATATCGCCAGTACTCCCTGCTGGTTCAGAGACAGTAGATGCACTGTTTTCCGTCACGCAGATTCCCGAGTGAACCTGGCCTGGTGGCTCCGACAGTTCTTCAGGGCTGAGGGTTACTCTCCATACCTTTGCCCCATTTTCTTTTGTTCACAGCACTTGCCACCCTTTGAAATGGTCTCTCTTGCCTGTCCTGTCCCTTACCTGTCTCATTTGCTGCTGTCCATCCTCAGGCCTGGAAGATTGCCTGGGTTGGAATACACTATTGTCGGGCTCACAATAAATATTCTATTTGTTGAATATATGAATGAGTGAAGGGGTGATGAGAGAATATTTAATTTGTTTCAGGAACCTACCTTGACTACTAAATTAAACTGGGGGGGAAAAGGGGTTTCAGGTAGAAACAGCTGTAATAATAGAAATCCTCTTTGAAATTTTAATTTAGGACTGAATAAAATAAGCACGGAGCTGACTTCTTGGTAAAACAAAGGAGTTACGGGAGTATAGGAGCAAAATACCACTAAGTGTTTTATGATAAACTCTTGAAATCTCCATTTTGCTAAGAAACTATTAATTAACTTTTAGGAAGACTGTGTCAGTATGTTTGATTATAACCCTGGGAGTAGTTATTAAGTAAAAATTATCTATTTCGGAGCAGAGATTTTGACGAAGTTACACTCTGTGGTATGTAGGGTCTGTAATTATCATTGGTGTGCT
The DNA here is from genome assembly GCF_028538775.1 of Myotis yumanensis. NCBI lineage: Eukaryota > Metazoa > Chordata > Mammalia > Chiroptera > Vespertilionidae > Myotis > Myotis yumanensis. Next base: position 37,254,795 of record NW_027223769.1, read on the forward strand.
TTTGGCATAACTGTATTTGTTCCAAGGTCTATTTGGGTTAGAAAATACAGTATTTTTGCATAACTATTGATTGTTGTTAATTTGAAAATAAAGTTTTAACAATTGCTGTCAGACAGAACTAAGTAATTGAGCACAAAATTACTAGCCTGAATTTCATATTTGTAGTTCTCTGGTATTTGTTAATATAATGCAAGGTTTGTTTGTGGTTTTTTTACTGATCATTGTCTAATTACTTCATTTTTCACCAAGTATTGATTAAAAAACTAGCACAGTGAACATGTATTTAGCCACACTCTCTAATATGTTTGGGTTATTTGCTTCTTAATTAGATATTATCTTCCATTATGAAAACCTATCATTGGATCATTATTTGTAAAAGGAGATGGAACGTACATTAAACACAGTTGTCTATTAGATTTTACACATTTTTTAATGATAAAATCAACCCAGATGGAAGTAAGCACCATTGTAATGAGTAAAAAAAAAAAGGATAGACTAATAATGGGGAATATTTAAATGTTTAAAAATCAAATTGAAAGCTTATATCTTGCCTTTGTCTAGGTAAGTTGTTTGCAAACCAGGGGGGAGTTTATCCCCCAGGAGACATTTGCCAAAAGTCTGGACAGTTTGTGTTTGTCACAGCCTGGTGGGGGAGGGGAGAAGTACTAACAAAGTTGCTTCCCAAACAAAGAATGACAATGGACAACATGAAAATGTCAATATATTGTGGAACTTGAGAGACTCTTACCTAATACTAGAGGCCTGGTGCATGAAAATTTGTGCACTCGTCGGGGGGTCCCTCAGCCTGGCCTGTGCCCTCTTGCTGTCCGGGACTCCTCGGGGGATGTCCACCTGTCAGCTTAGGCCTGCTCCCCGGGGGAACCGGCCTAACCTGGCAGTCAGACCTCCCTCTGGCAGCCCAGGAGCCCTCGGGGGATGTCCGACTGATGGCTTAGGCCCACTTTCTGTGGGGAGTGGGCCTAAGCCATCAGTTGGGCATCCTTAGTGCTGCTGAGGAGCCGTCAGCCTGACTTGTGGCTGAGCAGAGCTCCCCCTGTGGGAGTGCATTGACCACCAGGGGCAGCTCCTGCGTTGAGCGTCTGCCCCTTGGTGGTCAGTGCGCATCATAGCGATCAGTCGTTTCAGTCGTAATGCCATTAGAGTCAATTTGCATATTACCCTTTTATTATATAAGATCACCGGACAGAGGATGGAGTGAGACCATGAAGAGAGAATGAGGTTTTCCCAAACGATGAACAATTTAGAAAATGATGCGATGAACCCGACATATAAAATCTAATTGTGAAAAGGAGTAGAAAAAGGCTGTGAGGGTTCAACCCTTGTTGTTGGGTAGGAGAGGGGTGTCCTCTTATAATGCACTACTTGCTTTGCCTTTCCGTGATCATTGGTCATTTTTTTCAGGATTGAATTTTAATAACTGAGAGGTAATGATTTATAAAAAAGCATTACATGTCTGAGGTTTTATCCTAAGAATGAGTAAGAAATGTGTATCCATGGTTATCCATGTCCTTATCGTGTCATTACTAGTAGGAAAAATGGTGAGCTATTTTGAAGGAGTATGTATGAATTATTCTTGCCTACACATTGTCATAGTAAATTTATCAGTCCGTTCTAAATTACGTTTAATTAGAGGAATGTTGAAACGAATGACAAGGTCATTTTCAAAGACAGGAGGATCGATATATTGGGTTCTGTGGCCTGGCACATAGTAGGTGCTTAATAAATATCTTTAAACCGAGCTGACATCTTTCTCGTTTTAACTGGAAACCCTAAGATCAAGGGGAGCGTCTCTCCAAGGTTCCTTTTTTAAGGAAAATGATTGGCCCTCTGAAGGATTGCCAAGTTCCCCAAAGCTGCTGTTAATAATCCGTGGCCCTAAGGGAACTTGGATCTCTGAAGAGGCATTTTCACCATGAATCTTCTTAGACCAGCGGTTCTCAACCTGTGGGTCGCGACCCCTTTAGGGGTCGAACGACCTTTTCACAGGGGTCGCCTAAGACCATCGGAAAACACGTATATCATTACATATTGTTTTTGTGATGAATCACTATGCTTTAATTATATTCAATTGTAACAATGAAATTGGGGGTCACCACCACATGAGGAGCTGTATTAAAGGGTCGCGGCATTAGGAAGGTTGAGAACCACTGTCTTAAACTGTAATCTTCACACATGGGAAGTTATTATCCGATAACGGTGGGCCATGCGAAACACTAGCAGATTGTGATGCATCGATTATGTGGTTAAGAGGTTACTAGGAAATATTTTAGATGCCCTGTGGGCAATAAGAAAGATAGGGCCAGCGTATATTTTTGTTTGTTTGTGTTTTTTGTTTTTTTGCATTTGAAAGCTACATGGATATCTCTATGTTTTGGCAAAGCCGTGGCCTCATCACCAGTATTTTTCAGGGGTGATTTTCACTCTGTCTCCGCTGTAGAGGGACCCCATTTTTTTGTAGTGAAATGTTATGACCATCTCAATGTATAAAACAAATGACAATGGAGTTCCTTTTGTTAAAGGGAGGTTGTGGCCATGGAGAGCCCACAGATCCATTCGTCTCTCTTTGCCTCCACCATCGAGGCACCATACTGCTTGGAGCAGTTTCTCCGTGAGTGTCTGTGGGTAGCTGTGTGGCCCGGAGAACCACAATGATCTAAGAAGGGGTATACTCGTGCCTAATTCTGGGGGCTTTTTAGAGGGTTGACTCAGAGATTGCATGTGAGGCTTGGCACAAACCCTGGCAAATAACATCCAGTCAGTGTTCCTTTTTGGTTCCGTGCACCCTGGCCATGGGTCAATAGCAGCTCCCAAGCAGTCAGGTCCACAGGAAAGGCATACGTTGCAGGTGAACCTCAGGGAGCCCTGGCTGGGGAAGCCAAGAAAGCTGACTGCTTGGCCTTCTGTTTGACCTTGAGATCCATCCGAAGTGCTCTAGGTGTGGGATGAGTCCATCAAGTATCTGTAGGTGCTGATTTTCATAGGCATTGGGGTTAGCAGAATAACTCCTCTCTTAATGAGAGAGTGTGTACATCATACTGTCCAGTTTAATGCCAGGCCCGTTAAACTACCTTATTATTATACTGTCAGAATTTAAATACTTAACTTAAATGTACTCTGGACATTGTTTGTAGATACCTGAAAACATTTAGTCTGCAATACGTCGGAAAGCACTTCTCAAAAGCGTTCTAAGAGGTGAACATGGAGAGTAAAATTAAGAATGAGATACCTTCATTCCCCGTAGTTGGGGCACGGAAGTGACGTAAGCAAGCAAAGGTAGAACTTTAACAGAATGTGGAAGAGTGGACAGACAGCTCATGATTTCCAAGAGGAATAGCTAAATGTGTAGGAGAATGCTAAGAAAAAATTAGGACAAATTGATGATGTGAAATCCACTTCTGTGAGACCAGTCCGCAGAGGGACGCACGCCAATAGAAGGTAGTATTTTAGGAACAGTGGAAGGGAATGTTGTCAGTGAGGCCGAGAAGCGTGGGATTGTTCTGATACATGTGACTCATTTCTCTGGGATTCCACAGGAACTTGATAACTCAAATTACTAAGAAAAGGAAAAATTGTATATTTTACTATTCAACCTTAGCAATGAGCTACAGACTATTTTAACTACTTGTAGATCTTTTTTGTTGTTGTTTGTTTTAGATCTTTCACACTAAAGTATTTTAGTTTACTTATTTTATTTCGTGTTTTTGTAAATGGAAAATGTTAAACTGCTCCCCTCCTTCCTCCGGTCCTAGTCCCTGTAATGTAACCATTGTTAAGCGTTTGGATGTACACTTTTTTCCCCCTTTTTAAACAAAAAAGGGGTCTATCCTCTATAATTATTTTACAACTTGCTTTTTCACTTGCTATCTCTGAGATAGCAGTTTAGGTCAGTGGTTTTGACCAAGAGCAATTTTGCTCCATGCTGGGTGGGCACTATTTGGAGACATTTAAAAATATATGTGTGTTTTTTAATTGCTTTCAGAGAGGAAGGAAGAGGGAGAGAGAGAGAAACATCAATGATGAGACAGAATCATGGACCGGCTGCCTCCTGCATGCCCCACACTGGGGATCGAGCCCGGAACCTGGGCATGTGCCATGACCGGGAATCAAACTGTGACCTCCTGGTTCATAGGTCGATGCTGAACCACTGAGCAATGGCAGGGCTAAAGACGTTTTTGACTGTCATGACTGGTGGGAGAGGGAGGGAGGTTGCTGCTGGCATCAGGGAGGTAGAGGCCAGTGTTGCTATAAACATCAGATAATGCAAAAGACAGGCCCCCAACAAAGACGTCTCTGGTCCAATATGTTAAGGGTCAAGATTGAGGAGCTCTGCTCCAGGCCAATACATGCAAACCTCATTTCTTCTACTAGTTTCCTGTTGAGAGCTATGGCTTCTTATTTAGTGGCCTTTCATAGACTTAATATCCCAAAACCCAATGCTCCCGATTACTTATTTACAATCATCTGTTTCTGTATAGAGCACAAAGCTAGCCTTCTCCAGAAACGATTCCAAAGAGGCGCAGTTCAGCCTTCCCAGGCTGGGGTGTACAATTAGATTGTGGTCACGGTGCATCTAGAGAATTCGGTTTCAATAAAATCACAGGCCCACTTTAAATGACAGGTTTTCAAGTAAGTCATTTGAAAAGCATGTCTTCAGTTTTTGACTCTTTGGAATTAAAAAAAATAAAAAGAAAGAAAGAAAGCAACCACTTTTAGAGCCTCCCGTATGGCTGCCGAACACAGAATGCTGGCTCCGAAGGGACTGCAGTGACTTTCCGAGAAGCGGACTCTGAAGATCTGTGCCTCCTTGTTGTACATGCTTCTAAACACCCATTAGTACAGGAAATCATGGCGGGTGGAACAAGAGAGAACAAAGCAGGTTGAAGAAAGAAAAGAAATAGGGATATCCAATCCGAAAGGCATGGAATGACTTCCAGATGCCCGGGGCATTGTAACTCCGAATGGGAATGACCCTCTGGCCAACCACAGGGCTTTTTGCAGAAAGGGTGCCCTCAGGCAAACAGATGTTCGCTGGGTGCTTGTCCAGCCCGCGCTCTCCACATGTCCGATGCGTTCCTGGGAGGACTGGACAGAGAAGGAATTCTCCTCTCGGAACTGGGTCACGTGCAATGGAACCAGAGCCATGTGTGTGAGGAGGGTGGCAAGCCCACTGGTGAGCCGAAGTGGGGGGACCTCGGCTTCACCCCTTTCCGTGTCATCCGTTTCCTCAACAAGAAGCAAGAGTTCTAAGCCAATCTGAGAGAGACAAATATCCCATGACCTCACTTATTTGTGGAATCTAATGAACAAAATGAATTGACCCACAAAATAAGACCCGAAGCAGGGAGGCATGGAGCAGACGGACATACCTCGGTGTGGGGATGAGGGGACGAGAAGAGATCAACCAGAGAACTTCTATACTTACATGCACAGCCCATGGACACGGGCAATAGGGTGGTGAGGACCTGGGGGGGTGGGTAGGGGCTGGGAGAGCAGGGGTCAATGGGGGTAAAGTGGGGATACCTGTATACCATCAACAATAAAAAGCGTACATAAAAAAAGAAGCACGAGTTGGAAGTTTATTACTCCTGTGCTAATAGTCTATTTTAAATTATTCTTTTAAGTCATCCAGCGACACCTCTGTAGTGACATAGACTTGGCTGGATAATTTGGGCTTTGTGCTTTTGACGTTTCAACTTTTTTAGCACGAGTCCTTACAGTTAATATATTAATAGAGACCATCATCCTGGGATAAGTCAGACCCATCAAAATTACAACTGGTTAAAGCTGTCGAGGGAATTGCAAACATTACACATTCAAGGTATAATTGACATATATCATTAGATGCCATGCAGTATTATTAACTGGAGTCCCCACACGCTGTTCATTACATCCTGGTGACTTACTTGCTTTATTACCGGAATTGGTACCTTTTGCCCGCCTTCACCCATCTCGCCCACCTTCTACCCCCCAGAAGTGCACTGACATTTGGGAAAACTGAAAGAGTTTCCTCCGTTGCTGTTGCCCTTTCAGGATCAGAGCCACACCCAGGTGTCCCAGTACCGCCAGGACCCAACCTTGATCATGAGGTCCATCGTCCACATGACGGATGCCGCCCGCTCTGGGATCATGCCTCCCGCCCAGCTCACCACCATCAACCAGTCTCAGCTCAGTGCCCAGTTGGGGTTGAACTTGGGAGGAGCCAGTTTGCCCCACACGTCTCCTTCACCTCCAGCGAGCAAATCGGCCACCCCCTCCCCTTCCAGCTCCATCAATGAAGAGGACGGGGATGACTCCAGCAGGGTAAGTTCACTGCTAAGTACAGAACCACCCAGGGAATTTAAGATCCGCCCCCCCCCACCCCCCCCCCCCACCCCCCCCCCACCCCCCCGCTTCCTCATGTCTTTCAGCTTCACTCACGGTTTCACCTTCTTTCTCTTCATGGATTTGTGTTGGCATTTAAATGAATGATGATTACTCTTTTCACTCTTTCGCTTACTTCCTGTGTAACATGGATTCGACCAGAAGTTGGGAGTTCTGGCTTCTCCTACTCGTTGCAGGGCATTGAGCAGGTTCATTTAACTCCGGTAGGCCTGATGTTCTGAGTATGCTTAAGGGAGGGCTCGCAGTACACTTGTATGCTAAACATGCTTTGGTTCTAATTTAATGTTCATGTGGGGGAGTTTCATCCAGTTAGTTGGCTGAGCTGCCACCCCATCTGATAGCCTTACACCTTGGATGGTGTTTATCATTCATGAAGTTCTCATTGTCTTACACCTTTGCTTTTGTCCTGGGAAGTGTATATTATTTAAATATACATAGTTTGAAGTAAAAGCTTAGTTGCAGGCGTGGTTTTTCTGAATGCCTAGAAAAGTGTTCCGTTTCATTAAATTGACTTATTCTAGGCCCACAATTACTCCTTCCTTATTCATGAGTTAGAGGTTGGACACCTACTGTGTGCTTGGCATTTTACTTGGTTCTGGTGAGATAAAGATTTGTTAAGAGCTACTGCCCACAGGACTCCCCGCTGGGGAGGAAGAGCCACGTTGAAAAGGAGCTGCAGATGTGATTAGCATTGTAATTGATGTACCTGGTGCCCTGACATTGTAATCCATTCTGCTTGGCCTGGGGATCACTTTATTGGGGAGCTGATATTTGAATTAGGTCTAAGAGGATACATAAAAGTTTGTGAGGCAGAGGCGAGAGGCCAGCACCCGGTAGACGGAGTAGTGGAAGCACATTGGAATTTATGGCCATCATGAACAGTGTGATATGAAGGAGGAAAGATAGGAATTGGAGAAAGAAGTGGTTCAAATGTGGTAGCCTTTCTCTTGTGGGTAGTTGAGGGTTGATTAATTATTTGCATAGTGGGATGGTAAAAGCAAATCTAGGCTTTAGAAAGATAACTCTGGCTATATATAGACTGCATCACAGAGGGCGGGACTTGAGCAAAGGAAACCAATGAGAAGACGCTTTCTATGCAGTGTTTCATGTTAGCAAAGGAAGGAGTGGACTGGAGATGCCAGATCAGTGAGACACTGCAGAGGGAGAATCATCAGGGTTTGGTGACCCACAGGAGTTTGAAGGAAGAAGAAGAAAAATTGGGTTTTAGTGTAAGAGCCACCGTGCATGTCAGTAAATGAGAGGGTCACCCAAGAAACTCAGGTGTGTTGTTTTTTCCCGCCTGATGGGGAAGGTGAAAGTTTGGCATGTGATGGGTTGAACTTGAGACGCGTATCGTTGAGTCTAGAACTCAGCTCATTGGAAGTGCAACTACAGACTTGGGACCCTCAGCACAGAAACATGAAGACATGGGAGTAATCAAGAATTCCTACAAGTGTCCAAGGAGCAAGTCAAGGCCAGAACCCAGAGCCTCATTTATGTTTAAGTAGCAAATGGAAGAAGAGAAGTTAGAGAAGATGGAGAGGATGAGGACAAGGTGCAGGGAGAGTCCTGTTGTAGGGATTTCAAGAGGGAGGGTTTGGTCGATGGCATCCTGTTAGCACCCATTGGACACAGGGCAGGCAAATGCTCTAACAGTCTCTGCTCACACAAGGACTTCAGTGAGTGAAGTCAGAAATAACGATGAAAGAAACCAAGGGGTGCCAAGGTACAGCTCAGTGATAGCTGGTCATTACACAAGCCAGATGGACACCTTTCACTTCACTCCTGTTTCGCTGATGTTAATACTTACCTCCGTGCCATTCTGAAATTGTCTTGTCTCCAGAGAAATTTTTCTGTGACTCCTAAGCTTGCTCCATTTTAAGCGACCGTCTATGTTTTATGTAAAGACCAGGAAAAAATCCAGTTTCCATTTTAAGCAACTTAGCTGGGAAAGGAAGATTAACTTTATCGTTGATTATGCCTTTGGGGTAAAGCTATTTCTTCACCTTTCCCAACCCTTTTGAATCAACTACAAAAAAATTTTCTTTAGGAGAGTTCATTCTGAGCTTTTATTTAAATGGGTGAGATCCTTCATTTCTCGTTTGTTCTTAAAAGGGAATGGCGATCAGGGCAAGTCAAGTTTATCCAAGAAAGATGCTAAAAATTGTCAACATTTGAATGTTGTTTTTCAAAGAATGAAATTGGACGCCTCTTATTTGGAAAAAGCTGCCCTGGAAATTAATTAAATCTTGCCATTGGTCAGAGTATTATTGTTGGCACAAACAGTGCTATATGCCCCCCCGCCCCCAGGAAAAGAATACAGAAGCCTGACTCAATTAGAAATATCACACACACACACACTAAAGTAATATTTTTTCATTGAAGGAAAACTTGGCTTTAATTGAAGTTCTGTCTAAAAGGCATCTGGCTCCTTTGCAAGTTCAGATTCATTAACTAGAGCTAAACAAGTCTCACTTATTCTGAGAATTTAGAAAAAAAAGACTGAGGCCTATAAACTTTTGCTGGGTTAATTGTATGAGTTACCAAGCTGGCCTTTTGGGGGAAAGGTGAAATACGGCTTACCGCCATCTGAGTATGTGCGGTGCTTGCGTAAAGCGTGGACGTTGTTACCTCTCAAATAGTGCCAACAGGAAGTTCACCTGGAAGTAGACTAGCGATTTCTCAACGCTTGGGGATTCCACACTCTCACAGACACGCTACGTACCCCGTTTCCTCCCCAAGAATTTTAGTAGTTGGGTTAAGTTCCAAATGCCCCTCATCCAGAAAGTAATACTCTTGGAAAGTCTGAATTAAGGTTTAAGACCCAAGGCCATGAAAAGCCAATCTGTTTGTAGCTTGAATCTATCTCTGCTGATCTTGCCCCAGGCTGGCTTTTAGGACAGCTTTTGGTCAAACATGTCCACATTCTTGATGAAGTAGCTGCAAAATGATCCCCAGTGTAGTCACATGATACTCTAAGGGGATGAAACAAGGTTGATCCATCATTTTGCCTGCTTCTCTGATGAGTATAGAATATTTGGAATCAGGTGGTGGTAGCAGGGGAATCTGGAAGTCTGTGGTTTATATGGTTGCCGGGCTGTATCCATATCATTTCTAGGAGCTCATATTGGGAATCTGTGTGAGCATCTGTGTGGCAGTATTATTCTGGGCAAGCTTATTTACCATCTATATATATAAAAGCCTAAGCGACCGAACGACCAGTTGACCAGTCGCTATGACGTGCACTGACCACCAGGGGACAGATGCTCAATGCATAGGATCGGGCTCTCTCCTGTCTGGATGGGGCCTGTGGGGATCGGGCTGAAACCGTCTATCTGACATCCCCTGAGGGGTCCCGGATTGCAAGAGGGCGCAAGCCAGGCCGAAGGACCCCACCGGTGCACGAATCCATGCACTGGGCCTCTAGTATATAATAAAAATCTTCTTCTTAGTCTTCTTTTTAGCCTTGGTGAGTTTAAGATCAACTGTTGCTCTATCACAGGTCTTTAATTCTGAGAAGGGTATCGATTTCCTTTCTATCTCCCATTAAAGGAGTTTTGACATGCATTTCTCATTCTCCTCTTCTTTAGAAAGTTAATGTTTTAGAAAATAAAGATGACCTTACCCTTATTGTATAATCCTTGGGGTTGTAGCTAATTTCTAGTTGAGTTTGCAGAGACCCGTTAATAAAGGAACACTCTGACAAAATAAAAAATCAGCCTCAAAAAAAAAAAATCAATTCAGACCCATCCTACATATGGCATGTGACCTCATTTAAAATATCTGAGTAGGATTGACATCCTGAATGCTATTTAGTTTTACTTTTAAAACCCCTGAAAAAGTAAAATATTTTGTTTATGTATATATGTGTAGCCTTACGTCTATGTGTGTGTGTGTGTGTGTGTGTGTGTGTGTGTGTGTGTGTAGAGAGAGAGAGAAAGAGAGCAAGAGAGCATTGCCTGGTATGGAGGGTTATTTTTCATTACTCATAACTGCTATTTAGAGCATATGTTGTAACTAGGTTGGAGATACCTCTGGATCTCATTAATCAAAGTTCTAAATGCTAATCCCTGCTGTCCAGTGAACTCTAAGCAAATCCGCCCCTCCCCCGCTCTGCCTGGTGGCTCATCTGCGGCCGATGCTTCCCAAAACCTTAAAAGAACAATTGCGGACCCGAGTAGTAGGTCCTGCTGCAAAGACCTGCCAGGCAGTGAATTTTCTTCGTGCTTTGCAGGCCATCGGGGAGAAAAGAGCGGCTCCGGATTCTGGCAAGAAGCCCAAGACTCCAAAGAAGAAGAAAAAGAAAGATCCCAACGAGCCCCAGAAGCCAGTGTCCGCATATGCCCTGTTTTTCAGGGACACACAGGCTGCCATTAAAGGCCAGAACCCCAACGCCACCTTTGGAGAGGTCTCAAAAATCGTGGCCTCCATGTGGGACAGCCTTGGAGAGGAACAAAAGCAGGTAAGACGGAGCTCCGTGGGGGCCACAGTGCTAAAAAGTGGCCGGGGTGTTCCTTGCATCTTTAATTTTAAACAAAATCCTCACCTGAGGATGTTTTTATTTTTAATTTTTATTGATTTTAGAGGGGGGGAGGGGGGAGAGAGAGAGAGAGCAAACATCAACTAGTTGCCTCCTGTACATGCCCTGACCAGAGATCGAACCCGCAACCTGGGTGTGTGCCCTGAGGGAATCAAACCTGCAACCTATTGGTGTACAGGACGATGCTCCAACCAACTGAGCCACCTAGCCAGGGCTCCTTACATCTTTTTTTTTAAATACTTTTTATTGATTTTTTAGAGAAAGAGGAAGGGAGTGGGAGAGAGAGAGACATTGTTGTGATTGTGTAACATCAACTGTCTGCCTCCTGCACGCCCCCTACCAGAGACCAAGCCCGTAACCTTTGTATGTGGCCTGACCGGGAATCGAACCAGGGACCTTTTGGTGCATCGGATGATGATGCTCCAACCAACTGAGCTGCACCTCCAGGGCAATATCTTTTCTGAGTTAATATGTTCATTTAATATGATCACTTCCCACAAATTCCTTTCTAAACTATGGAATGGAAAACACACACACACACACACACAAATATATATGAATATATGAACACAACCCATGCTCCAGTTATATGGATTTCTCAGTTCCTATAAGGATGTGTGATCTGAACCCATTCAGAGGAGAGTTGGAGGAAGTCCAGGCCGTACCCTGCAAGCATACACTTTTGATTTTAATCTCTTCGTTTTGAATAATGTGGACTGTTTTCCCCCTTTGTTCAAAAAGGGCGCCCCAAAGCCACAAGGTCCAGCCCACTTGCCTTTTCTGTGATCATCTTTCTGAACTCGCATGCTATCCTAGTGGGTTTCCAAACTTTGAAGCTGTCCCTGCGTGTCTTGTCTCATTATTTTCCCCAGGCATTTGAAATTTTATGCCAGGTTCATTTGAAAGCTCGGCAGTGTGAGAGGTATTGGGAGATTAGCCAGGCTGGTGGGAGATACTTCCTTCAGGCCTGGTCTCTCCTCCTCCTCCACACAGCGCAGAAAAGAAAGGCTTCCCTGGGGGTCATTCCTCCCCTGGCTCCTTGCGATGAAACTCCTATGACCATTAATAGGAGTTAACTGGAAGAATAGACCCCTATTCGTAAGAACATAGAATAATTGTTGCAGGGTTGGAGAGTGGAAAACCCTTGATTTTTTCCTTTCTTGACAAGTCATGATATCATTTTTATCAGGTGGTTTTGTTGGGAGGGTGCGGCTGAAGAAGTTGCCTGAGTGTATGCAGTGTGTAGCAGACTGATTTTCTACCCCAGACAAGTAACCTGAAGGGTCTGGCTAACGGCTTCACCCAACTTTTCAACTTCTGAGAGAAAGATAGGCTTTGGTCTAATACTTAGCCATCAGGTCATTGTTAGGAAAAGAAGCCCAAATCATATGTGATATGCTGGGAAGTGTTTATGTAACTCATGCATCTCACTAATGGAAATCTCCCAACTTTTACTATGTATGGCTTTTCTTCTCTGCAAAAGAAAACCAAGGTCCAAAGGCCTCTAACCTTTCTGTCTTCACACACTCTACCTGTTGTTGGTGTTTTATTTTGTTTTGTTTTGTTTTGATTTAAATATACTTTTATTGATTTCAGAGAGGAAGGGAGAGGGAGAGAGAGATAGAAACATTTATGATGAGAGAGAATCATTGATTGGCTGCCTCCTGCACACCCACTACTGGGGAATGAGCCTGTAACCCAGGCATGTGCCCTTGACCGGAATCGAACCAGGACCCTTCAGTCCACAGGCCAATGCTCTATCCACTGGGCCAAACCGGTCAGGGCCAGTTGTTGGTGTTTTAATTCTCTGATTTATAAATGTGTGTGAGGGAAAGAAGACATTGATGGAGAAATTTGTTACTTTAATATATATATATAATTGATTTCAGAGAGTAAGGGAGAGGGAGAGAGATAGAAACATCAATGATGAGAAAGAATCATTGATTGGCTGTCTCCTGCATGCCCTCTACTGGGGATCAAACCCCACAACCTGGGCATGTGACCAGGAATTGAACCGTGACCTACTGGTTCATAGGTCAACTATCAACCACTGAGCCACACTGGCTGGGAAAACTTGTTACTTTTTATAATTTCAACCATTTGCAGCAAATGTTATTCTTCTTACTTCCTTAGTTACTGCCTTCGCATGAGACCCTCCTCTGTTACTCTCAAAGAGTCTACGCTACACCCTAAAATCTTATTCTCATTTGCCACAGTAAACATCAAAATTGTGTTCCAGTGAGGGTGGCTGGGTTTTGTTTTGAGGTGTGTGTGTGTGTGTGTGTGTGTGTGTGTGTGTGTGTTTACACCGATCAATGCCAGGGAGACCAGCTTTTTATGTGAGTTAATGTGATTAGGTCACATTGTGACCTACCTTGTACAACAGTTATTTCATGGTTTCAGAACGGGTGGTGCTAATTGTGGCCTTTCGGCAGGTGTATAAAAGGAAGACGGAAGCTGCCAAAAAGGAGTACCTGAAGGCCCTGGCCGCATACAGGGCCAGCCTCGTGTCTAAGGTAAGCCTGTGCCGGTGGCCGGTCTCTGAGAGGTACAAGGTTGAAAACGGCATCCCCCACCCCCCCCCCCCCAGCATTGAACACATAAATGCAACTCGCCTCAGATCTGACCGAAAAAGCCTCTTGAACAACTCACGCATTTATTTGTTTCCATTAAGGAATCCTGGCATGATGGCATGAAAAATACGATAAATTCCAGTAATTTCAGCTGCTGAATCAAAGTTGTTGCCAAAGGACTCACTGGTCTCTAGATGCGTGGCGAAGCTATTTAGACAAATTTTAAATGGCCTCTTATTCTTCCGTTGAAGTCAGAGACGGGGCTGTGTGTCAGTGCGCCCTGTTTAAGCTGGGAGGCTTGTCTGTCCTGCATTGTTGGACATCATGTCATAAGTCCGCCAATGATTTCATTATTGCGAGAGGGGAGGTTGCATTTTTTGACCAAACTGCTCCATATCATGTCAATAAATAAACCTCATGATTATTTAAAGTAAAACTACGCTCCCGGCACTGAAAAATAAAGACATGTGTATGTATTATACACCGAGTATACAATGGGCCCTGATGTATTACAAAGTGCCCCAACATCCCAAAGCAAATGTCACTTTAGATTATTATTACCTTGATCCAAAAGGAGCCTGAGCTATTACATTATATGATTTTAACATTTAATTAACTTTGTCTTCAGCCTCCCTAGAATTTAGAGAGGCTTTGGGGAGATTAAATTGAGCTAAGGGTTTTTATCTTGATGTATGTCCCCTGGCAAGCAGGGATTCCACTTCTTGTCATTGGTTTTGCCTACAGTCCCACTCGGGGCCTCAGGGCGTGGTAGGTTGCAAGGCTGTTTGAAAGGGTGTATCCTGTTTTTTCTCTTCAAGTTGGCTCTCCTTTTATGTTAAAATCTATCATGCTCGGCTGCTCAGAATCAGAGCAAGAGCGGTCCTCCTGCCTTGGACAGCTGGGGGGACACTTGCCACTTCGTTAGAAGGAGGAAAGGCAGTCTTTAGGTCAATAGCCAAACCTTTTTTCCTGGAAGATACACATTGAAAGATAGGACACCCACGTGATCTCACTCCGGTGCGGAATCTAAGCAACAAAATACACCGTTGAACGGAGTGGATCCAGAGACATAGAAGCGTGGAACAGAGTGCAGAATTTCGTAGGGAAGGCGGTGGAGGGTGGGGGAGTGGGAAGAGAGCAGCCAAAGACCTTATATGCATCTATGCATCACCCATGGACACAGACAATAGGGTGGTGAAGGCCTGGGGTGGGGGGTGGGGGCGGGCTGGAGGAGATCAGTGGGGGGAAAAGGGGACATATGTAATACTTTTAACAATAAATCATTATTTAAAAAAGAAAGCAAGCTAGGGTACCTGTTCTGGCCTCAGGTTTGTCATTTGCAGAAAACAACTGAATGTGGGCCGTCGCTATTCAGAATTGAGTGCGGTCCACGGCCGTTAGGTGGAGGGAAGTGAGGAAGGATGTGCACGCACTTGCTCAGGGGGGCATTTGTTCACGCACTCACCCCGAAGCAGCGAGAGGTGATCTTTGTGCTTCAGAGCGTGAGTCACTGACCGCAGGTGGCTGTCAGCCCAGAGGCAGTGACTCACTCAGAGGCACTAAGGAAATCGAGGCCACGCTGGCGCCCATCAACTCTGCGGCTGGCTTAGAAGGGAAACGTTAAATGTGACTCATTGGATGCTAGAAACTAGCTTCAGGAATATATATATATTTTTTAACGGGATTCAGTGACTCTGAAAAGTCAATCAGATGGGATGTTAAAAGAATCAATCTAGAATATTGTTTGTTGGTGTGGTGTAAGGGGTTCCTAAATTTGCATTCAGAGACCTGGCGGGCGGCTGCAGTAGTCCTTGAGATGTAAGTTCAGAATAACTTCAACCTGGGCAGCACGTGTGAAACGGGCTAAAATGCTGATCTCACATAGTAGGAAGCAGCGTCTCATTGTACAGCATGGTGATCAGCCCGCCCCTGAAGAACTGATTCTGTTTTGGGGGCTCCACAATTTAAAGAGGAATGGCGATCAGTTGAAGGCCGCCCACAGGGGGACTGAAAACTAAGCCATTGAAAGACACAGGGAAGCAGATGATGGTAGTCTTCAGATGTGAAGGCCATCATGTGACGGAGGCCGGAGTTTCACCTCTGAGTCTGACATAGAACTCGTCCAAGGAGTGAGGTTATGGGGAGCATGAGTTCAGCCTCCCCGTGAGCCATGACAAGGAGGGTGGCGTCATATGTGCATATATCTTCTGTCTCCACCTTCGGAGCCCAGGACTCACTCTCTTATGATGTGACTACTGTCACTTTCAGTTTCCACAGCAGCCAGAATATGAATGGAGGCTTACTGTTCAGTGATACCATGCATTCAAACAGGAGCATCAGCGATGGCTTTTCCTACACTGAGTGACTGTCTATACCAGCGATTTCCAACCAGTGTGCCGTGGCACACTGGTGTGCCGCAAGAATTTTTAAAACACGCAATACTTGGCTTTTATTCAGGGGCACCAACCTCTTTTCTCTTAGACTGTCAAATAAAAAAAAAAAAAATAACAACAGCCCTAGTTGGGTTGCTCAGTGGTTAGAGCATCAGCCTGCAGACTGAAGGGTCGTGGATTCGATTCTGGTTAAGAGCACGTACCTCAGTTGCAGGCTCAATCCCCGGTCCCAGCAGGGGCATGTGCAAGAAGCAACCTATCGATGTGTCTCTCTCACATCGATGTTTCTCTCTCTTTGTCTCTCCGCCTCCCTTCCACACTTTCTAAAAAAAAATAAAAAAAAAAATCCTTGGAAAAAATATCCTCAGGTGAGGATTAACAAAAAAAAAGAAAAAGAAAAAAATGACAGCCAACACAATAATAGCCATCCAGTGTGAATGAATCAAAATTATACCTTTTTTTTTTTGTCAGATCAGCAAATATTAGTTTTCGGTGTGCCGCGATTTTTTGGAATAGTTTTTGTGTGCCAGGAGATGAAAAAGATTGAAAATTGCTAGTCTGTACCTGTAAGGTCACTTGTCAGGTTCCTTCTAATAGTAGATTTTATAAATCCGAGCAATAAAAATGCAGACGTGAACATTCAAAATCATTTAAAGAGAGTGGGTATCAGCTCGATGGCTCCATGGTGACCCCACCACCCTGTCTCCCAAACCTTCTAGTTCTGTGAAGGATAAGGAGGAAATATAGTCTTTAAAGGGAATCACTCCAATCCCTGTTGCATCAGTAAGATATATATTTTTGAGGCGGTAATTCTGTGTTTTCGGTGCAGAATATAATAGGTAGTTTCTCTCTAGGCGGAGCCCCAGATGGTTGTTTATAACAGATTATTCAGTCACAGAGTTCTAAACATCCTTCCCTCACCCGTGGCTGCTTTGGTAAATTCCGGAACTCTTTGCAAATGCTTGGTAAACTAAACCACTTCTCACACTGTAAAGCACTTCAATGGAGTACCTCTAAGGAAGTCAGTTATGTTGTTCTTATATCCAAGCGAGCACTGTTCTACGATCATCACGCACATACCTGGCTTTGGTGTTTTCTGGTAGCTGTGGTTGTTAATAAAAGCTGCTAACGTTTACTCAACGCTTCCTGTGGGCCAGGCACTGTTCTAAAATGCCTCACGCATATGATTTAGTTCTCACGACCTCTACACAAGGCAGATACCGTTTTATAGACATGGACACTGAGAAACAGCCGGATGAATTAATTTGCCCCAAATCACAGAGCTGTGAAGTCATAGAGGTAGATTGGTACTCAGGCAGTCTGTACTCCGTGTCAATATTTGATGGAGAGGTTAGTGCCGACTTACATGCTGAAGAATCGTTGCTCTTCAATATGTGTATCAGTCATCTATCCCTACAGCATGGCTGCATAACAAGCAGCTACAAAGCCAGGGACTTCAGAAGATAAGGGTTGATCTCAGAGAGTGCCAGTTAACTGGTTGGTTCTTCAGATTGAGGGCATGGTGGGCAGGATCAACTAGTTCTGCTCATCTGTTGACAATGCCTGTGGAGGTGCAGGGTCAGGGTGAGGGGGGAATGGACTCATTCCCATAGGTGGCAGGCAGTTGGCGGGCACTTGAGTGGGGTAACTGGGCCATGCACGTGTCATCGCACTTGGCAGTGGTAGTTCTGAGAGGTAG
This sequence comes from Myotis yumanensis, assembly GCF_028538775.1. Taxonomy (NCBI): domain Eukaryota; kingdom Metazoa; phylum Chordata; class Mammalia; order Chiroptera; family Vespertilionidae; genus Myotis; species Myotis yumanensis. The sequence continues at coordinate 37,272,402 of NW_027223769.1, forward strand.
TGTGTGTGGACGGGTATTAAGGCCCCTTGAGACCTCGCTTCCACCACATTCCGTCCAGCAGAGCAGAGGCACAAGGCCGGCCCCAGGCAAGAGGGGGGAAATGTGATTCTATCCCGGGGACGAGCTAAAAAGCCACAGGGCCAAGGGCTTGGGGATGGGGGAGCGTGCATCGTGGTGGCCATCCTGAAAAGAATGCTTAACTCTGTTAACTACACGTGCATTTTCATACTTGGGACTTTCCCTCCCGGAATGCAGGCGGCTGCTGAGTCGGCGGAAGCCCAGACCATTCGTTCCGTTCAGCAGACCCTGGCGTCCACCAATCTGACATCCTCCCTCCTCCTCAACCCTCCGCTGCCTCCTCACGGGGCGGTGTCGGCGGCCGCCCCGCCCCAGACCCTGCAACAGCAGTCGCTCCCCCGCTCCATCGCTCCCAAGCCCTTACCCATGAGACTGCCCATGAACCAGATCGTCACGTCGGTCACCATTGCGGCCAGCATGCCGTCGAACCTTGGGGCGCCGCTGATCAGCTCCCTGGGCGCGGGCCTGGTGGGCTCGGCGTCCGCCACGCAGGTGAGCCCGTCCGTGCAGACCCCGCAGCAGCAGCAGCAGCAGCAGCAGCAGCAGCAGCAGCAGCTGCAGCAGCTCCAGCAGCAGCAGACCCAGCAGCAGCAGCTGCAGTTGCAGCAGATGCACCAGCAGCTCCAGCAGCAGATGCAGCAGCAGCATTTCCAGCAGCACCTGCAGCAGCAGCTCAGCCAGCAGCAGCTGCAGCAGCAGCTCAGCCAACAGCAGCTCAGCCAACAGCAGCTCCAGCAGCAGCTCCAACAGCAGCTGCAGCTGCAGCAGCTGCAGCACATGCAGCACCCGTCGCAGCCTTCGCCGCGCCAGCACTCGCCCGGCAGCGCCCCTCAGATGACGTCCCCCGTCCCCGCCATCGGGAGCCCCCAGCCGGCCTCCCAGCCGCAGCACCAGTCGCAGATACAGTCCCAGACACAGACTCCAGTGCTGCCGCAGGTCAGTATTTTCTGAAGACGCGCGGCCAGCGGCAGGCGGACGGACGGGCGCGTGGAGGCCGGCGGAGGGTCCACTATCCGAGGCGGGGACTGGGCGGTCGGTGTCGGCCCTGCAGACGCGCATCACAGATCCCATGGTCCTCTGAAGTGTCTATTAGATAGGCAATAAGAACGACAGCGTAGCTGCATCCTCTAGCTGACTCGAAAAGCCACTGGGGTTTCCCACAAGAAAAGCTGTGCTCTGTTATGTGATGCCTTTTTTTAATTTATTCAGGCTGTACCTACGATATGTGAATCACACCGTTTCATGAATCCTGGGGCCTACCAAGGACGACACAGGGGCCTCTCTGAGTCACAGGACATGGCCTTATGTCTCCATTTAAGTGACTGGACCGCACTTCCAGGCGACGGGAACTCATGAACCCCCTTCCCCCCCAAATTAAAAGCACAGTTGTAACTACCTGAATAGGAAGATATTCTCGTGTCATACAAACATTTGTATGACATGAATAGTCGATGGCATTTTTTTGTCATAAAAAAAAATAATAATGTAAATCACAGACTTTTGCCAAAGGTCTTATTTTTTTTTTTCCTAACTATCTCCAGAAAAAGAAAAAAAAAAAAGCAAGTGGTTAGATTCAAGTGTTGACTCATTTCCACTTTTTACTCACGACTTCTCCAAATCAAACAATATCTATGACCACCGTTAGCCCATTATATCCATTCCAATTAGAGGGAAAGAATGTGAATATTATATTCTGTGTTTTGAGTGACAAGTTTCGAAAAAATAAAAACACTGTATTTTTAAAAGGGAAATGAACTTAAATGAAAGCAGTTATTACAAAAGTTAAGATTTAAAAAAAAAAAAAGCGAGAGTTTTTATTATGATGTAATACTGGTAGAATATTTAACAGGCGCACCGCATCGGAATAATCAATGTAAATATTTTCTTTCCAAGTTGTACGTTTTCCTATCATGTGTTGTAAAGTTTTCATACATGAGGCTTTAACGTAAACACTGGTGACACAAACCATTCATTGCTACGTTGCTTATTGTGTTTTTACGCTGTTTTATACTTTTTTATGAGTTACGATAGCAGCAATTGAGTTGTTTGTATTTTGCTTAACTAAAACAAAAAAAAAATGCTTTTATCTTGCTATAGAATAAACACATTTCAGTAAAGACCGTGGGCTGTATTTTGATGCAACAACCCGGAAACTGTTCACTTTTCAAATAAAATGATCTGTCACGTTTCCCTTTTGGTTCCTTGAATACGTGTCGCAGGGGGAAGTAGGCCACGTACCAACTTGTACTGAAGCTCAAGATTGTCTCCCATTTTCAACCGGAAATGGGATATCAGAGCGAAGGATGTGGACGGCCTGGCCCCAAACCAGGGCCCTTGGAAAAAAAAAAAACAGCAACAAAACATACTTTGGAAAGGGTTTTGTGATGATGTTTGTGTTAAGGGGCAAGGATGGAGGGTAAGTAGAGAGGAAAAAGCGCACGTCTTCTCTGAGGGGGCGAGGGCGGGCTGGTCTGGTGTGGCGATTGCTCTTAAAACCCATGCTAATTCTTCAGCCAAAATAATGATTTCAGTGCCCATGTCGTCCCCCCTCTCCTCGCTCCTGATGGCTCCTCTTGGAGAACACTGTGACCACGATCCCCAGTTGTCTTGCATGATTAATTACAGCATCTGTCGTGTCAGAAGCTATAATGAAGAGGTCTTGATAAAAATTGCAAATTACCACTGGCAACAGTCTTCCACTGCTTATGATAAAATGAAAATTAAAAAACAGCAAGTGTCAAGCCTGACCAGACCCTCATCTGGAGGGAAAAAAAAACAAACACACACACAAACGAGGGTGTGAGGAGCCGGGGCCATAGTTACTGGGTGCGAAGCACTAAAAAAATAATGGACTCTGGATGCCTCCAAGTTGTTGCCTCTCAAAGAATATTTACTGTATGTTGTGGGCAATGAATAATGAATCCGGCTTTTAATATTTCATAATCCTCTCCTCTGTAGAATGTACAAATATTGAACAGCAAGCGATTCTAATTATAAATTTATAGATTTCTTGCTGTAGAGAAATGTATGTCTAAATGGAAGCTTTTCCTAAGATGCATGAGTTGACAGGTATCAGTGTGCGGGTTTCGGACGACGCCTCATCCCATCTACGAGGGGGCCAGTGCACCCCACACAGATCCATCAGAAGCAGAACCGACGGGCGGAAGGTTCTCTGAGGATCGAGACGAATGTTACAGAACAATAAGAGCCATTTTATATTCTGTTGTGAAACCTTTAGACAAATGTCTTCAGAATTAATTGGCGGACTCCATGTGACAGTAATTGTGTATTAGTTCTGTAATTGTCACTTTGAAAACCCATGAAGTATTGCTGGGGGGGAAAAAGTGTCACTAGTGATAAGGCTTAATTGCAAGTGAAGTCTGTGTTCGACTGTTTGCAGTTAGAAGCAGGTGCTGTAACATCTATTAAATGACTTTCTAAATCTTGGGTTTGATCACATTTGATTAAATGCTGCGAAGCCACTGATGGCCCATGTCAAGGGGGGGAACATAGTTCCGTCCCCTCCAGTTTCAAAAATTATTCATCAGGCAAAACTATCTGTTATAGAACACCCAAAGGCTTGAATCATGAAAAGAATTTCCCCCAGACTTGGGACCGAATTCTTCTTCTCAGGACTCACTGAGACTATGGTGCATCAACTTGGATTTCTATCTGTACATGTGTTCCTGGTGCCTTGAAAGTAAGAAGGCGGTGGACTGTTTGTTGTTGTTACAGGTCGGAAGGAAATCGGGGTGCTGAGAAGTAGGCCTGAGAAATGTGGAAGCCGATTAGTGGGGCGCCTCAGTGGCCTTCAAGCCTCCCCCCTGAAGTGTCCACAATCATGAGCAAGGCCCTCCCGCCCCCTCCACCTCCATCACACACCTTCTCTGTCCCCCCCTGCCGTGGGCACATCATTTTATTACTCTGGCTAAACACGTTCTCTCTCTTGCATTAACCTGGATGCCGTAGGATGAAATAACCGACGGAGGTTTCCTTTGTAGCTGACACGGGGTCATTAGTTCCTGACTTCCAAGAACAAAAGCTTAAATGCCTTTGTTGTGGCATCATTTCTGCGGTCGGCTACCACCTGATGGGAGTTGGAAGGCCTTCGCGACAAACGGATTCCTAGCTCAAGGGTGAGCAGAAGTCCTCTGCCCATGTGAATTCAGTGGGCTTCAGGTCTCTCTCCCCTTTCTCACCTCATGGAGCTTTTTTTTTTGTCTTCTCAGCACTGGACTTCAATCTAACCTTGCCCCCCCCCCCCCCCCCACTCTCCCCACCCCCACCGCCTTTGTTTGGCTTTTGTCTTGCAACAGCTGTTATTATCGTTTTTTTTGGTCAGCTGTGATTGCTGGAGGCAAAATAGGACCAGATGGTGTTTTGCTATGCATGAATGGGGAGTTAGAGGGCTTGCGATTGAATAGGCCAAGTTTGAATGGTGTCTGTGCACCACCTGCCTGCCTGGGCCTCGGCTCACACATCACAGGAGCATGAGCCGCCGCAGACCCACCAGCGTCGGATGGGAAAGTGGGGTGGTTTCCCCCATATTTATTGATCTTCCATGCGCTAACCGAATAATCCAGGCAATCTGAGTTAATTGGATATGACGCAGCTTGGGCGTGCAGTCTCTCACTCTAGAATTCCTGGTTTGCTTTAAGGATTTCATTTTTCTCCAAAGTAGAGACACACACACACACACACACACACACACACACAATAGTGAAAGTAACTAGGCTAAGTAGGCAGTGACTAATATAAAATAATGTAGGTTTCAGGGGCATCATTCTATACTACATCATCTGTATGTTGTATTGTGCATTCACCACCCCAAGTCAAGTTTATTAACCAATGTCACCCCAATCGAGTCAATAAAAAATACATTTTAAAAAGTCTAAGATGATAGACTTTAAGAGTCTAGGCTGAGGTGTTAGAAAGGTAAGGACATCTCCATGATATTCGTATTAGCTAATAATAGAAGGTAAAGAAAAACGAATTCTGAGATGTAGCCTCATCTTTGTAGAGTTTACCCATCCAATAATGCGCATTTATAAGAAATGTGCCTTACTGGGGACACCGCACACATACACACACCAGATTAGAGTCTTCTTAGAAAATATTAACGCTGCCTTTTTCTCCTCATTCCTTGAACTGTAGCTAGTGTTGCCGACTAGCTGAAGTGGTAGCCCCGAGGACAGACGCTAGCCCTGAATCTCGAAGCTGGTGAATGGGTTCGACTCTTGTTGATCGGGATCCTACAGGGGTGTGTGTGTGTGTGTGTGTGTGTGTGTGTTGCTCAGTGACCTTAAGGAGCCTTGATTTTTCTTTATTGCAGTGGAGACATGTACCCACCAGACAAAATGATTCATGTGCCAACAAAAGACAGAAAACAAATGGGGGGTGGTTGTGTTTTGTGTGTGTGTGTGTGTGTGTGTGTGTGTGTGTGTGTTTAGTATAATTTGAGAAAATTGAAATGTATTTGGAAAGGGAAGAGATTGCAATTGGGTAGGAGTGTTGGGGGAAGTTGCATGGGATTCCTGGCCTTTAAGATGTGCCCGGAGGGGCGGGTAGGATTTCAGTAGGAGAGGAAGTCCTATCTTGGTAGAACTAGGAACTATCTCCAGACAGAGCAGAGCAGGAGAGAAAATATTCACGTTGAAAGTAGGGGCACCATCCCACCACCATAGAGAACATAGCGAATGGACCAGGGGTGAGCGAATGCAGAGAGGATTTTAACTTACTTCCAACAACGGAGGCTCCCCTGGGCACTACAGGCTGAAAGAAAACATGGAACAGGATTCTGATTTGAAAATGGACCTTTTTGCCCTCGCTGGTTTGGCTCAATGGAAAGAGCCTCAGACTGCGGACAGAAGGGTCCGGGATTTGATTCCGGTCAAGGGCACGCGCCTGGGTTGCAGACTCAAAGGGAACCCGTCGGTGTGTCTCTCTCACGTCGATGTTTCTCTCTCTGTCACTCTCCCTTCTATTCTCTCTCTAAAAATCAATGGAAAAATATCCTCAGGTGAAGATTAATTTTTTTAAGGTTAAGAAAAAAAAGAAAATACTGATTTTCACGATTCACAGGCATAACTAAAGCTTTGGCTTCATGCTCTCTCTCTCTCTCTCTCACCGCTCCCATCGTCCTGGTGCAAGAACAGGCCACCGACAGCCGGATCAAGGCCCTTTTGGGTACCAACTGTAGAGCCAGCCTCACCCTCCCATCAGCGTGGCGAGGGAGATGGTTTTCTGTGTTTCTGTGCTGTGAGGGCAGCTCTGCTCACCGCTGGTGAAAAGTGCCTCTGGGTGCTTGAACTCGATGCGATGGATAATGAAAAGAAGCCCTGGCTTTGCTGCGGAGTGAACCTCAGGCCGCCCTGGGAGGGTGTCGGCTATGGTCTCAATTTAATTTCAAAGCAGAACCTTCACAGGCAGGAAGGTGGGCGCGATGCACGCGTCTTAGCAAAGGAATAATGCTCTTTTGTAAAACGCCTCGTTATCCCTCGCGTCTGTGCAGTGCTCTGTCCTCTTCCCAAGCCGTTTTCTGCCGATAGCCCTACTGGGCTCCCGCGCGAGAGTGGGCAGGAGTTCACCTCCTGTGACACTTTGGGAAACTGAGGCACAGAGGGCGTGGGGACTGGTTCCAGCATCTCTGTGGAGGAGAGGCGCCGTCGGAACTGGAAGGGAACTCTTCCCACTCTAGGTCTCCTGGGAGGTCATGGACCTCAAATTGGCACATGTCTGACATCCCCATACATTTGAAAGCGTGACGTCGGTCCTGTGTTCGCCTATAGGACGGATCAATCAATACGTGTGTGAGAGAGGTAGGTGACACGCAGGCGTAGGTGACAGCAGTCCATCGCAATGGCAAAGACCGTCATTAATCCACGCTGTCCCCATGGCCGGCCAGGCGCTGAGCCCCGCCAAGGCCGTCAATGGGCGGAATCCACACGGCGCTTCCTTCCGGTGTGAGCACCTCCAGCTGTGGCTCCTCCGACACGGCCTCTCTGCAATGATGCTGTACTCGGGTGAACAGCTTTGACTTGTGTTCAACGCGTGGGACTGGAGGTGCCACAAACGTGCCAACGTGTAATAGTGCTCACATGTTTGTTTGTTTGTCTTTAAGAAAAAGGTTTGCAGGAAGATCGAGATGGGTGAGCGCCAGGTAGGCGTGCCTCCTTTGCATGATTTCAGAGTCCGGTGAATCCACGTGGGGGACGGGGGATCAATGAAAGAATGGGGGATGCATCTCCCTAAGCCCGTGGGCGGCAAACTGCGGCTCGAGAGCCACATGCGGCTCTTTGGCCTAAGCTTTAGGAGGACCCTAATTAAGTTAATAACAGTGTACCTACCTATATAGTTTAAGTTTAGAAAATTTGGCTCTCAAAAGAAATTTCAATCGTCCTGTTGATATTTGGCCCTGTGGATTAATGAGTTTGCCGACCACTGCCCTAAGCGATGACGCAGGAGCCACCCTGGTACTGCTTCCCGAGGTCCCACTCCACCTCCAAGGCCACACCCCTTGCTAAGGGGGCTGTGTGCTTCCACGGGCCGCCACTTGTCAAAGCAAATGCAGCCGTGAGGACCTCTAATCCTTCCTCCTCTGTCCACAAGATTTTATTATTGTCTTTATTATTATTTTTAGAATATATTTTTGTTGATTTCAGAGGGAGGAAGGGAGAGGGAGACAGAAACATCAATGATGAGAGAGAATCATTGATCAGCTGCCTCCTGCATGCCCCCCACTGGGGATCAAGCCCACAACCTGGGCGTGCGCTCTGATCGGGAATCTAACCATAACCTTCTGGTTCATAGATTGAAACTCAGCCACTGAGCCACGCCGGTTGGGCTGTCTTGACGTTAAATGAACAGACCGCTGACGCTCCCTTGCAAAGAGTCACTTGCTGAGACTGAATAGAAAGGATGAACAATTCTAACATATTCACCCAGCGCACCAGGCATGAGCAGTCTAGTGAACGAATCCTCGGAGGAAGTTTTCCTTGACAAGGTGCTTGAGTGACTAATCGAGAGTCAACAGAGTCGTGGTTATTTTGCGATCCAGGTCCCAGGTTTATTTTCAGACTCGTGGGGCCTACTTTGGGTTTCTGGCCAGTTTGCCTTGCATCCAAAGATATATTCCCAATTAGGATTCTTTCGGTACCATTCCTCCTCATATGCCATCCCTGTGACATGCAGAGAGGGCCTGAATTTTCAGTTTGACACAATGAGGGAAAGTGATGCCAAGTTCAAAACCTGTCTTAATTGGTCATTTGCGAAGTTGATGCAAGATCTTAGTCTGGATCATTCAGGCCTGCTGGTCCACCCTCGACCTTTCTGCCCATGTGTAGTCCTCTCCTCTGTCATTGGTATTGAGTATGGGGACTCCCGGGGGACAAATAATAGCATGGGAGGAAATGACCTCCATAGAGTCTGGCCTCTGGTGGGCTTTTTCGGGATGCCAAATTAAGACATCCATTTGGCTGTTTGGACAGTTACCTGGGAAGAATGGCACCATTTTCTCCATAATAACATTTTTATAAATTGTGCCCAAATGCTGGCATTCCTAGCATGCGACTTTATAATGATTAGAATACTTTGGCCCAACAAATGTGAGTCCAGCTATAGTTCTCTGGGAAGTAGAGTATAATTCCATGGAGGAGATGCATAATCCTTTTGCATGTAGAAAACAACTCATTGTTGCCTATGTTATTTGGAGGTAGCAATTTCTTACAAAAAAAAAGTGTGTCTTCTCATAGTTTATATCTTAAAATCTTGGTTAGCCAGGAGATCGGGACTATGGTCAGGGGAAATCTTCAAGATTTAAATATACTAAAAAGATGGCAATAGATCTTCAAAATCCCCAAAATGTGCTTCTTGGGCTCAACCAGCTGCTAGACACAAGCAACCAGTCAAAACGGATGCCCTTTTAGAAAGGACACTGATTCTCTTTCTTGGGCTGGCTTCATTCCTCTGAGGAAATTTCTATTTATTTGTAGGCAAGTGTGTTTCTTGCCAAAGAACAATTTATTTGTCTGTTGGGGACAAAATGTGTACTGTGTTCATATCAGGAAGGTCAGATTCTTGAATAGTTTAGATAATTGTGTATAGAGGTTTAAATTCTTGAACCCTAAACTTCAGAGATCAGTGATCTTTTTTTAAGTTGTTCTTTTTAAAAAATATATATATATATATATATTTATTGATTTAAGAGAAAAAGGGAGCTGGAGAGAGACATAGAAACATCAATGATGAGAAAGAATCATTGATCAGCTGCCCCCTGCACGCCCCCTACTGGGGATCAAGCCTGCAACCCAGGCATGTTTCCTGACCAGGAATCAAACCGTGACCTCCTGGTTCATAGGTCAACACTCAACCACTGAGCAACACGGGCTGGGCAAGTTGCTCTTCTCTTTAATTGTTAAAACCTTTTACATAAGTGAGAGATCTCATCAGTGAGAAAGCTTCCTGTGAGGTTTTCTGGAGGAAAAGCCCAGGACCCACATGCCCCCGGAGCATATAACCAAAGGAAATTCAGGAGGCTCCACTCTTGGCCAAGTTCAGGTGCTGAAGTCATCGCTGCACATAGAGCAAATGAACAGAAAGCGGCAGGGCCGTTGCACCTGCTCAGCGCTAAACTAAAGCTCTGCAGAAGCGTTTCTGAGGTCTGGGCACATGGTCCCTGATTCCTGCAATGCACCTGAGCACACAGGTGACTAGGCCTCAGGTCCAAGAAGCCAGAACACAGCCTGTGAAGGAGGAGATCTCTGGACTCGTCCAGTTTGGGGGTCCCAGCGTCAGCCGTGAAACAGCTCGGCCCCAGAACAAATAAGCTCCATTTTGTCAGAGCCTGTGTTCTGAGAACAACCCAGAGTTTTATGTCTGATGCAGATGGTGTTTATATAGAGTCTATGAGCTCAGCGTGCGAAGTCGTCATAAAACAGACTGGGGTTTGGTATAATTATTCACAATTACTATTGTATAATTGGATGCCATAACTATTGTATAAAAAAATATTTGAAGGAGTAGACTCCACTCCTACTCGCACAAGAGTTCTCGACAATAAGAGACATATGCTGTGAACATCGCAACATGGTTTATGGTGTTTACAAACTTACTGGCGGTTTTGGCGACATTGCAAGCGTACAAGGCCAGGTTCTGCTTCTTGCATGCTTAGGTAGACCAGTTGTCCTTGCTTAGCTCCACTGGCAAGCACACCTTCTACTCACCCAGCAGATTTCAAGAGCACAAGGCCATGCAAATGAGCAGCTGGACGTGGATAACAATGTTTTAGCAGTTAATCCAAGAGAGAGGGAGAAGACCCACTTTTTTTCAACTTTCTCCAAGCCAGCAAAGGAAAGTTCTGTTGGGTCAACTTGTGGCAATTGGCACATGGAAACAATGCTTATTTTAATTTAATGTTTCTGGGTGGGATGAGTCAATCTATAGACATCTATCATTATAGAGGGTTTCCCCAAAACTGTATACACACACTTTGACCAGTATATTGCAACTGTTTCTTTTTAAAAAACAAACAAACGTTTTTTTATTGATTTCAGCGAGAGGAAGGGAGAGGGAGAGAGAGATAGAAACATCAAACATGAGAATCATTGATCGGCTGCCTTCTGCACACCCCACACTGGGGATCGAGCCCACAACCCCGGGCATGACCTCGTGGTTCATATGTTGACACTCAACCACTGAACCACACCAGAGCTAGACACAACTCTTTCTTTAAGAGTGAATGATGATACCCCTTTTGACCAACCTGGCTTATGCTATGGTACAAGCAACCCAAGGAACTGTTAATAAAAGAGAGCAGTTGTTCTTTCTGCTGGGAAGAGCTTAGGGTTTTCTTTCCTACACCCTAGCTTTTATGAAGCGCTCACTGTGAATGTCTTACTTATGAATCATTCCCACTTTTTTATGTTTACAATTTTTTTTTATTTTTCTCTGAGCTTTATGAAATAGAGTATCTATTTATTTGACCTCCTATGCTTTATCTTATGTCCCTGGCTCACATGGAGGGATAATATTAATAATAATCATGTTGAGTCAATCACTTATGCATTTATTCAGCAAATATTTATGTGGCACCTTCTCTTTCATAGAGTTATATTCTGATGGGGATATGGTTTTATTAACTCAGTGAGTATCTGGGCACCTACTTAAGTGAAATGGATAAAAAGAAGCAGGAAAGGGGGGTAGGGACAGTGTTGAACTACAGGTTTGAGCAAAGTAGCCAAGAAGACGTCACCGGGGATGACAGTGGGCGAGGGAAGGAGCTGTGTGTCCACGTGAGCATCCAGCCAGAGAGAACGGTGTGTGCAAAGGCTCCAGGAAGCCAGTGTGCTGGGGACACTGTGGGAAGCCAGTGCGACTGTTGGGGGAATGAGCGTGGGAAAGAGCAGATGAGGTCCAAGTGGAAAGAGGGGAGGCAGGCTGTGTCGGGTGGTGGTTCTTCATCATCACAGTGGATCACAATAGCTGTTAATTTCTTTCCTTAGGTTGATACTATTGTGGTTATGCTGTTTTTTTAAAATTCCTTAACTTTTCCAGCTACATACTGAACTATTTATGGCTGGAATGAGATGCTGTTTGGGATTTGCTGCATAGCAGTGCATGATGCAGACAGTGGATGGGGCTGCGGAGGGAGCAGTGCTGGCCGTGGGTTGAGAGATGTAGGGGGTGGGTTATGGGTACACGGAGGTCAATGTGTTATTTTGTCTAAGTTCAAAACTTGCCATAATTATCACATAAAAAAGAATCACCTGGGGAACCTTTAAAAAATAAAGAATGGCTCCAGTGATTGGTCTATGGTTTGGGGTGTAGCAGGAGACACTGTTTCTTGTTTGTTTTAAGCCTCCCTAGATTGTGTTAATTTCCTGTTCATGTGAGAACCATTGGTATAGGGTCTTCTAGGCCATTACTAGGATTTGGGTTTTTACTTTGAGTGACAGAGGGAGTAAGAATGTTGGGCAGAGGATGACACAATCAGACTTCTATTTGAAACACATCATCCTGGCTTCTGGGTTGAAAATAAACTCTAGGAGCAAGGAAATCCAAGCAATTATAGACAAAAGTGATGACAAACAGTTCGGTGAGGGCTGTGACAGACTGTGGGGCACATAGGAAAGAAGACTGAGCATATACAGTCTCACTCTGGGCAGAGGGACATCCCACAACCTGTGAGGATGGTGGACTGTGAAAGGTAACGCTGTTTTGAGTCTTGGGTGGAAGATAGAATGTGAGAGAGTAGGATGACCCAGTATAAATCCCACAGCAGGAGAAAGTCACTTGCTCTTTAAGACTTTTGACTTCCTTTACCTGGAACAATTACATTGCAGCCACTTGTCCAATCTGATTTCTGATTTTTCATGAGCAGGGCAAGGCTAGGAAGGTTACAGAGAAGCAATGCATTCAGGGCCCAACATGCAGAAACTTTGCATCCCTTAAGCAGTCTTCCACCCACTTGTGAAGTCCCCCCAAACCTATCGAACCCGTTTTTCAATGACACAGCTGGTATGTTGTCCCATTCGGTGGGATCTTACAAGTAGAAGCGGACCATCCCCCATCGTCCTGGCTTATATCTTCCAAGTAGCACTCCCAGACACTTGCTTCAGGAAGCCAGGTCGAATCCACTACTATACATTGCGTGTGCCTCTCTACAAGGGGCTGGATGGGACTTGGTGGGAACAAACTGACCAGGATGCAAAGCGTGTCTTTAGCATGGCCTTCCATTCTACCACCCCCTCTTCTTCCAGCCCCTATTGCACTTTAGTTGATACACAAAGAAGTACTGAGGGATTATCTAATTTGTTGTGTAGGTTGCTGTGGATTTTAAAGCTCATGAAATACAGGGTCCACACCTTATACGTGAACATTCAAATTCTAGGAGGCTTAAAGATGTTGGTTGACGGCTTTCTAGGTCATTTTCATGTGAAATTGATAAGACATTGAGTGTAAGTGCACTTTCTAAAGTTATTGCAGGAGGCTGGCCATGTGCCCAGCTGATCTGACCCCCAGAGCACTGGGAGAGCCCCCCAAATCCAACTCACCAAAGAGCCCATGAGAAGGGACAGCTGGATTGGTTCGATTTCTCAGGGCACCGAAGAGGATCTCCAAGTTGGCCAAGATTCTTGGTGCTCTTTTAAGCTTCAACCCTCTGGTCTAGGCCCATCATGCTCAGGGCGAAGACATGCCAGATCTAACACGGACCCAGCTGGCCTCACCTCCAAGAAAACCCTACCTCTGCCTTCCACTTTGAGTTTTCTCTTTACATCACCTCAACCCTTTTGGGTATCATTTCATAGGCAAAACTCAAGCATTTTATTGCTTTAAGCAGACATGATTCTGTGCCATGTACATGTCTGAACGCCGTCTCGTCTCCCCCTTTCGAGACTAAGTGAGCTTGGTGGAAGGACCGTGCCTTCTGCTTCTGTAGAAGCCCACGGCAGGTGCTCAAAAAATAGTTCATAAAGAAATAGAATGAACCAAATGCATTGTTCTGTTGATTCCTGTTTTAATTAGAACTCTCAGTTGCAGGCGATAAAAACCCAAATCAAATTGGCTTAGGGAAGATAAGGGAATTTATTTGCTTGTGCAACTGAAAAGTCCAGGGACAGGACTGCCTTCCAGCACAGCTGCTGCCAAGAGCACAAACAAGTCATCAAGGCTCATTTTCTCTGTCTTTGCTCTACCCTCTACTGTGTCATGTGCATCCACAGGTTCTACTCACTGACTCTTGGAACTACCAGCTCACACTACATTTATTGCTGGCCTTCCCAGCAGAGAAAAAAAGAATGTACTCCTCTCCCCATCTCGGAAAATCTCACTGTGTTAAGTTGGTCCTGATGGAGTCTTGTGAGCAAGCATAAGCCAATCACTGTGGAGCAGCGCAATGTCCTGCTCGGATTGGCTAGGCTCCAGTCACCTGGACAGGATGGATCCACCTCCACCAGAAGTACATGGACCAAGAATGGGGAGATGTGGTTCCCTCATGGAAAACCGTGTACCATTGCCAGAAGAAGAGCGAGGGGAAGCTGGGTGGCATTAACAGCGCACGTAAAATACTTTCTGCAAAGGAAACTTTCAAACAGTTGGCTGCTGTAAAGCATCTCGCAGGAGTCTGGGAAAGGGCAAACTTGCCTTTGATGTGTGCCAGCATCATTCGTGTTGTGGCTTTCGGAATGTGTTCTCTTGCTCTCCGCTTGCCTTTTCAGCAAGGACATTGCCTGGAGTCAACTCCAGTGTGTGTCCCTCCAAGCAAAGCCAGGTGACCTGTCTATTGTTCCGATTGCCTGCCCTTGGTTTGATGTATATAACACAGAGAGAAATTCTTCTGTACGACACCCACCCAAACACACAGACCTCACTTGCCCCCTCTTCTTAGGTTCCCTGTGTGGCTGTTGAATAAATGATTGACTATGGGACGGCACTTAATCTTCCTAACAAAGGCCTTCCAAACAGCCAACGCTGTCAGATGCTTTTCTGGCATTGGGAAGTATGCCTGCAGCGAAACCATCCATTGAATGTTCACTGTGACTCAGACCTTGGGGACAAAGAAGACTGTAGAGCTGCCATCATTTGGCAAAATCAGTCATTATAGGGCCTCTGGGGCCGGGGGGGGCGGAGCAGGAGACGACCCTCCAAATCCAGCAGAGAGCGAGGTGCCAGGGCTTCCCCAAGCTTGGACATGGACTTGATGCTTTACCTGGATCGCAAAAGGGGTGGGTTCCAATTTGGAGACACGTCAGGGTATAAGCCTGAGCGCTGGGGAGAGGGTTGGCCCTCCATAGCATAAGTGATGTCCCAGATGTTGGTTTTGTGACTGTGAGGCTCAGTATCTTGGATTCTTCCTACCTGAAATGCAGAGAAAATTGTACTCTTCCTGGATTTAAAAAATGAAGACGTTGACTTCTCTCACATAGTAAGAGGACTGGGGGCCAGTGGTTCCATGGTTAGCTTAGTGGCTTAACAACGCCTCTAGCTCTTTCTCTTCACCCATCCCACCAGCTACAGTTTCTTGGTTTTCAGACTTGTCACCTCAAATTCTCAAGATGAGTGTTGTACCCTAAGTACCAAATCCTCACAGGAGAAAATCCAAGGAAGGAGGGAAAAAAATCAATGTCTCTCACATCAGATCTGGATCATAGGACCATGCCCAACTCTAGGGAACTTGGGAGGAGAGGGATCATTTGTAGCATCTGCCAAGGGAATGGCTAAGGGCGTTGACGATGCCTGTTGAAAGGCAACCTGTAGTGTGAACAAAAGTAGGTGCTCATTAAACATGTATTGAGTGGATGAATGCATGGTAGTTCTTGGTGTGCACCTCTTCCAGTCCTTGTTATTTACAGGATCCCCTTTCTAGAGGAAGATGTTGTGCCAAATGAGCCAAATACGGTTCCTGCTCCCCAGTTATTTGTTCTTTAGTGAGTTGTTTCCTTAATTTCCTGTCATTGAAACAGCATGTGAGTAATATCTAACTGGTACCAGTAAAAGAGTCAGAGGTAACAATGGGAAAGCTGATGGAGTTTTCAGATTTGTAATGTCCTCCCTCACCGAGTGCTATATCAGTCTCTTCTTTTGTGTGCGTGCAGGCTTCTTTATTTTCTCACTATTGGAAATATCTCACACGACTCAGTTATTACCTGGTTATTATTTGCATGATTATTTTTCACAAACGTTCACTGAGTCCTGTTCCTATGCTAGTGTTATACTATGGGCTTAGCATGTATGATCACATTTCATCTTTGCTTTAACCTCATTAAGGAGGTAAGATTAATAATAAATATTTCCCCCCCGAGGCCATTACAATGCAGATCTAGCATTTGAACCAAGATCTGTCAGACATCAAAGATCGTTTTCCCAACCAGAAGCGTACACTGCTTCCCATGAGAGAACCTCTTATGCACTCTTTTTTCCCTCTGTCAAAACGTATCTGCCTCGTGTTCCAAACCATTCTCTCATATCAACGGTGCTGACTTCCACTTCTGACCCCGACAGTAATTGCCACCTAACTTCCCCTTCACCGTGGTCTCAGGTATTGGATCACAGAGAGCACAAGATCTCTGCGAGAGGGGAGACAAAGGAAGTGAGACAACCAAACTTCCTGCCTCAGGTCTTTTATGGTTTACAGCACACAGCGCGGCAGCCAATGAAAGCAAAGTACCCTCACCGAGTTGAGGAGAAAGAGAGTGGAGACTGGGGAGGCCTACTTAGCTGGAATCTGTTGGGCAGAATACAGGAGAAGACGGAGTCTGCTTAGAGAAAGCTCCCAAACTTGGCATAGGTGTTCCCTTGAGTCTATAGCTAAATACTACGCTGCACGTACGTAAAACTTCTGAGACCGGATACAGGAAAACTGCTTGAGACCTTGATCTTTTACTTCTCAGCTTTGGTTCTTTCTTCCCAAACCTTGGTTGCTTGGTAAGCTCCTAGAGGACCGGTCCTCTGTGTTATTCATGTTTTGCAGCTTTTCTTCTAGTGCTTTTGACCATAATCCGTGCTTTAAAAAATGTTAATTTATAATTGATGTGGGGAAATTGACGGATCATTCTTGCTATGTATTCTGTTCTGCTTTTACCAGGTAAGGATTTGGGGTATTTGTGTTTTATCTTAATTTACTTGTGGATCATAAAACTTTCATGATAATGATGATGATGGTGATGAATGGGATATTTACCACATATATCTCCCCCCCCTCCCCCCTGCCCAAGACATGGTAACAAGGGAGGACCAAAAGCACGATGGAAAGTTTTCGTGGGGAAGTAACTGGTGTTATTAGGACCCAGGGACACGCCTCCCCTGGAGTGTAAGCTCCCTAAGGAGAGGGATCTTTGCGGTTTTGTTTACTGTTGTTTCCCGAGTATTTACAACCATGGTGGCCACTCAGTCCCTTGTTGAGTGAGTGAATGAGTGCACAGCTGTGTGATAGCACCTGCCCATCAGGGGCTTCTTCCGGGTCAGCCAGCAAGGTATTGCCCAGGGAGAATTCGTCAGAAGTAGCTTCCAGCAATTATCAAGCAAAAAAAAAAAAAAAAAAAAAAACAAAAAAATGCACAATACATTTGATCTAGACTTCACGAATTCTCCCACTCTCCACTATTGATACACACTTGGTAAAATTGAGGCCTTTGTGACGATTTGAACAAACATAAGGTAAGTTGGTCTCAGTTTTCCGCGGAAATTTGAGTTGTAATATGGAGAGTTTGGCGATGCCCAAAGGATTAAACCGAAAGCTCTGTGGATCACTGACACAATGGAATACTACGTGGCTGTACAAAAGAAGGAAATCTTCCTTTTCCTGATAGCAAGGGAGGGACCTGGAGAGCACCATGCTGAGTGAAACAAGCCAGTCAGAGAAAGACCAGCACCATATGATCTCACTCATATGTGGAAGCTAATGAACAAAATAAACTAACAAAATAGAAACAGACTCATAGGTACAGAGAACAGACTGACAGCTGTCAGAGGGGAAGGGGTAGGGGGGCTGGGTGAAAAAGGTGAAGGTATTTTTTAAAAAAGCCTCATAGACACAGACAACAGTATGGTGATTACTAAAGGGAAAGGGGGTGGGGGAGGTAGAAGGAGACTTGGCTTGGGGTGGTGAACACACAATACAATACACAGATGATGTGTGATAGAATTCTACCCCTGAATCTATATCATTTTATTAACCAATGCCACCCCAATACATCCAATTAAAAAAAAAAAACAAATGAAAGAGAGAGGCATGCTAAAAAGAAAAGTCTTGAAAAAAAATCCCCCAATTTTTTTTTCTCCCCTAAAGTATCATGGCTGATTTTCAGTTTACTTCAGGGTCCCTTTTCAGCGTTCGGGTTTTTCCTCCATCATCAATCATTGTCAATTTGAAAAAGTACAATACTTAGGGTCATTTATCTAGACCTAGTGGAGTCTAAAATTATGCAGCTTCAGTCAAATCTATGTGAATAAAGACTGTCACTTCTGATTAATGACATGTGACTCCACTGTCTCACAAAATCGCCTGCGCCGTCCACGCTTTACAGAAAGGTTCCGGTGTCAGGTCTTCCCCTCCTGGTTCTGCTTCTCCCTCTAAGAGACCCAGAGGCTCCAGTTTCTCTGTAGGAGGGGAGAGAAAGCAAGTGTTTAAGGATTTCCATTGTAATTGTTACTCAGGTTCTTGGTTTGCTGGCCCCAGAGTGTTTTCAAGTTGAACATCTCTTCCACTGGGTGGTTAGGCCGGCTTAGGATGGTGCTGTTTTGCAGTTCTTGTTGCCAACATAGCCTTCCCTATTATTGAAAAACTAATCTATGTAAGACACTAATCTTACTCAGTTGATGCGGAAAAAAAAAATTGTGAAACACGTGCCAATTCGTTGTCAATTACACTTCCCGTGAGTCATCCACTGTCTTCTTGGAGCGTAAAATTCCACTTCAGCCTCGTCCCAGAAACACGGAGGAGAAGAGACTTAGACAGCAATCTCTGAAGGAGGAAGAGCCGGGGCTGGAATAATGAAAGAAGAGGACATTTCCATGTACAGTCACACTGGGTCTGCCTCTCGCCTCAGCCCACGACCACCAAATCTCTTCCATCGCTGGGAATGGAAGGGGAGAGCATTGAGGACCAGCTGTCCGTCACGTGCCCCTTGGGGTGACTGAGGTAAGTGGGTAGGAGAACCTAATGAGGGATGGGACTGTTTCATTCCTGTCCCTGGTTTCCCTTCAAGGTGGAGGGAACCCCTCCGATGTGGCACTCTGGTCTTCCTCTCTTCACCCATGCCTGGGGGAGCGGGGAGGGCCCCATTGATTGTAAATATGAGGAGAATTACAGGGTATAGTAGGCTCTGGTCTGAATTTATCCTTCCAGGGAGTGAGCTGTCCACAGGGAGCTTAATTTCTCTGCTTCTCCTTCCCCTGTGGGGAAGCCTGTCCAGTGCTAAGACTAGACACTTAACTCTTCCCCACGTGGGCATGAGGATGAGCAAACTCACGTGACTGCCGTTCCTGGTGGGTCTCCCACCTTGGTCTCTATTAACTTAATAAGAGTGATGTTTTGGGCCTGTTTTTTTTCTTCTTTGTTTCTTCAGTTCACGTGGAATCCTACAGACTGAGCTTGTGTTGGAAATTAGGCTTAATCTGTACAGAGTAATGGCTACCCTGGAAGTTGCCTTTCCTCCCTGTCCCGTGAGTGAGTCCCTGAGAGTCACGTGTGCTCTCGTGTTTGAACGACTTACTTAGTATTTCCTTTTTAAATTGGTCTCTTCCCTTTTCAGAAGCAGCGAATGGAAAGAAAAATCTATATCACTATCATATAATGAAAACTTGTCCTATCGTGTGAGATAAGTAGCAACCTATAAGGATAACCCAAATCAAATGGAATGATGTGAATCACACCCTATCTTGATACGGAAGGTTCTGAGCACAGTCCTCATCTGTCCTTCTTTAAAAGGGAGATTATCGCTGTTAGGGAGATGTCAGAGGGCCTATTAGTACTAAACTGAACTCTTCTTGAGTTGAAAAGGATTAACTTTCTGGCTAAGAATTTCAATATTATTTAAAATTGCATCCCAGGGCCATTTAAAATCACATCCTCTAGACCACCCAAAGTGACTTACCTCCCACGGAATACGTGGTCTCTGCTGCATTTTACCTTTTAGGAAACAATGAACTGCATGAGTGGTTGTGCATTAAAAACACCCAGACACACCCTAACCAATTTGGCTCAGTGGATAGGGCATCAGCCTGCGGACTCAAGGGTCCCAGGTTCGATTCCTGTCAAGGGCATGTACCTTGGTTGCTGGTACATCCCCAGTAGGAGGTGTGCAGGAGGCAGCTGATGGGTGTTTCTTTCTCATTGATGTTTCTAACTCTCTATCCCTCTCCCTTCCTCTCTGTAAAAAATCAATAAAATATTTAAAAAAGACAAAACAAATACCCAGACACACTCACACATATGTACACACACTCGTATTCTCACACACATACTTATATGCACTCACACATACTCTTATACATACACACACACACACTCACATACACACACTCACATGCACTCACACACACACATACTCTTAGACATACACAGACTAACACACACACTCACATACACACACTCACACATACTCTTACACCCACAGTCACATACACGGTTCTCAAACACTCCTGTGCATGAGAATCACCAGCAGTGCTTATTTCTGAGCCAGCAGGTTCGGCATAGATCCTCAAAACGCGTATTTCCAACCAGAGCCCAGGTAACACCAACACGGTCGCCTGCTTGGAGAATCACGGCCCGCCGTGGTAGCCGGCCCCTTGTATCAGCAACTTCCAAACCATCCCGCCTTCTTGGTTTTGTTGATGCCCATCCCTCTTGGTCTTTACAGGAAGCGGAAGGCTAGAACGGAGCTGAAACCCAGATGAATTAAGATGCACACATTTCTTAACCTTTCCTCCAGCGAGGAGTACATCCATGCCTACAGGTGGAACGGCCGCTTAGAGTAAATAGATCTGCTCTCGGGAAAGGTCAGTACACATGTTCCGCTACAATCTAATTTCAGTCTATTGCCCTCTGCCCTATCACTCGCTCCCGTGCAAGAGAGACGATGGGGAAACGCTTGAATTTAATTGTCTCTTCTCTACTGAAAGCTCCTCGGCCCACAGAACATTCATGAGAGCTAAAGAGATGAGCCAGGGGAGGCCGTCTCTCCAGCCACAGCCTCACGCACATCACCTCTGCTTGGAGAGATGCCTGCCAATCTAGCTTCCATGGTGTTTGGAGAAGGCTGCTTTTATTTTTTTAATATATTTTTATTGTTGGTAGTATTACAGATATTTCCCATTTCCCTCCCTCCTCCCAGCCCTTACCCACCCCCACCCCCACCCCCACACCCAGGTCTTCATCACTCTATTGCCCGTGTCCATGGGCTATGCATATCTATAGTAATAAAAGCACACTATGCTTATTAGACTGGGCGATCTTCTGGACGAAGCTGGGGCTACAAGGGAAGCCCGGGTCCCAGGTGCCTGCCAGCGGCCAGAGGGAAGCCGGTGCCGGCAGTCGGGGGAAGGAAGGCCCACTCTTGCACAAATTTCATGCATCGGGCCTCTAGTAAGTATATAAGATGTTTGGTTTATCTCTTCTCATCCCCCCAGATCCCACAGGGAGGTATGTCAATATGTTCCAGGCCTCCCTGCTTCAGGTCTTATTTTGTGGGTCAATTCATTTTGTTGATTTTAAATCTTAAAATAGTCCTCAGCTCTGTGTTCTTGCCTCTTTACTCTCATCACCAAGAGCCAGATACTAGGAATTATTTTGGAAAGACACTCCGAACACATCTTCCTGTGGCATGCTAGCAATTCACGAGCCCTTCTGCCAAATGTGAAATTGCATTTCGTTTCTATGACTTAATAATTACTTTAATTTCACTTCATACTGTTCTGAAGAACTCTTTTTGAATGAAGGGCACTTACCGCACTTCTAGTGCTCGCTGGGAGCCCGCACAGCCCATCAGGATGCGTGGAATTAAATAAAAGAGTAATTATGGGGGGCTGTGATGTGTTATAACAGATGCACCAACACCAGACTGGATCCACTCGTTGCTCGGAAGAGAAATAATTTATGAAGGCAGTTTTAGCACAGATCCTACAAGCTCAAGTGGACGCCTTTAACAGGGTAGAGGAGGAGGAAAAGCTAAAGTTTGGGGAGCTTGCATTCAATAAAAAGATTCTAATTATCTTCTTTAGCCTGTAGGCTAATTCCCATTCAGGTGCACCTTCCCACAGTTCTTGGGGTTCAGTTCTGTTTTGAATTGTCCATCCGTGGGAAAGGGGTCCCTTCTTGGTTCACATGACCATGAAGGAAAGGTGACTGAGGGTCGACTAGGTGCTACTAAGATCTACTGAAGGTCCTCTATCCTAAGGGTGTACAGCAAGCATGTCAAACTCAAAGGCTAACATGGGCCAAGTAAATGAGGCATGCGGCCTGTGGGCCGTGAGTTTGACATGCTTGATGTAGAGGAAGCTTCAGGTCAACCAACCTACTCATCTCACCCTTTTTATTTTTCTACCATTTTTATTGATTTTAGGGATGAAGAAAGAGGGAAAGAGAGAGAGAGAGAGAGATAAAAACATCAATGATGAGAGAGAATCATTGACCGGCTGCCTCCTGCATGCCCCACACTAGGTATGGAGCCCACAACCTGGGCCTGTGTCCCGACCGGGAATCAAACCATGGCCTCCTGGCTCATAGGTCGACGCTCAACCACTGAACCACACTGGCCTGGCACTACATCTTTCCTTTGAACCCTTTCTCCACTTGTCCTCTGTACAATTTGTGTGGAATTTTGTCATAGGCCGCATAGGGCCACTCTTCCATGTATTTTTTCTCAAGCTTTTCAATCTGACATCTCTCTACTGATTGATTTAAATGTTCATAAAATTTCCAAAAGCATCTATATTAGTAAGTTATTTCTCAACGTTGTCCACAGCTAGACCCAACCTTGCTGAGGATGAGTAATATTCCATGTTCATCTGTGCATCTCATTTGGGACAGTGTTTTCTACAGAAGCCATGGGTCTGCTGGTTGATGATAATGGATTTTAATATAATCCAGGTCAGCAATGGCATAAATCCCAAGGGTGAGTAATGGGCAAAAATGCTTCTTTCACGTATTCCTTCTTTTAAATATTGGCTCTAGGATGAATGAGGCTGGAGGGCAGGCGAGTGGTGCTCCGTTCGTAAGCAGAATCGAGGCGCCACAGGCCTCACCGGCTCACAACTAGGAGCCGGGCTCCCAGCCCCACAGTTCTGGCACCGCGTTGAGTTCTGGAAACCCTTAATCCCTGAGGGTTCCCCCCGTCCCCATCCCTAACGCAGGCCTGAGGATAGCACGTACTCTTGTTCCACACATGGACGTGGTGGGGATCAAATACAACCATAAGGGAAAAACATAAAGAGACACTCCGGGCCCCATGTAAATAAATAAAAACTGTTGTTTATGGTCATGAAAATGGGGAGGACGGAGCACACACTGAAACCGGCACCCACCCGTGTGATCAAGTCCAGACGCGTTGGCAGTTGCAGTAAGTCTCATGGCTTTATAAAGTTTCTACTGTTTACTTGCTAAATCATAACATTTTCCAAAAAAACAAACACAGGCCTCTTTCATCGGGGCTGCCCTGTGGAACGGGGGTGGGGGTGCAGATGGTGACCAAATGGGCTGGCAGCATCCTGCGTGCTTTTCATCGGGCGGGGCGATCTCGGGGGAGGCACACGGGGTTGGCCTGGACTGGCCCCGGACCTGCGTGTGCCCGTCGAATGCCACGGGCATGAAGACACCTGGATCTGCCCTCCGGTCGCCCCCCTCCTTCCAAATCACACCCCGATGAAATCCTGGAAGAGGCGACGCCTGGGTGCTGGAGCTCACGGAGCCATCTGCTGATTTGGGCCTCGGGGCCCCCCACTCTGCAGGAAAGGCGCGTGGATCTTCCTGGAGAACCTACCTCTCTCAGCCGCAGGTCCTGTGACCCACGTCTGGCCATCCAGGGCCAATGAGACTGCGTGCTAGAGCTGGCATTGGAATTGTTGGAGAAAAGAAGCCGCTTTCTCTGGGTGCTAGAAGCATGCAAGATGGGAACCCATCGTTCCCAATCACTGGGGAGACGGGGACGCCTGGTTGCCAATCACTGAGGAGATGGGAACGCCTGGTCCCCAATCACTGTGGAGACAGGGATGCCTGATCCCCAATCACTGAAGAGACAGGGATGCCTGATCCCCAATCACTGGGGAGACAGGGATGCCTGATCCCCAATCACTGGGGAGACAGGGATGCCTGGTTGCCAATCACTGGGGAGACGGGGACACCTGGTCGCCAATCACTGGGGATACGGGGACGCCTGGTTGCCAATCACTGAGGAGATGGGAACGCCTGGTCCCCAATCACTGGGGAGACAGGGATGCCTGATCCCCAATCACTGGGGAGACAGGGATGCCTGGTCGCCAATCACTGGGGAGACGGGGACACCTGGTCGCCAATCACTGGGGAGACGGGGATGCCTGGTCACCTGAGAATGAAGCGGGTACCGTGTTCAGGGAAGCAAAGCTGGGAGGTCAGGACCTGCTGTGGCAGCATCGCATGTGGGCCCATCGGCAAGTCCTTCCTTGGCGTTCAGGGTGCTTGTCCGGCCAACATGCCTTTCTCAGAGGCGCATGGGACAGAAGTCAAATAAAGGAGGCTGTGAACAACACCAAGGGCTTATGTACTAGGAGAGCGTGCTTTGTCCTTCTTTGAGCTATACCTCTGAAAAGACAGCCCTCTCCTGCCCTCCCCCCACACACTGTCCACCTTTTAAAATTGGAAAAACACACACACACACGAGTTTTCTATTTGTTCCTGAGATTATTTCACGTCCAAGTTTTGACTCCCGGAGGGCTGGGTCCATTTGGGACTTGCTTAGTCTCTCTGACTTGCTTTCTTCTTTAGCTTCTCTGCGTAGAAATAGAGCCCCGCACACCCGTCCCATCCGTGCAACTTGGAGCCAGTTGGGCTGGAAATTCAACCCAATCTCCTGTAGACACAAGAACGGGACCCCTTGCATCTCTGGCCCCACTGACCGACACTGAGGTCCCCCCGACCCTGGGGTCCCCCAGGCCTCAAGGAGCCTGGTGGTGGGATGGTTCTTTAGACCCCGGAGCTGTATGACTCCCTCACCTGAGGGCTTGTGATTATTATGAATGATAAAGGGGTTCTGTGCTTTATTATTTTTACTTTTAAAAATTCTGAAGCAAATGTTTCTCTCTGTGCCCTAACTGATCATTTTAATTTCCTTGCTTTGGCTATAATAAAAATTGACGTTAAAGGATGCCCGAGGCAGTGTAATGAGAAAATGAAATTAGTTTTTCAGTTGACTGATCAAAAGCACTTTATATGTGATAATAAACAGTTTACTTTACTCTTTTGCTTATGACATAATTAATGGCAAAAATATTTTCCTGAAATTCATATTGTCTGCTGAATTCTCCTTCCAAGTTCCAAGAAAATAATATTTTGTAGTTCTCTAGACGGAGCAAAAACAAAAACAAAAAAACAAACAAACAATGACAAAAATACAAACAAACTTGGCCATCCCCGGCTGAAGAGAGTTCCTAATCTTTGTTTAACCCTTGGACCCATCAGGCCAGAGAAAATGCCTGTCTATGTTACCTTCCCAGGAGACACCGTGTTTCTCTATTGAAACTGGAGCCAACCTTCCTGGGTCTTTCTTGTTACAACCCTCCTTCTAAAGGCCCGACAAGCTCAAGTTTGCTGTCAGGATGAAAGGGACAAGTTTAAAAAAAAAATGTAGGTGGGTTCTAACCCAGCAAACGGGATTTGAACTTTTGTTGATTTTTTTTTTAATATATTTTATTGATTTTTTACAGAGAGGAAGGGAAAGAGATAGAGTTAGAAACATCGATGAGAGAGAAACATCGACCAGCTGCCTCCTGCACATCTCCCACTGGGGATGTGCCTGCAACCCAGGTACATGCCCTTGACCGGAATCGAACCTGGGACCCTTCAGTCCGCAGGCCGACGCTCTATCCACTGAGCCAAACCGGTTTTGGCGAACTTTTGTTGATTTTTGACTTTAAAAATTTATTGCTCTTTCTCCACTAGCATGATCAGACCGTGATGGATCGGAATGAATGGCATTGAGATGTGCAGACCTGGCTGCTCATCCCAAATATCTCCTCGCCCCCGGGTGAGTGTGGTGTTTCAGCGGAATTTAGCTGCATCTCAGTTTCCTCATCTGTGCAGCTTCCAGGGTGTCTTAACCATAACAAGATTTATTAGAGACTTGCTGTGTGCCTGATGCCCCAAGCCGTCCGTGCAAAGGCATTTCTGAAGGTGCTGCTTCTAAGTCTAAACACGGCAGCCAGCCACCCGGCATCAGTTAGCTCTTACTGCCTAACAATTACTCCAACATGCGGTGGCCTCAAACAGTGACCATTTTATTTAGCTCAGGATTCTGAGTTGCCTGGGTCGTTTTTCTGGTCTCGGTGGACTTGCCTGGCCCCTGTTTGGCTCTCTCGTGGTATCCGAGGTCAGCTGGCGCTGTGGCTTGCAGCTGGATGGTCTAGGATGCTCCCCCTCCCCTCCCCACACCTGCCTGGAGGTTGGCAGGTTGAATGGTGAGCTGGGACAGCTGTGCTCTCTCCATGCGGTCTGTCAGCCTCCAGAAGGCTCGCCTGAGCATGTTCACACGCTGGCCCCAGGGTTCTAAGAGCAGCAAGAGAAAGAAAGCGCCAGTGTACAACATTCCTAAGAGTCTCTGCTTGCCTAAACATTTGTAATCATCCCATTGGCTAAAGCAAGTCACATGGCCTGGTCCAGAGCCCATCTAATAGGGTACCACCCAAGGTAGCAGAATCTTTGCATCCTCCTTGGCAATCTACCACAGGACCTGAAAAAAGGAAAAATTAAATACCAACAATGGTTGATTCAGTTATGGTTCATATTTGTGCTTTGCTCAAAGTCTTTGCATGTGCTGTTCCTTTTGTCTGAGATACGCTTTTCTCATCATTTATTTAACCCATTGTATTCCCCTCGAGTTCTAAAGAGTATGTTATTTCCCAATCTTAGCAAGTTCAGGGAACTTCCATAGCATATACTGAGGGCTGGCTACTTTTCTTAGTAGATAACACGTATTATATCACCTAACTCCTGCAACAGCCCTATAGCGTGCCTATCGCCGTCATCCCCATTTCACAGACGAGAAAACTGAGTCTCAGAGAAGCTAAGTCACACACGCAGTCATCGTTCTTACATGTAGAATGAGTGGGGACTTGCTATGGGCCCGTGGCTGGGAGCTGGACAGCAGAGTGAGCCCCTAACTCATGGGCACCTGCCAAGGCAGCCGTGGGTGCTGCCCAGGGAGCGTGGGCAGCTGTGACCGGAGCCGGTGGGGGTCCCATGGGCTCTGCCATCTATGGGGCCTGCTCCCCATCCTTCAGGGACCACATGGCACAGCTCCCGAGAGCACTATGCATTCTTACTCACGCCCTGACTGCCGCGAGTATCATCTGCCAGTGAGGCCACCATCCCACTTTGACGGGCAGCTCCGGGGAGTCCGAGTTCCCTGATAGGTCACAGCGGCTGCTTGGGGCAAAGAAAGGGTGATTTGAAGCTCCTATGGGAACAAGGAAAATGGCCGGGATGAGTGGTCAGGGAAGAGGAACCGGAACTTAAAATCCTTTGGAAATGTGACCATGAAAGTCTTCTCAGGCCAGGGTTCTTTGAGACTCACCTAGAAAGAGACAATCACTTCCAGAAACATCAGGGGGCCCACAGGTACTCCACACAGGGAGCTACAGGGTAACGAGGCACGTTTAGTTGGGTGATCTTACAAACACTGCTATGCAGCTCTATCCACGGAGGGAGAAATGAACAGCTAAGCTCAGACTGCAGAGATTTCTCCCCTGGCGTGTGTCTCAAGCTTTATTCCGTAGTTTAGGAAAAAAAAGTCTGATGAAATGAGTAAAATTATTTAATCTGAGTTTCTCATGCAATGCGTGTTAATATTTATCTTTTTTTTCCTCGTTTAAGTGGCTCAATCATTAAGTTTTCAATCACAGAACCACTGAATATGCAAGATATAAACCACGGGCAATGAAATGATAGCCGAGGTGGCAGGGCTGACTTGATTAAGCTGGTGTGTTATTAAGACGATAAACACCGCCCAGCCCAGCCGCTGAGTTGAATATTACATCTGGCTGAGGGTCCCTTTTGCAAGTGACAGCCAGTGCCCCGAGTGCTGGCACACGGGAGCGTTCCCCGGAAGGACTTTGAGAACCCTCCCCAGGCTCTCTCCCCGCCCTGTACCCGTTTGGCTCTCAACATGATGTTTCTTGGCGACACCAGCGGAAGTCTACATGTGTTATGGGGGGAAGAGGAAGAATCACCGGTGGTTCATTTTCCATTTCCTTCCCGTATCCCTGTCCTGGCTCACCCTGGAATCTTGGGGCTCCCCAGTTGGCATCCTTAATTCTTCCCCTCTTGCTCAGCAGTGAGAAGTGGACACTCAAAAACTCCACTCAGGAAATAGAACCAATGCCAGAATGGGGGGATAGAAAGACACGAACAAAGAACTGCCCGGTGGAAAGGAATGAGTTCATCGCGGGCATGTGGACCTGGCCATCCCTGGGGGAGGTCCAGGTGGAGACGACCGGCAGCTATTGGGCATATGGGCCCAGTGCACCTGTGGACATCAGCTCAGAAAAGAGGTCCAGTCTGGAACTAGACTCAGCTGCCCACAGGGGTGAGTGGGTGAGGGCCCCCCTGCATGGGTAGGCCATTGGCTGGCTAGTTCCTGTTCACTTACAGGTCCATTCTCTACCCTTGACCTGCTGGTTGTAGTTCATGTTCCAGGTGTCATTCACCTGCTCCTCCCAACAGGAGTTCATAAGGACGGCTATGTATTCAGGGGTTGGGAGCCCTGCAGAGCTCAACGGGGGCAGCTGAGGTGATGCAGAGAGTAACAATAACAGAAAAATCGGTATCACCCCTAGGGAGCAGGAGGCAGTTCCAAAGCCCCAGCCAGGGCTGCCCGTGGAAGCTGGGGCCACCGAGGGAGCTGCGGCTACTGTGGGAGAAGTGACTGTAAGCATGGGTAGGGGCAAAACATAGCCTGACTTCCGCCTCCCCTGCCCTCCTGTCTCTTCCAGGGCCTGCCCCTGGGTGAAGCCAGGGGTCAGTGACACCTGGTTATAACCAGAACAATAACCAGTAGGGAAAGGGTAGAGAATGGACATAAGAGTGAATAGGAACTAGCCAGTCAATAGTCTACCCACTTGGGGGTCGGGGGTGAGGAGGAGGGCTCTCACCCATCAGGGCTGCTGAGTCCCTGGTTCCAGACTGGACCTATTTTCCTAGCTTTATGCCCATGTGTTTCCTGGACCCATATGTCCAATGTTAACTGCAAGTCTCCACCTGGATCTCCCCCAAGGATTTCCAAGTCAACATGCCCAGGATGAATTCATTATTTTCCACTTGGCACTTATCCTTTTTTTAAAAAAATGTATTTACATCCTCCCCATTTCACGTCAGCCACCCTCTACCCTTTTCATCTTGATCATACTGTATTCCCTAATTTCTCAGAGTTTGCATTGGCATGTAAAGATTACATCCCCACCCCCCCAACCCCCCTGCCCTCAGGAACAGGGCAATACAATTTTGTGTTTTAAATGTTTTGGTCTTTAGGTTTAATAGACTAACAAAGTCTATCATGAAAAGGACAAAAGGAAGAGGCGTTTAGGAATGAAGTCGAAAGCTATGGGGACATAGGAGGAGAGAAGTGGAGAGTCCCCTGGTTTTGAACAAGAGGCGAGACCTGTGGACATACCAAGGTGTTTGACTCAAGCATTGCTGGGGGCCGGCAACCTCAGGGGATGGCCATGCCCCGGAGGGTAGATGCCCGTGGTGTAACTAGAAGGAAGACATTCTCAGGCATTGCACAGCTTTTGTAGGCCTGTCGTGGCACAAGAACATGTAACAGTGTGGCTCTGAAAGACTCAGAAAAACAGACAGAGGTTATTAGTAGAAAACACGGTGGGCTGGGATCGAGGGGTCGCCCCTGTTTGTGCTCTGCATTCTGAGTTTCAGTGCAACGAAGACCGAGGAAGGATTTCCCATTAACCTCTCGCAACAGAGACTTAAAGGAAGAAATAAGTTGGTTTGACAAAGAAAAAAGAATCGCAACGGTCACACTGCCTGTCTGAGCCTTCTGACTGAGAGGCATGGCTGTGATGGCTGCATTTAGTTGGTGACAAGGAGAGTTCTCCTGCTCAGCTTTTTATTTTTTTTGAAAGGTGCTTACGGCCCTGGGCGGTTGGGCTCAGTGGATAGAGTGCCTGCCTGTGGACTGAAGGGTTCTGGGTTTGATTCCGGTCAAGGGCACATGCCTCGGTTGTGGCTCGAACCCCAGTAGGGGGCGTGCAGGAGGCAGCCAATCAATGGTTCTCTCTTATCACTGATATTTCTATCTCTCTCTCCCTCTCCTTCCTCTCTGAAATAATAAATAAATAAAGAAATATCCTATTTAATAAAGAGGGAATATGCAAATTGACTGTCACGCCATAAAAAAGATGGCAACGCCCAGTCCCCTCAGCCCACAGTCCTTTCAGCCCAGCTGGGCAGGGGAGGGAGGGCGGCAGGTGCACAGAGTAGCTGGACCTACCTTCAGCCCCCTAGCCTCCCAGGGCGGGCCCGAGGCACAGGCAACTCTCGGATGGCGGCTGCCCAGCTGCCCAGGGCCACCCAACGCTCAGGTAACCAGGGGGGCCGAGGCTTGCGCTGCTGGCAGTGGCAGCAGCAGAGGTGTGATAGGGACGTCGCCTTCCCCTGATCGCCGGGTCACCTCCCACCCCTGAGGGCTCCCAGACTGTGAGAGGGGGCAGGCCGGGCTGAGGGACCCCCCCCCTTCCAGTGCATAAATTTTCATGCACCGGGCCTCTAATATATATATATATATGAAAAGTGCTTACTATTTCTTAATTCCCAAGGTACTTCCTGGTCCCTCTCCACAGTTGGTTCAGGAATTCCAGGTGTTCCCCACTGGTGGTTTCCAAGGAGAGAGACACATTTCGGAGTCTTAGGCTCCACCCAAGGAGCGAGCCTGTGCAGCAGAGTCTGACTCTGGGAGGAGTTACAATGTTCCCATCCCATTAATGGGGACTGTGTGCAGGGATAAGTGAGATTGCCTCCATTATTCAAGGCGCTCCGTGTGCCGGTAGCAACAATTACCAAGACGCATAAATACAACAAAGTTAATTAAAATGTTAGCTGATATAAATAACCTAAGGTTATTGAACACTGTTCCATTTTAAATTAATAAATACGCAAAGGTAATGTTTATAATTAAAGCTATAATTTATCTTCATGCTCTGTTTGTTTAATAGCAGTGGTAATATAACGCTACATGCAGAAATGTAGTAATAGATTTGTTTAGCACTGACATTATAAACAAATGTCTCAGTCTATTTATTCTAAGTTATGATACAGATTCCTTTCACATGCATCTGATGGCCTTTAAACCATTTAAAATGAACTGCATTAACGTAATCTAATCTTGATACTGAACATAACATTTCAGTTTGAATTATCCTGAATCCATGATCCATTTTATTACTCACAAAGCACTTTATACATTTATGATAATGGCAAACCTTGCTCTGTTATTTAAATCCCATTTCAAAAGGGAATATGTGTTTCTTTTTTAAAAAAATAAAAATATAAAAATAAAACCCCTCACATTTGGGGCAGTAAAGTACAAATAAGGAAAAGCCGATGCCCAGCCAGCCCTTTAACAGAGCAAACAATTCCGATTTTTATGACATTAGCAAATAATAAAGGGAAGGACTGACATTTACAGTTGATGAAATTTTATGTTAGAACAGATGATGAAAATGGAACAGAAATCACACGGAAAACTGTGTCCAGGAGGTTCAGCCATGCCGAGGCACCCTCTACCTGGGGACTGTCTTCAGGGACACTTCTCACTTTGACCTTTATTCGACCTTGGAAAGGTTCCAGACCTACCCCAGGTGTGAGGCTTGCTCAGACAGCAGAGCATGGCCACACCTTTTGAACCCCCTTCCTTTAGCTTCATTCTCTGTGCTCCCCACTCTCTCCCCCTCCCTTTCATTCACATCTCTTGGACTCAAGGGAACACTCCCTCTCCACCCTTTAATTTAAATTATAATAAACAGCCAGCCTGCTCTTTCCCCTGGTTGCATGAAGTATAGAGGAAATAAGAGGATTTTGTCTTCTTCCTCCTGTACTTCTAGCTTTTTCCTCTTAACATAGCTGCTGGTTTCTCTCCCTCCTTAATCCCCTTTAAAATAAATGTTTCTTCTGGGTTTATTTGCAGTCCTCGCAAGAAGTTTCACTTTATTTTAGTAAGAATATTTCATCGGGTGTCTTAGAAACGGTTGCCCCTTAAATCAAATAAACAGAAAAAAAATAATTTTTAAAAAGGCATTTTTTCCCCCTTGTTCTTTCTTTTGAAGGAGGTAAACCATGTAGCAGGCCTATTTTTGGACAAAGAATGGGCCAGAGAAGATTTTTAAGGTTTTTTTTTTTTTAATTCTAAACAGATTACACACTTTGGAAAAATCCTAAAAGGATTTTGATACTGGAACCTCTGAAAATCAGAAAGGTTTAGATTTAGGATTATAAACTATCCCCCTCCCCTCCCCACCCCCCCCACCCCCCAAAAATCCTCCTGTGAGCAAATACCACATTTTAAGAGACAAGTGTCTTTGTATTTGTAGTTGCCGCTCAGGCTGGTTCTCCGTGTTACATGAAGTATCAATAAAATGGGGGGACTGTGGGGCTCAGGGGGAACCTGTGGCACTGGGGCTGCGGGCCTGGCCTGCTGTCAGAGGCCCGCAGGCCCCTCGATGGCTGGAGGGCGGGGGGGGGGGGGGGCGGAGGCTGAAATTGTTGCCTGCTCTGGGGTACAGGCCCCAAGCAAGCTCTGAGGGTTGGGCCAGAAGAAGCTATGACAAAGACAGAAAAGATGATAAAACCTCCACCTCCCTCTCTCCCTGCTGCCTTCTCAGATGTCCTTTACATTCAGACCTTCCCAAATGCATCTTAAATTTACTATTATTACTAGAGGCACGGTGCACAGATTTGTGCACCGGTGGGGGGGGGGGGTCCCTCGGCCTGGCCAGAAGGGATCGGGCTGAAACCAGCTCTCTGACATCCCCTGAGGGGTCCCAGATTGCGAGAGGGTGCCGGCCAGGCCAGGGGACCCCATCCATGCATGTTCAGGGCCGGGGAGGGGCCACGGGAGGGCTCCAGGGCTTGTCCGGCCCATCTTGCCCAGTCCCAATCAGCCAGACCCCAGCAGCAAGCTAAACTACCAGTCAGAGTGCCTGCCCCCGGGTGGTCAGCGCGTGTCAGAGTGACTGGTCGAATGAACAGTTGGACACTTAAGCATATTAGGCTTTTATTATATAGGATTGTTATTTTAAATGCTTTCAGAGAGGGAGAGGGAGAGAAAGATAGAAACGTCAGTAATGAGAACCCTGGATCGGCCGCCTCCTGCACGCCCCCCACTGGGGATGGAGCCCACACCCCGGCATGTGCCCTGACCGGGAATCAAACCCTGACCTCCTCGTTCATAGGTCGATGCTCAACCACTGAGCCACGCCGGCCGGGCCCAAGTGCACCTTAGTTTTGATCCTTTCCCGTTGAGGTTCTGTGAAGGAGGAATGGGTTGATGGGCTTTAGGACATGCTGCCCCCAGATATGGCCTCTTGGCACGCCAAGTAGTTTAAGCTGAAGTGGTTTGAGAAATTGTCTCCGAACAAGAAAGAGTCCTCCACCCAGCACTGGCCATTTTATTCTGAACGACGCCACCCAGGAGAAGGGGAAGCTAATGATCCATAGTCCAACTCCCCGGTTCCAGAGGCTGGCTCAGGGTTTAGGGGGAACAGGTGTGCGGAGGGCTGAGGGCCTGGAGCGTGGCCATTCATGGTAACAGGTGTCAGCACTGTATCTTCCTGGACAGGGAACCCTTCCCTCTGAAAGGGCTCCGGAGTGCAAGTTCCGGTGGTGTCCCGTCCCTGGGTTCCGTGGGGGTGGGGGTTGGGGTTGGGGTGAGACTTTGGTTCCGGGCTGCTGCAGCTCCAAGTTCTCTCCTCTGGGCATGCGTGGGCATGCGGGGGTTTTGGTCTTTTGCCTCTGAAAAGCAAGCAAGCACTGCGCTGCACGGGACAGGGTCTCCAGGTAGGAACTGGCAGGGGCAGGAGGACTTTCTGGCCTCCCCCGGAGGCAGGTCAGGTGGGAGGTGCCCTCCCTGTGGTGGGAAGAAAGGAGGGGCGTTATCTCCAAAGACGGTGGGGGGGGGGGGGGCACTGAGGGGCCTGCAGGAGGGGCCCGGCTAACCTTCCCCAGGTCCCTACTCTTCCCAACGCCCCTTGTTGTCTTACCCCACTTTCCTATGACTCTCCACTCTTCATCCAACTTAGTACAGAAGCCCTCCAGCTTCATTCTTTCTTCAGGTCTTGTTTTTCTACCGGAAGCTCCGGAGTCACATCAAACTAACATTATTCAATTACATTGGGATGCTTTTTCTCTTGTTAATCTGTCTTTTGTTACAGGGGCCCCAGCTGAGGACGTGGAAGAACAGAGGAAAAGGCAAGATGGGTAAGTGACATGAAATTTAAATATCTACAGCTCACTCTGCCCTAAGGTTGCCCCTTTTCATGAACTTCTGTAGTGGTTCTCCGTGGGGTGATTTGCTCCTTAAGGCCAGGGGATGTTTGGTAACGTCCGAAGATGTTTTTGAGGTTGCTAGACATCCTACTATCTTCGTAAGGAATGTTCACACCTGTAGAGAATTGTTAAGCGCTCGTTTGAGCCAAATTGACGACCGCTGCCGAGAAGCGAGACCTCAGTGGACTGCAAAAATGCTCCAGAAAACCGTGGTTTTGCAGCCTATTTGATGCATCACAGTCAAAGGAGGAGACGGGGACACGTGAGATTCATTGGCGGCAGATTATGGAGGAGGGAGAACTGAAAGCCGGACAAACTCTGAGATCGGATAAAGAATAAGTGAAGAGAAAAACGCTTCTTTACGTTGGTTGGGTACAGGATGGTTAACAATGAACATTTACAGCACATGGGGATGGTATTCAGGGAACAGGATAATAATAAGGGCAGATAGTGTAGTCCCATGCTCTGGCGTGGTAGGCATACCCTGAGGGGCCCGGAAAAAGGAGATTACTCTGACATTCCAAAGGTATCTTAACGTAGATGCAAAAAGACAATAGACTCATTTAGGGTCAAGGTTGACCTTAGTCAAGGGAGGTAAGACCTGGGATGTGACTACCTGCCATCAAACCATCCGAGGTGGTTACTTTCAGGCTCTGAGTTTGTAAGGCTGCCACACGGGCCTCCCTTAAGCTTGCCAGGTTTAGAATGTGGCCTCTTTTTCACGCACATACAATGCATAGGCCATTCCCCACAAACCAAGAAGTATCCACCCTAGAATGTCAATAATGCCCATCTCTATGTGCTGTAATTGTTAATAACCTGCTGGAGAATTTAGCAATCACTTTAAAAAATATGATCGTAGTCTGGCCAGCATAGCTCAGTGGTTGAGTGTTGACCTATGAACCAGGAGGTCCCAGTTCAATTCCTGGTCACGGCACATTCCTGGGTTGTGGGCTGGATCCCCAGTAGGGGGTGTGCAGGAGGCAGCCGATCCATGATTCTCATCATTGATGTTTCTATCTTTCTCTCCCTTTCCCTTCCTCTCTGAAATCAATACAAATATATTTTAAAAATATGATCATATACTTTTCCAACTAAATCCTTACCCTCACTTTAATTCTCAATAGAATTCACATCAGCACTAAAGTGGACAACAAGCCATAGATAGGAACAACAAACATATTGAAGAATCCCTGCCTTTGGGGGGTTCTGTTCTGATGGGAGAGGTGGGCATATGGGGTGGTGCAAGTGACTGTTGCTACAGGGGAGGGTGTGGGCCTCTGGCTTCTCGCCTGCCTGCATATGATGTGGAGAAAAAGGGCAGAGAGATCGAAGAGAGGGAGCAAACCCACGTAGTTACTTAAGCTCAGTGCGAAATAAATATGGCGGAGCACCATGGGAAACAAATGGGATAAATGTTCAGGGGGAAGCCGGCCAGGGGAAGGAAGTGAGGGGCACAGACAGGCCAGCGAGGTGCAGCCTTTCCTATGGAACCATCTCCACCCCCCCCCCCGCCCCCCCCTCCCCCCGCCCCGTAAGGGGATCTCTGATCCAGCCCACTCCTTGGATCCTGTTTTCTAAAAGCACTGCCCATTGCCTTGAAAAAAAAGCTCTCTCTCCTCTGGCAGCCCGGGAGACAAAGAGCCATGCTTTGCGAAATCCATAAAACAAAAGATTCCAACAGTGTCAGGCCTCTTTAAACAATCACTTGTGCTATGAGGCAAAACAACTGAGACATGGGGATCCGCACTGCGGTGGAATTTTTCATGTTGATTGCAATAACACCATCAGAGCCACGTACGTTCTGTGTAAAATCAATGTCTGCCTGTTGGAGGAGAGTGGGGGTGTGGGGGGGGGCAGGGGGGGAGGGAGAGGCCTGGGGATTTTATCTTGTAAGTCAGCTTTGCAGATAATCGCATGCCTCAGGCCTGGAAAGAAAAAAAAAAGATGGTGGATCAATGGTCGGGAACTTGCACTGGGCTCATTTGTGACATGACGGGGCCAGTGTTGGCTGGGAGTGTCGGGGTGTGGGAGAGAGGTGGGGTGGGCGGATTCCGAATTGGAGTGGCCTGGTGAGGCCTTGGCATTCCCCGCAAGGTAACTGGAAGGGTCACTTCAGGAGGGTTCAGATAGTTGCAAGGTCTTCGTGTGCTGATCAAGGGTGTGTGCCGCTTCCTTTGTTTCATACAAGAGGGAAATACACTGGCTTTAGGGTGGAGCAGTGGGTTGAATTGTGAGTTTAACTTGGTATCCAGACTCCTTATTTTTGGCCCATGGGGTTTCTACAGCTTTTCTTTTTTTAAATTGAATGTATTGGGTTGACATCTATAATAATGAAAATGTAATATGCTAATTAGACCGGACAGCCGAACGACCTTCCGGACGTCCTTCCGGAAGAAGCTGGGGCTGTGAGGGCTGAGCCCCTTGCAGGAATTTTGTGCATCGGGCCTCTAGTTGGTTAATAAAATGATAGAGCTCTTCTTTATTGGTAGGGATGTTTAGGGGAGAAGATGGAAGGAAGGAAGGAAGGAAGGAAGGAAGGGAGGAAGGGAGGAAGTCAGGGCATTTCTTCATTTGTGGATTAGGTTTCTGTAGGAGAGAAACCCACCTTCCCCATTTTCCAACCGAAGTGATCTCAATTCCCTTCACTGATGGAGGGAGAGGGAGTAATTTGCCTCCTTCCTTTTTTTTTTTTTTTTTTGACACTGAGAGGATTAAATGAGTTATTTCACATAAAGTGCTTACTCTACTCGATAAGAATTTCAGCTACTGTGTTTTCATCATCCCCCCCCCCCCCCCCCCCCCCCCCCCGCATCCTCCCCACAGACACAAAAACCAACAGAGACTCAGACAGCTCTGCCCTTGATGTTGCTGGGGATAAAGATCCAAGTCATACAGAGTCAGGAGGAGGTCGGGGGAGGGGAAGGCAGAGAAAACCTGCTCCTGGTGCTCACCCATCTCTCTCTGCCTCTGGGGTGCGTGCCTCAAGGTCACCGCCATGGTCTTGGGCCAGCACCTCCCCTTTGGAGACCTCCCCCCACCCTTCTCTTCCCTTGGAATTCCTCTGTCCTATGAACCCTTTCTCTCTGGAACTCGATGCTTTCTCCAGCCTGTCTTCTTCTTCCTGTGCAGTGGACTGTGGAGTTCCCGTCATCATCTCGGGGAATTTGAAAAAGACATTCAACACACTCGCGGTCCTGATTGGGTCTGTGCTCGGCCCCACCTAGAAGGATGTGCTCGGCCTGCTAGCGTGGTATTGTCCTTCAGATGGACTGCACAGACCCCGTGAGTGAACCTGATGCCAGGAGACACCCCGAGAGTGGGCCGGAACGCCGAGGCGCGGTGCCGGAGGGCGGGTGCAGAGTGCCTTCCTCCCAGATGAGGGTCCGGAGCTCACTAACTGGAGGCCTCGCCCTGCCTGGCTGTTTTAACTCACGCCGGTAGCTCTCTTCTCTAAAACAATGATATCGTGTGTGTGTGTGTGTGTGTGTGTGTGTGTGTGTATTTATTTATTTAAATCCTCCCCCAAGGATATTGTTCCCATTGATTTTCAGAGAGAGTGGAAGTGAGGGGGAGAGACACAGAGAGAGAAACATCGATGTGAGAGAGACACACTGATTGATTGCCTCCCAAACGCACCCCGCCCTGGGCCTGGGACCAAACCGGCAATGGAAGTCCATGCCCTTGACCGGATGAACCCATGACCCTTCGGTCCGTGGGCCAGTGCTCTAACCACTGAGCCCCTGGCCAGGGCTGGCATCGCATTCACATGCTATTTGGCATTCCTCCTCGCTGACTGGTCGCTCCCCACCTACACTGGGAGCTCCTTGAGCACCGTGGCTGCTTGGCACGCCCCTCTCTGGCCCACAGGGCGCCCAGCACAGTGCCTGGCTCCCCGCGGGCTGGCACAGGACGCAGGCTGCTGTGGGAAGGCCCCTCGCCGCCTGCAATGTAGTTGTTAGTGATTTAGTTTGAGGCCGTGTTTCCACCTCGTTAAATCTTTTCTTCTTTCTTGAGGCCCGAGACCCCGTTCGCGCTGATCTATCCTGCTCTGCCGTGCTCAGCACCATCTTTCTCTCCGAGCCCCTAATTTAATGATTGGAAAGCCCCGCTCTGAAGCCGTTTCATTTCCAAACGAGGCCATTTACCATCTCTGAGACCAGGCCTCGCGGTGCCCCCTCCGAAGCCAGATTTTCTTTATTTTTTTTTAAAGACTAATCACCGCTAAACACTTTTGTCTGCGGAGAGAAATTCTGTAGGCCAGCGGTTCTCAACCTGTGGGTCGAGACCCCTTTGGCGGTCGAACGACCCTTTCACAGGGGTCGCCTAAGGCCATCCTGCATATCAGATATTTACATGACGATTCATAACAGTAGCAACATGACAGTGATGAAGTAGCAACGAAAATAATTTTATGGTTGGGTCACAACATGAGGAACTGTATTAAAGGGCCAGAAGGTCGAGAACCATTGCAGGCATTGGGCCCGGAGAGAAAGGGCAGACAACTTGGGGGAGCGGCGTCCATTGCACGGAATTTCATTCCAAGTCCCTTGTCAAGTAACTCACGCTCTTATAAAGCAGCAGTTCTGAAGTTTTGGGCATCAAGGATCCATTTGAGAATCTGGTAACACCTACAGATTCTCTTTCCAGAACACACACACACTCACACACACTCACACACACACAACTTTCCATATAACTTCGGGGCTCATGAACCCCATAAGGACAGCTGACTCCTTTAGCCCTTTGCTAAGAGCCCCTGCTCAAAGGTGAATACGAATGTGGACTGGACACACGGCCGGTCTCCTCTCTCCAGTCGGGAAGGTTACGTTAGGCGTCTGTCTGCCTCTGAACTGGAACTCCATCTACTTCAGCTTCTCTCTTCAGTGGGACAGGGTAGGATCTGAGTCAGGGAGGAGCTGGGAGTAGGTGCCTTGTTCTTCCCCTCAGTGACCTTGACAGGGTTTGGCCCAGTGCAGTGGTTCTCAACCTTGGCTTACACATTAGAATCACCTGGGAATCTTCTTAAAATCCCGATTTCTGGGCCTCATCCTCCGGAAATTCTGTTTCTTTGTGATGGGGTGGGGCCACAACATTAGTAACAAAGAAACAGAATTTCTGGAGGAGGAGGCCCAGAAATCAGGATTTTAAAAAGATTCCCAGGTGATTCTAATGTGCAGCCAAGGTTGAGAACCACTGCTCTAGAGGATACCTACCCGTGTCCCCTGGGATCATTGAGACCCTCACACGGGTGAGGGTCCACATGCGTGGCTGAGGCATTCTGGGTGCAAAACTTAAGAAAGCGCCAGAAAAGCTCAGAATTAAGTAACATATGCAGTATTTTAAAAATGAAAATGAATGCAAATAATCTACGAGGATCAATATATCAGAATTCAAAAAAGAACAAAAAAGAACAGGAGCCCTAGCTGGTTTGGCTCAGTGAATAGAGCGTCAGCCTGCAGACAGAAGGGTCCCAGGATCATCCGGTCAAGGGCACATGCCTGGGTGGCGGGCTCAGTCCCCAGTGTGGGGCGCGCAAGAGGCAATCAATCAATGATTCTCTCTCATCATTGATATTTCTATCTCCCTCTCCCTCTCCCTCCTCTCTGCAATCTATAAAAATAAATAATTGGTTTTTTTTAATTAAAAAAAAAAAAGAACAGGATCCTTATCACTTCTTTTTCCTTTGCCTCAGGCTCCGACACAGCCCTCATAGCACTGTTACTTCGCCTAAAGGTTGGGTGGCTAAACAGCATTTGGACATGGCTTATCTAATCCACCTTGTACCTGGGCCTTAAACTGGTCTGGAGCAGGTGGCTGTCCAGCCTCTCCTGGAACACCATGAGGGAGGAATGACACTCCTCAGGAGGCAGCGGGGTTCTGTGACAGGCCTCCCCGTATTCCATGCCTCTGGGCTTTACTTCCTCAAGCAGAGGCGCCCATTTTTCTTAGCTGTTTTCCGTAGGACATGGTATCCAGCTAAGCAGTGGTCCCGTTGGCTAGTTCCATCCTAAAGGCGGACCCTAGCACACCACCCACTTGTGTTGTGATCTGGGGAGACTCAGGAGAGATTTGTGGGGGAAGCAACAACAAGGTGTGCCTTCTCCTTCCTTGCAAAGCTGAGAAGCTGGCTCAGCGGCCCTAGCCAACCTGCTCAGTGGTTGGAACGTCAGCCCGTGGACCAAAGGGTTGCGGGTTTGATTCCCAGTTAAAGGCAGGTACCGTGGTTGCAGGTTTGATGCCCAGCCCTGGTCGGGGTGTGAGCGGGAGGCAACCAATCAGTGTCTTTCACATCAAAGTTTCTCTCTCTCCTTCTTTCTGCCCCTTCCTCTCATCCCTCCCTCCCATTCAATCTCTAAAGTTCAATGGTAAAAAAAATATCCCTGGGGGAGGATTAAAAAAAAAAAGCTGGAATAGCAAGAGCAAAGCCAGGTCTTCAAGATGGTGCGGCTTCCACGCTTCCCCCCACGTGCCTGCTGCCGCACCCAGGCAGCCGCACACAGGTCATTGCCGTCCACAGCGAGTGTGAGCGATGATTCTCGGGGACGCTGCCTGGTGATTTGTTGCAATAGAAATAATGGTGATTTACGGGGGCTCTGCGGGCGATGGATCCTAACAGTAGATCATGATAATTATGAAACCAGCCGAGAGCTGTGTTCCCTTGTAATTCGATGGTAACAGGGCCGCTGAGGCCGCCGAACATCACAGCCTGTGGGCTGGGGGCTGGATCGGGCTCCAGGCGGGCGCTTCGGTCTGCGTGTCCCTCAGCAGCTCAGCTCTGATCATCGTCCGGGTGGTGGTGGCATGCCGGGGTGATGGCAGGTGACCGGGAGATTTTTTATTCTGGTGGCAAATTAAAACTCCAGAGGCTGTCCTTCCGGGGCCAGGGGGATGGGCAGGGGAACGCTGACGGTGTGGGGAGGTCCAGCTGGTGACGGAACCCAGACCCCTCGCCTCCCCTCTCGGGCGGGGCGCCCCCTCCCTGCCTCCGGCCTGGGCTGTGTCACGCGGACGGAGTCACGGTGTTTATTAATTTCTCTGATTTACACAGAAGAACATTTTCCTCCCTCCCCTCCCCTCAAAGAACACCAGGCACCTGGCATTTGGACGCGGGTTTAAGCAACTCCGTCAAAATGTTCTTAATGTAGAGCAGTTGTTTTCTAACCTGAACGCAAACATGTTTGATCCTTGGGCTCTGGGTGACTCTAAAGGAAAACCATGTACAGACGAGAATGCAGAGAAGATGCGTTTTATAAAACGCGAAGGGAACTAGCACTCTTCACCGCAGGGCTTCTTGGAGGCTGGGATGTGGGGACGGTGAGCATGGCAGGAAAGGCCGTGACCCCCAGCGCGCCCCGCCTGCCGTCCGTCCCACCTCCGGGTGGTGGACTATGGACGGCCATCCATCTCCTCGGGTTCTCTCATCAAGAAGGACAGCCCACTTCCCTCCCCTGGGGTCGGACAGTAGAATATGGCAGGCGTGACTCTCCGTCATTTCGGGCTGGACCTTAGGAGATGGAAAGTTTCCATCTTTTCCATGTGGAACACTCCTTGAAACTTGGCCATTTTACTGTCGAACCTCAGGCTGCCCCATGGAGAGCCCCCAACCCGGCCAGGGTGGCTCAGTGGCTGAGCGTCGACCTATGAACCAGGAGGTCACAGTTCGATTCCTGGTCAGGGCACATGCCCAGGTTGTGGGCTCCATCCCCAGTAGGGGACGTGCAGGAGGCAGCCGGTCCATGATTCTCTCTCATCATTGATGTTTCTATCTCTCTCTCCCGTTCCCTTCTGCTCAAAATAATAATAATAATAATAATAAATAAATAAATTAAATTAAATAAGTAAATTAAAAAGAGATAGAGAATGATTCTGAGGCTGAAGGAGAATCTGCGATTGGCTACTTCTGTCTGCCCTGAGCATGGTAGCACAGATGGTGTGTGTTTACATTCCCGACTTCCTCCCCATCTGATGTCAACCGTGTCTCCCAGGATCTACTAAGAACCTGGGGGATAAAAAAAAGGGGGGGGGGCATGAAGTCTAGTGGTGGTTGTTACGAGAGCCACCACTCATCTAAGAGATGTCTTCATCGCTGCCAGGGTGCCCTGGGCAGACTCTGCCACCCTCCTGCCTTTCTCCTCCACCCGCGGGAGCCGCCGACCCAGTTGCTGGCTACTGAGATCCTGCGTGTCAGCCCCCGATGCCGACCCTCGCTGAGCCTTAGCAGCAGAACAATGCAGACACCAGGGCCAGAGACACAAGAGCTGTCAGGCAGCGTCCACATAGAACCCTCAAGTGGAGCCTTCGTCAACGAATAAATAACTCCTCGAGCAATCATTTGTTTGCAAGCTGTTAATTAGCAGCATAATTAATTTCTGCAGATTATAAATAACGAAGCACAGAGTGGCATTCCCTGTAGAGCCCATGAAAAATTACCTAAGTCATCTTAGGAACCCAAAATAGTTCACCATGTGACAGGCTCACATGGGCTCTGGAATCGGGTTGGCCCTACTTTTCTTTCTCTTTCCTGTGGGTTAAAAAGGGAAAGGAAGAAAGAAAAAAAAATCCCCAGAAAACTCAGCAACTATGAGCTTGTATCTGAAGTTAGAAATGTATTGGTAAAAAGCAGTTGCATTAATCACCCCGTTCTCTCTTATGCCTGGCATGTCAAGAAGGAAAAAAAAAATCTGTTTATCTCGTCTTCAAACCAACAGCGGTATAAGTAGATTATTCCCAACAGAAAGATTCTCCCTATTACTCTCATCTCACCGCAATCATTCACTACTCTAAATGAGCAGTTATTTAAAAATGTTAAGAAGTGATGCTAATTAACTCAGGAAAACCCTGCCAAGTGTTTAATTTTCAGAAAATAAAATAAAGATAGGGAAGGCCTCTCCCCCTTGCCACCCAAAGCCATTGTTTCCCATCCCCTCTCTTGCTCTGGGGGCCTCCCTAGTCTTAGGATCTGGACTGCGGGGTGCTGGGGAGTGGTAGGAATGGATCTCTATATTCAGAAAGTGGAGGGTAAGAGTTTTCTTGAAGTTTGAGGAGAAAGAGCCTTAACTTTATCTATAACCTGTGATCTTTGCCAAAGGATTTAAGTGACCTACCAAAACAACAACAAAGATGAAATGAATCTAAGAAAGACCAAAGTGGTTGGATGCTGGAAAGAAACTGATGTAAGAGGAATGAGATACAGATTCCAATAATAAAAGTGCATCTGGCATCATTTAGCTCTGAGCTTCCCAGTAGCCAAGGTGAGAAGGGCAACATGGTGCCAAAGAGTTGTGTTGCCTGAAAGGAGGGAGGGTGGAGAGCCAGGGAGCATGGCCTGTCAGCAGTGTAATTGGTGGGGAAGGCCTGGGCTCTAGAACCAGGCAAACACGGGTTCAAGTTGACCTCTTTATATACAGACGTGGCAATCTGAGCAAGCTATTTAACTTCCCCGTGTCCCAGGATACTTTATTCATTAAAAAGGCCGTCTTTATTTCAAAATGTATATTTTGAAATAATTTTAGACCCACACAAAGTTGTACGAATAGTACAGGGTTCTCTCCCATTCTTCCCCCAAAGATAAAGTCTTAGATTCAAAAGGACATTATCGATACTAGGACATCGACATTCTTCAGTGCTACCAACCAACCAATAGGCCAAGTTTAGATTTCACCAGTCCCAGGTTTGACTTTTTGTTATAGCAAAATAATATTAATAACAACAACAATAATAATACCTAGCAACAAGGCTTTTAATATATATATATATATATATATATATATATATATATGTTTTTATTGATTTCAGAGCGAAAGGGAGAGGAAGAGA
This sequence comes from Myotis yumanensis, assembly GCF_028538775.1. Classification (NCBI taxonomy): domain Eukaryota; kingdom Metazoa; phylum Chordata; class Mammalia; order Chiroptera; family Vespertilionidae; genus Myotis; species Myotis yumanensis. The sequence continues at coordinate 37,316,530 of NW_027223769.1, forward strand.
GAGAGAAACATCAATGATGAGCAAGAATCATCGATCAGCTGCCTCCTGCATGCTCCCTACCGGGGGTCAACCCCACAACCCAGGCACGTGCCCTTGACTAGAATCAAACCCAGGACCCTTCAGTCTGCAGGCCGACGCTCTATCCACTGAGCCAAACCGGCGAGGGCCTAGCCACAAGGTTTTTGTAAGGACTACATGGTATAACTCACATGACTCACTTTACATGATTGGCCACGTAATATTCACTCTGCAATGCAAGCCACCCTCTTCCTCCTCATTCGTATCTGAGTTAATGAGAAGATCTCTAGCCACAGCAGCTACATGATGTCTCCTAGACACTAAATGTGTCTCGTCTTTTTTCATCAGCCCACACTTCCAGCGTAAAGAGCAATATTGAGGCAGGTATGATGGGTTAGACTAGAAAGAGGGCCCGTTCAACGGTGAGGAAATGCAGGCTGGCCTCGGGGTTCTGGTGATAAAACGGAAGGAATGGAAGCATCTTCATTTCTGTTTCAGGCAGCGGTTTATTTTCTGCTTCCCCAGCCACCCAGAAAGTAAGAGCTCTTTTCTCATCCCTCTGATATAAAAAGAGCAAAATGTCTAATTATAGATCGTTCTTTTCAAAGACCCGAGCCGATGCTGCGGAGGGAGCGGGCATGAGTGTGCAGTTTTATTGTCGTTGCTTCGTGCCTGAGTTTGAACGTTTCTGCAGACCTGGATGCGATTCTATTCAATTCCATTTGACATAGCTAAGCTCTTAGGATATGAGCACATTTCGCCGTGCTTGCTGGGCACTGCAGAAAACAGGAGGAGGAAGAGAGATGACTTTTGTCTCCAAGGAGCTTATAATCGAGGGAGGATGGACACACACGCCGATATTATTTCCCATGGAATTTATGTATTGCCAGCTCTTTTCTTTATCTCTTTAGTAATACTCTCCCAGGCACAGAAAAGTGAGTGTAAAAGGAATATCTGTTCTAGAAGGCATTGTCCTGAAGCTTCTAATATTTTTGGAGGAAAAATTCTTTATTCATCTACTAGATCTTTCTTGAACACATACTATGTGCTAAGCAATTTTTGATGTGTTGCGAGTTCTGCAGCGAACAAGGTAGATTCTCTTCCCGCTCTACTGGAGCTTATCTTCCAATAAAAGGGAAATATGGAAAGTCGTGTCCCAAATGAAGAAAGCAGGTTGAAGAGCAACCGATGAAGCTTAGGGTGCCACCAGCAGGTAGAACTGGCAGCAGTAGAAGCCTTTGGGTTCTCCTCTTACTTTTCCTCACCCCCATTATGTGACAACAGACCCCCTCCCTCCTTCTCACCGAAGGACTGATCGTCTCAGCCAACACTTCCTTTTGAGGAGCGTAACGTGGCCAACAGGAAGTCTCAACTTTATCTTCAGTGGAACACTCGTGTCCTCCGTAGAGGAAGATTTTGTCCTCTGGAGTATCAAGACAGCACCAATCAATCACAAATCAAATCAGATCAAATAATGGCATCAGAGAAGTCCTGTAGGCCCACTGGCTGAGTTGGACCAGCTGGAGAGCGTCCTCCTGCTCTGGGTCTCCCTCGAAATTGGCAGCCTGTGGGTTACTTAATAATGACTTCTGGTATCTTCCGCTAATTGGATAGAGAAAAATTGCATTAGACAGATCGATATCTGCATGCTAGGTGCCAGAGGCTGTATTGATTTGCTCCACCAGGAAGACTACATCTGGACTAGTAGCTGCCATTGAAGTCAGCACCTACTTAAGCTTAGAATAATCCACTGTAATTCTCCAAGACCCATCTATCTCCTGTGCACATTAAACAGGCAAACTAACTAAGATCTCGATAGGGTTGATCTTCCAAGCCCTGGTCGGTGGCATTAATCTTCGCATTCCTACAGGGATTAGCATTGTTTCTGGTTTACTGTGTTTGTATGGAGGAGAGCTCCAGGAGCTCCCCTTTGATCCTTGTCTCCTAAACCCCTCACTCCACAGCTGTTCTGAGAGGACCTTTTCCTCCTGTGAGCTCAGGAACTGGGGAGATTACCAAGATGGGTCCATGTAGCCACCGAACCCACTGTCAGATGGCTCCGGCCTAAACTCTGCTAATCAGCCCCACCCTGGCCTCGGTTCACAGTTCTATTGTGAGGTCCCAGGAATTGGTGATAATTCAGAATAATTCAGTCCAGTGATACCACACAGATCTGTGTGTCTCCCCTTCCCCACTGCACGGTTACCATGGCAAAGGGCCATTATATTCCTGTGAGAAGACGAGGAGGGAGCTTTGCAACTCATACCTGTGATGAGATTGTGGGCTCCCTCCTCAAGGGCGCTTTCTTTTCTTTTTCCCCCAAGGGATTCTGGGTCAGTTCTGAAATCTAGTTCCCAGTATCGGGCAAGAACCATGATTCTCTGCCATGTTGACACAAGTCACGCTTCCATGGACCAGGTCTAGAGTTCTTCAACGAAGCAGGCCGCGTTGGCCCTTCGTGAGCTGTCAAGAACCCCATGACAGAGTTCCCTATGTATCTGAGAGATAAATGTGGGCATTGCAGATGGAAGGCCCCGCCTCCGAAGTTACTCAGGGTTCATAGTTCTCTTCGTTGAACCAGTTACAGGGACAGCCTCGGTTCCAGGGAATGGGGCGGACAGGTGGGTAAGTGAAAGGGTTTATGACCATCTCACCATTCCAATTCACTTCCTAGCTTTTCATTTCTTGTGCTTTGTAATAGTCTATAGCAGCAGCCACTTAGGCCTCCAACGCTTTACAAGAGTTCCATCTTCCAGTGCCAACCGGATCTGCATTGATTTAAAACTCAACCAGATCCGCATCGATCTCATATTCCCATTTTCTTGAAGATTGATCGCCTATAATCACTTACTGTATTACTTAAGGCCCTTAATTGCAGACAAAATAATACACTCTAACTAGGTTAAGCAGAAACGGATTTATTATAGGTCTTTAAGTCACTTAACAAGGATTTCCAGGAGGGCCGAAGGAACAAAATAGACTGCTACAAAGCCAGGAGCCAAGGAGCCCAGGGGGAAACCCAGTCACACAGTGGCTGCCTCTAGCGGAAACCTTGATGCAGCCAACACTTGACACTCAGAGCCTAGGGATCAGATACTAGAACCAGAATCACACCTTCCGCAGAAGAACTCGACACCTTCTCCAGCGACTCCGCAGGAGGACTTTACCACTGTGGCCTCAGAGATCTCACTTCCGCTTTCTAATTAAGTACCTATGGGACTCTCGCTGCAAAGGTATCTTAGACACACACTCTTGTTGCAAACCCAGCCTCTAACGCAGGGTTTGCAACTTGAACGCCATGGATATTTGAGACCCGGTGCTTTGTTTGGGCATGGGGACCATGTGCATTGTAGGATATTTAGCAGCATCCCTGGCCTCTAGCCACTAGATGCCAGAATGCACCTCCTCATTCCACCCCTGATTGTGACCATCAGAAATGTTTCCAGTCACTGTCTCATGTCCCTGGGGGAGGGGAGGGGAAACCTTGCCTCCTATGGAGAAGTACCCCTCTAGGGTAATGAAGGCCTGAGAGGAGGGGGTGGGACTGGGACTAAGTCAGCTGCCACAAAATAGATTAATGGGAGATGAGGGTAGGGGAACAAGAAATTCCATGCTATCGCAAGGATCCGTGATAGAAATAAAAATGTCATTTTAGATATACTAAAACCTATTACCAGGGTGGAATGAAAAGGTCTAACTAGATAGTGGTGAATGAGATAGAGGTGAACGCGAAGCCATTTTTTTTTTTTTCAATGATGTTGACAATTTGGGTTTAGAAAAAAGAGAAGCTCTTTCAACATGGTTTCTCCCAGACTCACTCGCTTCAAAGCCCCCTCTTTGCTTGAGGTTCCTTCAACTTGGCAGGGGTGGTTCTTACTGTTTACGAGTGCAGGGCACCATTTATCTGTCGGCATTTAACTATCTTGCAAAAACCAATACGAGTGCATAAATGCGGGATTGATGTCAGCGGTATCTGACAATTCACTGCCCTCGTAACCTTTGTTTCTTAACCAGGTTCTACTGGGGGCATTTTTTTTTTTACAACTCAGTTTATTTTGAAGTCATTTTGAAAGCGAAGTTAAAATAATCTGAGAAAATAAAATTCATGGAATACACTCGTTAAATAAGTATGGCGATTGCATCAACATAAGGGAAATCAGCTTTCTTCTGCAACTCCAGGGACAAGCTGCTGTCCTGAGGTGGCTCTAGGAAGCTGGTTGACCAAGGACAGAGGGGAGAATCTCCACATCCCTGTGGACAAAGAGTTTGTATCCTGCCCAGCAGTGTGGCTCAGTGGTTGAGGTCGACCTATGAACCAGAAGGTCAGGGCTTGATTCCTGGTCAGGGCACGTGCCCAGGTTGCAGGCTCAATCCCAATAGAAGGCATGTGGGAGGCAGCCAATCAATGATTCTCTCTCATCATTGATGTTTCTCTCTCTCCCTCTCCTTTCCTCTCTGAAATAAGTTTTATGGGGTTTTTTGGGTTTTTTTTTTTTTTAAAGAGTTTGTATCCTGTGCAGCTGTAGGATGTCAGGCCCATGGGAAAGTGCTTTGGAGATAGGAATCCCAGTCATGGAAGGGACAGTAACGCCAGGTTGTGTGACACAGATGGCGAGAATACAGTTGAGCCACCAGCTCGAATCTTTACCTCAAAACAAGTCCTGCGGTGGGATAGGAGACTGAGTCAGTAGGTTTAATCTGCTTCTTCCTAATACATTGGTCGGTGCTTGTATATTAATTAGGCACTTCCCATGAGCTCAGTCCTCTCAGAGATCAACGTGGAAGGCATTGCCTGCCATGTACAATTATGATCAATTATTCATTTAGTGAGAACTCACAACATGCCAAGCACTGGCTGAACGGCTTTGTATACATTGACGTCATTAAGTGTTGGAAATAACCCCGGAAGGGATATACTCTCGTTACTTCCATTTCACTTAGTAATATGGTGGATCCAAATGGGTCTGATATTCATACTGAGGACACCAAATTCTTATCACGGTGAGACCTTCGCCATCCAATGGGAGTAGGTGTTTGGGTGTTGAAAACACACATATCAGTTGCCCCTCCTGGTTCCCCCAATGCCAGCACCTGAACTGATGGGCATCAAGGGAGGAAGGCAGCACCTCGGGATACAGAGCCGAGGAAGACAGGCAGGAGCACGGGTACCCAGGGGGGATCGGAAGCTCCGCCATTCGAGCTTAGATGACAAGGCTCCATCCATCCTGGACCCTCTCCTGGAAGTTTCGAAGCATCTTTACCCAATTCAACTTCACCTTAGTTACCTTGATCTTATTCAATGTCCCTTGTGTTCCTGAAAGAGAGTGGCCATGTATTCCCGTACCCATTCCTTGGACGAGACCATTCTTGCACAGATTTCACAGGGTACTGCCAACCGGCATCTGGAACATCAAGCTTCTCTAACATCCTACCGACTGCCCCATAGACCTTTGCTATGGACTCATATCCCCGCGTGACGTCAGTAATCCCCTCCATCCTGGTCCCTCGCTGGCACGGGGACTCCAAGGAGACTCCGCCATTCCGTGACTCGGAGCAAATCCTGTCATGACTGAATGGGTCTCGCAGGGACTCATTGAAGAGAGGCCCTTTCACCGGGGAAACCACAGCTTGAAGGCCCGCGGCCGTGAAAGATAAATTAACCTTCCCTCGGACTGTGTCCAACCTGCCAAGCAAACTGGAAGTAACTATTTTATGGGGAATGCTTATTGCCAGTGCAGCGGCAGGGACTTGATTTCGCCACTTAACAGACCCATCTGTCCCCACCTTGGCAGGCGCGCTGGCTGCGTGTCACCTGGGGCCCTGGCGCTCTCGGGCCTTGATTGCCGGGCATGTCCGAGGCGCCGGTGTGTGGGGTGCTGGAGAGGGAGAAGACCTGGCCTCCACCCCCAGTCCAGCTGGGGAGATGGGAAAGCGGGTGACGTGATAAATACCCATAGAGGCATGTTCGTCCAGAAGAGTTGATCAGATTGTAGTGCATCGTCCAGAAAATTAGCAGCAATGTGCTGTGGTCACAGCCGATAGCCTTTCTCTACCACCTGCTAACTGTGTGATCTTGGGCAGGTTATGTCACCTCTCTGTGCCTCAGTTTTCTCAGTTACGAAATGGGCACAATCACATTTACTCACTGGGCATCAAGTAAGAATGGTATCAAGTTCTTGGCATTGATAAGTGTTCTGTCAGTGTTAGCTTTTAGGATAAGACTAGAGGCCCGGTGCATGACATTTGTGCAAGAGTAGGCCTTCCTTCCCCGGCTGCCGGCACCAACTTCCCTCTGGCACTGGGGACCTGGGCTTCCCTCGCAGCCCCAGCTTCATCTGGAAGGTCATCCGGAAAGATGTCTGGTCTAATTAGCATATTACATTTTTACTATTATAGATAGATGTTCAGAGGAGGGAGAGAGCCCTGGGGAGAGTTGTAAAGGATTTTCTTTATATCAGAAATACTGCTTTGTCTTTTTTTTTTTTTCTCTACTTCCACCCCATTTTACAGGTATGTCTCTCTCAATGGTCACAACTTGTTGGTCTAAACATGGTCATCTGACCACGGGGGAGCCAATAAAAGTTCTTCCCCAGAAAATGCAATACTGGGAAAACCATCAGCCCCTGGTGGCAAGATTTCATTCTTATGGCTGAGTGATGCTCCATGGTATGTATGTGCCATGTCTTCTGTATCCATTTGCCTATTGAACTACTCGGGAGATTGGCCTGGATTCCTCAGTGATCGCTCTTTGCTGTAGGCGGCGGCTCTCATCATGCTGTCCTCACTTGTCCCTCTCTGTGCTGTCCAGTCCTAAATCCTTGAACTTCCTAGGCAGGCCAGTTTCCTGTCTTCTGACTTCACTCCCTCCTGATAGAACCGCCCACCCGGAGCAGCCTGGCGACAGGCATTGCTAGCAAGTACAGGTGCCAGCTGTGAAAGGAATGCTTGTTGGCCACCGTCCTGCACTCTATCTCCACTCTCTGTTTTTACCTCTTTAACATCTTTTACTGTTCATGTATTCTCACCCTCTTTCCTCAAATGAGGCAAAACAACAATAACACACACACACACACACACACACACACACTCTCTCCTGCCATTGATTCCTCATGGTTTGCTTCACGCTCATTCCTAATGGCGTGCAGAGCAAATGGCTTTGCAAGGATCATTTTCGCTCACCTCCTGCAACTCCATGGTTCTAAGGTACCAAGTTGGCATGAGCTCTGAGCAGTATCTTTTGTGTCATGCAACCCTTTCCCTCTCCTCCCTCCCCCATGCCCCATAGAAGCTTTGGCAAAAGAAAGAGAGAAAGAAAAAAACAAAAAAACAAAAACCTGACTGGGTTGCAGGGCTGCTCTTGCCTCTTTCTCCCAGGTCTCATGTTACTTGAACGAGTCGGGGGGAGGCACTCTGTCCATTGAACCTCCTGTGCTCAGCTGTGTGAGCTGACAGCGTCCCTTTCTTCTCCTGCCACTCGAAAGCTTTCAGGGGCTCAGGCGTGCTGCCTCCTCCCTGGCACAGAGGTGGCACCGGGCTCCGGCTCAGGTCAGCCCCTGGAGGATAGGGTTGCGCGGCCCCTGACCCCGCAGTGGCTGGCCCTGCTCCGCTGTCCCTCTGCTGTCTGCTCACGCACCTGGTCGTAGGAAACCACACCTTGGTGCCTGCGTTTCATGCTCCTCTCCTGGAACCCAGGAGGAGGCGATGCGGGGAGGGCAGAGCACGGAGCTGTGCCTCCTGTGATACAAATACACGGCCTTACTCATGTCGGTGGGCCGGTGGATATTCCGAACAGCCAGGAAGACTGCCTGGAGGAGGAAGAGGAAGGCTGGAAGTGCCCCCTTCACCTTCCTTCTTCCCTGTAAAATCCAGAAAGGGAAAACAAGTGATAAACTCAATCAAATTCAAGACCTTCTATTCTCAAGACTCTCAAAGGTAGAACTTTTAGACCAGGGCTGGGGAACGTCGGACCTGCGGGCCCTATGAGGCCCATGAAATCATTTGGTCTGGCCCTGCCAAGGCATTAGGGGCGAGTTAATGAAATGTGTGACCGAGTACAGCAGGCTAATTTTTAAGGTGATAATTTCATATGGCCCGAGAATGATGTTACAAATATCCATGTGGCCCTTGGCAAAAAAAAGGTTCCCCACCCCTCCTCACCTATAAACTAGCGTTAGGCGTTATTGTCCTATGCCATGCATCCCACCAGCCAGATCCTCAAAAAATGTTGAATTCCATACAACAATGTGCACCATAATCATTCATCGATGTTGACCCGTAGCAGGTATTGAGCACCAAGTACACACAAGGTCCGGTGCTGAGGCCTTCCCATGGAACGTCTCATGGAACCCTCCCACCAGTCCTGGGAAGGACATTGGATCTTTCTCTCCATCTTATACACAGTCGTGGAGATGAAGCCATTGACATCCAGCCAATGTGTGGGGGAGTCGGAATTTGAACCCAGAGCACCTCCAACCATGTGCTAATCACGTACTGTACTCGGGCATGTCCGGAAGGTATGAGGGAGCTGGTTTTGACTCCTGATGGATACTGTATGGTTGTTAATGAGAAAGGAAAGCAAGGGCCCAACCAGCATGGCTCAGTGGTTGAGCATCGACCTATGAACCAGGAGGTCACGGCTCGATTCCCAGACAGGGCACATGCCTGGGTTGCAGGCTCGATTCCCAGTGAAGGGCGTGCAGGAGGCAACCAGGCCATGATTCTCTCTCATCATTGATGTTTCTATCTTTCTTCTTCTTCTTCCTTCCTCTCTGAAATCAATTAAACTTTCAAAAAAAGAAAGAAAGAAAGAAAGAAAAAGAAAAGCAAGCAAGCAAAGGGAATGTGTCTTTGAGTATTCTTAGTTTTGTGTTTTCCTGTGAACACGAGCCTTCTTTTTCTCTCTCTTTCTCTTTTCTCTATGTTTAAGCAATTTGATTATGGTGTGCCTTGATACAATTGTTTTCATGTTTCCTGTGCTTGGAGTTTATAAAGCATTTTGGATTCTTGGGCTTGTAGTTTTGGTTAAATTAGAAAAAAATTTAGTTATTATTTCTTCGAATATTTGTCTGTCGCTGTCCCCTTCCAGCACCCCATTGACTCTCTGTTACACTGCTCGAAGCGGTGCCACAGCTCACTGAGGCTGTGTTCATTTTTCCTCCCTTGTTTTTCTTTTATAAATGGAATGTTTTCTATTTATGTGTCATTCAAGTTCACCAATCTTTTCTCCTGCGACTTCTCATCCGTCATTAATCCCATCCACTGTTTTTCTTCCTGCACATCATAGTTCTTATTTCTCCAAATTCAATTTGAGTGTGTTTTTCTAATATATATATATATATATATATATATATATATATATATATATCCATGTTTCTACTTAACATACCCAATCTTTCCTCTATTTAAACAAATATCTAGAATGCAGTTATAATTTTAATATCCCTCTCTCTTAATTTTATTATCTGGGTCAGTTCTGGGTCAGGTTCAATTGATTTTTCTCCTCCTAATGGATTCTGCTTTCCCATTTCTTTGTATGCCTGGTAAGTTTTGATTGGATACCAGATATTTGCCACGAATATGCTGAATTCTCCAGGGGAACTCTCCTCAAATCTATCATCTTATTCTGGGTGACTCTTCCCTCCTCGTATTCTGCCTGCACACTCTAGCTGTCACATTCTCTTTGGACCCTCACACTCATACCTTCGGTCAGGGATTTGCCTCGCTCCACATGGGTTTCCCCTTCCTGTGCCACGGACAGGCATGAGCTGGAGCAACTGTGGGACTCCCTTCATTTGTTTTCTCTCTCAGGGATCACTGTCCTTTCTTTTTTTAAAATATATTTTATTGATTTCAGAGAGGAAGGGAGAGGGAGAAAAGATAGAAATATCAATGATGAGAGGAAATCATTGATCAGCTGCTTCCTGCACGCCCCCTACTGGGGATCGAGTCTGCAACCCGGGCATGTGCCCTGACCAGGAATCGAAGCGTGACCTCCAGGTTCATAAGTCGACGTTCAACCACTGAGCCACGCCAGCCAGGCTGTCGTTTCTTGACTCATGCCCAATGTATTGAAAGCCATTGTTGTGTATCTTTTGCCTGCGTTTTCGTGATTTCAGGAGCAAAGGTCCCTGTTATAGCATCTTGGCTGGAAGTGGAGGCCCTGAAGGTTACTGGTTAATTAATGACTTCTAACAGCAGAAGGGCCACTCATACTATGCGATCCCTTTGGCTTTCAGATGTCTCTGGGGGTGACTTAGCACAGTAGGCGAGGGCACATTCATTGCATATTCATTACAGAAGATAAAGAACCTTTCGATTTTGAAGCAGTTGAACACGAAGGTGCAAGTGTATGAGTGTAGCCGTAAAATGTTTAAATGCTGATTGACTAATCTCTCAGAACTCTGGGACTTACATTTGACACAATATTAGTGAGCGTGTTCCCAGCACACAGGGCAATTACTGATGACAGCCCATCTATGGCGCTAATGGAACAAGTAATGATTGTGTAAAGTCTTAGAACAGATGGGCAGTTATTTCTGTTTCTACAAAGTCGATGCTCAAGATAAGAGTAAATTCATTTTCTTCTAACCAGGGAATTTTGTTGATGATATGAGAAAACTCATTCCTCATAAAGAACAGGCATTAGCCTGTCATTGACTTAGGGGGCCTAGAGAACTCCCAGGCAAATGGTAATCGTTTCCCCAGATATTTATTGAATAAAAACAGCATTACCTATCAATTCCAGGAACAGAAAACTGGTGGCCTTATCCACAGTGTCTTTAAAAATCAGGAGATTTCACATATCTTTGATAAGAGGAGTTCTCTATTAATAAACGTGGCCCCTTTTATTCATATTTATTAGCTGCATGGCCTGTGTATTCATTTGAGTTTACAGCCCTTTCTTCAATACTTCATCTGTCCTAATTTTTTTTTCATTGAAATGTCTTTCTAATAAAAATAACACCTAGAATATTGTGAGTAGTAAAAAAAATATATCATTGAAGCAGGATTGTTCTAAGAGGCACTTTAGAAAGTTATTACTGCTATCTTTTGATGGTTTAAAATAATGGCCACAATAATCTTTGACACTACTCCCACCGAAAGAAGAATCTGTGTCTTTTGTCTCTGTTTCCTCCCCTTGAATCCAGACAGGCGTATGACTCAATGGAAAGCAATAGTGTGGTGGAAGTAGCTCTGTGTCTTCCCAGTATAGATAATGGAAGGCGAGGTCAACCACTCTGAAGCTGCCATATTGTGGGGAAGCCCAAGCCACGTGGGGGCTGCAGCCAACAGCTCCACCTGTGCACCCAGTCAGTGGCCATCATCAACTGCCAGGGATGAGTGACGATGCTTCCACGTGGTTTCAGCTTCCAGCCGTCAAGTCATCCTCCGTCCCAACATCTGCTAGGTGAGGCCTCAGGCACTGTGGAGCAGGGAAAAATCCTTCCCTCTGGGCCCCGTCTGGACTTGGATCCACGAAATGTGGAAACATGGAAATGGTTGTTTTAAGGTGCTAAGTCCCAGTGTTGCTTTTCACACAGCAATCAGAATTGGGACAGAGCTATTTCAAAATGTATTTGAAGTAATTCTACACTAAAGAACGCATACACTGCCCTAGCTGGTTTGGCTCAGTGGATAGAGCATCAGCCTGCAAACTGAAAGATCCACGTTCGATTCCAGTCAAGGGCACATGCCCAGGTTGCGAGCTCGATCCCCAGTAGGGGGCGTGCAGGAGGCAGCCGATCAGTGATTCTCTCTCATCATTGATGTTTCTCTCTCTCCCTCTCCCTTCCTCTCTGGCATCAATAAAAATACATTAAAAAAAAAACACAAAATAAAACACATACACTGATCTGAACCTCTATCTGTAGAATGAGGGTGATCATTTTCATGAGATTAAAGGAATGAAAGCATAGCTGTGCCAATCCCAGTGCCGGCACTCGGTAGTTCTTGCTTTTAGAAGGAGTTAAAGCAGAATTTATCTCCATGAAATACTGGTTTTGCCGTAGAAATGTCGGAGGGATACTAGTACTAAAATGATTTCATCTTACCCCCCCAAATCCTAGCCCCTCATTACCAAATGGAACTCGTGCTGGAGAAGTTATTTAGATTATGGGTGAAAAGGCTAGTTAAATGGAAGGCACACTACATAAAGGCAGCATTCTAGGCACCTTAGTGAACAAACAAAACGTGATTTTTTGTTTTTACCCTTTAACCAGCTGCAACTGGGACTTGTAGCTTTTTCAGATAATTAAAAAGTTAATTAATTCCAGGAATCCTAAAACATTTGCTAGCTTAGGTACCTTAAGCCCATTATTTTTACTTACCGCATAGCACAGTCATTCCACCCTCCGTGAATATGTAAACAACATTTCTAGTTTTTATCTCCAGGACCAAAGCCTTTTTTTTTTTTTTTTAGATGTGGATTCCCTAATTGGAGTTTCATATTGCCTTTCTTGCATTAAACCACACCTGTGATGTATTGGCTATGTTTTTACTTCCCTTCTTGAAAGAGGAATGAGAGCTTAATGGAACTCAAGAAGCAATTGAGCGCCGACCCCTTTTATGCTTTGCAGTCCAATTAGATAGCTATTCTTTAAGCCACTTGCCAGCTATTGATTCCTTTTGAAGCACTTAGCTTAGGTTTGAACACCTATTTTCCTTTCTGAACTCCTATTACACAGGTGGTTACACCTATGAATGGGTCATGGAAGCTCCCTCAAGTCCTCGGTACATCTTTGGGTCTGTATTGCAGAGAAATTCCATGAGAAGGTCAGGGTGCTCCGTGGGAGGGAAAAGGGAGTTGTAACTTTCCACCCTCGCATTGGAGAAGCGTCTATAAAGACTTCTTGGGCCAGGAGGTCCTTTGCTGGATCTGGAGGGCTGGCAGAGTTGGAAGAAGTCGAGATCAGGGACAGGATACTCTGCAGATGGGAAGTCATGGGCAGAGAGGGAGGCAGTCAAGTGCAGGGCATACTGAATGGATGAGGAACACTCACGTTTCCTGGAGGTAAGATGTTTCTACAAGGAGGGTGATTCTTTTTTTAAAAGGAATAAATCTTTATTATTGAAAGTATTACATATGTCCCCCTCCTCCCCCATTGACCCCTCCTAGCCCAACCCCCTCCCCAGGCCCTCCCCACCCTATTGTCTGTGTCCATGGGTTATGCATATATGCATGCAAGTTCTTTGGTTGATCTGTTCCCACCCACCCACCCACCCACCTCTGCCTTCCTTCTGAGACTCCACAGTCTGTTCCGTGCTTCCATGTCTCTGGATCCATTTTGCTCAATAGTTTATCTTGTTCCTTAGATTCCACATATGAGTGAGATCACGTAATACTTGTCTTTCTCTGACTGGCTTGTCTTGCTTAGCATGATACTCTCCAGGTCCAGGAGGGGGATTCTTACACCTCAGATTGCCTGGGACATTCCTGACTTATTCCTGTTGTGCAAGGACCCCATTCATCTCAGCATTGGTCCAGGGAAAAGTGTTCTGGTATGGACAATACCTTAGACATGGTCACCTTACCCATTGGAGAGGAATAGGGAATAAGGGTGAGATGCCTGGTAGGGTTTTGTGACTTCGATAGGCCCCTGAGAGTCATGGGAGACTTGGGGAGTGGAGAGAATCAGGCCTACACTTGAGAAGGATTGATGTGGGGACTGTGACTATTATACCATGGAGGAAAGAGAGGAGAAATAGAGGAGAGTCAATGGAGGTTTCTGGTCATAAGTATTTTAGGACATTAGCCAGGAGAAGGGTGAGGGTTGAGGAAAGGCAGGTGAAGGCATGGTCAGGAGCAGATGTTAGAATCTAATATCGAAGCATCAACTAGGGTTAAGGTGGGCAAAAAAATGGGCAGGGGACAAGACTTCCTGTCCTTTCCCTCGGGTCACTGGTTAACCCAGATCCTTCTGGGATGGAAGGAGTAAGGAGTCAAGCCTTAGGCCTTAACGCTTTAGCAGCTTGGAGATGGGCCTTGTAGTTCTGCACCACTTTGCCACTGAGACTAAAATCACTGAGATTCAGTATCCTGCCTACATCCTGGAAAATGGAGAGAAGTGAGTGAGTTTTAGGGCTTAACTCCATTCTGGATTCACTCCCCACCTGTGGCTCCTTATTGAAAACCTGAGAAAAGTTGGAGATATATGTATATATATTCCTGTATATATATATATATATATATATATATATATATATATATATATATATATTTCAGAGAGGAAGGGAGAGGAAGAAAGAGATAGAAACATCAATGATGAGAGAGAATCATTGATTGGCTGCCTCCTACATGTTCCCCACTGGGGATCGAGCCTACAACCTGGGCATGTGCCCTGACTGGGAATCAAACCGTGACCTCCTGGTTCATAGGTTGACGCTCAACCACTGAACCATGCTGGCCAGGCAGAAGTGGTTTTCTTTGTGCATGTTGAGGCCTTCCCTTGAAGAAGTGGCCAGAAAAAAAATAAAAATTGGGTGTGGGGGGCAGAGACAAGCACTCACAGAGGTAATTTCTTTCTTCTTTTTCAAGCCAGAAAAGTTACCTATTCCCCCAGCTCCCTGTGTAGAGGCCTGTGAGGCTGTGTTCCTATCTTGGAATCTGGAAAGTATCTGGATAACTCTAACTTCTCCACACAGATGTGGGGCACCTCATAGGAAGGACACGTGTGGAACCCGCCTTTAACACCCCCTCTCCACCTGCAGTTCACCTCTCCCCTGGCGCTTTTCCTTGTGCCAGAGAGACTCTGAAACGAAGCAGGAACTTTCTGGAAGGTTCTCTCTAAGACGTGGGGCTTTCTGAGCCTGTGGAGACGTGGCTCTGGGTCCCGCGCTGGGTCTCTCTGACACGGGTGTGTACTTTCAGGCCATGTTTCTGCCAGCGAACAAGCAGCCGGCCCCGGGCTCCGCTTCGGACAGTGTCTGCCCCTTCTCAGCCAAATAACCGTCATCGGGTGCTTTTCCAAGCCTATCGGCGTTGGTGCGGGTGCCAGAGAGTGTGTGTTGGGCACCGTGGAGAAGGTTTGCTATCTGGTTGGAAATCTGGTTCCTAAGGGTGGAGATCAAAATGGCTCTGAGTATTTATCAGTGTAAACAGACCAGTGTCCACGTGATGAGGGGAAGTGAGTCAGTGACGTCGGTCTTGTGACGTCGTGTTAGGTTCCTGTTGGCCTTCTGACAATAAGAGAGACGTGAACACAAGCACTGCCATAGTGGATGTGACAAGGGAAACAGCTAAGTGATAGCAGGCAGGGAGCTCCCACCGCCTGGGTGTGTTGGACCCAGGAATGATTCCAATCTTGGGCGGGATGTTTTGAGATTTCATCACACTGCTCCAAAGGACATGCAGTTTCAAACTTATCAGTTTTCTATTTAACATTTTTAGACTGTGGTTGGCTGTGGGTAACTACAACTAAGGAGGCTGAAACCGTGGATGGGGATTACTGTACTTCTCTAACCACTTCATCCTTCCTGTGATCAGGCCACTCGAACCACGCGCGTCTGCCCGAGCGAGGCCTTTGAACTTGCTGTCATCACCGCCTGGGAAAGCCCTGTCCCAGAAATCTGCAAGGCTCCCTTCCTCACCTCCGTTGTGTCTTTGCTAAAATAGCATTTTCTCAGCGAAGCTTTCTCTCGCCACCTTATTTAAAATTACTCTTCTCTGCCCCGCTGGTGTGGCTCAGTGGTTGAGCGTTGACCTAAGAACCAGGAGGTCACGGTTCGATTCCCAGTCAGGGCACATGTCCGGTTGTGGGCTCGATCCCCAGTGTGGGGCGTGCAGGAGGCAGCCAATCCATGATTCTCTCATCACTGATGTTTCTCTCTCTCTCTCCCTCTCCCTTCCTCTCTGAATTCAATAAAAACATACTTCTTTAAAAATTGTGCTTCTCCCACCCTGCAGCTCCCAGTGTTCCCTGTGATTTGTATCCATCGCACTCATTGGCATATGCCACCCTGTGCCTTCCCTACCTGTTTTCCGTCTCTTTCATTCTCTGCAGCACCTCACCATGCAGCTGGGGTTTTGTCTGTGCTCCCAGGGCATCCCCAGCCCTGGAACAGCGCCTGGCCCATGGCGGGCATCCAGTAGAAAAGGAATGACCAGCACAGTTCACATATAATGTCCTGGGCATCCAGTTACCCCACAGTCATATTTTACTATGACTTCTCATGACGAGGACCCCCCAGGTACAGCCCCACCGGAGCCCCCTTCTGATCAAATCCAGCGATGATTCCAGAAAACACACAGAAGAGCGGGAGGCTGCTGTGGGCACGGCAGCTGCTGGGCGAGGACGGGGAGCGCATTTGTATTACTCACACCCAGCGGCCTCCCTGGGGAGACGGGGACCCGGAGGCCGGGCAGGTCTTTTCAATATCTTGGATGAAACGAACTGTGACATATTTGTTTTATAGAAGAGCTGGGGTTTGTCTCTGAAGCCTTGCGTTGTGTCTGTTCTGGGCAGCTGATGTGTGGAGAGTGGAGCTGATGGGGCGGGGGGTGGAGCGGGGGACTTTCCCCATCCTGCAGGGTCTGTTTTCGGGGGCCCCTCCCCTTTCTCCTGAAGACCAGCATCTCTCTGCTGGCACAAAGCACGGGGGCAGGAAGAGGGGGTGACTGTCGATAGGAACCTGCTGGGGAGCAGGCCCGTTAGCACCGAGCGCCCAGGAAACACGGCCATTCTTTTTGCCTGGTCGGTGCGTCTGCACAATTTCAGGCGAGTGCGCCAATGAGGACAGGACGAGGGTCCATGAAGAGTCCGTTCCCGAAGCTGATGGAAACGAGAGAGCTTCATGGGACTCGCCAGGAACGCCCCTCATGTGTGCAGGTGTCGCCAATACAATCCCACGGCACCTCCTGCACAGCGCACAGCTCTTCGGCCCGTTCCCCACCCGTGTCCAGGCAGGCGGAGGGTCCCTGAGCTTCATGAGGGGAATGACAGCCCCAGCCCTAGGATGAGTTCCACGTGAATGCAGTGGGAGCCTTCACATGCCTCCCTAGGAATATTGAGCTTCTTTCTGCCTGCTTCAGCCTTGTCATTGATGTATGTGTACATGTGTGAATGTATGTGTGAGTGTATGTGGGTATGTTGAATGTACGTGTGTATGTGTGAGTGTGTGCATATGTGTGAGCGTATGTGTGTATGTGTGAGTGTATGTGTGCATGTGTAAATGTATGTGTGAAGACGTGAGTGTGTGTACATGCGTGGGAGAAGTTTGGGAGTGTGTCTTCTCCTAGTAGTTACGTGGTTAAGCCTGGGAAGGGGAAACGAAATGGGGCAGAGTGCCGAAAAGGGTCTCCTTGTTAGCCTTGTAGAAGTGTGAGATTTTTGAATCATTTTTTTTTGCTGCCTAAAGGTATCCATGCATCATTTGTGTAGTTTAACAAAATTTCAAAAATATTATAATTGACAAATGAGGTCACTACCCAATGACAAATTGATGTTTTCTTTTCTGCTCTACTCCATTTCTTGTCCATCTGGGCCATAGCGGTCGTGGATTGGGGAGGGGACTTAAATCACGTCATGTAGGAATCCTTGTTTCTCTAGGGTGGCCGATCTACTTTCCTACATGTGTGTGCCATTCTCTTCATGCTGTGCTTTGCACTTAGAATGCACTCTTTCCCAGCCCTTACTGTCTTCAGTTACCAAACTTTTCTCATCCTTTAAGACCTACAGTATGAAATTCCTCCATGAAGCTTTTCTCCTTTGTTCATTATCTATCTTATCCATCCATCCATCCATTTATCCATCCATCCAACCAACCAACCAACCAACCTTTGGTGACTACCTATTGAATCCCAAACACAGTGTGAAGTTTCAGGTAACACATAGCATTCTAGCTCTCTTGAACGTAACATGATGAAGGGAAGACAGAATCTGCCAAAGGAGTGCATATAAAATTGTAATAAATGCTGGAAACACAAAAGTAAACATGGTGTCTTCGTAGAGAATAATGAATCAATATTCAAATTAAGTAGGGTGGTCTGAGGGAGCATGTAGTCTAAGACATAAAATGGAAAACAGGAGAGGCATGTTGAAGGATGAGGGAGGGGAAGGATGAAAATGTTTTATGGGGGCGAGAGGTATGTATAATCTCTTCTGCTTCTGAAATCCTTCTCTATTTGCTTATCATGTGGTTCATTGTGTTCATCATGTCTACATCCATATTCTTGATTTTCAGGTTTGTGGGGAGCTTTCCGTTTTCTATCATGTAGTAGGAGCCAGCATATTGAGCTAAGCATCTGTGAGCTCCAAAGCAGATAGGAGATCCCTCATGTTACCCCAAAGCCACCTGACATTTCATCAGTCCACTCTGCAGGGCCTCTAAAGACACAGGGATCATTTCCAAAATGATCTTCAGGAACCAAGACTCAAATGGTTTAACTTTTCCAAGTTGCCTCCCTGTTAGATCTTTACTTTGAATCATGAGAGATCCCCATGCCTACAAGACCAACTGTGGTTGGGTCGAATGGATCCTTATGCGAAGTTTTATTTAAAATCACTTAAAGTCCTGCCAAAGAGGAAGTTCCTTTCCCCTTTTGTATTCTCTTGCACCTGTTTGTGTGTGTGTTTTTTAAAGGAAAGAGAAAGTATAATTTGGTAGACAAGAAATTGTGTTTTTTTTAGTGTAGCATGTAGACTACAGAACATATCCAAGCTATAATCACCTCTCCATCCCTCTAAATTGAGTTGGTGCTATTTTACCAACTTAATGAGTTGTTAGTTATCTTGATTTTTCTCTAATGTCTGGCCTTGAGGCATGGGAAGGTTTTTATTTTCTAACCCAGAAACCAGAAAACATCTTTGCGCGTTCCCTCAGGCTTATAGCATCTTCAAGACTAAGGCATTAGGGGAAAAAAAACCCTATAGTTTCAGAAACATATGATGGTCAGAATAAAGTGGAAAACACCTTGCCAACTCTGGGAAGTCATAGGATCCTAGAGTTAGAAGGATCGTAAACTTACAGGAACCTGCTTTGGGGACTGTATTAAAGATTCCACAACAAGAGGAGTACCACCTGAAGAGACCACCTGTTCAGAACATTGCTTATGGAAATATTGAAAAACCACACAAAGACGATCCATGAGATTTTGGGACTATATCCAGCAGAATGAAGCTCTAGCAGCCAAAGCAGGACTCCTTGGCCAGCCATGATAGAGGAATCCTGATAGACGAACTTTCCATGAAAGACTGCCAATAGCTGTTGCACTGGAAATGAGAATTTGTCTGGTCCAATCCCCTGAAAGCAAGTAGCCACCATGTTGGCCATCTGTCATAACTGACTGACAAATAGAAACCACTGGAGAAACCAAATTGCTATTTACCAGGGGTCATCAAAATAGACGGTCTCATTGTTCAAAGAACATAGGAAGATGCAACATTTGTTGAGGCCGTATGTTTCAGGAGTCCAGTTCCTTGATTAGAAAAATAAAACATTGTTTCTTCAACTGAGACTATTAATTTTAAAGCAAAATGTGTTCAATCATGTAGGAGGTATAAAACATTTTTATTACTAAAAATAAAATAAATGGCCCTGGCCAGGTAGCTCAGTTTGTTAGAGCGTCACCCTGAGATGCCAGAGTTGTAGGTTCAATCTCTGATAAGAGCATATATACAAGAATCAACCAATGAATGCATAAATAAGTGGAACAAGAGATCAATGTCTCTCTCTCTCTTTCTCTTTCTCTCTCTCAAATCAACCAGTAAAAGTAAAATAAATGGAAGTGTCACTGAACAGTTGTTTATTGAAAAAAAAGAAATCATTGAGGTCATTTCTCTACCCAATGCTGAATTTATTTACTCATTAAATTGGTAAAATAGCAGCAACTCAATTTAGAGGGACAGAGAGGTGATTATAGCCTGGATATGTTCTATAGTCTACATGTTACACGAAAGAAAACAATTTCTTGAAAATGACCTGATTTGCATACTCCTTGGTCTCCTTGGTTGGGGTAATCATTGTCAGACCCAGGTAACGGCTTGAGATTCAACCAGAAATCAGAACCAGGATGAAAACGCTGGACTATGGAATTTATTTGGGATTAGATCTTCCAGAATGTGGGAGGAGCTGAAGAAGTAAGGTCCAGAAAGGGGAGTTGTAGGGTTAGAGAAAAGTCACTACCTGGCTCTCCCAAGGCACGCACTCAGGGGGACCAGCCATGACCTATAGCAACGGTTCTCAACCTGTGGGTCGTGACCCCTTTGGCGGTCTAACGACCCTTTCACAGGGGTCGCCTAAGGCCATCCTGCATATCAGATATTTACATGACGATTCATCACAGTAGCAACATTACAGTTATGAAGTAGCAATGAAAATAATTTTATGGTTGGGGGTCACAACATGAGGAACTGTATTTAAAGGGCCAGAAGGTTGAGAACCACTGACCTATAGGGACGTCTGGGAAGCTTGGTGTATCCAGCTGCCAGACTGGGGCCACAAAAGGGATCTGGCAAAGAAGTTTCTAGAAGGCTGTCCCCTCTTCATCTAGTGGTGAACCAGGGTCACTGTTGGTCCGTCAGGCCTGTTGTCAGGAAGAAGAACTGTGTGGGGAAAAGCTAGGACCCGCTGGACTCCATTGGCTCCTCTTGTTCTCACGCTTCATCGAACCACGTGAGTCTTGGAGCATCAGTTCAGAGTGACCCGAATGGTCCCAGGAGGAGACAAGGGTGGGGAAGGCGAATGGGGCTGTGTACCCCAGTAGAAGCTGGCCATGGTGAGGTGTGCACACTGTCATTGCAGGGAGATGCACTTTTAGGGAGAGAAGGTTCTAGAAGGGCATGTCAGATGGTGGAAATGGGGCCTTTTTCAAAGGTAAACATAGAATTCGCATGGGCTATGAGTATAACTTGCTTATGTGAATCCCCTCGGGGAGGCAAAGGAGGAAGGTAGGTTGTGAGGATGAAGAAGGACCAAGAGGTTCACCTTTGTCTTAGGGTGAACTAAATAATATGTAATTGACTAAATCACTAAAACTAGCTGAAAAGTCAAGAGGCCTGGCTGGCGGGGCTCAGTGGTTGAGCATCGACCTATGAACCAGGAGGTCACGGTTCGATTCCTGGTCAGGTCACATGCCCGGGTTTTGGGCTTGATCCCCAGTGTGGGGCGTGTAGGAAGCAGCCGATCAATGATTCTCTCTCATCACTGATGTTTCTCTCTCTCTCCCTCTCCCTTCCTCTCAAATCAATCCATATATATATATATTTTTAAAAAGGACCAAGAGGATAGGGGACAGAAGCAGAAACTGTGCCCCCAATCCCGCACCTACCTTGCCCTTCACATCTCCACTGGTTTTGTTTCCTAACTTTCGTTTCAAAGCCCCAATGACAGCAGTTTTTCCTTACGTGTACTTTTCCTTTGGGAGGAAATCTTTTATCTCTGTCCTGACTTGAGTATCAGTAAATGCTTGGCGGTGCTTAGCCGTTATCTTTTGTGTACCAAAGCACGAGACTGTTTAGAATAATTAAATCCTGGGACGTCTCCTCTGGCCATCTGAGCGCCGAGGCTCCTTCCAGCCAGGCGATAAGAGCCGGGCATACATTCATTAACCCACGTCCACTCGTCTCGGGAGGACTTGAAATATTATGAGAGACTGTTATCATGAAAATACGTGAGATTCTCCCTTTCCTATAAATAAGTGTTGTTGTTTTTTCTATTTACAAAGCAGACAGAAGATCAGTGAGTAGGGCCGTCTTTCTGTTCGATTCCAGGAGGCATATGATAGATGTATTGTTTCTAGGATGTGTCCTTTAGGGCCGATGTGTCCAAAGGACCGCCTGGCTCATGTCGTCTCTGCCTGGCAAGCTGAACGCCAACCTAATGCCTCCTTCATTCCAGAGACCCCGTTCCGGCCTGTGCCGGTGGAGAAGGACTGGCTTAGCGTAGCAGCGCAACATTGCTCGACTGGAGAACCTTCTGGTGGCAGCTTATCTCACAGACCTCGGCAGAGAAGGTGCGTTTCGATGTCCGGGGTCGTGAATGCCATCGTCCCAGCCCGATTTCCAATTATTATCCCCCAAATGGGAACACTCAAGTGCTGGGATTTCCTTATAAAAGTTGTAACTCTAGAAAAGTCGCATTAAAAGACACACACACACACACACACACACACACACACACACACCTTGATGAAGGGTCCATACAGAAGCCAACAGGGCAAATTCCAGCTTGCTCCGAACTTGGGGAAACAGCAGATGGAATGCACTGGAAGGGCTGCGGGCACAGATGTCTTCTTGGCCGGGGTTCAGAGTGAAAGGAGAAGCCCGGGTTGTAGCCACGTCTGGGGAAGGAAAGATCCAGAGATGCGAGGGCTGAAAGGTCAAGCGCACAGGTTTCGTGAACTTTTTTTTTCTTTCATGACAATGATGACACTATCTAAGCAACAAGTTATGGTTTTCCAATAGGCTCCTCTAACAGATGCCAGAAGACTACCCATCCAAGGCTAGTGAATTCCTAGCGATGGCCATCCCTTCTCCCGGGAGTGCCCTTTATGAATGCAAATGGACCCATCCAAAGCCACACCCCAACCACATCATTACACCAGGCTCTTACCCTCCAGGCCCCGGATTCTCCTGCCCCCGGGCCAGGTACCAGACAACCAGAACAGACCCTGTACTTCATACCTGCTGACATGATTCAAACCAGCCAGTCCTAAACCTGTTCACCCTGCCTCTCCCCTGTCTTCCTGTATAAACCACAATAAGGCTCTAGTCCAGTTTCCTCTGCTGCCTGCCTCCTGATTGCGTTCCCTTCCCCTCCCCCTGCTTCCCCACATGGCCCCTCTCCCCTCCAGGGCCTGTCCTCCCCTCCTGTCATCTCCGAGTGTCACAGTTCTCTTTTCAATGGCACTTGTCTTCTGACCTGTTGGCCTTGCCACACCTGAATAACAACAAAACCTATAGCAAAGCACCTGGCCTTACGGGTGCCTCCCTGCTTCCCTATGCGACCGCCTCTCAGTACTTGACCGAATGGTTTGGGTGAATGAAAGGCTATGGCCACATGTAACCAAAGCAAAGACTAGTTCGCAGAGACCCACCTCAGCTAAGAACAGGACGGGAGACACCTTTGTCAGTGCACTTGGTCTGTGCAGCTTCCCTTGCCTGTTACTATGCAAATCAGCATCGTTGTTCTTTGTTTAATATGACTTGCAGGTTCTGTGTTAGGCTCACAGTATTGAAGGAATGGGGTTCATTAGAGAGCAGGCTGTCCTCTGATGGGTACCCCGAGTCACACAGAGACCAGTCTAAAGCTCAGAGAGGACTATTTTGAAAAATCAAATTATTTGCTGTCTCCACTCTTCCTGCCTCTTCCCCCTGCAAGTGAGACGAGGGGGAGAAAGAGGTTAAATGCCCCGTGAATTTAGTCAAAGGTTCAGACCAGCTGATTTACAAGGTCCCATTGAGCCCTTCAGGGTGCCTGCTTGCTTGCGGCTTGGTTCTGGGAATGGTAGCACGAAGATCATGGTGCTGCCGTTGACTCACTGCTGCTTATTCTCGTCTGTGTTTTAATTTCCTTTCTCTTTGGAAAAGCAGCCCTCCAGTTTGCACGACCCATTGGCCCCGTCTCAAGTCCTCGTTTTCAAGTGAGGTGGGAACGCTTTCGAGCGTACTTCATGCGGACTGTCTTCCAGGTTTCCTATAGACTTGCTTTCCTGGACGGGACATCCTCTCTGTCTCTAAAGGAGATGCACTTTGAAATTATTCCCGAGCGGGAAAAGGGACCAGGCTACGCTTTCCTCAGGGACACTCCCATGTTGTCACAGTTTGCCTCCCGTGAGCTTCTTTGTCAGTCCGGCATTGTACAGGGCGTCCCAAAATTCACACAAGATTTGAAATTGAATTGAACTGCAAATCTTGCATGAATTTTGGGACACCCTATATCAGTGATGGCGAACCTTTTGAGCTCGGCGTGTCAGCATTTTGAAAAACCCTAACTTAACTCTGGTGCCGTGTCACGTATAGAAATTTTTTGATCTTTGCAACCATAGTAAAACAAAGACTTATATTTTTGATATTTATTTTATATATTTAAATGCCATTTAACAAAGAAAAATCAACCAAAAAAATAAGTTCACGTGTCACCTCTGACACGCGTGTCATAGGTTCGCCATCACTGCCCTATATCTAAAGATGTTTTTGTCCACCCTTCTGTGTCTTAGGGTGAACTAAATACAGTAGGGCCTTGACTTACGAGTTTAATTCATTCCGAGACGAGCTCGTTAAGGGGCTCGTTAAGGAGCTTGTTAACTCAAATTACTCTATCAACTTAATGCAAAAAATCAGTGGAGAGACAGCTGGTATCTCAAAAAACTCCTTAGTGGGGACACTCGTAAGTCAAGGCCCCACTGTAGTATGTAACTGACTAAACCACTAAAACGCAAACGCGGGAAAGAAAACTCCCTCTTCCCCTCTGTTCTGCATCTCAGCTGGGAGGTGCAGGGAGCTGCACTTCTAGGCTGTCAGTCATTTCTGATTCTGAAACTGCTTTTTAAATAGGAAGATATTCTGATAGGTTTATATATTGACTATTTTTTGAGATTCATCTCTGTTTAAAGAACTGCCTTTTCTGTACTTATCTTACCCCCCTGAGGCAGAGAAGTCTTGAACTGTGTGTGTGTGTGTGTGGACAAGCAAACACTGTAAGTGCGATAGTAGCAGAGCTCCTGTCACCCAGAGAACTCACTGTACACAGCGTTTAATTGTTCAGGGAGTCGCAGCCTTTCAGAGATTGACCTTGAAGTTTTTTTTTTTTTTAAAAAGTGAATTGATCCACTGGAACAAGTATAAAGCCGGCTTTGGTGCTGCTAAGTGTAAATTGTTAAAAATGGCCCGGAATAACATCTGCCTTGTAGAATGCCTTAATCAGCGCGGTGAAAAATGAAAGTTTAACGATCGACTACAGTGGCTTCTAAAGGGGAGGATAAACAAAGGATGAAAGAGTTCCTTGCATGGTTTGTAACTGATGCCATGAAGAATGTCAAGAGCCATCTGCCTCAAACTTATCCAAACTGTCATCAAGTATTCTAATCCAGTCAAACGAGGTACCGCGAGAACAACCTATGTAACTTGCTGAAGGCTTATCAAAAGAGTTGTAAATAAAGAAGAGAAAGAAGAAAAAAAAAAACACCCACCCATCAACTGTGTAGCCGCAGATTGCAGCCAGCTTGCCTGTGGCTTTGAAATTCAATCCCATTTCTCTAGTCTGACAAACTGCACTCAATAGCAAAATGGATTTTTTACTGCGCTCAGCCATGCTCGCTTTGTGCTAGCGGGAGGTGAATGCACAATTTCCTAATCGAATCAGAAGCACGATTTATTACTTTTTTTAAATGCACAGGGTGGTTTGGGCTTTACCCCGAGTGTGTGCAGAGATGCCCAGTATTGCTCTTCCGTCGGTGAGAGGTCACGCACCCACTTCCTGGCTGAGTGATCTTCGGCAAGTTGCTTAACTTTGCTGGGCTTATTTGGCTCCTCTGAAAGGCTGAGGTCACGCTAATGACCCAGGTCACAGGCAGACCTGAGCTTATGGGTGTGAAATTTCCGAAACATTGAAGCCAAGTATGGCAGAGACAGGTCATGCTCACGGGATATCCCTGTGCTCCCCTTGGTTTCCCAGGCTCCTTGGCAGCCATGTTGGGGCCCTGTCACTTGTTCTGGCCAATGGACTGTTGATAGAAGAAATGTGCCCGGCCCATGTGGCTCAGTGGTTGAGCGTTGACCCAGGAACTAAGTGGTCAGGGCATGTGCCCGGGTTGCGGACTCAATCCTTGGTAGGGAGCTTGCAGCTGATCAGTGATTCTCTCTCAGCATTGATGTTTCTCTTTCTCCCTCTCCCTTCCTCTCTGAAATCAATAAAAATATATTTAAAAAGTAAAAAATAAATAAGCCTACTAACATAGAAAGATCCATAATGTATAGTAAAATAAAAGGGATGTTTTAAATCCTTCTGGACTCTATGTGTGAGCCTATTTATGTCTTCATTTATGAAGTTATATAGTGTCTATATTATAGTTTTATAATTTTAAGTTGTAATTTATAATGTCTAATTATATTTGCATATATATGCACACACACACACATATATATTTATTTATTTATTTGGACTTTTTTGATTGGCATATGCATGCATATCCTTTCCAAATTTTTTATAGATCAAAATTTTAACAGTTTATACTTGGATGTTTTAGGTGGTAAGATTAGAAATGAAATTTATTTTTAGTCTTATTTTCATAATTCTTTCCTATGTGTATGTATTGCTTTTATAATAAGAAGAAAGCGATTTCAACTTTTAAAAAGAGGAAGAAATTGTTTGTGAATGGCCTTCATGTTTGCGTATGGCTAAGAGGCTCTCCTCAGGGCCTCATCCACGTGTGATGGATACGGTTTCTTACATCCTGGTCGCATCTGCTTTTACAAGGAGATGTGCTATGAAACGGGCTATTCCTGACTTATGTAAAGCATTTTGCATTGAAAAGTACAGCCTACCAACTAAAAAAGTAGTTTTTATTTTTTTAGTATTATCTGTCCCTTCTCTCAAAGTAATTGCACCTCTAGTTTTATAATACATAGGGGTATGTTTGCTGGCCCCAATAAAAAAAGAGAGAAGAAAAAAAAAAGATGGATTGATACCTTAAGAGCAAGAAGACCAGAAGCCTCTTGCCTGGTACAGTCAGGGTGGAGAATTCCTAGTTTTGTTAAAAATAACAGCAGCTACCATGTACTGAGTGCTCCCCGCTCCACAGGCCGGTGCTGAGCATGTCCGAGCAACATCTCCTGTCATCCTCACCACAGCCCTATTAGGTCAGTTCAGTTATTATTTCCATTTTGTAGATGAGAAAACTGAGTTTAAGGCATTTAGTAATAACTCAGTTAAGGTACTTACGTTTAACTAACTTACTGAGGTTCCACAGCTAAAAAAAAAAAAAAAAAAAAAGTGGCGGAGCCATTGTTTTGCTCGGTAATTGAGGGATGATCAGATTCCAGATGGCGGAACAGCCGGGTGCACGGAGAGGGATCGGGTGAGAAATGAGATGAATCTAGATCATGTTGCCACTCATTCTTGGTAAATTTCTTCCCCTCGGGTTAGAATAAGTGTGGCAAATAGAATGGCCATGTGTTTACACACTCACTCACAAGAGAGTGAAGGAATCAACGTGATGTTTCTATGTCTCCATCTACATGGATCCCAACAAGGAAAGGGAGTGGAGTGGAGGGCCCTCAGATGCAGGTGTCAAGGCCTTTTTGAATGCTGGGAAGCAGAGCGAAGACTAGTCATTAACGGGGCGGGGTGGAGGGAGCTGACCCCGGAGCGTGAGGTGTAAGGGGACGAGGCAGCGGTGTCTGCTCCGGCGATTCCTGTAAATGTGCAGGCATTGAAGGCGTCCCACAGACCAAGTGCGTCTCCATTTATGTACTTAGTTGTTTTTCCCAGGTTATTTGAATCTGTTTTGTAGAATTCTTACTTTCCAGCGCATTACTTGGTGGTTGCTTATTTTTTTTTTTATTCTTTTGCTTGTTCATTTTTGTGTCAAATTAAAAAGCTCTGAGCTTTTACATTTTGAAGGTATCTTTACATTGCAAGAGTCTCAAGTGATACAGCAATGTGGGAGGTAATAACAGAACTCCTTCACCCCTCCCTGCGGCACTCTAGCTGTGCTACCTGACATGGTGTCCACTAGCTACATGTTGACCCTTAAATTTAGATGAATGAACAGAAACGAAACTTAAAAATCCAGTCCCTTGGTTGCACTAGTGATATCTCCAATCCCCCTGTAGGTAGTAGTACTGACCAATGCAGGAATAGTCGGTCCTATTATCACAGACAGTATATTGGACACTATTGCCCTAGAGGTATTTACTGTTAACGGTTGATTGTATACATTTTCACAATTTTTAAAAATTGCACGTGGAAATAATCATCATAATGCACACACTCTTGGTTTTACACAAACAGTCAAAGAAGAAGCAACATAGCTTTGTACTATCCCTCCCTGTTCCCAGCTCAGCTTCCCAGAAGCACCAACTTAAATATATATATTTTTAATCCTCACCCAACGATATTTTTCCATTGATGTTTAGAGAGCGGGAAAGACAGAGAGAAACATCGATGTGAGAGAAACCCATCGATTGGTTGCCTCTTGCACATGCTCTGACCAGGGCCCTGGACCAGGTAGGAGCCTGCAACTGAGGTACATGCCCTTGACTGGAATAGAACCCGGGACCCTTTGGTCCATAGTCCGAGGCTCTATGAGCTAAACCAGCTAGGGGCTAAATTTTTAAAATTCAAATGATGCTTTCTGCTTTGTAACAAATGAAATAACCCAGAAGCACAAGAAAGCGCCCCTGACCTGTATAGAGACAGAGTCCATTGCACGTCTCGGGGTTTTGCTCTTTGGGTGACTGCTGCTGCGACTCCGTTTCTCCAGGTGCCATTCAGCCAGTAGCTATCCACCCCTCAGTATGGAGAGGAGGGTTAAGCTCGTCCATATGGACCTCCCCCCTTTAGATCCTCCCCCTGCTGGAAATGTAGGTTATCATACCTATCACTTGCTTCTCTAACGCTAAAGAACATTGTTTAACCACTGTTTCTTATTGCATCAACTCTCCTTTGACTCATAAAATCACGATAACAACTCCTCTCCCCCCTCCACCTCTTCCCCCCACGTCCAAGTCCCGCCTCCACCTCTCCCCCCCTCCACCTCTCCCCCCTCCACCTCTTCCCCCCACGTCCAAGTCCCGCCTCCCGCTGTCGCTCTCACCCAGACATTGTACATTCCGCCTCCCCACCCACCAGAGCTGCATTTTCTGTGCTTCCTCCCGTAGGCTGGCTTTAAAAGTCCAAAGCCAGTTAGCAGTATTTACCTGAAACAAAATGTGTGGCTTAAACTAAATGCACGCTAAGGTCCCTCCCTGCATTTCGATATTCTGCAATCTGCTTAGGGAGACTGGGTGTCAGACCGCCTGATAGAAACTCATTTCCCACAAGTGAGGGCAATTCCATGTGCCGTGTGCGTGTGCGTGTGCATGTGTGTGTATGTGTGTGCATGTGTATGTGTGTGCGCGTGCATGTGTGTGCACGTGTATGTCTGTGTATGTGTGCACATGTGTATGCGTGCGCATGTGTATGTGTGCGTGTGTGCATGTGTGTGTGCATGTGTATGTGTGTGCGTGTGTGCATGTGTATGTGTGCATGTGTGTGTGTGCATATGTATGTGTGTGCATGCACTGGTGTTTGCACAGGTACATGCTCTTCTCCCCTAATCGTGTCAGGTAGGGAGCACCTGTTTAGGGCTCAGTAGGTCCCTGGGAGATAAGCCACAGCGAGTGATTGTGGTCCCTCTGACGGTGCACAGCCTTCCTTTCCAGGATCACTGTTCAGACACGGCCTCTCTGCATGGCCTGGGGGCTGTGGATGCTGCTTAGCATTCTGATCTTCCAGAGTTTAACAGACTCTCTTGCTGGAGATAGAAGCCCTCGGACTAAAAGGTACACGGCCCAGTAGGGAGCGTGCAGGAGGCAACCAACCAATGATTCTCTCTCATCAGTGTTTCTCTATATATCCCTCTCCCTTCCTCTAGGTGTAAAAATCAATAAAAACATACTTAAATTTAAAAAAAAAAAGATACAGAGAGCAAAATTTCACTCCCAGAGACCTCTGCAGATGCATGGAGACATCGATATGACCTAAGTCCCTGAAAGTTGACCCAAGTCAACGTTGATCCTTTCAGTGACAACGTTGGATTGCCTTTGGTAGACACTCGCTGAAAGAAGGGGGAACGAATCCAGAGCTAATGTTGGAGCTCACACTCAGGCGGCTGGGAGGCCCCCCAGAACCTCACCGGCAGCCTCTTTGGAAGAGCAGTTCCCTGTCCATTAAACGGAGATGGCATTAGCGTGGGGGCGGCTCTGAGCACCCCCCTAGTGCATTATGCAGGATTGCCGACCGCACTGCGCGCCATTAGCGATTGTTTAGGGCCGCGCTTAACTTGGAGATGGATTGATTTGTGCAGGTTAATGTATTGCTGGGATGCCGCCGTGTCCTTAAAAATCCCCTCTGACGTTGGCTATCAATAGGGAAGCGCCCTGTGGGGGTTGTGGCTCATTGCAAAAGGGTGAATTCTGCGGATTGCACGGAGGCCTATGACGGTACATTGTTGTAACATCGGGGTGAATAGACCTCCCTCCCCCGCACCTTGAAGAGGTTGGGGTCCTTTATTTAGTGTGTTTTCCACCATTTTCCCGGGATTACCCAGCAACCAAGGCAGAGCCCCAAGACGGAATGCATATCTTTTTAAATTCTGGTTGTGGGAAACAGAAGACAGGGTTTCTAGGGACCTCAGATCATTTTTTTTCCCATTAGCTGATCACACCCATCGTTTCTGTTCTTCCCAGGACCAAGCAAGGTGCCTGGGAGAGAGAAGGTGTTGCTCCATACCTGCTGATTCGCACTAAATGCAACTCTGCTTCCTCCTGGTGTGGAGAAGGTGGCCGGGACACAGTGTACATATGTAGTTAGGATGTACTTTACCGACGTGTGCCTGTGGCCAGGTACCAAGACCATGGTGGCTGGCCCTGGGAGCTGGGAGCTCGGTGGGGAGCAGACCAGGCGCAGGCAATGCCGGGAAGGGAGCGGAGCAGCAGGTGCTGGGAGGACAGAGGGGTCCTCGGTGCCGGGGTGATGCTCTCTGCGGCTGGTCAGGCACCTGTGTTGGCGGAAGGCATCCAGGCTTCCCATGGGTTAATATCTGACCCCTGAGCAGCTGGCACCCACCCACCCCCTTCAGGCGACCCCACCTGGCCCTCTGTGGCGGCACTCAGAGCAGCCAGAGGAGGGTGATCGCTCATGTAAGGGCAACGTAACGGTGTGTTTTTATTAGTCCATTTTTCTCTTCGATGGCCACTAACATGGTCTTGCAGAAATGGAATAGAACACACACACACACACACACACACAACCAGAGTTCTCTCCAAGCCTCCCGCTTCCAAGGGAAAAGGCAAAAGGACAGGATGTTATGACGACTCCCTGACGCAGTAAAGATTAAAAGATCAAGTTCAGGTGTTTGAGGCTGTGTGCTCTTCGCTCAGTGTCTTACGTGTATCTCTCTTTCAGACATCATCGCCCTGAAACAGGCACCTGCACTTTCTAGATGAGCTGCTCAGGCCCCGAGAACATGAGTCATTTGAGGAAAACAACCAAGAGAATCCGTTGTCAAGCTTAACACGTGGGCCCAGGCCATCTGCTGGGAAAACCAGAGTTCGTAAGCATTGTTTATCCTCCTCGATCATGACCACATTTGGTCAAATCCAATCAAAGTCAAACCGTTATTTTATGTGTGATTAAGACACTGGAGAAAACCAGTGCCAATCAAATCAAGCTGGTGCCCTGCTTTCTTATCACGTGGAACTTTTACTTCTTACCTGTCGAAATATTTCTCCTACATTCTTTTACTTTTTTAATCCTCACCGGAGGATATTTTCTCCATTGATTTTCAGAGAGAGAGTGGAGTGTGAGAGGGACAGAGACATAGAAGGAGAGAGAGAGAGACATCAATATGAAAGAGACACACTGATTGGCTGTCTCCTACACTGACCAGACTGAGGCTGGGTATCGAACCTGCAACCCAGATATGTGCCCTTGACAGGGAATTGAATCCATGACCCTTTGGTGCGAGGGCCAACACTATAACCCACACCAGCCGGGGCTTAAATCCATTTAGACACACCTTCATTGTACATAGAAAGCAAAATATGGTTGGCATACATATAGTAATTAGCCTATACATAAAACATGCTGGCTTTGATGTCTTGAAGATGTTTGGAGTAGCATTTCCTCTGGGTTTTCGCCTGCAGGTTCTATATACCCGTTAGAATCCTGGGGAGGAACATTTTGCTCAAGAGAATCTACTATTCCCTCTGGGATTTCCCTGCAGGCCCTTGACCCCCAGTCTACACTCGCCGAGCAGACAGTGTGACCACGTATTGCATCATGACCGCCACCCGGCCAACAGCAATAACCATATGCACCAGGTTTCACAGATGCAAACGAGTGAAACATACACATGTTAGAGTCTATGAAAGTATGGAAATGTTAGCCCTGGTCGTAATCTAGACGTTTTCCATTTAGGACAGTGGTTCTCAACCTTCTGGCCCTTTAAATACAGTTCCTCATGTTGTGACCCAACCATAAAATTATTTTCGTTGCTACTTCATCACTGTAATGTTGCTACTGTGATGAATCGTCATGTAAATATCTGAAATGCAGGATGGTCTTAGGCGACCCCTGTGAAAGGGCCGTTCGACCGCCAAAGGGGTTGTGACCCACAGGTTGAGAACCGCTGATTTAGGATAAAAGGCTTCCTTTCCTCCCCTGACTGAGGAGGGGGATTTCTGCTGGCCTTCCAGGCTAATTTTTGGGGGAGGGGAAATGTAGACAGTCTTCCGGTTGCTGGGTTTCGGTCATCCCAGAAACCACATTCATGAATTGGATTATTTTAGCAGGCCCCTCCACCCTTTGCAAGCTCTGGGATTTAACTGTGTTTGAGAAAGTTTTCCACTAAAACTCCTGGGCTTTTAACTTACGTAGAGTCTTAAGCACAATCTAATCTGATATCCAAGGATAGCTTTGTCAGAGCAAAGTCGAGTATTGGCAATCCCTCTGAAACCTCAGAAGAATGAATGAAAGGAAAATGATTTAAAGCTGGAAGATTGAAGGAGAAGTTTGAAATCTTTTTAAAAACTGGACAATGGACCCCCTCCAGAACCTGCTAATGCCGGCTTTGGAATGTGACTAGAAAAGCAGCCCCTGGCAGCAAAAAAATAAAAATAATAAAAATGGATCTTGGGATGTCATCTTGTCTATTGCAGGAGGCGTACCCCGGCCAGATCCTATTACCGTGTGGCGATCCTAAGAGATTTCCACGAAGAACAGATTCCTTGACCGGCAGCACCTTTCCAGGCCTCACTTCCCCCAGAAGAAATGTTCCAGATGTTTTAAATAGTATTTGTCGTTGCCCTTAGAATGATTGCAGAAAGACAATCCTGCCCCTCCTATGGCAAAGGGGCTGCGTAGCCTAGGGCTTGAAAGTATGGGTCCAGGCCCAGGTTAGAATTCCCAGCTCTGGCGTTGATTAGCTGCGTGACCTTGGGCTAATTTGATAACCTCTCTGTGCCTTGGCTTTCCTGACTATACAATGGAGAAAACAAGTGTGTCTGTTTCATGGTATAGTGCTGAGGAATAAATGTGAATGTTGGTTAAGCCCTAGCATGCAGGAAATGCCTGGTATCTGATGGGTGCTCTGTACATGCTTTTAAAATAAAACAAAAGTAACATGCTTATCAAATTCAGTATAAGCTGACTCTGAGTCCTTGATGATGTCATAAATCTGCTCCCTTCAGTTTCAAAAGAAAGACAGTGAACCAGCAAAGCCACCTGGACTGTTTTCCACTCGCATATCTACTCCCTCAGAAGATCTGCGTCCATGTTTTCGCTAGATTATGATAGATGGCGACAAGAATTGTCTGGGTTGATGTACAGTATTCGCTGTCTCCGTTAAGATGGTCCTGCCCAGAAATCCATGGCAAACACCTCTACTGGTGGCAAGGACACCTGAATGGGCAAAGCAATGGTGGGAAAAATAGGGAGAAAACACCGTTTATCACCTAAAAAGGCATTCTACCTATATGTGCTTATATTGTACTAGCGGCCCAGTGCACGGATTAGTACACATTGAAAGGAAATTAATTAGAAGGTGGCCAGTGGGGCGGGACTGGTCAAGAAGGGTCAGACACGCCCTGGAGCCAACCTCCTGCGGTCCCTCCCCAGCCCGCCACACCTGGGCCAGCTCTGGGGCTCGAAAGGCTTCTGCAGAGTGAGCAGGGTCCCTCTGGCAGGTGGGGTCCCTTGGCCTGGCCTGCGGGGATCGGGCAGAAACTGGCTCTCAGACATTCCCCGAGGGGTCCTGGTGTGCAAGAGGGAACTCTGCAAAGTTGCTGTCGCTTGGCAGCTCCCGAATTGAGCGTCTGCCCCCTGGTGACCAGTGCGTGTCATACCTACCAGCCTGTCCACCACTTAGCCTTTTATATATATAGATTGGGAGAGCCAGAAATGAGGAAATCATGGCACATACCTGTGTAAAATATAATGAGAGTTAACAAAACCCTATCTTTATTTTAATTTTTGAAATGTATTTTTAATGATTTCAGAGAGGAAGGGTGAGAGAGAGAGAAAAACATCAATGATGATAGAGAATCATTGTTCGGCTGCCTTTTACACCCCTCACACTGGGGATCGAGCCTGCAACCAGGCGTGTGCCCTAACTGGGAATGCACGGCTACCTCTGACACTCAGGGAGACTGTGCACCCGGTGAGCTCGGAGGCGTCAGCTCGCTTTGCGATCTAAGCGGATCGGTTTGCACACTGCGTCTGAGGCACCGCGGAGGGGAGAGGCTCGGCCCATTTCCCATCACATAGGCACCTGGAGTTAGAACGGATTTCTCGGGCTTCAGCTCCGTCAGGGAACTTGCAGAGCTCCGGGCCTCCGGAAGCACGCGTGCCGTCGGAGAACATTCATCATGAGCTATCTCATCTGGGAGTGCCATCCCCCTCTGCTCACCGGAATGGAAAGCTCAGTGCGTGAGGGTGACGCGCCCTTGGCACCGCAGCACGCCGCATCTCGGAGACACGCTCTCGGCCAAGTTGACACGCGCTGTGGGGACGGGAGAAGTCAGTTTTATCTCTCAGCTCCTACAGTTTCTATCCGTCGGAAGCGCAGCTGCTATCGGAAATCTCAGTGTTCACTCAGATAACGTGTCAACCTCTACATTTTATGTTACAGTAGCTAATAAAGCTGGGTATCAATTAAATGCTGGGCTGAGGGGTAAGGAACGGGGAATGCAAGAAATTGGAATGCTTTATTCTTCCTAGCCTACTGTCTTCAGGGTCTTTATTATCCACTCTGTTTTGTTTCCATTATTATGAGATAAAAGGTTTGTACTCTTAATGCCTTAAAATGAGAACAATACTGAGTCCTGTACTCAGAACTTAACCACGTACGTGTGACTCTGTAAAGCCTGCAACTTGTTTTTTAAAAAGATATTTTTATTGATTTATAGAGAGAAAGGGAGAGGGAGAGAGAGAGAGAGAAACATCAATGATGAGAGAGGATCATTGACTGGCCGCCTCCTGCACGCCCCACACGGGGGATGGAGCCTGCAACCCAGGCATGTGCCCCAATCGGGAATCAAACCGTGACCTCCTGGTTCATAGGTTGATGCTCAACCACTGAGCTATGCCAACTGGGCCAAAGCCTCCAATTTGTTTTGATTCCCCACTTTAACCCCCCAGACCTTTCTACCTGTGTCTTACGAGACTCATGCTCACCAACAAAATCACCCGTATCCTGGTCTTTGAACATTATCTTTAGCATTGTGCTCTGAGACTTGGCTACCCTTTGAAGACACCGCCTCCATAATTTTCGATAGAGTCTGAAGATTAACCGTTTCCATCTTTTCCTCGTTGCTCTTTTTCCATCACTGTCCATCTCCTCTTCCCTGAACGCCAGTTCCTTTGCGATGCACGCTATCAGACTACCTTCCGCACCCCCCTTTGACACACCTCACCCCACATCCCATTGATGGACAATTTAAACAGCTCAATAGGTCTCTTCTATAGCCACGTCCTTACCATTTTTGGTGAATCCAGTGACTACCAGGGGGTCCATCCCACCTGTTGGCACCTCCCGCTCTTGTCCCCCTGCTTTCCTAGGTCTTCTTTCCCCACACGCCTGTTTCAGTCTCCCATTCCCATCACATCACCCAGCCCTCTAAGCTCAGCCCCGTTCCAGGCCGTGTGCATTTGCCTGGGATATTCTTTCACTAGATCTCTCATAGCTTGTCCTCTCACGCAGGTCTCTGTGACAAGAAAACTTCCTTGGAGAAGCCTTTGGACCACCCTACGGAAAATAACAATCCCACCCTACACCTCACGCCTCCCTATCTTTTATTCCTACTTTACTTTCTTCTTGTTGTTAATCCTCACCAGAGGATATTTTTCTGTCGATTTTTAGGGAGAATGGAAGGGAGGGGAGAGACAGAGAGAGAGAAACATCGATGTGAGAGAGACACATCTATTGGTTGCTTCCTGCACCCCCCCCCCCCCCCCGGGATTGGACTTGCAATTGAGGTACATGCCCTTGACTGGACGCTCTATTTACTGAACCAAACAGGCTAGAGCAGTGGTTCTCAACCTTCCTAATGCCGCGACCCTTTAATACAGTTCCTCATGTTGTGGTGACCTCCAACCATAAAATTATTTTCATTGCTACTTCATAACTGTAATTTTGCTACTGTTATGAATCGTAATGTAAATATCTGATAGGCAAGATGTATTTTCATTGTTACAAATTGAACATAATTAAAGCATAGTGATTAATCACAAAAACAATATGTAATTATATATTCAATATGTGTTTTCCGATGGTCTTAGGCGACCCCTGTGAAAGGGTCGTTCGACCCCCAAAGGGGTCGCGACCCACAGGTTGAGAACCTCTGGGCTAGAACCTACTTTACTGTCTTTAAACCTCTTACTACCATCTTGGCCGAGGGAGATCGCTTCAGTTTCTCTCTAGAAGGTATGCCCATGAGGAGAGAGTTTTGTCTGTTGTTCATCACTGTGTTCCTCGCACCTAAACTCTGTTAGCTCATATTAGACCTTAAAGAGGCATTTGATAATTCAGCAATGAGTAGATTATATGTGTTTATAGCTATGCACCAACTTACTGTGCACATTCTCAGGCCATTTAGTGAATGATCCCACCCTCTCAGTACTCATGTGGTAGCTCTGATATATTAAGAGCAATCCTGGGGCTCGTTTCCATCGGAATTTTTATATTCCCCCACTTGAAATGCTTCTGATGGGGTCTAATTAATCCCATCACGCGCACAGCCCATCCTGAATTGCTGCGGAGATTCCTCCTGGGAGCAATTTTGAAACAGGCAGGCCAGCTCTTAATCATATTTCCAGCATACGTTTGGATAATCCTCCTCACACTGGGTGAGAAAACTGGCATAGACGGCAGGGGTGAGAGAGCATGGGTCATTCTTGTGAATGAGAAGATTGACGGCGTGCTTAATTCTCGGGGAAATACCTCGAACGCCTTCTTAAACTGTGGGTCAACAGTTGTTCCCGTGTTTATGCACTGACTTCACTCATGAGCCTGCCCCTTGGCCCCTTCCACAGGGTTCGGAGATCCTTCAACAAGGCCCTGCTCTCCGTACAGACATGATGTGTTGACCTGCGGCCACGAGGCCTCCTGCAGGGCCGCTCCTCCAGAGGTGGGGGTTTCTTTCTCCCAAAGCCACTGGCTAATTCTTTTCCAATTTTTTTTTTCCTTTTGATCCATGGCCTGAATTTGTAGGATATGCAGCCGTATCACAAGACACGCCGGATGTTGAAGAAAACAGGGCAAACCTTGGGCAAGCCTCACTAAGCTTTATCTAGACTCGGACCTCATTAGCTGCTTGTGTAGGCCATGCTGCAGCGCAGGGCCCAGGGTAAGATGGCCGGATGAGGCCTTGCCTAAGCTCTCCTCCTCGGAGAACTGGATTTTATATTTGGACACAAGCCATCCCAATTCCGGTCACTAGAGTGTGGATGTCTTTCCCACACCACAATTCTCTGACACCACTGGGTGTCCCACAAGTCTACTCGATTTGGACACTGGTTACTGGATGTTGCTTCAGATTCCACAAGTTAGGTGCCCCGTCTTGCAAGACTGCCCCCACTCCTTGCTGCAGATGCCAACGGCAAGTTGGGGTTGTCACCTGCACTTTCTTTTTTTAAAAATCTGTTTGTATTGATTTCAGAGAAGAAGGGAGAGGAAGAGAGAGATAGAAACATCAATGACAAGAGAGAATCATTGTTCAGATGCCTCCTGCACGCCCCCCACTGGGGATGGAGCCCGTGACCCGGGCCTGTGTCCTGACTGGGAATTGAACCGTGACCTCCTGGTTCACAGGTTGACGCTCAACCACTGAACCACACCGGCCGGGCTGTCACCTGTGCTTCTGATTGAATGGTGATCATTTAGAGGCTCCAATAATTCTCTCCTTGGGTTTGTTTCCTTTGCAAGAGCAGCTCCCAGAACTCGGAGAAACACTGGACTTATCAGAGTATTGATTTATTATAAAGGGATAGAATTGAGGAGCACCCAGGTGGAAGAGACGCTCAGGTAAGGCATGGGGCAAGGACACGGAGTCTCCCTGCCTCTCCCCAAACCTCCACGGGTCCCCCAGTCTGGAGGCTGTACAACAGCAGTCCTTCTGGGCTTTCATATAGGCATGCGTGAGAAAGTCATTGCCCATTGGGGACCGAGCTAATTCTCCAGCCGAAGGCCAAAGATGTATTTCTTATTATAAATCACAACATCACATGGAGAAGACCACAGGGCCTCTGTGCTTGAGTAAGAAGGTCCCTCTCTCTCTCTCTCTCTCTCTCTCTCTCTCCACTTCATCTGTCTGTATTCAATAAAGGCTAAATAATTGATTGAATAATACTGGGGACAACATTAGAGGCTAGGAAAGAATTCACTCTTTTCACCTGTAGATAATACTCTTATGTTTTGGGAGAATCTTTGTTAATAGATGTTTTTAAGGTTGGACTGGGAACCTCTCTGCCTAGAACATTCACCTCAGGGGCTTGGTGAGGAAGGTGAGATCACAACAACACATGCTCTCTTGTAAGTGTGATGGGGAAACTCATCCGTGTTAGCACCCCCATATCTCCTTCAGGAGGCCCAACTGCCGCCCCATGGAAAATACCTGTGGATCTGAGTGGTCCAGGGCGTGTAGGTGTAGGAGACAGGACGGTGGCATCTCAAGGGCACGGGGGCAAGAGTCTGGAGATTTCAGTCCTTCCCTCACTGAGCACGTCTTCAGGGGGCACCTCCCGTGTGCCGGGCACTGTTCGAGGTGCGGAGGATACAGCGGTGGACAGAGAGTAGGTCCCATGTGAATGGAAATGACGTTCAGGTAGGAGGGGTCAGAATATGTCAGGAGGGGACATATTATATGTGGCCCTGGAGAAAGATTTGCTGCTAATGTGTGACCTTGAGAGAGACCCTGTCCTGCTTCCTCTTACGTAAAAAGAGGGAGTTGCAATTCTTACTTGTTTTTTACACCTCTTTCCATCACCACCACCACCACCACCACACTCATACCAATATTTCCCTTTCTTGACACACGTTCATGAACCTGAATGCTGGAGCGCGCCGCACCTGCATTTGTTGGTAGCTGCCATTTCCGGGGAATTGCCCATTTTCCTGTGCTTATTGGTTCATTTCTCTATGCCGAGTTTTGAGAGCTATGCGTTCTCCCTTGTTCGGTTCCCGTGGGACCCGGGGGCTGCCTGGCTGGCTGCGTTCCCCCGGGGCCTTCGCCTGCAGGCGCTGTGCCAGTCTACCTGTTCCTCTGCGCGCTGTCCCCGAGATCAGTGACAGGCGGCCTGTTCCCAGTCACCTTGCGTTTGGGGGGAAGTTTCTCTTATCTCTGAACCTCTGCAAAGTGGAGACTCTTCCCCCCACACACACATTCTGCTCAGTTAATCACTTCACTTATCCTGAGCTCTGGGCTCTCCCGACACGTTTCCAGGGTCCCCTGACGGCACTCCCGGGGGAAGGGTGGTCAGTGGCACCATTGCGCTGACTTTCCAAAGCGGCACCATAAATAGAACGGGGCTCTGAGGAGCGAAGCGCATCACGTGGTTCCCCAGCCGTGTTTGGAGATTCGATTTCCATCCGTGTGTGTTTTTAAACAAACATCCATGGAACATATCCTAGGTGCCCATGGCTGCTGCATGGAGATAGAGCGCTTCTGGTTTATTTAACAATTCTTAAGCCGCCGTTGCTTCATAATGGTAATTTATCTCGCAGAGTTGCTGCAACTCTATATTTTCGTAATGATTCTTGCAGCAAGTCTGTAAAATAAATTATTATTTTGAAGCAACGGAGGCGTAAGAATGTTAAATAATCCATCTAAGATTACCTAGTGATTAAGGTAGAGCTGAATTTCAACTCGGGTGTGCCTGCCACCACAATGTAATTCTTTCTTTCTTTTTTTTTTTCATTAAAAATTTATCTTTATTGTTGAAAGTATTACAGATGGTCCCCCATTTTCCCCATTGATCCCCCTCCACTCTGCACCTGCCCTTCCCAGGCCTTCACCCCACTATTGTCTGGGTCCAGGGGCTGTGCATATATATGCATATAAGTTCCCCAATTAATCATTCCCCACCCACCCTCCACCTCCACCTTCCCTCTGAGATTCATCAGTCTGTTCCATGCTTCTATGTGTCTGGATCTATGTTGTTTATCAGTTTATTTTGTAGATTCCACATATGAGTGAGATCATGTGATACTTCTCTCCACCCATCAGGAAGAACATATGTACCCCTATGTTCATAGCAGCGCAATTTACAATAGCTAAGATTTGGAAACAGCCCAGGTGCCCATCAGCAGATGCGTGGATACGAAAGCTGTGGTGCATCTACACAATGGAATTCTACATGACTGTAAAGAAAATAAAGGAAGTCTTACCCTTTGCAACAGCATGGATGGACCTGGAGAGTAGCGTGCTAAGTGAATAAGCCGGTCAGAATGTCATTCTTAATCAGTGTGCTTTGCTGTCAGGCTGTCGCTGAGCGGAACCACCAACAAGCAGAGCTCTGGTGGACGGACCATCTTGGAGTGGATGGGGAGGAGTGTGGGAAAGGCCTTGACTGATACTTTCGCTTTCACGTGGTGCCTCCCTGATGACTGATTTGGAGGAGATGGAGGGGGAGGGGACCCATCTGAATTTAAGGCCCTCACTCGCCTGCCATATTCATCCAGTGTGGTTGGCTTCCATCCCTTCCAGGCCTAACATGCCCCTCACAGACCCGTGCCGCTGCCAGTGGGCACCCATGGCATTGCAGAAGGCGGCACACGCTACCTGGAAGGGAGGCAGGCAAACTACCTTCAGTGATAACCTCTGGGGTCGTCCCAGGCAGAGAACCCAGGATTTGCCTAATTTTGTGAAGGAAAGGGAAACTTGCAGAGAGGAAAGCACTTGCGCCAAGTTGCCCTGGTTCTAAGGGGGGTGTCTGTTTAGGTCCCATGCTCTCTCTGCGGGCACAACCGCCTGGCCCATTGCCAGGTGATGGACCAGCCCTATTTGGAGAGGCCCCTCTTCGTTCTCCACCCATATTTTTTGGGGGGGAACTGACCAGGACCTTTTCCAATCAAAGGACAGCCCGGCGATTCCTGGGGCGCCCTCCAGAGGCCTGGGCAGGCATTGTCCCTTCCTGGGCCTCTCAGTGGCCTGGTCTCCCTTGAAGATTTTTCCCCTTCAGGAGGCCCAACTGCTGCCACATTGTCAATTGCTGGCTGGTTACCATGGAAACAGGTCTCAAGAGGAATCTGCCTTTCTCCTTCCTTGAAAAGGAGTAGAGGGCTCTGCAAGGGGCAGTGCTCCCCGCTTCCTGGCCAGGAGGGGGGCCGGCTTTGAGTGATGGGGATTAAACAGTTTTGTCCGAGGACCCCCAACTCCTTGTGAACGTAAGACCACCAGTTTCCATTCTGGAGACTACCTGGGCTTCTTCGGAAGACATAGCCTTTCTCCTCTTTGATGGTTAAATGTCCTTCTTTTATGAAATGATGCTGATAGTAGAAGGAACAGCTTAAGAGATGTCATCCCTTGGTCAAGTCCAAGATTTGTTAACACACGTAACCATACGGACGGATCTCAAACACTCCTTATGCGGCATGAAGTGAGCCTTGTGAAAAAGAAGGAGTCCATGCTGTGGGGTTTCATATACATAAAATTCTAGAAAGTGCGAACTCATCTAGGGTGACAGAGATCAGACACGTGGTTAGGAGAGGGATGGATTATAAAAGAGCATGAGGACACTTCTGGGGAGGGAGGTCCAACTGTTTCTTATCTTGATTGTGGTGATGGTTCCCTGGGGGATGCCTATTTCCAAACCGATCAAAGAGTGCATTTTAAATCCAAGCAACTTCGTGTCCTCCAGTTATACCTCAATGAAGTTGAAACAGAAGGCAGCCTTTTATTGGCCCTTAATTTTTACATGTTTTTGTAAGTTAAA
Source organism: Myotis yumanensis (assembly GCF_028538775.1). Classification (NCBI taxonomy): domain Eukaryota; kingdom Metazoa; phylum Chordata; class Mammalia; order Chiroptera; family Vespertilionidae; genus Myotis; species Myotis yumanensis. Next base: position 37,358,674 of record NW_027223769.1, read on the forward strand.
TTCTCTGTGGAAAGCAAAAGTGTAGGAAGCAGAGGGAACCTCTGGTCTTGCCCGCCTCTCCCGACTGGATCTGAGGGGGAGTCAGAGAGAAGGGAAAGCTAGGAACGATGCCCATGGGTTGGCCTTCGATGAACGAACTGCGTCGGTAGCTCATGAAAGGTGGGTTCAGGTTTAAGGAAGATTATGGGAGACGATGAGCTCAGCTGGGGACGTGTCGAGTTGGAGGTGCTGGAGACACACCGAGAAAGGCCAAGAAGGAAGTCAAATGCAAGGGTCTGGAACCGGGGAGGCGAATCCTGCCCGTCTGTATAGATTGAGCATATGGATAGGGCATGAGACCAGCAGGAAATAGTAAATGCATGTTGAATTACATCCTCTGCATTTGGACTTTTCAGTCATGACTTCTCCTTTTTCGCAGGCGACTCTTTGTTCACACAGTAGGGAAGGAATCCCTAATTAGTGGCAGGTGTACCTGAGGATAGCCTTCTGTTTGGGCTGTAGAGAATGGCCTGGCTGTCGGGGATAGAAAGGTAGAGTTTGGATTAGAATGACCAAAAGTCCTCAATCTTTCAGCTTTTACCTGATTATGCACTATTAGGGTTATAGCAGAAAATATTTTCTTATTGATGTTCCTATTGCGTTTGATACATATCTCCATGCACCTACTGTTTTTTTTTAAAAATATGTATCTTATTGTTGAAAGTATTACAGATGTCCCCCCTTTTTCTCCATTGACCCCCTCCACCCCACACCCACCCCTCCCAGGCCTTCACCCCACTATTGTCTGTGTCCAGGGGCTGTGCATTTATGCATAGAAATTCCCCGGTTAATCTCTCCCCACCCACCTTGCACCCCCGCCTTCCCTCTGAGATTTGCCAGTCTGTTCCATGCTTATATGTCTCTGGATCTATTTTGCTCATTGGTTTCTTTTGTTCCTTAGATTCCACATGAGTGAGGCCATGGAGGGACCTGGAGAGCATTATGCCTGCATACACTCTTTACCTCTGGCCATTATGATGCATGTACGTGTCTGTTTCCCCTGTGAATTAAGCCCCTTGAGACCAGGTACCACGCATGGCTTATTGAGGTTTGGGGATGGGGGGAAGGGTTGGTGAGCCCAAATGAGCGCTTCCCCTCCATGGCTCCCGCGTTGAGTTTTCCAGCAAATCACTCTTGACTTCCCCGTTGACCTGTGTGTACTCATGAGAGTAAATGTAATTGTGGCGGTAGAGGCATCCACCTGAAAGGAGAGTTTTCTGCATTCTTACTGAAGGAAGAAGTCAGTGGTGGTTGGGGAATGAACTGAGCCCTAAATGCCAAGTCTTGCCCTGGCTGCTGACTATAGATCAGAGCAGTGGACAGAAACTCCTCTTGTTTTTTTTAAAATATACTTTATATTTTTTTACAGAGAGGAAGGGAGAGGGATAGAGAGTTAGAAACATTGATGAGCAAGAAACATCGATCAGCTGCCTCCTGCACACCCCCTACTGGGGATGTGCCCACAGCCAAGGTACATGCCCTTGACCGGAATCGAACCTGGGACCCTTCAGTCCGCAGGCCGATGCTCTATCCACTGAGCCAAACCAGTCAGGGCTCCTCTTGGTTTTTTGTATGAACACCCGGAGAGCCCTTTCTAGTTGGTCCATGGACTTTCTGTGATTCCCTTGAGCTTGCCAGACCAAATGTCAGTCTCTAAAATCACCCAGAAATAAAAAGTAACCAGAGATATCATTGTTCCTGTCCAACGTTAAGATAAACCACTGCCATTAGGGTGTTGTCCATTTCTGTTTAGAACTTCCTGTCAAGCCAGCTGTCTTTGTGTTGACCATCTGCATGAACAAACTGGGGACATCCTGAACATGGTTCGCGTTTGAAGGGTGAGTTTCATAATATAGGGAATTTCTTACTCATCTAAGAGTTGAGAACATGTCATTATTTCACAAGCACGCGTGATAAATCATTTGGCAAGTCCTCCCCAGTCCTTTAAGGTAATTTTTATTTTCTGTGATTTCAATCGTCTCCCCATTTTTTCCTTGTAAATAGTTGAAGAGTAAGCACATTTTCAAAGAGCTGTAGGGAGGCTAAGATGCCAGTTGCATTTTAACGATATCGGGCATTATCGTCCTCACTGTAGCCAATTCTCTTTTAAATCATTGCAGTTTCTGCTCTCGCCTCCAGCTATAGAATTCTTTTCAAGCGGGCAGTGAACTTGGCCGGCTGCCAGGAGGAATATAAAGGTGTTTTTGGTCCACCAAAGTATGTGGAGTGGTTCTTAGTGATACAGTTTTCCTCGGTACATCTGCAAAACATTTTTCCCCCGAAGTGAATTTTCATGTGAAAAGCCTCCTTAATCATCAGCGGTATTGTTTGTTTCAATTCGGTTCTTGAAGTGCCCCCCTGGGTGCCTCCAAAATAAACAAGGGAAGCTTCTAAAGAGTTTTCAAAGTGGCAGGTGCTGAGGCTGCGGCCCATTCACTTGGTTTGCGGTGACATTTCTGTGCTAATCTATAGACAAACAAGAGACAGGTGACACGCCAAGTCAAGTGCAATGAGCGGGAGAAGAAGGCTTGGGCCAGTTGGGTCAGCTCCAGACAAGATGCCTTCGGGGCGCATGTGGGCAAGAAGCAACTGCTTTTCACCCTCCTTGCTGTTTGCATTCTGGCTGTGAAAATCTGATATTTAAACCTCACGCGTTAGCCAAGCTCTCTCGGGTTTAAATGAAATGGAAAGGAGATTCGAGATGAAAATATCTATCTGTGTCTGTGAATACACAAGTGACTATGTATGTATTTATGTATGTATGCACACTCACACATACGTAGATATTTGCATGTGAAGCAAGAGACTGTGATTAAACATTCAAACGTGTAAAGATGACCATTTGTTTGCTATTTTGGTCACGGATTCATAATACGGTTGTCGTATTTCCACAACAAACCACCCTATTTACAGGCCAAACACCAACACATGATGGAACCCAAGAAAGAAACGATTAAGCATATTTTTACGTCCTTCCCTCTTTATTGATTGCCATGTGGAGGCACAAATTCTGCTCCTAGGGGACCTGTTTTCTTTTCTTAGAAGCTGGATTAGTCATCTATTTAGAGATACTGTTGGGAAGTTGACTTGATTATGTTTTCGTGCACACAAATTATTAACCACCGCCCACCTATTTCTTTGATCCTACTCACAAGTTGGTGGCAAAAGAATTCTGCAGAAGATTTCTTTAAAGCTTAATTCTTTTTGTAAAAGATGAAGCATGCCTGTTGTAAATGATACCGAATGCACAAACATCGCTGTAGTCATGAAACTATTCCATTGCACCAAGGGGCAACATTTTGAGAGCACAGACATATCGCTTAGAAAAAGTTGGAGGTTTTGTGGATAATCTCCCCGCCACTTCCTCCCTGCCCCCACCACCCCACCAAAAAAAATAATAATAAAAGAAAAAAAGAACCAGACAGTGAAATTGTATCCAGCTTTTTCCACCGTAAGAAGCCTTGGCAAGGTTCGTTTTTATCATTGCGATCAAGAACAAGAAGTACTTTGTTGTTGGTTAGATCTGTAATATCATTAAATTTCAACCTCTGGGTCGATTGGTGTGGACTCAGCTGCTTCCGTGGTAATCGGCCTTGGTAAAAAAAGTATTTACCAAGTGGCTAAGAGAAGAAACACACACCTTCTTGTAGCAAGCAAGCATGGCCCTCCTAGAATTGAAGAAACTAAAGGTTTAGATATCACGTATGTGACGGTGGGAGAATATGAACATCATTAACATGGAATCGACAATCCACGAACCAGACACAGCATGTCCTCAGGTTCGGTTGGGCTTGTTTGTGACAGAGGTAGAGCCTTCAGCCAGAGTGAGAGCTGGCTGCCTGATGACCCGGCAGGTGCGTGGCAGAGGTGCCCGTTGCCATCATTGGGAGGTCTGTCATGTTCTGAGGTTTATTAAGAAACTCCCAACCGTCCAGCAAACAGGGCTCAGTAGTTGAGCGTTGACCTGTGAACCAGGAGGTCACGGTTTGATTCCCGGTCAGGGCACATGCCCAGGTTGCAGGATCGATCCCCAGTGTGGGCCATGCAGGAAGCAGCCCATCCACGATTATCTCTCACCATTGATGATTCTATCTCTCTCTCCCTCTCCCTTCCTCTCTGAAATCAATAAAAATATCTTAAAAAGAAGAAACTCCCACCAACTAGGTACTGAGTCAGGGGAGAGAAAGGGATTGTCCACAAGAGTGCAATGGATTTCAAATTTGTAATTTGCTACTTTTCTCATTTAATATGTTATGATTGTTTTCCCGTCAAAGAATGACTCCGGATTTATCAAAGCGGTAAACCTTCTGATCACCATCTTTGAACCTTGACCTTCAGAGTCACCTTCCTGACCTTCATTGGAATATCAATATTCTAATGCCTGCTAGAGGTTGAGTGTAAACAGAATAGAAGCTTAAGGACATGGCGACCTTCGTAGGGATAAATGCCTTGAAGAGATACCTTGTCTGACATAAGACTGTCCAGTTGCAGGTCTTCCTTCCATTTGAAAATGGGGAACAGCGACAATGAGATACAGATTCCGTAGGTGACATATGGTACGAGTCAATGCCTCTCCCTAGGAGGAAGCAGTGGGACATGGATCCCTTTGCGAATGTGATGAAATGTATGTACTCTCTGTGCACATGCAAACACATATGCTTGCACTCACACGTATTTACTATGATGTACATATACACAAACATACATAGTGGATCAAACTTGACGTGAAACCATGACCTCCCCAGGGGCTGAGGACACCTGGTTGAAGACACTGTTGAGCACACAGAGTATTGTCAATACATATTTGTGTGTGTGTGTGTGTGTGTGTGTGTGAGTGTGTGTGTGTGTGTGTGTGAGGGAGAGCATTAAATTTTGCTTTTGCGTGTGGAAATGTTATTACCTTGATGGCCAGCACAGAGTGGAAGAAAAGAACCAACTCCTTGAATTGAGTGCACACATCAGTGTACCCAGGACAATTTGCATTTCCTGTGGGCTTTGTACTTGTGAGGCCGCAGTTCCATCTACAGCCTTGGTCAGCAGAGAGCAGAGACGGTAGCATCGTCTTCATGTAACCATACGAGCCCCCTGCCCCTCAGCCTCTGATCCCTGACCTTATTCTCCCGTTGCTACATGGCTCTGACAAAGGCTTTATTTGACTCTGAATCAAATCCTTGTCAAACCTGACTTTTCTTTTTTTTAGTTTTCAAGCACTTCACGTCAGCGTATGGTTTTGATATAACCCGCTTGTTTCCTTTCCTATGATCTTTGAGTAGATGATGTTGATTGTAGATGTTTCAGACAAGCTAGTCTTGGGGAAGTTTCTATAGCCAAAGAAACACCACTTTCACCCTCAATGAAACATTTGCCATGATGCTATTTAGCTGCTATCGCTTCCTTTACATGCACGCTTCAGAAGCCCCAAACCCTGAGCGTGCAGTACCCCCATGAGTCAACTCTTTCACTTCAGAATGTCCAATAGAAGATGAAATCGAGAACAACGGCACTTTTCTAGATGACTCAGATAGAATCAAAGCACACAAAAAAACCCCTACAATTTCTATTTGAAATCTACACTAATAAAAGAGAAACATGCAAATTGGTGTCACTCTGCTATGCCCACCAGCCAATCAGAGCGACTATGCAAATTAACCCAACAAAGATGGTGGTTAATTTGCATACGCAGGTGCAGAGCAAAGATTGAAGGCTCTGGCCGGAGTGAAGACTGGAGACTGAAGATTGAAGAGGCTTGGCTTCTCTGCTGAGGCCTGATGAAAGGCCTGGGTCCGGGCGCTGGAGGAAAACCGGTGCCACAGCCAGGGGAAGGAAGGCCTATTGCACGAATCTTCATGCAACGGGCTTCTAGTATCTAAATAATAAGACAAATCTGACCCGATGGTGGTATCTCTGGTCACTTCCTGGTGCATTTCCTTGCTGCTTTCATCGACGCATCCCAAAGGTTGCTTGCGTAAAAGGCAGCCAGAACGCTCATCCAAAAGAACCACACTTGACATTTATCCCATCACCTTAGCTTTGTCATGTGGTCTCGATCCATTTTCTCATAGGCTTCTCACAGCGGCAGTAGAAGGTGCTCGACTTAGGATGGATACACTCAACTTACAGGCCCTGAAAAGTCAGATGTGGACTTGGGAAATGAACATGTCAACGGACTATAGAAGGTAACCGAATCCCTTATGTGCATAGGGTGTTCTGCCATCTGTAATTTCATTTCGTCCTCATAGGTAGAACAACTAAGCAGGAAGCTGGAATCCAGTGTTACAGACGGGGCACTGGAGGCAGAGAGAGACTGAGGAAAAGACCTAAGCTGGGACCAAAATCTCCTTCATTTCAGCCTTTCCCGTTGTCTCGGACCCACTGCTCCGTTTTACTGACACGATCGTTATGCCGGAGAAGGGCCCCTGATGTTGGTTCTTATTTTATACCTATTTCCCCTGACCCTCCTGTGTCCTTGCAGGCCACACCTCAATTGACTCTGGAGATTCAGGGAGCTGATTTCCTTGCAGCTCGCGTAAGAGCGCTCATGCTGAAGCACATGAAACTGGCCTAGACCTTTAGACAGATCCCCGGGGGATGACCTGTGTGTGCGGCGGTGAAAGTCGATTTAACAAAACCATTAATTTGCGTTTCTGGGAATAAACAGGAGCTGTCACCCGCCATCAGAGAATACACCGCTAGGGCTCTGCCATCCAAATCGCCAAGTGCCCCTGCACGCGGCCGAGTCCGGGGAGAGCACTCGGGCGGCGGGCCACGTCCGCCCCTTGTTTGCCCTCTCTGGCCAGGGTGGCTCATCTCAGTGTGGTTTTCAGAAAACTGGATATTGGGTTGTGCCTGCCACATCCCATCAGTCACACTGCATTACGTGCATTAGGGAGGCCCTATGAATTCTTTGGGCCTCAGATTGACTGCAAGATGAGGCAGAAATCCATTTCTGAGTCCAAGGAAAGAGATGGTTAGAGTCCCCTTCACCCGGGAGAGAGCGTATATACATTGTTCCCTCGCAACGATTCTCCTGCCAAACCCAGGCCCTCCCCCCAGCATGAAAAGACAACTCAGATCAAAGCTAAATTCAGATAGAGGGGAACATATTTTTTTCACAGACCCAGGGCTGATTGCAAAATTGTCTTTATATATTTTTTTAAACAACCCTCAGTCAGCATAACTACAAGAGGCATAAGAAACAGTTGCCACACCAATGATCTGATGGCCTCATGAGAGCAGCTGCTGACCTTCTCAGGCGCCTGGAGACTATGCCCGTGGACAAGCGAGTTCATGACTTTCCATGTTGAAATTGTTAGAAATATTTCATGTGGGGTATTCCAAACATACGGGAAATCAGAGCGTGCCAGACCGGACCCCATCGTCCAGACAGATCTAACCAATGGGGACACTTTGCCATGTTTTCTTCATATCCCCCGTGTTTCTTATATAAATAATGCAATTGTGTATGTATACGGGGGGGGGGGGGGGGGGGCAAAAGTAGGTTTACAGCTGTGAGTAGGCAAAACACAGAGTTTTATTCTTGGATTGTCATTTATTTATTTTTAAAATATATTTTTATTGATTTCAGAGAGGAAGGGAGAGGGAGAGATAGAAACCTCAATGATGAGAGGAAAAATCATTGATCGGCTGCCTCCTGCACACCCCCCACTGGGGATCGAGCCCGCAACCTGGGCATATACCCCGACCAGGAATCAAACCATGACCTCCTGGTTCATAGGTTGACACTCAACCACTGAGCCATGCCAGCCGGGCTGTAATTTGTTAATTATTGTATTATTTTCCATGTAAACAACTGTAAACCTACTTTTGCCCCACCCTATATATGTATATATGTGCATATACACACACACACACATGCATATGTCTATACATACTAGTACATATGCATACACATACACCAGGCCAGACAACCATATGGGTTTAAGATTTTTTTTTTAATATATATTTTATTGATTTTTTACAGAGAGGAAGGGAGAGAGATAGAGAGTTGGAAACATCGATGAGAGAGAAACATCGATCAGCTGCCTCCTGCACATCTCCTACTGGGGATGTGCCTGCAACCCAGGTACATGCCCTTGACCGGAATCGAACCTGGGACCTCTCAGTCCGCAGGCCGATGCTCTATCCACTGAGCCAAACCGGTTTCGGCGGGTTTAAGATTTTAATCTGAATTAAAATTCTCAGAGGAGAGGGCGCAAGTGGTTGCTAGGCGGCCAGTGGTTGCCTGGCCCCGGGTTCTGGGTCTCTCCCAGGACCAGTCAGCCAGGCTGGGCTGGGGTGGGTCATGCAGCACCACATGGCTTAGAGGACCTTTCTCTTCGGGGCGAAAGGAGAAACAGAGGCCATGGCCAGAGAAGTCAGCCGGTGCAAAGACAAGGAGACATGCCCGGAAGAGGAGAGCCTGTGGGACTGGCCGCGCAGAGCCCAGAAACAGCAGAGCTCGGTGATTCTCAGCGACGCGCGCCTCTTCTGAGAACATCCTCCTGAGCAGAAAGTTCTCTCTTCCTACTAATTATGTCACATTAAAACGTGTCCCATACATATTTAATCAGATAGGCTTTTTTGAGCAACCCAGAGAAGTGCCGTTCTACCTTCCTGGTGGCAGCTCTCTAACTCTCTGAGACAGCCGCCCCCATCATCTTTTCTCGGGGATGAAGAGGCTGGCCTAAGTCCCTGTTAATTTTAAAACTTTCAAGGGAGAAGGAAAAGAAACGGCACTGGGCCTGCGCCTTGTAGATGCTTCTGTCCCGGCGTTGTCTCCCTGTCTGGTGATCATTCATCTGCCTCGCCTGCAGGATCCTGAGCCCTTGGAGGCACTGTGTCCGATCAACCAATGAACCCCCAACACTCTGGCCCCCTGCCCGGGACGTAGTAGGCGCCTGAAGAAATGGGTATGTTAAGATGAGCTTCATTTTGCGTCCTGAGGCGTTTCACTTTTAAAGTCCTGACCATTCTATCCTATTGGCGATGGATCACAAGACAGGCGCGCCGAATTCGAGACCCTCTTGCTGCACGTACTGTGCATGGTAAGGGCCCTCTCCTCTGTGGGCATTTTCTGGCAGGTGTCGTCCAAGGTGATGCGCATGGAAATCAATCACACGGGATTTTCCAAGGCGCACACACACACGGGGAGAGAAGTTGGCAAAAGTGCAGAGAGTTGGTCTCCGTATTCTTGAAGTTGCTTATCAGTTGGGGGAGGGTGAGGGAGGAAAATGAAGCATCATTATTATTATTATCTTTTAAATGCGTTTTTATTGACTTTAGACAGAGAAGAGGGGAGAGGGAGAGAGGGAGAGAACTATCCATGGGAGAAAGAAACATCCACTGGCTGCCTCCGGCACGCCCCCTACTGGATATTGAGCTCGAGGGCGTGTGCCCTGATGGGGAATGGAACCAGCGACCTTCTGGTGCCAGGGCAATGCAACACCACTACTGATTGGTCCCACCGGGGTACTGAGCGACAGTCATGGGTTGAAACCATACTTGGCATTTTGAAAAAACCCACCGTTGTGGTTTCTCTGACTTAGTGACGCCGAGGTTCCAGGTAGCAAGGGATGGGGTTCGTCCACGGGATGCTCGCCTCTGGGACTTGGGATCCCAGGTTTGCCAGTTGGACTAAAGGAGCAGGTAAACTGCTCAAACTCAAAACCAAAATACATCTTAAGGGAACACAGAGTTGGCCATTTTCTGATCTGGAGTCACAATGAAGGGACCTACGGAGACATTCATCCCAGTGACTTAGACGGTCCCATTCAGGGTGCGTCTGCCCTCCGGCCTGCTGAGCACCGCCCTCCATGGTTCCTTATCTGACCCAGATTTCCAATCACTAAACGGAAGGAGTGGCTCCATGTAATGAGTTTCCAACTCGGTGCAGAACACAAATTTGCATTTTTCCAACTGATTAATTTCTTTACTGATTAACTCAGCAAGGTCACGCACTGGTCACTGATGCTGCTAATAGGCACCACAGATATTTTCCAGGTGCAGGGCCGGGCGGCTGGGCCGAAGCTCTTGTTCTCGTTGCTGAAGGACACACTGAGACTTTCCCGGGAAGAGCAGGAGCTGCTGGGGCAGCCGCACACCTACCAGGGTGCTGATGGCCTCCCAGGCGCAGGCCCTTGGCAGAGGGGACGCCCCCTCGCCTCTGCACGCCCACCACCCCCTACAGAGGCCTTTTATGAGAGTTTCCCAAGATGGCCCACGGCTTTCATGTCATGATTTCACTGCAAACGGGGAAGTAGGAAACCAGAGCTGGGGGAACAGAAGGCACCAGATTGGAACCCCCAGTTCCACCACTTTCTGAGCTTTGTAACCTTGAATTTATTCTGGGCCTCAGTTTCCTCATCTATACAATGGGGATAATAGCCGTTTCCTTCTGTTTTTTTAGGATCAAAAGAGGAAACCCAGGTGAAATGCCTCGCTTAGTGCTTGGTACACAGTGAATGACTAGTCAATGTGAATTGCTTCCTATTATTGAAGTCCTAGGTCAGATATGATGGCGGAGGAGGAGAGCAAGCTTAGCGCCACTTGTACTGTTCCCGTGTCTCAACTCTTCCTGGTAAGTGCCCACGTCAGTTCTGCCCCTGGGCCCAAGAATTAGATAATCCTGACTATCAGTTCAGGCTCCACTAACTGCCGAATCCTCTAGGAAGCCTTAGCCAATCACCGGTCACACACATCACTCTCTCTTCTGATTCCCTTTCACTGTTTTAAGTATTTATATTGTTTCAGAGAGGCAGGGAGAGGGAGAGAGAGATAGAAACACCAATGATGAGAGAGAATCATGGACAGGCTGCCTCCTGCACGCCCCCTAGTGGGGATCGAGCCCACAACCCGGGCATGTGCCCTGACCCGGAATCGAACCGTGACCTCCTGGTTCATGGGTTGATGCTCAACCACTGAGCCACACCAGCCGGGCAGATTTCCCTTCACTGATGTTTCCTAACTAGTAGCTCCCTATTTATACTACTCATGGTGCCATGCCTTTGGGAGAAGGAAATATTATCTGTGCTGACCCACATACATGGCAGGTCTCAGCTTTCAGCAGGCAGAAACATCCTGCCGAAATTTTATGACCTTGTGTGTTTCCTCTTATAGGGATGAATTCATTGAAAATGATGTTTCCATTTACGGTAAGGATCTAGTTTCCTTTGACTATGGAGTTACTTCAGGAAAAAATATGAGATTCTAGTTACATAAAAATACGGAGTAAATAATTCCGGTGGCCTGTGAATCTGGCAAAGAAAAACCACATCAGATTAGCACGCATGGGACTTGAAATATAAAAATTATCAGTCTGTTTCACTCAGACAGAAGTACATGCCAATGGGCTGCTGTCTTTCAAGGCTTCCTATTGCTTCCTGCTCTGAGTCCCGCCTTCCTCTCCAAGGGATTGTTACCCTCTGGGAAGAGAAGGTTGGCCACTCTCCACTTCCTATCCCGATGGTTCTATAGATTTCTTTTTTTAAAAAAATATATTTTACTGGTTTTTTACAGAGAGGAAGGGAGAGGGATAGAGAGTTAGAAACATGGATGAGAGAGAAACAATCGATCAGCTGCCTCCTGCACACCCCCTACTAGGGATATGCCCACAATCAAGGTACATGCCCTTGACTGGAATTGAACCTGGGGCCCTTCAGTCCACAGGCCGATGCTCTATCCACTGATCCAAACCAGTCAGGACTCTATAGATTTCTTTACGCAATAGCTACTCACTGCTTCATTGGAGGAGACAGTGACTTATGTATTGACCCCACCTTGTAAATTGGCAGACACTGACAGAATCATAATCCAAAGGAAAACAGTTATGCTATGAACAATGTGGTAGGTGTGTGTTTGTGTATAATTAAAGAATGTGTATATTCTCCAGCTGGTGTAGCTTCGTGGTTGAGCATCAACCTATGAACCAGGAGGTCATGGTCTGATTCCCGGTCAGGGCACATGACTGGGTTGCAGGCTCGATCCCCAGTAGGGGGCGTGCAGGAGGCAGCCAATCCATGATTCTCTCTCATCATTGATGTTTCTATCTCTCTCTCCCTCTCCCTTCCTCTCTGAAATCAATACAAAAAAAATAATTTTTTTTGAAATCAGTAAAAATTTATTAAAAAATATATAATTAATATAGAACTAGGACGTACCGTAAACATGAAAACCACGACTCACCCAGTGCTACTTTCCTTCCTGACCCGCTTCGCTTGGTCCTTGCTGGACCTGGAATGTTAGCTTGAGCTCAGCAGCCACAGGAAAGGCGAGGACACATTCCTCCTGGCTGCTGGACTGAAAGGGAACTCATCTTTAAGGCTCTACCCACAGGGCCCGTCTCCTCTGCCAATCGGTGATGAGCAGCAGCGGGCAAAGAACGTGGAGGTGCTGGCCCTTGGCTGCCCCCTGCGTCCCAGGAATCAGTCTCCGCTTTGACTCTTGGGAGGAGCTGCGGTGCCAAAGGACATGAAAGAGACTCTTCGTTAAATGCATGTGGCCCCCGCACCCTCTTCGGCAAGTCGTCTTATCTGGTTAAAATGAAGTCTCTGTCTGTCAGGAGGCATGGCTGCTCATCATCTATTCCAGGAGCCTGCCTTTTCTTACACCATCAGGTCGCTGCTTTGGCAAATATGGACACCAGCCACTCACCATGGATGGGGCCGGACCCATCCCTCTCGGCGGGATGCCCAGCGCCTGCTCCACAGTGAGAAGCGGTGCCTCTCCCCGCTTCCATCTCTTTTTTTAAATGATGTAGTTAGACCGCCGAGATGGATGCTGTAATCAAAGCTGGCCCCTCAGATGAACCTCACTGTATGGAAAAATAGCTGGTCGGCCTTTTCATGTTCTGACGTTCAGAGGCACAGAACAGAGCAGTCCTCCTCCCGCTGTGAGGTCCGCTTCGCGCGACGTGTCCTGTTCCAGGTGGACCTCCGTGCTGGATCGGAATGGTAACGTTTTCCTCTGATCATCTTGCTGCTGCTTTGAACAAGCCATTTGGCGTACGGCACGGCAGTCGCAGAATTAGGACAGCATTGACGGATGTCAGGGACTCCTGCTTAACCTCGAAGGCGGAAATCAGGATTTGAAAAGTAAAACTTGATTATATACTAGGATAGGATAGGGATCTATCACCGGATATAATAGGGCATTGGCTTTTCCTCATCGTCTACCGTTTGACTCTTGATATTTGTGGGGGGGAAACCCAAAGGCCCGTTTTAAAATGAGGGATGGTGTTGCCATCATGGGGCTCATTTGCAGAGAGCCTTGCTGAATCATTGATCGGCACGAGTTACTCGTAGGCCTGCTAACGGGGAACCCAGTTCAGACTGGCCGAGGCCATAACAACTCCGTGTTTCTCAGCGACGGCCTGCGAAGTTTAGGCTCCTGGCTTGGGTAACGGGCGCCAATCATGGGGGTTTGTCTCCTTCCTCTCTGGACATTGGCCTCATCCTTTACCATTGCCAAGGGGTGTCCCATGGCGGGGAACATCCAGGTCCCAAGAGAGGAAGTGCCGTCCTCCCTGCCCTTCCAGCTGTGTCACTGAGGTCATGGAGACAGGGCCACCTCGCATTTGCATACATGTCCCATTGGGAACACAAGCCAGAATTCTGGGTAGGACTTCGGCAGGGGCTAGCAGCAACCCCAGAAGAAAGAGGTGGCCCCCAACAAGGTCTTGGGGAGCGAGGCTGTTACCCTGCTTTGTACCGACCATAAGGAACTGAGAGAGGAGCCCGGCCGGCGTGGCTCAGGGGTTGAGCGTCTACCTATGAACCAGGAGGTCACGGTTAGATTCCCGGTTGGGGCACATGCCCAGGTTGCAGGTTCGAGCCCCAGTTGGGCTGCCTCCAGGAGGCAATAATTGATGTTTCTATTTCTCTTCAGTCAATCAAAACAAAACAAAACAAACAAACACAAAGCCTTATTCACATGGCGGTTAATTTGCAGAGAACGTTAATTAATCACTCATCAGCATGAATCAGTTCTGCTAATGAAGAACCAGAATACCTGCTTACCTTCCTCCGAGGAAGCCTGGAAAAGGGAACCTTTAGACGTGCAGTCATGTGCCCAGGGAGCGCCCAGGTGGTTACGCTGTAGATCCTGGGAGACAATGAGCATTCTGCATCGCCCCCAAGTGAAGCTCTCCGCAACCTCTCTCGCCTCAGAGGTGACGAAGGTGTAGGCAGCACTTAGGCTGCCGACTAAAACGCAGCCAGGCACGCCCAGATCCACCCACAGGTGGCTATGGGTTGCTATGTCCCCATCACCTGTTGACCCTCCTTGGTAAGAAAATCACCCTTTGTGTTGCCACCAAGGCCACCTCTGTTTTCCATTTTTATAAGATCGGTGTCTGTGAAAGCTCAGGGAAGAGTGGGTGTATGGCATCAGGATAATTTGCCCAGTTTAGGTCTTTGTAATAAGGGCGGAGGGCGGAGGGGGGCTGCCGAGGCTTGGGAGAAATGACACGCGTGGCGGCACTGGCGATGAGCCCATTGGTCCCATCGTCACCGCCTCGCCTCCCCGGTGTGACTTCTCCTAGGCACTCGCTGGCAGGTTCCAGGAGTGGTACCTGCTGGTCCTTACAGCATCGCTCCCATCTTGGGCTCAACCAGCCTTCTTGTCCCAGGTCTCTAAGCAACAGGATCTTAAAAATGAAATATTCATTTTCTGAAACCTAATTTAATTTCAGCGATGACGGGGTTGCACAGCTTATCGCAGAATCTGAAAAATTCTCTGAATTAACAATTCTCTCCTAGTGATGGAGGGTGTGTGTGTTCTTTTTAAATGTGTTTTCCCCCACCCTGCGCCTTGTTAAAATGTACACAGTGTTAACCTTGATTTGTCTGACAGTGACTTATTCCTTTGTGATCTAGGGGTAATGAGAAACACTGCAGGTGATCATCTTGCTGTCAATAAATGAAATACATTGTTATTTTTCTCAAGCAGGGATTCGTGTTTCTCCCAAAGGGTAGCTTCTATTCTTTCAGAGAAATAAACGATTTTTAATTTTTTTTTTTTTTTTTGGAGCCAACCGAAGTGTGGTAGTAAGGGATTCATCGTTCATAAATTCTGGAGCTGATGAGTCATCACTGACACATAATATCCAATTAAAGCTGTGACAAATGTAATTGCGTGTCGTGCACCCAGGGGGTGATAAATTGTCCCACCTTCTGAAAGGCGTGTTCTGGTTAAGCGCGGTTTTGCTGGAAGATAGCAATTAGAGCCTGCTTTGAATGGGGCGCCTTTGTCTGAAACCCAGGGTCGTGGCGTTCTAAATATAGAGATCGGGTTAACAATGGACAGTTCCCAGTAGAGTGGGCCCAGGCTCACTCTCAGGTGAGGTTTTGCTACCTCCGTCATTTCCATCTGCAACCAGGATCTACCCTAATTCCTCCAAGGAGGGTTGTCCCTAAAAAGTTTGGTCCAGTTGACTTCCCTTCTGTCTTTTCTTTCTTCTTCTCCTTCTCCTTCTCCTTCTTCTTCTTTTTTAATCCTCACCTGAGAATATGCTTTTCATTGACTCTAGAGCAGTGGTTCTCAACCTTCCTAATGCCGCAGCCTTTTAATGCAGTTGCTCATGTTGTGGTGACCCCCAACCATAAAATTATTTTCGTGGCTACTTCATCACTGTAATGTTGCTACTGTGATGAATCGTCATGTAAATATCTGATATGCAGGATGGTCTTAGGCGACGCCTGTGAAAGGGTCGTTCGACCGCCAAAGGGGTCGTGACCCACAGGTTGAGAACCGCTGAGAGAGAGGTAGAGAAAGAAAGATCGATGTGATAGAGAAACATCGAACGGTTGCCTCCTGTATGCACCCCAACTGGGAATCAAACCCACACTGAGATATGTGCCCTGACTGGGAATCAAGCCCGGAACCTTTTGCTGGACTGGATGACATTCGGTGCGTGTCACGCGATGACATTTGTCACGCTGGCCACGGCTCACTTCTGTCTCACTCTCGGCCATTTGGGCTACTATATTCTCCTGGAACTTGCGTGACACTGCAGGTTCCTAAAATAAAGCAGAAAGGCAGGAAGTGAGCCAATGAAGCTAACTTATGGGAAGAATGTCCATCCTTCAAACTTTACCTTTCCCTAAAATATTTAAGCCGAGAAAGCGGACAATTTGCTTGAATTTTGGATTTATTAGATAATCTTTCTTTTGGCTTTCGCTGTTCTGTATAAGCCTTCCTTTCTTCCTGGCACATGTATTTTATGACTGTCATGCTGTGTTTTATGTGTGTCTGGCCTACACATAGATCATTCCTGGTCTTACTAAGGAGATTAAGATAAATGATGATGACTACAGTCTAAGTTTTTCAGGTTAAGTGGGAATCATTTAGTTTTACATGACGATGGCTTTGTCCATGAAAGTAAGTTTGCTGAATTTGGTAAATGGCTAAGCCATTCTCAGCCAACTATATTACGGCGACACTTCCTTTGTTTGCCAAGGGTTGTCTCACAGAAATATAATAATGCACTTATAGTAACAGAGATAGTAATAGACTATATTAATCGAGGACCTCTAATATGCTTAAATGGGTGATAATTTTCGTGATTTTCAAATTGCATAAATAAACTTTCAGTATCTGAATCCAAATATTCCTCTCTATTCAGAGTTACCTTGTCTCTGTCTTTAAGAAGATTGCTAGGTAGCAGAGGAGAAAGAGAGTGCAATACAAGAACGCACAGGTGTTTTCCCACAGAATATTACTAACGATGGATGCTTGGGTGTGAGATAGATTAAGTACAGAATGCAGTTTGCATTTATCAGCCAGACATTGATTATAACAATACAGGGAGTATTTCCGTGTCCATCTATCATGATCGAGCAGACAAATCCTCCTGCTCCGAACAACTAGAAACACTGGACACCGATTAAAAAGATATTTCGTTCAAAGCCCTGTAGGCACACCAAGGTAGGAAGATGTGAGAGGGCAGGATCCCAGAGAGAAGGAAGTGCGGGGAAGTGAGCCTGACCGCCTACATCACGTTTCCACTCAAAGCCTACCCTGGCCTCCTCGCTCCATCGTGAGCATCCGAGCTCCCGAGCTCTGTCCAGAGTTGGTTGAGGCCTTTGTGGAGACTGCCTCCCAGTCCAGCTTCTCCCTCTGCTCATCCTACTTCCTTCACATCCCTTCTGGGGAAGGTGACCTCAAAAGCTGCCCAGTAGACCCGCAGACCCCCTCCACCTCAGATCCTGCTTCCTGGGGAACTAAATTTGCCTGTGTTGGTACTGGAAGTGGCTGAAGAACGCAGATGCTAACATGGGATTTTAGAGCTGGATCTCCTGTTGCCTGCGAGGCCAATGAGGACTCTTCATTGGTGGCACGTGGCCCGCAGACAGCCCTTGGCCTGCTGTAGCCGAGCAATTATTAGAGTTTTGACGGGGGGTAACTGAGCGAGGATGCCGGCGAAGGGAATGCCCACGCTGGTGGAATAGCAGGCACTGGAGAAGCAAGTGGGAACCATGACGAACAGGACCATGGACTTGGGTAGCTGTTGCTAAGCCCCACTGATGCTTGGGAAATAGATAGCAAAAGGCTGAACGTGACACACTGGCAATTAAAAAGGAAGGAGGCCGTCCGGAGGGCCTCCGTGGTAGCCGATAGAGAGGCCTTCATCGCCTACAACGCAGACGCATGGAGAAAGCCGAAGACCAGGCCGGGACTCCGTCATGAGCGACAGAGCTCTACGCCGAGACCTGTGCTATGAGCATTCATCATGTAGAAGGAAAAAGTTGACCCAATAGAGAAATGGGCAGATGACTGAGGCTTCTCACAGAAGAGGCTACCCACATGGCCAACAGGCATAGGAAAAGCCACATCTCATTCGAAATTAAGGAAGTGCGAGTGAAAACCCTAGACAATATCACTGCAATCTTACCAGGAAGGCCCAAATGCAGAAGACAGAAAAACACTGCTGGGGTGTCGCGTGCACTCACAACACCATAGTACTGTTTATTCTCTTCTCTAATTTATTGCATTTCTTCCTTTTAGAAGTAGTAATATAAATATTTCGACATTCATTAAATATTAACTGAGTGTCCATTGTGAGCTAGGGACTGGGGACAGAAAGATGAAAAAGACAGCCTTGGTTTTAAGATGCTCATTGTCTAGTAGGAGAGAATCATCTACGCAGACACCCAGCCTTCGGTGGGATATGCACAGTGTTGGAATTATATTTAAAGTACAACAGGAATAGATGGACACGGTGGTCTAAGCTGTTTGGTGCAGAGGATTTTCAGGGACAAGAAAAGGTCAATTGACATGGCCATTCAGAACCCCCGGGACACAGGGATTTGGTTGTTTTGAGTAAGAGATGTTGCCACTGCCGATCCTGAGCTAATGAGAAGGGAAAACGCGAGGGCAGAGCAGGAGCCACAGGTGACAGCTCCAGGGTTGCAGCCAGCCAGAACGCAATGGCCTCTTGGGCTTATGAAGTTGAAAAGAGAAGAGTAAAAAAGATTAGGTGTCGTAATTCTTAAGTAGGGAGTTTACACCAAGATCCCAGCTAACAGTTTCTCTTGAGACAGGAAAGGACCTGCCAACACCATGTCCTGGTTTGCATGGCAACAGTGGACTCTGTCTGCTCTCCGGTTTGCCATCGTCCCTACTCAACCCTCTTCATGCACCTGTTCTTCTCTCCTGGCCCCAAGTGGGTTTGAACTTGATCCCTATTTAATGGGATGGTGGGGGTCAAAGACCAGCTGAGGGAGTCTGTGGCAAACAATACCGTGTCATAAAAATCTGTGCTTTTGCGGTTCTGTCAAAATGTTATAAACCCATCAGGGAAAGACCATTAACGCTTGGCCGTATGTTAAAAGCACTTCAAAAATCTGCCCTGGGATTGTACACTCATTGATTCATTAAGACATAACCTTAAGGCCATCATTAGCCGCATTTGTGTCCCTAAAATCTTTCATTTCATAAATGAAAGTGACTGTGAGAAGCAAAATAGGGTAACAAATAGAACAGGGTTCTGTAAAGTGAATGTGGTTTACAAATACAAGAGAGGATGTAAACAACAAAACAAAAGATGCAATAAAACGTTCATGATACAGAATGAACATGAGCATGTGAGAGCAGGGCAGGAGAGTGGTACCTGCAGGAGGCCTCTAGATTTTAACACGTAATACAAAAGTGCTTGTGTTGGGCAGGCCAGAGGGGAGGGGCATTATTGTGGGCGAGTACAATATGCCTACATTGGTGATGACCCCAAGACACATATGTTGACTTCCTACTTACGAAGCTATTATTGACCCACTCTTTTATGAATTTAATTCTTGAGCCTGTTAAATTGTTCACGGAAATAACAGATTAAAAAAACAAACAAACAAAACAGAAAAGCCAGTTTCAAAAGCTGTGTAATAAGTCAAAGTAGATCTGTAACCCAGCACTGGCTGTACTTTCTGTGGCATCTAACCC
Organism: Myotis yumanensis; assembly: GCF_028538775.1. Lineage (NCBI taxonomy): Eukaryota > Metazoa > Chordata > Mammalia > Chiroptera > Vespertilionidae > Myotis > Myotis yumanensis. The sequence continues at coordinate 37,378,141 of NW_027223769.1, forward strand.
AGCACGTGGCAATGGTTTAGAGTTAATATGCTCTCTGGTGATTTATTTTCACTCCCTCATCAGACACGTGGCTTCTTAAATGGCAACTCTCTTCTTGTAATTAGTAAAAGCAGAACTCCTACAGCAAACATCTAATGGGGTTTCCTTGTGATCGATAAAAACAGTTCGCCTCCTCTCTCCGGAGAAAAGGAACAGAAATGAACCTGGTGGACCCAGAAGGTCCACCTTCTGAACAATTTGTATGGTAAGCCAATATGATGACATCATGGCTGTTGATTTTAGGATCAAAAGAAATTTGAGGGAGCAGTGTGGAAGCAAAGCAGTGAGAAGATACAGGGCAGCACCCTTTCATATACGTCTTCTCACCTCACCCAACAGAGCATGCCCCCGCCTCCTCCCAGAACCTGGCTTGATTCCTCTCACCTTAGAATCGGGCCCTCAGTTTGCTTAGCCAGGACGAGGGTTCTAGGGCAGCGGTTCTCAACCTGTGGGTCGCGACCCCTTGGGCGGTCGAATGACCCTTTCACAGGGGTCGCCTAAGACCATCCTGCATATCAGATTCATAACAGTAGCAACATTACAGTGATGAAGTAGCAACGAAAATAATTTTATGGTTGGGTCACAACATGAGGAACTGTACTTAAAGGGCCAGAAGGTTGAGAACCACTGTATCTAGGGTGTTGCGTAATTTTTTCCCCTTGTGCAAACAAGTTTACTAAAGAGTGGAAGGCAGACGCCCAGGACAGTTGATTTCAGAGAGGAAGGGAGAGGGGGAGAGAGAGAGAGAGAGAGAGAGAGAGAGAGAGAGAGAAACATCAATGATGAGAGAGAATCATGGATCGGCTGCCTCCTGCATGCCCCCACTGGGGATGGATGGAGCCTGCAACCTGGGCCTATGCCCTGACCTGGACTCCAACTGTGACCTCCTGGTTCCTAGGTCGATGCTCAACCACTGAGCCACACTAGCCGGGCAAGGACAGTGGTTCTTAAACATGGCTGTCCAACTGAATCATTTGTGGAAGTTTTATTTTTTTAAACGCCCGTATCTAGCCTCAACGCCCACCCCACCAATGCAAACAGAACTTCTGGCGGTGGGCACCGGGGGAGAAATCACCTTCCTCCTTTCCCAGCCCTCCTACCCCCATCGCTGTCCTGCGCTCCTCCTCCTCCTCCTCCTCCTCTCTCCGCTCTCTCTGCCCTGCTCCTGGGCCAGCACCCTTCTCGCCACTTCCAGCAGCAGCACCTGCACCTCCCTCAGCTGCCATGCATCAGCCATCACGCTCAGGTGGTCCTGACTCCGCCCTCAGCACCAGAAGGGCCTTGGAACCCCGACCTGGCCAATCAGAATAGGAACTCCCCCTCGCCACTGTGTGATTGGATGGGAACTGGGCACGTGACTGGATCCTGGCCAATGAGGAGCAAGGTCTCAGGTGAGAGCGGTGTCTTCGCTGTTATTGAGCTGCGGGCTGGTCCTGGAGTCGGTGCAGAGGCCGTCGGAGAGGTCCAGGCCGCGGGAACCAGAACCAGAACCAGGTCCACGGCTGTGCGAGGGGGACACAGTCAGGCCCCAGAACCACGGCTGTGCCAGGGGGTCATAGTCAGGCCTCTGGGCCGGGCCGAGTTCAAAGCCGGGTGCACAGCCGGACTTCGCAGCTGGAGCGGCCCCGGGCGCCCTTCCTCGGCCTGCCTCTCGCTGCAGCTCCTGATGGATGTGCCCGTGCGCACCCCCGGGAGTGCCGGGTCCCCTGCCCGGCTGCGGGGGGACGATGCCCAGCGGCCTCGGTCCTACGAGGGGCCCTGCCCGCCGCTCGGCCCAGCTGGGGCGGCCCACACGCTCGCTGGGATTAGAAAACGGCGCCCACGCTGGGCTCACACGGCCACCCCCACACGTGGAGGGTGGGGTGCAGCCCGGATTGGAGCGCTGGCTCTCCCCCGAGTGGCCCGGGGCGGAGGACAGCGCGGACAGCGGCCTGGAGGGCAGCCTTGCCTGGCGCCCTTGCCCCGGGACAGGAGCCTCTGGCCAGGGTCTCTGCTGCGAGAATGGTAAGTCCGTGGCTTTATTTTCATCTTCTGTTGAGTGAGAACCGAGTCAGGCTCGTGGTGGCCACGGCGTCTGCAATGAGTGCTTCGTTGCCGAGGCCACCGTGGGTCTCAGTCTCGCATTCAAGCACAGACCGTGTAGCCTTGGCCACTGTGCGGGCGTCATAGCTGCTATTTGAGGAGTTACTGTGTATCACACATCACCTATATGATACATTTATATGTTAGGCTGTATCTCAGGCTGTATTCGTGTTATATATGAAATATTCACTGTGTCCGGCCGGCCTGGCTCAGTGGTTGACTATCAACCTATGAACCAGGAGGTCAGGGTTCAATTCCAGGCAATCGCTGATTTTCTCTCATCATCAATGTTTCAATCTCTCTCTCTCTTCTTCTCTCTGAAATCAATACAAAACTTCTCCCCCACAATCGGTCTCATTAGCAAATCCCAATAGGAATTCCAGACAATTCCCTATTATCAATAAGAATTTCCAGTCTTGCCTGGCCCGTGTGGCTCAATGGTTGAGCATCGACCTATGAACCAGGAGGTCACGGTTGGATTCCCCATCAGGGCCACAGGCCCGGGTTTCGGGCTCAGTCCTCAGCGGGAGGCAGCCAGTCCGTGATTCTCGTTATTGATATTTCTATCTCCCTCTCCCTTCCTCTTTGAAATCAATTAAAAATATACATAAAAATATTCGTGGTAGTCTCATGTCAACCATCGTAGGTTATTACTGTTTGTGCGTTTTTTGTAGGAGAAAGTCAAGGTGCAGAGGGTTGCCATCATTGCAGATTTGGGGTTCTAGCTCTGGGGTGTGTATTCTAGAGCCTGGGTCCTTGAGCAGAGGGCTTCATCCCAGCCTCAGCGAGTCCACAGACTCCCTTCAGAACAAGTAGTCATTTACGGCAGAAACAAGGGAAGGTCGCGCGGGACCCAGGAGGCGCCTTTGGCAGACGAGTCACTTTTTCCAGGGTCTATGCAGCCACCCTCCTTCCCCTCCTGAGTGGATGTTTGCTCTGCCGCCATGGGCAGGTGGTATAAATACGTATTGATTCTCGGAGGCTGCTCCAGGGCTGGGGGGCGGGGAGGGGGGGCGGAGGGGGGGACAGAGCAACTTGGGGACCAAACTGCTTGACCATGTTCCAGGTCCGCACGCAGACCTGATCGGGGAAACCATAAAGGGGTTCCGTTGACAGAAGGAAACGTGTAGCAACCTTTTTCCTTTTCATTTCATCATGCAAGTCGTGTTTGATTGGCTGGGCGATTTTATCTCTACCCAGAGCTCTGAAATGCAGCCTAGATAGCAGGATTGCCTGGAGCAGTGGTTCTCCACCTTCTGGCCCTTTAAATACAGTTCCTCATGTTGTGACCCAACCATAACATTATTTTCGTTGCTACTTCATAACTGTCATGTTGCTACTGTGATGAATCGTCATGTAAATATCTGAAATGCAGGATGGTCTTAGGCGACCCCTGTGAAAGGGTCGTTTGACCGCCAAAGGGGTCGAGATCCACAGGTTGAGAACCGCTGGCCTGGAGCGGGGTGCTTCCTCTCCTGGGGGCTGGGGGCCTGCGAGAGCACCTCTGGTCGGTCGTTCCCACGGGCTGTACACTGACTTCCTGTGTTCCACTCATCCCTCCTTGCCCCCATTTAGCCCAGTGGAACAAAGACACTGTAATCGTACTTCTAGCCACACCTTGCATCTTGCTTTCTCCCTCTCTCTCTTTCTTCTTCTTCTCCTTGGGAAGGTTGAGAAACAAAGCATTGCAGTGCGGCTGCTCTCCCCTGGGGCTGGAGGCCAGCCCTGAGATGGCAGGGCAAGCTTCTCTCTTTGTTCAAGATTTAAGAAAGTGACCCCGCACAGCAAACAGGGCTGTGACTTTTAACGGCGACTTCCCCGATGAACATCCCTTCGTGCTACAAGGCGGCCCGAGAGGCGGCGCTTTAATGAAAACCAACAACAAGGCGCCGGCCAGGTGTGTTACTAAGAAACTATCTCTTGTGTGATTTAATTAGGCAGGGTGGCGCGGAGCCGTTATCAGAAACCTTGCGGAAGTGGCGGCGGTGTGGAGCCCTCTGCGATCATTTGGTTGTTTGGAAGAAAGACGCCATGATTGAATAACCGCGCACCTCTGGTGAAAGAAGGAACCCCTCTTTAATTGGGCGGAAGAGGGGGGAAAATAATAAGCTCATCACAACTTGGAGGTCTCCCACCCCTTCTCCTCATCTCTAATTGGGCACCAAAAAAACTTCCAGCAGTTTCTCGGAGGACTTGAAATTGATTGTTTCTGTTACGTTTTCCTACTTTGTTGTCTCTGTTCCTCGAGCGGCTCAATACCGTCTTTGAGATTGGCAGGCCAATTGGCGTGGCATCTTTGGGGAGAACCTGGAATAACGCCGCCTGGTCAGCCGAACGCAGGCCATCCTTTCATTTTAAGAGCTGCCTTTATTGTATTGTTACCTATAAAAGCAGCGGGAGCGGTGACGGTTTGAGGGTGCCTTTTTTTAAATCCTCATGCCGTGGTTTAATGATGTGTCAACCTGCCCCGGAAAGATTGACTGGCATAATGCTTATTACTTAAGATAAAGATAGATTCCTTGTGTGATGTGGGAGCTTTTCAATAGATAGGGTCTTATCGGGGAAAGTCCGCCTAACCCAGGTAGGATTGGCGGCTGACTTCCACATTTCCGTCCGCTGCACTTCTCCTTAAATTAAGGAGACAAGCGTGCCAGGGAGAGAGAGGGAAGGGCGGACTCGAGAAACTAAAATGGAAACTGCCCTTCTCCGTTTGGCTCCTGCGTGTGCGCTCGCTCAGTCCCGGGTCGGGGTACCTGCCTTTCCTAGAGCGCAGGAAGTTGAACATCTCACACCCTCAGGGGGTCCCTTTATCTTTGGGGGTCCCTGGGCAGGGTTGGGGTGGAATCGCTCTGGAGCCTTTTACTCTGTACAGATCCCCTCATCTCTAAGTTATCATCTAGGACTCAGAATCTGCGCCAGGCATTGGGGTTTTTCATATCTCAAGCCAGGGATGAGTTAGAGCAGGGGTGGGGAATGTCCGGCCTGCGGGCCGTATGAGGCCTGCAAAACCATTTGGTCTGGCCCTGCCGAGGTGCTAGGGGTGAGTTAATTAAATGTGTGACCTCCACTAGCCGGCTCATTTTTAGGTTGATGATTTGGCATGGCCCACGAATGATGTTATCAATATCCATGGGGCCCTTGGCAGAAAAAAAGGTTCCCCACCCCTGAGCTAGAGAGAGAGAAACAAGGGATTGGCCCTTGGAGTCCGCCGTGGGGGTGTGTACACATGGCCTGCCATAGGCCTGCTTTTGTAACGAATGTTTTATCGGGACCCGGCCAGGCCACTAGTGCACTACAATGGCAGAGGTACGTGACTTCCATGGAGACCCTCTGGCCCACGAAAGCCAGAACTTCTACCTGGTTCTTCATGGGAAAGTTGGCTGACCCGGGATCGGAACCTCCTGTGAGCACTGCTTCCTCCGCAGCCGGTAGTGGGAAGCCCCGAGGCAGATCCGCCTCCCTTGTTTCTCAGCGCCCAGGGGGCTGGGGTGGAGGAGGCTTGGCCGGAGGACTTGACTAGGAGGGAGTTCATCCACCCCGCCCCCCAGAGGCCAGCTGGAGGCCGGGTTCCTGCATGGACAGTCCGGCTGGCAGCGCCGAGGACGCCTCCATTGGCTTTTGGAAAATGGTGGGTTGTGGGTCAGGGCGTCACAGTCTGTGGACGACACAGCCGTATGCGCTGAGCTCTTTTTGTGAATAAAATACGTAAGCCTTGCACATAGGATCTTTTCCTTTTTCTTAACTTTTATTGATGTCAGAGAGGAAGGGAGAGGGAGAGAGACATAGAAACATCAATGATGAGAGGGAATCATTGATCGGCTGCCTTCTGCACGCCGCACACTGGGGATCCAGTCCGCAACCCGGGCCTGTTCTCTGACCAGGAATCGAACCCTGACCTCCTGGTTCATGGGTCGACGCTCAACCACTGAGCCACGCCAGCCAGACTGGAATCTTTTCTTACATCTAAATATTTAATTTCAAGAGAAATATATGAAATCATTTGCTAAAAATACTTGAACAAGAAAGAGAAGGCGAATGACCGGGGGTGATATTTAAAATACCAAACAATAGTTGGGCACGGGCACGGGCCAGTCAGGTTGATGATGTCAGCCATAAGCGAGAAGTGCTGCCTACCGGTCTGTGCCGGGGCGGTGTGTACCCGCTCATGACCCCTTGGCCACCCTCCCCTGACTCGTCCCATTGGTTCCCTTTCTCACTGTTCTTGGTTTGGCGTGCAACTTGCCAGCGACTCTTACAGGTTTTTATGGAGGCACTCGGGGAGTTTGGAGTATTTGGGGGACAGTGTTTCTGTAAAGTTCCTATCAAAGTTTTAATAGTTATTCCAAAACTTATTTCTTCTTAGTCAATCTTTTAATGCTAACACAGGTAGATCTGCTTCATTTAGCTGCGGTGCAATGCAGTGTAGTACAGGTGTTTTAAACACCTAATAATAGCACTTTTTTTCAAATGAATGCAGGTGTTATTAATAAAACCAGTTCAGTTAAAGTGTGACGAATTCAGTATCTGTTTTGGCATATGGGAGCAAACGTATAGCTGAGGCCTGAGATCAAGCCTGTTAAAAAGAAATACAGATAATAAAACAACAACAAAAAGTGTATATTTGCATATTTGTGTGCTTGGTGGAAAAAAAAAAATCTTTGGAAGGATCTGAAAACAAACCTCAAAACTGATCAAATCATGGTCTTTAAGGAATAAACTATGGATGGGATGGGGATGAGTAGGAGACAATTACTTAGTAGATTTAGTCTTTCGACTCATGTAACTATATTATTTGTTTAAGAGAATAAAATAACAAAAGCAGAAGGTGGTTGACAGAGTGATTTCCTAGTCAGGCCTGTGACCTCTAACCATTGTTCTCGTATCAGACCAAATAATTGAGTACTTAAATTACTATCCGCCACCTCTCGGGAGAGCTGGAGCTAGATTGAAAATCTTTTCTTGAAACAACTTAACATAAAACATAGATCCACTAAATTAAAATCATTTCATTGAAACTTAAACAAATAATCTCCAGGGGACCCAGCCCAGCACACAGCAGCTGCTGCTCCTTCCGGCCCTCCTCTTCCCAGCCTGTGTTTGACCTTGAGCTCCAGGGGTCATCCGATCAGATCCTCCTCCCTAACCCTTCCTGCCTGTGAGTGGCAGGGGGTCCGGGAGCAGCTGTTTCTGAGAGGCAGTAGGCCCAGATGCGAGGTTGGGACCCCACGCTTCAGCCCTCCCCCCCCCCTCCCAGACAGCAAGGTTGAGGAAGAAGGAAACATTGGTCTCTCCTGTTACCTCTAGAACCTTCTAAGGATACCCAGAAAACCTCCCAGCTAGGATGAGAGGAGATTTTTTTTAATCCTTACCTGAGGATATTTTTTCATTTATTTATTTATTTATTATTTTTGAGGGAGTGGAGAAGAGGGAGGAGGGGGAGGGAGGGGGAGAAACATCGATGTGAGAGAGACATATCGATTGGTTACCTCCTGCACCCACCCTGACCAGGGCTGGGAATCAAACCTGCAATTGAGGTACATGCCCTTGGCTGTGAATTGAACCCGTGACCCTCTCATTCTGAGGCCTGGCGTTCTAACCACTGAGCTTATCAGGTTAGAGCAGTGGTTCTCAACCTTGGCTGCACATTAGAATCACCTGGGAATCTTTTTAAAATCCTGATTTCTGGGCCTCATCCTCCGAAATTCAGTTTCTTTGTCATGGGCTGGGGCCACAACCTTAGGAACAAAGAAACAGAATTTCTGGAGGATGAGGCCCAGAAATCAGGATTTTAAAAAGATTCCCAGGTGATTCTAATGTGTAAGCCAAGGTTGAGAACCACTGGGTTAGGGTGAGAGAAGAATTTTGAATGTCCTTCTCATTATGGGGAACATGTCCCTACCAGCAGCTAGAGTCCTATTTTTATTATCTTACATAATCAGAACAAATATTTATTGAGCACTTACTACAAGGGTCCTCAAACTATGGTCCTCGGGCCACATGCAAATACAAATATTGTATTTGTTCCCGTTTTGTTTTTTTACTTCAAAATAAGATATGTGCAGTGTGCATAGGAATTTGTTCATAGTTTTTTTTTTAAACTATAGTCCGGCCCTCCAACGGTCTGAGGGACAGTGAACTGGCCCCCTGTTTAAGAAGTTTGAGGATCCCTGACTTACTACGTGCTAGGAAGTTTGCTAAGAGGGGAGTTATCGCTGAGATCTAAACTGAGTGGACATTATGCCCATTTGCAGATGAGGAAGCTCAGCGTGGTGAAAAAATTGATCTCCTGCTGCTGGGGGTTGAGCTGGGGTCTGAGCTCCAGAGCGCGTGGTTCTAACTCCCCTGTAATCACACCTTTCTTGTCTGAGAGCTGACCCTCATATTTAGATGTTAAAATAAATACTTCTATTCATCCAATAAAAGAAAAGATGCCTCAGGAGTCCTGCACTGGGAGCTGCCAGATAGAATCCTCCATTCACCTCTGAAATGATTGGCGTAAGAGTCAGTAGTAACCACCCCATCAGGCCCTTCATTCAGGATTCTCTGTGCAGGGCACTGGAAAGGACAAAGAAGTGCAATAATAGCCAGTAAATGTATTGAACACTTGCTTTTTGCTAGGCCCTGCAGGCGGGGGCAATCTGGGAGAGCTTCTTGGAGGAGGAGAAATCCTAAGGCAGTGGTTCTCAACCTTCTGGCCCTTTAAATACAGTTCCTCATGTTGGGACCCAACCATAAAATTATTTTTGTTCCTACTTCCTAACTGTCATGTTGCTACTGTGATGAATCGTCATGTAAATATCTGATATGCAGGATGGTCTTAGGCAACCCCTGTGAAAGGGTCCTTCGACCGCCAAAGGGGTCGCGACCCACAGGTTGAGAACCGCTGGTCTAAGGCGAGGCAGAAGAGAGGTGGAGCTCATTTAGGCAGGAAGTAGCCAACTATCTCCTTAAACTCGGGGCTATTTGACCGCAGGGGCAGCCATTTAACCTCCATGTATGGGCAGTGGACGCTGGCCAGCTCTAACTACGACTGCGTGTTCCTGCAACTTGGGATATGGGATCGTTTTCCCATTTGATGGAAACTAGTTTGGTGGGATGGTTGGAGAAATAAAAGTAATTTAGGTTAATAAATGAAGTGCTCACCACATGATAGGTGGCTGAGGAAGACCGACATGAACGTGCTGTAATGTGCATTTGAACTTGCCGGGGAGTGAATCATGCGCCGCAGTAACAAGGGGGCGAAAGTCACAGGAGGGCTCGCCGCGGGCAGAGCCGCTCTGCACGAGGCCCTCGCACGCCGGGCGCATGTCTCCGCATAATCGCCATCTGCTCCCTTCGCCTCAGACATTACACCTAGAGATAGAAAGAGGTTGGTGTCCAAAGGAGAAGGAAAAAAAAAATCTGCTATTAAGCTCGTTAATTGGAGAGTCCTGGTTGTGAAATGATTGCGAAGGATGATGGTTTCTTGGCTTGAATGTGGTCTTTGGCTGTAATTCGAAGTGTGAACGTGGGAAAACCCTGCGCGCCTCCGCTAAGCGAAGCAAAGGGAGAGGGAAACTGTGTTTATGTCACCTTCATCTCGTCAGTAATGAGCAGGGGGGCTCGTGCCGAAGGGCAGAGTCCTCGAAATAGAAGCCGAAAGTGGGAATAAAATTGAGTGATATGCTGAAAAGGATACGCGCTAATTTAGATTGTACCTTTCAAGTGACACACCAGCCACTTACTCTAAAATTATGTTTATTAGGCAATAGTTTGAACTCATCATAGTTGCAATGACTGTCTGTTCCTAAAAGTCACACAGCCGGCCGCATTTCTTTAAATATATTCTAGGATATTTTTCTAACTCGGAACGAACGTCCCCTTTCCTAAGCGGCTCTACCAGGGAGCTTCGGTTGAAATGGGAGAACGCCAGCCTCGCGTGCGTGGCTGCTGGCAGACACTCGTGAGCCCGGGGGCCCCGAGGCCAGCCCACTGGGCCCTCGGGCAGAGCATGGCGCCAGGGCCCGGGCTCTGGGTGTGAACTGTGCAGTCACTGGAGGAGAGTCACTGGGCTGCGTGGCGGCCACCACAGGCCTTCTGCTGAGCTTCAATCCCCTGCTCCCAGACCATCCTCCGTGCCCCTCTCAGCTCTATTTCTTGCTCAGTATGTGGATGCTTTTCAAGTCTGGCCTCTGCCTGGCCGCAGCTGTTCATCAGATCTCACAGCCGGGGAGGGGAGGCAGGAGGGGAAGCCCTCCTAGACCCTTCCTCCAGGTCTTAGGGAAGTGGCCTCCTTCCCTCCACCCACCAGCCCGCCCTCCCTTGTACCCAGGCTCTTCACTTCCCTTATGTTGACGTCTCCTCACTGGCTTCCTCTCCTCACAGTTTAATTTCTCTTCCGGCCTGCAGGAGGGCTGGCCCTGCAGAATGCGCAAGGTCTCCTGGCCGCTGTGGGCTTCCTCCTGTTGCATGTTTGCCTCCTCTCTGTGTGTGCATCAGCGCAGGCAGGGAAGGCCCCGCCGGGCCAGGGCCCGGGGCGGAGGTCCAGGGACTGGCGCTGCCCCCCAGCTCGCCTTCCCCGGCAGATGCCCAGCCGCCTCTGTGCATTGCATTCGGTCCCTGGAGGTCTTATTTTTCCTTTCTGAGTTTTAATTGATATTGTAAAAGGATTTGTCATTTTTTAAAAATATACTAACGTTTGCCCAGCTGGAATCTACTGGGTGGCTCAGTGGCTGAAGGTCGATGACCTATGAACCATGTGATCAGGGTTCAATTCCCAGTCAGGGCAGCCGATCAATGATTCTCTCTCATCATTGATGTTTCTATCTCTCTCTCTTCCTCTCCCTTCCACTCTGAAATCAATAAAAATATATTTTAAAAATATGCTAACTTTTCAAAAACTATGTGTCACAGAAGCTCATTATGCAATAAATACATATTTATTAGCAAAGGATAGAAAGTAAAACTCCCCTTTTACCCTCTCAGCTGCTTTAGGCATCTGGCCACACATCTGTAATCGGCTGTAGCGGTTAAGAGCGCGGGCGATGGGCCAGCGTGTGTGACCTTCAAAGCCAAGCTCTGCCACATGTTACCTGTGTGACCTCCGGCACCGGAGTCACCTCTCTGTCCAGTGGTTTCATCTTTAAAATAAGGGAACAATAGGAACATCCCCAGGGTGTAAGGGTTAGTGAGCTGATAACTTAAAAAGTGTTTAGCATTATATCTGGAATGTAAGAAGCCCTCGATACAGGCGCCACTGTTACACCGCTTAGGAAGAAAGCAGATCGTGCTACATGTGGGACTTTACAACTCGCCTTTTCACTTAGAATATGTTGTGAATGTTTGTCGTAGCCTTCATTCCATGTCAGTCTGCCTGCCATGTTATACGTGAAGCATGTTGTTGTAAATGGCAGTATAACGCTCCATCGTGCAGCTGAATTTGGATTTACTTAAGGCTCATTAGATGAATCCTTTCCAATTTCGGGAGACAGACAATGCAGCGGTTAACATCCAAGGCCACGCCTACTTCTTTGTACATGTGCATGGTTTCTAGAAATGGGATTTATGGGTCAACAAATATACACATCTTTCAGACTCTTGATGTAAAAAGCTAAAACGATCTCTGACTTTGATTGTATGCCCATCAGTTAAAGTCAGTCACCCCCCCTCCCCCACTAATTTCTTCAAGGACCCACACAAACATTACATTCACTGTATTCCCTTGTCTGATGTGGCTAACTCTTCTGTGTACTGGCTTTCAAACAGATATCCTGCCAAATACGGATTTCAGATCATCACAGCAAGGCATCGTCATGACCTTTCAGGGAGGGGTCCCTGGACTAGCCAAAGACCTTAGGAAGGCCTTGCGATTATAGCTAGACCCTACAGGATGCTCTTAAATGAGAGGTTCTTAAATTTAGCTGCAAGCTGGAATCTACTGGGTGAACTATTTAAAAAACACACACACCAATGCTTGGGGCTAGAGTAGACTCAATGAGTGTGGGGTAGGGCCCAGACATTGAATTATTTCAAAAGTTCTCCAGATGATTCTAAATGTGCAGTTTGGGTTGAAACCATTAATGGATCGACGTTTTTTTCTTTTTTTAAAATCACATGTGAAATTAGTTGAATTTGTCACATGTTTTCTTAATGCCTGCCATAGATGTCATCTTGGTACAACTGTTCAGTCATTCCCTCTTTTCTTTGAATATAAAAAAGAACTATTTCAAAAAATCAGCAGTATCTAGGAACTTGGGTAAAATATCTCCTTGCTACTCCGTTTCTCTCTCGGTTATGCGTAGACGGTAGCCTCACGTTAATCTCACTGCTAACCCATCCATCATCTCTTTTTGATCAGACCTCTCCTTCCAGAGACTAAATATTTCTCTTCTCAGGTGATTTCATCTACTGTTGTACTTCAGAAGTGGAGTGTGATGTGCATGTCCCTGGCCCCGTTTTGTCCTTTTTATAAGAAAACTTCGGCGCTGGCCGTGCTTGCCGTAAACGTGGGCGCTTGATGGGGCTCACTGAACCAGAGACCTGACTACTGGAATTTTACAAGCTGTGGGAAACCTCTTAGGCAACGATTCTCGGTGTAAAACTAGCAAAGACATTTGATAAAAATGCTTTGCAATAGCATGTTGTTGAGTTTTCACAAGTTTATTAAAAAAGAAACACAGCCGGCTGGTGTGGCGAAGCGATGGAGCATCGACCAAGAAACCAGGAGGTCACAGGTTCGATTCCCGGTCAGGGCACATGCCCAGGTTGCGGGCTTGATCCCCAGTGGGGGCCATGCAGGAGGCAACCAATCGATGACTTCCTCTCTCATCTATGTTTCTATCTCTCTATCTTCCTTCCTTCCTCTCTCTCTAAAAAAATCAATAAAATATATTTAAAAAAAAAGAAACACAAAGAGCTAATTTCCCTATAGAAAGATATTTAATGGGACAGGGGGCTAAGAGAGATGGTGTTTACTACTCGTTACAAACTTGTAACCAGTAGTAAATGAGTCACAGAGACCCAATGCATAGTATAGTGAATAGAGACAGTGCACTGTACTGTGACTGTATGAAGTGCTAAGTACTGCTACATCAGCAGTCATAGAAGTGTATCGAACTAACACGCCGTACACCTTAAACTGACACATTATTACACATCAGATTTATTGTAAAAAGACATTTATTTAATCACACTCTGTAATTAAAGAAACAAATCAAATTGACAATGGCATATGGTCACTAATAACTGGGTGTCAGATAGTAAATCAGACGTATAGGTCAGCACATCGAGGTGTCGGGGATGTGACTCTTACAACTTTCGGTGAGAATGTAAACTGGGAAATTAGCTCTTTGAAGAGCAACCTGGCAATATTTACTAAGTTAAAAGGGTTTGTTTCCTCTGACCCAGAAATTCAGTATCTAGGACACTTCTTTTTGGGTATTCTGATAAGCTTCTCCCAAGACACGTACATAAGGTTTTTTGTTCAAGCGCCGAGTATAATACAAAACATTGGTAGCATCCTACATGTTCATCTGCAGGAGACTGACTGTATGAATACGGCACATCCACTCAGCTGTTAAAAATATGTGCTGCCCTGGCTGAGTGGCTCAGTTGGTTGGAGTGTCATCCATGCACCAAAAAAGGTTGTGGTCCTGGCCAGTTTGGCTCAATGGATAGAGCGTTGGCCTGCGGACTGAAGGGTCCCAGGTTTGATTCCAGTCAAGGGCACATGCCTGGGCTGCGGGCACGATCCCCAGTGTGGGACGTGCAGGAGGCAGCCGATCAATGATTCTCTCTCATCATTGATGTTTCTGTCTCTCCTTTTCCCTTCCTCTCTAAAATCAATAAAACTATATATTTAAAAAAAAAAAAGGTTGCTGTTGTATTCCCAGTCTGGGCACCTACTTAGGTTGTGGATTTCATCCCTGGTTGGGGAGCGTACAGGAGAGAACCGATCGATGTTTCTCTCTTTCTTCCTCTCTCTCTCTCAAATCAATTAACATCCTTCAGAGGATAAAAAAAATGTGTCGGAGTGATATTTATAGACATGGAACACTCCCATGATGCATAGGGAGCAAAATAAGCAAGCTATAAGGTGATCCCCAGCGTTACATTTATGGGAATTTAAAACATCATCAATGGGGTTTTTTATGTCCTTTTTATCTGCAAGGCTGAATGAGAAACTGTTAGCAAAAATTATCTTTGAAACACAAAGGTTGGGAGGAAGAGAGACTTGTACATTTAGATTTTATACCTTTATGTACTTAATTGGGGTTTTAACCCACATTTAGGTGTTAATTCTCTTTCAAAAAAAGTAGATAAAAATTATGACGTTTGTGGTGTCTGCCGAATCCCATTGCAATTGGGGGGCGGGGAGGGGAGAGTAAAATAGTCACAGCAAATGCTTCACAAATGTGTTGAAGGGCTAATGGGGAAGAATGCCACCTCTGACGTCCAGTGGTCTGGCTCAGTGGTCTGGCTCAGTGGTCTGGCTCAGTGTCCCCAGGAGCTAATTGTCCTTCAAAGTATATTTTTCAAAAGGATGCGCAAGAATTGATTTTACAGGGTAGGCCACAAATGGGGGTAATCTTCATATGGAAAAGAATGCAATAATCTATCTATATTAAAGCCTAAGTGACCGTTATGACATATCGACTGAAGGACTGGTCAACCAGTCGCTATGACGCGCATTGACCACCAGGGGCCAGGCACTCAATGCAGGAGCTACCCCTGGTGGTCAGTGCATTCCCACAGCCAACCTCCCGTGGTTCTTCCTCCCCCCCCCCACCCCCCCAGCAGGCCCCATTCGGCCCTGATCAGGACTGGGTGAGACTTTCCCGATTGGCCCCATTGCCAGCCAGGCCAAGGGACCCCACCTGTGCATGAATTCGTGCACCAGGCCTCTAGTAAATAATTTAACACAAGAATAGACTTTCTCTACTCATAACTGGAAACCTACTTTGGCCCCACCCTGTATTATTCTCCATATCTTTTTTTTAAAAAAATATCTTATGACGAGAGAGAGAGAGAGAGAGAGAGAGAGAGAATACTTGGGTTTTCCCCCCACTGCCTTTGGAAAGAAATATTTCTCGAGAGAAAGATATAGATATACCTTTCTCTCTATATATATATATTTCAGCTTGGGCCTGTCAGCATAATTTTTTTTTATTCTACATTTCTTCTCTCTCTTCTACTTGCGCATCTTCTTATGTCTTTCCCTGAGCTACACCTGCTTGCTCGGTGCAGTTTGTTTTCTGGATTCAGCTTTATCAGTATGGCAGCCTGAGAGCCTTTCCTTCCCTTTCACATGCTGGCAGTTCTCTGCACTTCACATCAGCAAGGCCCGGTCGCTGTGGGACGGTGCTGCTGGGATGTACCCCTCACCGCCCTCCTCACGGTCGCTCCGGTCATTTGATAAGAGCTTCCCAGCTAATAAAGCACAATTAGCATTTAATAATGAAAAATGTAAGGGATCCGTTGTAACTCCCTCCCCGTCATGATAAGCAAAACCTTTTATGTGGTGCTGTCTTAACAGTTAGCTGCATGAGTGCTAAATGTTGCTTTTAATTAAACAATAAAGAATGTAACGCCCTTTCTGGTCTCATTATGCATTTTGATGCGGTACAACAATTTGATTCTTTAAAAATTAATCGCCTAGGAGTACGTTTAAGTGGTATTGATTATGCGGGGGCCTCGCGTTGATCTGTGATACTTAACCCAACATTTAAAATATCTTTTTTCCATTATATGTTGTGATGCAAGAATAAAAAGCAAAGTACAAAACAAATAGGCACTTGAATTCTAATAGCAATAAGCAATAAATGTCAGGCATCTGGAAATTATGGTTGCAATTTCATCAGAGTACACTTTGTTCTTCTAGTATGCCTGCATGAATTTTGCTACGGGCAAAATCTATTACAGATAACAGTTAAGAGCCTTTCTAATTTACACAGATAGTCACAGCAAAATGCTGGAAAACTAAATGTTGGAAAATGTAATATCGCAGGGGAAAATGGGCACTTGTGGGAAGTAACGTGGTCGGTCCTATTGGGAATGGCACGTGGTGGCATTTCTGGAAGACCCGGGCGTGGTGGGCGTTTTGTGCCGGTGACCCCGGTGAAGGTCAGAGCCCTGGGAAGGAGCCGTGTTCTGCTTGCTGGAATGTGCACCCACAGGTAGATGCTTATCTGTAGATGGAGGGGTGAGGCGAGCTTCATGATCACTCCTGAAGTTGTAATTACAAAGTCAGGCCACACGTGAGAAACCCGGGGCTTTTTCCACTGCCCTTGGGTACGCTGGAGAGGAGTATTTCTATTCTGGGGCCAGCTGATCCCCCCAAGAGAAAGATTAGTTAGTGTCCCCCGCTTCCGATGGTATACAGTGACCCTGGGGCTTGGTTCCAGGGTGCCTGGCGGCCTGAGAGCAGGTGACAGGTAGCAAGGGAGGACATTAGGAGCCTGAGGCCAGAGGGAGTGGGGCAGACCATCAGCACTAGGTGCCTTTGATGCTGGAGGTGACCACAGGGTGGGAGCGAGAGGATATGGAATGGGTGGGACTGGCTACAGTGCTCGTGGAGGGCCCGGGTGCCCACAGCTGTCGGAGATAAAACATGGGCATTGAGGGCAGCAAGGCACCAGAGAAACGGGTGTCCCAGGGGCATCCTCTCTCTCCTGTTTGTCACTTTCCAGCTATAGAAATTCATGTCAAGCCTTGTCCCTACTGAACGGGGGTCTCTTGGAGGTGAGGAGGAACATCTGGATTCTGAGACTCAGAGTCCAGGATGCAGAGGCAACAGTCCTACACCCACGGATGGCCCTGCAGATCATTAGCCCCAGGGACCCCTCCCATTGCTTAAGACCTTCTCTTCAGGTTCTTGATCGATCTACAAAGGGAAACTAAATATTAATTTACTAAAAATTACTAGAAGTCTCAGTCATATTTACTGAAGTTAATTAGGCCCATCCTTATCATAGGTTAAAAGATGCCAAGGGTCAGACCTAAGGCAAGCCTGGATTAAATGCGTCTAATTGTGGCATGTTTATCTCAAAGTCCAATGTAAGCGGGTGTTCCGTGTTTTCCCCTGTTAAATCTGGCAACCCCATCAGGGGAGGCTAGACAGCCAGACCGGGCTCTGAGAGTAACGGAGAGAGCATCCGAGAAGAAGACGAGTCCCATTTGGGGATAACTTCTCCCAGTATGTGCTAGACAGTTTCTTCTGAGGAGCTAGGAAGGTGATTGTCAGTGAATATCCCACTAGAATGACAAGAAGCACTGCACTTTAGATCAGCGGTCGCCAACCAGTGGTCCGCAGACCACTGGTGGTCCATGAGGTCCGAAAGGTTGGCGACCGCTGCTTTCGATGACTTCTGTGAAGGGGAGGGGGTTTATGGGGAAGACCTTCAAGGTCTCACACTGGGAGGGTGCAAACGCCATAGGAAATTCCTTTGGAATTTAGGTGATTGAATTGGTAGTGTCTGTGTGCCCACTGGGCCCGGGACAGTCCTGATAGGCAACTGTTGTCCCAGAGGAATTAGGACGAGTGCCATCTTTCAGCCACAAAAGCATCCTAGTTTCAGGAATTCTAACCTGGGCCTGGACCCATATTTTGAGGTGGTCAAAGAACCTCGGTAATTGGGCTGCACTTCTTTTTTGTTTTTTTAAATTTATTTTTATTGATTTCAGAGAGGAAGGGAGTGGGAGAGAGAAACACCAACGATGAGGGAGAATCGTTGATTGGCTGCCTCCTGCACACCCCACACGGGATGGAGCCCACAACCTGGGCATGTGCCCTGACCAGGAATCAAACCATGACGACCTGGTTCATAGGTCGATGCTCAACCACTGAGCCACGCTGGCCGGGCAGGCAGACGGGGCGGTACTTCTGTGGGCTGGGGTTGTCCCATGACCTGAGGGGACATTGCACAAAACTCTCAGCTCTCCTCCCGCTTCCGTCTCCTCCTTGTCGTGTGCCTCTGGGCAGAGCTAATAAGAGGAGATTTGCTCACTTTCAGCCTGGCAGCGACGTGTATTCCATCTCTCCTCTGTGCTTGTTTGCTCATGCTAGCAGTTAAATCAGTTTCCAGAAATCTTTGAAGTGAAAACTTAAAACCATTATTTTGTCCTTGGGGTGTGAAGATCGAGCCCTGAATTGGGCCTGAAATCATCACAGGTTCAGTTCCCAAGGACTGGAAAGTGAGTGGGCAGCACTGGCTAATTGGTGCCCGGTTGCGTAAGCAATTTTTTATACTTAAAAAGTATTTGCGTGGGAGGTGAAAGAACATGGAGAAACGCTCACGGTCTCACCCCTCTCATATCCACAGCACTCCCCCCAACCGATGGGAGTCCTCCTGACCCTGGGAGTACGAGTCTATATTCCACTCACCTGCACACACACACATGCAGGTTTAAACACCAAAAAACAGATATTTTTGGTTTTTTTGAACATTAGTATGAATATTCCTCAGCCACGCCTCCCTTTTGTTAAATACAGATCCATCTCCCTCTGTCTCTAGCTGTGTGGTATTTCCTGGTATGGAAGTACTGAGATATATCTTAATAACTCCTTATTGGTGGAGATATAGGTTGTTTCCAGTGATCCGCTGTAGCAGATAATGCTGCAGTGAGGGTCTTACCATGAACCCGCACCCAGAGGTATATTTATTAGGGTAGAGATTTCTAGAAATGGAACCATTCATGTGAACAGTCATTGCTAAGCTGTGATTTTGAAAGGCTCTTTTGGAACTGGACACGAAATGTTGCCTGGTGGCAAGGGTTCGAGGTGTTGGTTCTTCCTGAAGCGTAGCTCTAAGAAGCCTTTCCTTTTCTTTTTTTTGGTGCAGTGATTCCTTGACCTGTGCAATTAGATCAGTCCTAGACCAAATTAAATCTTAGTTATGTAGAAATGGGTCCCCATGACCTTGCGTTCCTCGGGGTGTGATTTCCGGGTGCGGGCTGCAGCCCGGCGAGGAGGGCCTCTGCGGGGAGAATGTGCTTATATCTCCATCTCCAGAAGCTGCGTTAGGCTCCCAGGGATTCACCGAGGCTGAAGGACTGGTGCATCTACTTTAATTATCCCTCCAATGGGAGCCTTTTCTCAGACTGGACTTGGGATCAGGAGAAGAATGGAGGCCAGAGGGAGGCGTTACAGATCTTACAGGAAGGGCCCTGAGAAGGGGAGGCTGCAGCCTAATGGAAGGAGATAAGATTTTCATTTTTTATTTTTGAAAGAAGAGCCTGTGTTTCAGGGAAGAAAAGATGCAGTTTTATAAACTTTGAGTAGTTTGGCCCGCCGATGAAATTGTTCTCCTGAAAGGTCACATTAAAAGTTAGAAAAGAAAAGAAAAAAGATTTCCCTTGCCGCTCCACACTCAAACTTGCCCCTGGGAAGCCTCAGTTAACAAAAGGACGAAAGCTGGGAAAATTGAGGGAACTGGTGAGCTGAAGACAAAGGCGCACCAAACTGCCATTGTGCCGTCATTGTGTTCTCTGCTGCCCTCTAGTGGTCATGCGAGGGAGTTGGGTGTAAAACTGTGTCAAGGTCATCCTTCCATAACTAGATGGTAGAAGAAAGGCGGCTTTGGATGGTCCTTCAGATTGCCCCTGTTGTCCGCAGCCTGCCTAGTGATGGGGAGACAGAGGTTAGATCTCAGAAACCAGAGAACATCCAAATGCGTGCTGCAGCGGGGGCTGCTTAATAGCAGGAAGAAAACATGGGGAGCAGGGCCCTTTCCCTGTGAATTCAGTGGGACCCCTATAGACACACAGCACCCACTCTGTGCCAGATTCTGTGTCAGGCACTGAAATACAAGGAGAAGTGAAATACAACCCCCCGCCTGGGTGGGACCCCGGTGGGGAAGGCAGGACACAAACACACAGCACACTAAACGAGGACCGGTGTTGGAAGAGGCACGTGATAAGACGTGTGTTCTTGATAGTGATTCTCAAGTCAGAATGAGGTTCCTTACTGAGGATTTGCTCCCCGAAAGGAAAGCATCTCCTTGTTCTGGATAGCGATGCTGGTACACAGAACAGATGATGTTTTCTTTCTTCGGTGTCTTGTGTAAAACACGGAACTTGGACCGCTGAGACGGCACAGCCATGACCGCTCAAAGATTTGGTCTTGCTTTAAAGATGAAAGCCAACCTGTATACATGATCTCTGGATTCCTCTGCTACATAAATGCTTCTGTGCGCTCCAGGGAAGCAAAGGCTCTACGGAGGGTGGCAGTCACACCAAATGGCCATAGACTCAAAGACGGCCACTGGGCCCACCCCCACCCACCCCCAATCTGTGCAGAGCTGCCCAGATACTCCTGAAGGAATCTTCTAGGTTCTGTCCCAGTATCAATCATTAGGAACTCTATTTAGAGACACGTAGGCCTTGATAAGTAAGACTCTCTCTCAGTTCCTTTGCTGGCAGCGTTTGCATTGCATTTATTAAGAACTAATCTTCCGCCCGGCTGGTGTGGCTCAGCGGTGGAGTGTCAACCCAGGAACCAAGAGGTCGCCAGTTCGATTCCCTGTCAGGGCACATTCCGAGGTTGTGGGCTCAATCCCTAGTCGGGGCCATGCTGGAGGTAGCCAGTCAATGACTTCCTCTTTCATCAATGTTTCTCTCTCTCTCCCTCTCCCTTCCTCTCTGAAATCAATAAAAATATATTTCTAAAAGAACTAATCTTCCACTCTTTGCATTAACCAAAAAGCCAGAGCCCCCCCCCCCCCCCCCCCCCGCCCCCAACCCCAGGAAGAGATGGAATTAAAGGGAGAGGATTCTACCTCCAGCGTCTAGTAACATCAGTGTGAGATGGCTTGACTTGGGGATGCCTCAGCTTAATCTGGAATTTATTGGAGGACCAAGGACTAAACCTCTCATGGACGTGTGGTTTCACTGGCTTGTCTCCTCTCCCCTGTCTTTCTGCATTCCCGTTGGATTTGCTATGGGCAGCCGTTCCTCCTCCCTCTTTCTTCATGGCTTTGGAGTTCAGACCAGTCCTGCATGGAAACCATGACTGACCACTCTGAGTTTGACATCCTCAGGCTCCTGTGGTCAGTTCAGGGAAGGGCACAGGGCCAGGGCTGGACCCCATCCCGGGACGTCTGTTGAAGCGATCAGTGCAGGTGCATTCTCGTTCTTGCGCAGGAGTCAGGAAGGTGGGCCATAGCCTGGAGCTGCAGGCATCTCGCCGCCACGAAGGGAGAATGTCTGAGAGCTCCGCCACTCCAGCGGGGAGGAGGGAGCTGGGTGTGGGTGTCCCGGGGGCCTTGTTTGAGCTCCTGGATGCAACCACGTTGGAAGCCTCCTGGAGAGCCACAGACTTTTCAGGGATCGGGACCAGTCTGTTTCCTTTCGGCTCTTGCCCAGCCCGTTGTTCTCAGGCTTGGGTGTGCAATGAATCATCCGAGGAGCCTGCTCAAATACAGATGCTGTGCCCACCTGAGAGGAGGTCTCGGTGGGGACCAGAAACTGGCATTTTCAGTAATTTTACAGGAGATGCTGATGCGGTTGGTCGAGGGGCCATGCTTTGAGAACCATTGGCTTCTGCTGCGTTTAGCCCAAACTGTCCTGACCGATGCCATAAGATGTTCTCTAAATGGGGAAGAATCTAAAAGCAATGTGTTTGGACGCTTGAACAGTCACATGGCTGCACCTCATGAACACATAGGACCAACCTGGCGTTGCATTCAGGTGCTTTCCCACTGTTTCTACCTACGCCCGAGCCCTCTGTGTGGCTCAAGGCAAGGCCAAGGGAGTACATGACGCATGAGCAAAAGCAGCAGGACGAATACATGTTTTGTCAAAGACTTAACACACAGGCATTGAGCAAATGAACATTTCTCACTCGGATCCCGCCTGTCAACAAAATGCTTTTCATGAGAAACATCAAAGCCATTTCATCTGCAAATTTCATTTTTTTTGAATCCCTTAATCTACATTGTTGACAAAAATTTCTGTCAAGCGCTTCAAAACCTTGTATTAACAAATTTGGTTTTGTCAATCATGATTTAGCTCGAGCGCCAATGCGTTTTACAGCATCGCGCTCCGTCCTGCAGGGAGACTGTCGGGAAGTCCGTGCCTCCATCTCAACGTGGAAAACGAGGGGAGAGGGAAAGGGGACGTGGTGTCGGGCCGCCCATTCAGCACGCTTTTCTCCTGTCCCTGTGCGTTTTCAGTGCGTCCTGCTCGTCTGCAGTTGTTTTTCTGGGCCACGCCAGCCACTGAGGGGAAGGTATTGCTGTTGGTGGGACCACACGGTGCTGATCGCGTTTTCCAGTTTGGTTTCTCATCTGCTGATCACAGCCTTTTCCAGCTTTACCTCGGAGACCCGCCACTGTGGCCGGTCTCCGTGGCTTTTGCAAAAGCATCCCCAGTCACAGTGCTCCCCGCCTGCAGGTCCGGGAGGAGGGCGGGTAAGCTTTCAGCGTCTTCACCCCGGTGTCATGCCATTACAGTGAGGGGCCGGCACTGCTGATTGCTAGAGATAGCGTAAGAGCGTCTGTGTCTGCTCAAAAGAGGCTGCGGTGGGTAATCTCAAGCATGCGATCTGTTTGCTGCCTCGATTTTTCCTGAATTCTTCTTGGTAGCGGCACGACAAGAAGGCCGAGTTTCTTGATCATCGATGACAAGGTAAATGGCCAAGATGTTTTAGGTGCTTCCCAACAAGAGGACATGTGCTTGCTTTGTCTATAAATCAAGGCAGTCATACACTGACACCACCAGTTCCAGTTATGGCAGACCCCCCTCTGGAGGATTTGCAGCTGCCTGTGGATTCATAGGGGATTGGACATTTTGTACTGCAGACAAGAACGAAGATATGCTGGGTTGGCTAAACCGGCATGTCTCAGTGGCTGAGCATCAACCTATGAACCAGGAGGCCACGGTTCGATTCCCAGTCAGGGCACATGCCTGGGTTGCAGGCTGGGTCCCCAGTAGGGCACGTGCAGGAGGCAGCCGATCAATGATTCTCTCTCATCATTCTCTCTCTCTCCCTCTCCCTTCCTCTCTGAAATCAATAAAAACATATTAGAAAAAAAAGTCATAATTATTTTTTTTTAAAAAAAAGATGTGCTGGGTTAAATCATGGGCATTCTGAATTGGAGTCCTGACTCCACCTCATAGTAGCTCTTTGACCTTGAGCAAGTCACTGGACATGACTGTTTCTGGACCATCTCCTCGCCTGCACCGTGGGGCTGATGTAACGACTTGCCTTGTAGACTTTCTGAGCTCCTGGGACGATCCAAGGAGATGCCTTTAGAAGTCTACGTGTGGGGGACTGTCCCTGGCTAGGTAAATAGAAGGCTGCATTGGCTGTTTCCGAAATGCTTCTTCCATTCCAGCTGTCTTCAAAGAGGCACCAGATTCCTCTGAGGTGTAAGCCAATGGCGGGGTGGGGATGTGATTTAAGAACTTGCCTCAAATCTCTCCTGTGTGGACCTTCATGTAGCCTGAAAAGCCACGCCTCGCCGGTCTCTGGAGTCCGGTGCCCAGGGAGAAGGGACCTTGTGTGAAGTGGTTGAGCGTGACATGCATGTGTGTACCACCTGGCTCTCCTCTGTGAGCATCCCTGGAGTCAGGGATGGACCTACCTGACGCAGGAATTGTTGAGATCCGGGACCCAGGAGCTGGGACCCTTCCCTTGGAGGGAAGGTGGCCGAGGGCACCCGGCAGGTGGGACAGAAGACCCCCTGGTTCCTGGGGGAGGTAGGAGGCCACACCGAGGCCTGGTATCGTCTCTTCTCCAGTTGTGATTCAGTCCAGGTCCTTACAAGGGAAGAATGGCTTTATATCTGAGACCCTTTGAACCCCAAACTATGCCTGGGACAGTGGATGCTACAAAAGTGTGATGGCGAGTTTGGGTGGCTGTCCCTTTCGCCAGCGGGACCCTGTGCCCAACACTGTGGCAAGTCCACCAAGTGCTGCCTATCCTCTTACATTCCTTCTTGACCCCTTGATGACCCCTTCAAATGTCTCTTCTCCAGGCAGAACCACCCCCTCCCTGCGTTCCCTCTTCCCAAACCATTCTCCTCTCCACAGCCACCGCAGTCCAAGCTCCCTCCCATGATGGATGACGTGCAGATGATAACAGACGTCCTGGAGCTCTCGGCCCCGGGTTTTCTGTCTGCAGCCGTGGGACTCGCGATTAAGCGCCTAGTTGGGGAGAAACAAATCAATTATAATAAGTGACAAACAAACTCTCCTGTTTCTTAGTTCCATCTCACAGGTGAGGAAAATGACCCACAGAGTCATTTTTCCAGTCATTTTCACACATCTAGGAGACGAGGAGCCCAGAGCTCAGCCAAAGCATGTGAATTCCACTCGAGTGTACGAACCTCTATCTTTCCCTCACGCTCATAGGGAGAGCTTTGGGCATTGGCCAAGAAAAGCACTTTTCTTAATGTAAGAAGCGTCTCATTTTCTCTCTCTTTTTTTTTTTTTTTACCTGTGTTGTTACAAAACACGTTCAGATTGCGGTGAGGAACATCCACTTGCCAAAGCCACTTTGGCTAAGTGCTCATTCAGTACCTGAGCCAAGATCAGGTGATGCTAAAACATAGAAATAAGCAACATGCCTCTGGCACCGCCTCCTGCCACACCTTGCTCTTCTGGTTGGAGCAGACTCTTGCCTTGGCTCCGGTTTCTGCTTATGTGTAGCCATATTTCCACAGGATATATTTTTATTGGAGCAGTAATTTCCATCACAAGTTTAATAATTTGGTACTTTGCCTTTTGCATGGAAGGGGAAAAAAAAAAAAGCCCTGTATTATTTAAGTCCTGTATCATGTCCGCCGAAGGAGCTCTTCCTTGGGATAACCTTTTCCACGGCCCAGCCCCTCGTCCTTAGCGTCGCCATAATCTATGTTAGGAGCAGGGTTTCTCATTCCCGATGCTGTTGACGTGTGGGGCTAGATGGCTTTTTGTTATGAGGGACTTCTGTGCATTGTGGGATGTGTCTCAGTATCCTGGCCTCTTTCCACTAAATGCCAGTACTGCCACCTCCCCACCCTCCAGCTGTGACAACCAACATGGCTAGAGACATTGCCAAGTACCCCCGAGGGCTGGGAGTGCAGTCGCCCCTGTTAAGAACCCCTGTTATGACTGTGGGGTAGGAGTCAGAGGGCCTGCGTTCTGAACACAGCTTGCGCTCTGTGAACTTGGGGAGGCACCTGGCTCTTTTGAGACTAAACTGGGGAATGGAAATGACCATGATGCCCACCTCATCGCTGCGATCATGTGAGCAATGTGTGGTGGTGGCGATGGCTGTGTGTCCACTAACATTGTGTCCATCTTATTCCTGGGCACAAAGCCCGTCTCCGTGTCTCAGCCTCCCGTGTAGTAGGTGAGGTCAAATGACTGTTCCAGCGAATGGGATCTGAGTGGACGTGATGAGGGACAGGTCCATCCAAGTCCTCTGGACGTGGCCTGCCCTGATCTTTCCCCGCTGGCCAGCTATTTGTAGGCTGTCCCAGGCTCTAGGGGAGGCGGAGCCACAAGGCAGAAGAAAACTGTGTCTCTCTCTGGCTGAATGGGGCATAACCAAACTCTACCAGCTACTGCTGACTGTCCTTTAAGGAAGGAGAGCATAAGCTTTCATTATGTTAAACTCCGACTGAACTGCAGGGGTTTATTTGTTACAGCAGCTAGGATGACACCAAGGGCTATAAGTGCATAACAATACGTTGGGACCCCTTAGTCCAGTGATGGCGAGCCTATGACACGCGTGTCAGAGGTGACACGTGAACTCATTTTTTTGGTTGATTTTTTTTTTTGTTAAATGGCATTTAAATATATAAAATAAATGTCAAAAATATGTCTTTGTTTTACTATGGTTGCAAATATCAAAAAATTTCTATATGTGACACGGCCCCAGAGTTAAGTTAGGGTTTTTCCAAATGCTGACCCGCCGAGCTCAAAAGGTTCGCCATCACTGGGCTAGGCTGATGAAATGCAGTCAGGAGGGCCTGGTGGTGGCTGAACGGTGACCTGGGGCTGGAGAATTCCAGCGGAGGAATCTCCCCGTCTTCTGAAACACAGCTCCGTCCGATCTCCATTGCACAGCTGTCTTATTAGGGAGGATGGACTTGAACACTTGTGTGTCCAAGCACGAGGCCTAGGCCCCTAGCCCCAAGGCCGCTCTGCCTGCTCTTGGCTGGTTTTCTAAGCTGCAGCCGGCTAGGCTGGGTTGGACAGAGAACAAGAGTGCAGTTGTGACCCTCGTCGCAGGGACTGTTTCTTTGAGCGCTCACTGTGTTCCAGCCACCGTGTGAGGTTTCGTGCACCAACAGTGGCTTCGGTCTTCCGTTGTTGGGGTGTGACTTTTTCTAGGCTACAGGTGAAGAAACAGGCTCAGAAAAGTTAATGTTGAGGGACTTGCCTAAACTCGCAAAGTTAGTAAAAG
Organism: Myotis yumanensis; assembly: GCF_028538775.1. Classification (NCBI taxonomy): domain Eukaryota; kingdom Metazoa; phylum Chordata; class Mammalia; order Chiroptera; family Vespertilionidae; genus Myotis; species Myotis yumanensis. Next base: position 37,404,632 of record NW_027223769.1, read on the forward strand.
TCTGGTCCAGGTTTGAGCAAAGGAAGTTGGACTTCAGAACTCCTTCCCCCACGTTCTCTGCCCACTCCTGTACCCCCATGACATCACTAAACATGCACACCCCATCTGTGTGTGAAGTGAGAAGGGGCGTGGACGCTGTGCTAATCGGTGACCTGACAGCACAGTCCAGGGGAGGGAAGGAGCTGCTTAGCAGGAGCTAGGAAGATGCTTATGTGGCGAAGAGAGCACAGACTGTGGGAAAGATGGGTCTGACTTTAATTCCCACCGCGGCCATCAACCAGAATTTGAGGTCAAGTTCACTCCCCTTTATGAACCTTAATGTCCTCCATGTTCAAACCTCCTATTTCTTAGGGTTCGTTGTGAATATAAATGAAACAACACGCAGGAGAGCAGCCAGCCTTGTTCTTGGCACGTCATGGAGACACTAGGGAATTAGGGATTTTAATCCACGTCCCCTCTGGCCCTCCTCCTCATAAGGTCACCCTTCCCCAGGTTGTTTGCATTTAAGAGGCTGCCAACCCCTAAGCTAGAATACCAGCTTCAGGAGGGAACAGCCAGGCACTCAGGAGGAGGGTGTGGTGTGGAGGTGGAGGGGGGAGGGGGTGTGGCGGGGGCGGGGTCCAGTCCCTAATTTGCATAAATGATGGCACCTCTTCGTAAGTGCGGCTCATTTTTGTTAGGGAGCTCCGTCATCTGTTAACCGCCAAGTTCAGGAATCTTTTTGTCTGGGGGGAATAACCCTCTAGCCCAGGGGAAGCCAGGAAGAGAGCCGGGTGCACACCCAGGCGGTGAGGGCGTGTGCATGCACACAGTTCCCGTGGGGACCCTGCTCCCTGGTCCCCAGCATGTGGGTCCCTCCCAGAGGTGCCTCCCTGCTCCTCCGTGCTGGGGCGGGGAATGAATGGGCTTGTTCTACTCCTGGATCGAGGAGATTATTCATCACGGCCTCTTTTCTTTCTTTTTTTAATCTTCATTGTTGAAAGCCTTACAGATGTCCCCTCTTCCCCCCATAGACCTTTTCCAGCCCGCCCCTGCCCCCACCCCAGGCCTTCACCACCTACTGTCTGTGTCCATGGGTCATGCATAGGTGCATACGAGGCCTTTGGTTGGTCTCTTTATAGATCCAGAGACATAGAAGCATGGAACAGACTGGAACCTCAGAGGGAAGGCGGGGAGGGCGGTGAGGATGGTGGGAAGAGATCAACCAAAGACCTCTTTTCTCTGTTCACGTGCGTTCCTGCAGGGCCCTGAGGAAGCGCTCTTCCTGTAATGGCTTTCGGAGGGACCCCTCTCCACTTTCCATGGCTTCCCACCCTTCAGTGCACACACTCCGTCCCGGCCCCGCAAGAAACACACACATGACTTGTGTTCATGAAGCATGTGTTGGACGTTACGTCGCCTCTCCGTATTCCTCAGTCATTGCCTTTACCTCTAATGCCATGAGGCTCTGCATCCCCGTATTCCCTTCCCCTTCACCAGTGAGCGGCTTTCTCCCACCTGTTGCTGGGACAACCAGTGCCAGCACCGGCCTGGGCTCGGGGTCCAGGCGCAGGCGGTGTTCATTAACTCCCTGAAATTGCAGGCCAGGCAATCAATACCCAGTGTATGGACCTGGCTGGAATGTTTTAATTAAATTTGCCGTCACTTTCTTTGCAGCTTCGCCTGCAATCTGCAAGCTGGGCCATGGGTTTCTATTCCCGACACAATGGCCTGTTCGCGAGCTGGGCCGGCCCTTCTCCTGCGGGCCTTTCTCCATCAGCCCAAATGCTGTTGAATGAGGAGTGGCCACGGCACATGATCAGTTAAAATAATAATAAAAAATAAACAAAAGTTTAGACTCTCAGGAGGGTTGAGCTTCTGCCAGTGAAGTCTCCTCCCACCCCTGCCCCGTCTGGATGTGTTTTGTGTGGGATGAATCCAGAAGTCGGGGATCAGGAGGACCCTGTGGGAGGCGTCCAGGGAGGGAGGGCGGGAAACACGGGTACTGGGTGTGCACCCTCCTCTGTGCTGCTCAAGGTGAAGACGCAAGCAGACGCCCTTCCCCACCCATGTTCTTGGGAAAGATGTGTCCCAACAGAATTGAACTGTGTGCTCGTAGAAGCACCCCTCCAGGCCCGGCCGGCGTGGCTCAGAGGTTGAGCATCAGCCTATGAACCAGGAGGTCCCAGTTCGATCCCAGGTCAGGGCACAGGCCTGATGGTGGGCTCCATCCCCAGTGTGGGGGTGAGAGAGGCAGCTGATCAACGATTCTCTCTCATCAGTGATGTTTCTACCTCTCTCCCTCTCCTTTCTTCTCTTAAATAAAAAAAAATATATTTTTAAAAGAAAAAAGAAATCCCAAATGGGAATTCACTAGATATCAATGCAAGAAGGAAGGAAGGTAGGAGTAATTTAGTTTCATAACCAGGATTCCAAATGTTCCTTCAAAACGGTGGAGAGGCCGCCAGCCACTTACTCATGTGCTTCAAGAGCCATTTCCCAAGAACGCTGGGGAATCCAACTGAAGTCATTCTTAGGGGCTCGGAATGCCCGTAGGGAACAAGAGCGGGATTTCCTTACGGGGACACCTGCCTGAAAATTCCTCCTCTCTGTCCACATCCCACTTTCCCAATAAACCAAAACCGAATGAGAATATATTCATTTCCCTTCAAAGGCAACGGTAGAATATTGTATTGGAAGAGCTTCAGCGAATAGAAAAAAAAAAGATGTGTCCCCCGGTGAAAATAGAGTCATCATGCTGGAATTTGAGGATATTTCCCTTGATAGTAAAGTTAATATATATATTTTTTATTGCTTAAGATGATTTCCTGATGGGAGGCACTGTGTCTGTGGAGGTACTTTGGCTAATTTATTCGAGTCCAGTTAGAGAATTGAGTCCACTTCATTGTAGCTCGGGGATGGCTGGCCCTTCCCAGCTGCTTATTCTCTAGTTGGGTCGTTCGATCAACACTCCCTCCCACGCACGGCTTCTGCACATTTGTCGCGGCTTCTAGACTCAGACAAACACGTTAGGCAGGAAGTGAAATCTATGCAGGAGCAGTGATGGCCGAGTGACGTGAGGCCCAGTTGCCCAACCTTTTGGGGAGAGATGAAGGAGTGTCACAGGTGAAGAACTGGTCAAGACCTTATGCCAGAAACCCCCACCTCTCACCTACCCCCTCCCCCACCTCAGGAGGCCTGGCTCCAGGCTGGGCAAGACTTCTGGAATCTTGGGGAGCTGAGAATTGTCTTAAAAGAACACTGAGCTGAAAACAAAAATCATGCACCTTGTTGGTCCTCTGTCTTGTCCTTGCCTTTCCACGCACATCCGTGGTTTTGCATGATTTCGTCTCCCTCCCTTACCTGCTGGGGCACCGGCCTGTGTGCGTTCGCCAAGTGCGCTTGCTGCTCTGTCCTTACGACCCAGGTTGAGTGTGGCAGTCAACACACTCTAACCCGATTCTCAGGTGCAGTAGTGACCTGGGAGCGTTGGGGTGGGCTCAGGGTTCCTCTCCACAAACCGGGGCAGAATAGATGCAGGGATAATAAAACAGCACGTAATGTATGTATACAGTGCCAACCAAGCACAAGGCCCTTGAGTCGACACGGGTTTGAGCTTCCATATCTGCTTATCTGAAGCGCTTGAGAACATTTGTTAAAAATAGATTAAAAAAATGTATGCAGATTCGGATTGAGCAGGTTTGGGATGAGGCACAAAACCCGGCAAGAGGATGATTCAAAACCTGAACCTAGAGCCCTATCCGGTTTGGCTCAGTGGGTAGAACGTCAGCCTGCAGACCAAAGGGTCCCGGGTTCGATTCCGGTCATGGGGACGCACCTTGGTTTCAGGCTCCTCCCCGGCCTGGGCCCTAGTTAGGGCTCGTGCAGGAGGCAACCAGTCGATGTGCTTCTCTCACATCGATGTTTCTCTCTGTCTTTCCCTCTCTCTTCCACTCTCCCTAACCATCAGTGGAACAACATCCTCAGAGGAGGATGAACAACAACAAAACCCACAGAAACCCTGGAGTAAAGCCTGTCTCCTGGGGAGCATGTGAAAATGCAAGTTCTGCTCTGCGGCCTGGAGGAGGCACAAGACTGCGTTTCTGACAAGTGCCTCAGCGAGGACGCTTCCATCCTTCTGGATGCGAGGAATCAGAACAAGCGTGTGACCAGCCAGGCTCCTTCCCAGGCCCTGTTCTGCTTCTGCAGACATGACCCTCTCAGCCACATAGGCCAGTGATGGCGAACCTATGACACGCGTCAGAGGTTACACGCGAACTCATTTTTTTGGTGATTTTTTCTTTGTTAAATGGCATTTAAATATATAAAATAAATATCAAAAATATAAATCTTTTACTATGGTTGCAAATATCAAAAAATTTCTACATGTGACACGGCACCAGAGTTAAGTTAGGGTTTTTCAAAATGCTGACACGCTGAGCTCAAAAGGTTCGCCATCACTGACATAAGCGGTTCCTACCGTTTGAGAGATGTGCCAATGACCAGCAAGACCTTTCCTTTATCGAGTCACAGTCTCCATATCAGTAACTTCTAGAAGGCAGTGCCGTAGAGTGTGGAAGAGTGAGCTCTGGGGACAGGGGCCTGCTTTGGATACCGGCTCTGGCGCTGCTGGCTTTGTGACTTTGGGTGAATACATGGCCTTCGCATGTTTATCGCTCCCGGCAGTGCCCACCGGGAAGGGTCACTGTGCATTGAAATAGCGCTCGTCCATGTTCCGATCGAGAAAGGTTAGAGCGATGCTTGGCACCGAGGAAGCATGGAAAGCCTTTGGCCATCGGCACACTTGTCATTCGGGCAGAATGGCTCTGACATCAGTTCTCTTTCATTTCCCACCCGGAGCCGTCAGCCAGGCAGCAGCCCATAAAGCACTGCGAAGCCAGAAGTGGTGACGTGCCCTGTCCAGCATCCGCCCACCTTGCCGACCGTCACGCCCTGGTGGGCCGGTCCCCATGTGCTCTGCCTCACGTGACTCAGGACAGAGATACACGAATAAAGTCGCAGTTCGTGGAAGAGGGATTTTCTTCCAGGGACCCAGCAATTGGATGGCAAGCCATGGTGGTTCCATAGTAAGTTCGGGAATTTCAATCCCTGGTCCCAAGCAGTGGGAGCTGAAAGCACTGGGTTTTCTTCTTAAAAAATTACTGAACATTTTGGACAGACAAAAATAAACAGTGAATATTACAACAAATACCTATATACCTGCCTCCAGCGTAAGAAATAGGATGCAAGTAATACTTAAAAGCTCCCTGTGTCCCCCCAGCTTCTTTTTCAAAGGCAACCACTATTCAGAATTTAGTGTTTCTCACTTTCACATGTTTAGGTGATTCTTTAACTATAAACATATGTATTCCTAAACAACGTAAGGTATTATTTTGCATGTTTGAATTTGTGTATTATGTATACTTCTACAGTTTTCTTTTTTTCTCCCCTCTACATTATAGTTGTGAAATGCATTCAGGTAGCTCCCTGTAGCTCCATTACTCATTTTCACTTCCATCTAGTCTTGCATTGTATTTATTTCTCATTCTTCTGAGTGACAAACTCTTACTTCCTGTGGAGTGGGGAGTCACTGTGTCCTCCTCCCACATTCTTTCCCAGTCTATCCTTTATAGCTTGAATTTAGTTCTTGGGGTCTTGATTCTGGAATTCAAAGACCTTTGGTTTCCTGGCTTATGTAGTTGGAAAGTGATGGCTCTCAATATTTTTGTTTTGTTTTTGTTGTCTGTCTCCTCCCTCCCTCCCTCCTTCCCTCCCTCCCTCCCTCCCGCACTCCCTCGCTCCCTTACTCCCTTCCTTCCCTATACATTTAAAACATGTATTCAAAACTTCAGTTCACTTCCCCCCAGGCTATGTAAGCCTCCTCTTTCACCCACCAATCAGCTATGTCTGTTGATGAATGGAATCAGAAGAGTGATGGATAGGAGGATATGGGAAGAAAGGATTGGATGAGCCCTGGCCAGTGTGCTCAGTGGTTAGAGGGCCAGCCTCACACTAGAGGGTCATGGGTTCGATTCCTGGTCAAGGGCACGTACCTGGGTTGCAGGTTCCAACCCTGGCTCCAGTTGAGGAGCATGAGGGAGGCAACCAATCGATGTGTCTCTCTCACATCCGTGTTCCTTTCTCTTTCTCCCTTCTCCCTCCTCCCTTCCACTCTCTCTAAAAACCACTGGAAAAAATGTCCTTGGGTGAGGATTTAAAAAAAAAAAAGAAAGGAAGAAAAGATTGGCTGAGAAAAGCAACCTCAGTCAATTTTTAAAAATAACATTGGCCACACTGATGAGGACAGATAAACAAACTGGCACCGACAACCACAGGCGTAATGAGCGGTGAGTAATGTCCTCCCTCGCAAACCTACCGCATATGCCTGTCACCGAGGATCCTGTAGGCCTCTTACCACAGGCCTGCGGTGCGCGCTGAGAGTCTGCATTCTCACCACGGTCCCGGGAGAAGCAGGGCTGCTGGGCCGGGCCAGGCTTTGAACAGCAAGCGTCTACGGCCCAGGCACACGTTTGTCTCCGACCTGAGTTTGAATCTTGGCTTGTTGTTTTCATTCTCTCGGGGGACGCTGGGAAAATTACTTTCCCTGGGCAGGGGCTCTGGTTCTTGGCTGCACACTGCAGTCATCTGGATACATTTAAAAATCCAGTACCCAGGCCGTACTCCAGATTAATCAAATCAGAGGACCTGGGGATGGGACCCAAGCAGCCGTCGTCATAAAACTGCGCAGGTGACTTCGACGTGCGGCCAAGCCTGAGCAGCACTGCTCCAGGCGAGGGTTCCCAGCGTAGCGTCCGCCAGACTCCCCTCCAGGGCTGATCGCAACAGACTTCCCGTCCCTCACCCAGGGTTCCCGATTCTGGGAGTTTTCCTTTCTAACCAGTTCCCAGCTGATGCGGATGTTGCTGGTCCTGCTCTTAGGACTTGAGGTCTCGTCAGTAAAATGGGTGTAACCCGTCTTTTATGACCCATTGGACGGTCAGTGAACTAAAACATTGAGTATGATATTGCTGCTTGATAGGCAATCAAGAGAGTGGTTGCTTTCTATTATTATCAATGGTAGTAGTATGTCCATGCTTCAGTTAGGTGATTAGTCATTAGATAGTTTACCCCGTCGTGTTGGTGAGGTTACTCTCACTCACATCTTTGTGTCATAACTTCTTAAAGAATGACTTCCAAGCGCGGTTAAATGTGTGCCAGCACCTCTCAGAGGGATTTAACGCATCCTCTGGTTACAATGATGTTCTTCTCAGGGACTAGCCTTGTGTAAGTTTTCCAGACCACGTGGATACGTACCCAGGGCTTAAGAAGTACACAACCTGCCCTAGCTGGTTTGACTCCGTGGATAGAACATCAGTCTGCAGAATGAAGGGCCCCAGGTTCAATTCTGATCAGGGGCATGTACCTTGGTTGCAAGCTCTGTCCCCAACTTTGGTTGGGGTGCATATAGGAGGCAACCAATCTCTCTCTCTCTCTCTCTCTCTCTCTCTCTCTCTGGTTGGGGTGCATATAGGAGGCAACCAATCACTCACTCTCTCTCTCTCTCTCTGGTTGGGGTGCATATAGGAGGCAACCAATCACTCTCTCTCTCTCTCTCTGGTTGGGGTGCATATAGGAAGCAACCAATCTCTCTCTCTCTCTCTCTCTCTCTCTCTCTCTCTGGTTGGGGTGCATATAGGAGGCAATCAATCACTCTCTCTCTCTCTCTCTCTCTCTGGTTGGGGTGCATATAGGAGGCAACCAATCTCTCTCTCTCCCCTCCCTCCCTTCCACTCTCTCTAAAAATCAAAGGAAAAATATCCACGGGCGAGAATTAGCATCAACAAGAGGAAGTGTATAGCCTATCTGCGTGTGTCTGATAACTCTATCATGGTCCTTTTTTGGTTCCTTTTCCCAAGAAGAACGCTATAGGCCGTGCCCTCTGGGGGCAGAACCATTCTGGCTACGTTCACTGTGGGGTGAGCGGCAGCTGCTGATCTTGCCTGCAGCACTGTGAGTCATGCAGACAGGACGGTGTCCGGCGCCTTCTCCGAAGACTCCCAGAGTTTGAACTTGAGCTCCATGCGAACGGCATTATAAACATGCCACGCTCGTCCTGACAGCACTGAGAGCACTGGGGTAAACATTTGTATTTGGGGAAAAAAAAATGTCTTTGAAGAATTGGGGTTGTTTTAAAGCTTTCCTTGACCCAAAAGCATTGGGTTCCTTCGTGTCACACTTACCAGTTCCTGGTCCATTTCTAACGTTAAGCTTCAAAAGGAGAATTGGAATGAAAAGGTTAATTCTTGTTTCAAATGGACACGTGTCCCCTCTGAAGGATAAGAGCTTCATTGGCAGATGCTTCACTCTAGACAGGAGGTTTCGGCTTTGATGTGACTGTGGTATCTCAGGTTTGTTGTCTAAGAGAAGATGGTAATTATCACGAAGCAATTGCTGGGTTGAGTTGGCCAATAATTCAGAAGGCACTTGGAGCCTAGTTGAGGGAGGCTCAGGGCCGAGGCGTGTTGCTGTGGTGTGAAACCGTCCGAGAGAAACGCCTCTGAGGTCGCTAACTCCGACGTGGGTACCATTCCACCTCTGGAGTCCAGGCAGCTGCCCCTGGTCAAAGCTGTGTGTTTATTAGGCTCCACTTTACTGCCGCCGGACATGGAAGTCCTCACTGTTCTGGAGTGAAACCTGAGCTGGGAGGAGAGGTTAATGCCGCGTGTCCATTTGCACACTCAGTCTGTGTCTGTGCCGCAGTAACCAATGTGTGGTCACGTTTTATAAATGGCTTTGTAAAGGGGTGATAGAATGCTGAATGGCATGTACACACCAATATTGATTTTTAAATAATGTACAAGGAAGATGCTTTTGTAATAATAATAGTATCAACAATAACCATACAGTCATAACAGTGATTCTGGTATATTGAGTATCCCCTATATGCCAGGTCCTTGTATATGTGATATCCAATTCTCACAATGACTCATGGTGGCCAAAATAATAAATGAAATAATCTTGAAAAAGAATAATGTTGCAGGACTCACACTTTGATGTTACAACTGCCTGCAGAACTACAGTAATCAAGGATGTCACACCACTTCAGTGAGGAAAGAACAGCCTTTGACAAATGGTGCAGGGGCAGTTGGATAGCCACATGCAGAAGAATAAATTTAGACCTTTACTTCACAACATAGTCAAAAATTTACTCAAAATGGATCCGAGACCTAAATGTAAAAGCTAAAACTTTAAAATGCTCAGAAGAAAACATGGGAATAAAACTTTCTGGCCTTAAATTAGTCATTGCATTTTTTTTTGACATGTACCAATAGCACAAGCAACAAAAGAAAAAAAAATAGATAAATTGGCCTTCTTCAAAATTTTGCTTCAAAGATCACTGTCCAGAAAGTGAAAAGACAACCTACACAAGGGGAGAAGATATTTGCAAATCTCAGGTATGATAAGGGACTTGTATTTAAAATATATCCAAACTCCTACAACTCAATAACAAAAAAACACATAACCCAATTGAAAATGGGCAAAGGATCTGAATTTTTAAGTGCCAATAAGCATACAAAGTTCTAAATGATATGATCTAAAGAAAATGTTTTCGCCCGGCCAGCGTGGCTCAGTGGTTGAGCGTCGATCTACAAACCAGGAGGTCAGGGTTCGATTCCCGGTCAGGGCACAGGCCCAGGTTTTGGGCTCCATCCCCAGTGGGGGTTGTGCAGGAGGCAGCCAATCAGTGATTCTCTCTTATCATTGATGTTTCTCTTTCTCTCTCTCTCTCTCCTTTCCTCTCTGAAATAAATAAAAATATATATTTTTTAAAAAGAGAATGTTTTCATTGCTCAGCGATGATTTTAAAGACACACAGGAGAAAGGGAGCGCTTCTCAGTTTTCTGGCCCAACACGGGTTCTGTCTTGGTTTCTGAACATCTTCCAAAGTGCGTCACCCTGGGGTGCATCTGATTAAGTGGGCGCTGTGCTGTGTATACATTGTGGATCTGCCGGACATGTTCGTGTCTTCATAGATAACCTCCTTAGTCCTTGAGACAGAAAGTGATGGAGAAGGAGAAAGAGTTTTTAAGATTTGTGAAAACCGAATAAGAAACAGAGAAGGCAGATGTATCCACTTAATTAAAAAAAGAATGAGTGGCTATCTGAAATGAGGAGACTTCCTGAGCTGCCTGGTGAACGCATTTCCACATGGAATAGAGGGCACACGCTTATTTGATTCTCGCTCCAACCTCGGCCACATGACAGTCTGGGTGATTCCCTTTTTTCCTACTTGGCTGGCGGTGGTCATGTATGGACAGTCAGTAACTCCTGAGCTTCTCCTCTGTACATACACACCTAATGAGGGCCTGTCTTCCTTCTGTAGTTACCTCAGCAGTAGACATTAGATGGTCCCCAGGGAAAAGCCGTGTTTAATTACTGTTGCCTCGGAGAGCTTGGTGAGGAAACATTTCCTCGATGGGCCTTGTAGATGTCCAGGCTCCGTCCTGGGCCTCACTCATGCCGTCAGTGCTGGGGGACAGAGGGCAGAGCAAGGCCACTCAGCGATCTGGTGGTAACCAGGAGGCGAGGCCACCGCTTTATTTCTAAGATAAAGCCCCAGGTAGGACGCCAAGGACAGAGGGAGATCATCCAAGTGTCCCCAGGTTTATGACAGGTTGTCCTCTCCCCACCAGAATGAAGGGGGAGGTGGCAGTGAAGTCAGGTTCTTCTGGTGCAGAAATGAAGAAAAAGGAACACGGGAGGCTTGGAACCCCTCTTGAGACTTCGTTATTATTTTTGTTTAATATTTTACAAATACTTCAAAAATATACATTTTCATTGATTTCAGAGATGAAAGAGAGATAGAAGCATCAATGATGACAGAGAATCACCGACCAGCTGCCTCCTGCAGGCCCCACACTGGCGATCAAGCCCACCACCCGGGCCTATGCCCTGACTAGGAATCAAACCCTGACCTCCTGGTTCATAGGTCGATGCTCAACCACCGAGCCACACCGGCCGGGCTACAAATACTTTTTAAGGATTTGGTTTTTCACATTGTGAAACACTTGACAACTAGAAAGTAGTTAACAATGTAGAAAACCCCTAGCACCCTGAGCAGTCACTGTTGTGTGGCATGTTTCCTTTCAGTCTTTTTTAAACATGGCTGATTACTCTATATATAATGTGTACCTTCAGTTTCCCTTCACAGTCTTCACAAACATCACCCGAATGCCTACAAAACAGATTCTTTAGATATGGCTTAAGTTAATTATTCATTTCCTTTTCAATGTTCATTTTTCGAGAAAGCGGTAATGACAGTTTTTTTGAGTCCTCATCAAATCGTGATAGCGTACCTCTTATTTTTTTAAAAAGATATTTTTATTGATTCCAGAGAAGAAGGGACAGGGAGAGGAAGTTACAAACATCAATGATAGGAATCACTGATCAGCTGCCTCCTGCATGACACCTACTGGGGATCGAGCCTGCAACCCGGGCACGTGCCCTGACCGGGAATTGAACCTTGACCTCCTGGTTTGTGGATTGATGCACAACCACTGAGCCACATCAGCTGGGCTACACCTCTCCTTTCTATTTGCTGAATCTACACTCACCTAAATATCCCAAACCGTCATTGACATTTTGTTAAGGGTGTGTGTGTGGGGGGGAGGGGGCGGCAGGGGGGGGGGGGGAGAAGGGGCGGGCTCTGCACAAGAGATTCAGCATCCAGAAGGGGAGACCTGGGGTTAATAGTGGACCGAGTTTTATGCATTTTAATTACTGGAAGACCCAAATTAGATTCTCAGATAAAACAGCATCAGGTATTAACAGGGGCCGGGAGGTCAAAGGCGCCAGCGCCCTGCCAGCTCTCCCAGCCGTCAGTGCTCTAATTGATTAAAGCGTCACCGGCGAATGTTTTTCTAAGTGTGTCGCCACGTTGCTGCTGGTTAGGTGCCACGTTTTCTTGCTCCTGTAAAACATGCTGAAATAATTGGGTTACTGAGGATCACGGGGAAAAAGAATGTCTTCCACGGGTATGATGTCCAAATATTTTAAAGGAAAACATTCAAGATGCTTCTTTCATCGCCTGCAAATTTTCCGTCTTTTTCTTTTCCTTTGTTCACTAACTTCTTGCTGCATTGCTAACAGGCAGGAAGGAGTCTGATTTCTCTGTGGTGTCAACGGAGCAATACTTGAATGCCTAGGTAGCTGATACGTTTCCCTGGAGGTCTTCAAGATGGAATATCGATATGGATATGGAGTATCAGAGTGAGAAAGCGTGTTCAAGGATCTGTAGATGTCACAGCTTTCTAGTGGGAGCTGTGGGGATGAGAGAAGGAGCCCACGTAGGAGACGGTTGGTTTTAGGGTTCCATTTCCTGCCTGTGTTGGTCATCTATCTCCGCCAAGCTTCACATTCTTTATCTGTAAAACACAGGAAGTTGGATTATGACCTCAACAGCCCCTTCTTCCTTCATTTTGCTGTGAGAAGAAAACTTCTCTCCTCTAGTTGCCTGGAGAGAACAAAAATCTTATACATTAATTAAAAAAACACACACCACGGAACCATAGAGCACGCACCGTTACCTATGGGCGAAGGGAAATCGGAAATCACTAGGAAGCTGGTGGAGGGTGCATCTTAAAAGGTTTGGTGGTCATTGGCTGGTGGGAGGGAATGGAAATTAATTGACTTGCTTGTTGCTCCCAAGGGGAGATCCATGAGAGGGTTGCCTGTCTTGTTCTCAAGTGTATCTTTGTGTTGCAGGAACTATTCTAGGCACTAAAGTTGTCAATACATACGTGTTGAGGAAATGCACAGGTCGAGGGGCTGAGTAATGAACAGATTTGCCAGTGGGAGAAATTTATAGTATGACATGCAGGTCTATCCAGTTACTGTCCGTAAGAGAGGAAAGGCATTCTTGGCAATTACCTCACCTATTAATTGCCTTCATGCCCAAGGACTGAGATGGAGGTGGGTCTATGTGATGGTCCATTATGAACTAGAGTTATTTTTTAATTGACTGGATGGCAACTAGATTGACTTTCAGGGATGCAGTCCAAGCATTGAAAAGATTGGAAATACTAAATTGGTTCTACTCTCCATTTTAAAATTCCTCACTTAAATAAATCCTAAATCGTATTATTCCCATATCTATCTATGCAGCCTTTTTTTAAAAAAATTGAGTATTTTTTAAGTACAGTTTCAGATTTACAGAAACATTGAGAAGATAGAACAGAGGTCCCCATATTCTCCACCCAGTTCCCTGTGGTTAACCTCTTACATTAGCATGATGCCTCTGTTGCAACTAATGAACCCATATGGACACATTAATGAAAGTCCATAGTTTATTCAGATTTCCTTAGTTTACACAGCGTCTTTTCTCATTTCCCAGCATTTTTTCTAGGAGACCACATTACAGTCCGTGTTCGTGACTTTAGGTTCCTCAGGGCGTGACACTTTCAGACCGTGACCTGGACAATTTGGAGGAGACCTGGTCAGACAGTCTTGTCCAATGGTCCCCATGGTGGAGTTTATCTGATAGTTTCTCATGATTAGACCAGAGTAGTGGGTTTTGGGGGAGGAAGACTACAGAGGGAAGTGCCGTTCTCACACACAATATCAAGGATACATATCATTAACATGACTCATGGCTGTTGGTGTTCACTGATTACCTGGCGGAGGTAGTGTATGTCATGCGTCTTAGCTGTAAAGTGCCTTTCCCCCCTCCTTTCTTTCTGATTTTTTTTTTTAAATATATATATTTTTTGTTGATTTCAGAGAGGAAGGGAGAGGGAGAAAGAGACAGAAACATTAGTGACGAGAGAGAATCACTGACCGGCTGCCTCCTGCGCGCCCCACACTGGTGATTGAGCCCGCAACCCGGGCCTGTGCCCTGACTGGGAATCGAACCATGACCTCCTGATTCATAGGTTGACGCTCAACCACTGAGCCACGCTGGCTGGGCTGTGCTCCACTTTCTTGAGGGTAGAGTAATTACATAAGTGATTTGCAATTTTTCTGAATAAGAAATCTGTCTCTTCTCCCCCATTACTCATTTTGCTCAGCCATTTATACCACTGTAGACTCAAGGATGTTTATTTTATACTTGGAGTTATAATCCAATAGTATTTTATTGATATTGCTACCCACGTCATTCCAGCATTGGCTGTTGGGAGCTCTTTTAATTGGCTCCTGTGTGCCTCTGCTATGCCCCCATCCGTGTGGGGTTTTGTTTTGCTGAGCCATTTCTCACAACCCGCTCTTAGGAGATGCCCTAGCTCATTGTGTATATTTCCTAACCGCCCCCCCCCCCCACATCCTACCCCCATCCTTGAATCAGTTACTTCTCCAAAAATGGACCTCCTTTGAAAAGTCTACTTTCTTCCTTCCGAGAGAATGTTGTGGTTTTTATTTTCAGCCCTAAAGCTGTGCTCAAAACCTTTTTATTGTTCACTTCTCTGTGTGTCAGTGCAGAGGCACAGGCATTAGAAGGAAGTTTTCAGGTTCCATTACTGAATAAAGAGTTTAGAAATAGACTTGCGATTTCTCTTCTGAGGCTCCTCTATCACCCGTGGCAAACGCCGCAGCTTGTTAACAAGAACGCTGCTGCCCGGAGAGGGCTTAGAAACGCCAATTAGAGTCAGATCATTTATTTATAAATGTACGCATCCATTTCACGTGGTGTCACGGGGCAGAGCCTGCCTGGCCCCTTTCACTGTGGAGATTAGTGAGCTGGGCAGACAAATGACATCTTCTCCAAGTGACATTTCTGGCTTCCACAGCTACTCCCCCACTCCCCCCCCCATGGCTCCCACCTCTCTTGGTTTCACGGAGGGCGGGCTCTTTATTGCATTTAAGGATTGTTTTCCATGGAAAGAAGAAGAGCTGTGTTTCCCTGGGTTCAGTAATGGGTGTGAAGAGACAGTTTAGGCACACAAGGAGGATCATTTTAACCCTGGGCGAGTTCTTGAGTTGCTTAATTGAGTGATATTTTCTAAAAAGTGGCAAAATAGGAACACACATTCTTTCCTCATCATTCTGGGTCTAGGCCTTGAGAGGGAAGTCTTTCTTTGGTCACGTGTAGACTTTGAAAGAGCAAAGGTAACGTCCGATGGGATTCTCCAGGGGTGCTGTCCGGATAGGGAGCAATTCCTTTTGGCCTCGGGCAAAAGTGTACATTCAGATCCGGGACAAAGAGAAGCCCCCTCTGGCGGCCGCCTTGCTGCCGGGGACGTGGGTTATTAGAACCTTCTGTTGTGGCAGCTGGGACTGCACCGCAGTGGACTGGCTAGAAGAAATGTAAAGCCACCCCCCTCACCCCCAAGTCAGGCAGCCAGTGAGCTATTCAAGGTGAACTGCATGAACACCGCCACCTGTCAGTCTCCTCCACACGCTTGGCCATTTAAACACTGGCGGCAGCGGCACTTTAGCCGCTTCTGAAACACGCGGCAGGACGCACTAGGACAGTGGTTCTCAACCTCGGCTGCACATTAGAATCACCTGGGAATCTTTTTAAAATCCTGATTTCCGGGCCTCATCCTCCGGAAATTCTGTTTCTTTGTGACTAATGTTGTGGCCCCGCCCCATCACAAAGAAACAGAATTTCCGGAGGATGAGGCCCGAAAATCAGGATTTTAAAAAGATTCCCAGGTGATTCTAATGTGCAGCCAAGGCTGAGAACCACTGCCCTAGGAGAAGGGAGAGAGAGGCTCCTGCTTCCTACCCAGACATCAGACGGGCTTCTCAGCAGCGGCCACAGCTTTTAGTTCCATAGACACCTCGAATAAACTGTAACTGTGTGTAAATGTGACTGTCCCTCTAAAGGAAAAAAAGAAGAGGTTTTTAAAAAAAGATAAATTGGCCCGGCTGGGATAGCTCAGTGGTTGAGCATCGACCTAGGAACCAGGAGGTCAGGGTTTGATTCCCAGCCAGGGCACGTGCCAGGGTTGTAGGCTCGATCCCCAGGGGGGCGTGCAGGAGGCAGCTGATCCATGATTACTGTTATCATTGATGTTTCTCTCTCTCTCTTCTCCCTTCCTCTCTGAAATCAATAAAAATATATTAAAAAGATATAAAAAGATAAATTGTTTAAAACACCAGAAAGCTATTGATTTGGTTTATTGAGATCGGAGAGCTCTGCATTCACGCTGCCTGTAGCATCCTTTAAAAAAATTGTTTTTTCAACTTGATGAGTCATTTGCCATAATCTTCAAAGTTCCTCTCCGTATACAGAATGAGATGCCATTACGATGGGAATTGCTAGTTGCCATTTGCTGGGTTAAGCTCCACTGGTCTAATTACATTCCACGCGAGCTGTGACGTAATCACTAGCTCTAACCTGGGTTCAGGTGAGCTCACCTTATCTTGCGAACAGCCTCTTCGTTATGGAGGGCTCTGCTTCCCAATGCACCATCAATCAGGGGACATTTCTGGTGACATCAGCTTTCTGAGCTTCCTTCACGGGAGTTCAAGTTCACGGGTCTCCTGGGGCTTGGGTGTGGAGTGGGTGGATGAGATGTGATGAGCGGCGAGGGTCTCTCACAATTACCACTGAGTGACCTCGTGGGGGAGTCCAGTGGCAGGGCTGTTCAACCGAAAGGCCTCCTTTACAACCCGCCCATCCCAGGTAGAGCTTGAGCGTCACTCACATTAAAGCTGTCTCCAGGTGGAATGTACATAATGGCGCAAGGCAGCATGTGTGACAGTCTCCTGGCAGGATTCATCCATCAGCCCAGCCTTTTGTGTGTGGGGGGGCCGGGGGGATAAAGGGCTTTGCATGACTCGAGTAAGGGTTTATGTCTTGGGAATCTTGGGTTAGTAGACATATATCCTCTGAGTTATTTTTTATTAATGGCTCTTTGGGGAGAAAAGGTGGTAAGAAAATTCCCCCTCTTGGACCATGGATTTATTACTAAAAGCCCATATCGAATCTCTCAATCCGTTAAGTACTCTGTGTTACTATCCATCATAGGTGACTATCTTTGGGGAAACAGTGACGGAGTGCGTAAGACAGACAATACTTTGTGGATAGAAGCCATTTAGTCTACTGTACCGCATCTCATGTTTTGTCTTGTGTGTGTTGTTTTTTTTTAACCAAGAATGATCATGCAGCTAAATATTTGGTCAACTGCTATTTATGAGTGTATTTGCTAATATTTTAGCAATTTTCAAAGAGTAAAGAACAATGAAATAGTCACAGCTTTAAATTCTCCCCGATTTGTAGCACTCCTCATAAGCTAAACGTAGCTAGTATTTCCTGGGCGCTCGGTATGCTCTAGACCCCTATTAACATTATCTCCCTGATCTCCATTTCCCTCTGAGGTAGGGGCACATGTTGGTTTCAAGTTAATGAGTTGATAATTGAGACTCGGAGACATTAGGTATTTTGCCCAAAGTTACACAGCTATTCAGTGATGGGGCCAGGATGGGAACCAAGGCAGGCTGCCTGTGCTTTTTGGTTGTTGTTGCTAATCCTCGCCCGAGAGTGGAAGAGAGAGGGAGAGACAGAGAAACATCGATGTGAGAGAAACACATGCAGAGCCATGACCAGGATGACCAGGGCCCGGGCCAGGGAGGAGCCTGCAACCGACGTTTGTACCCTTGACCAGAATCGAACCCCATACCCTTTGATCTGCAGGACGCTGCTCAAAACTGGCTAGGGCTGCCAATGCTTTTGACTGTTACTCCAAACCCGTGGTCAGCAAACCACGGCTCGCAAGCCACATGTGGCTCTTTGGCCCCTTGAGTGTGGCTCTTCCACAAAATACCACATGCGGGTGCGCACGTACAGTGCGATTGAAACTTCGTGGCCCATGCGCAGAAGTCAGTATTTTGTGGAAGAGCCATACTCAAGGGGCGAAAGAGCCGCATGTGGCTCGCAAGCCGCGGTTTGCCAAGCCGCAGTTTGCTGACCATTGCTCTAAACTGTCTGCCAAATGATATAAATTGCCATGGTGGTCTAGTCTGACCTTTCTCTAACATTGTGGATATAGGCCAGCTTCTGCTTCAACACATCAGACTAGGAATCTCTCTGGGTCTCAAGATAGTCCTTTGTTATAAAACAATCATTTTTTATTTTCTAAAAATCTCCCTTCTTGTCACTTTTATCTGGTGCTTCTGGATTTTTCTCTGAGACGAGTATATAGGGAAACCCTCTGGGGACAGGAGAGCGGGGTGTGGGGATTGAGTGGTTTTGTTTTCCTCATCGATCTAGGAAAGGCCCAGCCTGCTGTGCGGGAGCCCCATATGCATGTAAGATCACCATCATGGCCTTCAGCCCACCCCTCAGTTATCCAGGCTGAGCATCATCAGTCCCTACAAGGATCTCTCACGGGAAATCATCAAGACAGTCAGTATCAGACCCAACAAGCCACTGAGTCCTCGTGGAGATGCTGTCATATGGTTTCCGGTTTATAGTTGGGACGACTGACACTCAAATCAAGCAGGTTACCTGCTGGGGCCTGGTAGACGGCAGAATTGAACTCCAAACTCGAGTCCATCTGACTCCACGCCTTCGCTCCCACTGCGATGCTCCTGCTGGCAGCCCGCCGAAGGTCTCTCTGTTGTTGAGCCCCAGACCCCCTGTCAGGTACAGGCCCAGGTAGTTACCCTGCGCCGTCCTTTTCCTGCCTGACCGTTGGTCCTACTGCCCCAACCCCCTGCCTTCTCATCTGTGTGTGTGTGTGTGTGTGTGTGTGTGTGTGTGAGCTTCTCTCAAACTGGCTGCAGAATGGATGCCAGGCTCCTAGCCACTGTACTTTTGATTTGTTATTCCTACAGGGGTACCAGTGGGAAATCACAACAATGCAAGAACATCCTTAGGCGGGTAGCCTCTGGCTAGTCTTTCTTGCCTTCTGTCTGGGAGGATGGTGACAGATTCATTCCAGTTTTCCGGAGACTTTCCCAGGTTTAGCACCGAAAGACCCGCCTCTCAGGAGCGCCTCAGTCCCGGGCCAGCCAGGACAGCTGGTCACCCTGGGACTTGGTCACCTGGACAAGCTCTGAGAGCAGAGGGTCCGTGGATGAGCTGTGGCAGGAAAAGGGTGTAAGTGAACCTCTGGAATGGGACAGGGAATTGGGCATTGACTAAAGAGCGGGTCATCGTCATGTTGCCAGTGGGCGGCAGCCCCAGCTTTCCAACCCATATCAGCTTCAGTCCCAGTTAGGAAAGGTTGTGCCCTCACCACGCCGACCCTGGTGAACACTCTCCCTGGGGGAGGGGCCAGCAGATTACCAAAGGCATTTGTAACCTAGAAAACGGCAAGTCTCATGAACCTATATGTCCTTGAGTTAATAACATTTCTTTGTAAGAAAAGAATCCCGGAATAGAACATTTCAGACATACCCTGAGTAATAAAAGCTAAGACTTCTAAATTTGTTCTTCTAGGTACTATCTTTATCAATGTTATAGCCATACCTCTGGGAAGGCAGCCACACTACTTTACTTTAGAGTCTGAGATCAGCTAACATCTATTTTTTCCCCACTTGAACTAATATTAATCTGGATATCTGTCATTTGTATTATTCTCCCCACTCTATGATTTTTTTAAAATCCTCACCCAAGGATATTTTTCCAATGATGTTTTAGAGAGAGTGGAAAGGAAAAGAGACAGAGAGAGAAACATTGATGTGAGAGACACATTGATTGGTTGCCTCCTTCATGCACCCCAACCAGGGCTGGGGAATAAGCCTGCAACTGAGGTACATGCCCTTGACCAGCATCAAACCCAGGACCCTTCAGTCTGCAGGCCAACCCTCTATCCACTGAGCCAAACTGGCTAGGGCCCCACTCTTATTATTTTTGAGTGCCTGAAAATATCATTGTAATTATTTCAGATTTCTGAGTATTTGTTTGTATTCTAGATTTTCCTATGATTAGCATCCGTCTATGCATGTAAGCTTTGTGGGTAGTGATACCTCAAAATAACAGTTGTTACAGCTTGAAATCAGTCATGTGTTCCCTAAAATTGTAGATAATTGCATGGTTTGGAAACTTCTTGCCTTTTGCAATCTGACAACTGCAAATGAAATTTAATGTGAATTCCTTAGAAGTTCGATTTTGCCATCAAGAAACATTGATTTTGTTTCTTGCTGCAATAATAACAGTTAAACTATCCAGTCATTCAACCTGTTTCAACCTGGGAAAGAATAACAAGCTGATATGAGCTCACGTGTGCTAGAGGCAGACTCACATGTGAGTGTCATGGAGAAAGATTTCTCACAAGTAAATTTTTTCTTGCAAATAAGAACGTGGCTTAACACTTTGCATACGTTGTCTTGTTTGTTCTTCACAACAAACCTATATTCATCATTCACACTGGTTGAGTGCTTGCTCTGAGTCGAGCACTGTTTTCAGTACCTCACCTGCATGATCTCCATTCACTATCACAAGGCCCCTGGGCGGAAAGGTTAGGGATACTTCCTTTCTAAGCCGGGCCCAAAGTGGCTGAAACTGGTGAAGGTACTCATCATTGGCTTCTACAACATCTTGAAACAGGCCTTACCAGAGCTCGGTGATGTCCCGAAGAACTCCTTTCACACTCTCTCTCTCTGCCAGCATCAGGGTGTACTCCGTGTATTGAAAGCCGCCTGCAACAGTTCTAAGCATCAGGTCTTCACCCCAAAACACCCAGGCAGGGACACCAGAGGAAGGAGCAGAGGGCCTTCTCTCGTTTTCAGGAAAGAAAAGCCCTCCTAGATGACCGTTCTCAACTCATAAGTTAGAACGAGGTCATACCAACGCCCTCCTCTTCCGGAAGAGCTGGAACGCAGGGTCGCCTTGACTGGCTCCGAAGAGTGGTTCTCAGCGCTTTGGTCTCCGGGTCTGTTTTCACTGTTAAAAAACCATTGAGGACAAGGCATTGCATTGCTTCTAGCACAGGACCCTGTACCCCATGGATGCTCCCAGCTGTTTGTTGGGTAGAATTTCATCCACAGTGTTCTGATGCACAGAGCATGGGGCGTCTTCCTGAACGCCTGACACAATCTATTCTTTCATTGGCCGGCCATAACAGAGGAAATTAGGATTGCTTTTCATGCATATTCCTCGTTAACTTGACACACGTTTTGTCTTCTGAGAGTTGCTGCATCATTGGATGTAAGTGGAGAACCATCCATCCCATCTCTTTGATCATATTTTGATTTTATTTTTTGTGTTCTTGAATATTTCATTCACACCAACATGCATGATGAAGTGAGGTATATTTCATTCACACCAACATGCGTGATGAAGCGAGAGATCACTGTTGGATATGAATTCTCGCTTGACTCAGAGTCTTTGAGGAGGTTGAGATGAAAATTTGGCACAGGTGTGATTCTTCTGCTAATTTGAGTTACTGTCTCAAACTCAATGCTGCATGCAAATGAAATATACTGAATTAAATGTAAGTTACTGAATAAAAAATAAAGCTCTTTCTAGATCATTCCTCCTAAAGGCTGGATGATGAGCCTGGTGAGGAACTTGCACACCTGTAGTAGCAGAGTTGGAAATTGGAGGTGGCACAGTCAGCTTCACCATGACCCCAAGGAGCATTTATCAAGTACAAATGCCTCACTCGGGGATTTATACCGGGCCTTTATGGAAGGAAGGAGAACATGAGAGTTAGGGAGTGGCAAACTAGGTTATTGAGGTATATTTTATATATGGTGAAACTCATTCTTTTCAGGGTAAAGTCCTATGAATTTTGATAAACAAATTTGCCTGACCCACTACCATATTTAAGAAATTCTTCCCAGTGTGGCTTAGTGGTTGAGTGTCGACCTATGAACCAGAAGATCAGGGTTCAATTACAGGTCAGGGCACATGCCCAGGTTGCAGGCTTGATCCCCAGTAGTGGGCGTGCAGGAGGCAGCCGATCAGTGATTCTCATCATCGATGTTTTCTATCTCTTTCTCCCTCTCTGAAATCAATAAAAATATATTTTAAAAAATAAATAGAACAGATTATCATGCCAAAATACTTCCCCTTGCTTCTTTGTACTTAACCCCTTCTTCACCCTGAGCCCTGAGTGTCCACTGATCCATTTTTTTGTCTCTATAATTCTGCCTTTTCTAGAGTGTCATACAGATGAGATCACACAGGGTATAGCTTTTTGCCTCTGGCTTGTCTCACCACAAAGCATTTGAATTTCATCTGTGTTGAAACAGGTATGGGAGTTTTCTCTCTTTTATTGCTGAGTAGTATGCTATCGTGTAGATAGGCCACAGGTTCTTCATTGACTGGCCACTTGAAGGATATTTGTTTTTAGTTTGGAGCAATTATGAATAAAGACACTGTAAACATTTGGGTACAGGTCTTTGTGTGAACATAAGTCTTCATTTCACTTGGGTAAATGCCAAGTGAAATTGGAGTGGGGTTGTTGGGTCATGTGGTATGTTTAAGCTATGGCATGTTTATATTTATAAGGAAAAGTACATGTGTGTATAAGAAAAAACGTTCCTTATAAGAAAATTCTAATTATTGATGGTTATTGAAGTGTTCAGAATCATGGATCACCTAAAACAATAGATGATAATGTTATTGTTGTTTTGTTTGAATAGACATGATGCCGTAGCTTTACGGAGATTTATTTTACTAATTACATTTTGCTCTGAGCTGATGTTTAAATTAGTCACTGTTCCCTGGGCACCCACCAGCGTTGCAGCCAAGCAGAAGGCTGCAGGCCAGAGAGGAGGCAACCAGTGGAGGCTATCAGCTTGGCCACAGATAGTCCACAAGTGGATAACAAGCATGGAGACAATCGATGGATGCCTACAGGATTCTAATAGTTACAATGACAGTTGCCCTATTTTGCTTCTGCAGGATATTGATTTTCTTTCCCTCAGACTCACTATGAGTCAGGATCATCCCCGTTCCTTCAAGTGAAGATGTGAAGTTTGATTCTTCCCCAAAGGCCTATCCCAGCTTCCACCTCATCCAAGTCCATCAGCGAGTGTCCACTGAGAGCCCACTCTCCTTTTCTCTCCTCTCTGGGGGTTGCTAGGGGAGAGTTGGCATGTGTAAACTGGTGTTTGTCCTTGTTAAAATGGCCAAAATCTAGAACACCGATAAACACCAGATGCTGGAGAGGACATGGACCAACAAGAACTGTCAGTCATTGCTGGTGGGGAGGAAAAATGGTCCAGGTACTTTGGAAGACAGTTGGATGATTTCTGACAAAACTAAACAAATTCTTACTAGACAATCTAGTGACTTGGTTCCTTGTTATTTACCCAAAGGAGGTGAAAGTACATCCACACAAAAATCAGCACGCGGATGTTTATTCTCGCTTTATAATTGTCAAAAATGGAGCAACCAAGGTGCCCCTCACTGGATAAATAAACTGTGGTGCATCCAGGCAATGGGATGTATTCAGTGCTAAAAACAGATGAGCTTCCAAGCCGTGAAAAGACATGGAGGAAACTGAAGACATGACTGAGCGAAAGAAGCCGGTCTGAAAAGGCTGCACACCGCATGCTTCCTACTACATGACATTCTGCAACAGGTGAGATGATGGAGGGAATAAAAAGGGCTTTGGCTTCCAAGGGCTGGGCAGGGTATGGTGAGGGAGGGATGAAGAGAGGAGCACAGAGGATTCTTAGGGCAGTGGGAATACTTTGTATGAAACTACAACGACGAGTTTCACAGTTCTGTAGCCCCGATGTCTTCTCGCTCACCCTTGGAGTTTTCTATTTCTTCTCAAGCACTTACTCTTTTGCAGACCAAGCTCAGATATTTGAGGTGGTCCTAGCCTTCGTTCATCTTGGAAGTTGAAAGAGGAACTTTCAACCAGGACAGCTCCCCAAAGAACCCTGCTTCTTCAGAGAGGAATAGGGAGAGAGAGAGAGAGAGAGAAACATCAATGATGAGAACCATGGATCGGCTGCCTCCTGCACACCCCACACGGGATGGAGCCAGCAACCTGGGCATGTGCCCTGACTGGGAGTCAAACCGTGACCTCTTGGTTCATAGGCCAATGTTCAACCACTGAGCCAACCGGCCAGGCAAGCATGAGAATCTTATCCAGTTTGGCTGGCAAAACAATAATTCGGAAAACTTGAAGGTTGGGAGACTTTACATAAGATTCACGATTGTAGCATCTCTTTGGAAAGGGCAGTGGCCATCAGAGCTGGCAGTGCGCTGCGCCAGGCCCCAGTGGCTGGAGCAGAGCGCTGGCTGCCTAGTTGACACAGGGGGTGCTTTCTCCAGTCCCCCACCATCTCCAGCCTGGAGCCTTCTCCCTCATCCACACGTGTGGTCCCCATGGTCAGTGAGTTTGCAGTCCTTCCTCTTCCTCACTGAAAAGGGTTTCCTTTACTGAGAACACGTGCTTGAGTTTTGCCATCATAGAGTTCAGTTCTTCATCGTTTCAGATTTCTAATTCCTTCTCGCTTGTCAGAGAAAGGGTTTGTTTTTCCTGCAGCAGGTTTCTCTCCATGAACAGCTTGCTGGCTCGCAAAGAGGGAAGAAGCAGGGCTCTTTGGGGAGCTGTCAGAATGAGCAGATGCAGTCCCAGCATGGTGCCCCCATCCCTGCACGAGTGACACTGTATTTGTAAAGAGGGGGACAGAGAACCCCTCTCAACCCCATGTCTCGATTTGCATTTCATTAGGCACCCAGTAGGGTGGTTTGCATGTCGCCCATCTTCACTCACAGCTCTCTCTGTGACGCCGACCTAGCAGAGAGGAAAACACAGTGATGCTCAAAACAGGATGGAGT
This sequence comes from Myotis yumanensis, assembly GCF_028538775.1. NCBI lineage: Eukaryota > Metazoa > Chordata > Mammalia > Chiroptera > Vespertilionidae > Myotis > Myotis yumanensis. The sequence goes on from NW_027223769.1 coordinate 37,429,308, forward strand.
TCAAGAGAATCAGAAAATGCAGCTCACACAGCGACTTTATTTTTCTTTCAAAGAGTGCCTTTTGTTTATCAGACTGCTGAGGGAGGTGAGTGGTTGCTAGGACCAGGTAAAAAGGAGGCAGGCCGTGGTAGGGGAGAGAGGCAGAGGGCCTGGGGTTCTGCACTTAGCACCCCCCATTTGCTGGCTGTGTGCTTCGGTACCAGTGACGTCATGCCTGAGGCTCGCTTTCCATATAGCGGAGTGGGCCTGGATGCAGGGGAGCAGCACCTCTAACCTCCCGGACCTTCTCCGGCTCCTCCCTCTCTCCACCTTTGTGGGTTCCCATCGTAACTGAGGCCTCAGTAGCTCTAGGAAGGCCGCCCCGTCCCAGAGGAGCTTTGCTTCCTTAGGAACTCAGTTGATAATATTATCTTGATCAGTAAAGAGAAATCTTGCCCTTTCAACAAGAAAGAAAACCACACACAACAATTTTATTCCAGAATTTTATGAACTGAAAGGTGGGAAATTACTGCATGCAGCCACGATTACCTTCATTTGGGGATCTTTTCAGAAATGGAAGAAAGACCACGGATGGATGATCAGAAAGTTGGTTGACAGGAGGAGTGAAGGGAGAGCGTGAGGCGGAGGGAGAAGGTGTTAGGCAGGCACTTGGTATTTGTCTCTCTCTTCTTCCTCCTGCTCATAGCCCCTGACTTGCGTGTGGACCCCATGGTTCTGGAGAGATTTACTCCACTCCCGTTTCTAGGAGTGGATCCCATGACCTAAGTCAGTCGTCCATCCCCCAATCCCTCACCCCCCGTCTTGGTTATAAATTGAGTCTCTCTTTGATCAGTGCCATGTGCAGATGTGAGGCCCAGAAGTGCTCATGAGGGAAGCCATCTTTAGAATGATGCCCACGTAGAGTGAGAGATAGTCAGGGAATTAAAGAAAAACGGTGAAAGAGATCTCCCAATCAAACCATTCCGAAGCCCACTCCGACTCGGAATTTCTCAGTCCATGGTCCACTAGCTGCATCTCTGGACGGGGGCTCTGTGCCTTGTGCTGAAATGTGGAGCTGACTGAAGAACGCTGGCCGGTCGGAGTGGGCGGGCTGGGATTGCTGAGGGAGGGGGGCGAGGGGCTGATGTGGGCGGGCTAAGGTGACACTCCATTCTGGAGGGTCTCGAATGCTAGACTGAGGCAGGTGTGTGTGGATAGACATCAGTGCCCTCGCTCGATGATAGGAAGATTTTGCGAACATTTTATAAAGATGTAAGGATGGTGCTGGCCACTAAAACTCAGGGTCAGACATCAGATGATGAGCCGGGGAGGGCTCTCCTCCCGGCTCTCAGTTCCTCTTTTTCCCCAGAAGGAAGACCCATGGGGGCCAATTAATCCTTCCCCGAGCCTGTATTTTTCCAGATGTCATCTCTATTCCAGGCTTCTAGAACGGCTCCCGCACAGTGTAAAAGCTGGTGTGAATAAGTAAATGTGTTTTCTTACATTTGCTATATTGTTCCGTTTGAAAGAAAAATGTGTTTCCAAAGTTATACATAGGAGGTTTAGAAGATAGTATATTTCTTGCTAGGAATGTCTTCTCCGTGACATAGTTTGAAGTTTGTTTTCCTTTTTATCTCTGTTCCTTCGAAATGGTGTTTGTTCTTTCCATTTTGCAAGATTTGCAGCCAACCTCTCTGTAGTGTTTGTATATTATTCTTTAGTCAGATAAGAAAAACACTTGAGGCTTTAGAAATTTTCATCGTAAGGATTGTTTTAAACATTCAAATAACACTGGGAAAGGGACTAACCCTCAATAGGCGCGGACAATGTTTTTTTAAAATATATTTTTATTGGTTTCAGAGAGATATAGAACATCAGTGATGAGAGAGAATCATTGACTGGCTGCCTCATGCATGCCCCACATGGGGGATTGAGCCCACAATCCGAACATGTGCCCTGACCAGGAATGGAACCATGACCTCCTGGTTCATAGGTTGACACTCAACCACTGAGACCCGCCAGCTAGGCAGTAGGTGTGAGCACTGTTGTTCATAGAAAAATACAACCTAGAGCAGATAATGGGTGGTCGGGTCACATGATTTCAAACTAAACGTCTGTGTGATATTTACATTTTCAGGTTATGTTGCTTAATAAGTAATAAGGAATATGTGTCCTTTGTGACATATTTTAAAACAGACCATTTCTTTCCACTGCACATGATTGCTTTGCAGGGGGCAGGGCACCGGTGTGGTTTCCAAGCGCCTGCCACCGCGGATGCTGCTGAACATGCCTTCACCGGCAGCGCATCTGAGAGTTTCAGCTCCAGGGCCCCACGGAGGAGCTGCTGGCCCTGGAGGGTTTGGGCTGAGAGCTGAGCATTAAGTTGAGTGGAGCATTTAGTTTAGTTTTCAGGGGCAAAACCAATGATCAAAGTTCAATGTTTTGAATCTTCCCCCCCCCCCCCCAAATAGAATTCTTGTCTACACTGTCTGTGTGAGGAAACACTAGTGATTTTTGTAATGGGGACGAGGATGGCCGGATGGATCCGGTGAGCGGTTATCATAAGGAAAAGCCTGATGAGGGGGCACAGATTGAAAGCGATTCCACCGTTCACTTGATCATGGAGTCACCGATAACAACACAGATTGAGGGCTTAGTTTGTTTTGAGAATTGAGCCATGTCCAGCAGAGCCCCAGAGCCCTAAACTTGGCAGCAGTCCAGTGCTCAGTTAGACCAGAGTCGGGGGTCCTCTCAAAGGGGGAACACTGGAGCCAGAAGTCAACAGCGATGATGTCAGGTGAAATATGCCATGGGGATGATCTCCTTGTCGGCAACAGTGTTTTCCAGCCGGAAGGTCAGGCATGCAATGCAAGTGTGTTAAACACTCACACAGAAACTTGAATGGGGGGGGGGGGGGGGGGGAGAGCCCCTGTCCAGTCCCTGCATAGTCTGATATCTTTGTTCAACTTGATAAGCTTGTAATATGTTAATATTTATTTGATTTAGCACAACGTTCCTCAAAGTAGGTTTCATAGAACAGGACACACTGGCTATGCGATGCTGGTCGCCTCTCTTGGGCCTCAGTTTTCTCATCTATGTGCAGGGTGGGGTAGCCCCTTTGAGATTTTGTCTGGTTTTAAGCGGTCTGTGACCTTTGTGGTGGACTGTTCAATGAATCACAACCTTTCTTGCCTTGCTCCTGGTCCACCTTTGTCAGAAGTCCCTTCAGCGACCGGAGTCCATCGACTCGCTGTAGTCATGGATGGGAGTTTTCTACTTCATAGGAGCAAACGTCCATTTTCCTCTAGAGCCCATAGTCTTTGTGACAGAGTTGCACAGAGAGCTGTTGCAGTGCCAGACTGGGGTGATGATTATTCAGAACTTCTCCCTCTTCCATGCTGTGTGGTCTTTTTCATATTTATAGGACTTTTCTGTTTTCATTGGACCAAATGCAGTGGACTTAATGCATTCTTTATTAATTCTGCTTTGTACAACTGTAACGAATTCTATGTCCTCTCCGCTTTATGGTTTTGCACAGATTACTAAATACTCAGGCTTTAAAAACATGTTTCAGGGCTATTTCCTATTTTGTTATATTTTAAGTTGGCATGAGTATATTTGAGAAATTAGAAAATTAGGAAACTAGCAAAAATATAATTAATACATGTATCCACCACCCAGAATGAACTGCTAGTAACATTTTTCTATATTTGCTTAAGGTCAAATTTGAAAATGTTGATAAAATAATAAAATAATTTCAGATGAATGTAAAATTTTCTTTCATCCCTACCAAAAGCTCAACCTTCTACCGTGTGCCCCATCTCCACATTGGAAATGCATCCATTTTAACCATATTTACTCGAATTAAAAATATTTAATGTGCATGTGCCGTAAGTAGACTTTCATAAGTTATATTCACATTTGGTGTTTAAAAGCTTTTTAATGTATACCAAAAAGTAAGTTTGAGAATTAAACGTCCATCAAGGGGAAACAAGTGAACGAGGATTGAGAACATGAACCGAGGCCACAAAGTAACAGGAAAAGTGGGGGGATGGTCTCATGGCCACCAGATCATCCCACTGGGTGTGGCTCCTGCGTTACTTTCAATTGGCTGCTCTTGTCCTAACCTGGGCTTTGCCTTGTACCTGTCAACACTGGCTGAGGGACTCTTTGTCTTTCCTTTACCTTCAGCTCAGTGTCCAGGTTGTCATCTCACTAATCGGGATGCAGCTCAGCGGGGGAGGTAGGGCTTGGCTTTCTCGATGGAAATAGAGGAGGGGACTTTTTGTTATTGTTTGTTTCCATCCTCCAGAGCTAGGGAGTGATGGACTCGAGTGATTCCGTCTAGGAGTCTGAGTCTCGGGTAAGTGTAGGAAGGTGCAGGGACAGTTGAGAAACGACTCACGATTGGGTTTGCAAGAAGAAGAAGAAGGGTGGATGATTTCTCCAGTTTGTCTTTAACAGTATGTGCCAGGCACTGTTTCCTGTAATTTATAGATACCGTCTCATCTGATCCGTATGAGAAGTGTATGCATTGGGAACTCTTGTCTTATTGGCTTTACCTGTGAGGAAACGGGTGCTGTGATTCCAAGACATTTGTCTCCATCTATTAGATGCTGGCTGAAACCCCAGGCATCTTGACTTCATAACCCAAGTTTAGCACCTCGATCAAGTATCTTTAACAAAAGTCCATAAACAACACACGCATCAAACTGTCCCTATTGTGTAACCTAAGTCATGTTTTTATGTCCAATCTCTCTCTGGGTTTCTTCCCAGAGTCAGAGCTGAGCGCTCCAGCCTCCCCATGATTTCTTGACCTTTAGTGAGTTTCCTTTCTCCTCCAGTTAGCTGAAGTTGGACTCCCGTTGGCCTATAGGCTCTGCTTCCAAGCCCTTTAATTGTGTAACATTAATCTTTATTCACTTCCAAAAAATGCTTACCACACCATTTTAGGGACCGAGCTTGACATTCCAGGTTAGATTTACGTGGTGTTGTTTTTTAAGCTCTTTCTTCTATTCCGTATACTCTCTTTCTGAGCAATGCCTAATTTCAAAAGAGAAATCAATTATATTTCCATCTTATTTTGACAGACAACTTGCTAGTTGATATGTTTGGTGGAATGTCACCCTAAGATATTTCGATCTTAATCCCTAGAACCTGTGAGTGGTGTTTATATGGCACGAGGGCCTTTGCAGATGTGATTAAGTGAAGGAGTTTGCGATGGGGAGATGAACCTGAATCATCTGAGTGGATCCTAAATGCAGTCACAGGTGTCCTTGTACAAGAGAGACAGAAGGACCTTTGGCTTCCGAAGAAGGGAAGGCGGGGAGATGACAGAAGCAGAGATTAGAGGGGTGTGCTTTGAAGGAGGAGGAGGAGGCTGCCAACCAAAGAATACCAGCATCTACTAGATGCTGAGGAAGGCAAGGGAACGGATCCCCCCCTCCGAGCAGCCGGAGGAACCACGCTGTCAGCACCTTGGTCTCATCACTATAAGATTCATCTGAGACTTCTGACCTCCAGAGAATAATTGTGGGGTGTGTGTGTGTGTGTGTGTGTGTGTGTTTACAAACCACCAAGCTTATAGTAATTTGTTACAGCTGCAATCGGAAACTAATCATTGATGAAATGAGGTCATTTTGTAGGCTTATGCTTGGTTTGGAGAACACCTCATGTTGGCTCCATTCTGTTTTGGGCCTGGGGAAGATCCATGGCACTCACAGATGTGCCTTGCACAGCGGTCAGACAGTTGGTGGACAATTGCATCATGATTTCTGCTGTGGAGAAGGCAGAGCACTTTTACGGCCAATGGATTTTTTTAAGGTGAATGATGTGAAAAGGCCAACAGGCATGAGCTTGATGAATTGCACAGGTTTCTATCTCAGATAATCTTAGGATTTTTTTTTTTCATTCAGTGTCACCAAAAATGGTTCTCTTGCTAGTGTTTCCATTGCTGGGAGTCTCTGAGTGTGGGTAGGAGCAGTGGCAGGAATGGAGTTTGGCTATAGCACTAACAGAATGTGACCTACATCTAAAGAAAAATCCGAGGGAAAATGTCTTCCCAAAATAAAACTCCTTTCTTATTCTTAGAGAATGGAAAGATCAATTAATCACTGTGGCTGAGTCATTTGTATAGTTCCTGCGAAAGCTACGTCCCTCAAAGACACTATATACCTGATAAGGTTTTAGGATTTAATTAAAAATGTTATAAAGATTTTAAATGACCATAGGATCCTTTGTTGGGAGGGGAAAAAACATACCACAGAGCCCTGTAATTCTTTTCAACAGGAGTGTGTGTGTGTGTGTGTGTGTGTGTGTGTGTGTTGAGGGTAGTGGGGTGGAGTGAATGAGCAACTGTTAGAATTTCTTTGAATAATGTCTCACTACATTGCCATTGTTAATAAAATTATGGTTGGTGCACCAAGCAGAATACATTTGAAATAAATAGCTTCTAAACCGATATTACAGGGATTTCCAATACCAACTTGTTTCATTTTCACAGTGTGTAGATAATAGGAGGGGAGACACATCTAAAGGTCATTGCTTATGCTGTGGTTATATGTCTTACAATGCCTGTCTGATGTTTTTAAAAGAGTGGCTGAATACATATACCATCCAGGATGGCTATTCCCTTGTATGCTGACAGACACATATCTGTCTAGATAATGGAACTGATTCTTTTATTTTTTTTAATGTATGTTTGTTTGCATCAATACAACACAAAGAGCATTCAACTGTGACTCATGAATAAATCTCAAAGATGCATGAGAAAACACAGCATTCAAATTTTATTTTCAACTAAAAGTAAGGGGATAGGAGAGGGAGATCATTCTATTGGAAAGAATGCTATGTGATTGAATTCCTCTGGATCCATTGGGGAGGAAAGGTTGTACATCATGGGGAATTTACATGTCTTAGATTCACACCTTGCTCAGGAAAACCAACACATTTTGTCATTTTTGTTGGTATTGTTGCTCTTGTTGCCATCATAATAGCATCACGGCCTTTGACACTAGCCAGAGGTCATTTTGCTTAGTCAATTTAATGAATGAATCCACTTTGGGCACCTAAAGTGTGCTGAGTTTGGTTCTGTAGGATTAGAGAAGAATAATAGTTTCTTTCCACTAGAAACAAGAGAGAAGAATAGAGTGACAATTAGAATTCTTCATCAGGATCAGCCAAATGGGGCACACCTACTTGCCACTTTCCTCTCCAGTGGCCATGGCATACTTTGCTAACCACTCAGCCCTCTCTCTCTCTCCTTTTTTTGTTTTTTTAACTTGGATGCTGCTTTTCTTCTCAGCATCACACGCCAAAAGCCACTACCAATGGAATGAAGATGACACTCTCAGTAAAACTTCTTGTTCTCAACCTTATACAGGTGTCTGTCTTAGTCAGTTTGGGCTACTATGGCAACCACAGACTGGATGGCTTAAACAACACACACATATTCTCACAGCTTTGGAGGCTGGAAAATCCAAGACCAAGGTGCCAGCAGACTTGGTGTCTGGAAACCCCCCCATCCTGCTTTACAAAGGACCATTGCTGTTGTGGTCTCATAGGGCAGAGGGTACTGTCCAGCAAGGGCCTCTGTTGCCTCCATCAGAAGTGCAAGTCTGAGTACTTCCGCCCACTGCCTCTTGGTAGTAAAGTCACCGGTGAAAACACAAGGCAGTCAAGTACTGAATGGAGTAACGCCTTACTCACATAGAAAGAGACGGAGCAAGACCAGCTTCAGTAGTGGGAGTGGGTTCCCCAGGGCCAACGTGTCCCTCCTGGCAGACAGCACAGGGTTTTTGGCTTGTTTACACTCCTCTTGTGCCAAAACATGACCTTGGTCACTCCTCAAAGAGGACAGATAACAGCAGTGGGTTTGAGCAGGTGGCACGTGACACACACTTGAGTCTGAAACAGGGATATTCCTACATAAGGTGAGTCCAGCACAGGCTGTGAGGACCCCTTCTCTCTTGGTAAGAAAAGGTTGCGGGTCCAGCCAGGTGGGCGTGGCTCAGTGGTTGAACATCAACCTATGAACTAGGACAGTGGTCGGCAAACGGCTGCTCGCGAGCCACATGTGGCTCTTTGGCCCCTTGAGTGTGGCCATGAAGTTTCAATTGCACTGTAGTGCGCGCCCGCACGTGGTATTTTGTGGAAGAGCCACACTCAAGGGGCTGCAGTTTGTCGACCACTGAACTAGGAGGTCACGGTTCAATTCCTGGTCAGGGCACATACCTGGGTTTTGGGCTTGACCCCCAGTAGGGGCATGCAGGAGGCTGCTGATCAATAATTCTCTCTCATCATTGATTTTTCTCTTTCTCTCCCTCTCCCTTCCTCTCTGAAATCAATAAAAATATTTTTAAAGAAATATTATAGGTCCAAGGCCCATTTTTCTGTGGTCAAGTGAAGGTCAAAAGGCCTCATGGAAGAGACTGCATTTCCCAACAGACTCTAAGCCCATCACAGGGCTTACCTCCCAGGGCACCTCCTGATACCCTCCCATTGAGGCTGAGATTTCAGTCTGTGAATTTTGGGGGACATAAATGTTCAGTCCATAACAATAGTCAATCCTATCTCATCAGTTAGCCTTATCCATTTACTGGAAAAATGAGGATAACAATCTCTACCCTCAAAAGAGCTAGTGAAATAGAACAGGTGAAAGTTCTGAGAAGTTGAAAGGCCAGACAGAGGTAGAAGCTGGCTGCATGAGATGTGTATATGTGAGCTAAACAGTAGTGAATTATGTATAATATCGTGATTAGTCACAGCTTATGATAGGCCTGAAGTTAGTTTTGAGACCCAATCCTACCAAAAAATGGGGGATTTCCTCTTTATTTGCTCATTTATTCATTCATACACTCATTCATTCGATAACTCAACAAAGAGCTCACCTAGCACGGGCCAGCATGTGTGCCTTCTGAAGAGACTTCAAGGTAGCTGGAGGAGAAACACCGTGCTGCACACTGTTTTGTGTCTTGGAATTGTCTGCAGCTCTGGGACCAATTAGCATTTAATGTCAATAAATGTCACAGAAAGCTCTCTGGGCTCACTCAGTTTGTTGTAGTCCTAAGCTCACCTGCCTCACAGGTCTTCCTAGAAAGAGAAGAAGATGCTGGAAACACCAAAGTGTTTGCAGCCCAGCTGGGGCACACGCGACTTTGTAGCACAGAAAATTCACCTTTTGGTTAAGGCATCATAACCGTTACAGGGGGAAATGATTCTCATTGAGCAGATTGGAAATAGCCCCCTGTAGCACTTCTTTTTTTTGACACATGCTAATTATGCAGGGCTCTTGATAAATGAGCATTTTGGAAATGACAAGTTCAGAACAGTAGACACCAAATATCTTAAGTATTTTCTTGTGTGAGACACCTGGTGCTTATGGAATCTTGACTGAAAGACTGAAACGGTATTGGAATTCATTCTGTGTGCCCACATAGTTCACTCTCATGATGCAAAAATGGAAATCTCATTACAAATATGCCTGTGAAATGATAAAAATTGTATTGGATATTTTCTGATGGGAGTGGAGATAGGAGGCAGGAGATAAAGAAAGGGGGAGAGGAAAAAGCACATGTAAAGGACAGTCATTTAAAAATGACAAAAACGATCAGTTTGCTCTCTCATCAGTAGGGATTATGAAATCTGTTTTGCTGTACAGATTGTTTTGAGGTGCCTTAAGAGACTTAAAATTCCTTGGAGAGTTAGAAGACATGAGGTGTGTTCTGTCATCCCAGTTCTAGCTTAAACTAATGTAAAATAATGTGTTTGTAGTCACAGAAAGCCAAACGGTCTTCATTTTGTCAGGAACATCCTGGTAGATTTGGGGGGACCTTAGTCATGATCCAGCAGTGCACTTAGGTAGGTTTACAGGGCACAGAATTCCAGACACCACCAGGCTGATACAAGTAGCATGCTGATTTTGTGTACTGGATGAATTTAACCTTTGGAAACCATAGTAACTGTGGTACAATAACTTGGAAAGTTGTGTTTCTTTAACATGACATCATCTCTCGGTAGATGCTAATTTTCATTTCTGGTAAGTGCTTGCTCAGTCATTTCAGTGCACGTTGGTATTGGATTATTCAGTATCACAAGAGAGCTGTCAGAGAGTTACATGAGAATAAAATGCGTACGAATTTCAATAGTTTGCCTCTAAGCAGTCTATTAATATAGTCAGTAAGCCCTTAGAAGTCTTTCTTTGCACCTCAACTGTGTTCAAGCAGTCAAGATTAAAAACTAATTATGCATATGTCATCAGTACCAATATTTGTAATTAATTTGATTTGCAGTACTAAATAATAAACCGGGTTAACATTTTAACAGGCTGTGTGAGCAGTCATTAATGGGTTCCTTTTCTATTGCCTTATTCATTTTTAGAAGTATATTAACGGAGTCTTAAAGGCATGTGCAGCCCAGATAAAGCCCAGTGAATATGATTAGTTAGCAGCAATGTAGATTGTCCTCACAGCCTTTCCCTTCAGCCCATTGTGGTGCCGAGTATTTCAGGAAATGAAAAGAACTCTGGAAACAATTAATTTCTGTGAATTGAATTCATCTGTTAGGACAGAGGGAGTCCTTGGGAACTAGGAGTTGTGATGGAAGGAGGAGTTGATACAGGTACATCTTGGGTCATGTTCCTTCCGGGAGGATGCAAAGCAATGCTGATATATAACCTCACATGTGAGTGAACAGAGCCAAATTTGGGATGACATATTTGAGTTGTACTAGTGACACTATAGAGTCCTTACTCCATTTTTAGAATATAAACATTTCTCCCCTCCCCCCACCAATTATGTTGACAACTCCATAATTGTTGATTTGTTCCTTGACATTATAGAAAGATCCAGGAGATATATATATATATATAGTACTATATATATATATATATATATATATATATATATATATAGTACTATATATATATATATATATATATATATATATATATATATTTCTATATATATATATAGTACCTAGCAAGGTGCTGGATTCATTTGAGGGCTACACAATTGTTGAATGAGTTGTTAGTGAACTAGCATTAGGTAATTCTGTGGTGCTCTGCTTCTGAAATTCTAGCTAAAACCAGAACTATTATTCTCTACAGCTCTATTTACCTATTTCTTTGCCATAAATCATGCGTGTTTTTATACAGACAGGGACTGCCCGTCTTCAGTTCCTGCTTGACCACATCACAGCCATTCACTGTGGTTCAGCTCAGAGGTTTCCTCCTAGTCTAGGCTTTTTGGCCGCAGGAGGGAAGAATTCTCTTCTTCCTCATCTCTTGGAACAACTTGGTAGCTGTTTGGCATATGTAATGATGTGGCTTATAGGTGACCATAATACATATTGCACTTCCAGTACTGAATTTAACAATCTAAAAGAATGGCTGTGTTTTCCACAGTGGCTGCACCAGCTTGCATGCCCACCAGCAGTGGACTAGGATTCCCTTTTCTCCGCATCCTCGCCAGCACTTGTCCTTTGTTGATTTGTCGATGCTAGCCATTCTGACAGGTGTGAGGTGATACCTCATTGTCATTTTAATTTGCATCTCTAGGATGAGTAGAGACTTTGAGCATTTTTTCATGTCTCTTGACCTTCTGTGTGTCCACTTTGGAGAAGCGTATATTTTAGGTCCTTTGCCCATTTTTAATTGGATTGTGTGTCTTTCTTTTGTTAAATTATATATATGGAATCTAATGAACAAAATAAACTGATGAACAAAATAGACCCAGCGATATAGAAGCATGGAAGAGACTGATGAATTTCAGAGGGAAGGCAGGAGTGGGGAGGGGATGGAGAGAGATTAACCGGGGAATTTATATGCATATATACATAGCCCACGAACACAGGCAATAGTGTGGTGAAGGCCTGGGAGAGGTGGGTGTGGGGTGTAGGGGATCAATGGGAAATAAGGGGGACATCTGTAATACTTTCAACAGTAAAGATAAATTTAAAAAAAAATTTAAATGGCTTTTGAAGGATAGTAAATAGGGTATAATGCAAACTAAATGTGTGTTCTTTGCAAGATTTTATTACAAAGATATACAACTTGCACATATTCGGAAGAAAATCAACTAGTGTTAGAACTATTACTAAGGAAGGCTGCTCAAGTGCCAAACACATTTGCCCAAGACTCCAGAACATTTCCCATCACGTGAGAACAGGTTATCGTTTTTCATCCGAGCATGCCAGAAGGCAGCTCTTAGGCGTGTGTGGGGGGGACCTATATCATTCTCTAGGGCCTACACAGGAGCCAAGTCTAGGTAGGATTGAAAGAGAGAAAAAGAAAGGGGTTTTGATGTCATAAAGAGCATGAACATTTAAGTGAGTGCATACAAGCGCGTATGTACCTGCTTCTGTGTCACGAGGCATGCGCATTGTTTCATGCTGCTCGGCCCTCTCTGTCCCCCCCTTAGCATCACTGTGAGGAAGGCCTCTGCGACTGCCAAATGGGGTGCTCGTGAGCTGACCCGAGACTGTAGGACCCGACAGGCAATTGCCCTCCTGTTCTTTGTGGCCACCAATGAAAAGGCTGGCCTGCTGAGGAGCGGGGCGAGAGGACACCATCAACACTAGCCTATCCGACTCATTGTGTGCATGCGAATAACAAGAAAACAATGACAGGAAGTGCTATTACTTCTCCTTATTGCACGTTTAACATTTTTTTTAGAGCTCCAGAAGTCAGAACCTCACTTTAAGAAAAAGACTTTCTTTAGAAGCGAAGGCTCTCATAGCTAATCGGAGGCCGAGTCAGGAGCTGTCCTTAGGCCCAGCCTTGGATCCTGACTGCCCCGCTCCCTCCAAGGCCCCTTCACTTCCACGCCATGTGGCCTGGCTGGACATGGGATTCTTGGGGACAGGATCCTGGTGCGTGCCTCTTGATGGCTGAGTGTCAGTACATGGTCCAGCGGGCTGACACGGTAGCTGAAGGAGCGCGCTTCTCTCCCCAGGGGGGATTTTGCTCCCCAAGGGGACAATTTTGTAGTGTCTGCAGACATAATTTTGATGGTTGTGCCTGGGGGAGGGGCCACAGGCGTCTAGTGTAGAGGCCGGGGTTGCTGCTACCCACCCTGCACGCACAGGACCATCTTTCACGATAAAGGACTGTTGTCAGTGAGTGGATGTCTTCTCCGTGAGGAGGTCTCCCTCGTCCTGCTGTCACACCAGGGAGGGTGCTTGTCCCACTCTGTCCTGACCTGACGCTGTGTTATACGCCACGGATCCCATTCCGTTATCGGTATCTTCCACATCTGGTTTCCTCACTAAAACTTCCACTCCTTGAGGACAAAGGCTGTCTCTTCTTGTCTTCATAGCTCTGATTCCTTCTTCACTTTTGAAGTATCTCATATTCCTCCAAGCCATGAACCCAACCCTGGGTTCAGAGAGCTGACACCTTCTTTGAAATCTGTGAGGGGTCAAAAGAGCCCTGTAAGAACCAACCCACCATGCTGACCTGCTTCAAATGTCTTCTATATCTTAGATGCCCCATATTGTGGAGTGGGTTTCTCCTAACCTATTCCCATTAGGTTTTTTTTTTTTTTTAAAGCCTACATCATCTTAAAGGAAATGGAAACCACATGTTTGATATGTTTCATTTCTATAAAAAAAGAAAGATGTAAATTGATGTTTACATGCCTTTGGGGCTTTTTAATACATAAAACTTGCAAATTGTTGTTTTCCCCCCATGGAATTAATACAAGGGAAAATGCCTTTGAACAATAGAAGGTCATGGCTCCATCCTAAACTCTAAGTTAATGCTACTTTAGTAGGTCAAAGCCCTTTTCCGAGAGCCCGGATGGCAAAGTCCCTGTTGCATATGTTCTCTATCTGCCAGAAGTAGAGCCGGGGGTAATGACCTTTTTATCTTTGCATCTTTAGCCTTGACTCATGCTAGTATCAGGGGTGCCATCCTTACTACGCCTGCATCATAACATTGGTGGGAGCATCACGTGACGGACATGAAAGGAAGTGGATACAGTAAAGAGCACGACTCATAGTCTGTCAGTGGGAGCGCACATGGATGCAGCCTCTTTGGAGGGAAATTTGGCAAAGTCGACCTAGATTTTCAACAATGCACATGATCCTTGACGGAAACCACCTCTGACTGCTCTGTATTTACCCTGTCGATACACTCACAAAGCTATGGCAGCATGTAAGCATAAGAATAGTCATTGTGCTAAAGATTTTCATTACAAAAAAAGAGAATACAGTGTAAATTAACGTAGTTGGGAGCAAGCTAAATCGCTTAATGGAATACCGAATGTTTGATGAAAACTATATATGTCTATGCACACACATACATGCTTTATGGAAAGAGCACCGAGATAGAATATGTAAACAAGAACGTCAGGGTATGTCAGTGTGTGTAGTGGACTGTCCCATGCACGGAGGAGAGCAATATGCAGGAGGACATGTAGACACTTCACAAGTCAATACAGAAGGCGCTTCTGGAAGGATCTGTAAGAAAACATACAGGGGTTGCCTTTGGGGCAAAGCTGGGGAAAGCTTTTCCTTTTCACGTTGTGCTCTGACTATGCTTGGGTTTTCATGCCACGTGCATGGGTAAGCAGTGGGCTTATGGGACAGTTTTTCTTTTTCATACGTGTTTTAGACACTTGCACACATGCATATGCACATTCACACACACACAATATTTATGTTTAAAGAAAAAAAATGAACTAGTCCCTTCCTTAGACTAGTAATAAAGAGCACAAGCTGCAGAGTAGGTAGGTTTGGTGTGGTTCCTAGTAAGCCCCGTTCTAGGTATATCTCCTTGGGAAAATGAAACTGTCGAAACCCCTGTTTTCCTAGATGAAATTGGAGGCCAAGAACTGGCTTTTAAAGGCTATTAGCAGAGGCCCATGCCATCATAAACAATGCATGAAGCGGACTATGCCTTCTAGCCTGGTACAGCCTCATTAAGTCATGTTTATAGTTATTGCTTGTGTTCTTCTTCTTATCACAATAAGAGAGCCAACACCTTTAAACCTCTTTCTTCATTAAAGAGACGAATTCAAGGCAATTTGGACCTCAGCCTTGATTCAGGCTAGTGTTAGGAAGATGACTGTGAGAGGGGCTCCTGGTAAGGCCTGGCTGGTGGCGGTGGATACACCAAGGATGTGCAAGTAGAAGATTTTATTTGAAACACGTTTCCCACCTTCCTCATGTGGCCCTGAACGTCGGTGCCATGTCCCTTGGGACTCCCAGCAAAGACATGGCCTCTGAGCCGTGGTGCTCAGCCCTCCCTTCCGTAAGAAGCTCCAGCGCCAGAGACACGCTCAGACCCCTGGTCTCCGCCCCTCTGTTCTCCAGGGGACCAGGGTTCAGTGCATCCCTGGAATAGACGTTTCTAGAGCTTGAGGACGTTGAAAGTGTGTGCTTCTGATCCAAAACCATTTCTTGATTCAGAAAAGAAATTGTTCCTGGAAGTGCTTCAGGGGGAAGATTTGGAGGCGCAGCTTTCCATTCTGACTTGAATTGCAAACTCACATTAAAAAACATTAAGGATAATAAACTGGAAATTCAATTACCAGGCTCGAAGCCAGAACACCGCGCACTCGATTTGGATTTGCATCTTAACTTATAGCTCCTTCCTGCCAACGTTACTTACAATTCAGACCTTTGCTCGGGGTCTGGAAAGCACTTACTGCACAGATGACTTCGCACCAAGTGCTTTCTGATGGGCCTGCCCACATGTCGACTTGGATATGAGTTCACATGAGGAGGGAATCAGAAATACTCCTTTCTCTTACTTTTATGTTTTTATGATTGCACTTCAGGAAGCCACCGAGTGACATGACCAGGGTTTGAAATTTCCATACCAGGTGGGATGTCCTTCCTGGATACCAGGTGGGTTTCCGTTGGGTTTACAAAGCTGATGTGTTCATATAAACACTCACGTTGAGATGTTAGCTACCTGCCCTTATGGAGCTGGTTCCTTGCTAACGAAAGCAACTGTAAGGATATAGATTTTTGGCTTGCCTTGATTTTTTTTTTTTTTTGATAGTTCGAATATCCAGATGAGGACTGATCTGTGAATCTGGATAAATGACTCTCAGGATGGGCCTTTCCAATTCCTTTTTCAAGAGTGGCGTGGCTTGGCCATGAAAGGTGTAAGCAGCACTCATTATGCTGGCCACATTCCCTAGGTCCGTGGTTGGCAAACTGCGGCTTGCGAGCCACATGCGGCTCTTTGGCCCCTTCAGTGTGGCTCTTCCACAAAATACCACGTGCGGGCGCGCACGTACAGTGCGATTGAAACTTCGTGGCCCATGCGCAGAAGTCGGTATTTTGTGGAAGAGCCACACTGAAGGGGCCAAAGAGCCGCATGTGGCTCTCGAGCCGCAGTTTGCCGACCACTGCCCTAGGTGGAGTGAATCCATGCTTGGCTGTTTGAACCTGCAGGCTTAACTCACGCTCTCAATGATGTTTACATGTCCAGGAGTGTCCTGTGGGTGAGGCTAGCTCCCAGGTGGCCCTGTGAGGTACTGTACCAACTCTACAGTATTTGCTGTTATTGATACATATGCATGTACACATTTGTACAGAAAGAAAGACACACTGTACACATGGGCATCTGTGCTGAAGTGCGCAGCCAAGTGTCAGCACGTTATCAGATTGAAATGAGCTGCCCGGCTCTATGAATAGCCCTGGCTCTCCAGCTTCTAAAATAAAGATTCCAGCACAGCTGGACCGCAATCTGAAACAGAATGGAAGACGACAGCCCCGCGCGCGGTAGTAGTCTTCGTGTGTGAGTGCTAAGTAGAGTTTGTAGCTTTGCAGATTTGTGGAGCTGCCTATAATGAAACAACCACCCTTGAAATGCTAAGTGCTTTTTTAAAAAACGGCTCAATCTCCAAACAGGGAAAGGCATTGATTATACCTTATCAATCATGGGAGTTTGCGAACCTCTCTGGCATCTCATGCAGATCTGAAAGCAGAGTTGAATCCAGTAGTAGACAGGGTCTGTGTTGGCCACGTGTTTTAGCGGAAGGACAGCATGAAGGCCTTTGCCCACCCTCTGAGATTTCTCTCCCACCAGGGTGTCATTTCTGGAATCCCACCATCACATGCCTGGACGTTTGCATTCAGTGCCTTCCACAGTCCAGTCCCATATCCCTTCTCGACTTGCTTTGTGCTGTCTCCTCCATTCCTGCCTATGCCCCTAAGACCTACCGTGTGCTCCTCTCACTGCCCCCTGAACATGCCACACTCGGTGCTTTATTCACTCTGCTGCTTCCTTCATGCTCTCTGCTCAACCCAGGTGTCCTTCCTTCCTCTGCTCTTTTTTTTTTTCATTTTTAAATATATTTGTTATTGTTGATAGTATTACAGATAGTATTACCGATCCCCCTCACCTTCTCCCCATCTTCCCAGCTCCCCAGGGTCCTCACCACCCTATTGCCTGTGTCCGTGGGCTGTGCTTATAAGTATTTAAGTTCTTTGGTTAATATCTTCTTGTTCCCCCAACCCCAGTCTGTTCCATGCCTCCCGGCTTCGGATCTTATTTTGTGGGTCAGTTCATTTTGTTCATTAGATTCCACAAATAAGTGAGATCATGTGGTATTTGTCTACTCACTCTTTAAAGCTCATCTTGAATAACTCCTCCCCATGGCGTTTGCAAGACCCTCCTCCTCCTCCCCCCTCCTCCCCAGCCAGAATAAATCCCATCCTCCTACTGTCCCCATAGTACTTTGTTCTTGATCTATGGGGGGGAAGGGCCCCATCCTTTCAGGGTGTCTGCCCCTCGCTTGAGTGAGTGTCTCCCTCCTTGTGGCTTCACCTGTGGTCCTGGACCAGCAACATTGGTTTCACTGGGGAGCTCGTCAGAAAATCGGAAGGTCGGCCTCTGCCCCAGTTTCCTGTATTAGAAACTCCTCTTCACACGCTCCCCCAGCGGGGTTCCCATGCACATCATTTTGAGAAGGTCGTCCCCAAGGACAGGGAGCATGGCGTGGCGAGCCTGCATTCCTTCCCGGCACCTAGCAGGTTAGGTACTCACTCCACAGCTAGCGTGGATCACACGCCAGGTGCTGCACTGAGAACCAGGGATGCAAGGAGATCAGAGTGGCTACAGTGTGGCCAGGGTCTAGCGTCCCAGAGATGAGGTGGGAAAGGGCCACGTCCACTGAAAGCCTGGCGAAGGTCTTACATTCAAACCAGTTCTGAGAAACCAAGGACTGGACCTTATGCAATGGGTCCCTTTCCGGGAGACTTCCCAGAGTCCTTCCGTGTAACTGGGTCTTGTGACTGGTCAAGAGGGGTGTGTAGTTACTGTGCAGATGCCCCAAAGGTACTTGACCATAGAAACCTCACTTATTTGATTACGTGGGGGCCCATTTTGTGGGATTGAAGTTTTTTGAGACATACATTGGGAATATTTGGTCTACTCTCATGAGTTTGGAATTCTTTTTTTTTGTTTGGCCTGGGCACAGTGTTTGTATTGTCTTACCTGGTGATTTAATGATGGAACAGCTCTCTAACTTTCCTTCTCAACTGGATTTTAAGAGCCGAAGGAGGAATTTTACGCTTCCATGCTTCTCTGTCCTCATTTTCACACTGGCACTCAATCGCTATTTGTTGATGATTGTTCTGGGTTTGACCTGCAATCAAGCACAGGCCAATGGCATGGTGAACGCTGGATGCATATCTGATTGACAACAAGTCCGGAGGGGATTTAACACAGTGAGGAAGACATTCGATTGGGGATTGCAGTTCTGGCTTGGCCATCACCTGTGTTGGTTTTGAGCCAGTCACTACTCTCTCCAGTCCCTGCGTCCACTGTGTCTGCCGAACGTGGCCCCCAGGTGACAGCCTTCTTTGAGGTCTGGGTCTGCAAGCTCGCGATTCTTCAAGTAGATGTAAAATGCCATTAGAAAAATTCAGAATTTAATGTTGGGGGAAATGCTATACTCTGTTTTCCTGGAAATATTATTTGAAAATTAGAGAAAGTCAATATTGTAGAGTAATTTAGAGGAGTGTCACCTCCCAGGTTCTGATACAAAGGTTTCTTTGGGGAGCCTTTTCAGGCCTGAAATTCTGTGATCTATAGATTAATGGGAATAATAGGTTTCCCTCTATCATTACTCATTCGGAACTGGAGCAAATCTGAGGATATTCAGCCTTGCTCATTTGAAAAGTAGCTACTAGAACTGTAAGTAGATGAAAGCCACCACAACAAAGGAATTTAAACACGCGCTGACTTTTTTTTTCTAATATATTTTTATTGATTTCAGAGAGGAAGGGAGAGGGAGAGAGAGAGAAACGTCAATGATGAGAGAGAATCATTGATTGGCTGCCTTCAGCGCGTCCCCTACTGGGGATCGAGCCTAAAACCCTGGCATATGCCCTTGACCTGAATCAAACCTGGGACCCTTCAGTCCGCAGGCTGACTCTCTATTCACTGAGCCAAACCAGCTAGGGCAACTTTGAGAGCATTATTAACGCTAGGTTAAAACCCAGTTTATCTTAGAACATGGTTCTCCCAAGCTGCTCAAGGCACATGTCACTGGTCACCAGAAATGTCAATATCCTCATCTTACGGAGAGAGGAACGGGAGTCCAGTGTGGAGCTAGCTGTCCCAAACTCCACCCACATCCTCACAGCTGGGCAGTGCCCCCAGACCTCCTGTTCCCGGCATGGCCTTCCCCCACCAACAGATATGCAGAGGTTTCATTTCAATCTCCAGCCTGATTGATGAAATCTGTTTTCCCTCTGAAGTATGTGTTTCTTGACTGCATGCTGTGTATTTGTGTCCAATACAGAAGTGTGATTTCCTGAAACCCGCAGATAAACAACGTAATAGGGAATGGACAGTGTGCTTCGGCAGATTAGAAATGCTGGGATACTTTATATAAGTCTAAATGCTTGATGTGATAAGCACCTTCCACTGACCCAACATCAGGACTCGGGATTCACTGGCCATTGGTCAGTATTAATTAGGAGGCACGTCCTGTAAACCTCTGAGGACAGCCTGTGGTTGAAAACAGTTGAGAGCCCAGCCGGCGTGGCTCAGCGGTTGAGCGTCGACCTATGAACCAGGAGGTCACGGTTCAATTCCCAGTCAGGGCACATGCCCAGGTTGGGGGCTCCATCCCCAATAGGGGGTGTGCAGGAGGCAGCCGATCCTGATTCTCTCTCATCATTGATGTTTTCTCTCTCTCTCTCTCTCTCTCTCTCTCTCTCTCTCTCTCTCTCCCTTCCTCTCTGACATCATTAAAAAAAAAAGAATAAGAAGAAAGAAAACAGACCAGAGCCCAGTGCTCTTCCTCCCCAGCCCACATCTGCTTCCTCCTTCCGGGCAGCCCCATCGCACGTTTTTCAAACTCTATTTCCATCTCAATGAGGTTGTGTCCAGTGTGATTGCACCTCCCCTGGCAGGGCCCATCGCCAGCCGGGCTCTTTCATCCCCCCCTCGGCCTCCGACATCGGGCGGCGTGTAGCTCCTTATGATCCACTGAACATTAATATTCACTAACTTGCTCCAGGGAGCTATGCTTCACTGAGCGCATTTTCACCTGAAAGGACTTGTTTAATATAAACATTTGGTTAATATTCGGTACATTCGAAAGTATTTTATCAGCATCGGTGTAGGACCAAAAGTCATTTCAATTCAATGGGAACTGATTATGCGCCACGAGTCGGTCCTTTCCAAAAAGAGTGTGTCCCCCCTCCCCCCGACGATAATGTATACATTAGAAAACTCACTTACACGCTTGATGGGAACACTTTGTGGACAAACCAGCAGCCCTGCATTTCATCGACAGAGTATTCATCAGCACTGACGCTGGTGTTTAATGGGGGAGGAGGGGGAATGTTATACAGTATTGCTTTAAAAACTGTCTAAATATCATTATCAACATCTTTGGAGTGAGAATAATTATCAGAACAAGAGCTCATCAGAGGAAGCACAGGGTTTGACAAGGATCCGCTGCTCCCCAGTCCCCGCCCCTTTGCAGAAAAGGATGTTCTTCTCTTCTTCTTAAAGAGCCCCGGCTCTCTGGACTCTTCTTGGGGCCCCTCTACACTTTTCCTTTACGAGAGTCTCTGTGAAACTCATTATCCCAAAGAGTTGTTGGGTAGACCAGGAGCTCCAAGAAAGGTTAATGGAAACAGGTGAATGGAAAATGAATTCCTAGGTGGCTACTGAGGTTGGTTTGAATTACATTCCAAAGTTTGGGGTGAAGGAGTCACACAAACAAACTTGTTACTTTTTACTGGAGGCACCTGTTGGATACTGATTTCTCTTTAAAAATGTCTTTGTTGTGAAATATAACTTACCAGGGAGGGAAATGTGTGTATGTGTGTGTGTACACATGTAACAAGTAGAAATGTACAGGCTGTGGCAAAAGTAGGTTTCCAGTGTTTCATCTGGAAAATAATACAACAATTAATAACACAAGACTAAACTCTGTTTCGCATGCTCACCATTGTAAACCTACCCTTGTCCCAACCTGTATGTGGACATAATAGTTGCATGTCTTCACTTCTCCTGGATAATAGCCAGCGGTTTTCCAAATTGGTGTCACCAAGTTCCATTTCCACCGGAAGTATACGGCAGTCCCAGATGTCCCAGATGTTCCACATTTTCATCAATACTTGGTGTTGCAGACTTTCAAATCTGACTAATCTGAGGAGCGTGCAATGTGACCTTACTGTACTTTTCATTTGCATTTTTCTGATTGTGAATGAGATGAAGCACATGTTTGAGTTGCTAGTTGGCCGCCTGGAATTCTTTGGTGAAGCATCTGTTTAAGTACTTTGCTCGTTGGTTTTGTGGCTTGTCTGTCTCTTCCTTATTGATTGGATGCCCTGATAAATGAAAGCCCTAGCACGGTGGTGCCTATGTAAAAAAGTACCCTAAGTCTATGTAGAAAGATCGGGAGCTTGGGCATCATTGGACCATGGTAAAGACAGCAACCAGTATAGCTTGCCTAGGGGAGCCTACGATTTCTCATATCCTTATGGACTTCTACGGCTAATAGTAGAGGGTCATTTAAGAGGCCATGCGGGCCATAGACAGCAGCGTCAAGAGTCTTGTCCTCATGGTGGGGTTGTTTGGAAGAGCCTTGGCTCCTCCAAGGATCATCTCGATTGCTGCAGCAGGGACTCCGTAATGCACACCCCGGAGTTCCAGAAAACACCGAACTGCCCTCTCGGCACACAGCCAGCGTCCTCACAGGAGCCGGGGAAATACCAAAAGCGGTCTCTTGGACATTCCAGATGCTCATCAAGTCCTAGTTGGCAACTAAGCACATACGTGATTGTTCCACTGAGTCTGACCATGAAATAGCCCGCCTGGAATTTTTAAAGAGAAATCGTTTGTGGCAAGAATGTGCCCAACTCACTCTCTGAGAGATATTGCTTCAAAGGGTCCAGACATCTTTAAACTCTAGGACTTGCTAGGATCTATCTCCTGTGACGAAACACTTCTCAAATCTACTTGTGATCCCAGAATTCACCCATTCCCTCTGTGTAGCTCCACTGTCAGCGCCCTAGGGGAGGGCCTTGGTCTCTCTAGTAACCCCCTTAAAGAAT
This sequence comes from Myotis yumanensis, assembly GCF_028538775.1. NCBI lineage: Eukaryota > Metazoa > Chordata > Mammalia > Chiroptera > Vespertilionidae > Myotis > Myotis yumanensis. The sequence goes on from NW_027223769.1 coordinate 37,451,823, forward strand.
GTGTCCCTTTCTGGCTATAAAGCTTTTCTACATCATCCCATGGGCCATTTGTCGACTTATAAATGCTTTATTTGGGTTGGGTGCCCATCAGGCTCCTGGAGGTGGTAGCTTATGTGTGAGAATCTCTTAAAACTGTGTTTGCGTAGAGGCTAGGGCTATGGCACATACTCTGTGTCAGGCCCAGGAGAGAGACATGGCAACTCAGTGCTTGCTCACTGGAATTGTGGGGTAGGTGAGGACGCAGGGCCACCCTCTCTGCTCGCTCGTTCTGTAGTGATAGGATCAGTTGACTTGCAGCTGAACATATGGCAGCTGCCATCACAACATAGGAACCATTCCCTCTGCCATGGCAACCGGAGAATCAAGGCACATCTACAGCTTGGACTTAGTCAACAAATACATACCATATAGGAGGGTTTTAGTCTCTTTCTTTCCCCTCTCTCCCTCCCTCCCTCCTTCCTCCCTTCTTTCCTTTTAAAAAAAGAAGCATTTGAAATAGTAGCAGAGAATCAAGACCTTTTCTTCAAACATACTTCTCAGGTCCTCTGTTGAGGGGGTGCTTGGAATTTCCCACATATCTTGTTCTACTTAATTTCTGCAGCAGCTTCTTAGTCTAACCCAGTGGTCGGCAAACTCATTAGTCAACAGAGCCAAACATCAACACTACAACGATTGAAATTTCTTTTGAGAGCCAGATTTTTTAAACTTAAACTATATAGGTAGGTACATTGTTATTAACTTAATTAGGGTGCTCCTAAGGCTTAGGAAGAGCCACACTCAAGGGGCCAAAGAGCCGCATGTGGCTCTCGAGCCACAGTTTGCCGACCACGGGTCTAACCACATTTCTTTTCCAAGTTACAGGGGGATTATGTTGTTTGTCCCTGAATGCATTGGATCCAAGTTGGTTTTCTCCAAAAGATCTTTGGGATTGATTCATCTGCATTTTGTTCCTAAGTCCTACACCTAAGGCATGGAGACCAGGGATGAGAAGAACTGCCCTAAAGCATCTCATACCTACAGACAAATAACTTGGTTCAATAGTGAAGACAATATTGGAGGCGTGCATTCTAGCTAGTGTTTTAAGGGTACATGTCTTCATTTTGTTTTTGTTTTGTTTTGTTTTGTATTGTTTTGCTCCGGTGTTCATCTTGCTTATGTGTTCTCTTCTGTTCAGCTCTGAAGGGTAATTCCATCTGATTGTCTATATCAGAGTAGCACCTCAATGCGTGGAGGGGAAACAAAAAAGAATATTTTCTGTGAGAAAGCATTGCCAGGGGCTTTCTTCAGACTTCACACAAACTCTTTCCAAGAAAAACCAAGCCAAAGAGTTGGAAGGAGCAACACCTGGGCATCAGAGGCATGGAAATTGGGTTTCTGCTTCTGCCCATCCTCTTGGGCTGTCGCTAGGCCCTTCAATGAGGCAGGACCATGGGGACGGGGGTTCACAGGGATTGTCTGTGTGAAACCCATGCTCCCCTCGCTCTCTGTGGCCTGCTGTTCTCTCTGTGGCGCGCTCACCATCAGCATTTGAATTCAGCTTCACGTGACACTGTCCTGCAGGTGGAGATGCTTTCTTGCTTTTGTTTATGGTACAAAATGACAACCATGAGGGCATTTTCACGATGTGAAAAAAAAGATGCCCTGAAGTTGTGAAAACCAGGGGACTTCTCCCTGCCAGGCTTCAGGGGATGTTAGAGCAGAGACGGTGCTGACAAGCAGCCACCCATGTTCCCAGGGCGAACACGCTCAGGAGCCGTGCTCAAGTGGAAGCGAGATGCTGTGGTGGAGGCCGGGGGACGCAGACAGAACCTTGCACGTCTCTGCTGAGTGGGACCGGCTCGCCGGCCTCTTCTGGACGTCGCTCTGTCCTTCCTTCAGTGGGGACACCTCCTTCTCGAGGTGGTTTTGCCCAGCCCCTGGAAATCAGACACATCTGGCCTTGGGGGGACATACTGGTGAGTTGCTCACTCTTATAAAGTGATTTCAGACCTTGAAGGGCTTCTGTTTTATGAATCCATCACTCCTTCAGGCCTGGACCTTCTAAAAGTAAACAGCTCCTCATTGGAGGTTTGCAAATAGGAAAAATGGCAGTTTTAGAGAAACATAAGAAACTACCATATAAAAATAGACTCTTCCCTATACACTGGGTATTCCTAAGCACTTTCCCTTTTCTTTGATACTTTTTGAGACTTCTTAGGGTGAAGTGTACAGTTTAAGGCAGGGATGGCCAAGACTCGTTCAACATCTAATCACCAATCCAGAGTTTATGATGGGCATCAGTGCAGGAGGCAGCCGATCAATGATTCTCTCTCATCACTGATGTTTCTCTCTCTCTCTCCATTCCTCATTCCTCTCTGAAATCAATAAAAATGTAAAAAAAAAAAAAAAGAAATATAGTTTCAGAATTCTTCTCATTACAACCCCACATGCAGACTCTACTGGTTGCTTGGAGTGTTGATGTGAGATGAAAATGACCTACCTTCCCGGTCTGGGCTCAGCCAGGGATGTGCTTCCTCTGTGTAAGGTGAGTGGCCGGATGTAGCAGACAACCTTTGTCTGGAAACTATGAATATTTAGCTCTTCCTACAATCCCCCCTCCCTCTGCCTCTAGGGAAGCATTGCAAGTGGGCAGGCAAACACAGTTCCTTCCTTGTCTCATCCAAGATCACCCCATCCCTATGTGCCCCCATTTACCAGGGGTTTGGCAGGCTTTCTCAGGGTGAATCCTCTCATCTCTGACCCAGCCCTGGTTCCACAGGTGTGGTGGGAAGAAGCTGACGTGGCCCCCGCGGTCCTGCTGCCTGGTCTTCACACCCTTCACTCTCCTAATTGGGTCATATGACGTGACAAAGCGGGGGAGATTGTGCAGATATAACTGAGCTCTCAAATCAGTTGATGTTGAGTTAATCAAAAGGGACATCGTTATAGGAGGGTCTGAGCTAATCAAGTAGAGTTCTTAAAAAGCTGGGCCCTGGCTGGGTGAAGGCAGGACTGGCAGGCGAGCTTGCCACAAATAACTATGGTAGCGTTTCTTCCCAACGAATAACATGGATCCCCTCTCTCCTTTGGAAAGGTCTTTTTTTTTCTTGTATTTGCATTTGGAATTTTCACTTACTCTGAAAAAAATGGGTAAGAAGAATGTTACCTGTTTCATAAGGTTTTTGTGAGGATTGCATAAGGTACTACACTGAGAAGTTCTTACTGCTGCAAGGTTCAGAACACACACTTCATAGATAGTAGCCATTATTATTGTTGTTACTGTTAAAAGTCTACCATGCAGTTTGCAGGACCTTAAGGTGGTAAAGCGAAAGTCCTTGTGTGCCACCTGCCTGTGGCGCAATAGAGACTCAAATTCAACACCACCGTGGCTCCTAATCTCAGGAGTGGGTTGGGCTTGGAAGCAAGCGTATAAATGGAGGGGCCTGGGCTGCTAGAACCAGACAGACAAGCTCCATCCATTAAGAGGAGCTTCACCCAGAAAGGCAGAGTACAGGGTTGTGGTCATGGTGGCAAGGGGGAGAGGGGTAAATGAGAAATGGCCCTATTTAGGGCTTTTTCTGGACTAATGGTGCTAGAAGGAAAGAGAATTGAGTGGGTGGTTATAAAATTTCAGAATCCAGAGAGTCCGTTTCTAATCTGGGAGTCACAGTTGATTATGAAGATAATGAGGTGTGGGTATTGAATACCTCAAAGTATGCCAAATCAGAAGTGGGGTTCCCGTCAGGGTTTTCTCCCTTTCTGGGCACTCGGGAGAACTTAATTTAAATAATTAAGTGGCCATTTTTTTTTTACACAAGTATGTGCGTGCATGTGTGCGTAATATACCATAGTAAGAGGCAACTCAGTGGACCGTAGGGTTTTGATGTATGTTTGAGTCCTTACTGTCTGGTCAAAGTCCAGGTAAGATCGACAGAGCTTTCTTTATCAACAGGCAGCTTCAGTTTGTTTGCTGTTTAGCCTGCCTCATCTTTGTGTGTTATGATTTACAAAATGGCATTCTCCTCCCAGGGTTCTTCTGATCATTGGGTCAGAAGCATTCGAGTTTTTGTCATCAGCTGTTTTCAGCCATGCTAGTACTAGAACTATAAGAAGGTCAGAATCCCAGGGTGATATAAAGACCTATCCAAGGAGGATGAGCTACCCGGGGGCTGGAAAAAAACCGTGGGAAGGACTTGACCATGTAAAAATGAAAAGCTTTGGTTAAACAAAGTCCAAGGATAAAATACACACCCAAGAAGCCCATTCTCTCAGCACATCTGACAGCTTACAAAGAGCGGCTACAGTCTAGCGTGAAAAATGAACACAATGGTAGGGAAATGGGCAACGGCCACTGAGGCCATTCTGTAAGAAGCGATAGGAATGCCCAGTGAACCGGCAGAAGGCTGCTCAATCTTAATAAAGATGGAAGAGAAAAGCTTAGAGAAGAGTAGAGTTTATGGGAGATTAAAATGGCACTTCTGCCGTAAATAAAAGCACTGTTGGCCAGAGAGTGGGTAATTAGGCATACGCCTGGAGGTGAGGAGGGGCATCCCCGAGGATCGTGAACAGCACCATTGGCTTAAGCAGTGCCTGAATTTGTGGCCCAGAATCTTAGCCGGGGTCCAGCAGGTGGAAGGTCCCCTGTGTCATGGGCCACACCCTAAAGTGAGTGCAAGCAAAGGATGACTCATCTTGGTGACTCACCTCAACTATGGGACCCTAAAAAACAGTATTCCAGTGTTCGTCTGGTGAAGTCTGTGGCTAACGTTTTTCTCTGTACCTTTTCCTGCCTAGATGCTCTTTTCTTTCTTCTTTCTTTTTATCCTTAAAGTTTAGTGCCAGAATAACTTGGTGTTTTCCCAGGATACAGGCAGTCCTTTCAGGCCTTAGTCGGGGTTTTCTTTCTCGTAACCCAGCAATGTTCTAAATCAAATTTCTCTCTTTCTGTCCTTCCTTCCCACGCCACAGTCTACCAGTGACTGCACGTGTCGACCTCCGTGGCGTGGTGCCATGGGTCTCTTTATGCCATGTCCCCAGACACTTCTATTCTGTGTCGGGGATACTGGTCTTTGAGGGAACGTTTGGCAACGTCAAATGCTAGAGACAAGCTACTGTCGTCTAATGGGTGGAGGCCAGGGATCTGCCGAACATCCTACCACGCACAGGACAGCCGCCGTCACAACAGAGGATCGTCTGGTCCAAAATGTTCATGGTGCCACGGTTGAGAAACCCCACCTGAGGTCAAGGCTGGACCCCATTAGGTCTGTAGTTTCACGTTATTTCAAATGATTGTGGAAGAAACCCAGGACTTCTATGGAAACAGGATGTAGATACTATTTCCTCCTGTAGATACCATGTTTTTATACAGATGCTAATGCTGGTAGCATTGGGGAGCATGTCTCTGAATATTTGAAGCTCAAAGCCAGAGATATCCATGCATATCTAGCTTATAATTTCAAGTAACAGATACCACAACGGACCCTGATTAAAACTTGACTGTCTAATGTATTCGTGTGGGTTACATTTTCCAGTTAATGGAAACTTAACCTCAAAATATTTTTGTTCCAACCTTTGTTTTTCAAAAAAGATGGCTTTTTTTTTCTGGCTGAGATTCTTGCAGGGTCTCTGGATTATCAAGCAAGTTGAAAACCCTGAAATCCTCTGTAAATATGGGAGAGAATTATGGTTATTAATATAATTTCTCCCAGACATGAAATTGGACTAAAATGACAGTGAATACAATATGTTTTCTGAACGTGTGCTTTTGAAAAAAGTCAATATCTACTCATATTGAATTTTAGCTATTCAATGTCTGGTTGAAATTTTATTTAGCGTTTCCATCACGTGTTCACATCACTCTCATCAGGATAGAGAAATTCCACGAGACTAATGAACTGACCTGGACTCACTTTCTCTCTTTTTTCGCCCATAAATACACATATTGGAGTGCTCCCTGTTCTAATTGTTTGCAAATTCATTTGCATGATTCCCTTCACTTTCATAGAACCTTAAAGTTCTATGTTACTAGAACTTTTAGTTACTTCATTTCTGCAATAATAACCATTCTACCCACTCCCTTTCTGTATTAAGGCTAATTTGAAGGGAGGAATTGAACTCAATTGAGTCTCCTTGTTTACCCAAATTACCCATGTGTAATGAGATCCCGGTAGGAAAGGATGCCAAATGCTTCCTGTGAGACTCAGTACCTTGAGGCAAGAAAATACAATAGTCTAACCATGGGCTCATTATGAGTTCCCAGGTTATAGACTTTGGCTAGTCAAACCTGGAGTTTCTGGGGCTCTTCTCATTTCTAAAATTCTTTAAAAAACGCTTGATGTGAGGTGGGCAAGCACTAAGGAGGCAGCAGTTTCCATGGTCATCACAGCAGTGGGCCCTCGGTCTTCCAGCCGCCCTGAGTCAGTGTGTTCGGTGCCAGTGGGAAGCAGAGAGCACAGCAAGGTGGTAAGAGCCACTAAGATTCTGGAGTCTGACTCGCTGGGTGACCTTGAGGAAGATATTGCAGCTGAGCTGCTGGGGTTGACTCCTGTCGTCACAAAGTCACAACAATGAGTCAGCAGGACAGTGCAGGTGATGAGTAATTTTTTAAACCACGAAATCCTATGAGAAATGTTTTAAGTATTAGCTTTCCACCGAGGGATAGGATTCTTCGCGTTTTGTCTTCACAAATCTAGGACCTCGGGGACCTGGTTATGGGAACGAACTGCTCTTTAGGACTTTATATAATTCAGCAGCAACTGCATTGCTACGATTGTTACATATGGTTTAAATCTCAGGTCGAAGAGAGTCGGTAGTTGAAAAACCTCAGTTCTAACATTTGCTCCAAGAAACTACCTAAAAATGGGTATTATTTGGTCAGTTGAGTGAAATGTGCTGGGAAGTGATAAAAAATGTAAATGGCAAGACAGAGAGAGGGGGCAGTAATGACTTTGAGTCAGCCTGTCTGGAGGTTTGTGGGGAGTCTGACATGGATAGATGACTGCCCATCCGAGCCATTATGGCCGGGGAGGTTCAAGTGCCCAGGCTGGAGACCCTTCTCAGTCCAGCGAGGGGGGTGGGATGAGCCCATCCAAACCAGCCCGTCTGCACTCCCTTTGCCCGGAGAAGGCTTGCCGTGTCTCACTCAGGACTGTACTGCTCTCGGGTTTTACTCCAAATGGGAAAGAGCTCATTGTTGTAATGCTGTGAGTGTGAATCCCGCTCCGTGTTCCCCGGGGCACCTGCCAATGCCCTGGACATTTCCGTCCTCTCTCATCTTCGTTCCGCCGCCTCCCTTTGAACTCCTCCTCAGCACTGGAGCCAGAATGATCTACTTAAAATGCAAATCTATGCGCTACTCCTCTTCCACTGTTCTCCACGCCTCCTAGGATAAATCCGGAGCTCCTTAGCGAGGACAACAAAGCCCTGTAGGATGTGGTGCCCTGGTCAGGGACACGGCCTTCCCTTCTGCCAGGCTCTAACTGGCAACTGATGCTTTCCTAGTGCCAGAGAACTTGAAATCCGTGCCCCCCTGCCCCTCACCATGACACTGCATTGTACCTCCACACCTTCTGTTCTTTATTGGAACGCTCTCCATCCTCTCCTTACCTGCCTCATCTTCCTTGGTCCCTAGTACTTAATCCAGCCGTCTTTTCTAACAATCTTCCTTATAACTCCAGAGTGGGCTCCCAGGAAGGCTGTGCTCTGTGCTCTCTTGAAACCGTGCGCATGCCTCTCTCATGGTGGTACCTTGAAAGGATCTGTTGGTGTGATGTTTTCCTCATTAGATTATGGGTTGTAAAAATGCGAGGATTGGCCTGGCCAGTGTGGCTCAGTGGTTGAGCGACAACCTATGAACCAGGCAGTCACCGTTCAGTTCCTGGTCAGGGCACATGCCCCGGTTGTGGGCTTGATCCCCTCTGGAGTGGGCCGTACAGGAGGCAGCAAATCAATGATTTGCTCTCATCATTGATGTTTCCATTTCTCACTCCCTCTCCCCTCCTGAGATCAATTAAAAATATTTAAAAAATAATAAAATACAAAGACTATATTTTGTTGATCTCTCATGGACACTTAGCAAGAAACCTGTCATCCTATCCAGTAAGTCTGCGTCAAATGGAACCATTAGCACCTCTCTAGAACATTCTTACAGTGAGGTCCATGAATGGCGATCTACCTTGATGACTGGGCAAAAAGGAGATCCGACGTGCTCACCCGGCTGATGTGGATAAGCTGGTTGTTGTCTGCATTCTCTACTGAATAGGTGTCCCTACATTTCCAAGGTCATTTTATCATCTCCTCCATTCCTGGCACGGCAGTAGGCATTGTGGGGCTACCGCAGGGTTAAGGAAGAGCAGCTGCCCCACCGGGTTTGTTTCCAAGGGCGCACAGTTGAATGTAAGGGCTGCGAGAGAAGTCACAGCCTTGGGGTTCCGTGATGGGCAGATTGCACACCCCTGACAGGGTCAGGAGAGATTTGGAGGAGAATGAACACACGAGGTAACCTTGGAAAGTGGCCGAGAGTTGGAAAAGTAGAGACGAGGAAGAGGTTAAGGGGGAGGGGGAGATGGCGTGCTCTAGAGGAGGAAACATCCAAGGCAAAGAGCGGAACGGACACTGCGTGGGGCTGGGAGAGAGGAGCACCCAGGCTGGTCCCCAGTGTGACCCTCGCGGGACTCATTCTCCACCACGTACCCCTCCTCTGTGCCCCAGCCACCCAACCGCTTTCTGTAGCCCAGTGCTTCCCAGCTGGAGTCCTGGAACCTTCCGGAGGGCCATGCCCGCTGCGGCGTTTGGCGTTTGTGACTCGGCAGGCCAGTGGAGGGTGAAGCCCTTCTCGGGGCCACATTGGAAAACCACCACGAGGCTTTTCTCAGGACACCCCCAGACTCAGACCGGAAGACACACTCCTCACTCCCACTCCACACACTGCAGGAGGGGCCTCAGCATTTGCCCGCAGCCCTGGGCTCGGGGTTGGGCGGGGGGGGCGGGGGTGGGGGGAGCCACTGCCCCTGGAAACCACAGCGAGTCTCCCCCTGGCAGAGCGGCCACCACCGTTTCGGTGGTGAGGAGCCAGTGTTGTCCCATTCTCCTGGCAAACGAAAGGCTAACGGGAGCCATCTGGCCCTGTGGCTCCCTCCCACCCACTGCTGCAGAGCAGCCCAGCATATTTTCTTACGTTTTGTCACTAAAATATTGCTCCCCGAGGCGGGCCGTCGGCTTGTCAGATTTGCAGGCCGTAAACAAAGCCGGAGCAGTTGGTGGTGGCACCTGCAAGGGGGGAGGGCCCGGGGCAGCCTTTTGCTCTGTGCACCCCTCTCCTCGGGGCACGGTCGCTCTAAGCTGATGCCCTGAAATATTCTTTAAAAGCGGAACCAGAAACGCGTCCAGATCTTCCCTGGCCACTCTGCCCTTTCGGTCCTGTGCGTTTTGCTTTGCCTCACGACAGTGAAGAATCCACGTCTAGCATGTCCAACGGCCAGGTGGAGTGTGTACACATTCATTAAGATTAATTAAAAAGTAACAACTTGTAAAGTAATAACATTAACAACCAGTAGCAGAAGTGTGGACATTTTGACAGTCTTTTTGAATTTCATTAAAAGATGGTAGTGACAGAAACCCCAGAGACCATTTCTACTTTACTAAAGAAATAGGTCACAGATTCAATTACAGTCACTGAAGCATGGACTCAATCTATCATGGCAAATTAAGTACATTTTAGCAACCTACTTTCCTCTAAAAATTTTATAGACACTTTCAGTGGAAGAAGAAAGACTCTAGAAGAAGAAGGAAAAAAAAAAAAGAGAAATTGCAAAACCAAGTCCACCCTCCCACCCCCCTCAGCTCTGAGTAAGCATTTGGCTTACTTACTTTGGCCGTAAGACAGAAAATCATTAAGAAATACTCAGCTCCCTCACAATTATTACTCTCCGCTCATTCACGGTTCAGTGCTGCGGATTTGGAGCTGGGGGTGGGAAATGGCTCCAGATGAGAATCGCTGGTCTTCAAGGTGGGGAGGAGGAGGGGGAGCGGGGGGAGCTTTGTTCTACAGGATGAACCCTTCTTTGGAAAGAGGACGCTCTGTACTTTACAGCTTTCATGAAATGTTTGCCTTCGACTCTCAGAGCGGACACGTTGTGCTCATTTCTGGAAAGATAAATACATCAACAGGAAGGCCCACTCGGCGTGTGGATGCGGCTCAGCCGGGTGCAGACAGGGGCCCAGGCAAGACCCTCTGCCCACAGCCACACCGCTTTCGTGCTGAAGGCTGAAGGTGATGGCCTCTCGCAATGAGGCGGCAGGGGCCGTCCTGAAGGTGCAGCAGCAGCCACAGCAGCTGTAGAGAATGAGAGGGCGAGACCTCATGCCTCCCCCTCCACAGGTGGGAAGCTGGGGCAGGACCCGCACAACCCTGAGTCGCAGGGATCGGCTGTCGGGCCCGCCCCGAAACTTCAGAAGCGCGGGGTTCGGTCTTGTTCCTAAAAAGATGGAGCCACAGAAGCTCCTGCTCAGGTTGGTGCTGGTGCTCCTTCTCTCTCCACGGTCCCGCCTCTTCCTGGGAACTCTCCCTGATGCTCTTTGTAAGGAGGACAAACGAGATAAGCGATGGCGTGTGCTCCCAAGACGTGATGCAGAAGCTTCTGGCATCTGCATTCTCTCGCTGTTGCGCAGTTACACAAGGGCCTGCCTTGCGGTAGGCAGAAGGGAAGCTCGCTGGCAGGAACCCAGAGAGTCTGACTTCTCATTTTGGTGCAAAAATGGCAACTTCCTTAGGGACTGGGTGAGCAGTAGCTAATAAGGCGAAGATCTCACATGGTCAGCATCACCCTTCAGAATATGGCACATCCGTAGGCTTGCACAGCCTGCTCGCTCGGTGGCATACAGAGCTCTCAGAGAAGGGCCAGGCCATCTCCTGACAGCAGGCGCTCCTTCAAGCCACAGAGCTCAGAGCAGTGTGGGCAGGGGTGTCCCCCTGGGTGCTGTGAAAGCTGCTCTGGGAGTGTGCCTGGGGGGGCGGGTGCTCATGTGACCAGAATGGTGAAAGATTGCAACAAACTGAGGCTGTAGGTTCTCCAGGTAAAGGTGGCAAACGCATGTCGGTGTTCATCTGGAGTAGCCGTGCTTGGCCTAAATGGATGGCGGGCAAAGGGAGCCGTGTGCTTACGGGGCTGCCCAGCCTCCCAATGCGATCGAAATGGGGTGCTTGCCTTCAGCTAACTCAATGCAGTAGTAACACCTGTTGCATCTGCGTCTGAACCTGCACCTACTGCCATGCGGTGCAAAAAAAAGCCAACCCTCAACAGCTAAATATGCTTACAAATGATAACACAGGCAGTGACGGGTAATACATAAACATTCTATGTGCAGACTACATGTTACAGTTTCTTTTCAGTTATACTCAGTGCAGTGAGCGCTTCCATGCAAGGTCCCTGGGACTGAGGCGAACGGAGAAGCTGGCCGCGTCCCCGCTCACTGCTGAGTGTGGAGAATCCCTGCGGGGTCCGGTGCTTTGGTTCAACTCCTCGGGGACGGGCCAGGCAGTGGGAATTGTGTTTTAAGATTCGTCAGTTGATCAAATGAATAGCGTTGGTTGAGTATCATTGGTTGAGTATCGTTGATGTTAAGTTTTTCCTGTCTCATTATATCCTTCTGAATTTGCATACATTAGAATCACTTTCAACATGGCTCCCTACACTGCTCTTCCCAGTCACGTGGGAAGGCTTCGACTTCCGCTACCATCCTTGTTGCTGGAGAGGTGAACACGGTGCTCAGCCTGGAGGGTCTCCGCTCAGGGCTTCTGACTACACATGAGCACCCCGTTTCCCAAACTGACAAAGCAGAGAGCAGGTGGGGCTACCCGGAAAGTCGAGGGTTCCGCTCAGCCACCTCCAGAATGATTTTAAGCCTCTGACATGAGTGCCGGCCAGACAGTGTGTGAGAACAGCCATATGAAGTCAGGAATCGGTGGGATAAGCTCTAGGAATATTGTCGGGAATGGCTCAGAACTCTAGATTAAAAACAACAACATCTTTTTTGAGTTTTTGAAAGGTCGGACCTGATGCAACACTAATCCAGCCTCCTTGGGAGAGGGTTAGCCTCGGAAGCCGATTTCTCCACCTTGAATGTGCATTCTGCAACCTGCTGTCAAATTTGGGGCTTCATCCCTTTGTGCCTCAATGTCCTCATTTGCAAAATGGAGACAATAATCATACCCACCTTGTAGGGTTGTCATAAGGATGAAACAGCTTAACGCATGTATATTGTTTAGCTCAGGGCCCGGCACAGTGAGTCTACTGGAGAAGTGTAGCCATTGTTGGCTGCGCCGTCACAGGAATTATGTTTGTGGTCATTGTTGCTAAGATGGCCCATTCTATGTCTTCAATTACATTTTTCCCCCTAGTGTAAATAGTAGGAGACAAAATGGTATGTTTTCAGAAAAAAAATGCTGTCTATGGTGGACCATTGCCATAAAACATAGTAAAGTGGGCAAGATGGTACCTTTCAGGTTCCTATGAGGGACCTTGGTCACCTTTTTGGAACTTTTTTGAGTCCCAGTTTCATTACGTACAAACATGGAAATTCTAGACACATTTCTCTGCATCCTTTAATGCAGTGGTTCTCAACCTTCTGGCCCTTTAAATACAGTTCCTCATGTTGTGACCCAACCATAAAATTATTTTCGTTGCTACTTCATCACTGTAATGTTGCTACTGTTATGAATCATAATGTAAATATCTGATATGCAGGATGGTCTTAGGTGACCCCTGTGAAAGGGTCGTTTGATCTCCAAAGGGGTCGCGACCCACGGGTTGAGAACCACTGCTTTAATGGGATTCTCATTGGTCCTTGTGAAAAAATTCTTCACGTTTATGTAGCACTTATTTTACTAGCGCCTTTCCCATGAATCATTGCCCTTAAGCCTCATACTAACATTTGGATGTATCTTTCCCAATTTACAAATGAATACATGGAGGCCAAGAACTTTCCAAAGCCACCCAACTGTTCATGTGCAAGTACGTAAGGCCCCCCCGCGCAGCAGGGTTTTGAATAAACCAGACATTGCATTGTGTTGGATGAATGACGTGTGGGGATGTACTTGGGGGAGTCCTAGTGTGTGATGTAACGGGGATGTGGTATCATTTGGAGACTCTCCCTTTGATACTGTGTAGAGAGAAAGGTAGACAGCACAGAAGCAACAAATGTTAGTCACGAAATTCAGTCACTCATCACTCATTCGCAGTGAAGTTGGTACCCCAACAGCATCACAACCCCTACAGGTAGTGTTGACTTAGGAGCGGCATCATACTATTACACTATTGATTACTTGTATCATTTACCCTTTTTTCCTTTGCTGGTTTTCACTTCGGGGTGACACGTAGCTGGCTTATTAAACAGTCATTTTTTTGTCCACATGGAAATTAATTAGTTTATCATTGTCTTCAGGAAAAAATAAAACCACAGTGAATTGGAGCTCAGGAAGTTAAAAGAAGTGCTCTGGAAAGTAGACTAACTAGGGTTTCTTGGTTGAATTATTTCCTCCCGTCTGAGTCTCATTCTGCCTTCCCCTCCACCTGCTCCCTGAGCTCCACCGTCTCTTGATGAACTTGGCATCAGAACCAGTCACAGCCGGGTGGCAGAATGGCCTGAGTAGACGCACACTAACAGCCTGTGATGTTTGATGAGCTTCAATTTGCCCAAACCACTTGTTGTGACTCCAGGCATCGGTGTGAAAAATGAGAAATTTAGTTACCAATATAGATAGTAATAGCAACAGTCAGACCTTGAAATGTTGTAATATTTTTCAAGTTACTATGCACATTCACACCATTTCAGGCAATTTTTACAACGATCCGGTGAAATAGACAGGATTCTTTTTCTGATTATAGAGTCAACAAGCCTGCGACTTGGGAAATCTTTAACCTGCCCTCTCCTCCAGCTCATGCGGTCATCACCCTGCCTCTTCCCACGGACACCCATGTTTTGCCTGCCCAGGGCCACCTTCCTGAACATAGGTCCCCTTTTATTTGGGGGACTCCTATCCTCCCAACTCCAAACCTTTGTTTCCAACTACCATGTTCTTATCGGACCTTATCCTCCTAGCCATACTTAATGGATGTAGGGTTGGACAGCTACCCCCTCTAAGTCAATCTTTCCCTAGAATTTTTCAAATTGGAACTAGGAGATAGAGTCAGGAAGTTTCCCATACAGGGAACTCAGACGGGCATGGCTGTTCTTCTGTTGATAACGCAGGTTTGAGAGGAAAGAAGTGGACAAAGAGAGAAACAGAACTAGAGGGAATGAGAGACTCGGTATCACTGAGGTCCCTGGGTCCAGGTGTTCCTACAACTCCATCCCTTGGGAAAATGATCCTTCAGTAAATTATTTCTTTTTCCTGAAGTTCAGCATGCCCTCATCTTGCTAAAGGAAGTGATAGCCTTAAAAATCGCCTGGATCTGTGCCAGAAGGATGACTCGGGCTTTCAGGCTTGCCCTTGCTCCGTAGCTCCTTTTCCCTCTGATCCACACAGTTGTGACGTGATAGACATGATGCAGAGACTCAAACAAGACTGTCATTAGTTAGCAGACCACACGCACATTTCAGACCTCACCGTCAAGACTGGCTCAGATACAGATAAATGTTTCCCCAATTCCTGCCAAATCAGTATCATTCAAAATCACGAGGAAAATTAGCTTTAACTTGATATAAGCAGATAATTACACCCCTGAACAGGTTTCAGTGACATATCCTTTCTCTGCCTTTCGAATCAAGGTTCTAAATTCTTACTGCCATAGGAATATTTTTATTGGTTTAGAGTCCATCATATGGAGCCCGGTTGCCAGGTTAAAAATCTCAGCTCTGGCATTTACCCTCTGGGTAACCTTGGGCAAGTTTCTTTATGCCTCAGCTATGTCACCTGTAAAATGAGAGATCATCATAGAGACACTTCCTATGGTATAATAATCGAGGCTGAGTAAGTCAGTATCTGGAAAGTGCTTAGAATAATGCTTGGGCACAATACATGCCTTATAAACATAAGCTATTATTATTATTCAAAGAATTTTTATTTTTTAATACCTTTCACTATAATTATTACAAACTAGAGGCTCAGCGCATGAAATCCATGCATGGGTACGGTCCCTAGGCCTGGCCTGTGATCAGGGCCATCTTCTCCGGCTGTCCACAGCTGGCCCCGCCCCCCGCTGGTTCCCTGTTCACCCTCGGGCGATCGGACCCTGACGGCCTGGGGAAGGGACCGAGAGGTTGGCTGTTCACATCGTGATTGATCCCAGTAAAATAATTTAGTGGGAAGTAGGCATCATTGTGTCTCATCTAGAATGCCCTCCCAAGGTGAGGTGATGCTTCACCTGGTGCGTTTGCAGCAGCTGTCCAGGGGCCAGAGACCCTTGCAGCTCCCTGGGGCAGGGATGGTCGGGGCTGGATGGTAGGGGTTGGAAGCTGGGCAGTGTCCCTTTGACCTCACCATGCAGTGGGCACGTGCCCTCGGCGCTCCTATCTTCCCTAACTGTACCTGCCCCAGGCCTAAGTTTGAAACTGGCTCCACTTTTCCCGTCTCGCTGAATCGAGCCCTATAAACAGGGAAGAGGCATTCCTTAGTGAGGCCCCCTTTGAAGCTGAATTTGTTCCAATTGCCCCATCTTGTGGAAGAAAGGAAAATAGCCAGGTTTCTTTTCCCTATGTTAGGTCGATGCCCCAGAAGAACAAATTCAGCCCATCTCTTTCTTTCTCTGTCTCTGTCCCTCCTCTCTTTCACATAAAACATTTCAAAGACTTCGTTTTGAAGAAAGGCCAGTATTCCTCCTATATTTGCAACCTGACCTCCTTTTTTTACCGATGAGACCAGTACTTGCTAATTGCATTTGCAAATGCTAGACAGACGTCTGTTGCTGCAGGACGGACTCCAGTCCTGCCACTGCCATTTAGGCCCAAGTCTGATGCATTTCTGCAGGTCTCTCAGCCGCCGAGTTCTTCTCGGGATCCTGGGGACATGGTGGCCATCACACATTCAGGTACCTCAGATGCCCTCCCTGCTTCCAACCTACCGTTGGTGCATTCCTTGGTGCATGCAAGTCTTTTCAGAGGAAGAGTGGATGGAATCAGTTTACTTATTCACCAGTTTGCTCATTTATTCATTCATTTATCCATTTAGCATTTATTTATTGAGGACCTTCCAAATGCCAATCACTGTGGTAGGAACAGGGGACAGGGGGTGAGCCAGACAGCCTTATTCTCCACTCTGATGGAGTTTACACCTTGGCTGAAGTTGACCACATGGACATTAGTCAACTAATCAGACAAATATGAAATTGCAAATTGTGGCAAGTCTATGAGAGGAAATTAAAGGGCACTGGGAGGCCATGAACAAAGAGACCTGCCCTACGGGACCTGACCTTGGCTGGTGAAGGCACATGTGACCTGAGATCTGAAGCAATGGGAGCTAAGGGAGTGGCCCAGGGGTGTGGCAAGAACACTATAAGCAGAGCCCTTGAGTCTCTGGGGAGCATAGTGCCTGGAGGAGAGCGAGGCCCAGGGCTGGGAGAGCGAGAGAGCAGGGTGGTTCCCAGGAGGCTGCAGGGCCGCAGGGCGTGGTGGGAGTGTGGCCATCTGAACGTGTGGCTGCAACTGTGAAGCGGTGCCCGTTAATCGAACAGGACTGATTGGTCTGATTCCCTCATAGCTGCTGTGACAAAGGTGTCTGATCAGGACTTTCTGAATGGCTCCTTCTCGTTCTGGGCCGGGAGGGTGCTGCGGTTCCCCAGCCACCCTGTGCTCACCAGCCCGGGCTGTGACTCACAGGTGCATCTGTAGAGGTGCTGTGTGATTCCCCAAATGACAGTTTCTTTGCCACTAAGAAATGTGGGCCACTGAGCTTTGCCCAGCACCCAGAGGTGTTCGTGTTTGTCTGTATAGACTGTGGTTTCGGTCTGCAAGTGACAAAGACCAGCTTGCTTCCTCAGGCAGTCAGCCTGAAAGTTGCCCAACACTGACATCTGGTGTTGGTGTGGGGTTTCAGATGGTACATGGCCAGAAGGAGGCTCCTGAGACGAGTCCACACTGCAAACCCAGCAAGAATAAGTATTTGAAAATGTTGGGCAGATGCTGTTTACACACACACACACACACACACACACACACACCCTCACCCCCTCTGCAGTCTTTTGTTTTGAACTTCTTCGGCCTTTCCAATAATGTGCATGATAGAAGCTAATTTCAATCGGATGTCTTCTTTTTCCCAATATTTGCCAAATGGACATGAGGTTCACGTGATGGAAGGTTCGGTTCTGCCTGGGTTGGGGAGGAAAAATAATAGACAAAAAAGTCAATGTTTACTTAGCATATACTACTACAAAGCATAGAATTAAGTGGGGAAAAGACTGTCACCTCAGAACAACTCAATAATGGTGGTTTTATGGATTAAAAATAATATTTGCATAGTCATTTATAATTCCTAAAGCATTTTAGCATGGAGTCCTACATTCCCACCATCATTCATCCATGCATTCCTTCGTTGAAGAATGATCCTTGAGTGCCTGCTGTGTGTGAGGGATTGGTCTAGGCTGCAAGGAATTGCTTGCAGGGCAATTGAGAGAGAGTTCTTAACCAGCTATGGTTTGGATTCAGACTTAGCTGCTCTAAGCATCCGGGTCCTTGAGTGTTAATTGGCCAGTGATAATAACTGTGCCTATCTTATTGAAAGGTTGTGAAGATTAAAGACAAAAAAAAAGTAAATGTAATACATTCACCAGTGTCTAGTACAGCACAAGTTACCAGTGAACCATGGCTTTGAGTATGGTAAGATTATTTTATTGCTAGTGTTCATTTTAGGAAACAAAAAGATTTCCAACTTGAACATGCTTAGTGACGGGGAGGTAGAAACAATGGGTATGCCGTTCACGAGGCTGTCAGTCTTGGAAGATACTAGGTTTAAGGGAAATGGTGAGGTTGAAAGGGTTAGAGAAAGGGAACTCTGGTGTCTGAGAAGTCTTGACGTCATTCTGTGGGGACATGCGAAGGAAACGCTGTTCTCAAGTGATGCTTTGGGAATACAGGTTGTTGGGGTTGAGTGATGGGAAGGGTCAGGGATGGAAAGCAGAACCATCCGTTATGAAGCCCATCTGAGGGCCCTGGTCTGAATTGATGTGACATTGAAGCACAGCAGAGGCCAGGGTGGGAGTGCAGAGGAGGAGCTGCGTGAAGATCGTAAAGAATGGATCTGATAGATGTTGTCTGCTCATTGTTTATTGGCCTGTTCTGTAGGAAGGCTGAATTGTCACCCACTGGCATCTCATTCCTTGGAAATACAGAACAGAAGGCTCTGTTTCTTTGACTGACTTGCTGTTTGTATTCTGGGGAAATCACTTCTACTCCAGAAAATTCCGTGTATTCCAGCCACTTGTTTTGCAGTGGACACTCAATCAGAATGAGGTCCCGGCAGATTATTGCCTCTGGTCATCAGAACAACCAGCCATTGTTTGTTTCTGAGAAAGGCAACCAAGAGGGTCTTTGCAAATACAATGGGACTATCTTGTGTCTGATGCTCTGGTTTTAAGCCTTCCAAGAAATAGCCTCTAAAAGACTCTTAGAAAGAGAAGAAAATTGACTCCTTTTATATTTTTAAAAATTGATTTCAGAGAGAAAAGGAGAGAGGTAGAGAGAGATAGAAACACCAATGATGAGAGAGAATCACGGATCAGCTGCCTCCTGCACGCCCCACACTGGGGATCAAGCCTGCAACCTGGGCATGTGTCCTGACCGAGAATCGACCTGTGACCTCCTTGTTCATAGGTTGATGCTCAAATACTCAGCCATGCCAGCCGGACAAAAATTGAGTTTTTAATGAAGAAAAAGTAAAGAGAAGGCTGGTTAAGCGATGGACACTATTAACTCATTTAAAACATTTAAAACTTTTTGACCTATAGCAAATACTCGTTTTTTTAGAACTGAAATACTGGTGAACGTTGATCCTATGGACATAAAGAAAACCGTAACAAATTCTAAAATAATAGGGTTCTTAGGGAAACTCAAACCCAAGTTTGCAAATCATTCACAGAAATATGTAGCTCACTGTGGCCATGAGGATGGTCAGCAGGTGCGTATCGAGGCCTTGTCTCTCCAACGGAGGGCGGGAACTCTCTCCTATGCACAGTGGCATTTTCCTCAGGACCCAGCGCAGTGTGGCTGCGTAAATATGTGTGGAGTGAGTATCGGACCAGAAGGAAAGACGGAGGCTGTTGCTCTGGGAAACCTCACCTGCCATGGAAATTCGGGATGAGTTTCCCGTTCTCCATGATTACGTCCATTCTAAGAAAACAATGGGGAAAACATCGTTGGCGAGGAGGAGGCGTACATATCATATGCCGTGCACACACATCTCATAGATGCTTTCACCCTGGGCGATGCAAATGAAATCAGTCTTATTGATCCTCCCAGCTGGCTGAGAAGCTATTTTAAAGTTTTGATGTCCCTGTATTCACTGGTGTGGATGTATTTAGGATACCCTGTACCAGGCTGCTCAGTGAAATTGTTTCCCAGTCTTCTTAGACAGAAGGTGTTCATGTCAAGATTTCATTAGTTTTAAATGTATCAATTTAGTGTGCTATTAGACGCACAGAAATGTATTATAAGAATACCCTAAGCCCCCCATGTGGCCCGTGATGAAGCTGGGTCCCCTGTGCAGGCCTAGGCTTCCTGTCAAGGCAGATGTCTGAGCTGTGGCTGAATCGCCGTCCGTTAGGGGCAGCTTGAGGGACCATGGGAACCTGGATCCTGGAATCAGATTGCAGATCTATGAGACGGACTCTATGTTCCCGTAGTGCCTGTTGGGATCATGCCCAAACCCCGAGGAGTGTATATTCCAGAACAGGGGCCAGCAGACTACAACCACAGGCCAGACCTGGCCTTTCACCTCCTTTGGCAACTGAGGTTTTATTCTAACGCAGCCACACCCATTCACGTATGTATTTTCCACGGCTGAGTTTGTACTTCAACCACGGAGTTGATTAGAGACGATAGAGACCGTCTGGTCCACAAAGCCTAGACTACTTCGGGCGGGCCCTTGACAGAAAGTGTGCCAGTCCCCATCAGCAGGAGGCTGCCAAGCTCAGCACACGCTTCCCAGAGAGAGGGCATCCTCACCTAGTGGGGAATAATACAAGTTCTATTAGAACTTCTCTCTATACTTATTTATTTCATTTTATTTCTGAAATCTTTATTGTTGAAAGTATTACACATGTCCCCCTTTGTCCCCCATTGACCTCTGCTAGACGGCCCCTATATTTATGTTTATCTTCTTTTTAAGTTTCTACTATTTTCTAAGTCTTAAGTTATCGTTAGAGTAGAGATATTGATAATACTTCATAGGGTTGTGGTGAGGATGGAAAGTGATGATGTCTCTGCAGGATTTCAGCTTGACCCTGAGCTCCTAGCCCCTCCCTGTGTCGGACCAGCACAGAAGCGTGGGGAGTGAAGTAGACGAGGGGTGGGCGTGACCACGGGCATACTGTTCCCTCCCTCAGTTCCAGGGAGGCCGGCTGAGCCAGCCTCCAATCTTGCCACAAGAGAACCTCCCCTGGTCCCCCGCCGGCCATGTTTCCCAAGGCCAGAGAGAACTCTAACCCGCCAGTTATGCGGCTCCATCCAGAGAAGTGCAGGGCACTCTCATTCCAATCTGCGCTTTCTCTCACTAAGATAAACTAGTAATGATTTGCCAATAAGATGCAATTACAGTGCCTGCTGGGGTCAATATTCAATCAGTGGTTCCATTCTGAGTGCAGCTTTGATCAGTTTGGTCAAAAATTTCCTTTCTTCAGATGCTTTGTAAACCCTGATTGATGGAGCAGTGTAGGGATCTCAGATTGGGATGTGATTTTATTTTTAGCCTAGCTCTTGGGCAGCACCACACACTGGCCGCATGCGACTGTCTCCCGTGGGAAGGCCTGTCCTCCCTGAGACCAGACTTAGCACTTCTCTGCTTGATTCCTGTCTCCTTTCCTCCCCGAGGCATGTCTCCTCCCCGAGGATCATAAATAAAGGAAATTATTCTGCAGGTTTAATGAGGAGATCAGGAATTCACACTGCTCACTCCATAACAAAAACGTAATGCATTTCTTCATTACACACGTTTTTCCGTTTTCTTTTTTCACTTGTGTCTCCTCACCCTCTTGCTTACCATTTTTTTTTTTTCTCTCCCAGACCCAGCCTCTTAGCCTTTCCTCTGTCCACTGGGACCACTGAGCCCTCTCTGCACTTTGGAAATCTCCCTCAAAATAAGGAAGCCCCTGTAGCAAACCAAACAAGGCCACCGATTGGTCCCTGCAGGCCACGCCCCCCCACCAGTGCACAAATCCGATTGGTCCTCAAACAGGCCCCTTGGGAGCACCAGTCCAGATCACCACAGTAGGAGGTCCTTGGCCCAGTCAGAGGAATAAAGCAGGACTTGGCTGAGAATAAATCAAAGTGAAATTGAGAAGTTTCATTCCAGGGACCCAAGGTGATGGTACTTGATTGGATCTTGGTGTTCAACTGGGTCATAGTCAAAGCAGACTGCCTCGTGGGCTGGTGTTCTCTCTCTCTCTCTCTCTCTCTCTCTCTCGCTCTCGCTCTCGCTCTCGCTCTGAACTTAATCTGCAAGTCTGATTTAAGCATAGTTCAAAGGCAGAATTATTGTGGTTTTGAAATGGATTCTCATTTGCTTAAGACATAATCAGGGGCTTCAAGTAGATAGTGGCAGCTCTTCTGTGAAGCTAAGATTTTTATTACTTCACTAGAGGCCCCCACCGGTGGGGTCTTGGCCTGGCCTGTGGGGATCGGGTCGAAACGGGCTCTCTGACATCCCCTGAGTGGTCCCAGATTGCAAGAGGGTGCAGGCCAGGCCGAGGGACCCCTCCTGTGCACGATCGGGGCTGGAGAGGGACCATGGGAGGGCTCCAGGGCATGTCCAGCCCGTCTCACCCAGTCCCGATCCACAGGACTCCAGCAGCAAGCTAGCCTACCAGCCGGAGCGTCAGCCCCTGGTGGTCAGTGCATGTCATAGTGACTGGTCGAATTAAAATATATATAGGTATCTTTTGTTCCAGAAATCTCTGACCTGGGAATCTATTCTAATGAAATCATAACAGCCCTGGGGGTTTTATGAGTGAGGACATTTCTCACAGCATGATTTGCCAAGACAAAAACATACCCCCCAAAATACACGGATGTCCATCAATAAGTGAAAGATTAAGTAAATTCTGTATAATCATTGTGGAATATTAAATGTTTCCTAAAATAGATAGTTAAATCTCTGACCATTGTCCCAGAGAACTGTCAATAATGTATTGGCAAGTCAGAAAGCACTGAATGACAATCACAAACCCCAAATCCCTTATGACAATGTTTATTCTACAAATGTAGGAAGATGTGACTAAAAAAAAAAAAAAAAGAACTCACCAGGCGGGTATATTTTACTTTCCTGGGAGATAAGGCTACATGATTAGCATTGGCTTTATGCAGATTTGTATTCTCTCCTCGGTTTCAATGGTTGTGGTGAACTCGTGTGAATGCTGCAGTTTGATAAAAGGTGACATGTTGCACAGACGTGTGCAGGGAACAGTCTGTGTGGTGTTCTGCCCATGGTCTGTCAGCCTCGAGAGCTGGGGCCCTTACCCAATGACAGGAGGGATCCTAGAGCTATTAGTCTTGGATTCTGATGACTTTACTTTTATTTTTTTTTAAATATATTTTTACTGACTTCAGAGAGGAAGGGAAAGCGAGAGAGAAATAGAAACATCCATGATGAGAGAGAATCATTGATCAGCTATCTCCTACACGCCCCACACTGGGATGGAGCCCACAGCCCAGGCATGTGCCCCAACCAGGAGTTGAACCTCGACCCCCTTCTCCCTCCCACCCAACCTAGAGACATGTTTAGCTCTTGTAACAGGTGGCGGATACGGCTTCCGTTCCCTTTTGGGTGCCCAGGCTACTAATTAATTTCAGCTGTGAAGGAGCGGGCCTGTCCAGGGGCCATTTTGCTTGCGAGCTGGTGTTCTTGGTCAGGAAGCTCCGGGGCCCGTTGTTCCCACCCTCTGTGTGCACGTCGTATTCTTCATGATGAAGCCTATTTATTGTCCACTGTCCAGACTTGGGGTTCTGTTTCTGGGGTTTGGGGCAGTTGCAGTGCAGAATGGCTCTGCCAGTGTGTCCTTGAACGAGACTTCCAAAGGTGACCAGACCTGCCCTGGCCGGGGTGGCTCAGTTGGTTGGAACATCATCCATATACCAAAAGGTTTCAGGTTCTGTTCCTGATCAGGGCACATGCCTAGGTTGCTGGGTCAATCCCTGGTTGGGGCGTATATGGGAGCCAAACGATATATGTGTCTCTCCCTCCCTCCCTCCCTCCCCCCTCCTTCCCCCCTCCCCCGTCCCTTCTTCTCTCTAAAATTAGTAAGATGTCCTTGGGTGAGGATTAAAACCAACAAAGATATAAAAGGGACCAGACCTGTCTTAGTCTCACGTATTTCAGGTGGATTTTCCAGAGCAGAAGCGGATTAGGGATTTAGGGATGGAGGAGAGGCTGTTCCCTGCTTGGCTGTTGCTTCACTCCCATGGACACGGGCGGGGAGATGGATCGCCGGCCGCTCACCAGGCACGGAGAAAGTAGACTGCGTCCATCTATCTTCCCTTCAGTCTCGCTTCACAAAGACATTACGGGCGAGCCCCACTCTTCTCACTGCAAGTATCACCTGCGACAGCTTTGCAAGTGGCCCTAACAGCCTGTCAGGGAACGGATCAATGTGGCTTCTCACAAAGGAATCTACTTGATCAATATCCCCGAGCAAGCCCTCCCCTCACAAACAGACCCGTATGCGTTTCCATGATCAATGCAAGTCACACGGAACACACACGGTGGGGGTGTTTCAGTGAACACGGCTCTGGACCCGGGCCTGTGGCTATCCGCTGCAGTGAGGGCGGAGGCAGCGGGTAGGTTGTCAGACCCTGCGAGACTTGTCTTCCACAGGGGACGTTGACTTAGGAGATGTGGCTCTGGTTTCGGAGGAAACATGCTCTAAGGATCAGACGCCCTCATTTTTTCGCACCCAGTTGGGATTTACGTTTGTGGGGGGTTGGATTATTTTGGTGTCTCAGTACTATGGGCCTGGACATGTAATAGGCATCGTGCGTTCTGCTGAGTTGGTCATCGCGTCCTCTACCTATCCCAGGACTAGTGCCAGTACCAGGAGGTCATTCTTGTTCCCCCGCCAGACGCCTTAAGGAAACTCCAGCTCTAAATGCTATAAACAATTTCCTGACAAATAGTCTAGAACAGGTCATGTGTCCTGTCTGGAAAATGAGAACAACAATGGGGCTTACCGAACAGGCTTGTCGTGGTGATAAAAAATGACTTTTATGGCACTGAGGACTGTGTGGTCCACACGGTGAGTGCCTGATAAATGATGTGCATCACAGTGATACACTGTGACCTGCCGGGTTCCATTAAGCGCAGGCTCTGTCTCTCTAATCGGGGTCCTTATCCCTGTGGGGGGCGGGGTGTGTGGGTAAGAGCTCAAGGGAGAGGGGAGCGAACTTGCTCGCTTAAAAAGTAGCATCTCTGCTAACTTCAGCCTGAAACCTTCAATTATAAATGGACGTAATAAACCACAGTCGTATTCATGGTACCCGTGATATTTTTTCAGCAATAGAAACTGCTGGTATTTTCATATGATACTGCAGTTGAAATAGTATTCATGCACAACAGTGCTTCAAAATGAGAGCAGCTAGTCGACCTGCCAGGAGAGCTTGTCTGTGATTGTCGTCGGCCCACGTGTCACTCTGGGAGAGGCTGGGCCGGAGACGCTGTCCTCTGGCAAGGCCTGCCCGCGAGCGGCAAGAACACGGGGAAGAGCCAGCCTCAGGGTCAGGACTGGTCCCCCTCTCTCTCTCTTTATTCCCTCCCCTATGGCTGCCTCAGATTCGAAGTGAAACAGGGACCAAACGCTGTCCTGGAGGTCTCTAGCTTGAGCCACGCTGCCCAGTCCAGCTGTGAGCTCCCCATGGATGAGTCGAGGCAGGGCTGTCACCCCAGCTAACTACTGCTCCTTACCATGCACGCGCTCTGAGCAGGGAAAGCCGGGAGAGTCGCATGCAGGGACCACACTTCTGTGACCGTCTCCTGTGACCATCCCGGTTGGCCTCCCTCTCTAGTAAGATACTAACGTTTAGTGAAAACTCCGCGTGTCCGAGGCCCGCACTGAGTTCTTCACAGATATCCTCACATGGAATTCTCATCACCGCTGGCGGTCAGTGCTCAGGCAGTCACTGTTGGGTGACTTGATGAAGGAGTTAACTCCTATGGTGTGGGCCACACCCGGGGGAGAGCTAACGTGGAGTGACTTTTCTGGAAAGTCAAAACTGGACGGTGCCTTGGAGGTCACCCAGTTCAGTCCTTGAATCTTAGACGGATACACCCGCCCAGAGCCAGGGAGGATGCAGAGTCCGCACTGGCTCCCGCCTCCCGCGGCAGGAGCGGCATCCGTCCTCCCCATCACTCGCTGAGCAGCAGGTAGCCCCTGGGCCCTCGGCGATGGCTTCCAGCTGACCCATGGACACGCCTGCGCGTGTGAAGGCTGTGCTTGCAGGGAGTAGCTGCATTTTATTTTACCTCCCTCTTTCTGTTCTGAAATTAGATTTTCTAGGACAAGAAAAGAATGCCAAAGGTAATGAAATCTCCAGTTACATACACAGTTTAAATTAACAGTATGAGTCAGTGTTCAGAATAGAAATAGCAGCAAAAGCTGACATCCTGGGGGTGGGGGAATGACTCAATTAACTGTATGGGTCCTGCCACCCAGTTAAAATGTCCTTGGTCATTTATAACCAGAGACCTATGAGAGTTCAACCCCCAAGGGGCTGTGGCGAAACCTGTACCTCGTCACAAGGGCGGACAGCTGATTGGAGTAGGTTGAGGGTGCTCAGAGCCTGGGGCTTCCTCGCCCATAGGAGTTCCAGCTGCCACAGACCATGCCCAGGGTCACGGGCACCTCGCGGACAGGGAGACATGCTAACCACGGCGCCATCGTTCTCTCCCCTGGAATCCACGTCTTTAGAAAGCAGACTCACCTTCCTTGGGATGGAACGGGTTTCTGCCCAGCAGAAATCCTCCTGGGAAAGAGCGGGGTCAGGTCATGTGGTGTGGAAGGCAAGTCCTTTAGAATCTGAGACTTACCCATCTTTTCCCCACAGGAGAATAGGGCCTGCTCCCTAGTCACCATGGTGCAGAGGCAGGGCTGTGCCTATGGTAGCAGCACCCTCTGTTCCAGAGAAGAACGGGATGCCCCAGAGCTGGCGAGAAGGGGGCAGAGAAGACGGGGTCCTGAGGCCTGTGGAAGAGCCACTAGAACGTGGGGGGTCAAGGCTCCCCTTCTTAAGCCTCCTCCTCTTGATGCTCTCCCTTCAAAGTTCCCATTGTCCTTTCCGTGCTCCATCTTTTTGAAGAATGTGGGCTTTTGGGACCCATGCCCGCCTGGAAACTCAACGCGGATAGGTCAGCCACTTTCCCCAAGACACACAGACAAGAGAAGGGTAAAGCCAGGTTTCAGACCCAGTACCTCTAGACCCTAGGTTCACACCTCAGAGAGGTTGGGCTCTGTGTATATCATCCGGAGGGCACAGCCCCCAGTGCCTGTTCTGGGAGGAAACCCTGGCTGCTGGCCCCTCAGTCCAGTGTTTTCCCCAGGCTTCGCTTGTCCGGCATGGCCTTCCCGTAGCAGATGGCATCTCACAGGGTGGGCGGCTGCTGTTCTAAGGAGGCCGTGTGGTGGGTGTGGGCTCCCAGGCCCTGCTAGTCACCCTAGAAGGAAGTTGTTGCTGGTAAAAAGGCTCCAATCTATGATGTAAACACTTTCTAACGCACTTGAGCGCCATGATCTCAGCTAGGCTGCAATGCCTGCAATAAGGACATTCACTGGGCAAAGGTAAAACACTGAAAAATGCAGATTCGTCCACAACCAGAAAGAGCCAGAAAGACCGGGTTCCTTTACTGCCTGCTGGGCAGTGAGTAGCCACTAACGCTGAAGAGGTGCAAGGTAGGTAGGTCTTCTTATCTCCGCCTGAAGGATAGAGAAACTGAGATTCAGAGAGGGTCACTGGTATATCCCAGGCCACACAGCTAGAAGCCAGCTGGGTGTAGAGCTCTGGTCTGTGTGGCTCCCGGAGTCCAGTCATTATTAGGTGCCTTCTGTTGCCTACCAGAGTCAGGACAGGAGCCTGGAACGGGGGATCACAATTTTGAGCAGGCAGTAAGGGGGGGAACAAAGGCAGGGTGGTGGGGTATGCAGGTGAACTCCAGGAGGCTGGTGGTAACGCCTACCAGGGTCTCTGATGTTTCACCTGAAACCAGACATACAAGCTCATATGTGGGAGAGGCGAACAGCCTTCTCTCTGCAGGACAGGCCAGTACATGGAGGGTTTTTTCTTCCTTTTTGTCAATGATATTTAATATTCCGCCTTTTTCTTTAATTTTACAGGTTGCAAATTTGTATTTTCTTGAAATGTGCCCCCTTTATTGAGTGAAGCAGACATAAGGATTTACACGTGGTAGCATGTTTGCTGGGGCCATGTGGCGTCGCCAGTTCTGTTTGATTTTGCGAATTGCCTGAGTGCCTCTTCTCTATTAGAGGATCAATAATAATAGCAATGAAAGGCCTGAAGACGCACAAGCATTTTTCTGTTTCCAGCTTCTATTTTTACGAATAAAACATTGATGCTCTTTTTTAAGTTGGCCATCACTCATCGGGTAGGTTTTGCAGACAATAACAGTTCATTAGTAATATCTGGTGGGGAAGATGTATGATGCTGTAAATATTTAAAATCAAATTTGAAAAAGAAGACAGAGATGGATGCATGGGAAGGGGGTGGGGGCAGGGGATGTGCATGGGGCTCAGGGCCGTGGTTTTCACAGCAACTTCCACGTGGGCCCTGCCATTGTTTACCCTCCCGCATCCCATGAAAGGGAAGTTGTCAATGGGCTGGGCCCAGCCAAGTCCAAAATGGTAGACATTGAATTCAGTGGCATCTTAGCCTGTGGTCCTTCCAACAGTGTCCCCCTAGACGACGATTTGGGTACACGTGACTTGTTTAGAGGATGATTCAGGAAGCACTGAGAGGGCACAAGGACACATGACAGGAGGGAAAAAAGTGCCAATCAAGGGTATGTTCGTGGAGGGTGGGTATTGCTGTGGAAAAACAGGCTCCATCCCCTTGGGAACCCTCTGAGAGACCTCATTGGTCGCTCAGGGGCCAGGAAGGTGAGGTCCATCCGGCACCAGCTCTGTCTCCTCATGGAGGGAGTGTTGTTCCTAAGAAGGCCTTGACATCTGCAGGTGGCGGGTGTGTTTGGAAACTGTCTGCATGTCGGCTCCCAATAGGTCCCTGACAGCTCAGCTACATGGATGAGGGCGGAGCCCAGAGTTCGTTGAGGTGGAAACAACAGCTCACAAAGAGAGTCCAGCTAGGGAAACTGAGACCAGAGTGAACTCAGGACCCCGTGGCACCAGGTGATGGAACTCAGCCAGAGGAGAAGCAGTCCACAGAGAAGGCTGCCCGTATCTGTTGAGAAGGGGCCCAGAGAAGTCCTGCCAATGCCCGCTTTCTCTCTGCTTCCTCTCAGGCATATTTGGAGGGATCGGACCCTTGTGGGACTGACTGGGGAATGTTCAGAATGTGGCACTTCGAGGAACTAATCTAAAGAAGAACTCAGTGATGTGGAGTAGGTGGGGAAGATTTCATGGACTTAGTGGGACTTAAATATAGCTGGGAAGACTGGAAAGAATTTTTAAAACATAAGAGGATAAATGGAATTCCAGGCAGTAAAAAAGTCACCTCTTGACAAGAGG
Organism: Myotis yumanensis; assembly: GCF_028538775.1. Taxonomy (NCBI): domain Eukaryota; kingdom Metazoa; phylum Chordata; class Mammalia; order Chiroptera; family Vespertilionidae; genus Myotis; species Myotis yumanensis. The sequence continues at coordinate 37,480,688 of NW_027223769.1, forward strand.
CCTCTGGGAAAATTCCTCCTCCTGGGGCCCGGGCTACTCCACAAAAAATGTCACTGTGTAATGAGAGTATTTTTGTTCATCAGACTTCCATTAAAAGTAGTGGAGGCCAATGAGCTTTAACTATAAAGCTGGCGGATGCAACTGGATTATATGTCCGGAGCTGGGATTCAGATGCCAATATATCAATTCAGTATGTATTGTTTGAAAAGTGAGAGGCGAATTGACTTTTATTCCTCTGTTTTTTTTTTATAAGGACCTGTGAGTTACTTGAGGAGGAGGAGCTCAGGCCTGGAATGTGTAACTCTTCTGAGCTGTAGTCAGCGCCCAGCTCACTTGCTAGCCTGGTGGCCTGCTCTCTGGGGCGGTAGGACAGCAGGACAGGAGCTCAGCCCCCACTGCCAGGATTTCCTGGGGGATGTGTTTTCCTCCCGCTGACTGGACCGGCAGGAGGCCCAGTCTGCAGGGAACCTGGGGCTGTTGGACTGTCCCTGCTCCAGTTCCTTTATATTGAACAGGAACGACTCTGGCTTAGAGTGTTGGAAAACTATACACTGAACTTTCCTCTGAACAGAGACCCTCCCCTTCTTCCACAGCAGAGGGCTTGGAAGCTTGTTTGCCTTCTGTCCATACTTCTCTGTGTGTGTGGTTTTTATGCTTCTAGGAGAAATCCCACCCATTTAAAACCCAAAAACCCCGCTTCTCAGCTTCACCCCCCAAACTCACAGGTTCAAGTTAATGCAGTGGTTCTCAACCTTCCTAATGCCGCGACCCTTTAATACAGTTCCTCATGTTGTGACCCCCCAACCATAAAATTATTTTCGTTGCTACTTCATAACTGTAATTTTGCTACTGTTATGAATCGCAATGTAAATATCTGATATGCTGTATGTGTTTTCCGATGGTCGCGACCCACAGGTTGAGAACCGCTGAGTTATAGTTAGTTACAGAGAGAAATGGATTATCTCCAAGCCCCCACTCACTAGCTATCTTCCCTCCATCCTCTCTTCTCTACTCTTCAGACCAAAATTTGATAAGAGAAAATCCAGTTGCATCCGCCAGCGTTTTCCTTAAAGCTTATAGGCGTCAACTACTTTTAATGGAAGTCTGATGAACAAAAATACTCTCAATACACAGTGACCGTTTTGTGGAGTAGCTCAGGCCCCAGGAGGAGGGATTTTCCCAGAGGCCTCTTGTCAAGAGTTGACTTTTCTCTACTCCTTGGTTTGACAAGAGCAAACCAAGACTCATTAAGGACTCGTCCATGGCCCAGTGAGTTTCGGTTGGATGGGGGCGTTCTTCAGAACACCCAAACCACCACCAGCTGTAGGCACCTTGCAGGCAGACGGCACCATCCGCCCTTGAGATCATTCCCAGCAGCGGAGGACAGGGAGATGAAGACCAGAAATGGGGCATTTGTAAAGCCTCCAGCATAGCAGTGCAGTTGGAGTGCACCAAGCGATCCACCTTCTGGTTACCACTGTGCTAGAATCTGGGGCTGTGCTGCCCTTCCTGGGAATAGCGCTGGTTCCAGAATGGCAGCCCCCTTGGCTTTAGAATATCAGAGAAGACTGTCAGAAGGACATGGCTTGAGAACAAACCCCAGTCCTTTAACAATATGCAGCAGTTAAACAGGGATGAGGTAGGTGTGTGTGCACTAATGAGGAACGCGTTTCAGAACAGACGCATGAATAATCTGATCGCCTTTGTGCTTTAAAAAACGAAAGCCACCTATACTAGAGAGCTACCATTTAATGAGTTATTGCTGTTTATTTAGTGCCGGGCCAAGCTCTTTCCAAACCCTCATCTCCTTTCGTGCTCACAACGTGGTGGTGTTATCAGCGCCATTTTCCACATGTGGAAGTTGAGGCCAAATACCCTTCCTAGAGCCACACATCCCAGTGGGCTGATTCCAGAGTTGTTCTGGGGAGTCGTCATGAAATGGAAGTGCTCACACTAGGCACACAGGGAGGGGTGCACACTGGCCTGTTGGCAGGGGTTCCCTCTGGAGAGCGAACATGTGGAGGAGGGAGGAGCGGCAAGGGCAGTGTGAGACACTTAACTTCTTTTTTAAAATATATTTTATTGATTTCAGAGAGGAAGGGAGAGGGAGAGAGAGATAGAAGCATCAGTGATGAGAATCATTGATCGGCTGCCTCCTGCATGCCTCACACTGGGGATCGAGCCCGCCAACTGGGCATGTGCCCTGACTAGGTATGGAACTGTGACCTCTTGGTTCATAGATCAATCGTCGGTCATTGAGGCACACGGCCGGGTGAGACGTTTACTTCTTATTATAAATTCATATATTGCTTTATATATTTGCAACCACTATATATCACTTTTATTGTGTTGAAAGACTGTGCTTTGGACAAAAGGACAAATGTTAGATGATTCCACTCATCTAATGTCTAAATGGGTAATTTCAGAGAGCCAGGAAGTAGATCAGAGGTGACCAGGGGCTGGAGGCAGGGTGACGTGGAGAGTCATTGCTTAATGGGTACAAAGTTTCTGTTGGGGATGCTGGAAACTTTTGGAAATAGTGGTGAAGATTGTATAGCATTGCAGATGTAATTAATGTCTTTGAATAATACACTTAAAGTGGTTCAAATGGTAAATTTTATGTTATGTGTATTTTACCACAATTTTTAAAAAGAAGAAAAGGAAATTATTTGAATTGAAATCATTTGGGTTTTTTTTTAAAAGTCTCTCTATCACACTCATTTTTTCTCATTTTTCCTGCGCCATGTTGTGTCTCACAGAGGCATGATGGCCCCCTGTGGCTCAAGGGCCTTACCGATTCGGACAGGTTCGCGCATTGTGCCCCCAGCACCAGCCCTTTAACTTCCCTGTGTTGCCTGAAGACATATAACTGTGATCAGCTCAGTGTTGGGCGAGGAGACCCCCTTTCCTTGTTAGGGTACCTTGGAGTGCTCTGTAAGAGCTGAGAGATAGCTGGCTAGTAACATTACATTCCACGTTTGCAAAAGACTGGATTGGGCTGGCGTCCTAGGGTTTTAGTTACATGAACCAGGGTCCCAAACAGAGGACTAGAGAACTAGGAAATTACTTCTCTTCCCATACATGCATCTATGTATCCACCCATGCATCCACCCATCCGTCCATCCACCCACCCATGCATCCATGATGCATGCATGCATCCACGCACGCATCCACACATGCATTCATGTACGCATCCACCCATGCACCCAGGCATCCATGCATGCATCCATGCATATGTCCATTGTACATCCATTGTATTAACAAAACTTTAAGGAGTGCCACTTATAAGCTAGAGTCTAGCTGCTAGACCTTTGGCCAAATACTGAATATTAAGAATCATGTTAAGACACTGTCAATCAGAGTCATGTTATATCAAAAAAACTAGAACAGGCATTGAGGACCATGGCTTCTTCTCCCCTTTAACTTGCTGTGTGACTTTGGGCAAGTTCCTTCTCTTCTCTGAGCCTGTGGAATGATTTAGAAGTTGCCCTGCAGCTCTCAACTCTGCTGATTCTGTACATAGAGTTAGCATCAGGCTGTCCACAAACAGTTTCTGATGTGATTGCAAGTCTGTGATCAGGAGCAAGATACACATAATGGAAAGGCTGAGTCTTTGCACTGGCCCCAGTGGAACCCGATAAGCGTTGTCGCTGTCCCAGTCAGCATCTGAATGCTTAATGTCGGTAACGATGATACTATCATGGAAAACATAAAAACGTGCACATATAAAAGGAATATGTGATTATGATTTATAGAATGGCGCTCCCCACGAGCTGCTCATCTGGGAGAAGATTCTATAAACACCAAATGGAAAGGCATGTCCAACTTCCCCGTGGATGGCATGAGGGAGCGCCCAGTAATGGGTAAATACGCTTTTCTGCGGCTTCTGTGTCTTTTACAAATATTGACCTGTCCTCTACGGTTATATTTCAAAAATGCGAGTAAATCAAAATAAGGTGTGTTTTATGGGACTCTCTTGTTTTATTATCTGTCATTTAATTTTTAATACCAAAGTGACACCTGATATATTACCTAATCAAAAGAAGAGAATTATACATTGCACATAATCAGTTATTTTGGCCATATCACTGAAATTAGACTAACAGATGAGGAAAATAAATAAGATGAACTTTAAAAATGAAAATGCTTAGCCTTTGGAATTTTAGTTGACAGCTTTTGAAAATTAAATTATAAGTCAAGTCCTGATAGGGTTGATATCTTGTGTGCGGCTCTGCCGGTGATGTATTGCAGCTTTAATGGAATATCATTCATCATCTGATAATAACAAATGTAGTATTTCTGAGCTTGTCATCTCTCCTATGATGACAAATAATCCAACTTGTAGTGGTGATAATGGAATTTTATAATGATCTGTCCTAAACTGACTCAACTGCAGCCGGAGCTATTTTTCTTAAATCTCCCAACGCCTATTCCGTGGAGATTACAGCAGCCCTCGCCTCCCATCCCAGCCCAAGGCCCATCGGTGTAGAATCCAAATGTTAGGCAAACAGCCCCCAAAGTATCGAGTCACATGTCCTTGTTTATCCAGAGTAGCCTGCCGAGGCTAATAAGAGAACTTGTTGCTGTCGGAAATGGCAAACTATAGAACTTAGGGGATGAGAAGGGTGATTAGAACTCTGTCTGTCTCTTAAGTAGCATATTCCATGTGCAGCCCTACTCGTCCAATCCATCATTCCATAGAGATTTACTGAATGGAAGGCCAGTGCCGAGAGCACGCGTTGGAGAGCCCAGCCGTCCTTTGCTTTACCTCCGAGCAGGATTTATTTTCCGTCTTAGCTCTTGGCTGGTCCGATAGCATCGCCTTGTCGCACCTGTAAAATTCTGTCTGCCCCATCACTTGCCCTCGAGACTCTTTTCTGAAACTTCCACAGATGCCCGAGGCATCGCAGAGCCTCAGTGCGGGGTCCGGGCTCCTTGACATGTTCTGTCTACATGTGGATGGAACCACAGCAGCCACGATGCCCTGAAGGCTGCCTCAGAGGGGCCATGGCAGCGTCACGGGGGAGGCGTGGATACGGGAGGTGCGATAGTTCACATCGCTGGTCTGATTCTGACCTCCCCCTGAGCAGACCTGACTATCCGTCTGTGGCCCCAGCAGGCCGGCTTCTGACAAAGGCACAGGCCCGCCCACACACAGGTCTTTGAAACGGAGGGAGCGGGAGAGCATAATGGACAGAGAGTGCTGTTGATGCCGCGGCTGACGTGCACTTGATGCCTGGCAGGCGTGATGGGTCCGCCGGGTGGGGCCGGGCGCAGGCGTGGGGAGCTGTGTGTTCTGGATGGGCCCTGAGGCAGGGCCAGTGGGAGCGCTGGTGGCGACTCCGTGTTTGCCCACGGGCTGCTGGTCATTATGGTGCCATCTTTTTTCTCCTCCTGACGTGCAGTTCCACTCCAGCCTAACGGAGGGGGCTGCCTCCTCCTTTCCTGTCTGGATTCACAGCATTTCTTTGAGGCAGGAGAGGGACTGCCATGGGAACTCCTGTCGCTCAGCCACAGAGGGGCCCGCAGGCTGCAGGAAGCCTGTGTCCCCACCTTTCTCAGGTCCTCCCTTCAGGTCCTCCTCCTCCTCTCCGTTCCTCCCTCTCCCCTCCTCTTTTTTCTTTCTTTTCTCCTCCTGCCATTTTCTTTACGTGAAGAGTCACACATGAAGAAGCCTGAGGGACCAAGTAAATGCAGTAACAGGGTAAAGGGGGGATTCATGATTGCCACCCTCATTTATATTTTAATTTTTAAAAATATATTTTTATTGATTTCAGAGAGGAAGGGAGAGGGAGAGAGAGAGAAACATCAGTGATGAGAGAGAATCGCTGATCGGCTGCCTCCTGCACACCCCCCACTGGGGATCAAGCTTGCCACCCAGGCATGTGGTCTAATGGGGAATCAAACCCTGACCTCCTGGTTCATAGATCGATGCTCAAACACTGAGCCATGCTGGCCAGGCTGCCTGCCTCGTTTAAACAATACTCTATGTCCAGCTCATAGCCTGGCGGGAAGATCTAGAACAGTGATTCTCAACCTTGGCTGCACATTAGAATCACCTGGGAATCTTTTTAAAATCCTGATTTCTGGGCCTCATTCTGGACGAATCAGGATTTTGAAAAGATTCCCAGGTGATTCTAATGTGCAGCCAAGGTTGAGAACCACTGCTCTAGAACCTCTTCAAGAGAAGCTGGGAATCTGGTTTTGATATTGAGACCAGACTTGGACATATTGAAAACTACCCTGGCTTCCGACAGACTCGTGTCCATGATTGGCCAGAGCCCGCCAGGCCCTGACCCCAGCAGGCAGCCAGAGCAGGGCCCCTGTGGCCTTTGACCTCTGAGGGTCTGCTTTGCTGGGAGAGGGGCTCCCCCACCCCCAGGCCGTGCGTGAACTTCTTTCCCCCGAATGCCCATGTGGACCTAGGATGCAGGAGCGGCTCAGAGAGGCTGCCGACCTCTCTGAAGCCCACCGATGAGAATAGCACCTTTATCATGCTTGCTGTGTCTGAAACCCCTGAGCTCCTGGGAGCTGTGTGAGCGTTTAATGCTGCTTTCTGGGCGCTAATTCCTAGCTTTACAATACCGAAGTTGACTATGAAAAGTACTAATAAAAAAGATAAGCATGGACAGGGTGGGGCAAAAGTAGGCTTACAGTGGTTCCCATGGAAAAGAAGGCAATCATTAATAAATAACAATCAAGACAAGAAGAAACACTGTGTTGTGCATGCGTACCACTGTAAACCTACTCTTGCCCCACCCTGTATGTAATTGAAAACATGCATTGTGTAACACCTGCATTTAAAGGAGTTTTAAATCAAATTCCTATTTATGACTTAGCTTTGACCCAAGTAATAATGCCTACAAATTCACAGGTTTCATGCACATTCCCCCACCCCCAGATCATAACTTTGATGCATGTTTTGTAATGCATTAAAATAAACACACTGTTTAACTTCAGAAAGTTTCTAGGACATCTTACATCATGCTGAGTGGCATTAGGGGTATGTGTTCTATACTTGGAAAGCAGTTTCAGTGGTCCCTACGGATGAGTCTGCTATTCAAAGTCAGAACACCTGGGACGTGTGCCCTTTTTCTTTTAATATGTTTTTATTGACTTTAGAGAAAGAGGAAGGGAAAGGGAGAGAGAGCTAGAAACATCAGTGACAGAGAATCATGGATCGGCTGCCTCCTGCATGCCCCCTACTGGGGATAGAGTCCGAAACCCCGGCATGTGCCCTGACCAGGAATCGAACCATGACCTCCTGGTTCACAGGTGGATGCTCAATCACTGAGCCACGCCAGCCGGGCAGTGTGCCTTTTTTAGAAATATGTGCACACAGCAGAATGTGATCCCACCGTGGGGATGGGAAGGACTGAGAGCTTACAAAACTTGAGCTGTATCTCTAGCTCTGCCACAGAATTCCTGCCCAGGTCCCTTCCCCTCCCTGGGCCTCAGTTTCTCCATCTTCCCACTGAGGTGGGGATGGGGCCCTCCAGACCTTTCCACGTGTGACCCTCTAGATCGCTCGCTTCCCCTGCAGTTAAGTCAAGTGGGTTTGAGTAAGCCAGCCACCTCCCGCTCGCCTCATCCGGGCCTTTATCTTAATAAGTAATGAGTGTGCCCAGGGCTGACAGTGACATATTTTGAAAATAGTTTTAATGCACAGCTGGCAGAGGACCTGTTGGGCGTTGACAAATTACACAAACAGAGCCGCCGAGGAGAGCATCAAATATTAAAGGCCCGGGCCCGGGCGGTAATGGAGGGCTCACCTGTACCTCAGACCCGCCGCCTCACGCCCTGCCGGAGGGAGCATGGCTGCCAGCCTCGCCGGGCCAGGGCCGGGCCGGCGCTCAGTGAGACGGAGAAGCAGCCGAAGGTGGATGCGCAGGCCCCGGGCTTTGGTTTCATTTGCTCCCGGAGGATATCTTGGAGTCAGGCTCTCGAAGTGGACCGTGTTACGCTGATCCCGAGGGTAAACGTTCAGCATTGACTGTACAAAGGACCGAAACCCAGTCGGGGATGTAGGCGCGTGCGCTCAGAAGCGTGTCCTGAGAATGTATTCTTAAATATGCTAATATAATAGAAGCGTAATATGCAAATCGGCTGAATGGCTGAATGACCATCCGGATGACCATCCCGAGGACCATCCGGGACCACACTATGACACCCACTGGCACCAGGCCGGCCAGGCGGGTGCGGTGCGATTGGTCGGGGGCCCGGCCTTTGCCCCATGATCGCCACACAGAGGGAGGCCCAGGCCACCGACCAGCGGGTTGCCAGTGGCCGCAGGGAAGCTGGTGCCGGCAGCGGGGGGGATGTAAGGCCTTCTCTTGCACAAATTTCATGCATCGGGCCTCTAGTGTTAATATAAAGCAAGCACGCTTCTTAAGGGGGATTTAAAAAAATTTTATTTATTAAATTGATTGGGTGACATCGGTTGACCTGAGCATGTAGGTGTCAGGTGTGAGTTTCTGTGTTACAAGATCTCTCTATTACGTGGTGTGCCCACCCCCCAAACTCAAGTCTTCTCCTGTCACCTCCTATCAAGGATTTCTTTTTAACATTGATTGATTTTGTCTTTTTAAACATTTATACAACAAAATTGAAGCCATTTCCAGTAACGGCGTAAGCAGTCTTTGCCCATCTCTGTGCCTTTGAGCTGAGTTCGAAGCCACACTGATGGTGTTTGGAGTGCTCACTGCTGGTTCGAAGAGGCCTGTGACCCAGCCATCCCACTTCTGGGTTATAGACCCAAAGGAAATCGCAAACGGTATCGAAGAGATACCTGCACTCCCATGTTCATCGCAGCACAATAGTCAAGGAAACAACCTAAACATTCATCAACGGAATGTATAAATCAATCAATCTCTCTCTCTCTCTCTCTCTCTCTCTCTCTCTCTCTCTCTCTCACACACACACACACACACACACACACACACACACCTGTGGGAAGAGCCTTCAGAGCAGAAGGAACAAAGATGATTGGACTCTGTGGTCGCCTGACACTTAAGCTGAGCCAATCAGTATCCCTCAAAACTATGAATGGCAGGGAAGATGCAGGCAGGCCCCTTTGACTTTGGAACTGTCTGGTTGACCTTGAAGCTGCACAGCTGACCTTGGAGCTGTCTGACTGACCTTGAAGCTGCACAGCTGACCTTGGAGCTGTCTGGCTGACCTTGGAGCTGTCCGGCTGACCTCGGAGCTGTCCGGCTGACCTTGGAGCTGTCCAGATGACCTTGGAGCTGTCCGGCTGACCTTGGAGCTGTCCGGATGACCTTGGAGCTGTCCAGATGACCTTGGAGCTGTCCGGCTGACCTTGGAGCTGTCCAGATGACCTTGGAGCTGTCCAGATGACCTTGGAGCTGTCCGGCTGACCTTGGAGCTGCACGGCTGACCTTGGAGCTGCACGGCCGTGTGGAGTGAGGGTCCCGAGGGGCAGCACTGGATGGACCTGGCAAGGTCCGGAGGAGCAGGAAAGAGTCCCAGAGAAGGCGCGTCTGCAGAGAGCACGGGATAGGCTTGCGGAGAGAAGCAGAGGGAGAGGTCAAGGGGTCCCCAGAATAAAGGGGCACAAAACAAAGAGTGAGTTCCAGTTCCCATGGCGACCAGCTGCGTTTCCTCAACGGGGTTTCACGAGATTGCCCTGCATCCTTCCAATAAATTCCTTATTGCCCAGGCCAGCCTGAGCGCATATCTGTTTCTTGAAATAAAGTGATTCTTCAGACGGGGTTGTAAAATCTGATACCCTGGGGAAAAGATAGCCCCCTGGCTTGTGTCCCAGAGCCATCGCCAGCCTCAGGCATATGGTTTCGGGGGGCGGGGGTGGGGGGCTCCAGGTTCAGGTCTCTCCTGCTCCAGGCACACCATCCTGCGGGAAATGGCAACACCAGGGAGCCATTTCTGGGGTTCAGGATTGGTCTCTTAAGAAACTTAGCTCAATGTGCTAAAAACCAGAAAGAAGGTCATCAGCTGGGAGGGTCTCAGAGAAGGGTCCCCACACAGGTGAGTGCACAGCCTGCAGCAACGGGAGTCCGGGCAGCAGTCTCTGAGGCCCTCTGCACCCCCTCCCTTAACCAGCCCACCAGCCCCTCTCATGGAAGTCCTTCCAACAAAAGGGTTCTTCCTATACCCATGTCTATATATCTATGTCTCTATACCTATCCCTACTGGTATATCTCTATCCTTATACCTATATCTATATCATCTATATGTCTATGCTCTATCTCTATACCCATACCTATACCTGTATCTATATCCATATCTCTATATCTCTACCACTGCACCTATAACTATGTCTGTATCTATATAATCTATATCTATATAACCTATATCTATGTCACAAAGTCATAAATGTAGAGCGCCTTCTCTGTAGGCCCTGGGTGCTGGGACCTCCTTTCGGGGATGGGCAGGAAGCACCGGCTGTCTGCAGTGAGCAGATTTCCAGGCTGTTCTCTGTGTGATTCACTTCCTCCAGCCACTCAGAAGGGACGATGGCAGGGGAAGGTCTTGGTGGCCCACTCAGATGCCGTTGGGTGAGGAGCATGAAGGAGCAGGGCGGGCCAGGCGGGCACTGGGACAGCCTCGGGGAGGCAAGACGCTTAAAGAGCTTCACGTTATTTTATTTAAAAAAAGAAAGGAAAGGGACATGAGTACAGACTAAGCAAACCACCGCTGAAGGGTCGACTTTGTCCCGTGAGCTTTTCACCTCCGTCCGTGGTCTCTTCTGGGGCCGAGGGGGTCCTGCGTCTCAGGGGTCTGAGTGTGTGCGGAGAACAGGATGGCCAGTGAGGAAAGACTGAGATTCTTTGTGTGTTTTTAAAATATGGTTTTTAATGACTTCAGAGAAGAAGGGACAGGGAGAGAGGGATGGAAACTTCAAGGATGAGAGAGAATCATTGATCAGCTGCCTCCTGCACGCCCCCTACTGAGGACGGAGCCCGCAACCGGGAATCAAACCATCACCTCCTGGTTCATAGGTTGATGCTCAACCATTGAGCCAACTGGCCGAGCAAAAATGGACATGTTTCTTGATAACAGGGAATTGTCTGGGATTCCTATTGGCGTTTGCTAATGATACTGGTTGTGGGGGACAAGCCCAGGTACAGACTTCCTTCCCAGTCTCTGCCTCCATGTCTTTTCCTACCTGCTCTGAGGGGCCTTGTGTTTTTTTCGTGGGCAGGGCCAGCAGTTTGTATTCAGTGACGCCTGCATCCTGTGGGGACTTGGCAGAGGCCCAGAGAAGCGGCATGTGAATAACTCGATGGCTCTGTGCCAAGTACAGACGGGTTTGTCACTGAGGATTTCCCACGGCTCGGACCACACGTCCCCACGGAGCTCAGAGATGCTCAGTGCTGAGCTGGCGTCCCTGACGGGCAGATACGCTGGGGCCTGTGCTCCCAGATGCCAGCGCCGACGGCCTTGTGAGGGTCCTCCTCGCTCGCTCAGTGCCAGGCATCCCTCCAAACACTGCACCGGCGGGCATCCTTCCAGAGCCCCACGCAAGTCCCAAGCCCGCTGCACCCGGGCCCACGGCGCCTGGCTTACAGTCATGCTCGCTGCTTCCTCCTTCTTCGTGTCCCTGAAAACATTGTCCTGGGACAAGGACAGTAGCGACTGGAGTCTAGCCTTGGTTTTCTATTATATTTTAAATAATGGGAATGGTAACTACACTGAGAAACTTCTGGCACCGACTGAGTTTAAATGTTTCATATTAATTATGCAAAAAGGAAAGTCTTAAATGATGCTGTTTTGTATTGTCTCACTCCCTCTGTCTTTTGGTTGGCCAGCAGGACATGCCTAGGCCCAAGCCTCTCGCAATGAATTCTGTCTGACCCCCATTAAAAGTTCTTTCCAGCGCCCGCCTGCCTGGCGTGGCTCAGAGGTTGAGCGTCCACCTATGAACCAGTTCGATTCACTGTTCGATTCCCCAGTCAGGGCACATGTCCGGGTTGTGGGCTCCATCCCCAGTAGGGGGCGTGCAGGAGGCAGCTGGTCCATGATTCTCTCTCCTCATTGATGTGTCTTTCTCTCTCTCCCTCTCCCTTCCTCTCTGAAATCAATAAAATATATATTTTTTAAAAATGTTGGGACCGACTCACCAGACTGTGATGGGAGGGCGGCCATAGGATGCTTTCCTACGGGCACTGGAGCTCAGATTGCCAATGGAACTGGCAGGTCCTTGGGGCTATGGATGGGGCACCTGGCAGGGACCAGGAGCTCTGTGTGGGCACCACCTGAGGACGAGAGCTGCGCCCACCCCTTCCTGGGCCTTCCCTCCACCTGGGCCCTTCCACCCCCTCCCTGCCCAGGTAAGAGCAGCTCTGACTCAACTGAAACGAGGGTCTCTATGGAAATAGTTTTTGTTTTTGTTTTTCAAAGTAAACTTACACTTCTCGCCCCTCGGTGTTCCTGGACGGAAATTCGTATTCCTGCCATGGGCAGCTCTTCCCAGCTGCGCCTCCACCACCTTCTCTACCACACAGGGTGGCAAGTGGGAGTGATTTTGCTGGTCGGCATAAACGTGGGTCCACTCACATCTGTTTCTAGAAAGGACTTCCTCCAGGCAGCTCCGTGATTCGGCTCTCGTTCTGCCCTCGACGGCTGCTGATGAAAACTGTGCTCGACACCTTCTGCCGTGACAGTGGGGGAAGGGGCTGCTGGGAACGGGGGAGGGGCGCCCCGGGCCTGGGGGAAGGGGCTGCTGGGAACGGGAGAGGGGTGCCCCGGGCCTGAATCACAGGACCTGGGGTCTGCTTTAGGCCTTGCCAACGCTGAGCGGAGGACTCCTGGCAACTTCTCCCCTTCTCGGGGCTTCAGAGGATGAGGGGAAGGAGGTGGGCTGTCAGTGACACGGGAAGGCCATGCGCTGTGCTGTTATTCATGTCATGGTTTGTCTTTAATCCCACTAGGAGCTGGAGTGTCTGCCGTGATGCCCGAGAGCGTTCACGGTGAGGAGCGTTAGGATGGGTGACCTTTGAGTGTCTTCCTCCTCTCTGACCTACTGGTCTGGCCTCGTAACTCCAGCAGCAAGGGAACGGGCCACCCCCTCACTCCCCCCATCTCTATAAGAGAGCTGCTATATTTCCAAAACATTTATTTTTATTGATTTCAAAGAGGAAGGGAGAGGGAGAGGGAGATAGAAACATCAATGAGGAGAGAGAATCATCGATCGGCTGCCTCCCGCACACCCCCTACTGGGGGTCCAGCTCACAACCCGGGCCTGTGCCCTTGACTGAGAATCGAACTGTGACCTCCTGGTTCATAGGTCGACGCTCAACCACTGAGCCATGCCAGCCGGGCAGAGCTGTCGTCTTTTATTCCCAAGGCACAGCTGTAGCCACAGGTGACTGCTTTTAAATGACGAGGTTCTTAGAAAATGCCTGACAACCTCGCCTCTGTGAAGTGCTCCCCCATGGGCTTGCAGCTGGTCCCCTGTTTCCTTGTTGCTTATAACTCACCACTTCCCAAGTGCCACTGAGCCTTCCTGGCGTGAGGAAGGAAGGACATGGACATGAAGCCATGGGTGCGCCGGCTGCCCAGTAGAGGGCAGCAGAGGAGTGAGAATCGGGGTTCTCTGAGGCTCCGAACGGGGAAGTGTTGACGTGGGACTTGGCAATTGAATAATTTTTGATACTGTCCTGACACATAAACACCTAGAAGCAGGTTTTGAAGGGTTATTTGCGCACTAAAAGGGGAATTAACGAAACAAACTCGCATGCCAAAAGTGATTTTCAATATTCTACCAAGAGCCTGGCCCCGTTGTGAGATTGCTTGTAGAGAACGTTCGGCCATCGTTAACGGGGTGTATTCAAGCTAACTGGCAAGCATGCCCTGGAAATAAATCGGGGGGAGTGGGCCTAGAAACGTGGACCCAGGGACTAATGCCCATTTCTGCTGGGACTGGGGGCTGGCCAACTCCCCCACAGGGAGAAATTCGGTTTTAAGGGATTTTTCTATGTCTCCCGACTCTCGGTAGGTATTTCCTGGTTTGTGGTTCTGCCATGGTTAAACCATCATACACAACCTACGTGTGTGTGTGTGTGTGTGTGTGTGTGTGTGTGTGATATTGTGGTAATTTATTTTTAAGCGATTACTCTACCTTCAGCATAAAAAGTCAGCAAATTAGCGGAGTTTATTCCATTGACATTCTCACACCTTGAGAAATAGCCCATTTGTATTATCACAGTTTGATATATTTCCCATTTACCGAGCTTCTTTGGCAAGCTGGCATTTTAATTTAATTATACTTTTTTGCTAATGGTCTTTATTTTTCAGTGTCTGTGTGTAACAGGCCCGTAGGTTTGATGCGCCCCCCACCCCCGCCCCCTTCCCAGTGCCAAGCTGTGGTGCAAATTTATAAACTGACAAAATGCGGCGTCAAACCAGGGGAGGTGCAAGGAGGGATTTGTACAGAAATCCCCCCTCGCAGAGCGTGGGCCCGTCCTGCGCACAGTTAGTTCCCGGCCCTGGGTCCCTGCCAGGAACCGCGGCACCGGAGCAGCTGGGGCAGAGGTCCCAGGTCCGGAGGGACCGGACTCCTCGCAGGGTCTCCCTCATGCCTCTGGGAATCTAGCGGCAAGAGTGATGGATCGAATGCAGCTTTCCCTGCCTCCCTGGCGGGACTGGGGCCGGATAGTCATTGATTGGGGAGGTGTGCAGCTCCCCAGGGAAGACTGGAGGGCTGGCGGGGGGCGTCGGCTGGGGTCTCTCCCCGGACTTCATGGCTGCATTGCGTGCATTTAATAGCAAAGAGGAGCTGATGTACACAGCGAGGCGAGGCTGCACACCCATCTCACATATACACACGTGTGCGCACTCGCCTTCCTCCCTGTGAAGATGCCCCTGGCTGTCAGGCCGTCCATTGATTCACTAATCGCCTGTAAAGGAAAGAAAAACAGGGGAGAGAAGGAGGCAGCCTGCCAGGTTGCGCTGTGCATTCCGGTCTCAGAAGTGCTGAGATGTGGAAAACAAAGGCTGGGTTTTCAACCTGGACATTCGAGTATTTGTGACTCTGACAGAGACAAGGTCCCAGCATCCACCTCAGCGTCCGATAGCTGTGTCCCCGCAGCCCTGAGCCCTGCCCAGGAGCGTGGCCTGTCCTCACCCACAGCCCTGAGCCCTGCCCGGGGGAGCGGCCTGTCCTCACCCACAGTCCTGAGCCCTGCCCGGGGGAGCGGCCTGTCCTCACCCACAGTCCTGAGCCCTGCCCGGGGGCACGGCCTGTCCTCACCCACAGTCCTGAGCCCTGCCCGGGAGCGGCCTGTCCTCACCCACAGCCCTGAGCCCTGCCCAGGAGCGTGGCCTGTCCTCACCCACAGCCCTGAGCCCTGCCCGGGGGAGCGGCCTGTCCTCACCCGCAGCCCTGAGCCCTGCCCAGGAGCGGCCTGTCCTCACCCACAGCCCTGAGCCCTGCCCGGGGGAGCGGCCTGTCCTCAACCGCAGCCCTGAGCCCTGCCCAGGAGCGGCCTGTCCTCACCCACAGCCCTGAGCCCTGCCCGGGGGAGCGGCCTGTCTTCACCCGCAGCCCTGAGCCCTGCCCGGGAGCAAGGCCTGTCCTCACCCGCAGCCCTGAGCCCTGCCCGGGGGAGCGGCCTGTCCTCACCCACAGCCCTGAGCCCTGCCCAGGAGCGTGGCCTGTCCTCACCCACAGCCCTGAGCCCTGCCCGGGGGAGCGGCCTGTCCTCACCCGCAGCCCTGAGCCCTGCCCAGGAGCGGCCTGTCCTCACCCACAGCCCTGAGCCCTGCCCGGGGGAGCGGCCTGTCCTCACCCGCAGCCCTGAGCCCTGCCCGGGAGCAAGGCCTGTCCTCACCCGCAGCCCTGAGCCCTGCCCGGGAGCAAGGCCTGTCCTCACCCGCAGCCCTGAGCCCTGCCCGGGAGCAAGGCCTGTCCTCACCCGCAGCCCTGAGCCCTGCCCGGGAGCAAGGCCTGTCCTCACCCACAGCCCTGAGCCCTGCCCGGGGGAGCGGCCTGTCCTCACCCGCAGCCCTGAGCCCTGCCCAGGAGCGGCCTGTCCTCACCCACAGCCCTGAGCCCTGCCCAGGAGCGTGGCCTGTCCTCACCCACAGCCCTGAGCCCTGCCCGGGGGAGCGGCCTGTCTTCACCCGCAGCCCTGAGCCCTGCCCGGGAGCAAGGCCTGTCCTCACCCACAGTCCTGAGCCCTGCCCCGGAGCGGCCTGTCCTCACCCGCAGTCCTGAGCCCTGCCCGGGGGAGCGGCCTGTCCTCTCCCACAGGAAGTGGGAAGAAGACACATGTGGGCAGGGCTCTGTGAACGGGGACGCTGGGCCGCGGCGTTGCTGTTATGGCTGCCTCTCACTGGGCAGGTGCTATCTGTCCGTTCAGATATTTTTTTGACCCAGTTTATTTCCACAAAGAAGTCCCCCCCCACCACACACAAACCTGTCCACATCACCCCTCACATCGTCACCGTCTGTGGGCGTGGGCGTGGGCGACATGCCCTATGGACGTGTATGGACAAGATCCCATTTATTTCATCCGTTTAGCAAAGCCCGGGACGATTGATTTGTCTGCCTGTCCGCTCCTGCTGACCATGCTGAGGGGTTTCCATTAAAACGGAGCTGGTGGGGGCTGGGGGAGGCATGTGTGCGACCATATCAGGCAGAAACCTGGTGGCCCCGGAACCCATCCAGGACAGACCTCGGAGGGAGTGGGAGCGGCCACAGCCCCGGGAAAGCCTGGGCAGACACTGCGGCTCCGGCCAGCACAAGTGGAAGGGACCCGTTGAAGCACAGGGCGTGCTAGTCACCCGACTTGGGGGATCTTATCAAACACCACGTGCGTGTGAATTGGCACAATGACTGCGGGGTGAGTGTTCACACAGAGAAACGAGGGGAAGGAGGCCGGGCCTGAGATGCCACTGGGGTTGACCTTTGCCCTCATTCTACAGGGGAGTCCTGCCTTTGGAGACCGTGCGGCCTCCCCCTCGTCTCTCCAGTGCCTACTCAGGTGCTGGCTGGAATGAACGAATTTGTTTTGCCCCGTGAGGGGTAGGCTGTAAAGTCAGGGGAGTCACGGGGGACGGGTCACAGAGCGTCTGAGGTCTTCAGAAGGACTGGGACTCTGGCCACGCCCTGGCGTGGAGAACTGAGTGTGGGCAGTGGCACCGCTGGGAGGCTGGGGGACCAGTCAGCCGGAGACGGGTAGAGGGTGGGGAGGGGGTTGGGGAGGAAAGATGCCATCAGATTCTGAGATATGTGTAAAGCATGGGAATTCATGTGGGGTGATGAACACACCAAGAGGAGAGAGGATGACGTCAGGGTTTTGCCTCAGCCAAACGGAAGCACAGTGTTGTTGTTTTTTGATATGGGGAAAATGTTTATTTAAAAAAAATTCGAAGTGGAAGCTTTGTGCCAGTTGAAAGATGAAACCAGTGTTGTTAGGGGTAGATGGGGCTGACCGACAGCGAGTAGACAGATATTCATAAAAAGATGTCGGAGAGAAAGAAGAGGAGAAATGTAGGAACAGGTCAGACCCCTTGATACAGACTCGCTGTCCAGGGAGCTGGCTGCTGGTCCAGTCTCCAGAACTGAGAGAGAGTACATTCTGTTGTTTAAGCCGCCCCGTCGAAAACGAACGCCGTTGCCTGTGGCATTTCCTACGTGTTGGGTCATACCACTGACGCCTCTCGATATCTGTCCATTGGTTGGTCGATATGCTCTTCAGCTATGTAGGCACCGGAGGCTGTGGGGTTAAGGGTGCCTACAAAGGTAAACGAACCGAACCCGACTGTATGGGATGGTTTGGGACTGTGGTTCTGTGCATCAGCACTTTGGGCCGGGCTCCCCGAGTCTTCCCCTGCTGATCCTGCCTAGGGTCACAGGTGACTTCAGTCTCGCTGGCTCACCCTTGGCAGGCAAGTCTCAGATGACCTCACTCATAGGTCTGGTGGTTGGAACCAGCGTGACCTTGACCTCCCACCTTCAAGGCCGTTAGCCTGGGCTCCTTCGCATGGCAGTGACAGGGTCTCCAGGAGCTTGATCCACATTCTTCATGATACCCCAGAAGTTGCATGGCGAGGTCCATGGGGCATGTGCCTTTTAAGGCTTTGCCTGGGTCTTACAAAAAAGCGTGTGCTCTTGAAACAGATACCGTGACCCCATATTGTCTGTCTAGTAATTTTCCCTTCGTCGATGTTTTTTCAAACTCACGCTCACATGTAGGGGGAAAAAAAGCCACTCTCTCTACCTGACTGCATCCAGTCAAGCCCTGAGTTAAGTAGTGCAGGTGGAGACGCAGTCCAGTGCCGTCTCCCCAGGAGAGTGGGGAGACCCCCTCCGCCCCCCGTTATTAAGCACATCCCGATGTTTCTCTGGAGAAGGGACAGGGACAGGCGTTTCTGTTTTAATTAAATTATCGTCGAATGAAAACCAGGCAGCGTGTCTGTGGTTTCCTCTGTTCAGGAGGACCACACACTTCTGCCGTTTCTCCGTGTGGCTCAAGTGTAATCGGAGCCCTTTTCATTGAAAACCCGAGAAGCAGCCACGCCGAGCCCTGGCTGCCATCGTGGTTCCAGAGCTCCAACCGAGCGTTATTTATGCTCACATCTACCTGGGTATTTTCTTTAAAAAAATCCTTATTGTTGAAAGTATTCCAGATGTCCCCCTTTTCCCCCATTGACCCCTTCTAGCCCCCCCACCCCTGCCCCTGCCTCAGGCCTTCACCACCCTATGGCCTGTGCCCATGGGCGATGCATCTGTGCATACAAGGCCTTTGGTTGATCTCTTCCCACCCACCACCCTCCCCGCCTTCCCTCTGAGCTTCTACAGTCTGTTCCGTGCATCTGTGTCCCTGGGCCTATTTTGTGTGGCAGTTGATTCATTAGAAGGCACACGTGTGTAGGTAGTTCCCATTAGGCGGCCAGCGTGGGCCACAGTCAGTGTGGTGGCCCGGCAGCCAGCCTCACAGCCCAGGCTGCTGCTGCTTTCTGTAACATCCAAGGGCTGCATACGTGACCGTCCATGCCCATCTGCCTGTCACCCACACATACACACGTCAAGGGGAAGGACACATGCAAAGTCAGTAGGAGAGTTTCTTGGGGACGCCTGGTATCTTCCCCGGTAGTCAGCTTCTCCCCAAATTATCTTGCAAGAGAGACAGACAGACATAGGCTAAGTACTAAGTAGTTACGTTTCGATATCATTTATCAGTCAAGTGAGAAGGGGAATTAAAAACAGCCAAACCTCAACAAGGGACTGTGGAATCCAAACCTTCCGATAAAAGCCCTGAGCGCCGGCCCGGCCGTCTTCCCTCCCCTCCGGCGGGGGGTGGCGGTGAAGTTAGGGAGACAGGGATGGGTTCTGTGGTGGCTGGATAGTTGCTCGCCAAAGGCCTATGTTCCAAGGTCTGTTTTGAGCGACTTGTCTTGCTTTATGTTTCTCCTAGAACCGAATGCATCTGTTTCCTCACTGGTAGGCAAAGGGTAAAGCAAACAAACACAGAAAATACTGCACTTCGTCCCAAAGCCTTTATTAAGTTCGTCTTTAAAATTGCACTGCGCCCGGCTGGTGTGGCTCAGTGGTTGAGCATCAACTTATGAACCAGGAAGTTAGGGTTTGATTCCCGGTCAGGGCACAGGCCGGGGAGGAGGAGAAGATGGGTTTGGTGGAAAACTAACGGGCATCCGTGGCAACCACCCAAACCATTCCTAGCCTGCCCTTGCCCCTTCTTGGGGGTTGCATTGCAGTTCTGGGGGGTGAGCTTGCCTTCCTGTCCCATGATGGTGACTTAGAGTCCAATCTTTCTTTAAAAAGTATATATATCTTTATTGATTTCAGAAAGGGAGAAAGCGGGAGAGAGAGACAGAAACATCCATGATGAGAGAGAATCATGGATCGGCTGCCTCCTGCACGTCCCCTACTGGGGATTAAGCCTGCAACCCGGGCCTGTGCCCTGACCAGGAATCAAACCCTGACCTCCTGCTTCATAGGTCGACGCTCAACCCCTGAGCCACGCCTCCGAGCCACGCCGGTGTTTCTTTGGTCCTGAGCTGATGGGACGTGGCTCTAGATCAGTAACCAGGCCTGTGCCTTTTCTCCATCTGACGAGGAGGAAGGCAAGGGCGGGGAGGGCGGCAGGGTCCGGATGCAGATATTAATTTCCCTGCGAGGCTCTGAGTACGCAGCGTTTGGGGGAAGAGGAATAAACAGTATTTACAGTTCTTAACCTTCAAAACCACAAACAGCATCTCATAAAGTTATAAATAGGATGTAAAAGCAGCAACTATTTGTTTAGCTAAGGTTCCTCGCTGATGTCATTGCCGGAAAGGGGCCGTGCACGGTGGCTGTAAACTCAGACGTGGGGCTGGAGTCTGGCTCCACCAGAGTGGACCTCTGACTTTGGGCCAATTCCTTAGTCCCTGAGCCTCAGTTTCTTACTCTGTGAAAAGGAGGGTGTCAGCGAGTGGCTCCTGGGGCTGTGGAGAGCACCGAAGAGATGGAAGACAGAAAGCTCTCCGTATAGGGTCGGACCTGCCGCGAGGATTCAACAGATGTGAGGTGATGATGATGATGACAGTGATGGTGTTGACTTAGTACAATACTTCATTCAGTTCAGGAAGCACTTGGCTGCCAAAGTCAACCTAGCCTTTCTTTTTTTTTTTTTTTTTTTTTTTTAAAATACATTTTTACTGATTTCAGAGAGGAAGGGAGAGGGAGAGAGAGAGAGAGAAACATCAGTGACGAGAAGGAACGGCTGATCAGCTGCCTCCTGCACACCCCACACTGGGGATCAGGCACGTGCCCTGGACCGGAATCAAATCCAGGATCCTTCAGTCCTCAGGCTGATGCTCTGTCCACTGAGCCAAACCAGCTAGGGCTAGTCTTTCTTTTTTTAAAAAAATTATTTTATTGTGGTAAGAACGCAATGTAAGAGCTACCCTCCTCACTCATTGTTTAGCCTGTGGGATTGTTGATTACAGGCAGATCTCCACAGCTGCTCAGCTTGCCTGAGTGAAACGTCATGCCTTGATTAGCAACCCTCATCTCTCCCTCCCGCTGCCCCTGGCAGCCATCATTCCACTCTTTGGTTCTATGAATTTTACTATGTTAGATGCCTCATGTAGGTGGAATTATGCAATGTTTGTTTTTCTGTGGCTGGCTTATTTCTCTTAGCATATATCCTTGAGATTTATTGATGTTGTTGCAAACAGCAGAATTCCCTTATTTTTTGAGTCTGCAAAGTATTCCATTGCATATATATATATATATATATATATATATATATATATATCTCCTTTCCTTTATTCATCCATCTGTTGATGGATGTTTAGATTGTGTCCACATATAGGCTATTGTGCACAACGTTGCAGTGAATCTGGGACTGCTATCTCTGAGATTCTGATTTCCATTCCTTTGGATAAATACCCAGATGTGGGGTTGCAATTTAAAAGCATCTGCACAGCAAAGGAAACTGTCAACAGAATGGGAGAAAATATTTGCAAGCCATATATTTGATAAGTGGTTAATCTCCAAAAAATATGAGGAACTTCTACAACTCAATAGCAAAAAACTAATAACTAGGTTTAAAAATGGAACAAGGATTTGAAAAAATCATTTCCCCAAAGAAAGTCATATAAATGGCCAATAAATATATGGAGAAATCCTCAACATTGCTGATACCCAGGGGAACACGAAGCAACCCCAAGGGAAGTGTCATCTCGTGTCAGACTGGCTAATCACAAAACCCAGAAACAAGTGTTGGCGACTGTGGAGAGGTTGGCACCCTGCATACGGTTAGTGGGGAGGCACACTGGTGCAGCCACGGTGGCAAACAGTATGGAGGTGCCTCCAAAAATTACAAACAGAACGACCACATGATCCAGCAATTCCCCGTCTGGGTATCTATCCAAGAGAATTGTTGTTAGGAAAGATTTACGATTCGTCAGTGTGGCGTGTCCCGAGAAGGCCTCTAGATGGCGCTGAAGCCGAGAATCAGCTGGGCACCCATCTGAGAGGCTCAAGCATAGCTGCTTATCCTTTTCTCCAGGCCTGGCACCTCCCAGGTCCAAGAGGTAGCTGTGTGGGCTGAAGTCATCTGCAAGACTGTCCCCCTGTCCTCCACCCCTTGTCAGTTCCCGTGTCTTTGGAGCGGGAACTGTTGGCCATTCTTTGGTTGTTTCCCAAAACAATATCACCCTCCAATGTAATTTAAATCCAGTGAGACCGCACATGTTAAGTACACACGGTATTGCTTACTGTGCATTAAGTGCTCGGTACGTGCAATTTCTCTCTCTCTCTCTCTCTCTCTCTCTCTGTGAGAGGCAAAGAGTACCTCCTTCTGTTCTTCTCATCCACATGGTAAGTGGGTAGCAAACTTCCCAAATCCATGTATTTGCTTAGTACCTGGTAAAAATTTGAAGTTAACCCAGTTCCCCTGGTCTGTTGACTGTATCCAAAAGGCTGTTGCATGTTGAGATCTTGAGTCTGGGCCCTGGACTCACATAGGTTTGGGTTTAACACCCAGCTCAGCCAGGAGATGTGTGCTCTCACACATGCTAGTCCACTATTTGTAAAATAGGGGTGATGCCCATCACTTATTGGAGGGAGTGAATGCAGAGTGCCTAGCTCAGGTCGGCATTCAGCCCATGCCACTTCCCTTCTCCTTATTCAGAACAGTATTTATTTAACCTCCTGCATTGCAATTTTCATAATGCTTTTTCCCTAATCCCTGGCTGTGTGTGTGTGTGTGGGGGGGGAACGTCCACAGGACACGTTGCCTTCCATCGAAACCAACCTCTCCTGCCCCCTTTCTCTCAAGACCCTGTCTTCTCTCCTAGAGCGAGGAGTTAGTTGCATGAACTAAGCACAGCCAGGTAAGCTGGCCAACTCGCCTTCCCAGGTGGTTGGTCCGTGTGGCGAAGCTGGAGGTGGCCTCCCTGGCCGGCTGAGTTGTCCAGGACAAACCAGGCCGCATCCCAGCTCCCCTCCTCGCCCACTGTGTAAGCGGGTGGACGACCTCGTCTCCATGCGTGCTGCTCGCCCTTCATCTATGTTCTTACCGTGTGGGAAGGTGGCTGCTGGGGGCAGCAGAGAGGCCACAAGACCCAGTGTTTCCTGGAGGCGGGAGGGAGTCTTCCTGTTGAAATGGTGGACTCTACTCTCAACCTGCTCTGGGCACGCAGACGGACAGCCTCTGACTCGCCAGGTCCGAGCTGAAGGCCAGCGTGGGGCTAGGAGACACGGACGCCTCGGGGAAGCTGGTAACCGGGCGCCTCTTTAAACACGTCCTTGACATGCGTGTGTGTGCAGTGCATGTGGGGAGGTGGGATTTATCTGAGAATGAATTACACGTGTGAAATGCATGCGGGCAGCAAAAGTCGGTTTACAGTTCACAGTTGTCCGTATGGGAAATGATACAATAATTTATAAAGAATAGCTGTATTTTGCGTACTCACAGTGGGAACCTACTTTGGCCCCACCCCGTACACCTCTGCCTTCCTGTCCAGTTGAGGAACTTACTGAGGCCCTAAAAATGATGGCTCTCTAAAATATTTGTTTATTGCCCGGCTGGTGTGGCTCAGTGGTTGAGCGTCATCCTATGACCCAGGAGGTCAGGGTTCTATTTCTGTCAGGGCACATGCCCAGGTTGCGGGCTCGACCCCCAGTGAGGGGTGTGCAGGAGGCAGCCGGTCCATGATGCCCTCTCATCATTGGTGTTTCTCTCTCTCTTCCTTACTCTCCCTGAAAATCAATAGAAATATATTTAAAAATAACATTTGATAATCAGTAGTACAGATAAATATCAAGAAAAAAGACACAAAAACGACCTACACTTTCACCACCCCATACACTCCGACGATCCAAAAAATAAAGTATGTGCATGCAGTTAGGTTATGCGTCCAGGTCCGAAGGGAACTTGCTGGAGAGGGAAACCCCTTCCCCAGACCTGCTCTCCCGGCGAGCACTTTCTGTGGCTCCCCCAGCAGCACTCTGCATGTGTGTGTGCCGGCCCACACGCATGTGCATGTGCGTGCACACGCGTGCAGACGACCATTAACCGTGGAGAAGAAACGTTGTGAACGTTTCACTTCCACGGAGTTTCATCCCGTGGTCCCACGTTTTCATTTCCCGGGGTTTCTGTTACTCGAACGGTGTGATGTCGGTCTCTCTCGGCCCCATGTAAGGCGACGTATGTGGATGTACTTGATGCATTTTGTTCAAGCCGTGTCTGAAGTTGTTGGGTTTTGTTGCCATGTTGTTGTTTTTTTAAATCCGGCCTTTACGGTGGGGAACATTTTTAATATCCCTGTCCTCTGCTAAGTTCTCTTTTGCAATTTTCTAAATCAGACGTCTTCTTGGGAGGCATATTAAAAGGGTCTGAAATTTGGATAATAAAATAAATTGCTCATTTCCTGTAAACAGCATTCCGGCCCGCATTATTCAGCCTCCGAATTATCCTGATTGCACTGCTGACTTCAGGCGGCTGGGGCTCTCTGTTCTCGGGCTCGGTGACATGGTCCTGGTTTTTTTTTTAATATTTTGATGGGGGAGGGGGAGCGAGGAAGGGAGGAGAAATCAGGGGAACTTTCAGAGAGCATTTTGGTTGGTTGGTTGTCATCCCCACTGATGGCGTTGTCTCCTGCGGGAGGACCCCTTATGTGCTGCCAGCTCGGGAAGGGGTCCTGTGTGGAACCCCGAATTAGCTGGAAACTCGGCCTCAGTGGGGACCGTGTGTTCCTGCCCTTGGCAAAAAGCTGGCTACGGCAGCTGCGCTGTGGATCTGACCTTCATCAGAGCCTCCAAAGCAGGGGGTGAAGGCAGCCTTTTCTCTGACTCTGGGGGGCGAGGGTGAGGAGGATTGGGAAGTTCTTGGAAGCATCCGGATGGCTCTGGGGAGGGAGCACAGAACAGAACGGGAGAGGGGGCTCGGCATGCCCTCCACGTGGGAAGCGCTGCAGGGGCCCGGCCCGCACACAGACCTTGTCAGATACCAACAGGAGGCTGAGGGTCCGCTCATAGCCTGGCTGCCATGCGACCGTTCCCACAGCATCCCCTCCGACCACCTGGGGATAACCCAGACAGGTGGCTCCCATGAGTGGGAGCGGGAAGAAAACAGTCCTTTAACTTAGAGGCACCTAGGAACCAGGAGGTCACAGTTCGATTCCGGTCGAGGGCACGTGCCCAGGTTGTGGGTTCAATCCCCAGTGTGGGGGCGTGTGGGAGGCAGCCGATCCATGATTCTCTCTCATCGTGGATGTTTCTCTCTCCCTCTCCCTTCCTCTCTGAAATCAATAAAAAATATATTTAAAAAAATTACAAATCGGTTCATCACATTGCAGTCACAGACTGAAGCGGGCACTGGGAGCGGGCGCGCTGGAGTCCCAGGGAGCGGAGGGCCTTTACAGGGATGCCTAACAGGGGCCTCGAGTTTTATTAGCCTCATTTTGTTAATCCCTAAAATTAAGGAATTCCAGGTGTAGGGAGCCAAGTATGCAAATGACTTCCTTCCCCCGCCTCACTGCTGATTTCATAAAAGGTCCTCAAACCGAGAAATAAAACACACGGAATGGGAAAGCTTTATGGCACAGCCGAGAATATTGTGCCTTTAAATAGTTCAGACAAGCAGGGCATGCTGTAAATTTGCCGCAGAGACAAATTTGTGCAACGCTATAAAAAGAGCCCAAGTGAAGTGCGAGGAGCAGGCTGGCGGGGGGGGGGGGGGGGGGGGGGGGGGGGGGGAGGCGGGGGGGGGGGGAGGCTGGGGGGGGAGGGGCAGGAGCGCTCCCCAGGCCTCTGTGGCCAAGGCACTGTTGACTCAGCTGAAGCGGCCTCTGGGGGGGCGCCTGTGGGGAGCCCCTAGTATGGAGTGGGCTCATTCCACACGGAAACAGATGGAGAAGGGGGAATGGAGACGTTTTGGTGCCACTGGGGGCTGAAAGCATGGTACTTCCCTGGAGCTCTAGGTGGAGGGCTTGCCAGCTACAGCCCCAGGGCCAAACCAACCACCACCTCCGGGCTTCCTATGGCCCAACAGCTGAGTTTTTGCATTTTCAAGTAGCTGGGGGGTGGGGGAAGGGGAGTATACTATTTCATGACATATAAAATGATAGGAAATGCAAACTTCGGTGTCTACAAATAAAGTTTTATTGAAGTGGCGTGTGTAGGATCTGTGGCCTGACATAGGTACCGAAGAGCCTTTTCAGAGAGAGTTTGAAGACCCCTCTTCCAGAGCAGCGGTTCTCAAAGTGAGCCCAGGGCGACCCTGAGCGCTACATGCCGATGGAGGGTCTCTCTGAACGGGGGCATCCTTGCCAGGGACACTTACAGCCGCCTGGCTGGCCTGCCCCTTCCCGAGACCAAATGCTGCCGGGGGCCAGCCGCGGCACACACGTGAGCGGCAGGTCCTGCGGTTGCCTCCCATTTTGCAGACGGGGCGGTGAGTAACGTGCCCAGTGTCCCATAGGTGGCAGAAACAGCCTTCAAGTACAAGGCCATCTGTGAGTTTCTCCCCTTCTCCGTGGTGCCCTCGGGAACATACTTCCAAACTCGCAGGGACTCGCCTCCTTCCAGGCCCCGAGGAATGAATGGCCGGCGCAGGGAAGTGGCCCGTGGAGTTCACGCCCCGCGAGGCCCCGCACCTCCTCTCGGAGCTGGCATCATGAAGAGAATCGGCCTGCAAAATGCGGGGAAATGAGCGGTCTCCCCGGGAAAATGCCTGGTTATTCACAGTATTTATACGCAGAGAGCACAGAGCGCTCTATTGTGGAAATATCGAGATAACAACTGCTCGGGGAGCATTTCCAGTGAAATATTTACTTGGGAGAACAGGAAGCATGCCTCACGGTGAAAAAAGAGTCGCAGGCGCATCTGGGTGAACGTTACTCAGCTGCAAGTGTTTGCTTCGCCCTTTTTAATATACATTCATGCACTTTAGACTTATTTTATGGGGGGAAGAAGGACGTTGGGGAGCCGAGCGGGGCGTAGGTTTTTAAATGTTCGGCCCCCGGTCCTCGGCGATGCTCCCAGCTGCTCTCGGGTGAGGGATGGTCCTGGCGGCCTCCGTCTTATTGTGGCGCTGAAGTAATGGGCCTGCCGCGGGGGACAGTCCGCAGACAGACAGAGCCTTGGCCTGTCACCGCCACCCCAAGAATTTAAAGGGAAATATGCAGCAGCTCCCCTGGCTGCCCCGTGGTACCTGCAGCACGTGGGCGTGCCTGGGGAGTGGCTCGCATGGAGTTTAACTCTCAAGGAGACATCGCAGAGACAGAAGGTGCCAGTGGCAGGTGACGGTCTGCAGTCTCTCACGGCACGTTAGCCAGATTTCCTGCTTTCCTCACAGGAGATTGCTTTACTCAGACAAGCTCTCTGGCAGCTCATGGACGGGACTCCCGGTTTTACAGAGATGTGAGGCAAAGACCCTGGATGGAGAATCTTCTCTTGCCATGGCTTTCATTTTTTTATTTTTAAATTGTTATAGACCTACAAGAGGCTGGAAAAATAATCCAGAAAATTCCCAGGTACCATTCCTCCGGCATCTCCCACTGATAACATCCTATCTATAATAATAAAAGTGCAATATGCTAATTAGACTGGATGTCCTTCCGGATGTCCTTCCAGACAACCTTCCGGTCGAAGCCGGGGGCTGTGAGGGAGGGATCCAGGCAGCCGCTGCGGCTACAAAGGCCTACTCTTGCACGAATTCATGCATTAGGCCTCTAGTATAACTATAATACATTACCAAACCTGGACATTGATATTGTTACAAAATTAATAACTAGAATACTGGCTTGATTGAGTGTTACCCATTTTTACATGCCTTCACGTATGTGTGTGTGGTTCAGTAAAATGTTATCGCATGTAGATTGCCGGCTATATTTTCTGTCATTAAATAACAGCAACCATCATAATAATGCTGGTAGCTTTTGGATGATGGAAATACTAATATACAAAGTAATGTGCATGCTGTATCCCATCTTTACCATCATTCTGTCATTGGGGTGGGCCTGATAGCATGACTGCTTGAGTCTTCCAGTCCCCTCTTTCTTCTCGAGGAGATGAAACGGGGTCAGAAGAAATCATTGAGTCACTGTGGCACGTTTCACCCACGAATCTCGTTCTCTTCCATGTCTGGGCACATGGAAGGTTGCACCTCCCTCCTTTCCTCCCTCCCTCATGAACGTAGGCCTGGCCGTGCGACTTGCTTTAGCCAGTGATACGGGAGCAGAGGCCTCACCAGCCTTCCTCCTCTCCTGCCACGGAGATCGCGGAGGTACCATGTGGAGGTGCCAGACACCAAGGCCACGGGGAATAGCGAACCTTTGCATGAAGGAGCTAACTCAGTCCAGCATCACCCAACCAGGTTAACTCAGCCATCAGCAGACTTGCCTGGAGCGGAAACTAAAGGCTGTGTGTGAAGCTGAGGTTTGGCGTCCTGGTCACCTGGCCTAGCCTTTCCTGGCTGGTGCATTGCCAGGCATGGTGGGATTTGGGGAGGAGAGCGGTTGGTGGCTGCTCCTCCCCATGGCCCGGTCTTTTAGAACCGTTCATTCTGCTCTTCCCCAGCTGATGGGGTGCAGTGGCCTGGTGGACCCCCCATCTCCCTTGGCCCCGTCTTAGAGGCCTCCCCTCCTTCTCCTGAATCGGAACCTCTGCGGTTGAGTCCAGGAGCCTGCGTGAAGGAGCCCCTGGGGGGTTCCCATGCGGAGTCAGGTGGAGATCCACTGGGCCCGGTGCCCCTTCCTTCCCTGCCTGGGGCTAATGGGCTGTGTTATGGGTCCTTGAAAGCCTGCACTTTCTGGGGCTTCAAATCTCTCCCCTTCGGCATGAACTCTAGGGATGTCTTTCAAAGCAAAGACAGAGCATGCTTTGCTCTGCGCTGGTGCAAGGGGCGGGGTTTCTCGAACCCTCCCCGAGTGGAGGTGAAGGGAAATATGTCTTCCGGGCGGAATGGGCCCGGGGGGCCTCTCCCCTGATGCAGACGTCATCCTGCGTGGCTTCCTCTCTGTGACACCCCACGCGCAGCTCGGGGCTGCCTGGCAGCCTTTCCCGCCTAATTCTTCCACACTCATTGCTATGCACTTACATTTGTATTTTTAAACATATATTTTTATTGATTTCAGAGAGAGGGAGAGAGGGCGAGAGGGATAGAGACATGAAAACGCCTACACAACATTTCATTCATTCTCTTTTAACATTTTGCTCATTCGTTGGACAGATCCTTCCTGGGGCCTGGCTGGGCCCTGGGAATACAGTGGGCGCCCTCGCTGTACCCACTTCTCTGCTGTCAGGTGCCAGGTCAGGAGCCCTGGGCACTCGGCCACCTCCCACCACCCACCCCAGGTCCCACGGGAAAGGGGCTCACGACCCCGTCCTCAGCGCGGACCTGCTTGTACATTGGCGTTTTCCGCATTCAGTTGCTGCAGACAAATTGGCAGCCGCTACCGCGCCTGCCTGGGGGAGGCCTGCTGAACGCACGGTCTCGGTCGATGCCAAGGGGAGCGTATTCATCCGGCCGCCTCCCCTCCTGGGGGACCCGCTGATTCATGGAGCTGCATCCGGGTTGCCTCCCAGCGCAGGGCTGCTCGCAGGGCCCGGCCATTTATCTCTGACAGAATCTCCACCTGAAGGTTTCCCCAAACTGCAGGGCAGCCGTGAGCCCCAGGCCTGTGACGGGAGCAGGCTCAGCGGGTGGATGAAGGCTCCGTGGTCACAAAGCGCCCGCGCTTAGAGTGTGAAGCAGGGCACGCCGTGGGAACGCCCGCCCGTGCACCGCGAAGGAGCTCCGCGCCCAGGAAATTCCTGTAATTGGGCTTTGCAGACGGTGTCACTGCTGCCGCTCTATGTTCCCTTTGACCTTGGGCGCTATTTGACCTTGGGTGCTTTCTCTGGTGCCTGATTGGCAGTTGCTGAGCACCCTCCACTTCAAGGACATTATTCCAAAGGCTCACTCATATCTTGCTTGACTCTTGGGAATTCAGAGTCCTTGCTGTATTGTTGTTGTTTGTTAGTTTTGGGTCCATCAGTATTGTGTGAAAAATAGCAGGTGGGTTTTCCCGGAGGCCCCCGAAAGCCAGTTGCATGTAGGATGTAGCCAACGGTAGCCTTGGGCGTGCAAGGCTGGCAGGAGCGGGTCTTTGCTCTCCATTCCGTGTGAGACCGGCTCCTACAGTAGCCGAATGCAGTACCTGGCCATCAGCATGTGCTCTGCCACGCACGTTGGTGCGATCTCTCCGGGCCTCATTTTCCTCATCTGCAAGATGGCGCTCACACTGCCGCTTCCTCAGTAGGTGTGTGAGGATACAGTACGACCGTGCACACATTCTGAGCCCCGGAACCTGGCGCCAGCGGTGAGCCGTCCAGGCGGTTGAGGCAGCCTCAGTGCAGGGAACGCTCTCGCTCAGCCCAGCCTGGCTGCTCTCCGATCTCCTGCTGCAGCCAACTCCACGTTCACTCTCCTGCCAGCGCTAGTTTCGTGCCATTTGTTTTGTAGGGTATTTGTTTTCCAATATTTTTACTAAGTAGGACAGCTCTATCAATGAAGTCTGCTGCATTACTGGTTGCTAATTGCCGGAGCGTAATTGTGGCGATGTTAGTTGGTGCTCCCATAATTCTCCGCAGCCAATCGCGGCGGCCGGTTCCCTAATTACAACGCGGCAAGTGCTCAGTCGCTGCCATCCAAACCCTCAGGATGCTCCGATCATGAGAACCCCGACCAGCACTTTCGCAGGAAAGGGCCTCACTGACAGAGGTAAAAGTCACACATCAAGAAACGGGGTTTAAAAATAATTTTCTAAGTAGGTGTGAGCATGTGAAATAAGCATTTTTATTATCATAGCCGTCTGTATATTTTTTAAAGTAGTTTCTAAGGTCCGTCTCGAGATCTTCGCACATTCAACTCCGCCTCTAGCTGGACAGCAAGACGTGTTTGTAATAATAACCCGGAGGCCCCACCGGTCCCAGCGAGCCTTCACCTGCCCTCTGCCTCGTTCCTGCGCTGCAGGCATTTTCTTGTGTTCAATGTTTTCTGGATCTTGTAACCCATCTGTGGTCTCACCATCTGTCAGGGAACATACTCCACTCACTAAAGTCACTGACAGTAGTGATGGCCATGGAAGGGATGTACTGTCACATAGGAAGTTAATCAGCAGTAGATCAATGGTTCTCTCTCATCATTGATGTTTCCGTCTCCCTCTCTGAAATCAATACAAATATATTTGAAAACAATAAAAAAGACAGCCCAGCCCCGGTGTGGCTCAGTGGTTGAGTGTCATCCTATGAACCAGGAGGTCAAGATTTGGTTCCCAGTCAGGGCACATGCCCGGGTTGTGGGCTTGATCCCCCCAGTGGGGGGTGTGCAGGAGGCAGCCAATCCATGATTCTCTCTCATCATTGATGTTTCTCTCTCTCTCCCTCTCTTTTCCTCTCTGAAATCATTAAAAATATATTTTAAAAAATATTCTGCTTCAGTGATAGTGAAGGAAGGGGAGAGGGAAGCAGGGAGGAGGGGGTGAGAAGGAAGGAAAGGACACCCCGGAGTCCGGCCTGGCGTGAGGACTGGCCTTAAACTTGGCTGCATGTGGAGTCATTCGGTGACTTTCAATAAGAGACTGGTGGCGGGGCCTCATCCTGAGGGTCTGTTTTAACCGGTCTGGTCTGCAGCCGGGTCATCGGGGCTGGGAAGGCTCCCAGGGGCTTGCAGCGTGCAGTTAGGTCGGCACCTCTGCCTTCCCGGAGCCCGTCCCCTGTCCTCCGAGGTGGCGGAGAGCCTTTTCATTACACAGGTGAGCGGCACCTGAGGCCTCCCAGTGGCGGCTGCAGGTGCAGGGGCTCGGACAGGGCCGGGGTGCAGGCGGGACAGAGGGGCGGGTGGCTGATGGAGAAGCCAGAGGCTGTGGGGCGCAGGAAGCGGGGTTTATTACCGTCCCGATGACAAAACCTTCTGTGCCGGTCCCCGCAGACAGCGCTCCCCTGCCGGGGGGGGTCGGCGCGGCCCCTTCTGGGGAGTGTCCCCCTCACTGTGGTGACAGGGCACCGTGTGTCTGGGATTTCCTCCGAGATGACTTTCCCAGATGGTCCCGGGCTGGTCCCCTGGCCCGCCTGGAGGCCTGGCTGGCCGAGGCTGTGCAGCTCTTCCGGGGCTGGGCCTGGGATTGCCGGTCAGGGTGGGCCAACCTGGGCTCAGCACCGGGGCGGGGGGGGGGGGGGGGTGTTGGGGGGAGAGAAAGATCTGGCTATGGAGCAGGGCATCTGCACCCCCTGGGAGTTGCTGGTTATTTGGGCTGCAACATCAAGGGTAATCGCATTTCCTTTGATTCAGGAAGGAAAGTGACATTTTTAAAAATTGATTTCAGAGGGAAAGGGAGAGGGGGAGAGGGATGGGAATATAAATGATAAAAGAGACTCATCGACCGGCTGCCTCCTGCACGCCCCACACTGGGGATCGAGCCCACAACCCGGCCATGTGCCCTGACTGGGAATCAAACCGTGACCTCCTGGTTCATAGGCCGACGCTCAACCACTGAGCCACGCCAGCCGGGCATGACTTTTCTTTTTCCTTCTAATGGAAATTGGTGATTATTCCCCAGGTTCATTGCCAAACCTGGGGCTGGGGTCCGGTCTGCACCGTTCCCCACTGCACACTCGGGGAGAACGTGCAGACGGTCTGCTCTGTCTCTTGGCTGCCACGAGATTCAGCAGCGTGTGGGAGCGCTGCCAGAAATAGCCACTTGTCACCCGTGGCCCAGCCACCAACTCAGCATGATCTTGAAGCTCATAAACGCAGCTGTTCATGTTGCTCCTGTCCCAGATCTTTACGTTCTTAGCTCCTCTAAGCCACACTTGTTCTGCGACTGGTGGGCGATATCACCCCCATTTTATAGAAAAGTAACTGGAGGCTTGGCACGGTTCAGATAAGTCACTCAAGGTCAGAGCGCTTACAAGCAGCGAAAGCGGGATCTGAACTTTGTTCTGCCAGAACGTGTGTGCTCAGCGACCCCACTCCATTGCTGCTGTCAGAGGACAGACTATCCCAGCTGCCTCTGAGCTTCTGGCCCTTGCACAGGATCTGATGCCCAGGAGACCCCCAATAATGTTTGCTGAGTAGGATGGATGGGTAGACGGATGGATGTGTGGATGGATGGATGGGTAGACAGATGGATAGATGGGTAGACGGGTAGATGGCTGGACGGATGGATGAATGAATGAACAGAATCCATTCCACCCTTCTAACCTCTATTCTTCATTTGCCAAATGGAGGTTGTGAGGACAAGAGAAATGATACGTGCAACAAAGCTTTAAAGAGTATGGGAGCATCCTACAGAGTAAGGCTTGCTAATGTTAATCAAAACACTCAGAGAATTATGTTAAAAGCATGAAATGTCTCATTACAGCTATTCAGAACTTGTCTGTTCATTCATTCATTCATTCATTTACTGATTAACCACCAAAAAAATATCAGTGAGGTGACATCAGATATGAAGGCTCTAGAGAATTTCCCAGCTGATGGAGGGATGAAGCAAGTGGAGATTTCATTCCAGAACATTCTTCCTGCTCCCGTACTTCAGTGCCTATGGGGGCTGGAGAATGTGGCGTGGGAAAGGAATGCTGAGACTCTGTGCACAGCGCCTCGTGCTGGAGGTTAGGAGGCTCAGAGTTTAGCCCCTTAACCAGTCACACAGAGCGAGTAGGCGGCGGAGCTGCCCCAGGACCCGCAGTGCTGGCTCGCTCCCGCTCACACCTGTCCCCCCACCTGGAGCCGCCCGGCCTCACCTCTGCGAGCAGAGGGCGGCCTGTGAGCTGCACGCAGCCTCTGCCTGGCAGGCCAACAACCGTGTGATTGATGGCTCTCCTGCCTTTGTCATTTATTTGCCTTGTTCTTTTCCTTCCCCCAACAGAGCTGATAAGGAAGGTTTTGCTAGAGAATCATGTACCTCTTCTCTCTCTTTTTTCCCTTCGCTACTGAGCTGCAGTGCTCCTGGCTCCAGCCACTTTCCAAGGGTAAGCGGTTTGCATCGTTAGCACCTAACCTGGCCCTGAAGAGCCCCAGCAGCGTCTCTTACTGTCGGGGGGCTGTTCTCCGTCCTCTGGGTCCCAGTGAATCAGTCCTCTAGTTGGGGGGCGGGGATTTCGATTGGACCTGATTGGTGTGTGTTTTTTGCTCCTGACACTGAACAAAATTGGGACGTTGACCGCTCATTTCCACGGCAACAGTTTACTTCCACCGCTTCCCGGCAGTGCGATGAGGGGGCCGGCAGGACGCAGTGGGACCCAGGGACGGTGAATCCAGGTCCTGCGTGTACTGTGCTGGGCGGAGCCCGGGCCGCAACTTCACTTCCCAGCTTCCTTCCTGCACCTGCGAATCCGCCATCTGGGCGGGGACGAGGGTGAGGCAAGAGCGGCATCCAGGGTCGACCACGTCAGGGGCGCTTACGCGGGACCTTGCAGGCAGATGTGCCTGACACACTGCGCCCCTCACCGGAGCGGGCCTGCGCCAGCCCCTCTGTGACCGACACGCTGATGAGGCATCTGCTTGAGGCCTGTGCATCTCCGTGCGCGTCACAGCCCTAGACGGCAGTGCTGTCATTATCTCCTTTCGATTCGGTAAGGAAACTGAGCTGGGGTGTGACCCCCCCCCCACCCATGACCACAGAGTTTCTGAGCCTTAGAGCCAGCGTTCGCATTTCGCAGTCTGACCCCGAGGAGATACCGACTCAGATGCTCGAGGGTGTTATTCAGGGGAGAAGTCAGCACCCCCCCCCCCCCCCCCCCCCCCGCAGGGCCGCAGGATTTTGCTCAGGACCTAGTGGCGGCTGACCACCAGCCAGTCTCGGGGATGAGGGGTCCCTTTGCGGCCCCGCCGAGGGCAGTGGTATGAAGTTATCCGTCTCTGCCACGTGCGGCTCGCCGGGAGAGCGGCCCCGTAATGAAGCGTGATGGATGGATGGCTGCTTTTGGCCGGAGAGTAACTCAACCTCTGCCTCGAGTTGGAGGAATGTCTTCCATGCAAAGGTGGTTAACAGCCTCGTCCCCTCGTCAGCAAGCCCGGCCGCGGCCCTGTGGGTGCTGAACGCCGCATTCCATCCTCAGCGTCTGCAAATATAAATTCCTCCCGATATTTTCATGTGTGTGGTTCCCCGTCTGGGTTCCAGGAAGTGGGGCTGTTATTGTACAGTCTAATTTTAAATCTGGAGCTTTATTACTCAAAAGACATATCCCCCCCCTTGTTCTTTTTCCTCCTTGCTGGGTGTGCATTCTGTAGCGGGTTTCATCGCGTTGCCCCCCCACAGGGATTCCATTGCTGCGCCAGGGATTGACTATCCCCAAGGTCAATGGTGCTTGAAAAAAGAGAGCTTTTGCAGCCACGACCGCATTCACACAAAACCCCTCCATTTCCAAGGGGAAGTACTGTGTCTGGTGAGGTGGTTTAGATGCACTCTGGGTGGGGAGTGCAATAGAGAGAGAAGCCAGGGCTATGGGTGCTCGTCAGGTGCTAGGCCTGGGCAGGGGATCTGGGTCCAGGGGCACCGACCGCCCCACCGATCCTTCCTCACCCTCCTCCCTCGCTGTACATGCTGCAGCCCGAGGCTGGGGTCATCCACATCAGCTGGACACTGACCTGGACGGGCCTAGGCTGTGGCATCTTGCATGCTCACGGGCTTTCCCGCCTGTCTCGATGGGCGTGTTTGGGTTCTTGGAGCTGATGCATGGGGTCCTCGCTCCTTCCTGTTCTCCTTGGACCATTCTTCTATACACAGACCTGAGCCTTCCCCCCTTTGTTCTGTCTTTGACATGGGAATGCGTATGTAGCCAAAAGGGATTTCTGACCTATGTGGCACCTGCCAGATAAGTAAAATTCAAATCAAATTAAAAATATCTCTCTTTTTAATTTTTAAACTATCTGTTTATTGATTTCAGAGAGGAAGGGAGAGGGAGAGAGAGAAACATCAATTATGAGAGACCCATTGATCGGCTACCTCCTGCACACCCCACACTGGGGATCGAGCCTACAATCCAGGCATGTGCCCTGACCGGGAATCAAACTGTGACCTCCTGGTTCATAGGTCAACGCTCAATCACTGAGCCACGCTGGCTGGGCACATAAAAAGAAGTTAAAGCATTTTAAAGATGTGTTGGTAGTGTATGGCAGTGCTTTGGGGTTTAACAGACGTGAGCCGGCCTTCCTCCTTTTAGCTGAGCAACCTTAGGTCAGTCTCTTGGCCTCTTGGGTTCTCAGTTCCCTCGTCTCCACAACAAGAGTGAGTACCATGCTTATCTCAGGTCCTGGTGCGTTTTCCGGAGGTCTACCACCCCAAGCCCTGAGGTAGAGCTGACCATGTACCCCAATGCTTGTGGCAGTGTTGGTGAGGGTGTGGGTGGGCCGATCTCACAGTGAATAGCAAATATTCTTTGCTGCTGTCGCTCTACTCTCTCTCTCTCTCTCTCTCTCTCTCTCTCAGCTGAGTCCCTCCCTCGCTCTGGAGAGTTCTCCCCGAAGGCCTGCCATTTTTAGCGCAGAACTCGGCTGCTCGCACTCCTGCCGCCTTCCAGCGGCCTCGGGAACCGGTCCCTTGAGCTGTGGACTAACGTGCCTGCGGTCTCTCGTGAAGGGAGCGAGGGTGGAAAATTCCAGGTCTGCCCGCTGCGTGGGTGGCTGACCCCAATCACCAGGAGCAGTTTATCTTGAATCTGAGTCTGGTTCCACCCACTTGGTTCCCTGGGCCCCCTCCCTCCCTGGTTCCCTTCTAGAATTTACATTAGAAAACGAACAGCGGGGGTATCTCATTTCCTAAGCATCAGAGGGAGCCTTGGGCTGTTTTCTCCTCCCGGCTCACCCAGGCGCTCCAGTGGCACTCACTCACTCCATCAGCATGGATGGGGCAGGGGCCGTCTCTTGCTCGTGCTCAGAAGGATGTGCAAAGCCAAGGCTGTCCTCTCGGCCCCGCCCCTGCGTCTCCATGCCTCGGTTTCCCCGCCTGTGAGTGAAGACCACGATCGCTGAGTGGGCGCTCTGAGCAAAGGCTGTGAAACTACGTGTTGAGAGTTTTTCTACGACAGCCCCTTAGTGGTGGGAGTTTTTAGGTCGGCGCCACTTTAAAAAGGAAGGACGCTGGGAGGGCGGGGGTAATGGGACCTCAGCCTGGTAGTTCTGCCCCAGTGGCAGCTGGTCTAGAAGACCAGCCAGGCCCTTCTTGTCCGCTGCTGCTTCCTCAGAGGCTGCAGGCTGGGGCGGGGAGTGGGGGTGGTGGTGGAGGATGGACAGGTCCCCCCAACGCTAGGATGTGTTTTCCAGCCCGGGGTGGTTCTGACTTTTCTTCTAATCTACCAAGTCTTCCGGGAGTGCCCCGACCTACTGTTGAGAAAAGGGCTGAATCAGTAGCGATTAAGGAAATGACTCCTGAATCTGTTGACTTAAAAAAAAAAAAAAAAAAGCGAGGCCCTGCCTATTAGACTCATTGCTCAGCTACCTATTCATCGGTGATAAATTGCCTTAATAAACCCCATTGAGCGGAGACTGTGAGAATGCGGCAGAGTCACGAATCCAGGGCATTCTTCTCCGGGGAGACAAGGCCGCGTGATGCGTAGCGTCCCGGGAGCAGTACAAGGCGGTAATTGAAATGATGCTGGTGCCCAGAGCTGGTGAAAGAAGGCAGAGCGCTCTTCTGTGGAGCAGGAAAAAAAAAAAAAGAACCGGCAGAATGGTCATACCTCAGAGGCACATGGTGACACGCAGTAGGGGGAGACAGGAGCCCCGGGGGTCTGGCTGGGAGTGGCGCCCACCTAGCAGGTGTCTGGGAGGGTTGCTGGGAGGCAGCGAGACTTAGTCATGGTGGCCTTGCAGGATGGTATCTAGGGGAAGCCACAACCCTTGTGGGCCTCAAAGCTCTAAGCTGAAGTCCAGGCTCTCAGCACCTCGGTGGGCTGCTGGAGTCACAGATTAAATTTGCGACAGGACCTTACTCATCGTTAGGTTCAGCTTGACCGTGGAAAGTAGTCCTACTTTTTAGATATACTTTTGTCGCTATCCGAGAGGAAGGGAGAGGGAGATAGAAGCACCGGTGATGAGAGAGAATCCTTGATGGGCTGCCTCCTGCATGTCCCACACTGGGGATGGAGCCTGCAACCCGGGCATGTGCCCTGACCGGGAATCAGACTGTGACATCCTGGTTCATGGGTCGACGCTCAACCACTGAGCCACACCGGCCGGGCTTAAAACTTATTCTTGTTGCGGTTGCCGGGTTCATCCAAAGGGATTGCTTTCCCCGTGCCCTCCGTCGGGGCTGGGACACTTAGAGAGGCAGCGCAGCCCTCCGGCTCCCGACCAAGGCACCACTCCTGGCCCAGGTTTGTTTAGTGATAAACCCTGAACTATTTATACTTTCTTCCAAAAAAATGAGGTAATGAGGGCGAGCAGCGCGTCTCGCTCATGAAGACTGTAATTAATTTACGTTGGGAAGGAAAACACACTCAGGCTGCCAGATGTGATCGTGTTTTCTTTTCCTTTTTGTTTGTCTGGGAGAGGAATGATATTTGTATGACTTACCCTCCGAGGGCCGAAACGCCTGTGCCCGGGGGGAGAGCGGGAAGCTGCCTGCCTGCCCGTGGGGTTGTGGTGCCACCCGGAGCCGAGGCGAGCGTGAGAGTCACCTGCTCTGAGCTGACAGGCTCGCCCACCTGATGGTTTGGGACTGTGCCCCCGGGGGCCATGGCCACAGGGCAGGGGCTGGGCCACACTGGTCCCCACCACGGCTTTAGGGGACGCTAGGACACGGGCTCTTAGGTAACATCTAATTCTTAAATATTGTCAGTTGTTGCCATTATTAACATGATTGTTGTGCCCCGGCCGGTTTGGCGCAGTGGATAGAGCATCGGCCTGCAGACTGAAGAGTCACGGGTTCGATTCCAGTCAAGGGCATGTACCTTGGTTGCAGGCTTGATCCTGGGCCCGGTCCGGGCACTGGCAGGAGGCAACCAATTGATGAGTCTCTGTCACATTGATGTTTCTCTTGCTGTGTCTCTCCCCCTCCCTTCCACTCTCTCTAAAAATCCATGGGGAAAAAAAAAAAAAAGCATTGAGCTGTGAGATCCAAACACACCAGGGGCAGAGGCCGGGGCCTGGCATTGGGATGCAGAACGGCACTGGCATTCCCAGGGCTGGGGCATGTGGGAGCGGCCTTGGCCTCTCTCCCTGGCCAGGGGAGCCTTTCTCCCAGTGGGCACAGGCTCGATCTCTCCTGCTGGGCTCTCCGCTCCACCCTCGTACCATCCAGCTGACCAGCGGCAGGGCGTCTTGCAGGCCTGGGAGTGGCAACCCCTTCTTTAAGCCATTCCTTCCTGGCATTTCAGGGCGCATCACGAGTGCAGCTGGCTGTCGGGCGCCCTCGGAATGAGCAGGATGCAGAAATAGAATTCTCATCCTTCCCCGCCCAGCACTCCTCAAAGGCTCTCCATCCCACCCATAAAAACCTAGCAGCCCCCCAGCACCCCAGCCTCTCCTGCAAGTCCTGTCACCAGGTCAAGTCCTACGTAGTCCTCCGGCCACCCTTGAGGTCCCGAGCTGGCTGCACGGCCCTCCCTTTCGTGTCCCTGTCACAGCCTGGGACTAGCTCAGCACCTCGCCTACATTCTTGGCTCCTTGTCAGCCGAGTGCGCCAGCGGCTGCGGGAGGGGGTGGTCCGTGTTTTCCTTGGGCTCCCCTGGACCCAGGGCAGTGGCTGGCACACAGTAGGGGGTCCAACTACGTGCCAGGTAAGAAACGACGAAGACTGTCTTCAACGTGGGTGCGTGTGGGCCACAGAAAACCTTTCTGATTGAGCCACGGACCCTTCCCCGCAGAGCACTGTGGGCGGCAGGGGTGGGGGCTGCGAATTCCCACGCCCTTGGTCAGCATCCCCTTCTTTTTCCTCATTGGAGAAGCAGGAGGACGGAGGCAAGAGCGGGGCTGGAGGGAACAGCTCTGTGCCTTTCCCCTTCGGGGTGCCCAGGCCACGGACGGGGATCCTATCCCAGCCTCCTCCACAGGCGTGTTCGGCAAACCTCCCCCGGAATCCTATTCTCCAAGTAACCGGAGCGGATATGGATACGGGTTCCCTTCCGCTGACCACCGCTGGCTGCTGGAAGGGAGGCTGGGTTGGGGCGAGGGGGCGGGTAAGGGCTAGGAGAGAGCCAGTTCCAGGGGGGAGGGGGGAGGAAGTAGGGGAGGGGGGAGCTCTCCCCGCCCCCCCCCCCCTTCTAAACCATAAATTAACAGCAGCGGACCTTGTTAAGTGCGGCGCCACAAATTAATATGAAATATAGTGCTTTTTCATAAGCTCCAGGAGCAGATTTCAGAGCATATTGGTGTTTGCACACAGCGGGCCGTAATGATCCATTACCCCGCAGACAGAGGCGCTGGCAGCGACACATAAAGAAGAGGCAATTGGGCCATCTGCCTTGATTTCCGCCGCGTCCCCGGGGAGCCCAGGGAGGCGCCCACCATCCCCTCCATCTGCCCTCATGTTATCAATTACCCCTGAGTTATGCCCCGGGCCGCCGGGGCTGGCAGATAGGACAGGCGCCGGTGGCACCTGAAAACCATGGAAGCAAAACCCATATGTTGGCAGCCAGCTGTGTATTGACACGCCTGGCACAGCTCCCCGCTCCCCCTCCACCGCTGCTGCCTTTCCTAAGGGTCCCGGAGATGCTGTGGGTTCCTGCGAACTTGAGAAGAAATCAGGTGTAAGGGCGTCGCACCCCGACAGGGAGGTCTCGGCTCCCTTTTCTGCGTGTTTGTTACAGTTGAAGTGCGCACCGAGCCAGAAAGCATAGCATCAGGCCGAACAGATTTTAAATGATGGAAAAAAATAAGTTGTGAAACGTCTGGGGTGGCTGCCGCAGCCAGCGATGTTTATAAAGCGCGCGGAGCAGGCCGCTGCGCACCCTGCGCATTTCTGGCAGCCTAGGAGTCACGTGTAAGACTGTGACTTTTATGAAACAGGACGTGTTTATGAAAACCGAGGGAGCGGGCAGGTAGGCAGCCCCGCGGCCTGCACTTGCGTGGAGTCTCTGGCCACAGCTGCTGGGAATGCCGCTTTGAGCATACAACACTCCGGCCCGGCCGGGTGGCTCAGTGGTTGGGTGTTGACTTAGGAACCAGGAGGTCAGCATTCGATTCCCGGTCAAGGGCACAGGCCCGGGTTGCAGGCTCCATCCCCAGTGTGGGGCGTGTAGGAGGCAGCCAATCAATGGTTCTCTCTCATCATGGATGTTTCTATCTCTCCCTCTCCCTTCCTCTCCGAGATCCATAAAAATATTTTATTTTTGTGGGTTTTTAAAAATTTTTCCACAAGGAGCTTAACTTGTTCCTGGTTCAGCTCGGCCAGACCGGT
Source organism: Myotis yumanensis (assembly GCF_028538775.1). NCBI lineage: Eukaryota > Metazoa > Chordata > Mammalia > Chiroptera > Vespertilionidae > Myotis > Myotis yumanensis. The sequence continues at coordinate 37,522,007 of NW_027223769.1, forward strand.
GAGGCTGGGGGCCACTGGTTTGGCTGTGCTTGGTTGTTACCACATGGGATGGCTTCCCGCCGCGCGGGACTGCACTTCCTGCTCATTTCACACCGTGTCCTCTCCCCACCTCTGCTCGGCCGGAGTGCCATGTGCGGTGTCTGCTCCGTGGAAGGTTCTAGCTCAGAGGGTCCGGTGGTTTGGGGAAGAGTTGCCCGGGCTCAGCAGGTGGCGGGGGACAGCAGGGCGCACACGAGCCTCGTGTTATGAGATGCCAGACGCAGAGAAGGGTGAACGGAGGGACTGAGATTCGACGCCAAGCCCCGATTTCCCGCTGTTGGCTCGCTGCGGGCGTCCAGCTCACAGGGCCCCGTGGGCTCCGGGCTGACGCTAGGATCCCAGTGCTCAGCACGCTCTTTCCCGCGTGACGCTCTGGGCGTATGTCATGCAGCTGAGGTTCCCCCCCCCCGAGAGCTTCCTGGAGGGAGGGCGGGAGCTTACTTACGTTCCCTTCTGTTTAGACCAGCACAGACGGCTCCGCATTCCCTGGGACTTCGTCAGCTATGGGATGAGTGAGTGTGTGGAGGGTGAATGATGACGTAAGGGCTTTCTATACGTCAACAGGCTTAGCAGCAGCCGGGGCAAAGCTGAGGAGCGACGGGATTCTGTCCTCAGTGACATGGCCACGGGGGTGGGGACCCCAGGTCTCTGCTGCTAAGGACCTCTCCTCCGCCCTGAGCAGGGGCAGCTCCCTGGGGCAGAGCAGGCTGCTGTAGGGCAGGGGAGTGTCCACAGGTTCCTCCTCTTCTCGTCCCACAGCCTCTTAGCCCCTGGGCTCTCCTGGGTCTCCCCACTGCTCCTGCATCCCCACTGGGTGCTGGGAGCACCCCTGCGCGTTCATAGTCTCCTGTGGGCACTGGCATCTCCACGGCGCCTCCTGGTGGAGGCTGAGTGCACGCCAGCTCTCCCACTGCAGCGTGAGGGCCTTAGGCACCCATTCCTGGGCCCACCCAGTGCAAAGGGAAGAGGCGGGCTCCTGGTCCCAAAGCTGAGACAGCGACAGCCGAGCGCTAACCAAGCACAGATGCGCATCACATGCGGGGCTCGCCTCGCGCTCCCGTGTGCTGGTGCCCGAGCTCACCGTGTCCGTCCCCGGACCAACCGCAGCCGGGCGCGTGACTCCCGGGAGATGGCTCATGGGGCACCGCCCAAGCAGTGGCCGACCACACCTTTCGAGGGTTCCCACGTTGCAGGTTTAAGAAACGACCTGGTACAAAAGCCCCAGGAAAGGTCAGAGGAAAATCCTCCGGCGGCAGATAGAGTCCAGTGTTTCAGGCCTCTCAGCCGTGACTGCACGACACGTATCAACCACCCACTGGATGCAAAACCCCCGGCACTCAGCGTCCTCACGAGGTGTGGAACAGCGACCTTTTCAAAATGCAGATCTGATCAGACCGCTCCTGCCCTGGCTTAAACCCTTGCCGTGGCCTCTCGTTTCTCTTGCCATAGAAGCTGCGTCCGTGCCATGGCTTGAGGGCCTCATGTGATCTCACGCCAGCCTGTCCAGCCCCATCTCCCACTCCTACCCCCTCGCCCCCCTCACTGTCCACTGGGGTCACACCGGGCCCTTTTCAATCCTTTGGTTTCCCGCGGCTCCCTCCCAGCCTTGGCACATGCTGTTCCTTCTTTCTGGGATGCTGTTCCCTGCATCAGACCAAGTGAGCGCAGCCTTCATACCATGCTCCATGGCATGACTTCTTGACGGAAGCCTCTCACCATCCCCCCTCTCCGTCCTGGAGAGCATGCGCCATGGTTGCAATTTCACGTCGATCCGCTCGACACCCGACTCACGTCCTCTTCCCGAGGAGAGAGTGGGCTCCCTGAGGCCTGGGATCGGGACCCTTTCTCCTGACGGCCGTGTATGCCCAGCCTCCTCCCAGGGTCTGTGACGCCATAGGGACTTGTTAGGGTTTGTTGAATGAGTGACCAATGGAACGAATGACTAAAACTGTTTTTCTTTGTACTGACCTTGATCCATGAGACATGTTATTGGTAAATGAGATCAGTAACAGCTGTTAAAGAGGAAGGCAGCCCCTGTCCAGGCACACAGGACACTGCCTAGAAAGGACGGGGTCACGGGTCCTTCCTCTTGCAGGTGCTTGCTTCTGGGTTTGGTGAGAAAGAGTCTTGGAGGCAGCAATGTCTGTGCTGGGGGAGGGGGAGGGGGAGGGTGTGTCTGAGGAAGCACCCAAGGGAGCCAACCTGCCTTTTGCATCACAGTTTTATGTATGAGGGTTCATGGGCATCCGAGAGAGAGAGAGAGAGAGAGAGAACGAACTTCCACATTTATTTCCCCACATTTCCTTTTCCACTATTCCTTCTTCCTCAACTCGCGTTACAGTGTTGTTTTTCCAGAGGTGGTTGGTGTAAATGGAATAGAATCGGTTAGGATCATAAATAAGACCCAGGAGGAGTAACTGACACAGGTTTGGCGGACGAGTGCCTCTCCCTCCTCCCCCGTAATTTATCGTTTTCTTCTGCAGGAAGCCAAATGATATTTCTCTAATTAACACACACAGGCAACTAGCGTATAAATCAACATCACAGCCTTTTTAGTGATGCAATCACTTCACGATCAAGGGATATAAATTAAACATCATAAATGCATCTCAAGCAGCTGAACGTGATGGAAGAAGAGAGAGGGGCTGTGTGTTCAGGGGACCGAGCGCCCCGAGAGGGATCCTCACTCTGGGCGATGCTGATTTCGTCCCAGCATCGCCTGGGGCCGTTTCCAACCCACGGACAGGGCATAGCGCATTCTCATGTCTGCGGCCGTAGGCGTGATGGGGGTGTGCACACTGGCGAGCCCAGGGTCCGGGCAGGAACCTCAGCCTTTGCGCACATTCCCTGCTTGACCTCTGAGAAGTCACTTGCTTCCGCAAGCTCCATGTCTTCCATCTGTAAGTTGGAGACAAGCACAGTGCTTACCCCATAGCATGATTGTGGGCGTCAGCGCATCGATACGTGCAAGGTACGTAGGACAGTGTCACCCACGTCAAGAGAAGTTGAACGCATGGGAACTTTTTTAAAAATATATTTATTTTTATTGATTTCAGAGAGGAAGGGAGAGGGACAGAGAGATAGAAACATCAGTGAAGAGAGAGAATCATTGATTGGCTGCCTCCTGCACACCCCACACTGGGGATGGAACCCGTAACCCAGGCAGGTGTTATGAACCATGACCTCCGGGTTCATAGCTCGACGCTCAACCACTGAGCCACACTGGCCAGGCTTAAGTGAACTCTTAATGACTGTGATCATCACTGATTATTATCCCCAGCCTCAGATTCTGTCTCTCCACAATCACATGAAATGCCGACTTCTGGGCCACCACCCCCACAGTCCATGTGATAGCTGGTTCATGTCATTTTCCATTCCCACAGGCTGGAGCAGCCCTCGGGCTCTGCGCTTAACAACCCCTAGGTCCTTCTGTGAGAATCACAGCCGTAAGAATCCCCAGTGCCCTGCCTGTACCTCCCTCCCCTCAGACCAGCAAGCCCTCCACCCCGGGCAGCCACTGACATTTTCTTTATTTTTTAAATATATTTTTATTGATTTCAGAGAGGAAGGGAGGGGGAGAGAGAGAGAGAAGCATCAATGATGAGAGAGAATCATGGATTGGCTGCCTCCTGCACGTCCCACACTGGGGACTGAGCCCACAACCCGGGTGTGTGCCCTGACTGGGAATCGAACCCTGACCTCCTGGGTCATAGGTCCACACTCAACCGCTGAGCCACGCCAGCTGGGCAGCCACTGGCGCTTTTCAGTGTCTCCGTAGTTTTGCCTTTTGCAGAAAGGCATCTCGTTGGATCGGCTGCTTTCACTCAGTCATATGGATTGAAAGTTCTTCCATATCTTTTCACGGCTTGATAGCTCATTTATTTCTAGCGCCGAATAGTATTTCATTGTCTGGACGCACTATCGTTTATTTATCCACTCACCTCCTGAAGGACATCGTGGTCGGCCCAGGTGCTGGCCGTGACGACAGAAGCCCCCGCAAACCTCCGCGTGCGGGTGTCGGTGTGGACCCGCATTTTCAGCTTCGTCGGGTAAACACCGAGGAGCACCACTGCGGATCCCGTGCCGCAAGTGCCTTTAGTTTTGTCTGGCCACGTGGCTCAGCTATTGTCTAGTCCAGCCGTGGGCAAACTTTTTGACTCGAGGGCCACAGTGGGTTCTTAAACTAGACCGGAGGGCCGGAACAAAAGCATGGATGGAGTGTTTGTGTGAACTAATATAAATTCAAAGTAAACATCATTACATAAAAGGGTACGGTCTTTTTTTTTTTTTTTTAGTTTTATTCATTTCAAACGGGCTGGATCCGGCCCGCGGGCCGTAGTTTGCCCACGGCTGGGCTATTCCCACGGGCCGTGGGTGGGAGTTTCTGAGGCCCCACACCCTGGCCAGCGTGTGGTGGTGTCCGTGTTTTGGATCTGAGCTGCTCTCGTAGGTGTGCGGGGCCATCTCTTAGTGACGGGGGTGTCACAGAGACAGCCTTCAGCGTCGGGCCGGAGTCAGGGCGGGGGGGCCATCCCGAGGCCTCCCCCAGCCCCAGAGCCCGGCAGCGGCCGATGAACCTGCTCCGAGCATATTCACATGGGAAACTAGGCCGCGTCGTTCCGTGCCACCTCACATGTAATTTTTATACGATATGTGAATATGAACATGTAACTAGAAGTGCTGACAGTTAAAATACATGATGGCAGGAGAAACCTAAGTGAGGACACGTATTGATCCCTGTTCAGAGGCAGGTATGTATCGGGGGCGACGTGATCCAGCAGCCGAGGATCAGAACAGGAGCGCCAGGGCCTGCTGGCAGCGCAGGAGCCTGGCCCGGCCTGGAGAGCATCGGCCTCCAGGAGGCTGCGCTCTAAACGCTGTTTTCTATTTTTACTGCGGGACTTCTCAGAGCCTTTAATAGGGCGAGGGGCCCTGTGAGTATCCAAGGAGCCTGGCGGGAAGCTAATGTGGAAATTCTGAGCCCCCCCACCCCCCACCCACCCCGATGCCGTCCCTCTGCCTTCACACACAGTTTGCTCCTGGACCGTCCTGACACGGACCCGGGGCTGGCTGTGGCGTGGCGACCCAAACAAGGTGGGTGTGGCCACAGCAGGGTCTTTCCCACGGTGGCTACCTGTGGCTCCTTTAAAGTCCACGGAAATACATCGGGTCCTGATGACCTTGTTCTCAAAATCAACCCACCATCTGAGACCAACTCCTCATTTCACTGTACGACCCCCCCCCCCACACACACACACACCATCTGGTTTAGCTGAAGTCCACTGGGCGATCTATGACAGCTTTCTCCAGGAGCCTTGAGCGAACACAGCTGCCCAAATCCTGCTCTTACAATCTCGTCTTTTGTGCCCCTGCTGCTCTGAATTCTGGATTCCTTCCTGTGTCAGCAATCTCGCTGTTAAGGCCTATCGATCGGGAGACGCATGAACTTACTTCTCTTTTCAAGGTATGAAAGCAGACATGGTCCGGGCACTTAACTCGATGGAGAGAGGAAGTCGGCTTCCAGCTGCCCGCCCCCTCCCCCCGGCCCACCATGTCTAATTAACATGGAGTCTACCTGCTTTGATGAGTTCATAAGTGTTTCACAGACAGGAGGGATGTAGCAACGTTGCAAGACACTGTTTAAAGATCTTCGACATCTGAGAAAGCCACAGAATCCAATAATCCTACTTTCAGAACTCCAGGGTGTCCGCCGAGATCAATCTCATATCTAAACATCACATGAGGAGAGTGCCTTGCTTTATAGACTGCTTTCTATCGAACACCCCCGAACGCTCGGCGTTAGACAGGTTTTTCTTTTCTTTTCTTTCTTTTTTTTCTAAATGGAGTCTCTACCAGACGGAACGGAAAAAAGGTGGTCAAATGCTGGAGAATTTTCCCCTTGATTAAAGCTGCACTTTCCAAATTGCTACATGATTAACAAAAGCTGCACTTTCAGAATTGCTCCATCATTAACAAAAGTCAGCTCAGCGCCAATTTATCTTTTGGACAGTTTCTTGATGGATCGTAGCGTTGGGCATACGCGGGAGGAGCTTTTCCGTTCTTCTGTGGGCACGACCGGCTGTGCTCCTGCTTCCCTGGCACCTGCTGCCCTACCTGCCCCAGGGGGTTCTGGGTGGGTCAGGGGGTGCTGCAGAGGGTGGGCACCTGGACCCAGGCCTCGTCTGGCATGTGCCCTCTGTGCGAAGTGTGCCTGGCACTTGTTAGGGGCGGGACCCAGGCCCCGGGGAAGGGAGTATTGGATTCTGACGTGTGGGGAGCCTCGTTGGTTTCCGGAGGCGGAAGGAGGTAGCGGGATCCTGGGAGCAGTGCCCCTTCCTACTTGAGAAGTAATAACCCTGAGAGAGGCTTCTCAATTTTCTTTAGAATAAAAAAAAAAAATAGTGTGACTGGGGCTGGCATGTTTCATTTCCATTTTTTTCAGTGTCTTTATCATCACTCATATTTGCAAACATGTACTGTTGGGAACACAAAATCCATGTGTATGGGAAGCAAGCATCCCCTGCTTAGGTAAGCATGGCGAGGCCGGTGGACCGGCATTGTCCAAGTTGTGCTTTATGGTTCCTGCAGGGCTTTCCAGAGCCGTTCCTATGGCGAGGTGCCCTGTGAGTGTGCAAGGGGGTGGGGAGAGAAGCCAATGTGGAAGTTTCGAGTCATATTCGACTATGAGGTTCTTCATCAGCAAACCACTTGCGCTTGGGGAACAGGTTCTGGGTACACATCCCATTGCAGGAGCGCCTTGCAGTTTAACCTGAGGAGAAACCCAAAAGACAGGGGGAGGGTTTGCCTTCAAATGCCCCCCACGCCTCCCGGGGGCTCCCCCAAGACTGGTTTTTCGAAACGGCAACCACTGTCTACGTCAGTCCCTCCAGGGCAGTGACTGGTCCTTGGGCTGGATCTGGGCTGTCATAGCGACAACCAGTAGCTGGGAATTACGTTTCTTTGCAGCTTCTCTGGCCCCGTGTGTGTTCTGTGCCCATACAGTGGAGAAGCTCTGAGACAAGAAGTCCTGCCCATTTTATGGTCAATATCTTGACAAAAAGCGAAAAAAATCATTTCAGAGACGCAGCTATTATTTTTTTAACACAAAATGGTTCAAATCCTCTCACTCTCTAGTAATCATACAAGTGCATCTCGGAATATCTTATGACGTTGCCTTTCAGCCAGAGAAAGTCTGATATAGACACCTGAAACTTGGTTCCCAGTGTTGTAGTTTAGATGCTAGTATAACTTTATCTGACATACTCCCAGCAGTCAGTCAGTCTCTCTCTCTCTCTCTCTCTCTCTCTCCCCCCCCCCCTTCTCCTCTCACAAGGGTTCTAATTCTGAATTTTTGGTTACTAAGACATGGGCCAATGCCTTTGGGAATGCACAGATGCAGGATTTTGGACAGAAGCAGATGAGAGGAGAGCTAAAACCAGAAAACCCCACCTGGACCCTAATATGGTCCCCGCACTCTGCCTGGGGACCTCTCTCTGTTTGGTACCAGGTCCAAGTTAGCCAATTCCACGGTGTTTAGATGATGAGACACTAACTATTTTTATGGCAAAATGAATTAGTGTGTTATTTATATATTTTAAACTTAGTTAGGTACTCCCTGAAGGCTCACCGCCAAGTCAATAAAGTTATGTTCGAAGATGGAGTTTGAAATTCTATTTTCATTCATTTTAATGGTTTACAAGGAAATTGCATTTTCCACTTCGTCCCGTGACATCAGTCAATAGGTATCCAATGTAAATGCAGTTCATTTATATCTGAATTGATGTTCTGTCCGCCATTACCTTCTGTTTCTAATGCATTCTGATACATTAGTAAATAGGCTTGTCGGATTAACCATTAGCACATGAAAAGAATTAGCTGCTGCTGCCAAATGGAATTATTGACACTGATAAGAGGCCCAAAGATGGGATCACCTGGAAATGGAGTCTGCACGTACTTCAGGGGGAGAAAAAGCCTCGATAAATATGGAGAACCTGAAAGCGGGTCATTAATTCTCTATGGGGTGGACATCCTATTATTAAAACAATAAAAGTCTTCTAGCCCTGCACATTTGATGGAAAGAAACTCTCGATTTGCTTCACAAACTCAGTTGCCTAAAATCAAAATACAGTTTTTGGTCTAGGGCAGTGGTTCTCAACCTTCTGGCCCTTTAAATACAGTTCCTCATGTTGTGACCCAACCATAACATTATTTTCGTTGCTACTTCATAACTGTAATGTTGCTACTGTTATGAATTGTAATGTAAATATCTGATATGCAGGATGGTCTTAGGCAACCCTGTGAAAGGGTCGTTCGACCGCCAAAGGGGTTGCGACCCACAGGTTGAGAACCGCTGGTCTAGGGACTCAACTTCTGGATTGCCGTAAATGGAGAGGGAGAGAGGTTTGGAACCTTCTAGAAGAAAACAGAGCCCAAACCAAGCCCCTCCAAGCCCTCTCTGGTTTGATTCAAAGCTGAAGTTTAGTCCCATTGAATCTGAATACCTATGTTGCAGGTGGCTTATCCCGATTTTATTTTTTATTTTTATTTTTAAAATATATTTTTATTTATTTCAGAGAGGAAGGGAGAGGGAGTGGGAGAGAGAGAGAAACATCAATGATGAGAGAGAATCATTCATCGGCTGCCTCCTGCACGCCCCACACTGGGGATCGAGCCCACAACCTGGGCATGTGCCCTGATCAGGAATCGAACCTTGACCTCCTGGTTCATATGTCAATGCTCAACCACTGAGCCATGATGGCTGGGCATCTAGCCAGAAATTAGTGCAGTGATGGTGAACCTTTTGAGCTCGGCGTGTCAGCATTTTGGAAAACCCTAACTTAACTCTGGTGCCGTGTCACATATAGAAATTTTTTGATCTTTGCAACCATAGTAAAACAAAGATTTATATTTTTGATATTTATTTTATATATTTAAATGCCATTTAACAAAGAAAAATCAACCAAAAAAAATGAGTTCGCATGTCACCTCTGACACGAGTGTCATAGGTTCGCCATCACTGAATTAGTGTGAAGTTAGTGTGCCCTCCCATACACACGCACATGCAGATGTGGAAGTACATGTACCCGTGGAGACCTCCTGCTGCACACCCTGCACACACGCTGCACGCCCCCCCCCCCCCCCCCCCGCCGCCCCCGTGCAGCCCCCAGCGAAGGGGAGCAGACCTGCCTTCGCGGTCCTGCAGCTCCGACTTGTCCCCGGGACCGGGCGGCGAGAGCGTGACATACCTAAAAGGGTCACAGCCCCGTCATTTTGAAAATGCTCGTGGAATTCTGCTGTGTTATTGTCTGAGCCATTAGATGTAAAAGCCCTTCTGTGTGATTGCCAAGTACATTAATGTGGACAAATGAGAGAAGTCTCGCTGCCTGAGCTGCCAAAACTCGTGCCGTGCCTTCAGCAGCTCTACAGAGCCTGCCGCCGGTGCTGTTGCCAGGAGGTGCTAGGTTCTGGGCTTTGCAGCAGCACCGGAGAAGTGGCAGGAGTAGGGGCAGGAGAAGGGGCAGGAGTAGGGGCAGGAGAAGGGGCAGGAGAAGGGGCAGGAGAAGGGGCAGGAGAAGAGGAAGGAGAAGGGGCAGGAGAAGGGGCAGGAGAAGGGGCAGGAGAAGAGGAAGGAGAAGAGGAAGGAGAAGGGACAGGAGAAGGGGCAGGAGTAGGGGCAGGAGAAGGGGCAAGAGAAGTACTGGCCTCTTGGCTCCAGTAGGACCTGCTGCCCAGGAAATGTGGCTGACAAAGGGGCGTACTCCCCTGAGAGATGTCAGTGTTGAGCAAGAATCCTGATGAAACAGACTTAGGAACCTAACTTCTAATAAGTCTTTAGCGCTTCCCTTTCTCTGTCTCCTTCCTCAGTGTCTCCATGTGTCCCGTGGTGATCATTATTGTCCTTCCTACCTGCCAGGGTACTGCAGTTCCAACAGAATGATGAGTATGAAAACATTAAGGAATGGTTTATTTATTTATTTTTTAAATATATTTTTATGGACTTCAGAGAGGAAGGGAGAGGGTGAGAGAGAGAGAGAGAAACATCAATGATGAGAGAGAATCATTGATCGGCTGCCTCCTGCACACCCTGTACTGGGGATCAAGCCTGCAACCCAGGCATGCGGACCTCCTGGTTCGTAGGTCGATGCTCAACCACTGGGACACACAGGCCGGGCAAGGAAAGGTTTATTAAATGCAAGATGGCAGAGGTCCTGTTTCCATTGTAGTATGTCCTCTCTCTTTAAAATTAAAAGCTCGTTGGCCTGGTCTGTGGGTTCTCAGGCAGCGTGGACTGGACAAATACGGGTGTAAGTTAACTCAGGGGGAAAGCTGCCTGTTTCCTCTCCGCATTTCCAGTGCAGGGCAGCACCTTCTCTCCCTCTTCACGTCACCGTCAGACTCGGGTTCTGTGCATCCGTTAGGCGGTGCCCTGGGACGTGCAGGGGCTCCTTGTGAGGTGTGTGTCGTAGGAGAAGGCGGGACAACCAGAGGACCCCTGCCAGAGGACCCCCGTAGGCCCGCTGCTGCACATGCGTTCTTCAACCCCAGGTCTAGCAGGACGCTTTCTCCACTGTCCTGATAGGAAAGGTGTTCTAGGGCTTGGCAGGCAGAGGAAGCAGCGTGGATCACCAGGCAGAGACGTGGACATGCAGGATTCGTTGGAAATGAACATTTTGCATTGGGGAGACAGAACGTGACAAGCGGTGGAGCCCAGTTCCCTGCCTTCTGATTCTGGGCGTCTCACTCAGAAGGTGCACAAAGTTATCATTAGCATATCTCCGCCTCAGCATCCTCATTGGTGAAATGGCGATAATGCCACCAAACTCACGGGAGTGTTGAGAAGAGTGAAGGAGTAAAGCACATACAGCATCGAGCATGATGTTTGGCCCATACCGAGCATTCGAAGGATCCTTACTGTTTTGTTTGTTGCTGAAGATGATGATGGTGGTGATGGTGATGGAGATGATGATCATGGTGATGGAGATGGAGATGGAGATGGAGATGATGATGGTGATGGAAATGGTGATGGTGATGATGATGGTGATGGAGATGATGATTGTGATGGAGATGATGATGGTGATGGAGATGGAGATGATGATGGTGATGGAGATGATGATGATGATGGTGATGGTGATGGTGATGGAGATGGAGATGGTGATGGAGATGGTGATGGAGATGGAGATGGAGGTGGAGGTGGAGGTGGAGGTGGAGGTGGAGGTGGTGATGGAGATGGAGATGGAGATGGAGATGGTGATGGAGATGGAGATGGAGATGGAGGTGGTGATGGAGATGGAGATGGAGATGGTGATGGAGATGGAGATGGAGATGGAGATGGTGCAGAATCCCGGGCAGGTGGGTTTGGCTACCCAGGAGACAGGCTTTAGAAAGCTTTGAACACCAGTTCTTAGATTTTCTCAGGTATCAACAATGTGAGTGGGTCCTTAGAGTGACCCCTGCCTAGGAGGATTAAAGATCCCTCCCTAGACTGCTTTTGCCTCTTTTCATGTTTTTGAATATTTATTACATTGATTGGGATGACACTGGTCAACATGAACATAGAGGTTTCCGGTGTGGGTTTCTATGTGACAAGATCTGTGTATTCCACCGTGTGCCCACCACCCACAGTCAGATCTTCTCCTGTCACCTTACATTAGGACCCCTCCTTTGTATTTTTGTGGGGCTTGTCTCTGATTCCCAGCCATGTGTGCAGTGCCAAGCACAGTGCCTGGCACCGGGCTGGCACTCCATTTTTATCTGTGAGATACATGAACGACTCTTCTCCCAGAAGTGAGCCCGTTGCTTTTTCTATTTAGTTTGAGACTTTTCTTCTAGACTCATTGCAACTAGTGAGCTCCTTCTCCTTACGCCTAAAAGAAAAGTTAAGGACTATTTTTCTCTTATAAACACGGCTTGTTTGGCTGTATCCACACCAGGTGCCGTCAATGCCCGTCTCCGTCTCTGCGCACAGCACGTTGGAGGGGCCGCTGGAGTCCCCTTCCATGGCGCTGTCCCTGGGAAGGCGCTCCGTGGAGACGAGAACTCTCTCATGCCGTCCTTCCCCACCTGGGTCCTCACGCACCGTCGCTGAGCTTCCCACAGCAGCACCCAGAAGGGTGGCACCATGCCCTCTGGGCAGGGGCGAGGGCGCCGGGAAGTGTGATACTTTATTAATTTTTACAAAAATAAACTGCGGAGCTGAGACTTGCCACCGCAAAGCGCGAGTGTGAAAAGTCCCACCTCGCTGGTGAAGAAAAACTCCCCCTTGTTAGCAACTCGGGAGGTCGGAGGAAAGAACAGGGCGGACATTATCCGCATTTTAAACTAGGGAAAGAGTTTACCTCTGAAAGCAGAGGCTGCACGTCACCTGTCCTCCCCTGGCAGCCGCGGGTTCTGTCGTCTTGGGCATATGCCTTTCACATATTAGTATTCCCCCGGAGGACCCGGGGAACAGGTTGTCCGCTGATTCATGCCTCGCAATATGTTAGCTATTCATAACGTTCTCATTTCATAATTTCTCCCTCTTTGGAATGCCTTCCAGATGTTCGCCTTGCAAATGTGAATTTTAAATGCTCACTGTCTCAATTATTTCATGTCCCAGGATCTTTAAACACATTTGTAGTCTTCTTTTCGGAACCTTAAGGAGACCACGAAAAATTGAGGGGGGTGAGAGGATGAATGCTTGTGATAAAACAGAGATGGTGATATTGATGTGGTTATGAAAATAGACACATAATTCTGATTTCTTGGCATTTTATGACTCTATATCTATCTACACATACACACACATGCACACATATATTTCAAATGATAAGAGGAAGGTTATTTAGAAAGTTATGAAGGTGGTAGAAGTGAGCCAGTTGGGCTGCATGGGCTCAGGAAACAAGTTACAGAAGCAAAAGAAGGGCCCTTGGAGCTTAGGAGAGGGAAAGGCCAGGGTAAGGAGCCTGTGGGAAGGCGAGGGGGAGGGGAGGGGGGGCGTGCTCCCGAGAGGGAGAGCGCACCTTTTCATATATTTTTTAAAGAAACCAATTTTACGCTTTTATTTTTAGTAAATAATGTCTTAAAGAAGTTGATTGACAAAATAGATTTAGTGTAGATTGACATCAAGTTAAATGAACCTTAGGTTTTGTTTGTGGTTCAGACTGCTATTTTGAGAAAAAATGGCAACTGATGAAATTCTGAAGTCAACCTTCCCTCTGTGTAAAGTCATGGAGTTTAGTGCAACACGCACGAAAACGGTGGTCATCACCCTGGCCGGTGTGGCTCAGTGGATAGAGCGTTGGCCTGTGGACTGAAGGGTCCCAGGTTCGATTCTAGTCAAGGGCACGTACCTCGGTTGCAGGCTCCATCCCCAGCCCTGGTCGGGGCACGGGTGGGAGGCAACCAATCGATGTGTCTCTCTCTCATCGATCTTTCTCTTTCTCTCTGTCTCTTCTCCTCCCTTCCACGATTTCTGAAAATCAATGGAAAAATATCCTGGGGTGAGGAATAACAAAACAAAAGAACAATTAGAAAACTGTGGTCATCAAGGAGAGTGTGAGGACAAAACTAAACGGGCGTAGTACCTATCAGCATGTCTGCTAGGTGAAGAGCAGGGTAGATTTTTGGTCAAGAAGAGAGCTTAGATTCCTGTGATTTCACTCACGAGAGTTCCCCTCTCAGTAGAGGGGATGGATGGTAGTGTTGCTTAGAAGTTTGATGGATTATTTTCCTGAAATAACATGTGTGTATAACATATAAGTCCCAGGTATACGCCATTATCATTCAGTATCAGTACACGCTCCAGTGTGCTCACCACCGAAAGCCTAGTTCTATCCGACACTGTACATTTTACCCCCTTTACTCAACTTGACCCCCTTTCTCCTCTGGTAACCCCCATTCTGTTGTCAGTATCTGAGAGTGTTTTCCTTTTGTTTCTTTTTTGTTTGCTTGCTTTATGCCATTCTGAGTGAAATCATATGATTTTTGTTCTTTTTTGTTTGGTTTATATCACTTAGCATAATACCCTCGAGGTCCATCCATGTTGTCACAATTGGCAATTTTTCATCTCTCCCTCTCTCTTTTTTCTTAAAAATTACATCAGCTTTCTTTATATTTTCCAAGCCTGAGCACAAAAAACAAACCAATGACCACCATGCCATCGTTACCACATCCATTTACCTTTTTTTTTTTTTCTCCCAGGTAAACCCAAGGTTTCTCTTTTCTAGCCGTTTTTATGACACAAAATAGGAGATTGAAGTAACAAATTCACCCTAGGCCAAGTAATCGCTGGCTGAGCAGAAGTCCCGTGCCTTTTATTATTCCTGCGTTACCTTCATGGGTGATGTTTACCTTTGGCCCTGCTGGTTTAATCCGTAGGCGCTAACATGGGCTCTGTGAGAATGTCTGCTGCTCATCTTCACCTCATCGGCTTCTAAAATCAACACGCGTGTGCTCCCCGGGGAGCCTGTGTGACGGAAAGAGTGTGGGCTTTGAAGTTAGGCTGCTGGTCTTGAGCTTCATGTGTTCGGTGTCTGAGACTACATTTTTCTTCAGTTCAGTTCGGCCTCAGTTTACTTTTCTTTTAAATTATATTTTAGCTCTGGTACATCGTTGACTTGACCCATAAGTTCATGCATGAAATCTTCTTTTTCATACTTTCTGTAGAACTTAGAATTTTATCATTAAGATTTTCTTTTTTTCTTTCTTTTTTAAAATCTTTATAGTTGAAAGTATTACATCTGTCCCCCTTTCATCCCCCCCCTCTTCCTCCCCCATTCCCTCCCCACCCCTCCACCTCAAGCCTTCACCACCCTATTGTCTGTGTCCACGGGTGATGCATACAAGTTCATTGGTTGATCTCTTCCCACCCATCCTCCCCTGCCTTCCCTCTGAGGTTCCTCAGTCTGCTCATGCTTCTGTGACTCTGGGTCTGTTTTTGATCATCAGTTCATTTGGTTCATTAGATTCCACATACGAGTGAGATCATGTGATACTTACCTTTCTCTGACTGGCTTATTTGGCTCAGCTTCATGCTCTCCAGGTCCCTCCCTCCATGTTGACTTGGAGGAGAATAAAATGTCTCTCATGTGGTCATCACGGGCATAGGAGGAGTTAACAGAGGTCAAGTGTCTGGCGTGTATAGGGGCTTCGTTTCCGTAGCTGAGATTATTGTAAAAGCAGTGGGATCCTAACCCTAGTGCCTGAGTCTGCATTGTCGTTACTTGTTACTCTCAGTTAGATGAACCGTTTAGTCCCTCTAGGCCTCAGTCTCCTCACCTGTAAAATGGGAATTATACTCACCTTACGTAGGAAACGGTGCTGGTGAAGTGAACGAGCAAGACAAGGGATGCAAATGCGCTTAAGGGAGAAGAACACAACAGACCATAGCAAGTGCTGTATAAATATAAAACATTTTTATCGATGTCCTGAAATGGAGATGCTGGATATTTTGGTTTCAACCTACAGGATGGTATCCTTCCAAATCTGCAGCTGGATCCAGTGTGTCCTGTAGAATTTATAGATGAGGGAAGATCCTCCAGGCAACTGTTACTGCATCAGTGTAATCCCAAGGCCTGTCACCTGCAGAAATCCATAAAAACAGTGTGTTTTACAGTTGGGGTCCCGTTGGTCTAATATTTTCAG
This sequence comes from Myotis yumanensis, assembly GCF_028538775.1. Lineage (NCBI taxonomy): Eukaryota > Metazoa > Chordata > Mammalia > Chiroptera > Vespertilionidae > Myotis > Myotis yumanensis. The sequence continues at coordinate 37,537,667 of NW_027223769.1, forward strand.
CTTTTAATCTTCCCCGATGGAAACACCTTCCATGAAATGGATGTGCTGGAGAGAGTGGGGGGAAATTCACAGAATGTTGACAAAGCTCCTGTGAACGTGACCTCTGGTTTTCTGTTGGCGACATGACCTGCTAGTCCATTGGGAGCATTCTGGGAAGAGTTTGGCTCGTCCTCACTGTGATGTGGTCTTTGTCGTTGCTGTAGCTGGTTCCATGTCTGAAGGTTGGCCTTGGCAGCTGAATACCGACCAGCAGACCAGCAAGTCTGGTGTTCAAGCCCTGGTAGGCCAGCTGAGAGATCATTTGAAGGGCAAGTCAACTAGATTTGCATTTCAAAGACTGCTCCTCTGGAGGCAGGGCAGAATGGAGGGCTCGGGTGCATGCTGAGTGCGCTGAGGGCAGTGACCTTGTGCAAGTGAAGCAGGAGCTTGGGCGAGGATGTGAGGGCAGAGCAAACGGTCAGGGGCGGGGGGTTTGCAGGGGCATCCCGCAGACATCTGGCCTCAGAGACCTTGCTCCCCCTCTCCCGGGGATGCTGAGGAGAGCATGCGGGGACGGTCTCTGTACCAGCAGCCGCGTCCCAGGAAGACAGCCCGCCGTGCGGAAGGGACGGCTAGCTTTCCTGTGCCCACCTGGGGGTGGACGTGGGGGTGGCAGTAGGTAAAGAAGCGTCAAGTGTCCAGGCATCAGGGAAGATGGCTTTCTCCTCTTGCCCAAACGCACCTGGGCGTGTCAGCATGAGAGCGAGGTGCTCACACACTTCTGTCCTTTAAGTTTTCTCCCGGGACGGAGAGTTTATGTCCCTGATTATGTAGCGGCCGCACAGGCTTCCTGAGGAGAGTCCCAGGAGCCTCCTGACCACGGCACAGCCCGCCACGGCCCCCCCGCCCACCGTGGTCACCCCACTGTTTCCCTGGCCCCGTGGAGGAGCGGGAATGGCCCGGGAGGATAGAGCACCAAGTCCGAGAGCTGATCTCTGGGCAGAGACGTCAGGCCCGTATCTTAAAGCAGACCATCTGCTCACACTAAAAATCAAAATTCCCGCATGATTTACGAGGTAGAATCGCAAGATGGAGCCACTGAGTGACCGGATGTGAACTCCTCGCCGATCCCTCCTTAACAGCCAGAGAAAACGTGCTCCCGCAGGCCCGCCCTCTGCATTTCTTCCCTTCCCCGTTCGCCATGCGCACTCTCGTCATCTGTTGACAGGACAAGGCAAATCCACGAGAAAGCCAGAAAACGTCTCCAAAGTAAATATTTGGTGGTTCAGAAATAGGGGCTTTTTGCACATTAATCCAAATCATAAAATACAGTCTGTGGGAGGAGCTGGGAGCGTTTGCCGGTTTCCTGCATCGCTGTGGGTCACAGAAGCGTCTGATTGATTTGAAAAAATATTTTTCTTCATGGAGAAGTAATATTTCTAGTCCAGAGGGCCAGTCCCTTCATGTCATAGGCAGCCGTGGAGGCTCCCGGATGCCACACCCTGGTGGGGTGGGGTATGGACCTGGGGAGTCAGCCTGCTCCAGCCTACCTCCTATATATAAAAATATATATTTATATATATAAGTAATAATATATATTTATTTTTATTGATTTCAGAGAGGGAGGAAGAGGGAGAGAGAGATAGAAACATCCATGATGAGAGAGAATCATGGATCGGCTGCCTCTTGCAACCCCCCCTACTGGGGATGGAGCCCGCAACCCTGGCATATGCCCTGACTGGGAATCGAGCCCTGACCTCCTGGTTCCTAGGTCGACGATCTGAGCCACGCCGGCCGGGCAGATCTGCTGGCTTTTGGAGGCCATAGAGGAGGCCCAGCTCTGAGGACAGGTGGGGCAGGTGGGGCTTAGAAGCTAAAACTCGGCCCAAACCGTGGGGGTCAGGAGCAGCAGGTGGCGTTCCACTTCAGTGCGAGCTCCCTGTGCCCATCCACGCCCCCACGACCGCGTGTCTAGACCTTGCCTTTCCCTGGAAGCCGCTCAGGAAGCGGAATGTTCAAGAGCAAGGGGTGGATGGGAGCGTGCGCTCAGTGTCGGGAGGGAAGGAGGACAGGCGCTGGTGATGGCGAGACCGGGCCAGGCTCCCCTGGCGGAGGGTTGGGGTCCAGGAGCAGGTGCGCATGGCGTGCCTGCTGTGTCGGGGTGAGCCAGAGGATGCCGTGGGCTTGGGGGGTGGGGACCACGGAAGCTCCTCCAACACGGTGACACTTGGAGTTAGTAAGCAGCAGTGGGGACTTGATAAGAGAAAAATCTTATTCATAAAGCAGTGACCTTGATAAATACGGTCTATAAGCAAGCGTGCAGCTGAGCTCTGTCATTGGAGGGCACAGAAGGAAACCAGGATTAAAAATCGTAGATACGTTGGAAAAACTCCCCCTGCGCCAGGCCCTCTGCCAAGGGCTTCCCATACATCGTTTCAATGAGATGGTTGTTGGTGGGAGCGTTCCCTGGTGGTGATGAAAACACGGAGGCTCAGAGGTGAGCTTTTCCCCATCAACACGGCTTGGTAGGAAATTTGAACCAAAGCTACTTCGATGCAGAGCCTTATGCTTGAACCAACTTCTTCACTGCCGCTCACGCTTACTGTCAGCACATCCATGAGCCCGGCCGGTGTGGCTCAGTGGTTGAGCGTCAACCTATGAACCAGGAGGTCACGGTTCAGCTCCTGGTCAGGGCACATGCCCAGGCTTGCGGGCTTGATCCCCAGTGTGGGGCGTGCAGGAGGCAGCCGGTCCATGATACTCTCTCCTCATTGATGTTTCTGTCTGCTTCTCCCTCTCCCTTCCTCTTGGAAATCAACAAAAATATATTTTTTTTAAAAAGCATGGCATTTGGCTGAGGATAGAGAAAGCTTTGTGGGTTTCTTTCCCAACTGGAAACATCTTAGAAACTAGGTAACATAAAAGCAAAATTAGCGCAGGAGGACGGAGGACAGGAAGCCGTGACCTTGGCGACCGCCCCCACAAAGCCCCGTGTGGACGGGAAGCCCTGTGGTTCTACCACGTCGGACTCCACAGCCCCTGGCGTCCCGGGGGCGGTCGGAAAGCCACTGCTGGAGGAAGGACAGCTCCGAGGAGCTCACTTAGGAGGAGGTGAGGGTGTATTGAGGTCAGCCCTCACGCTTGTTAATGGCATACATTTCCCCACACCGTGTGGCTTCCTGCGTCGTGCTATATAGCACCGCAGCGGTGGGCCTCGGCGGGGGAGTCCATTAACCTGCTTGGCGAGCACCATGCTGACCGGGGCCACACAGGCCTGGGCCTGTCGGTAGCTCCCGGAGACCCGCAGCCCGGATTGGAAATGCAGACCGATGAGCTTCAGGCCAGTAGCTCGGATGGCCACTCCGGGCGCTCTTCCTGAGAGAGGGTTTTTACCGAGGCCTCTCACCCGCAGGGCCAGAGCCCCTTTGTATCGGGAGAAAACTCGCTGCAAGTGAAAAGGGGGTTTGACGATAGAAGGCCAGATGCCACACCTTGTAAATTAAAAAATAAAATTATGAAAAGGAAGGCAGGGCGGCCAGCTGCGCCACAGCAGCGCAGGTTTTTATGCTGCGCTGTTGTGGTTTGTGTCTCTTCATTTGGTCCCAACATCTGTTCCTCCCTGTCTGGTCCTCCCATATATTAGTTATAATTACAGACCCAGGAGCTTGTTTATGGGGCCGGACCCGCACCCGGCAGCCGGGCGGCGGCGGTGTGCTCGCTCCCTCCGCCCAGGACACTGATGGCTGCTCTCAGGGATCTGGCCTGGCTGGCTGCTCCAGAGGCCAAGGCCACGGCCAGGCAGCAGGCGTGGGTCACCTCCTACTCAGAGAGGGCCTCCTGCCTTCCTTTCCTCCCCACTCCCCAGAGCAACCTGCACCCCCCCCCGGCCCTGCCCTTGCCCAGTGGAAGCACCGGGTTGCCTTTGGGGAGCGGTGGGTTTTGACGTGGGGGGATATCACGGGGAAGTTGGGTTCTGGTCATGTTTAATGTGTCCATCTGAGTAGCCGTCACACAGGTCTGGTCGCTTTGTGAAATGCACAACCGCCATGGCTGGAGGGCGACGCTGAAGGCATCGCTTGTGCATCTGTAGGAGGGGAGGAGTAGGGGGTGGATCAGCCATGGCTGACACGGCATGAACTCACCGCTAAAGCAAGGCGTTCCATCTGAGGGGGTGCCTGGAAGAGGCAATTCACTAAATGCTGCTCCTGGGGTCCCTGCTGGGATCACTGTATGGTTCCCCCTGTACTCCATCTTCTCCGTGGTTTGTGGGAACGACCTCGTGGTCTACCAGCTCTTGCCCTTGTTGCGTTGTGTGCGTAGGAGTTCGTTTCTGGTGCTTGCAATCCAAGAACCATAGGTGTTGCGCCCTAGGTGCTACCAGCTTGCACAGCACGGAGAGCCCTGGGTTCCCATAGTGAGCGTCTCGCTGGCAGGCACGCCCCGGAGGACAAGGCGGCGGTAACTGAGCCAAACGCGGCTTCCCCCACGCTCTGCGATGCTGTCTGCCAACGGGAGGGATCTCACTGTTGAGTTAATGTCCCCGGTCCCTTCCCCCTACAGACGCCGTGTGCTGTGCTGTTCCTCCCACCAAGAACACACTGAAGACCCCCGTGCTTTTGGGGAGAGACTGGGTGACTCCCAGGCCTCTTAATGGGGTGTCCTCCAAGGGCCCCACGCTTTAGAGAACATGCTAGGCTTGAGGACATGAACGTTCCCATGGACTTGAGAATGAACGTAGCTAATGCCAGATTTAGGAGTTCTGACTGAGACCCAGGGTCGGAAGGTAAATGCTGGGCCTGTCACATTGGACCGACACGAAGGAGCTATGCCCACCAACGAGTGCAGCCATGGGAACATGCCCTCTTCCTTACTCTTCATCTTCTGAGTTTTATTTGTTTCTTAGCCCCCTTGGAGCAGTATGTCAATACAGGAAGATGATCAATAAATGCTTGGGGGGGAAAATGGTTGCCGTGTACTAAAATCCCCCCGTGTTCCTGCGGAGCGTTATTCCAAAGTTTCTCCCTGTGGAAATCTGGGCTCTGCTGTCTCAGAAGTGACCCCTCTGGTTGGGAAGACCATCAAGAATAGGCGGCATCTCCACCATCTCCCGCCCACAGACTGGCCTGATTAATCCCTATGGAGTCCATGGAAGGCACGCAAATATAAACTATTCATTTATTTCAAATCGGCGGGCGCCGTGGGGAAGTTATCACATATAATCTAGTGTTAGTCTATCCACTGCATCATAAAAATTAATTTGTCTAATTAATGACATTAGTACTTTTATACATGCATAATTCATATTAATTGATAGGTCTGCCTAAAAAGAATACCTTTTGGAAGAAAAATGATCCCATTAGTGCAAGTTTAATCCAAATCAGGGCTGACAAAGCATGGAGCCTTCAAGGCATGTCTTCAGCTTTGTTAATTGTCATAAGCATTCTAAATTGATTATTCTTACATTAGCATGAGACATTTCATTCATCAATGCTTTGCTGTAAAGGAAATTTGTCTAATGGATTTGGGGAGCTCCACTAAATAAGTAGTATTTTTTTTTCCTCAGGGTAGCTAGAGGGGCATTTAAAACATATTAATTCACTAATACTGGAGGGAAGAAAAATTAGCGGTGGAAATATATAGAAATATCATACAAAATTAGATTTCTGACACTGAATAATTTTTGTGATATCTCTTTCAATGGTAATTGAGTGAGCATGCCTACAATTTTATTGCTTTTCTGTTTTGCAAGTTCTGTGATAAACAGCTCATGTGAATATTTCTTATGAGTTATGTGCCTGCACCTGGTAGGGCCACAGGGGTATGAAGTGGAGGATGAATGAGGTGAATATGCATTTTTTTTTCAGGGAACTGCTAGGAGGCACAGGGATTCCACAAGGATCGGCCATAGCACCACGCACCCCGGGCTTCTGGGAAAACCATTCCCACAGGCACGTGTGGCCAACTAAGCCACGAAAACATAATAAACACAGATTTGGTTGGGTCCCTGTCCAGACAGACGCGAGATCTGGAAATCCACTAAATTGGGGGGCTGCCCCTTCAGTTTTTAGGAATCATGTAAGGATTCTTTTTAATGGCCTACAGCAAAATTACCGGTCGATGGACAGATGTTTATACAAAGCTTGGTTGGGATCCTCTGTTTGGGAAGGGAAAAGTTAAGGATGAGCTAATGAGATATATTTAACAGTTGCTTCTGTTCTCTCTCTCTCTGTCTCTCTCTCTCTCTCTCTCCTTTTTTTTTTTTTTTTTTTTTTTTTTTTTGACTCTGCAGTCACCCTCTCCACTGTGGGTTGGGGATACAGCAGGAAGGATGGTCTAGAATGCAGTAGTCCTTATGCCAATAGGGTCGGGGTTAGCCTGGGAAGTTGTCCGTAGTAATCTTCTACTTGGAGTATCTACTCCTGGTACTCCTCTTTTTCCTCCTCCTCCTCACCAGAGCGTCTTTGCGGCATCTTAATACTTTCCAGTGGTTCTCAACCTTCCTAATGCCGCGACCTTTTAATACAGTTCCCCATGATGTGGTGACCCCCAACCATAAAATTATTTTCGTTGCTACTTCATCACGGTAATGTTGCTACTGTTAGGAATCGTCATGGAAATATCTGATCTGCAGGATGTGTTTTCATTGTTCACGGCCCACAGGTTGAGAACCGCTGCTAGGTTTTCGTAGTCACTGGAGACAGCTCACCCGCCTTGGAGGCTCGGCAAGCTCCTCAGAACTGGGGGACCCTGGGCCAGTTGCTCAATGTCTTCGAGCTTCAGTTTCCAGTGGTGACAGGTCCGGAGTGTTGGGACATCCATGTGCTTGAGGCCACACACACACACACAGAGGGCTTAGCACTGTGTCTGGTACCTAACAATTACCCCACGAATTGAACTGAGTATTATTAGCCATTATTTGGCTGAACTCCGTGGAGATAAAATGAGGCTTTCTCTTGGTCTTACTCCTCTTTTTCTTACTTCCCTTTTTATTCTTTTCCTGGAGCATTATATTTCTGGTGGCATGTTCCCCCTAAATCCCAATTTCAGAGAGGACTCGACCAGGAAAAAAGTGCTAGCAGTCCCCATCCGCCTTCCGGAACACTGTCACGGCGCTGGTTCCAAGCACATCACTGATTCCATCGCCGCTAAACCTCCCTCCAAGAGCCTGGTTGAGCAGATGAGGCTCGGTTTTCAGATGGAGATAGCGGAGCTGGAAACAACCTCTCTTGCTCATTCGTCCACCCCGTTATTTCATAAACTAGGAGCCCAGCGCACGAAATCGCGCGGCCCCTCCCACCCGTCTGCCACCCTGCCTTGACGCTCAAACCTCTCCACCCAGAGCTCCAGCGCGCCTGCCCCGGCCCGACCCCTCCGGCCAGAAGGTCACTTCAAGCCCCGCCCTCAGTCCCGCAAGTCGCCTTAGGCTGGTCCCACCTCCTCTGGGCACCTCCCGCTTCCGCCCCATCTCTGGAGCAACGCGGCGGCCCTTCCCTGTCATGGCGCTGGAGGAGAGCATGGAAGCCTCCCGCCTGCTGCGCTGCACTCCTTCCCCTGGCAGGGGGGCGGCGGGGCGCTCTGAGTGTGAGCAGTGGGTGGCGAAGGACTGGTGAGGGGGGCGCTACAGTCTCTCACCCCCGCTCTCCCCGGCACAGGATGGTCCCGCCTCCTCCGGGTGCCTCCCTGCTTCGCCCATCTCCAGAGCAACGCCCTGCCGCACATGCGCAGGCAGCCTCCTGCTGATCGGTCCTTATGTGATGATGTCCCAACCAATTTGCATATTATCCTATTATTAGATAGATAATGTGAGTGCCTGCTATGTCCTAGGCCAGGGGTGGGCAACCTTTTTGTGAGTGCCTGCCAAAACCAGCAAAATCTCTGACTCAAAATTCTTCTGCGGGCCAACCCTAATTTTTTGAGAACATGTTACGCCTACTTGATATCTCTTAAGGTGTACGTATGTGAAGAACCTTGAAGAAATAATGAAATTCATTCGAGTGACAAAAACACAGTATATGATGATGAAAAATACATTTGTTTTTTAATGTATACATGTACACTGATAGTCCGACAGAAAACTTCATGACTCTGTTTGATATTATCAGTGGGACTTTTGCTGCTGCATCACTGATGACAGAGATTTTTACATCAGGTTTATATTTCGTGACCTTCAGAGATATGCAGGAGCTACTACTTTCATCCGTCAGGCTACTCCTATTACGAGACTTAACAAAATTCATCACTGAGAACAAAGATTCACAAGCGTATGTGGATGAAACCAAAACACTGGTTGGATCTAGGAAGGCAGGGAGAGTTAAGGCAGAGGCATAGAAATTGCTCTTCCCGTCTCCCGTCAATCCATGTCTATGGTCTTTAAGATAACTTGTTATGTAAAATTATTTATATATCTAAGATGCACCTACACTGAATTTATCTGAAAAATAAAAAAGTCGATATTAAGAAAAATATTGTAAATGGAAGATTATAAGAGAGGGTTTCACGTGCCAGCAAAAGTTACTGGCGTGCCGTGTTTGGCACGCGTGCCAGGGGTTGCCCACCCCTGTCCTAGGCACTTTGTTAAAATTGTCTTGGGGCCATTGATGGGCACTCGAGGAGCTGTCCTTCCAGTCAAGTTGAGCAGCAGTTCACCAATGAGCCCCAACACGAGGAGGACCCCGGGAGGAGCGCTGGGAAGGGGAGTGGACCGGAGGGGGTGCAGCGTGGCCGGACTGTGGGCAGAGGGCGGGGGCATCGCTTCAGCGAGGCTGGACAGGGAAGGCCTCCGACGTGGAGCCAGACCCATGAAGAGGATGCCCCTCTCAGGCAGAGGGGACTTCCGGGGAAAAGACTGTGGGAGGAAGGGCCCTGGCACGTGTGCAGCACCGAGAGAAGCGTGTGACTGCAGTGTCGTCACCCGTGGGAGAAGGGCAGGAAGTGAGTCGCGGTCGGCAGGGACCTGCCACCCACTCACTGTGTTCTCTTGGGCGGACTGTGTAGACTTCTCCGAGCCTTGATCTCCTCCTCTAAGCTGGAGCTAATCCTGGGGGTTCCCACACAGGGTTCTCCCTATGAATGAACACCATACCTCAGGGTCAGAGAGAAATGTGGACTCGCACACTGCTCCCTTGCCCCCTCTCCTTCCACAAGTACCAGCTGAGGACGGATAGTGGGATATTTCCACTGAGTTTCTGGACATCCCCTAACCTACGCGGGGATCTCACACATCCAGTCGGCAATGAGATGCCTCCTTCAGGCCCGGGGAGACCGCCTCTGCGAGGTGACTGCTCGCCCCACGCAGCAAGGCTGCAGAAGGAAGCCTGCTCCCCCTCCAGATGCGGAGCCCTTGCAGCCCGTGTCCTGGCCACAGCTTCGGGCCGGCTCCTCTCCCCCCATCCTGCACGCCTGCTGGCTGCTCTTCCCTGCTCCTGGCAGTAAACTCCCTCCCGGCCCCACGAATCCCCAGATGTTTCTTCCCTAGACTCTGATTTCTGATCTCCTTGCTCCAATAGCTATTGGTTTTTCACATCCATTTGCAAATCCCGTCCACCGAACTCTGTGTGCCAGCCTCGGGTTCCAGCAGAAAGGAAACACTTCCGAAAGTTGTTCCTGTCGGTGTCCAGGAGACAGCATCGGGGAGGGATGGGGATATTACATGTCCCGCAACTAAAATATACCAGATGTGGCGCTTTCTTCTGGTTTCTAACATCGCATACTCCTGTTTTCCCCGATGTAACTGAATCTTGCTTTCAACGTGGAACGCGATACTCTAATTAGCCCAAACATAAGCCATACCTCTCTCCCTGTATATATATTTATACATCGACTAATGGAAGAGGCTAGGACAGATGATGTGTGTGCGTTATTCCAAATGTGAACAAATGAGGTTTGTAGAGAGAGATTTAATAGCTATTGGGGGAGTGCTTACAATAATTGGTTATTGTTGGAAAGAAATGTCAGCTATCATTATTGGCATTTACAATTTTAATTAGCTTGATCTCTTAGTCCAATATGTTATATTTTCCTCTTTTCATTTTTTGTTCCCTTCTGGAAGAAATAAAGCCCATAGGCGCTCACAGTTATTTAAGGAAATGTTGTTAAGACCCACGATGCTGGGATGCACTAATAGTTTAATGGATAAAGAGTGCGGGTCATTTTTCATGTTAAAACACAGTCCTGAAATGAAATACTTCTCCCATTTCCCACAGAGCCAGCGTCTCAGGACACACGCCTTCCCCCAGCCCTTCGGCTGTTCAGGGTTTCCTGTGTTTCTTATCTTGGTGTCATTCATGCTTCACACACCCCCATTTTTGTTTGAGGAAGAGCAGGGACGGCAGGGCCGCACGAGGTGTGCGTGGAGGGACTGCACGTTGCGTGAGGCACGGCACCGTGGCATGCAGGCGCCTCCGCAGGTAGGAGCCTCTTGTCTATCTGCAGGTGGCTGTGGACGTGTCTGATGGTGTTTATCCATGCCATGTAATTATACAGGCCTTTTATACACCCAAATAGACACCTTTATTGGAGCCATCTCTCATGAGCTCCGCACGGAGAATTTTGCTGGTGACATGTATGGCCTGGTGCTCTGATCTGGAGCACTCCTAGCTGGCATACTTCAGGCAATCGTACGGTTATCTCTTTCCTGAAGCAAATGTAATCTGCACAGTAGATGGGTTTTCAAAGACCATTTACCCATTTATCTATTGTGCTATAAGAAGATGTGTGTGTGTGTGTGTGTGTGTCCCCAGCTCCTGGCCAGAGCTCCTCAAACCTGCGACACTTCTTCAGCAATAAAGATGTTAGGAGCATCTTTTTGTCCTAATATTTGGTGTTTGACCTCAGTTCCTGGCACCGAGCTCCTAGATCCCTTGCCATCTCCTGGGTGAAAGGATTGAGTGCCTTTTGTTGTGATGAGAGAACTCTTGGTGGACTCCCGGATGGCTTTGGGACGGAGGCCGGTCACCAGAAAGACCGAGCCATGGTGAGAGGCTGGGCGCTGTCAGCCCTCCCTGCTGTCCTCTGGGAAGGGAGAGGGACTGGGGAAGGAGCTAATGAGTGACCGGGCCTAAGTGATGAAACCGCTGTAAGCGCTTGTGAGCTGCAGGGTTTGGAGAACTCTGTGTTGGTGACCGCACCCACCAGCAGGTGGCACACCCAGGTCCACAGGACAGAAGCTCCTGGTCTTGGGATCCGGGAGAAGCGGACCTGGAGGCAAATTCAGAGCCCGGGAAGCAGGCGCAGGGCTGAGGGAGCAGGGGTTCTGAGGGTCCTGGGAACCCGGTCCAGGGGGAAGACGGCTCTGCGGGCCCACCCCTGGGCGTTTCGGCCAGAGGAGGCCAGAGTAGAGACACGGAGGTCTGAGGGCCGGGGCTACTGGTAGTGTTGCAGGTCTCTCTGCATGGCCCAACTCACTCCTGGGATATTTTAGCCTAAATAGCTAAAGGGGTCCCATTCTCAGTGGGTTTCCTTCTATTGGGTCAGACAGTAGAGAAGAAAATATATTGTGGGCAGGGCACCGGGAGCTGGCTCTAACGAGTCCTTTCGGGCAAAGAAGATGGGCCGTGGTGGCCGCCGCCCGTAATCGCATTCTGCACGCCCCCCACCCCCCCCATCGTAAGCCCCAGATCGCCCCTTTCCCAGGCTCTGAGAAGATTATCTCCTCCCATGTTCTCGTGCTTGCCCCTCGGCCTCTGAGAAGCAATTTCCACAGAAGCGATGGTCTGCCACCAAATCAGAGTTTACTAGGAATAAGAATTGAATTTCGTCGGCCTGTTGACAAGCTGATTGATCGGAGGGCTCTCGTGACTGAACCCTCTCCTCGGCGCCTCCTCATCTATCATGTGCGATTGTTTCAGAATCAATAGCAGCCCCGAGCCGGGGGGGGGGGGGGGCGGGGGGGGGGTGTCCGCCGGGGTCCGCGCACCCACAGCCCGCCCTGGCACTCGGCGGGTTTCCTTTTTCCCGCAGAATTGTTTCAACAGTCACATTGTTCTGCGTCTGCTGTCCCCACTCCCTCACTAGAATAGTTTGTCGGGGGTCTTAATTTTCCAGACGCTTCTTGTACACGCTGAACTGGAGGAGTTTGCCCTCTGCTCAGGAGGTTCATTTCTTCTTGCTGCTGGTATTCTTCCTCAAAAAATCGGTGTTTGAGAGTCAGGTGATATGTCAGGGTGTCATTCGGGTGCAACCTGCATCGGAGGACACCTCCTCCAGGAGGAGGAGTAAGGCTACTTGACTGTGTGAACTCGCTGTGCAGCTTTGACAACTATCTGTCCCTCTCTGGGCCCTTTGAAGAGATGAGGCCAAGGGAAGTCGTAAGGGCAGTCTGTGCAGAGCAGACTCTGTCCCAATCAGGGGCTGAGCACGGGAGGCTATAGGTAGGACTCCGTCTGCAGGTGGGTTTCATGAGGCCTCCCTCCAGAGTATCTGTTTTGTTTAATTTGAGTCATGGTGGTTGTTGTTGTTTTTTTTTTCTTTTCTTTTTAAAATCTTTATTTTTGAAAGTATTACAGATGCCCCCTTTTTCTCCCCCATTGACCCCTTCTAGCCCACCCCCACAGGCCTTTTCTCCTTTATTTAAGAAATTAAGTTGTTAGTATGTTAAATTTACATACAGTACGATTCACTCTTTTTGTATGAGTTTTGACAAATGCATAAGTTCTTGTCTCTACTGTGCCTGATACAGAAAAAGCCCATCACCTAAAGGAAGTCCTTCCGGCTTCTCCCTACTTATCTAGCTCTGCCCCTCCTCTAACCCCTGGCAAACATTAGGTTCCGTGTTCTTGTAGTTTTGCCTTTTTCTGAATGCCGTGTAAATGAAGTTATACAATTATAGAACCTTTGATACAGTTCTTTCACTTAACAAAATGCATATGAGATTCATCCATGTTGTATGTGTCAACAATGGGCTCCCTTTTATTTCTGAACTAGAGGCCTGGTGCATGAAATTTGTGCACAGGTAGGTCCCTAGACCTGGCTGGCAATCAGGGCGAATCGGGGCCTTCCAGCTGCCAGCTGCCAGCCAGGGCCTTCCTTCATTCCACGCCACCCCGGTGGTCAGCACACGTCACAGCGAGTGATCGAACTCCCAAGGGGACAATTGGCATATTAGGCTTTTATATATATAGATAGTATGCCATTGTATGGACATACCACCGTTTGTTTATCCATTCACCTACGGGAGGATATTTGGGCTTTTGCAAGTTTTTGGCAATGGTGAATAATGCTGCTATAGATATGTGTGTACAATTCTTTTTGTGTGAAAGTAAGTTTTGATTGTTCTAGTATAAATGTCTAGACAAAGTTCAACATCCCCTCATGATGTTTCAGAAACTAGAGATAGAAGGGAGTTTAATAAAGAGTTGCTATGAAGATCCTTACAGCCAGCATGCTATTGGATGTTTTCTTAATCAGGGGTCAGGGGTCAGGCAAGGGTGTCTGCTCTTGCACTTCTATTCAACGTTGTACTGGAAGCTAGCAGATTCAGTAAGTCTAGAAAAGGAAATAAAAGGCATCCAGATTGGAAAGAAAAATAAAGCTTTTCCTAGTCACAGTATGATTTTCTACATTAAAAACAAAATCACAGGGAATACACACACAAAAAAGCCCCTTTTCTAGAACTAAAAAGTGAGTTTTGCAAAGCTGCAGAAGAAAAGATCAATATACAGAGATCAATCATACCCCTCTATTCCAGCAATGAGCCGACAATTGCAAATAAAATATTTTAAGATGAGTACCATTCACAGTAGCTCCCAGAAACGAACTGTAGGTCTCAGTCTCACAGAACGTGTGCAGGACCCGGACCCCAAAGCTTTCTAATGCTGACGAAGGAGCTCAGAGGAGAGCGAAGCAAGCAGAGCCGCACTGTTCCCAGGGAGCAACAGGGTCGATATTGTTAACTCACCACTTCTCCCCACATCGATTTATAGACGTAATGCAACCCCAGTCAAAATCCCAGCAAGACTCCCTGTAAATATAGGCGAGCTGATTCAGAAGTTGATGTGGGAAGATAAAGGAACTAGAATCATCACAACACTTTGGATAAAGAACAACATTGGAGGATTCGCATGATCCAAACGCCAAGCAGCGTTCTGAGGCTGACGCAGCCCTCAAGATTGAGTCCTTGCCATCTGTCACAGCATCGGGTCCTGGGAGTAGATGCACAGTTATTTACAGCCCAGCTGACACGGCGGAGCTTCTTTCAGAAACCTGCCTAGAGAGCGATTGTAAAACCTCTCAGGAAGCAACGCACAGCAGGTTTCTGTCCTCTGCACAGCAGACACCGCGTCCTCGGGGTGCTAAGCCTTGAAGGCTCACCAGAAAGGACAAAAAGAATTCACGGCACAGACTTAAGCACTTTCAAACATATACCTGTCTCCTCCCCAAAGCCCTTTCTCTGGGGTCTCCAGAGTGGGGGGGGAGGGGGGGTGGCCTACACACCCCCAAGGTCAAGCTGACTAAGAAAACTGGCAGCCTCCAAGGGCTGTTGAGCGTTTCAAGTTAAAATCGGTCTAGTTTAGGAAGAAAACAAAATACGAAAAGTGGAAACTCTCCCAGAGAAGACATGATGGATAGGGCGCAACTCGGCGCCCATCGTATTTTCAGAGGATGTCGGAGCATTTACCATCCGCCAGCGCTTAGAACGCCTTTGCTCGCCGGCACTATCTCGGTTGGTCATAAAGGGATGTATCCTTGAAGCGGAGAGGGAGAGGTCACCCCGTAAATGCAATACGCAAGCTCTGTTCGCTCTTAGGTCGATGAGAGGAGGTAAGAGTAAACACGCCAAGAAGGCCGTTAACTGTAAACAGCCGGACGTTACACCTGAATTTGTAGGGCCAGGCGAACTTTGCGGGTGCCCGAGCCTGGCATGCCCGAAGCGGAGCCCCAAGAAGTGAATTCTGTGAAACCCTCCTATCGGATTATTTTTATAACATAAATTGCCGTGAGGCCTTCCCGTGGCGTAGACCGTGATGATCATTTGCACATGCTGAACAGATAAATGGTTCAATTCCTCGTTACAAGAGGCTGTTGACAGTGATTACTGACGCTCATTTCTCCCGGCACCTCGGGTGGGGCAGGACACCGCGGTCTGAGGCCTTCGTGTTTTCCCAGAGTGAATCCGTCCCTCACGGAGTAATTGTTTATTATTCCACATGGGCAGACGGTGGGATGAGTTTATGACAGTTAAGAACCTCACACAAAAGGCTTCAAAGTGGCGACACCAATAAAAGACTAGTATTTTCCAGCGCAGGAGGCAGCGAGGATGGTGAGGAGGCCTCGGTACCCTATGGAAAAGCCGCACAACCGGGGTTTCCCAGTGACCGCTGGCTAGTTCCCCACGAGGCCTTTACCGGTGGGACCAAAGAGCTGGTGTCCACCCGAGATTTGCATTCAGACCACCAGGGGGCCTTTGTAAGGAGCCTTCTTCCCTGAATACCAT
Organism: Myotis yumanensis; assembly: GCF_028538775.1. Classification (NCBI taxonomy): domain Eukaryota; kingdom Metazoa; phylum Chordata; class Mammalia; order Chiroptera; family Vespertilionidae; genus Myotis; species Myotis yumanensis. The sequence continues at coordinate 37,553,076 of NW_027223769.1, forward strand.
CCGCACCCACGCATCCGTCCATACCGGGTACATGCCGTTTTCACTCATGCATGCAGCTGTCATGAAGCATTTCCTAGGTGCTGAGTGTCCTCCCAGTCCTTTATACAATGTGACCTCTGACCTCACAGGAAGGGCCCCGGCTGAGAACCTTGTGCGTTCCCGTCTTCATGGGAGACGCTGTGCCTCCTCCAATTCCCTGCCCAGTGGTCTTCCAGAGGCCCCTCAGAGGTAGGTCTAAAAATCACCGCAGAAAGCAGCATCCCACAAGGACAGCCACAGGCCCTGTGGGGAGATGGGGCAGGGATACAGCGCTCAGAGCATCAATAACATCTGTAACAACATAGAAGCAACATGGGCCTTGCCAAAAACAGGTACCTCTGCCCACTCTACACCTTCCAAATCTCACAGCATGCCTCTCCTTTACAGAAAAGGAGACATAGGTAATACGTTAATCAGTAAAGAATCCTATATGATAAAACCCTAATATGCAAGTCAACTGAAGGGCAGAATGACCAGTCGCTATGATGTGCACTGACCACCCGGGAGCCCCCGCTCGAAGCAGGAGCTGCCCCCTGATGGTCAGTGACTTCCCACAGGGGGAGCGCCGCTCAGCCAGAAGCTGGGCTCACAGAGCCTCTCCCACCTCCACTGCCGGCAGACATCCACCGAGGGGTCCCAGACTGCATGAGGGCACAGGCCGGGCTGAGGGATGCCCCCACCCCCCAAGTGCACGAATGTCATGCACCAGGCCTCTAGTAAATAAAATAAGATAAGATTAAAAAATAAAGAACTCCACGCACACTGAGGGCTCGGGCTGCAAGGAGGTCTTGGAAGCGTCATTTTAGTGTCACCCACCTGTGTCGCAGGGGTATACAGAGAACGGCCTGGGAATGCATGCCCTGGGGCAGTTCCCCGTGTTAATCAAGTTCTCTAGGTGCCAGCTGGACAGATGTCTGTTACCAAAAGTGACTCTTCCCAGACCCTCACTCGTCTGATCCACAGGGTGAGCCTCAAGACTAAAGGCCCTGGATGCGTTCGCGCCGTCCGGATAGGGAACGGTTCAGCCATCATAGGACAGGAACGCCCAACTTCAAAATACTTCTACGGATTTGCATGAATCAATGGTCAGGATCTGATGAGTAAGGTGTTCCTGGAAGGAAGTCGGAAACGGGGGGAAGGGCAAGGACAGGAGAATGAAACGGGAATGACTATAAATGAAGTCGAGGAAGGCTAGTTCCGATGCTGTATCTCAGGGACCTGCGGGAAAACAAAGCTGAGGCCCCACAGATGGGGCCGATCCAGAGGGCACACGTCGGCTCCAGTGTCAGACCGGTGGCCGTGGGGACCGACACTCCGTGACCTCCCAGGACCGGGGGGGGGGGTGGGAGGGATAGAGGGAAGCTTATGGGATGCCTACGACCTCTGCCGGCTCCCCTTGCGTCTCCCTGCAGAGGAGCCGTGCCACCGGGAAGTTTATTCCCTTGTAAACATGCCTTATTTTTAACGTCTTAGTCATATGCAGCCGAGCTAGCGTTGCTTACGCTGACCAAGTGACTCACTTCCTCTCGCAGCCTGCAGAGAGGAGGCGTGATCGGACCCCACACTTGTCTGAGTCTGTCTTCCCCTTCGGACTCTCGTTCCGTTGATCCCTGAGAAGAGTTGTAGAGAAAAACCGCTCCAGAGGCCCACGAGATGCAGGCAAGGGGAGAGCAAACTGCACATGTAGCTTTTTATTTGAAGCCTCAGCACGCTAGCAGGGCCCTGTGAGTGCTGGTTGTAGAATGTAGATGGATGGCAGCAATAAAGCCGGATAGAGGGGAAGGCAATCCAATCACGAATAGGTCACATCCAAAATGTATTATATCGGGGGGGGGTGGCGCTCCACCTTAGGGCATGTGTTGACTCCCACAAAAGGCTTCTGGAGAGTGCCCACATACCCTTCCTTTCAGCCGGCATCTGCCTGATTCGACACTACATGTCAAATCGTTTCCCATCCTCAGACCGCTTCCTCACTGTTCCATGGAAAATGGAAATCTTACATTCACGTCCACACTGTTGGCTTTGCTCTTTATCACAGACTAGAGGCCCGGTGCTCGAATTTCGTGCACTTTGCGGGGGGGGGGGGCGGGCGGTCCCTCAGCCTGGCCTGTGCCCTCTCGCAGTCTGGGAGCCCTTGGGGGATGTCTGACTGACGGCTTTAGTCGGACGTCCTTAGCACTGCAGCGGCGGCGGGAGAGGCTCCCACCACCACCACTGTGCTCGCCAGCCGTGAGCCAGGCTTCTCGCTGAGCAGTGCTCGCCCTGTGGGAGCACACTAACCACCAGGGGGCAGCTCCTGCATTGAGTGTCTGCCCCCTGGTGGTCAGTGCATATCATAGCAACTGGTTGTTCCACTGTTTGGTCAATTTGCATATTAGCCTTTTATTATATAGGATGTTAGTGGTGTGTCTCCCGCCCCCTCCCCAACCGAGACCCCCCCCCCCCTTGCCGGGCCAGTGCCCCCTCCTCAGCTGCTGAGCTGCCTCGTCCATGAAGCGAGGCCCTCGCTTTAAGGAGCAGCCCACAGCCCGTGATTGACCCACGTGGGGTTCAAAAGGCCTGCTCCCTGGCCTTGAAGTGGGGAGGGTTTGGGGGGGCGGACAATGCAACTTATACACCAAGTCTGCACCTCAGGTTCTCCTTTCAGGGAACCTACCCTGAGACCCTCTAGATAGCTCTTGTTTTAAATCTATTTTTATTGATTTCAGAGAGGAAGGGAGAGGGAGAAAAAGAGACATCAAGATGAGAGAGTCACTGATTGGCTGCCTCCTGCACACCCCCTACTTGGGATCAAGCCCGCAGCCCAGACATGTGCCTGACTGGGGATCGAACCATGACCTCCTGGTTCATAGATCGACACTCAACCACTGAGCCACACCAGTCAGGCTCTCTTGCCTTGAGTTAAACACACACACACACACACAAACATTCGCCGGGCCGGAGTTGGGGTTGGTACAGAGCCATGGGACCTGGGCGTGTGTTTATGACATGTCATATTTCACGGACCACGTCTGGACCCCACCTGCCTCCTTAATCCCCTCGGAAGGCCGGGGCGCCCGCCGTGAGCCGCGTGTTATGCCGATGACTTCCATGGGGGCTGCAGTTTCCAATTTCCTAACCTTTCTATTAAAATTAATATTTAGATTTTATAACTTCCAAGCCGGGAGGATGATGGAAGCAGCATTTGGTGTTTACGTCTCCCAGTCACGAAAGCGCTCCCCGTTGCGCTCGGGCCGGGCCACACACGTGTAGTCACAATAAATAGCGTGGGGCTTGTTTACAGTACCGCGAGGATGAGGAGGGCTTCTGTGCTCACAGCGACGGGCTCCACTGGGCCGGGATACTATTGTTTACAATGAGCTACATTTTTCTGTTGTTCTGATTTACCCTCAAATTAAATCTTTATTTCAGAAAGCAACCCCGGGGAGCCCGGGTAACGAGGGGCTGTAATAAACAGCATTAGGAGAGCCATTGCTCCCTGGTAATTAGTCCAAATGTCTCAATCAGAGCGCTTTTCAGCGTTTTACAGCCGCAGTTGGTCCGCGGGTTTATTTATAAAACGCGGGTTTGGCATTTGGCTGCGGGCGGCCTTTGCCCTCTGGGGAGGGGCGTTGGGGGGGTGGTCGGCATGGGGGGCACGGGGACGGCGGACTTTCAGGTTTGCTGGGGGAGGATGCCCACGTTCCCAAGTGAAAAACTGTCCCAATTCAAAGACACGGGGAAAGGGAAGAAATAACCGCGAGGCCTTGGTTTGGAGGCCCCGCGCTGGAAGGGCAGGGGCCCAGGCTGGGACGGAGCGTGGGAGCCTCCCCACCCCTCGGGGGGACTGCCCTGCAAACCCTGGCAGGAGGGAAAGGTCCTTAAAGGCCTGTAGCCCGCCCATTGCACTTCCCGGCCCCTTGGCTGGTGGGAAGGAGGAGGCCTGGGCCTTGTCAATCCTCCCTCCGCCCAGCAGTTCCCTGGGGACCTGTTGGCTGGGAGACCTCCAGTCTCCCCAGAAGAGTGACCAGAAAGCACGGACGGGAGGGCCGCTCCGTTCAGACTCAGTTTCCCCCTCACGGGGGAGGCCACACGGGAGACCCAGAGCTCAGCTCCAGTCTCTCTGTAACACATGTGCTGTTACGGTCCCTGGACCAGCCTTTGGGCGGCGGTAGGCCTTAGGCGTTGCTCCTTTCTGGCTGCTGGAGCTCCTCCTCCTCCTCCCTTCTAAGTTGACTGTGACTGGAACACACCTGGCCAGGGTGGGGTTTTGGGTGTTTTTTGTGTGGAATTACTGCACAAGGCCACCCCGCACTGCCTTCAGGCGCTTTCTCGGAAGCTCCCTGCGCTTTGCAGAGGCGGCATTGGGTCAGCCCTTGGGAGGGAAGATGAGCGATTCCTCCGGCCTTGCTGAGGTGCAGCCGGTGGGTTTCACACAGTCCCCTGAGTCATGGGGTGTTCAGTGTCCTGGGCCTCGAATGCAAGTCACAGAGAAGGCAGTCCTTGCACTGAGTGCTGAGTTCTAGTGCTGACGGCCCACTACCCCTTTCTGTTTCAGGAACTGCAGGGATGGGGTCACCCCCGGCCTCAGGGCACGCACACCTCAAGAGGGGCTGCGACGGTCCAAAGCCGATGCTGACCCTGCAGACCAGAGACCTTGAGGAGCACGAGTCACGCTTATGCAGGTAGCCATTTTGCTCTCATGCTTATGCAGGTAGCCATTTCGCTGTCGTCGTCAATGTTCCGGTGAACACAGCAGCTGCAGCAGGACCTGCGGAATACATATATTTTGGCTGTGAGGCATCTTAGAGAGTGTTTGCCAATTTTCTGTCTCGGGAAAAGGTGTCTTCGCATCTTGATTTAGCCCTGAATAATTCAACAGCATCTCTAATAACAGACTTGCATGTTGCAAAGCCCCAAAACGTGGTGTAAGCTTAAAGAGGCAGCAAGAAATTTAGCGTCGCAAACGGAAGTCGAAGACTCAGAGCTCGGAGGGCTTTAAAGGGTGGGAGTGAGCGCCTCACACATGTGCTGGGTGCCTGTTTTCATAGAGGGGTGGCTCCGGAAAGGGACAGGGAACATTCCTGGGGGCTGACTGCTGCTCTTAATTCCCTTTTTATAAAAATTCTCTTCCTATGGTCCTCCTCCCTCCCACCCTTCCTTCTTCCCACCCTTCCTCCATCCCTTTCCCCATCCCTTCCTCCATCCCTCCCTGCTTTTCCCCTTCCTTCCTCCCTACCCCTCCCTCCTTCCTCCCTCCATCCCTCCCTCCTTTTCCCCTTCCTTCCTCCCTACCCCTCCCTCCTTTTCCCCTTCCTTCCTCCCTACCCCTCCCTCCTTCCTCCCTTCTTCCCTCCCTACCCCCTCCTTCTCTCCTTGTCTTCCTTCCTCATCCCTCCCTTCCTTCTTTCCTGCCATTTAACACATGAATACTGAGACCCTGCGGCTTCAGAGCCACTGTGTCGGGTCTGGAGGATTCAGTGACCAGAAAGACAGACCCAGCCTCTCCTCGGGATTGGGGCCTCATCTCATTCTCCCTCCCAGCGCCGGGGAGTGTGTGTGCCCTTGGATTCTGTGGTTTATCAATGTCTTTCCAACGAATTCCCCGCCATCCTCCTGCCCATTCCCGAGTTTCCCCGTCATCTTCTCAAGGGGCTCCTGTCATTCTCCACTAGAACCCCGATGAGCGTGTTGGCAACCTTGACCTTCAGGGGAACGTGGAGAGACACGGGGCTGGCTGGACGCGGGGAGGCTGAGACTTGGGAAGGTGGCATCCAATCTTTGAAGGGTTGTCGTTCGAGGAGGAATGACGTCGAACCCACATCTCTCAAAGGGGCAGAGCTATGGCTAAATGGCAAACAGATTTTGGCTCCAGGGAGCTATACATGGTCTAAGAACCGGGGTACAGGGGACTGTGTTTGACACTGGGCTCAGCGTGTGTGTTTGTATAGTTCTCTCTGTGTGTATAGAGATCCTGGTTGCTCAGCCTCAGCGAGGTCTCCTCGTTGCCAAATGTCCCCTGGGGTGGGGTGGACGGGGGGGGGGGGGGGGGGTGGGGGGGGTGGCAAATTGCCTTTGGTTGAGTACGACATACAGGTTGCCACTGCTTTTCCAAATGTGTGTTACATCACTTTGCTTTTTATGGAAGATCCGCCCCATGAGTTCCTGGTTTGGGAAACTGAAAGCCAAAGAGCGTTCCCCTGTGACATCAGCTCCTTGAATTACGTCGTTTCGTTATCACGTTGATGAGGGGAAAAGCCTGATTCATGGCCTGGGCCCCGTCGGGTGGAGCTGGCGTGCTCTGCCCCCGTCTGCGGGTTTTCTCCGGGACTCGGTTCCTCCCGCACCCCAGAGACATGCACGGGAGGTGGATGGTATCGCTGTGTCCCAGTCTGAGGGCTGGGGGGTGCAGGTGTGGGTGGCCTGTGAGGAAGGGCGCACCGTCCAGCATGGACCCCGCCCGCGCCCTGAGCTGCCTGGAGAGGCTCCGGCCACCACGACCCTGCCCTGGAGGAAGCAGGTAAGGAAGAGGGACCTCACTCGCTTTATTCATCTTTCTCACACGTGTGTCTCGCTCCCGTTTTCTCACTGTTTAACATGGGGAGGGTTTGGGGTCTTTATTGCGGAGTTTGGTGGTGATTTTGTGACCAGAACGATCCTATGGGAACTGAACTCCTTTATCTCACTTAGCCTGCGCTAAAACGGGTTTCACTGTGAGTCGTTTTGTGTAAAGTCGCCGTTTCCAAGAACCTATGCACGAGCTTCCGTGAGGACGAACTGGGCAAACGCTGGTGGGAAGTGGAAATGGTGTCCAGCGTTGGTTTGGCAGTACTCATATTAGGGAGCAGCACCCCTGAGAGGCTCGGCACCCCAAGAGGCTCCGCACCCCGAGAGGCTCGGCACCCAGAGAGGCTTGGCACCCCGAGAGGTAGCGGCACCCCGAGAGGCTTGGCACCCCGAGAGCGGCCCGCCACGCCCGCCCTGCTGCGCCCAGCTGTGTGTTTATCAGCTCACTCTGCTCTTATCATGCTCGTGTCCTTTTAGGTTTCGTTGTTCTTTGGTCTGACTCGGGAGGTTATCTTTGGGCCTGAGGACGCTAACGATGTTTTTCACATAAACGAATGGTCATTGCTTCTTTCCTTTACGCATGTCAGCTTACAATGGGCACGTCCATTCTCACAGAGTGGGGGAGACTGCATTGGATAGATGGGTGGGTGCGGGTGGATGGATGGACGGGTACAGAGCGTTGATGGATGGGTGGATTGGTGGGTCTGGGATGCAGTGAGGACTCTGACTTAAAACCCAGGTTCCCTGCACACCCTGTCGCTTCCTGGGAGTGTAGGGTTTCTCCAAACTAGAGGGACTGAGGCGGACGGTCCTTCTCAGGCGGAGTGACTGTCGCTCCAGGGAGGGGTGGGACCCTGCGACCTCAGGCCCACCTGCCACCCCGGCACAGACTTCATGATTCCGTAAGGCCAGGTGGGAGTGAATAAATCAGTGTCCGTGTCTCAGGGAATGCACCCGGCGGAGGTCATGGCAGGTCCCCGAGTCTGTGAAATGCGGTGCAGAGGTGGGGGGCGGTGCAGAGGGCGTGAGGGAGCTCGTTGGGGTTTCACTGGCTTTCTGGACGCACCCATCACTGACAGCGCGCCCGGGACCCGCGTCCTCCGGCCGCAGTTACTAATACGTGTTGATGGATGTCAGCGCGGGAATCAAATCATAAACGTGCGTTGGGGTCCTGGCTGGTGGTCTGGCCGCTCCCTTAGCCTCGTCAGGTCGGAGAGGTGGCCAGCGCGGCCTGGCCTCGTGCGGGTGAGGGTTTCCTAAGGGTTTCGCTTCACCAGCATCTGTCCACGCAGCCTCCGCTCTCCTCCCGTTAACGTGACTCCGGCCGTGGTGTGGTCAGAGCCAAGTCCTTACCCCCCCGAGGCGTCCCGGGCGGTTCCACGCGGGAGGCAGACGAGGGGGCTGCGCTCTGTGAAGGAAACAAAGGGAAATAAAAGGCTCCCAATTAGTGCTCGTTACGGACACGTAACACCATGGCTGCTGATCGGGGGTGTGTGGTGCTTTCCCAGGGGAGCCCCAAACCCCGGCCCCACTCAGAGGCATAAAACAGCCCGGCGCTCGTTTCCCAGCTAATCCAGGCGGAGTGTGTGCTGAGCCGGACCAGAGCCTCCGCGGGGCCTGGTGGCCGAGCTCCGCGTCAGCACAGACCACACACGTCCTGTTTACTAGCCAGACCCTCTGCGCCGGCCAGAGGGGAGGCCAGGCAAGGAGTCCTGGGGAGCAGCCGCCGCGGCCTCCCCGCTGGGCAGGCTGCGTCCCCAGTTCATTCTCTCGCCCCTGAACTTCAACCACGGCCCAAAGGGTGTCACCCCGTCCAGACATGGCCGACTCCGTTCTGCGTGCTCCCTGAGCCCCAGTATGGCCGCGGCTGTTCCCTACTTACTAGTAGAAGCGATGGTGGTTCCAGGCCTCACCGGTGGGTGAGCATCATCCCGTGCACCAAGCGGTCAGTGGTTTGATTCCTGATCAGAACACACACCCAGGCTGCGGGCTTGTTCCCCAGTACGGCGCGTGCAGGAGGCAGCGGATCGATATTTCTCTCTCTCTCTCTCTCTGATGTCTCTCTCTCCCTCTCCCTTTCTCTCTCTAAAAAAGGAAGAACTGTTGTGGTTCCCTGTGCTTAAACGGTAACAGTTAAAATCCAAGTGGTTGGGAGACACGACCACTAAAGCCACCGGGTCACCCGCAGGCGCCGCCTCTGCCAGGAGCCAGCCTGTCCTTGGTGAGAGCAGGCGCCGGTGGCTCTCCCGGCCGCGCTTTCCAACCGTGGCCGTTCCCTGTGGTCCATCTCCGTGTCCCCCTCGCTGTGAAGGCCGCGTGTCCCGGGCTGGAGCCACTGTCACTCTCGGAGGCCTCCCCACACGGCCTGTCCCGCTCGTCATGGGAGAGTTCAGGGGCATCCCTGCGCCTGTTTGTTTATCCATCCGTGTGGGGTGTTTCCCAGCCCCGATAGGAAGAATAATGGCTCCCTCGGTGCCTGGACAAAAGGGTTGCTCATTAAAACGCTTCGGGCGAAGGCACGGATACATAATTGAATGCTTACGTGTGAATAAACAAGCAGGTTCTTTGATTTCAGAAACATTCCTCGGGATAAACAGACGGAACCCATTGTTACTCGCAGAGCAGTGGGGGGAGGGCGGCGGCTGGGCTCGGTCAGTGTCGCCCCGCGCCAGCTGGACCCCTGGCAAGTCCTCACCATTGCTCACATAGGGCGGTAGCAGCACCTGCTCCAGCGTGGCTGCGAGGATGGACTGTAGGAATGCAGTTCGAGGGCCGAGAGCCTGGCCCCGAGGAATTGCTATGTTAGCCCCCGCCCCCCCCCCCCCCCCAAGAGCCAGGTGTCTACGGGAATTTGCCGGGGCAGGCGTTCCCACCTTTGGAAGTGGAATCAACAGGAATGATTTTTTTTAAAAAAATAAAGATGCTGGGGCCACACCCCAGGCCGATTGAATGGGAATCTCTCCAGCGAGGCCCCAACGTGAATTCACAGATAGAGAAGAAACGTGAAGGAAGTGCTGTTTGCCGAGAAAACAGTTGGATGAAGGGCTGGTTCATGGGCGGCCAGGTGCCAGGCAGCAGCAGGGAGGAGCCGGGAGCGCTGCTGAGCCAAAGGCAGAAGGGACAGGGCTTCACTGGAGCCGAGGGGGCTGTGGTCCCTGACGGGGGCTCAGTCGGGAGGAGAGGCACAGGCCCCGGCAGGGAAGACGTGGGAAGAGCCCTGGGCCTCTCCCCTCCTGTCCCTCCATCCCCAGGGGGCACCGCCCCTGCAGAACACGCCTGGTCCCCCTGGCGCTGGCGGGGAGCTGAGACCAGCCATCAGGAAGCAGCACCCTTGGGCACAGACCAGGAGGCGAGGGCAGGGGGTGAGTTTGCCGAGGCAAAGCGGGAAAAGCCAACACATCAATTTTAGGGGGAAATCCCCAGGAGCTTCTTCCCCCCAAAAATATATTTTGATATATTTTAAATTATTTCAGAGAGGAAAGGAGAGAGGGATAGAAGCATCAGCGATGAGAGAATCATGGGTCGGCTGCCTCCTGCACGCCCCACACTGGGGATCTAGCCCACAACCCGGGCCTGAGCCGTGATCGGGAATCGAACCTCCTAGTTGACACTCAACCCCTGAGCCGCGCTGGCCGGGCCCCTGGTGCTCTGACGCGCAGTGAGGAATGAGACCTTCTGTCTTGAGAATGAGAGATGCTCACTCATTGGGCGTCCTCGATGGCCGTCTCTCCACTTCCTCCAACCAGCCATTGACGAGAGCCACCCGTGACCAGAGAGCACGCAGGCTGCTTCCCTGTGCACCGTCCTCGGAGGGGCTTCCCCACGGCCGGCTCCTGGGACAGGACGGCGGGGAGCGTGGGAAACAGTTTCTAGGGGGACCTGTTCCAGGGAGCCGGTGGGTTCATGGCCGAGGTGACAGCTGCCTTCCCCTCCAGGAACTTGGCGCCCAGAAGCCCAGGCGCGTGCGGCGGCGGGAGTTGGAGATGTGCCCCCTTCACTTGGGGAAGCAGCTCCCAGCTCTTGCGTTTTTGTGTTTATTCCAGCAAATATGCCAGGAGAGCCCCCTGCGATGTCTGCCATCTGTCGAGCCCGAGGACTCGGTCGAATGGGCATGCCCCCCTCCCCCCCCCGGCATGTGCCAGGGGACACGGCGCCCCGGGCCCCAGTCAAGGTGCTCCGGCTCCCGCTGAGCCCCCGCTTGCCTGGCCGTGGACTGTGTCGGCCGTTTCAGAAGACTTCATTTCTGCGGCTTCCGCTCCGACAGGAGGAAGAGATAAATCATAGGCGCAGAAGTAACTAGCAGTTGTGACATTTTGTTACAGAGTTTAATTACATGAATCATAAAATATTGCTACAATTTTCCAAACTGTTAAACCTTAATTAATAAGAACCCACAGGGACCACCGTGATCGCTCTAAATATTCTGACTCACAGCTCCTGCCGTCGGCTCCCCGTCCGCCTGAAGTGCTTTGCAATTTGCGAAAAGTGATTAATTATTAGAAATGAAACCAGACAAATTAATTTAATATAAATGAGGCTGCACATGATTTGATTAATTCCTTTTAATTACCTATATGTTATTTTTTTTCAATAGCGGAACAAAGGGCTCCATTCTTCTCGGGCATGTTCATATTCATTAATCTCATTAGCACAGAGTATTAATATAATTTTATCGCACATTCCAGAAGTGGGGCGCATTGACAAACCATAATGAATCGGGGCATTAGCGGCCCATCGCTACATTAATTTCGAGACGTGCCCGGCTCATCCGCAGTCTACGCGGAGGCCTCCTTGAAAACGAGCCGAGTGAGCGTGTAATTATGACATCTGCCGCCTCGCAGGTACCTCCTTTGTAAGCCCGTGACAAAGGAGTAGCAGGTTTAACTGGGTGTTAACACGTGGGTAGCTGGATAATTGCAATATGGCGATGTGTAGCGCAGATTAAATGAGGCCGTACTATAGCTGACACGTGCGCGAGCATAATGGAGCCATTGTCGCCGTGACGGCGGGAGCCGCTGCCAAGTGCCAGTCTTTGAATTGAGGGAAAGTGGAACGAAGTCAGAAGCGGAGGTTGAAGAAGATGGTCTCACGGAGTCCCCAGGAGCGGGGCCATGTCCACACGGGGTGCACATGCTAGGGCGCGGGCTCCCCCTGGGTGGCTGGTGACAGTTGGTCATGAATTGCATGACACTTTCCAGAAGGGTCCATCTCGGGTGTCGCTGGGATGCGGCCTCACGCTGCATATCTTGTAGGCTCGGCGCTTCTGCTCGGGGCCACGGGCTGGGCACCGTGCCCGATGCGCCGCCTTGAGCCTCAGGCGGGGAGTGGGAATGCTGGGATGGAAATGCAGGCGCCGCGCGGTTAACCCTCCATGTCCCTGAGCGCGACCTAGGGCGGCGACGTGTTTGATTGCCCGGGAGGCAAGGCCAGCCCGGAGTTGGCGCCTCGGGGAGACCCAGGAGGGAAGGATTTCGGGGTTCCCAGGCATCAGGGCCCACACAGAGTCGGGATAGGGAGCAAAATCGCATCTTCTGTCACAACCCTGCCCCATCTTTCTAGAGACAACCCTCTCCTCGGGCGGCCTGTGGGGTTGTTTAGTTGGGGTAAGGATTCGCCACCTGCCCATCCCCGGCGTGCGCGGGCCATTCCTGGGCAACGCGGGCTCCCACTCAGCAGGGCCTGTGGCTTTCCTCTCTGGGAAGCCTCTGTGTGCTCCACCGGAGGCAGGCAAGATCGCAGTGACGTTCACAGATCCGCCCGGGGACTTGGGGCCGAGTCTCCAAACAGCTTTAAGGACTCGGTTCACTCCACGAAACCCCCACATGGCGAGGAGCCAGGAGACGGAGGAAGGTGCTTACGGATGCTGCTCGCAGGGAAGGGCTGCCCGAGGGTCCTGGTGGGGCTCCCGGAGGAAGCGGGGAGCAGGCTCAGACGGGTGGGAGGTTCCGCTGCTCGGCCACCGTGTGGCAGGGGCTGCTCGGTGACCACCTGGAGCACCGTCTGGGCGAGGGCGCACTATCGGCGAAGTGACTGCAGAACCACTGGGTGTGGGACTCTGGGAGCAACGGAAAGGGGCTGTGTCCAGGTGTGGCACCGTCAACTGGGAGATCTGGTGAAATGTAGTTCCCCAGCCCGGCCGGCGCGGCCCAGGGGTTAAACTTCAACGACCAACCAGGAGGTCACGGTTGGATTCCCGGTCAGGGCACATGCCCAGGTTGCAAGCTCCATCCCCAGTGTGGGACGTGCAGGAGGCAGCCGATCCATGATTCTCTCTCATCATTGATGTTTCTCTCCCTCTCTCCCTCTCCCTTCCTCTTTGAAATCAATAAAAAAAGAAATTAAAGAAAAAAAGAAAGGTGTCAGCTGCATGAGAGGAGGGGTCTCAGCCAGGGTAGACCGGCCCCTGCTGCGGCGACAGGTGGGACAGACACCTGGAGGGCCGAGAACCACAAGGCCCTGCGCCGCATGGTCTGAGCAGCCCCCACCGGGAGAGCTGCTGCTACCCCAGAGGCGGGCGTGAGCTCGGGGTCTGAGACCACAGATCACAGCGCCCGTCTAGACGCGGCCCAAGCCCCTCTACTCACAACTCATTGGCCAGAGTTAGTCCTCTGGCCCCACCCAAGCGTGAGGGGCCAGGAGGCCATCCTACCACGTGCCTGGGGGGAGGGGGAGAGAAGGGTAGGCAGCACGGGTGGTGCTGGGATGCCGTCATCCTGGCGGAAGCTGCCAGTCTGCTCGCTGGAGCGAGATTCCCCAGGAGGGAACACGTGTAGCCCCAGCCTGATGTCTTTTGCTGCAAATTAAGCACCGACCTGCCCACGGAAAGGTCCTCGGGGACCTGCTTTCTGTTCGGAGTGCAAGTGGCATTTCTAGAAAGCCGTGAGAGCGGCAGGCCCGCCGTGTTCCGGTGTCAGTGACAGCGCGGGACGCGCGGCGGTGAGCCCCCGGAGGGCTCTCCGTGCGTCTCTGTGTCCGGGAAACAGGGAGAGACCCGCTTTGATGCGGGACACTGCTTGCACGATGACGGGTCTGGACCTGGGCATTTAGATGACAGATCCTCAGGGAAGAGACTAGAAAAGCGGTTCTAGGGGCACATGAACCTTTGTGGTTTGGGTGTTTCTTCTGTGGAATCTAAACGTTATTTTGAAACCATAGGCTTCTCTAAACAAGGCATTTTCGCTGACAGCGGGAGCTATTTCTGCCCAGGAGAAAGGTTAACGTTCTTCCTAATAATGGGTTTCACCCCCACGGTAGGATGCAGCACGCATTGTTTCCGTCTCCCGCCCGCCTGGCTCTCCAGAGTCACCGTCACCGTCACCCTCACCCTCACCGTGGTGGGAGGGAGCAGGGGGATCACCCTGCTCAGAGCTGCGGGCTGGGCTCCTGGAGGTCTGGGGTGTTGCTCTTAATGTTTAATCCCCTGAAATGCCACCACAGCTGGGATGTAAAGGGACGCTGCCTTCTCATATACCGCCGGCCGGGACCGAGCTTTGTGCCAGGACTTCGGGAAACCATAGCCATTTGTACGGCCAAACCTGGGCTTTCCTCCTGACTCACCCATTCCACGTGGAGGCATATTCTCCGTAGAAGAGAGAGGATGCGCTCACCAATCCATGGGTGTGAACTGGCCATGGCAGCAGGAGGCATACGCGCCCCAAACTAGAAACAATGCCTGTTCCGTCACCAGCGGAACAAATAGGAGGTGGTCTGCTGCTGTGGTGGAATGCTCACAGTAACGCGAATACTGGGCAGTGCCGGAGAGCCTCAGGTTCATTGTAGCATGCGATAAGCCCCCCAGCAACAAAAAGGGTGCCGGCTCACAGAACACACAGAACCAGGCCAAGAGCATCTGTGCTGTAGAGGTCAGAACAGTGGCCACCTTTGGGGAGGGAGGGCAGGCAGGTGTGCTGAGATGCGCCCCACCTTCCGCTGGTTGGGCGTGACCTGCGTGTACACTGCACCAGGATCTGTGTGTTGATTGTAGAGCCACCATGCTCCCATGAAATATTAAAAGAAAACCGGAAAAAGGCATGCTGCTTTACTCAGGCGATGGTTAGGTTCATCTGTGCAAAGCATGTCGACACATGGGTGTGCATGTCTGTATGTGTGTGTGTGTGTGTGTGTGTGTCAGGAGTGGGGGTGGGGGCTGTAGCCTTAATTAGCTGGGTGAACAGAAGGTTTACCAACTTAACCAGTCAATTGCTCAGTTTCCGAAACTGTAAAATGTTAACAATAATAATATCTGCTCGTAGGATTGTTGAGATAGTCAGAATGAGAGATATGTATGATACACAGGAATGAATAAGATATATACGGGCATGTGTGTGCGTGTGTATTTACTTATAGGTATGTGTGTACATGCGTGTACACACACACACACACACACACACTGCCTATATGAAAGGAGGAAGGAACGTTTACTAGCTGCCCATTCACTCACTTACGTGATAAATACGTACCAAGCGGTTACTCTTAGTGCTGCTCAGGCTGCTGTTACAGGTGGCCTCGGCCCACTCTGGGACCTGCTCTCTGTCTCTGTTTTCTCATCTGAAACATGGGAGTAATGACGATAGTGACCACATGGAGGTTCTGTAAAGATTAAATAAAATAGATATGTTTACTTAAATATCTTCAATGTTATTTTAGGTATAATATGTGTATATATATTACACCATATATAAATAAATAAATATATAAATATATATATATATATATATAATCAATATCTACTTATAAAATTAAAATAGCTACCTTGTAAGATTGTTGTAAAGAATAAATGAAAAAATGCATCTATATATTTACTTTCTAAGTGATTATATACAAAATGTGTATAAACACAGTTTACATATACATGATACATATATATCATGCACATATATGCATATAGAGATACATATACATACATGGACACACATATCACTTAGAAGGCTGTTACCTGGGTAAATACTCTGTAAGCTACATGATTGTTACTTATAGGCCATGCATATGGGTGACTACAACAGGATGCTCACTGTATGCAGCCAGAATCCAGAGAGCAACCCCAGTTCCCTCACTTTTGCTTTAGGAGGGTCGGGGTGAGGGTGTGCAGAACAGAGTTGAACCTCCGTCTCGCCTCCCTTGTCCACCAGCAAAGATACATCCCGGAGTGTGAGAAGGAGCGCTATCTGAGAAGGGTGCCTGTGAGCCACTGCCGGGGGTGAAATAGAAAACACATCAGGCCGCTGGGTAGGAAAGAGAAAATAAGAGAGAAGTCCACCCGGTCCCCCCCATTCTGCGGCTGGAAGAGGAGGGAAGAGGCGAGGGACGCCGCACGGCCGGAGCTGCAATGGACGGCCTGTGTGAGCCTCGAGAGCGAGAGGGCGAACACTGCGTCCTATTGAGCAGGTTTAATGGGCCCTGGGGACCCCCAAATTGGGGTTAGAACACAGTTTAAAAAGGGAGAGAAAATGAAACTCTGATGGACTTTGGAGAGGGGATTATTTTTTTGCTCCGCATTTTATTTGAAAGGACTGAAAGACAGGGTCCAGAGACCCCGGGCCTTGGCTGCTGAAAACACAATCCACTGAAACATCTGTGTTCCCTGATTTACAGGGACTTCCATGACTCCCGGGCTGAGAAGGAGGAAGAACGGGGGGCCAGCCGCAGGGGAGAGGCCCTGCCCCTTTGCTGAGTGCCTCTCGCGGGAAGGTTAGCTGGTCCACCTGGCAGAGAGGTGATGTGGGTCACCGCCTAGTGGGTGAGGCCACACCCAGAAAGGGATGTGCATCCCGACCCGGGAGCGAAGGTCAGGGTGCTAAGCATCACGACCCAGCAGCCCGGAAACCGGAAGGCCAGAGAAGGCCTCTCGGGCCCAGGCGTCTGCACTGAGGGCGCTACAGGGTCCTGAGGCCGCCCCAAGAGCAAGCCTTTGTCGCAAGGGTGATGTGGGGGTCACCCTGTAAGTGACCCCAAGCTGAAGAGGCAGTACATCCTGTGAGCCAATAGGCTAGCTTGAGGTTTCTCTCTGTGTATTTCCTTCCCACAGTGCCCATGGACACTGCTCTGCCACCCGGGGCCACCAACAGCACCAGCTCCATGGTGTGCAATCTGTGCCATGGCTCGGGGCCCAGCCTGAGAAGGGCTCCCCCTCAGTGTGGTGTGTCCAGGGATCCATCTTGAAATTCTCCATCATTTTATTTTATTTATTTTTAAAATATATTTTTATTGCTGTCAGAGAGGTAGGGAGAGGGAGAGATAGAGACATCAATGATGAGAGAGAATCATGGATCGGCTGCCTCCTGCCACGCCCCACACTGGGGATCGAGTCCGAAACCCAGGCATGTGCCCTGCGTGGGAATCGAGCCATGACCTCCTGGTTCATAGGTCAATGCTCAACCACTGAGCCACGCCGGCTGGGCTTCTCCATCATTTTAAAGAAGAGGTTCCACAAATAGGAAGCTGGTGCACTCAGCCACCTGCTGCCAGGAGAGTTGGCTAATGGGAGCTTGTCGCTGAGCCAATGGTCTGGTCTGAAGAGAGCTGCCTGGCCCGAGGTCACACCGTCTCCCCAGGGGCCTGGAAGGCAAGGGGGGCTTTAGAGCACCAAGACCCAGCCCCGCCCCTTTGCTCCAAGGGGGACAGCTGGCTGGAGCCATGCTTTCTGGGGGGCTTCCCGTTGGGTAGGCTGAGACCTCCATTGCAGCCCCTCACCAGTCAGCGCCTCCCTCCGCCCCACTCTGCCCTCCGCCCCGCGCTGTGGGTGCTGCTGGTGAGTGGCCTCTCCGTTGGCCTCCTGCCTGCCAGGCCCCCGCTCAGACCCAGGCCCGGGCAGCGGGAACGGAGACGCCGAGCTTCGGGGCCCGCTGGCCTGTGGGTCCCGGTCTCCTCTGGGGTGGGCTTCGGGGAGGCGGGGAGAGAACCTCGGGCCACATGTGGGCCCGGAAGCCAGCGTGGTGGCAGCAGCCATCATCAACCCAGCGCCCCAGGGGGAAGGAGGAGAAAATGGGGTCAGAGGTTAACGAGTGGCCCCCACGGCCGCCCAGATGGAGAGGCTTAGCAAGATGCAAACCGCGGCTTCCTGACCCTAATTAGGCCCCGTTACGATAGTGGCCACACTTCCTGATCCCACAGGGAGCCTGGCGGGCCACCGAGCACCGCACACCGAGGGCCCGGCGCCTGCTCTCCTTCTCGGGGGTTCTCGATGTCTGTGCGTGACGCCTTGCAACCCGGTTCACGACTCAGATGAAACCGGGGGATTCATCTCCCACGGTTCGTGAGAGGCTCTCCTGAGACCTGTGGTTTAGCTCAAGCTGTGGGACCCCCGAGCAGGACCCCGCTGGCTCCTGGGTCCCTGGGTGTGGCGCTGGCTCTGGATTGCAGTGTTTTCCTTGGAGGCAGCGCAGCGCAGATTCCAGTGTCAGGCTCAGAGCTCCCACTGCGGGACCGGAACCCTGGCCCACGCCTGCCGGCTGTGCAAACGCAGAGAAATCCGTAAGCTCTGTGCCCAGTCTTCTCACCTGTGAAATGGGCGTGATGGTTGTATGTGGCGGGAGCAGGAAGTCAGCCGAGAGGTGTGGGGCTCAATGACTGTGGCTTCCACGATGGCTCTGTGCACGGGAGGCCATCTTTGTCAAGGTGAGCACCACGGTGACTAGAACTCAGGAGGTGCTCGGGCGTGACGGCTCCCCTTGCTCCCCAACGGCAGAGCCTTCCTATGAAACCTTTCCGGAAACCAAGTGGCGGAATGTGAGGTGATTGCCCATCATTTATATAGAAGATCGTGATGTTCCCAGACCTAAAACAGTACCTACCAGGCCATACCGCTAACACATGACACCCACTCTGACGCTGACACACGTAACGCCGCGCGCTCGCTGCTGGCCACGTGCTCCCTCCATAAAGCTCGCTGCCAAGCGAAGGCTGGATGCTGCTCTTGCTTTTTGCCTCTTCCCAGCAGGTGCTAACGCAGGTCTTTTGTAAAAGCAAAGTGGCCTGCCCAGGCCGATATGGCTCAGTGGTAGAGCATCGACCTATGAATCAGGAGGTCAGGGTTCAATTCCCTGGTCAGGGCACAGGCCCGGGTTTCAGGCTCCATCCCCAGTGGGGGGCATGCAGGAGGCAGCAATCCATGATTCCCTCTCATCATTGGTGTTTCTTTCTCTCTCTCTCTCTCCGACTTCCTTCCTTTCTGAAATAAAAAAGAATATATTTAAAAAATAAAAGAAATTAAAAAGAAAAGCAAGGTGGCGTAGCACAGACTTTTTAAAAGCAGGGGATACCTGTAGGTTGCCACCCATGATCCTGCAGGGCAGCAGCAGCCTCTCCGTGCTGCTCAGAGAGCAAAGGAGAAAGCTTCATGTGCCCGTAGGCGCCTGGCTTCTATGGGACCTGCTTTCTCCCACGGTCCCAGGCTGCTGGCCCCGCCACACTGCCCTCTCCTCCCCTGGGCAGCATGTCCTCCTGCCTCTGGCGCCCCGCAGCGTCTTCCCATCTTCCCTGTAGTCCCCGGAGGCGCACGCGACACAGAGTGTCCGCTGGGAAATGACAGCTCTTCCCCCGTGGCAGGCACTTCTGCTGTACCCAGCATCACGGTGTTATGAAGTGGCCACGTGGTAGATGACCCCACGGAGAGAGGGCCCCTGGGCTCCCTCCTGGGAGGTGTCCCGAGGGCCGATGCCCAGCGGCCTCCATCTGTTCTTGGCCACTGGATTTGTGAGCAAGAGATGCGCTCACCAGGGACATGGGACAAGCACAGAGAGTTAACGCACTAGTCCCTGCACGCTCCGCAGAGTGCCATGAGCTGGGCCTGGGCCTATCTCAGGGAAGGCATCGCACTTGATTTTCATCTTTATTTTCTAATCCATTTGTATGCAACGCAGCACTCATCGTAAAGAGCGAAGCGGCATAAATGCGTAGAAAGAAAAAGTCAGTGACGGCCTCCTACCCTGACCCTTCTGTCTGAGGGCAGGTTTCTCAGCGTGTGCATCCTCCCACACCTTCCTCCGTGTCTCACACACACACATGCTTACACGCTCCTTTTAAAGGCACACATAGGCTTATATATGACACACTTTGTTTGGGATCTTTTGTGTGTGTGTGTGTGTGTGTGTATTTAGCAATGTGCCATGGAAATCCTTCTAGGTCAATAAGTAAAGACCTAGCTTTTCTTTATATACATATACTAGAGGCCAGATGTACGAAATTCGTGCAAGTGGCTCGGCCCTCGCAGCCCTGGCTTCGTCCAGAAGGACGTCCGGAAGGTTGTTCAGCTGTCCGGTCTAATTAGCGTGTTACACTTTTATTATTATAGATATATATGTAAGAAATGAATAATGTGTCAATGTCGGGACCTGCTGCAGTTTTATTCTGCTATTTTTTAATTAACAGAAATTCATTTTTTGAAACATTATTTATTGGTCACTTAACATTGGAACAAATATTTCCTTTTCAGTCAAACAAAATTTCTAACAAGCTGTTAGACAAAAGTTCAGGCAAGTTGTCTTTAATTATTACTGGAATCATTTCCTCCTTATCCTCAACTCTCCTGAGCAAGTCCCAGTTATGTTCATGGGACGCAGGTGTCCTCTTACCAGGGCCCGGTGATGTCCGTGCCGGCACACTGCCATGGAGCGGGGAGCTCGGTACATCCCTTCTCACATTCCCACACTTTTTACCAATGTCTGTGGCAAAACAGGGCTATTCCGGTTGCAACGAATATTTATTGAGTATCCACTATGGCCCTATACAGGTGGAAGACAGAATTTTAAAGAAACATACGAAAGACATGATGGGACAATAAGAAAACCAGTCTTGCCCGCCAGCATAGCTCAGAGGTTGAGCATCGATCTGTGAACCAGGAGGTCAGGGTGCGATTCCCGGTCAGGGCACGGGCCCGGGTTGTAGGCTCCATCCCCAGTGTGTGGCGTGCAGGAGGCAGCCGGTCCATGATTCTCTCTCATCACTGATGTTCCTGTCTGTCTCTCCCTCTCCTTTTCTCTCTGAAGTCAATAAAAAAATAAATATGTGTGTTTTTTTAAAAAAGAGTTGAAATAAAGGAGAAATAAAGGGGATAAGTATAAGGAAATCTGTATGGATCTGTTGAAGAGCGACCCTGAGGCAGACACAAATGCAGGGTTTGACTCCCATCTGTGCGGCCCTCGCAGGCCTCGGGGAGCCGCGCCCGTCACCAGACCCCGAGCATCCCCTGGCAGGGGGGAGATGGCCCACAGAAGGGGGCTTTGTGTTCCCTCCCCCGTGGCCTGGGAGTGGGGGAGGCCCGCTAAGTCCCGGTAAACATGAGCCTGCTGCAGGTGTTCGAGTTTATCGCAGGGAGGAAATGACTTTTTTTACACCTAATTTAATCTGAAGCGATTCACAGTTTAAAATGTTTAGTAACGGTGACCTTTTTAATGGCTAACACATTGCAGGTGGTCCTGTTGTAGCCGGCAGTTAATGTTTGCCCTCCGAGAGAGGGGGGTGGGGGGAGAGAGCTAAATGACCACTCCGTGGCGATTGTCTTTGCAGCTCAGGGTTCAAAGGACAGCTGGTCCGGCCCGGAGCCGCCGTCAGGAGCCTGAGCAAAGGATGGGGTCCTTTCCTCCGCAAGGCGAGGCTGCTCCTCCCCTTTCTTAGTCTTGCTTGGAACTGAAGTGTGGGCAGGACACCCAGAAGGGCCCTGGCCGGTTTGGCTCAGTGGATAGAGCATTGGCCTGCAGACTGAAGGGTCCCAGGTTCGATTCTAGTCAAGGACGCATGCCCGGGTTGCAGGCTCGATCCTGAGTAGGGGGCATGTAGGAGGAAGCCGATCCATAATTCTCTCTCCTCGTTGATGTTTCTCTCTCTCTCCCTCTCCCTTCCTCTCTGAAGTCGATATATATATAAGCACATCTCAGGAGACATGTCGACCAGACTCTGCTCGCCGCCTGGCCAGTCTCTGGGTGTTTAGGCCAGATGGTCTGTGACAGTGGTCGGCAAACTCATTAGTCAACAGAGCCAAATATCAACAGGACAATGATTGAAATTTCTTTTGAGAGCCACATTTTTTAAACCTAAACTATATAGGTAGGTACATTGTTATTAACTTAATGAGGGTACTCCTAAGGCTTAGGAAGAGCCACACTCAAGGGGCCAAAGAGCCGCATGTGGCTTGAGACCCGCAGTTTGCCGACCACAGGTCTATGAGGACAGTGGTGCAGAGGGGATGGGTGTTGTTTAGGTTGTGACCATTGGCTGGATCCGGGGCTCCTCACACCGCTCTGTTCTGAGACGTCTGTGGCCACAGAAGGTAAAGCCTTCGATTCCGGGTGAGTGAAGGAGCCGAGAGAGAGAGAGGACGTGATTGACCCAGGGTCCCAGCGGTCTCACCCCGGCCAGGTCTCCTGGCGATGCCCCGCCCACCGCATCCCACGCTTCCAGCCCCGGCTTTCACTGTGACTCACTCCTGCCAGGTGATGCGCTGGCTGCTGGATTGGCCCGGAGGTGTCTGTGGGCCCACAGCTCCTCTGGAATCGCCTCCCAGCAGTTTGCATCCGCTCCGCATGGAGACCACAGCGGCCCGCCCCTGAGTGTACTTGCTCTCAGGGCCGTGCACAGCTCGCTGTGTCCCCAAGTACCATTCCACGGCCTCGGCTGGGGACACAGGCGCATAGTCAGTGCCCTGACTCCCAGCGACCCCTCTCCAGCTGGGGGTGGGGGTGGGGGATAGGAGTAGGGGGGAAGGGGGAGGGGGCCAGGCTGAGCAAGGGTGCCTGTGTGCGGGGAGCTTTCTCACAGCGCAGAGCAGTGTGCCCCAGGGTCCCAGCCTCGCCCTTCCCCTGCACCCCTTCCCTGGGTTGCTTCTGGGGGATGCACAGCCCCCCCACTTCCCATTCCGGTGGCAAGAAGCAGCCACAGGACCCAGGAAAGGGGGGGCCTTGAGGAGGCCACACGTCCGCAGGGACGGCTGCTTTCCTGCTTCGCCCACTGGGACCCAGGTTCTGGCCGTGACCCAGCCGCTGTCTGAGTCCTGGGCGATCCGGGCAGATGGCCCCTGCTTGGCGTATGCTGTCCGGCCTTGCTGGTTGCATTTCGAACCCTCAACATCCCCCGCAGCTCTGTGGGTCTGGTGTCAGATGCTACTATTTCAAATAACATATCAGTAGATTTCAAATAATAGGCTAAAACAAAACCACCTACTTTGAAAGGCAAAGAATGAGCCGTTTCACTTCGCGGCATGTGTAAGCCTCCGACAGGCGGTCTTAGGGGTCTGTGTCCCTGCAGCCATGTATGCACAGGCCCAGCGCCGTGTGCAGAGAAACGGACCGTGTCTGCCTTCTCTCGCCTTCCTGCCGGCACATTCTCACCCGGAAACTTGGTTCTGAGCTCGAGAGCAGTTGAGGTGGGTGCCTCTGTGAAGGCGAGTCCTTTATTGTCCTGAAATTACGGCTTTTGAAGTTGCTTCCTCTCTGAAACAAAAAAGAAAAGCTGCGCTTGACATCAAAGGGGGAGGCCTTCTCCTCACCAGCAGTCACGGCCCCTTCACGTTCCTCAGTGTCCACCCGCCGCACTCGGCCCGGGCTGTCCACAACATGCACTTATGTTGATCAACGCCTTTCGAGAAGGTCCCTGAGAGGAGCCCCCCACCTATAAAGTTCTCGCTCGGTCCTTCCCGGCGGCGCTTGTTGTGAATCAAAATACTCCTTTTAATAATGCGTTCTGCCGCGTATGATCGTGTGTGTGTGTGTGTGTGTGTGTGTGTGTATGTGTTTCTTTTAAAGAAAACATTTAATTACTATTGGAGAGTTGTAACTGTGAGCTGTGAGTTACCAGATGTGAAACCAGACACAAGGGTGAGATTTTACAATTCCAGCGCAGCTGCTTACGGCCCGATCTGGTTCTGGACACCGCTGATGGGTTTAAAAACATTACATTTATATTAAAAATAGCAGGGCCTCATATGCGGCCCAGCTGAAGGTCTTCTTGGCAAACTTGTTAAAGTCAGAACGCGTCCCCCCGTCAGAGGCCGAGGGCGGCCTGCGCGCCGGCCACTGCCATGTGGTGTCCCCCTGCCCGCCCCGCCGCCCGCCACCCAGACGTGCTCAGAGACACACGTGTGTCGGGGCCTCTAGTCCGAGTTCTAAACCGAGCCTCCGACGCCTTTCCTTTGTGTGGGGTGTGCGCTTGGCCACGACCCAATGGAGAGGCCGAGGAGGCATCGGCAGTCTGTGCAGCCTGACAATCGGAAGACTTGGGACAAAGGTGGTGTTTTGTCTTCCCGGCGCCTCCCCGCCTCCCCCCAGCCCCTGGCATTTGAGCTTTTACAGCATCGGAGGAGAGCAGCGAGCCGCAGCTTACTTCTCCTCCCTCCCCCCTCCCCCGTGAGCTCTCCACTCCGCAGCTATTATTCCTGGCCCGATTGTGGCCATGCTCGGTGGAGCGTGCACAGCCGGCGGGGCAGCTGAAATAACTGGGGGATGTCGGGCACGCTGACCCCCACACCCCGCATTCGCCAGAGCCGGCCTTGGCCTTGCCGCCTACGCTCCTGCCATTACTTTAACGAGAGTCTTGAGCGTTTCCAAAACATGCACCCAGTGAGAGAGGCTTCCTCTGTGTAGCCCGGGGCCTGGGGGGGCGGGGGGCGGGGGTTGGTGTTGTCGTTGGAGAGCTGGGCTCTCCAGGAAGCGGCACAGGGACTTGTCTGAGCTGTCCTCACACTCTCCACTCGGCAGCAGGGTGCCCCGTGAAGGGCCGGCCTCTGCTTCTCGCCAGGCCTTCACTCCCCCACCCGTCCCTCCCTCTCAGGGTCATATCAGGGCCTGGGAGCCTCCTGATTGTTTTCCTACACGTATAGGTGCGTGAGGCACAAACCAGGAGGCGGCTGTCCCCGTTGTTCAGCGCCTCCCTGTCACTTCACAGTGGATCGTGGAGATCTGCTCACGTCAGACCCACCGCTTCCTCCTGCTTCTTAAGGCGATAAGACTGTTTAGTCGGATGGCCATTTGCAGCTTCGTGCTTGTGACAGGGGACGCCAACACTGACCGTCCCTGTTCACATGTCCTTGCTCATTTCTGTAACTGTGTCTGAGGGCTGCATTCCTAGACATGGAATTGCGGGCTCAAGGGGCTTGTGTATGCTCTTTAAAAATACACCTGAATCGCCCTGGCCCGTTTGGCTCCGAGGATAGAGTGTCAGCCTGCAGACTGGAGGGTCAAGGGCACATGCCAGGGTTGCGGGCTTGATCCCCAGTAGGAGGCGTGCAGGAGGCGGCCGATCAATGATTCTCTCTCATCATTGATGTTTCTATCTCTCTCTCTCCCTTTCCCTTCCTCTCTGAAATCAATAAAAAAGATATATACACACACAAATAAATAAGACATGAACCATCCTAGCTGGGTGGCTCAATTGGTTGGAGTGCTGTCCTGTGCACAGAAAGCTTGTGGGTTCTATTCCCATTCAGGCACATACCTAGGTTGTGGGTTTAATCCGTGGTCAGGGCGAGTACAGGAGGCAACAGATGGATCTTTCTCTCTAATGTTGATGTTTCTCTCTCTCAAATCTGTAAACATATCCTTGGCTGAGGATAAAAATATGCATGAGCCAATGCATGTGTGCGCCTGATTCCTTACAATCTTTTGGTGAGTTTGGTGTTAAAATGACACCCAAGGTCCAAGATGAGAAGCCCTCATACAAACAAACCTTGTTCCCCTCCACAGTGGTTGTCCCTGTCACACCATGTGGCGCACGCACATGCTCACGCACTCACCGTCTCCCTCTCTCTCGGGAATATTCTGGGGGTTCTTACTAGAGTGTCTGTGGGGCGTCTGCCTCCTGGTGTCAGCAGAGGAGACAGGAACTGCCGTTCTGTGGTTTGGATGGACGGCATCCAGGGGTTGCAAATACTTCCTGTTCTGGGGGAACTTTCCAGGCCCCTACCCGTCCTGCTGCTGCCATAGATTCTGAGTGTGCTCCCCCCTCCCCTCCCCTATCCTGCGGCCCCAGCACCCCAGTGCAGTGGCCTGGGTGCCAGCTCTGGACTGGCTCCCAGCAGGGGAGTCCATCTTTGCTAAGAGTTAGCTTTATTGTTAACCTGGAGGGATAATGTCAGATCTCTAGTGGTGGCTGGGACATGGGGGCGGGTAAAAGGCCCTGCTCACCTGCAGCCTTCACTCCATCTCAGTTTACAGTGAACATTCTGCACGAATCCCTTACAGTCACGAGGCTGAGAGGAGATGGTATTGGGGAAGCTGGGAGGCTGAGTGAGGTGAGAGGGCAGAGTTCATTTTGGTCCAAAGACGAATCCTTTGTGTATGTCTAGTCATTAGAATCAGATTCTTTTTGGGGGGGTGGTGGTGGGATCTGCAGATAAGGAAGTCGCGGGGTGAATTGAGGAAGGCACTTCCCCTCTCTCGGCCTCATTTTCCCCACCTGTTTAGTGTGCGGGTTTGACCAGATCAGCCGTTCTCAAAGTAGGTTCCATGGCACACTCTGTTCATTCGAGTGCCTTGCAGCTTTTATTTAGGTGTGGCCTCTAGGATATGTGCAGATTTAGGAATGGATCTGATGAAAACAGGAAAAAAATGTAGAATGGGAAGGTTAGGAAGGAGAGCGAGGGGAGGAGTGAGGTAGGGAGGAAAAGAACAGAGAGAGGGAAAAGAAGAAGAGATTGAGAAAAAGAGGAGCTGGGAGGGTTGGAAAATGGGTAAAATATACCAGAATACAGAATGCTGTGCGGCTGACAGGCACTAGCTGGAGGCTCTGCCTGCTCACATTGTTGCTGGTAACACCACCTGGCCCACTGCAGGTGCATATTAATCCTTGCTCAGTGGATAAAAGATGACCATAGTAATAATGTACTGAGCTCTGTCTATGCCAGCAGTGGTTCTCAACCTTCCTAATGCCGCAACCCTTTCATACAGTTCCTCATGTTGTGGTGACTCCCAACCATAAAATTCTTTTCGTTGCTACTTCCTAACTGTAATGTTGCTACTGTTATGAATCGCCATGTAAATACCTGATATGCAGGATGTATTTCCAGGGGTCGCGATCCACAGGTTGAGAACCGCTGGCTATGGGGTGAAGTTTTATGTGCACTTTCTAATTTACAACAGCTATATAAGTTAGATTGCAACCCATTTTTCAGATGTGGAAACTGAGGCTCAAAGAAGCTAAATTGCCTGCCTGATGCACTGAGTCAGCCTGACATTAACTGCCCTGACTTTGACACATCCTGTCCCTGCTTCCGAATCTGGCCATCCTGCTTCCTTAAGCTCCAAGGAGGCCTGTGCTCTCGGGAGTGGGAGCTAAAACCTGTCCTCGTGGGACATGAAACATTCCTGTGCCCACACTCCCGTTCCCCCACTCAGGGCCGCCTGCGTGCGGTGGGAGGGCTGTGGGGGGAGGAATGGCTCTTCGCCGGCAGGTTTTCTGCTGGCCTGGCTCCTAGGAGGCCCTCCATTGACTGTAGGTGTGAGCAGCCGGCACAGGCCTGGTTCCAAGAAGCAACCCCGCTCTCTCCACATCCTCTCTGGGGACAGGGAGTCAGCATGGGGTGCGGGGAGGGTTGTTTCCCCAGCAAGACTCCAGCATGTTCCGGGGGGGGGGGGGGGGGGGGCGGGCGGCAGGTGCTGCACACTGTTCCATCGGCTGGGACTCCTCACTCCTTCCCAACACCCACCAGCGCCCTTGCCTCCTTCCCGGGGCCCCTGGCTCCTGCAGTCAGGGCTTCGAAGGAGGGGGGTGAAGGGAGGTGGGGGGAAGAGGTAAGTTTATTTAGAAAAAAGCCTCCAAATTGAAGATTAAAACAATATACAATATCTGAGCATCTGAAATCTAAATGCTCGAAGAGCTTGGCAGATGTCTGTGGAGAGGCGACCGGCTTCTCCGAATCAGGTCCCGTGGAACAAAAGTCCCCAAATGGGACCCTCTGAGCCGTCCTGTCCCATCACTGACTTACTCCCCAGTGTCCCCACTTCCCAGGGGGGAGGGGTCTACATTCGCCCCTCAGATCTGGTGCCTCCCTGGGCTCCCAGAGCTGGACGAGGAGGGCGGAGCTGATGTGTCTACAGGTTGGAAGATGGAGCCCTGAGGGGTGGGGAGGGGCAGGGAGAGGCCACCAAGAAGGAGACACCGGAGGAGACAGGGGGCAGGAGACCTGCTGAGCGGAGTGGGATTCGGCCAGCGGGAGGGTGAAGGGGGAGCTGAGGGCGAGTCCTGGAGGATGTCACACCGTGCAGTTCCCTTGATCATGTTTTAGAGAGACTTCTGTGATGCCTCCCATTGCTCTGTGGTTTCCTCATGTTGGGCTGCTTTGTAAAATGTCCTGATGCCCATGGTCCCGGCAGCTCCTCTTCCTGGCGACTCGGGGTGACGGGACCGGACGTGCTCGGGAACTGCCCCACTTCTCCGGGGCTCTCGACCTTGAACAGCGGCTTTGGGCTGAGGAAGGCCTGGGCGGCCTCGGGGATGAGCTAGACTCTCTCTGCCTTTCTTCCCTCTCCTTCCCTCCATGGCCACCTCTCTTCCCATCGCCGGTTCTCCCTCTGATTCTGGAGCGCCCTCTCCTCTTCCTAATCACTTTTATATTTTTCTTTGCCTGGATCCTTCCCCTTTTTTCTCTCTTTCTCTCTTTAGTTTTCCGTTTTTCCCCATTTCTTTGCACCTTCCTCCAGCTCCCCGCCCCCATCTTCCTTTTACTTCTTCCCTTTCTTCGCCTCCACGTTAGCTCTTCTTGTCCACGTCTTCACTTTAGCCCCAAGCCTTTGCTCACGGGAAGTATCAAGGCTGAAGTGGTTAAAAAAACAAAAAAACCAGTTAGTCATTAAGTAAGCATTTGCCATGACACAACCCCCCCCTCCCCGCCCCCCCACCCACCCCATGAAGTCTAGAAGCTCCGAGACTTAATCACCTCCGGGTATGACCAAATCACATTCCTCCCATGGCACTGTGGCCAGAGAGCAATGATTGATGGGTGAGGAAGTGGATATGAAGTAGAACGTAGTCTCCATTTTACAAAACAAACATTTGGAAGCCCTCGGCTCGCTCAGGATATGCCCAGCCCCACACGGGCCTCACGGAGTCACTGAGCAGGAGCCCCCGACGCCCTGCTTCTGGAGGAGCCGCAGGCGGGAGGGCGGGTCCGACCGGAGGCGTGATGGCGAAGGCAAAGGCGCGGGGTGTGCGGGCCTGACCGCACGGCCGCTGGGCGTTTTTAGCCACCGTGTCTCGGGCCCTGTGGTGGGAGAGGGGAGGCTCCGTGCCAGCCCCACGCCTGCTCCTAGGCCTCGCATCGTGAGCCTCCAGCAGGAATCTGGATTAGATGGCCCCTGGGACCCCTTTCCGTGCCCGGGGATTTCGGGGATTCACTGGCCTGGCCATTCCCGCCTGAAATCAGGAGAGGGCGCGGGGAGCTGGTCCTTCCCTGTTTGCCCGGCGCTGCCCACCCCCCGCTTTGCCCGGCGCTGCCCCCCGCTTTGCCCAGCCCACCACCAGCCTTGAGCTTAGGAAGCCTGTCTAGTCGGGGGGAGGGTGGGGGGGGCTTGGGGGGGAGAGCATGTGGGAGGCTTAAAGATATTTTTTTAAAAATAGTTTTAACTCCGAATAAAAAAACAAAACAAAGCAAAAGACAGCAGTGGTTGACGTTCAACTGGTCGGACTCGAGCAGGTGATCGCTCGCTTTCCCGAAAAAATGAGACCTGAGCCAGGACCTCTGGCTGGTGGGGGAGGAGGCTGGGACCCTCTGGGGCCACATGCTGCGAGTTTGACATGCTTGCTCTGGGGTCATGGACTTGTCAGGAACAAAAAGTGACAGTGAAGCTATATCAGTGAGAACAGTTCAGTCCTTAGCTAGGAGCTGGAGGGGGTTTTGCTAAATGCCCCGGAGTGACAGGAGCCGGTGGACATGCCCAGCAACCTCTGCTCCAGTCTTGAGCGAGGGGGCAGGGAGGGGGGGATCCCCGCTCTGAGCACTGGCGCCCCCTCTGGCAGGGGCGAGTTTCTCCAGGGAGGGTCCTGCCCAGACAGGTGGCCAACAATAACCCCGGACCACCCCCGCGGGCTCCGTGGGCCTCTTAGGAAGGAACCCGGAGAACTTGGGCACTGCCGGCTGCTCCAGGCCAACCCGGTACGTCGTTCTCACGGAAACGCAAGCACAGCCCAGAGGAAACGCCACGGTGGTTTCTTTAATTATTCGTGAACTGTTCTACTGCGTGCGGTGAGGGATCAGAGGCTGCGGAAAAGAAGGCGACTCTCCAGCAACACGGGGTCCAGTTGTCAGGCTCTGCCGGGAAGCCCCAGCTCGGCTGCAGCTGCGTGGTCTGGAACCAGTGACTCGGTCCCTCTTAGCGTCCCTGTGTCCAGCCACCTGAGCGGCTTCTGCGAGGGGCGCAGGAGGCACATCGGGTCGGGCATTCAGAACAGGGCCCGTCTCGCGGGGCGGCCGTTCTCTTCTGCTGTCGTAACCAACGACCCACACTCAGCGGTGAGAACAGAGCGGAAGGTCACCCTGCCGTTCCGTTCTGCGGTGGGAAGCCTGGCACCGGCTACGAAGGCACTGCTGGCGCGGCTGCGCTCCTCGCTGTCAGCTCGAGGGGCGGGTGTGTTTCCTGGTCTTTGCCAGCTTCTAGGGGCTGCCCGCTCGCCTGGGCTCTAGCCCCTTCTTCCACCTTCATACGTCCTGACCATCCTTCACTGTCATGTCTGCCTCTGACCGAAGCTTCGGAAGGAAATCTGGTTTTAAAGGCCGAGCTGGTGACATTGGGCCTCCCTGGGGTCACCTAGACTGTCCACCCCGTTCAAGGTCCTTACCTGGGTCACAACCTGCAAAGGTAACACATTCCCAGGTTGCAGGGACTAGGAAGTGGACATCGCTGGGGTGCCGTTACTCTGCCTAGAACACAGTACATGCATTGTTCATTTTTTAAATTGTTATTAAGAAATGACTAGCCAGATACCAAAACAGATGAAGCCGTTTTCAGGGCTACGCGATAATCTGAAGAGGGAGTCTTTCTAAAGGAATATATGAGTATGTGTTTTATGGCATCTGCACAGAGAAGAGAACGGCAATGGCTTTTGACTTTAATTAGAAAACCATGCTGCTTATGAATATACTTTCTGAATTCAATTCAGTTAAGGAACTTGACTCAAGTGCCTTCGTGTAAATGTTAAGGAACCAACATTTGTGGGGTCTCATTATCTGCCGGGTATTATTTTAGGGGGTCGCTTCCTATCCACTAGCTTATTTAACACAGCAGCCCGTGGCCTATGTGAAATTACCTACGTAGGGACGACGACAGAACAAGCCCAGAAGTGCAGTCCCGTCCTCCAGGCCCCGCAGAGAGGAAAGGGCGTAGCTGGGATGCTCTGGCCATTGAGTTTCCTCCTCGAGCTGCAGTCCGCTCCAGCGGTGGGAGGCGTGCCTTTCGGCGTTCCCTGGCTCCTGTTTGCGGTGGGATTGGACCTGTAGGACCATATTTTTTTCCTGTGATGGCCAGTGGGGGGACTGGGTGATGAGCAGCCTTTGAGAGGCACATTGTAGTCACGGTTTGGGGATCGGAGAGGCGGCAGGGACTCAAAGGCCAGGGACCCCCCTAATGGGCAAATGGCCCTCACATTCCCCAGCACAACCCCTACCCCTGCTGGGGACGCCTCCCCCGTGAAATGACTGGGCGCCATCCAAAACCAAGGCCGCCCGTGCCCCCCAAGCCCCACCCCCTGCGCCAGCATCCCGTTCACACCCCGCGTTTGTCCCCCTGCGGGCGGAGGCGGGATCGCTTGCTGCTTTTCCGCACGATGGACAAAAGCGCGCCCTCACAAGGAAGGCCTGTCGCCTGGAGTCGTATAACACCGTGTCGTGCAGTACAGCCTCGGAGCCAGCCTGCGCTCACGGCCCTCATGGCGCAGGATGCGCTGTGGCCGCACATAACCCACCCTGCCTGCTGTGTCTGGCGCTCATGATCTGAACCAGACCCCTCACTGCCTCCGTGCGTGGCTGTGGCCTGGCGGTGAGCAGCTGGAAAGCCCCCTGGCAGGGCCCCGTGGGTGCGCACAGAGGGAGCGTGGGCCGACCGATTTCCCGGGGAGCAGGTGGATGCGGCGGCAGGGGGGCAGCAAGCGGCAAGTGCAGTCACCACTGGCCCACCGGGGCTCCCGGCTGCCAGCATCTGTCCTCTTCTCCTCGCTGACGGGGTCCAGATGCTCTTCGGTCCCTGCGCACCCCACACACCCCGAGAAGCCGACCTGGCCAGCGACTGCTCCGGGAGCCCCGGCTTCAGCCATGAGCACTCGCCTCTCTCCCAGTGACTTCCGTGCCAGGTCTGAGGTCGTGACCTCTACGGACCCCATCAGAACGAAGGCTGGGGCCGACGTGCTATCATCAGGGGGCGATCGCCTCTCTCTCCTTCAAACCTTAAACAAGAAAGCGGGTTGCCCCCCTGCTAACGGCAGTCATAGCATGCCCACGCCCAAAGCCCACCTGGGGAAACTGGTTCTACGCGTATCATCAAGGGTGTCCTGTGTGACCCCAGTTGCAAGCTAAAGCATCAGGCCGCCACCCCCGAGTGGATGCGGAAAGAAGGCACATCCAGAGTCTCCAGAGACGAAGGACGTTATTGCTCACGCACAGCCAACAGCAGGGGGTCGGCATCTGGGCATTGAATCCCTGAGCCAGATTCCCACGGCCCGTGGCTGTCACCCCACCCAGGTGCTTGTTCGGCCACTCATACCCTGCGGCGTGGGAGAATACCCGTCTCCCTATCTGAGCAGGAGGCTGTCTAGTTAAGATACTAGGCCTGGAGATATTCCCGGAGTGGGATCCGTGGAGTTCAGAGAGCAGGAAGTCCCTCCCAGTGCCCCTGAAGGAAGGGCACCTGGGGATGAGCCCATCACAGCGAGGACACGAGACCCCTGGGCGGGGGGCAGCCTCACACCCTCGCAGACTCCCACGTTGACATCCACAGAGTGGCCGCCGCCTGGGCAGAGCAGCCAGCGAGCCCCTCGCTGTAACCTGGGCCCCATGACGGAACCCTATTGCCTGTAGAGCCTTAGACACGATTATGTTTCACGTTCTGTAATTATCTTCTCACAGCACAGTCAGAAAGCACTGCATCGGGTGTGTGTGTGTGTGTGTGTGTGTGTGTGTGTGTGTGTGTGTAAAGGCCCTGTCTGTGACGTGTACACCGTCGAACTAGTTTATAATGACGAACCCTATTAGAGGAGTCACACATGTGTACATGGAGCCAGAGCTGCAGAAGTCGGAACGGGTGGCTGCCTGCCACAGAGGCCCTGCCTTGTAAGGACTGTGTAAAAGCACGTTGTAAACCCTAAAAACACCACGTGTGTTCCCCATGATTCAGCTCGTCTGCTATTCAGGCTGCCAAGGGGCGTTGGGGAGCTGGGTCCCTGGAGACGCAACGCCTGAGTACTGCTCTGGGGGAGGCAGGCATTTACTCTGCACAGAGCACCACGGGGAGCCAGGGGCACCCATCCGCTCCCCTCGGTTTTTCATACAATGCGCCCTGTTCTCCAAATGGCACTAATCGGGCCGAGCCGCCGCGGGAGGGGCCCCGGGAGAATGCCTCTCCCCAGTCAATGAGGAGCCGAATAAAAGCCTGCGTGAGGCCTCCTTTCTGCAGCCGCTTCTGGGTAATTTGTTAAATCAGTTCTTAAGAACCGATGCGGTTCAGTCAGGCCGCTCTGACTTCGTGTGCGACGATGTTGTCACCGTGAGGACTGAGACGCATCTCAAAGGGTCCGGCTCTCCTTTTCCCTCCTCGCCCCGAGCCCCCTTTTCTCTGCAGCCTCTGGGGCGTCACAGGCATTACCGCCACGGAGTCCATGGCCATCGCAGTGTGGGAGTTCCTGTTTTAGGGAAAACGCGTTATTTTGCCATCGAATGCTCCTTTGTCATCTAAGAAGAGAGAGGAGAGAAGACGGTCAGGCCTCACACAAACTAAGCAGCAGCCAGGGTTCCGCAAGCCAGTTGCCATTCGATTTGGAAAGGGAGAAGCATCTAACATGTCATTGTGTGGGGCTGCGTGTTCATAGGAGTCCAGGTTGGGGCGGAGGCGGGCTTGGTCTGGGAGAAATGAGGCTGAACGGAAATGGGCGGCCCAGGCAGCGAGCGTCAGACCTGCAGAACGGGAGAGTGGGAAAGCCTGGTCACACCTGGCCCTGCTCACCCCGGCTCTGTGGACTCACTCAGGCCACCACGTACCCTCTCTGAACCTTGGTTTTCTCATCTAGATCATAATACCCCTCTTTTGCGATTACTATTAGAAAATAAATTAAATAAATGTGCATTAACTTTTAAAAAGGCATGCACCGTACAAATGATGACTCTCATTTAAAAGATATATGTGTGTGTGTGTGTGTGTGTGTGTGTGTGTGTATTGTTTTTATTGATTTCAGAGAGGAAGGGAGAGGGAGAGGTAGAAACATCAATGATGAGAATCATTGATCGGCTCCCTCCTGCACGCCCCACACTGAGGATGGAGCCCGCAACCCGTACATGTGCCCTGCCCGGGACTCTAACCATGACCTCCTGGTTCATAGGTCAGAGCTCAACCACTGAGCCACACCGGCTGGTCCTTTATAACTGCACGAGAAGGCGGGGCTCTCTCCGTGCAGGCTGTCTGACGAGTTCCTGGCGTGCAGGCTGCCGTAGAGAGCCGGAAGGCCACTCAGTGCCTGCAAAGAGGCCTCTGGGATGGTGCTACTTTCTGTCGATACCGAAGGGTCCCGTGGGTCAGAGTCCACCTCCCTCCAGGGAGGGGGTGTGCAAAGTCGGGTCCTAGCCCCAGTGGAAAATCCCATTTGTAGGTCCAAACATGAGCGTGGGGCGAATGGGTGCCTTCAAAACCCCAGGCCTACCTTCTTTCAGATTCCTGCCAAGGGAGCTCCTTGCGTCCCTTTAAAACTAAGGGTGTGGGAAGGGGGTGGGGAGTAGGGGGCTGTGGCTACGGAGAACTGGGAGCTCTGCACAGGGTCCCAGAGGGGTTTAGTCCCAGCATCGGGAAAGGGGCAAGCTAGAGGGGTGCCCCCCCCCCCCCGTGTGCTGAGCCTGGGAGAGAAAAGTCGGGCCCACTGCCTGAGGCTGTTGGATTTGGTCCAAGTTCACTCGCCAAGCCTAGGTTTGAGCACAGCAAGGTCAACGCCACTGAGATTGGCACCTCCGTTCTTACCGGGCTTCCAACGAGGACTCGGAAGAAAGTCCGTGAGCAGAATTCTATTTCAGGAGATTGGCATTTACATTCAAGAAGTGATAAGGCTGTGATTGGAAGCATAGTACCCATGACGTCAAGGTCTTTAAGGTGAGAATGCATTAACAAGACTAGAACATTTCTGTAACACTGTGATTCATAATAAAACATTTTATGAAGTTTTACAGGTTATACAATCTCTTCACGTATTATTTCATTTAGTGCACAGCACTGCACGCACAGCAGGGGAGGAATTGTTGTCACCTGAGGGGAATCGGAGGCTCAGAGACGGCCGGGGAGGGCCAAGTCACACAGCAAATGATGAGGCAGGAAGCCAAGGGCAGGTCCTGGCAGCACACGGAAAGCTCTTTCTCCCATATTGTGGGTGAACATTTCACAGGAGCACCAGGCCTAGAACATACATGTGCTTTATGGAAACATGTTCGGGCGTTTTAATGTTAGTATCATTTATGTGGTGCCAGGGAGTTCTAAAAAAAAAAAATTATCAATAAAGGCAAAGACTCGGGAAAGCTTTCTGGGAGCCAGTATTACGAGAAAACCTAAACCTGTTACAGGGAAATTGGTTATGATATGGAATGTGGATATTAAAATGCCATAAATGTCATTAAAACCTGTAAATATGTAACTAGAGTTTTTACTAAGTTCATAAAAATTAATATTGGCTACAGCATCATTTGTAAATCCTTGTGGTTCATGTGTCAATTACCTGGTTACTCAGTAACCGAGGACTCCAGCCATAGATTAGAGGGTCCCCAGCCCGGCAATAAAGAGGCCCCTGAGTACAGACGTGCAGAATTATGGCTTATTGTGCCAGTCATCGCTCCGTGTCGGTGGCTAGCCGTCCAGGGATGCGGCTGGCGAGCGTGTGCTATTTATTCTAGGCTCCAGCCGTGGCTCTTGCTGTTTTGTTCTAGTACCTGCGCTTTGTGGTTTTTGTTTGTTTGTTTGTTTGTTTTTAAGGGGAAAATTAAACCACAGAGCACCCTCTGGCTGAAAGTCCCTGCAGGAAATGAGAGGCTGGGCACATACCGGCCTGCGTTTGGGGACCTGGGGATTCCAGGCTCCGGGTATGAATTTGCAGGAGACCTGGTGATGTGGGGCTCAGTGCCTCCACTGCCCTGGGAAGGTCTGAAGGACCGAATTCGCCAGTTTTGTGTTGTTGTTTTTTTTTTTTTCTGGATGGGGTCCCTCCTAACTGACAGTCAGTCCTCTGCAGTGGTTGAAGCTTCATTCAACAGGGATTTGCTGGGCTCTGCTGTGTGACGGGCCCTGTGCTGGGCGTGGGCGAAGCAGTTGTGAGTAAGACGTACCCAGTCCGTGCCCTCAAGGAGGTCATCGTACAAGGAGGGGAGGGACATGAGTTAAATAACCACATGGCAGTGGTAGACTGTGACACAGGGGCTGCAGTAGGAGTCGGGGATGCTCTGAGAGTGCCTGACGCTGAGGTCAGATCCAGTGTGTGATTGGAGGGGATGGTTATGGGGACATAGAAATATTTTGTTTGAGAAATAATGATTTAGTCCTGCAGACATGGTCTCTGCTCTCCCAGAGCCTGCAGTCTAACGGGGAGCAAGACAGGTGGGCATGCAGTCACGGCGAAGTGAGGGCGGTGTCAGGAGAGGGAGGCCCAGCAACAGGCAATGCAGGAGCCAGGGGTCGGGGGGGGGGGGGGGGAGAGAGTGGAAGGGTCTCCCCTCTCGGAGGGCAGGGGTGGCTCCCTGAGGGAGTGAGACTGGAAGGTGGGGCTCTGGGGGATCCCGGTGGGATGCAAAGTGTTGTTCCCGGTCAAGGACAGAGACTCGTTTAAGAAAACAGAACAGCTCGGCCTGGGTGGCTCAGTGGTTGAGTGTCCACCTATGAACCAGGAGGTCACGGTTCGATTCCCGGTCGGGGCACACGCCAGGGTTACAGACTCGATCCCCAGTGTGGGGCATGCAGCTAATCAATGATTCTCTCATCCTTGATGTTTCTCTCTCTCTCTCTCTCTCTCTCCCTCTCTCCCTCTCTTCCTCTCTCCCTCCCTCCCTCTCCCTCTCTCCTTCCCTCCTTCCCTCCCTCCCTCCCTCTCTCCCTCCTTCTCCCTCCTTCTCCCTCTTCCTTCTTCTCTGAAGTCAATAAAAAAAATATTTTTTAAAAAAGAAAACAGTAGATTTTGTGTGCGACGTGCCCAGCGGAGTGTCGGATCTGGAGAGAACCTCAGTGCACAGTAGCTGCCAAGAATGCTGTTCCTTGCATGGGTGGGGGCAAGTC
The DNA here is from genome assembly GCF_028538775.1 of Myotis yumanensis. Taxonomy (NCBI): domain Eukaryota; kingdom Metazoa; phylum Chordata; class Mammalia; order Chiroptera; family Vespertilionidae; genus Myotis; species Myotis yumanensis. The sequence continues at coordinate 37,590,080 of NW_027223769.1, forward strand.
CTTTCACCCTGACGCCAGCTCCTTACCACCCCCGTGCGCCGGGGGCCAGGCCAGCCTGCTCGGCTCACCTGTGGTGTGAAGGGAAGGAGGGGGGACGCCTGTGTTATCTGTGCCAACGGAGTGTCCGAAGCTGACAGAGACGAGGGAAAGGCGTGAGGGTGTCTTCTCTTCCCACTCGCAGCCCGTGGGCGATCTCGGGCCTCCGAGTGGGGAGCATGCTCGCCGTGTACCTGGGCCACATAAAAATTCAAATCCCGGCCTCATAAATGCGAGTCAGCAGCTTAATGACTTGCTTTAACTGGAAAGTAATCACTTAAAAATGCAGGTATGCCAGTCCCTGGCCTCGTTTCCCATGTGAGTGAGTGGGAATAAACCCCCCGGGTGTGGGGTCGGCCCCATGCGCTTGTCCTTGGGATGTGGGTTACAGACCAGGGAGCTCGGTGATTTTCCAGGCTGTGCTCATGGCGGTCACTCCCCGCATGGCAGAGGGGACCCTCCGGGGGTTTCATGTCCCGGGACTTGCCTTTGTCTCCTCGGGGGTCAGTTAACTTGTCTACGTCTGTTCAGTCGACTGTTAAAAAAGGATACTAGGCCTGGCCGGGTTGATCAATGGTTAGAGCACCAGCCCGCAGACCAAAGGGTTCTGGGTTCACTTCCTGGTCAAAGGCACGTACCTCGCTTGCGTTCAATCCCTGGCCAAGTTCAGGGCACGTATGAGAGGCAACCCATCGATGTGTCTCTCTCACATTGATGTTTCTCTCTCCCCCCCCATCCCACTCTCTCTAAAAGTCAATAGAAAAATACCCTGGGGTGAGGATTAAATAAAAAGGGGGGGATACTAAGATCTACCTAACACCCACATAAACACAGGCGTTCAGAGTCGAGGAACTCGCTGGTACAGTCGTGAGGCCTGTTAGTGCAGGGCCTGCCGTACAGTAAAAGCTAAGGAAGCCGTAGTGCCTCTTCCCCACAGGGTTACCTTCCTGCTGTCATCTTCCAGAAGTAGCACTGGCTCAGCCTCACCTTGACTGTGACCTGAAATGACACACACACCTGTGCCCTCAGCGTTAGCACTGCTTGGCCGCTCCTGCCCCAGATCCTCAGCACTCTCCCCATGCGGTGCCTACTTCCCGTCTCACTCCCCCCAGGCCCCGGGCACCCCTGTCCAGTGCTCCTCTCGTGGCTGCGCTTGGGCCCCATGCAGGTCACACCGGCTGCACTCCGTAGACCAGCAGAGGCTGTGCAGTGAGGCGCGGAGAACGTGGGCCTGCAGCCAGCCTGCCTGCCGCCGCCTCTTTCTTCCCAGCCCTGGGACCAATAGCTGCCACTCCACCCGTGACTCAGTGTCACCATCTGTAAAATGGGTTTGATACTAGCCCTCACTTCCGAGGCTGGGATAAGGTGAGAACAGTGGGCGATGAACATAAGAACTATTTAGAAGGGGCCTCTCCTCCTCCTTATGGTGCCCACGCCCTACATGACGTCCCCCCATCCGAGGAGGCTGATCGCAGAGTTCCTTAGCAGCCCAGCCTACATTTCCCATGGACATTGCCTTCCCCGGTCCCTCCAGAGGCTGGGCCAGTGAGCAGGCAATCATTTTAGGGAGTCGTCTTTGTACATTTGGTGCTCATGGTCTTCCTAGTTATGATTCCTTCCCCCCAAAAGTTTTTCTCTCCAAACAGCTCTCAAAAGCTGGAACCTAGCCCTGACTGGTTTGGCTCAGTGGATAGAGCATCAGCCTGTGGACTCAAGGGTCCCGGGTTCGATTCTGGTCAAGGGCATGTACCTTGGTTACAGGCACATCCCCAGTGATGGGGGGGGGGGGGGAGTGCAGGAGGCAGCTGATCGATGTTTCTCTCTCATCGATGTTTCTAACTCTCTATCCCTCTCCCTTCCTCTCTGTAAAAAATCAATAAAATATATATAAAAAAAAAAGCTGGAACCTAGTACTGTCACCATCTAGCTGCACAATTTGAGAGAAGCTATATTATGTTCTTGTACCTCAATTTTCCTGTCTGTAAAATGGGAATAAAAGTAATACCACCCGCACTGTCTCTCTGGCTTCAAGTCTCAGTTGAATCGTCACTTCCCCGTCATCGGTCCCCTTTTGAAGGCGCCTCATGGAGACGTGGTGTTTCTTGCCGTTAGGCCGTGCGCTCCCCGCTGGCTGGGCCATGCCTTTCCCGTCCCCCCACGTGCGGGACACTGCCCCGTGCACGCAGGGATGCTGGGTGAATCCTCATTGTATCACCAAAGAAACCAAACGGTTGGACAATCCCATTGGACAGCAAAGAGAAAACCCAGAATCAAACCCCCTTCCTGCTCAGGGACCATGCAGGGGTTTCTGCGGTCAGTATTTGTTGGATGCCAGCTCTACTCCCCGCCCTCGCTAATCACTTGGTCTGTATTAGAAATATAATTTCTAATGTCCTAACGCCTGAACCCTGCACATACCTTAAAAAAAAAAAAGGAACGACTGTGACTGTTTGAGAGCTGGGCCGGTAAAAGCCACACTTCCGCTTCCACAGCGTCATGAAGAAGCCTTTTCAGCCGGGTTCGGCCCAAATTTGCTGACACGTGTTCCCCACTCAGCCGACCGTGTGAAGCGTGGTGTTCTCTGCGCTTTTCCGTGTGATCCGGCCCCGTATATTATATTACACTTATAAAATACCACGGAGCCCTTATGAATTAAAAGATAATTAGCAGTTCAACACGCACAAGACATTAGGCCCAGAGTGTCAAAAGTGTCATGAAAGACCATCAATCATGGGCTGCCGGCATTGATCCCTCACAGAGTTAGTTTTTAAATCATCTCTTTAACACCTTGTAAATGTACAAACAACGGCCGGCCCAGGGGAAACTTTAATAATGTTTTTCATACATATTTTAATTTCATCTCAAAGTGCGAGCTGCATAAAAATTAAGGCCGACTCACAAAACCTCATTGATTTCCTCGGGATAAAACCCATCTGTCCAAACTAATTGAGAGCCTTTCTGAAGCCGTAAAGTTGGTTGGGCAACACTGAGACCATTATGGGCGCCCCGCGCCGGAGGAGCCCTTGTGTAATTTTAAGAAGGCAATTTTGTTATATTTACTGTATTTAAATAACAGTGCTACTTGGCGGGAACAAAAGCCTCCCTGTGTAACGGTATTGAAAGTAAACCAGGGGCTGTGAAAAGCCAGATCTGTGCTTCTCCGTGTGATTAATGCACCTTTCTGCCCAAATCGAGGCTTCGCCACCGAGCTCACTTAATACAAAGTAAACGAAGGCTGCTCCTTGGATTTGATCCTCCGGGCTCACCCCGACAGATAAGGCCCTGGCGGTGAATAGCTTTTCATTCTAAACAAAGGATGTTTTGATAGAAAGGTCAGCGCGGAGGCCCTTCATATTGTGATAACAGGAAAGGGAAATGACATATTAATGGCAGCCCATGCCATGGTGGTCCGGGCTGGGGGGATGCCCGGGAGTCAAGACCATTCGGAAGTGGGAGAGGCGGCCCGGGAAGCCCCGAGCTGCTGCTGTGAAAAACCCTGTCCCCGGAGACACTTGCTTCCATGGCACCGCGAACCCGGGACCGAAGCGGGTGCCAGGGCCACGGGAAGGGGACGGGGCCTGGCGGGGACCGGGCCAATAGAGCTCCCCCGAATTGTTCACCCCAAGGCTGTGAGAAACAGGGCCTGGTACACAGCACAGCACATGCTCAGGACTGTCTCACCGTCACTGTGCGGAACTGCGGGCGCAGGGGGACCTCGGGCCCGTGTAAGGTGAAGTGTGGGCTGAGGGTGCGCACGGCGTAGGAGTCGAAGGCACAGACACGCCTGGCATTGAGCCTTCCTCAGGGCAGGTCTGTGTCGTGTGGGTTTCCTCTCGGAGCCTGTCAGCTCCCCGTCCTGTACATGGGCGCAGTTGTCCTCCTGCAGGCATTACTGGAGGGGAGGGGACAGCGTGGAAAAGAAGCTTCCCTGACAGGTAGCCTTTGACCTGTCCATAGCGGTGTCCTTCCCATCGACCTCAGGGGTGGTCACTGCTTGAGAACACCCCCAAATGACCACAGCGTTGTCAACCGGCAGAAGTTTAAGGAGTAAAGTCTAAAAAGTGCATTTCTCTCTAATGTAGAGAAATTCGTGTGGCCTGGCGGCGTGGCTCAGTGGTTGAGCATCGACCGATGAACCGGAGGTCACGGTTCATCTCTCAGTCAGGGCACTCGCCCTGGTTGCAGGCTTGATCCCCAGTGGGGGGCATGCAGGAGGCAGCCGATCCATGATTCTCTCTCATCATTGAGGTTTCTGTCTCTCTCTCCCTCTCTCTTCCTCTCCACAACCAATAAAAAAATATATATATTAAAAAATAAATGTGTGCAGCCTATCCAGGCTGGTGGAGTGGCTTCACACACTTTGGAGATGAAGGCTGCTTTTCAGGGACCTTTCTGGAAGTTTCTACCACACTTCTCGTTTGGCCACAATGTGATCACATGGCCACGCGTGGCTGCAGGTGGGCCTGGGGAAGCGAAAAACCCAGCTCCTGTTAGTAAGGACGAGGGGAAGAACGGGGGCTCGTTCTAGCTTTTTCTACCCGAGGCCTCTTCCAACTCCGGAGCCCGTGGAGGATTGATGAGAAATTAGTGTTTGAAAGCACCAGAGTCTATGCTATTTTAGGTCGGTTAAAACTAAATTGAGCTAAGACTTGTGTTATTTCAGACAGCTCACACCAAATTGAGATCTTTGTATTTAGGGAGGAACAGAAAAACTGAAACCTTTTAAGATATTTAGAGATGGTATGCTTACAATATGCGTGCCTTTAAGTATGTGTATTTACCTCAATAAAAAGCTTTTCAGAAAAGCAGACAAATAAAAAGCCCCCTTTGAAAGAAGAACTCTAAATATGAGGAAAAGGCATTATTAGATCTTGACAGATCTCTGTGCGGTGACTAAGCTATGAATGAACGCTGGAAAGCAACACTGTCAGTACAGTAACAATTTCTGTTTTGCCTAAAACTCATACTCTTTCCACTTTATGAGACATAAATATTTTTTCTCTCCTTTTGGACCACATTTGTCATATAGTCATAACTTAAGTCATTTATTTTGTGCTAAGAAAGCAACTGATTCAGATATTGATATTACTGCAATTCAAAGAAGAATATGAATTGCCGGCAATTTTTATAATGTATCTATACTAATAAAAGGCCAGGCGTCACGACCAGAATGACTGCTCGACCAGGCGCCATGAGGTGTATTGACCACCTCTTGTTCCCGCCCCCACAACTCACGTGAGCAGTGGCGGGCGGGTGTCTGGGGCAGCGAGCACGGCGGGCTACCCTGCGTGATTTTGCGCGCTGGGTCTCCAGTATTATAATAACGTAATAACAATGCCTATAGCAATAGTCATAATGCACATGATTCCTCAGTATTGTTACAGTTTTACCTGGGAAATCCTCTCTCCCACTAGTTCCTCGAATCCCCAGGTTCTAGTATTATCCTAGGACCTAGGATATAATTTCAAAAGATGTTGACTTTTGAGGACTCTCTTCTCATTCAAAGAGGACTTCCGGTTGGGAGAAGAGAGAGAAACCCTGGAGAGTGGGATGAGCTGTACACGGCCAGATCACGTGAGCTCCATGACTGCGCGAGGCCTGCGTTTTGTTTTGCGAACCACTTCTGGGAAAGAAGCAGGCCCTGGACCACGGCCTGCTTATGACGTGTGGTTAGAAGCAGGTTGCGGGAGGGCTTCTGATTGGCTTTGGGTGACGTCATGGCCATGGGCTAGATGCCCGTAATACCTGGTTAGTGCTTCGCATCTCACAGTCCTCCCATTTCACGTGTACATGGCATCTTGTACCCGCAGTAAAGCACTCCCAGCGCCGACCGTCTGGGTAGTGGCCGTGCCGTTCAGGCCCCTGGGGATCGGGTGGGCTCTGTGACTGAGGAAAGCGCTGCACGGCAAACAGGATCCCTCCTGCGGATGCTTCTCTGGTGAGATCGGCGATGTGGGTGAACCGGTGTGGTTGGGTCTGAACTCAGCTGCGGCCCTGTCACAGGCACCAGGAGCAGAGGGCACTCGGCCGAAGCCGAGGCTGCTGCATAGCTCGTCCTGAGCCTCGGGAACCGAGAGGAAGGGGTGGGCATTGGCCAGCGTGTGGTTCATGCGGATGTCCATTCCCACCTGTGTGAGCGGAAGTCAGATGCTGTGACCTCGGAGTGAGTAGAAGCTTTCCTTCTCCCAACCAAGTCCAGTGGCTGGGCTCTGAGCCTGCGTCCACATTCCCCTCCCAACCGCGTCCAGAGAAAATCCGACATGGCCTTACTGTTTGCTTTTCCGGAGAAATCAAATGCGTCTCACCACTCTCTCCCAGACCATCCCCCAAGCCCTGGAGGCCTCCTCACTCTCGGACGGCTGCCCCCCTATTCCTCAGGCTCCCGTGTTTGACCTTCCGATGTGTTAAGTTGTTCGGGGAGAAGCGTGTAACATCTACAGCCCATTTCGCTCCTTCCTCTTTCTTAAAAAAAAAAAAAAAATAGTGAACCATCATTTGTTTTTTCTTCATTAGGAGGAGGAAATGGCGTTTTATCAAAGGCAAACAGACTGGCGGGCTGATGGGTAGGGGCTCTGTTGGCCTCTAAAAGCCCGTGAAGTTTGATTAGGTACTAAACTTGGCACAGGCACCGTCACGCTCCCGTCAGCCACGTCGGGCCTCGGGCCTCGGCTTTGGGGAAGTCAGCCACCGACGCGTTTCTCAGGAAGCCTGCGGGCAATTGATTTATTTGATTAAAGCAGATCATGGCCAGCTCTCTGTCCAGTTCAGTCCCAGGGAACTCAGACGCAAAGCCTTCCGACTGCCATCTTCCGTCCGGGTTTCAGTGAACATGTGTTCAGGATCTGGGAGGCAGTGAAGTCTGTGGTAAGAAAAGAATAGGAACACATTTTCTATTAGACACATATTTGTACCAATTGAGTCATTAAACGAATGAACTCTGTTTTAGTTTAAGGTGGGGGCTAAACTGAAGAGAGGTATTCAGATGGCATTCCCCAACATCCATAGCTTAACGGGCCCAAAAGATTTCAGTGTGTAGGTCACCATACCAGCTTCTGCAGACAGTTTACAGAATCCGTCTCCAAGTTGTAAACCCGACAGAGGCACCGATGTGCTCATTTCTGGCCACCTGCCCCCCCCACTCCCCCCCCCTCCCCCCCCCTCCCCCCCCCCCCCCCCCCCCCACACACACACACCTTCATAAACCAGGTGAAACCAGCCAGAGCTTTTCCTCACACCTGGAACCGAGTAATAACTGCACTGTCCTGGGTCAATTCTGCCACCTGGTGACTGGGGCAAGGAACTGTCATTCACGTGGCCTCCCGCTTGTCCCGCCTCCACCCTGCCAGCCAGGCATGTCCTGCTCGCACTCTCAGACTATGTTCCCTCTGCCTTCCTACCTCCAGCCCTCCCAGCATCCGTTATTCGTAATGTGCACATGGGCTTTTCCTCCCACTTCATCTCTTCGTCCCCTGCTGCTTTCCGGGGCTCACCGGGACCAGGCACCCTCTTCCATTCGTCACCCCTCTTCCTGTGGGAGTGCGATTGGTGCCACCACTTTAGAAGACAAGTTGGGATTATTGACCAAGTCTAACGTAGGATGCTGCCATTTCCATCCGACAGAGACTTTTGTACTGGACCAGGACATGTACCAAAAGAGTCGCTAGGTTACTGTTCATAATAGCAAAGATCTGGAAAAACCCACAGCCTCGCCTGCAGCAGGACAAATAGTGTGACCTTGTCTTAGAATGACACACGCAGTGGAACATGAAGACACCGGCCACACGCATCCATGTGGGTGATACGCAAAGATACTGTGTCAAACAGCAAATGATTCTACATGACATATTCACGCAAAGTGCAACATCAGGCAAAACTAAACAGTGAAATGTTCAAGAACACACAGAGCTGTGAGAAAAACAACTCTGACACACATCATGGCCGCTGTTAAGGTGAAACTCAGCAGCATTTCTGAATCCCAGGAGGAGAGAGAGAGGAGAACAGTCAGAGACCCGCCAGGGCTCGCGAGGGCCATGATACTGTATCCACCGGCCAGGTGTGGGATGCGGTGCATTCATTTCATGGTAACGTACCGTTTCTTTAATTGTGTGTCTGCACTCTTTCCTTTGAGCATGATGAATTTCATACCAAAAGTATTTCTTAAAAAGTGACAGAGGGCTGTCGGGCTATTGGAAAAGTCCCCCTGAGGAGGCCACATGGAGCAGAGGCCTGAGCCATGTGGAGAGGCATGTCTAAGGCAGGTCCAAAGGGACAGGCTCCCATGGAACAGGGAAGAGGCAACGGAAAGGCCCGAGGCAGCAAGTTTGGTGGTTTCCGGAGTCAGGGCGAAGGCCTGTAAGCCTCGAGAGAGGGAGGGGGCAGGGAGGTGGAGATTCAGGCAGAAGGAATTCAGGGGACAGACCACATGAAATCTTATAGCTCCAGTGACGTATCTGCCCAAAGAAAAGGAAAGGAATGTTGGGAAGAGAAATTAATGATATAAAGAAACTCCCACTTAATTTTCACCAAAATTCTGTGCTTTGCCTTAGCATTAGAGATAACATATGTGGGTGTATGTAAATATGAATGGATGTATGCATGTATATACGTATGTACACGCATGGAGCAATAGCAATCCCACCACCACCAGCAAACCATAACAGACAAAAGCTTACGAGGAAAGGCAACAGTCCCTTCCCCATCCCACCTGATGACACTCAGAGATGGAGCTTTCAATACTTCTGTGTTTAGTTCTCTTTTTCCACCTACAGTTGGAGACTAGGCAGTAACCATTCTTTCCTGGCATGGACTTAGTCTTTGCCATGGAAGATGCAAATTTAGCTCACGTGTAGAGCACTCATTCTTTTACCCAAAGTTTGACAGTTCTATCACTACTCTTAGTCCCACTGAAATCTATATCTACACTAATAAAAGAGAAACATGGTAATTGGCGTACGACCGCTACCCTTTTCATTGGCTAATCAGTGAGTATATGCACATTAACTGTCAGCCAAGATGGCGGCGGCAGCCAGGCCGGGATCAGCGAGCCGAGAGGCCTCCCGGCCCCAGGATCAACGGAGCCGAGAGGCCTCCCGGCCCCGGGATCAGCAGAGCCTAGAGGCCTCCCGGCCCCGGGATCAGCGGCCGAGGGGCCTCCCGGCCCCGGGATCATCGGAGCCCAGGGGCCTCCCTGCCCCGGGATCATCGGAGCCGAGGGGCCTCCCTGCCCCGGGATCATCGGAGCCGAGGGGCCTCCCGGCCCCGGGATCAGCGGAGCCGAGGGGCCTCCCAGACGCCCGGATCAGCGGAGCCGAGGGGCCTCCCGGCCGCCCCGATCAGCGGAGCCGAGGGGCCTCCCGGCCGCCCTGATCAGCGGGGCCGAGGGGCCTCCCGGCCTCCCGGATCAACGGGGCCGAGGGGCCTCCCGGCCCCGGGATCAGCGGGGCCGAGGGGCCTCCCGGTCCCAGGATCAACGGAGCCGAGGGGCCTCCCGGTCCCCGGGATCAACGGAGCCGAGAGGCCTCCCGACCCCCGGGATCAACGGAGCCGAGAGGCCTCCCGGCCCCGGGATCAGCAGGGCCGAGGGGCCTCCCGGACCCGGGATCAGCGGGGCCGAGGGGCCTCCCGGCCCCGGGATCAGCGGGGCCGAGGGGCCTCCCGGCCCCGGGATCAGCGGGGCCCAGAGGCCTCCCGGCCGCCTGGATCAGCGGCCGAGAGGCCTCCCGGCCCCAGGATCAACGGAGCCGAGAGGCCTCCCGGCTGCCTGGATCAACGGGGCCGAGAGGCCTCTCGGCCGCCCGGATCAACGAGGCCGAGGGGGCCTCCCGGCCCCGGGATCGGCGGAGCCGAGAGGCCTCCCGGCCCGGGATCAGCGGAGCCTAGAGGTCTCCCGGCCCCGGGATCAGCGGGGCCGAGGGGCCTCCCGGCCCCGGGATCAGCGGGGCCGAGGGGCCTCCCGGCCCAGGGATCAGCGGGGCCAAGGGGCCTCCCGGCCCGGGGATCAGCGGAGCCGAGAGGCCTCCCGGCCCCGGGATCAGCGGCCGAGGGGCCTCCCGGCCCCGGGATCATCGGAGCCCAGGGGCCTCCCGGCCCCGGGATCATCGGAGCCCAGGGGCCTCCCTGCCCCGGGATCATCGGAGCCGAGGGGCCTCCCGGCCCCGGGATCAGCGGAGCCGAGGGGCCTCCCAGACGCCCGGATCAGCGGAGCCGAGGGGCCTCCCGGCCGCCCTGATCAGCGGGGCCGAGGGGCCTCCCGGCCGCCCTGATCAGCGGGGCCGAGGGGCCTCCCGGCCGCCCTGATCAGCGGGGCCGAGGGGCCTCCCGGCCCCGGGATCAGCGGGGCCGAGGGGCCTCCCGGCCCCGGGATCAGCGGGGCCGAGGGGCCTCCCGGCCCCCGGGATCAACGGAGCCGAGGGGCCTCCCGGCCCCCGGGATCAACGGAGCCGAGAGGCCTCCCGGCCCCCGGGATCAACGGAGCCGAGAGGCCTCCCGGCCCCCGGGATCAACGGAGCCGAGAGGCCTCCCGGCCCCCGGGATCAACGGAGCCGAGGGGCCTCCCGGCCCCGGGATCAGCGGGGCCGAGGGGCCTCCCGGCCCCGGGATCAGCGGGGCCGAGAGGCCTCCCGGCCGCCTGGATCAGCGGCCGAGAGGCCTCCCGGCCCCAGGATCAACGGAGCCGAGAGGCCTCCCAGCCGCCTGGATCAGCGGAGCTGAGAGGCCTCCCGGCCCCGGGATCAGCAGAGTCTGATGGAAGCCCTGTGTGTTTATGCACCCTGGGGGTTCAGAGGTCCTGTCCTAGGCAGAGGCCTATGGCGAAAATTTCGACTCTAAGAAGCAGCCTACGGCCTGTAAGGGGGCTCCCCTGACCTCAGTGCTGGAGAAGACCATTAAGCAGAAAACTAAAGAAACCGATTTTACATCATTTCCCAGGTGGAGAATAGTTGGCATGTAAGCCCCTGACCAGTGCCCAGCCTCTCCTCTGTCAGTCTATCTCATTCTTAGGTACCATGTTCTTTGTTCTGTCTTAACTGCAACTCATTTTTAAACTAGATTGCTTTTAAAAGAAGACTAAATAAAGTTTCCCTTAAGTTATTTAGGTGGTGCTGGGGCTGCTGGGGCTGCTGGGGGCCTGATAGAAGACACAAACATGCAATGGGGGGCCTGTATCCAGCAGCCCCAAGGCCCGCCACCTTGGTGCTGGGGCTGCTGGGGGTATCAGAGACACAAACCCGCAGGCCCGGCACCCAGCAGACCCAAGGCCTTTGTGGCAGAACTAAGGAGCAGCAAGCCAAGCCGTAGGAAGCAGCAAGCAGGTGGGCAGTAACAAGGGAGGGGTCCTGGACTGCAAGAGGGCACATGCTGGGCTAAGGGACCCCCCACCCATCCCCAGTGCACGAATTTCGTGCACCGGGCCTCTAGTATATATATAAAAGCCTAAAAGACCTTTTGACCATTTGGCCGGTAGCTATGATGCACACTGACCACCAGGGGGCAGACGCTCCAACTGGTAGGTTAGCTTGCTGCTGGGGTCTGGCCCATCGAAACCTAGCTAGACGGGCCAGACACGCCCTGGAGCCCTCCCTCGTCCCTCCCTGGCCCCAGTCGTGCATCGGTGGGATCCCTCGGCCTGGCCTGCACCCTCTCGCAATCTGGGACCCCTCTGAGGATGTTGGAGAGCCGGTTTCAGCCCGATCCCTGTAGGCCAGGCAGAGGGACCCCACTGGTGCATGAATCCGTGCACCGGGCCCCTAGTTTTAAATAAGATCCTTACATTTCTGTTTCTTGTGCCACAACTTTAGACAAATCTCTGATGGTCTCTTTTCTATCCTTGGTTGTCTTTTGTAAGTTGATTGTTTTATTGTCATTTTCTGAAAAATTGGGGGAAAGAGAAAATAAACATACTCTATGTCTTTCTGAGTTAGAATCTTACAAAATATATTTTGTAGTAAATAATCTTACACTTAGTCAAGCTGAAAAGGACCCATGATATTGCTTAATCCATATTTTTTCAGATGGGAAAATTGAGGCCTAGATGGAAAACACACTCTTTGGGGATTGACACATTGTTTTAATGTTATGTTTGGCTTAAAATGTTCTAAAAGTATTATTTCCTAGTATAGTTCATGGTAGATCATCTATTTCCAGTGAAGTAATTTGGTTAAAAGTAAGGTCTCTTGTGTCTAATGTGTGAACTCACCTGCCACTTCTAACACTGCCTTATGGGGTGAATACCTTCTAAAATCACCCCTAAATTAACTTAGGGAAGAACCTTTGAAATATAACCATTTTTAAATTGAGATTACCTGTAGAGAAGAAAGCAATTTGGAAATAGATAATTTGGTTTAAAACACAAAATGAGCCCAGCTGGCGCACGTGGCTCAGTGGTTGAGCATCGACCTATGAACCAGAAGGTCACGGTTGTGGGTTGTGGGTTGTAGGCTCAATCCCCAGTAGGGGACTTGCAGGAGGCAGCCAATCAATGATTCTCTCTCATCATTGCTATTTCTATCTTTCTTCCTCTCTAAAATATATATATATATATACACACACACATACATACACACATACATACACACACAACATGAAAACAAAACATTGCAGTTGTGTGTTTTTATAGAAGTATAAATCTCAGTCCTATTAAAAAGCTGCTCCTGTCCAACGCCCCTTTTATATCCGTGGTTTAGAGCTCCCTTCTCCACGACACGGGCTGCATCTTTTATCCTCGGTGCTTTAGTCAGTGGATTATGACAGCCTGGCTGCTGATGCGGCTTTTCTTGAGATCCAGCCTCTTTTCTCCTAAGACTTGCGTGTACACACACACACACACACACACACACACACACACAGCCAATTAAGGGTCGCTTCTCGCGTGCCAGTCAGTAAGAGCAGATAAAACCTCACTGAAAGTGTCAGGAGATGAAGAAAATTGCATTTACCTAGATGCTCGCGCAGAAAACTGCATATGGTCCGAGAGAGAGATGTCGGGAGGCCCCTTTCAAGAAGGAGGGTGGACTGTAGACGCGCAGGGACCACGCCAGAGTCACCGGCACACGCCAGAGCGACAGGATCTGGTCAGCTGAAGGGCTTTTGTGTTCCTGAAGGGCTGTTCTGATGACCTTCTATTCACTCCATTGGCGAAGGAGGGACCCCGTGTTGTAGTGACACCCCACACTGGACAGATGAGGTGGACAACTTATTACCGGTCCTATCTACTCACAACCTGGGTTAAGGAGGACACCCCGTGCCACCCAGGGCCACGCAGGGGAGCACGTGGGAGCAGGAGGAAGCCGCAGCGCCTGTGGAGACACTTGGTAGTGTCAGGAGTCTGGGGTGCCCGTGGGTTCCTGCGGAAAGATGCGGTGGGCCTCTTAGAGTAATTTCACAGGCGGGCAGGAGAGGGAGGCCCGTTTGGCCGAGGGCCAGGTGGAGGGCAGCTGGTGCCTGATGGGACGGACAACCAGGGGGGCGGAGCCCTGCTCACTGCATGGGAAGCATGTCTGGTGAGAGCAGGAAACCCATGGTGAGACCTTGGAGACCCTGTGAGACTTGATGTCCAGGTAGGAATCGAAGTCTTGGGTCTCACCATGCAGTGGGGCTGGGGGGCCAGAGCTTGGGACATGAGGAGACATTGATCCCAGCCCCAGAGTCCCGATGGCCAACCTCCTTGCTCTTTCCTGAGCCCCTCCTCAACGTCAGGAGATGGAGAAAATTGCATTTACCTAGATGCTCGCGCAGAAAACTGCATATGGTCCGAGAGAGAGATGTCGGGAGGCCCCTTTCAAGAAGGAGGGTGGACTGTAGACGGTTAGGAACTGAGCTGTGTCCCCCAGGATCTGTATGTGGAAGCCCGAACCACCAGTGGGGCTGTATTTGGAGGCAGAGCCTGTAGCGAGGGAATCAAGGCTAACTGAGGTCGTACAGTGGGCCCTCCTCCGATCGGCCTGGCCTTCTTACAAGGGGACACCTGGACGTGCCCCAAGGAAAGGCCACGTGAGGACACAGCTGGAAGGTGACCTTCTGCAGACCAGGAGGTGAGGTCTCACCGGGAACCAGCCCTGATGGCACCTTGATCTTGGCGTTCCCCCTCCAGAGCTGTGAGGACGTAAGTCTCTGTTGTGTGAGCCACCCTGCCTGGCGTTGTGTTGCAGCAGCTCGAGCAGACTGATACGCACATCAGATAAACATCGGTCCCACCAGCGCCGGCTTCTTGTCCCCGAGGGCACTGTGTCTCCGTCCGGCCCAAGCACACGCTCTTGGGGGTTATTCTTTAAACATCAGTTCTCTCCCCACCATTCAAGATCAAAGAACAGATGAAAGGTAAACGTGACCGGGCTTTAAAAAAAAAACGGGAAAAATTATAGCAACAAAAACGCCCCTTCAGACCCCGCTCTCCCGAGTGCTTGCTAACAGTGGAGCCGTGGCCGGTCCCGGCGCCTTCAGGCAACCGGAGTTTCTCCAACTGTCAAGTCAGAAGGTGGCATCGACAGACGCTCTGGAAACCCCCTTTCGGCCGTAGGTGCCGGGGCGCTAAGAGAAGACTCGCTCTGCTCCTGGGGGTCTCCCGCAGTCCCGTCGGCTCATAGTTTAGTTTATAATTTTGAATCACGTGGCCACAGCCGTGAGCACACGTTTACGTTCCTGGAGGCGCCTTCTCTACAGGGCGGGGGCCCCGCTGGCTGCTCTCTGTGACGCTGATGTTAACAGCCTCATCGAGCAGGTCATGCTTTGGAAATGCCGGGAGAGAACGAACATGAAGTCCAGGGTCAAAAGCATGACATGCTTCCCGTATAAAATTAAACGTTAATTACTAGCTGCACCGAGGGGCCAGGACCATTTTAATTGGGGAGCCATGAGCCTGACTACTTGGAATCTATGTTGGACAATCGCACCGGACAGAGAGTCAGCAGACCTGCGTCTGCTGCCGTGGGAGAGGCGGCCTCCCGAGCAGAAACCCTCGGTGCGGGGCCCCGCCGCCCTCTCCCCTTCACTGCTTGCTGCTCATATTGAAATCATGATCACTGGCTTGTTTGTTAAAGTCGCTGTAAAATTTAATGTGTTTTTTAAAATGCCCTTTGGCCACATGCATTCGGGAGGAAGTCTATCGGAACGAGGTTTCCTTCATCACGTTGAAGGGCCTGGCGTCGGGCAGCGCGTGTTTCTCTGGGGCAGTCATTGGGGGGGACCCTGGGAAACCCAGGAGTCCGGGTGGCACGCGGGGCCTCGGGAAGGTGCCCCACGAAACAGCTGCAAACGAGGAAATGGGGTTACTCCCTAGGAGGCCGAGTTAAAGGTAATAATAATAATAGTAAACATTTGAATATGATGAGAAGGGAAGAAATCACCTTAAAAAGTCAGATGCCTCCCAGGCAAGATTTGACTTTAATTCCTGAGTCTGGGGGTTATCAGAGGGAAGAGGGGTGGAGGGAGGTGGAGAGGTTGTAGGGGGATAAATGGTGACGGAAGACTTGACTTGGGGTGGCAAACACCCCCCCCCCCACAATATGCAGATGATGTGTTATGGAATTGTACACCTGAAACCTATATAACTTTATTAACCAATATCCCCCCAATAAATTTAATTTTTAAAAAATCTATCGGCTATGACACGCTATGGAATATCATGATTCTATTGCAGCTCAGGAAGGAGTCCAAGTTGGACTTAAACACCACTTAGCAAAGCACCTAGGGTGCTCAGACCTTCTCCTCCTGAGGGACCGTCATCAAACATCATCTACAATGAGAACAGGTATTGCTTTCATTCAGACATTTCCCCTAGGAGGCCTCTAGCACACGGCATTCTTTATCTCCATTTCCCTCGCCCCTGCCCCCCCCCCAACCTAATCTAATGTTTGTGCACCTGCACGGCCCAAGTCACACCCAACAGGAGGGGCAATCCAGAGCCCCACAGCCACAGAGCTGAGTTTCAGGACGCATCTGGGTACCCACAATCCCAGGGGAGACAAGCGCGGAGGGACACTGCATCATGGATGCCCACAGGGCCCGCTCTTAGAACCAAGGATGGAATGAGTGAACCAACAAATGGACACACGAAAGTAAATTTTAAAAAGGGATGGGTGAAATTATCGTGGGGTCCGGTGGCGTGGCTCCGTGGTTGAGCGTTGACCTGTGAACCAGGAGGTCACAGTTCGATTCCCGGTCTGGGTTGCAGGCTCGATCCCCAGTGTGGGGCGTGCAGGAGGCAGCCGATCCATGATTCTCTCTCATCATTGATGTTTCTCTCTCTCTGTCCCTCTCCCTTCCTCTCTGAAATCAATACAAACATATTTTTTAAAGAAGCCACTATCACACAGACGTCACAGACCTAGCCAGTGCATTCTAGACACGGACTACGGACTCAGCCAGTTTCAGTTCATGCCTTAAGAAGATCACATTCCCCAAAGCAGGCCCCGCGCAGTGTGAAAGCCCGGCTGACTCCTGCCCAGTCCCAGGGGGGGGCTGTGACTGCCTCCTCCAGCCGGCTCCTGGGGGAGGCCGCTCTCCGGGTACCCTGGAGGCAGCTGAGGGCTGTGCAGTCCTCCATCTGTTACCCTATCCGCTCCAGCACCCGGCCCGGCCGTGGGAATTGCTTTCGGGGTATGCAAGGAGCTGCCTAATCAAAAATCAATGAAGCCAATGCAGGTCTGTCGTTCTACCGCTGGGCGGGGTGATATTGCGGCGCCCCCCTAATGGAGCTCCATAGAATCCATCAGAATATCAGGAGGCAGGGTCAGTGAGGACTCGAGGCCTCACTTCCCCGCAATTACCCTGATTCCTGGGGCCGCGCTCACCCAGCGCTGCCCAGCTCGCTTCACTGGGTGATAGTGGGCGACGCCGCGGGGCCCTCAATAGAGCGCTGTTTATTGTCAGAGCTTCCTTGTCCGATCAGTGCCTCTGCCTTCGGAGGCGCAGGTGCACACCCCTTCACAGGCACTAATGAAACCGTGTGCTTTTATGATTTTGAAATGATGTATGTCCTCCTCCCTTCATCATGAATGTCAGCAAGGCTGCTCCTGGGGGTCTGTCCTCGAAACTCCTGTGATGTGTGTACGCGGCGGGAGCAGAAATCCCCTCCCTACAGGGGAAGATGCACTGATTCCTGGAGCTTAATTCCTTGTGATTTTGTTTTTCTCAGCTGCTTCCACCCACTTGACTTATTTTCCAGGCTTCGTATTTCCCCCCTCCCCCGCCTTGCATTTAAAGAGAAATATAAGTCAATATTTGAGACTTCAAAAATTTTTTAAATACTTTTTTATCGATTTCATAGAGGGGGCGAGAGAGAGAAACATCAATGATGAGAGAGAATCATGGATCGGCTGCCTCCTGCACGCCCCACACTGGGGATCAAGCCGGCAACCAGGCATGTGCCCCCAACCACAATTGAACCCAGGACCCTTCAGTCCACAGGCCGAAGCTCTATCCACTGAGCCAAACCAGCGGGGCCTTCATAATTTTATGAGATGGTAACAAAAGGATGGGGTGAAGGGGTAGGGACAGTCCCGCCATTCATTCCCTCCCCTGGGTTGGGCCTTTCTTTTATCATAATCACTGCGGGGATTGGTTGGAACAGCAGCTGTAAACTGGTGGCCTGTGCACCACACCACCCACAAACGTACGGTACGTGTCTAGCAGCATTTATCATGACCATTTTCGCGTCGATGCCTTCAGACAGGGCATGTTCTGTTTCGCCACAGTCCCCACCAGCCCCTATCGCCCCACACAGGGCCTGCTTCCCTCCTGTATGTTTCCTGCCCAGCTCCTGGGGTGTGTTTGTCTTCAGCCTCCACGGGAGGTGGTGATGGTGAACAATGTCCCCCATGTTCCTTTAGGTGGAACTTGGCTTCCAGATGTTTCCTAACATCTGATTTTTTAATCAGCGAATGGGGTGTCCAGGCTCTGTGGGCCAGTTAGAAATGTGGACGGCAGAGCGGTTTGCTCAGGAGACGGACCTTTCCGATCGCAGAGTCGACAAGCATGTCCCACCTAATACGCTGGAGTGTGGGTCCTGGAGGGAACCTGACCCAACGTGCCAGCCTCATGAACCCCAGAACCGCGGGAAGCCTGTCTGGGGAGACGCACCAGTGGGCACCTTGGAAAGAGCCCACATCCCTCAGCGCCAGCATTTACCCAGGGAGTGAGCATGTGCCGAGGACGGAAGGGGCAAGGCGCAGGGTGAGGAGTCGCAGGCTGACGGCCACCCCGTCCGCATGAGGCACCCCGTTCAGCCGCCTGGCGAACAGAATGACTTTTCTCCGTGGGCGGAGGCGCTGGAGGGAGGATGCGTGTGAAAGGCATCCTGCCGGCTCCCCCTGCGGCACGTCACCTCCCGGCGATGGGGAGAGGGTTACAGATGTAGATGCAAACCCATGATCTCATTCCGCCCGGAGCAGGAGCGTGCGGCCGGCCGGATACCCAGATATAAATTACCCGCTTCCCTCCTCGGCGGGTGTTGAGAGGCAAACAGATTGCCTCCCCTGTTCCCGTGTTCCCTGGGCCGGCGCATCGGGGGAACCAGATAATTCACTCCACTCCACGCGACGTAAGCACCTCGTAAATTTCATCATCACACGAGCGCTGCCCTTCGCGTGCGCCGTCTGTCTTCCGCGGCGTTAATTACGTGACTGGGAACGGCCTCCCGTTCTGAGTCCCTGTTTTGGATGAAATACGGTCTCTGGCCCCAAGCAGGCCCCTCGCCCCCCATCCCCCCAGGCAGGGCCCTTGGCAGCCACACATCAAAGGCTTTCCTGAAGCCCAGAGAGCAGCTCCGGGAAGAAAGTCTACACTGGGGAAGGCCTACGTGGGAAATGTTATTCTGACTTTGAAAACTAACCGGGAAAGAAAACACACAGAGTGGGGGCCCTTCGAACCCTCTGACGGGCTCCGGTTCAGCCGATCCTTTAAGTCTTCCTTTAAGTAGCACTTCTCCCTGCTGCCTTTTGGGACCCCGTGGCCGACACCCTTCCCCCCCCCCCCCCCCAACACCTTTGGCAATGCTCTTGCCTCCTACCTGCTCCTACGGCATCTCATCGCCTTCCCTCATGAGTGGGCGCCATGTGCCCTAGTTACTTGCTGCCTGTTTTTCCCGCGGCTGCCCTGCTTCTACGTATGTGGCACCTGGAAGACCCTTAAACATGATCTTCCTTAAACCAGTGTCTGTTGACTGTTGAACGAACGGGCAGCTAAGGCACAGTTAGAAAGTAACAGCCGTGCTGGACCGCGGCCTCCCCAGCGTTCCTGCCAGCAGCTCTCGGGGCTCTGAGCTTTGCTAGGAGCGATGGCCCCGGGGGCGGCGATGGCCCGAGCCCCGGCAGCCACACGACAGCGCCCCGCTTCGGGGGCTCAGGGTCCCCTGGTTCTGGAATGAATTCACGTGCTTCTCACTTTTATGCAGATCGCCAGTCGTGCCCAGCGTCAAGAGCTGTACTGAAAACTCTTTAACACCTTTTAAAACTCCATTCACTCTCGAGGCCCTAAGAGAGACGGGGCCAGTAAAGAAGAACTAGGACCCATCCGTGGTCCCTTTTGCTAAAGTGCGTTAAATATCGCCTGCAATCTGCACTTGCCTTATAAAATGTTTACACGCCACTCAAGAGCCCTCGCCTCCCTGTGTAAATTAAGCGGCCTGGGATGTCCCTTCTTCACGGCCCCGCCGCGCTCAGCGCTGTCAAGTACTTGCGTGCAATCAATCAGACGCTTGGCTCCTAAGAGCCGCGTGTAAGCATAAAAGGCAGCAACGCTGACCTCAGGGCCTGCACTTGAACGGCTTTGGGGAACGTGACACACAGAGAGAGATTCTCTTGTGGATGCTCAGTTCATCTGTCCGCTGTGCTCTGGACACGCGGGTTTGTGGAAAACGTTGTCTGCAGATAAAGCGTTTCCCAAACGCACAGCTGTTCTCTGCAGGAAAAGGGCAGGTTCACAAACACGCCTTCGGGCGGGGGCTCGCGTCTGACCTGGCGGCTTGGAGGGCACGCGAGTAGGTCTCCGAGGCCGGAGGCGTCCCGCGAAGGGCTTCCCGGTGGAGCCCGGCTCCACAGTCCCGCTCGCCCCGCCTGCCTGCCTGCCACACTGTCGCCTTTTATAGAGCCTCTTCCTTCTCCCTCCGCTGAGCCATCAATGGGCTGTTTTCTTGCAAGTGCTGGGAGTTTAATGGAGCTTAAGTGAGACACAGACCATTAGCACAGTATCAATATTTATTTTTGGTTTCCAGGGAAACAGATACCAGCCCTGGGCAACTTGTTCTCCAACGTGAGCTGGTCTGAGGTTCTGTTTCATTTCTTGCAGGGGGGGCGGGGGGGGCAGTGGTTATGAGGTTAATAAGCCATCATTTATTTAATTTTTAAATACCCACAACGCAGCGAAGCAGGGCTGGCCCTCGTGTGCGTGTGCCAGGGAGGGCAGCTGGGTTTGGGGCCCGCACAGAGCCCTCTCTGCCCTCACCATTGGGTCACCTTGAGCCTTTCTGTTGCTGGGCACAGGCGTCCCTGTGTCATCCATCTTCCTCCACGGGCCCCAGTTTCACACCTGCTCCACAGGTTGAGTCTTCAGGAAGAGCTGGCCCTGGGAACCACTTGCATTTGGCTTTGTGACGAAGCGAGGGCTTTTGTAGAGGGTGGGGGGAGGGGGGGCAGGCAGAAATCGCCATGCATGGCCCTGGCTCGTGCTGCAAGGTGGGTGCCACCCGTCGGGCCATTCCATGCAGGCTTCTGTCCTGTTCTCTTCGGTGGCTGCAGTGCCACCCTGGGCCTCAGGGGAGGCCTGGCTCCAATGCTGAAGGGGCGGGTTCTGCAGGAGAACAAGGTGGGTGGGGCATGTGGATTCGGCCTGGACGCGGAAATTCATTAACACTGCAGTTTGGGTCAATCCCTGTGTCCTTTAGTCTCTAAACCGTCACCTGGAAAGATGAAGGATTAAGCGATGCGGCCGCTGCGATGCCTTTGAGTGATGACGTTCTGTGCAGACACACCAATAAGGAATCATCCTCCCCGCAGTCCCCCCCACTCGGCAGCGTGGACCCCTCGGGGCTCGCCCTCGCCCTCCGGGAACCCCCTGTCTTCAGTTTTCAACTACTTCCTTCATTTCTCCTAATGAAAGCCAGGCAGGTTTCCGCTTTCTTCCCTCGTGCTTTTTCCTCTTCACTGGGCTGACTCCCCCCACCACCTTCTCCCCCACCTCCACCCCCTCCCTCTCTGTACTCTCCCCCACTAGCTGTCTTACTCATGCATTTCCAAACGATTAGATCCCAGGCATCTCCAAAGGCTTGCACCCCACATTCCAGATGCCATCGTCTCTTCCAAGTTGTTTCCTATGGCGGCATATAAGTGATCACAGATTTAGCACCTGAAAACAGCACCGTTTTTATAGGTCCCAAATCTGACGTAGCATGACTGGGGTCTCTATTCAGGATACAACAAGGCTAAAAGCCAGGGAATGGCCAAGCTGAAGACCTCCACCTGCAGGCTCTGGAGAGAAATTCGCTCCCCGGCCCATTGAGGCTGCAGGAAGAATTCACTGACTGGCGGCTGTAGGACTGAGGTTCCGTTTCCTCGCTGGCTGTCCGCCTGGGGACTCACATTGCTTCTCACGGGGCCACGTCCACCTTGAAGGTCAGCAATGGCCCACTGCGTCCTTCTCATGCTTCAGGTCTCCCTGACTTTTTCTTCTGCCACCAAGTAGAAAAAGCACTTTCTTGTTTTAAAATATATTTTTATTGATTTCAGAGAGGAAGCGAGAGGGAGAGAGAGATAGAAACATCAAAGAGGAGAGAGAATCATGGGTCAGCTGCCTCCTGCACACCCCCTGCTGGGGACGGAGCCTGCAACCCGGGCATGTACCTGACTGGGAATTGAACCATGACCTCCTGGTTCATAGGTTGATGCCCAACCATTAAGCCATGCTCAAAAAGCATTTTATTTTTGAAGGATTCACCTGGATAACCTCTCCACCCTAAGATTAATGGATTTGGGACTTGAATGACATCTGTGACATCCATTCCCAGCAGTGCCTAGTGTGGGATTAAGTGAGCAGGAGATGGGCATCAGGTGGGGGGGGGGTGCATATCTTTAGAATTCTGTCTAGTCCACAGGTTATAACTAAGACAGAAAAGACAGAGGTGGGTGGGTGGGTTGGTGGGAAGAGATCAAAGAACTTGTATGCATCTATGCATGAGCCATGGACACAGATAATAGGGTGGTGAAGGCCTGGGGTAGGGGTTGGGGATGGGCTAGAAAGTATTGCTCAAATACTTTCAACAATAAAGTTATTTTAATTAAAAAAAAAGTGTGGTCGGTATGGCTCAGAGGTTGAGTGTTGACCCATGAACCAGGAGGTCACGGTTTGATTCCCGGTCAGGGCATGTGCCCGGGTTGCAGGCTCGATCCCCAGTGGAGGGCGTGCAGGAGGCAGCCAATCAATGATTCTCTCTCATCATTGATGTTTCTCTCTCTCTCTCCCTCTCTCTTCCTCTCTGAAATTAATTTAAAAAATATTTAAAAAGTAAAGAAAATGAAAACTGACCAGTCACATTCTAAACAACTCTGGGTGCCCCGGGCTCTGTGGCTGTGGAGGGCTCTTCAGAAAAGCAAGAGGCCCCAAGCATTGCCCTTGCCGGTCTCACTTCAGACCGATGGCCCTCTCCCTCTCCCTCAAGGCTTGCAGAACAAGAGGTCGGTGAGCACTGGAAAAGGCAGTCACACACACACACACACACACACACACACACGCGGACCTTTTCATGTTCCGTCTCCCTTACTCTAGCGCAGCGGTTCTCAACCTGTGGGTCGTGACCCCTTTGGCAGTCGAACGACCCTTTCACAAGGGTCGCCTAAGACCATCCTGCATTTCAGATATTTACATAATGATTCATAACAGTAGCAACATTACAGTGATGAAGTAGCAATGAAAATAATTTTATGGTTGGGTCACAACATGAGGAACTGTATTCAAAGGGCCAGAAGGTTGAGAACCACTGCGAGTCTAGCGGATCCCGTGCGTTAGCCTGCAGCGGAATCACTGAGAGGCGTGTTAGCACACGCGTTGCTGAGCCCTGCCTCGGTTTCTGACGTGGTTGGTCTGGGTAGGGCCTAAGAAATGCTGGGTGATGCCCTGACTGGTTTGGCTTAGTGGATAGAGCGTCAGCCTGCAGACTGAAGGATCCCAGGTTCGATTCCAGTCAAGGGCATGTACCTTGGTTGCCAGCATATCCCCAGTGGGGAGTGTGCAGGAGGCAGCTGATCGATGTTTCTCTCTCATCGATGTTTCTAACTCTCTATCCCTCTCCTTTCCTCTCTTAAAAAATCAATAAAATATATTTAAAAAAAGAAAAGAAATGCTGGGTGATGTTGATGTTGCTGGCCAGAGATGACCCCTGGAAAGACGCCACCTTAACACGTGAACTTACATCATCAGAATCATCACCATGTGGAAGCTGTATGTGGAGATGTCTGTGCCATCCATGATGTGTTCACTCTATTTGAATATTGAGGACATACTTTCTTACTTTTGATATATTGTCTATAGCTGCAGACTCAAGGGTCCCAGGTTCGATTCCAGGCAAGGGCATGTACCTTGGTTGCCAGCATATCCCCAGTAGCGGGTATGCAGGAGGCAGCTGATCAATGTTTCTCGAATGTTTCTCGATGTTTCTGATTACTCACGGAGTAATTAGAGGAGACGCACGTGGGAGCTTTTCCCCAGACAACGTGTATCCCACTGTCGCTAAATTCCTTTCTATTTTAAAGGGCTGTTTCTTTCGTAAACTCGACTGCAGTTATCTGCCGCCTCTTAGGCCTCTGTAAACTTCAGCATTTCTATTCTCCCAGAGGACCGGTAATGCCGTAAACATGGCTCTGCTCTTTCTCATTTCACTTTCCTTTTAATGAGACCCTTAAACATTCTTCGTAGCTACAGCCTGCCAAACCTTTCCTTCCCATCTTCCCTGCCGACTGGCTTCAAAAGCTAACGAGCCATTCCATATTTAGAGACAACGGGATGGTCCGGATCGTGGCGGAGTGGATGTTGCACGGAGCCTCGGTTTCCTGACCGGTAAAAAGTGGACATGGATTTCTCCCCTCTCGCTGCATCAGCTGGCCCTCTGGCCAGTGACAGAAACGCACTGCAAACTGGCTCAGACCGTCCTGTCCAGACCCGGGACTGTCTCACAGGGAAGCGAGCCCCTGGGGCTGCAGCCACGTTCCCGGGACTCCGTCTCGCTCTCCTTCTCCCCCTTTGGCTGTGGCTTCCTCAGAGTCAGCTTGATGCTCAGAGACGCTCTCACAGGCAGAGGCCCAAGAAGCCGCAGGCTTCGTGCCCTAAGCTCATGGCCCCGCTCGATAAAGGTTCCTTTCTTCTCATCGGCTGAAGTCCCAGGACTGTTTCAGTGGGCCCTGTACTGGTCCCACGACCAGTCGCTGTGGTTGGAGGACGGCGTATACCGACGGGTCAGGGCCAGAGGGTGTCCTCACACTCGCACCCAGGATGGGTGAACCCACTGGAGATAGAAAGGCCAACATGGAAAGGGAGGGATGTGTTTACAGGGTAAAGGAACGTGGGATTATCAGAGGATGGAGGAGTGGATGCTGGGCAGACAGACGCCGTGGCAGCCCAGTGAGCTTCCTGTGCAGGGTGTTACACGGTCAAATCTGTACCTGTAGGTGCAGGCACTTCCAGAGCTCCAGGTCCGTACCAGTGTGGGGCGTGGTAGTGATGGCGATGGCGATGGCGATTGTGATGGAGATGATGATGGCAATGATGATGGTGATGGCGATTGTGATGGCGATGGTGATAGTGATGGCGATGATGTTGGTGATGATGATGATGTGAGGAAGGTGATGACGATCTAGTCATACACACCCAGGACAATTGCACCTGCCCCGCCTGCCTTGCCCTGGCTGTAGAACCCTTACCCTCTTACCCGTTAAAATCAAAGGGGTTGTTCAGTGGTTCTCGCTTGGTGCCTCTCAGCTCGTGGCAAAAGTCCCCCATCCCTCCGTCAGCCGCCGCCCCCCTTGCTCTGTTCCTCCTGCACCCATTCTCGAGGCCAACCCCCCCCTTCTAGACACTGGTACCCAGCGAGTGGAAAGCAAAGATCTGCTCTCGCCCAGGGAATCCACATGGATGTTTTTCAGAGGCAGCGGGGGACAGGAGGCCTGTGCTTTCTGAGGAAATGCGTAGGGTCAGGGACATAAATCCCAAGAGCAGTCGCCTGCCCATTGTTCCCCTGTCCTCAGGGAAGAGGCCGAGCAGTGCCCCTTCCTGGTGGGTGGCTCTGTAAACACGCTGGCCTCCGTGTTTCCCCTGCATCAGTGCCTTCCCCGCGCCCCCCCCCCCCCCCCCCCCAGCCTCTCCCATGGAAGTCTCAGTGTGTGCTGCCTGGGCCTCCTGTAGGGGGCGAAATTCAGAATGTTTTAGAAAAAATCCACTGAAAACTCTAAGACACGACGTTTCTGGAGGCCGAGGCGTCAGGACGGGGGATCGTGTACACATGGCTGGGTCCATTTCCATTTTTTCTGAAAGGAGCAACTTAAATAGATCACCAGATTTTTACACACCCACCAAGTCATGTCGGAAGAATGTGGGGGTTTCCGCTGCTCAGGGAAGAGCAGGCACTAAGTTGAGTGCTTTACGGCTGATAGTACCCCTTTTGTAAAGCGTTCAGTCGTCTGTAGGCACTTTTATGGTCATTGTCTTAGAACACACTCGGGAGTAAACAGGATGGATCTTACGTTTTATTCTTCGTTTGCTAGAAAAAAGGGCTTCTGAGCACTTGAAGTCTGGTTAGTGTGACTAAAGGACTGGATAGTAATTGTATTTGATTCAAATAAATTACATTTTAATATATTTTTATTGTTGATAGTATTACAGATGTCTCCTATTTCCCTCCTTTCCCCCTCCTCCCCTCCCTCCCCTCCCCCAGGTCCTCACCAGCCTACTGCCCGTGTCCGTGGGCTGTGCATGTAAGTATGTAAGTTCTCTGGTTGATCTCTTCCCCTCCCCTCATCCCCACACCGAGATATGTCCGTCTGTGCCATGCCTCCCTGCTTCGGGTCTTATTTTGTGGGTCAATTCATTTTGGTCAATAGATTCCACAAATAAGTGAGGTCATGTGGTATTTGTCTTTCTCAGATTGGCTTATCTCACTGAGCATTCTGTTTTCCAGGTCCAGCCATTAAATTTTAAAAGGGCCATGTGCCTAGTGGCTACCGAGTGAGGCAGCACAGTCAGAGTGACCCAGCCAGATCCCAGGCCCAGTCTGCCGACTCCGACTGTAGTGCTCGCGGCAGCCCTGGTCAGCCCGAGCTGTGCTCAGTCATGGCCCTCCCAGTGTCTGCACTGCCCGTCTCCCATATTTGGAGAAGCCGGCTCGATATTTTTGTAGTAGCGCGGGCGTTGCTCTTGATAACAATCTGAGGCCCATCACTCCACCAGGAAAGCGGAGCCGGGGGCTGACGCTCCAACTCAGAGCATTCACCATAAAAGTCCTCGCCACCTGGGAACCCCCTCGGCTTCCACATTTCCGAGGCCGGAGCTGGGGACGCAGATTCCTTTCTCAATAACCCGTGTCCTGACACTCCTCACACAGAATTATCCGGGACCCATGTCTCGCTGTCTTGGCAGAGTAAAAGCTACCCCAAGAGATATTCTCCATGGGATGAAAAATCCCGTGGCCCTAACGGCCTTGAGAGGGAGAGATGAAGACCACTGCCTGCGCACATGTTTTATGGGTATTTATTTCAGGACCAGCCTCAAGGGATGGGTGCAAAGAAATGACTTCTAAGTCTTGTTATAAAAAAATATATATTTTTATTGATTTCAGAAAGGAAGGGAGAGGGAGAGAAAGACGGAAACATCAATGATGAGAGAGAATCATGGACCTGCTGCCTCCTGCACGCAACCCGGGCATGTGCCCTGACCAGGAATTGAACCGTGACCTCCTGGTTCATAGGTCGACGCTCCACCACTGAGCCACACCGGCCGGGCTGACTAGTAAGTCTTGAGAGCAGCTGCCACTCAGCAGCCAGGAGGACGTCGGGGTCAGTTCTACCTGGACAAGCCGGGGCAGGAGCAGGAAAGGAGACCAGTCATCTGGGGCGGTGACATCTCACAGCACAGCCCGGTGAGGTCACTACACATGGTGTCTAAGCAGAGGCAGTGCAGTCAGTCAGGGCTGTGGTTTCCTGGGGTCCTCAGAGAATGGCGGGGAGCTGGTTCTGAACAGTGCCAGCTTCCGAGTGACCGGGCCCGGGCCTGCGATCCTTCACGGCTCCCACCAGCAGCCTCCCAAACCCTCCCCAAATGAATGATGATGGGGGCGTATTTCACGCGGGTCCTATTCTGAAGATGGATGTCAGTAAAGTGACAGTTGGGCACGATCCCAGTGAGCGTAGCAAATCCCCTAAGCGCCCACAGAGGGCAGCTTTTATGGTTTTGTACTTAGCGCCCTGTGTAATGTCCGTGCGCAAACAATATAGATGCTAAGATCGCCAGTGCAACATATAGTCTTACAGTATTTCAGATTACTCCGTTTCTGGTGTTTTCTTTTTATTTCTCTTTTGCATTTTTTTTTTTTTTTTTTTGGTCACGTACATCAACGTGATTTTATAAAGTGAAGTGTGTGGGCAATGAAGCTCTAATCTGTTTCCCTGACTGGAGTGGTGGTGTTAGATTCCTATACGGGATGGTAATGACTGTGAGCAGTGGCCACCATTGCCATCTTTTTGGGCATCTGTCCTCAGCTTCCAGGAGAGGAGACAGATACTGTCTCTGAGGACATCCCTTGTACACACGTTCCTGGTGAGCATGACAGCTGTTCCACCGAGTGACAAAGAGCAGGAGAGAGGGGGTGTGGCCTGGAAGTGTTGAGTGCTTACTAGGTCTTGGGCACCGTTCTTTCGTCTACCTACCTCATGTTATTTAATGATGATCCGTGTCATCAGGGCAGTACTTGGCTGTTAGGGCTTGCGGTTGACCTTCATTGGAATTGAGGCATGACAAGGCCAAAAAGATAAGAAAGGCGGCTGTCTTAGGTGTTGAAATGATAGGGAAGACAAAGGATGGGTGTCAAGAAAAAAAAAATGTTGCGTCAGTTTCTAAAATTATTTCTGTAGATGCGCGTCTTAGAGATTGGCACACATCCAGTGAACGAGGAGAAGTGGAAGGTGTGAATAAAAATGGGGAATACAGACCATCTGTGACAAAGAGTGGTCTCAAGCGGCCATGCAGCGCATGGGCCAGTGAAGGGCGGGCCAGCACAGCTCCATGGGTGAGGACCTCCGAGAAATCCATGCAAAGAGGGGTTTGGGGGAGGTGGGCAATAAATGACATTTATCGCGGACTTCTCTTATCTTTGCCAAGAAACCATTATTGCTAAGAAAGCTGGAGCCATATGTGAATCTTATCATCATCCCCTCCAACCCTCCTCTGCCCCTGGAAGGTATTAGTAAATATAAGGGGAGTGAATGAATGAGTGAGTCCGCTAAGTGAGTGTGGGTCACACAGGGTACACTAGAGGGTGAGAGGCGGGAGGGATTGAAATAGAAGCCAAACCATGGGACTCTGTAGAGGGACAACAGGGGCTGGTGCCGAGGAGGAAGGATGCGGGATGGGCGTGGGAGAGGTGATGTGGGAAGATGTATTAGAGGAGGAGCCTTGAGGGTTGAGCTGACCAGCTGTTGTCCTCCTGAGGACCCGCTCTGCAGGTGGACTGTTGACGCATCATGGATGCAGCTGGTTCCATCACCTCAGGGAGTCACATGCGCTGGCTGGGAGGGCCTTCAGAGGGTGTGTGGTTAACTCTCATTCTACAGTAAGAAAGCAATCAGACCTGGGACTCAAATGACCATTGCTGCTACTACTACCACTGTAACTAGTACTCCTATAACTAGTACTACTACTGCTATAACTAGTACTACTACTATTATAACTAGTACTACTACCATAACTAGTACCACTACTATACCTAGTACTACTACTATAACTAGTACTACTACTAGCAGCTATTTATTGAACACTTGCTAGGACCCAAGCCCTGGGCTGTCTTCATCTCCTCCCCCATGAGGTGTGGAATTCTATTAGCATCCGACTTTGCAAACAAGAAACCGGAGGTTCGAAGTGGTAAGGGCACCACCCATCAAGGGAACGTCGGCACCGTGTTGTCCCAGATCTGCTGTGCAGCTCGGCCCACGGTCGCAGCTCCAGAGCTGGGATGGGCCTCCCTCTGAATTTCTCTTTGCTCACTACAGCGCCATCCCCCAGGTTCAGGGCCGGCCTGGGCCCGGGCAGCGTTGTCAGGGAGGGGGCGTGTTCTCTCAGAGACACCGCTGATGCTCGGGGCTACAGGAGAGAAGGCCCCCCGTTCTCAGAGGGAGGAGGGAAATGAGTGACAAGCTCGCAGCAGTGAGGGGCGTCCATTCAATGCAGGCGTCTGCAGGTAAATAGCTAGAACTTCCTCGAACAGGTGACTGGATGAGCAGTGTCTCAAGATGCCCAGGCCTGTGGTAGAGTGAGGAGTTTCCTTCCGTTCGGGGTGGAAACAGGGTGTCCACACCCAGGGGTGCAAGTGGTGAGATGCCTCTGGCCCGCGGGAGGATTTTGAGCACATCGTGGGCTTCCTGGAGGAATGGCCACAGGGTAGGTAGGGTCACGGGCGTAGTGAGGACATTCTGCAAAGGCTGTGCTGACTCCTCCTCACCCAGGGCTCATGCCAACCATCCTCTGTGGCTGAGTGTCCTGGTTCATTGCACTAGTGCAGACGTCGCCCCAGGGGCATTGCCACGGGACACGGGCATGACCCCCTGGAAGCAGGCACCGCTCTTGAGAGTCTGAATAGTAAGTTTTTACTGAACCTAGAAGACGGGGAGAGGAGGAGGGGGAGGCCACAGCGATGGCGTTCTCAGAGTCAGAGCAAAGCATGGCGATTCGGCTGTGATATTAATACCTTCCCTGCCGCACCAGACAGGGCGGAGGTTACGCCCTGACTGTTTGACGGCGCGAGGGGGTGCTCCCTGACATGTGGGTGACATCCATTTTTTAATTCCATAACGTTATCTGTAATTGACATGTGATTATAATACTGCAATTCTCTTTAATGCAGTCTGTAAAAACACATCGATTTTATAGCTCCCCACACCGATTACATTAATATCTGTGCATAATTAGTTTACACATTACTAAATTACTGACAGATTAAAAGTGAAATAGTGCAGCTCATACTCCGCCGCATAACTGCCAGAGAGGAAATTAATATGGATTCAAATGGTCCTCGGAGACCTGCGCTGAAATAGCAGAAATCTATAAAGCCTGCTTGCGTTAGGAAATTTCTATCAGCAACATATTTGCGGTTGATGCTTTCCTACGTCTGCTAGCGTGAGCCCAGCAGCGCAGGAAGTGATCTGGGGACGATGATTTGGGCCTGGCCCACTCAAGACGTGTTTATTAAAAAGCAAATGTTTTGTGGCGGTACTTGACGTCCAGGGGAGGTAGGCTTTCGAGTCGCAAATGAAAACGCCGGCCTTTCTCGCTTTTCTGAGCGGCCTGCGTTCTAGCGTTGGAGCTGCCGGGTTTCCCGACAGGGCCCTCTCCCAGGTAGTGCGGGCTTCGTGGCCTTCTCCGCATCCCCGCTGGACAGGACGCATGGCCTGGGTCTCCAGGGCCCCGTTTCGTTCTGCGCCTCCACAGGGGCCAACAGCTCGTGCGTGTGTAGAGGGCGGGGGGCCGGGCAGCTGTGCAGCCATAAGCCTGCTTCCTGGTGAGCCGGCAGGCAGACCAAGCCTTCTGTCTTAAAGCCTCATACTCAGTAGGTTTTGCCGCCCTTACGATGCTGTAAAACATTCGCCCAAAGGCAAGCGTTCAAAGATGAATTTTTAAAAATATATATTTTTATTGATTTCAGAGAGGAAGGGAGAGGGAGAGAGAGATGGAAGCATCAATGATGAAAGAGCATCATGGATCACCTGCCTCCTGTACACCCCCTACTGGGGATCCAGCCCGCAACCCGGGCATGTGCCCTGACAGTAAATTGAACCTTGACCTCCTGGCTCACAGGTCCACTCTCAATCACTGAGCCACGCCAGCCAGGCTCAAAGAGGAATTCTTTTTCCTTTGTCCGCTAAGGGACCACATTTGAACTCACTTCCATTCTTTTGAATTGTTATCTGTGAAGATGTTGGATGTAAATAAGGTTTCAGAGTGTGGCAAAGGAGTCACTAGCCATGTCTGGGACAAGACCCACATTTACTTACCACCTGCTGTGTCCGGAGAGCCATCTGCTAAAGAACACTTGGTCCACAAAGGGGTTAATGGGGACTCGGCCTCTCAGGAGAGGACTAATGAAATAGTCATAGGAAGGATGCTCAAAATGATCTCACCTGGCTGTGGTTGCCATGGAAACTCATTTTCCTGACTTGTATTTCTCCTCTCCCCCCCTCCCCAAATTACTGATAGTAACAATTTGGACAGTTATTAACAAAGACAAGGAATGGGCCATGTGAACTCAGGCAAGTAATGAAAAGTGAGCGTGAGAGAAAAGAGTGTTAAATGGGAAAATGGATGCATCACTGAGGCCGTTTCAATTAGCTGGTGGCTACTCCCTCCTCCACTCGGATGTGTGTGGGGTTTGGGGCTGCAAAGAAAGTGGGGAAAGGCTTACCATTCAGGAAGGACAGGCTGAGATTTCCGCTCTGTATTTTCTTTAAGACGAAGGCCTGAAAATGAGTCCCCTCAGGGAAGACGAATTCATGGGTTTGGATGTACAAATGCCACTTGTGCCCTCAAACCACACAGGTGCGCTTCTCTGTGACCGCTCCCTCTCTCCGTTCAGATCGGTACACCACTGTTGATTGTGTCTTTCTTTTTGTTTTTAAATCCTCACCTGAGGATATTTCCCCATTGATTTTTAGAGAGTGGAAGGGAGGGGCAGAGACAGAGAGAGAGAGAAACATCGATGTGAGAGAGACACATCACATTGGCTGATTGCCTCCTGCATGCACTCCAACCAGGATCGGGGATTGAGCCTGCAACTGAGGTGCATGCCCTTGACCGGGAATCAAACCCGGGACCCTTCAGTCCACGGGCCGACACTCTATCTATCCACTGTCCCAAACCGGCCAGGGCCATTGTGTCTTTCTGGATGTCAGCATGTCTGACTTGGATTTTAAGCTTCCAGCCCGGTGAGTCTTAAGGTGTTTGAGGTCATAGACTCACTTGAAAGTGTCCTAAAATCAGCCATCCCTGAGGAATGCGCATGGGCACCGCCACGAAGACGTTGGCAATGCTGTGAGAGGGATGGCCCCCTGGCATCCATCCAGCACTTCAGGCAGACAGTCATTATCTTAGGGAAAGGGGCCATGCAGATGTGTGGTTGTTGGGCCAACGGGGGCTGGGAGTCATTTGATTTTCTTGTGAGTTGCTTTCACCTTGTTCTGCAACTACATTCCTACCTTAAACGCAATGGTGTTTCTCAGGTGATGGGTTCAGACTCTTACGCTGCTAAGAGCACCGTCATCAACCTTCTGAAGGACAGGGGACGATGCAGGTGAACGATACAACTGGGCAGTAGATGAACTGAGCGAGGAGGCGAGGACCCACAGCGTGTGGGGACCAAATCTTTTTATTGTCAGGGACCACCTCCCCTCTGTTCCCCCAAATGAGCAGGCAGTTGCCACGATACCAACGTATTGAATAACATATCACATCTTTTTCTGACTTAAACCTCACTGACATCATGCACTAAATGCTGATACTCACTCGAGATGGTTCCTGGATCTTATTCTGATTGAAGCAACACCAGCCCCAGGCTGATAGGATAACTTCATACAAGATTCTCACGGCTGGTAGGGGACAGTTCCCTTCCTACTCTTCTTTTCCAGATATTTTTTTTTTATTCTTCGTATGCATTTATTCTTTCTCATCATCTTGAGGATGCTTTTATGAAAATTTAATTCCGATTCATGTATAGTCTAACTTGGGGAGAATGTAATTATTAGCGTAATTAAGTCCTCTTCCTGCATTACTGGGGGGAAAGCAGTGTTGGGGTTTTGGGGTTTTGTTTTTCAAAATCACACACGTTGGATGTTTCTTTAAACACACAAAAGAAAGACCTTCGTCATGGCAGACACTGTTGATACAGACGCGCACCCGTCTGAAATTCCTCCTTTTTCCCACGTTTTCGTGGAGCCAGTCATGCAGAAGAACTGGCCGCTGCCCACTAGAGAAATCAGTGAAGGAAGATGGAGTTTTATTTAGGGAAGAAAACTTTAACTAATAAGAAGCTCTGGAAAGAGATCCCGCGTTCGCCGACAGCTACCTGGGCGGTACTTTCCTCCTGGGACGTGGCCCCCTGGCCCTCACCCTTCCTGCTTGCCATGCTCCGAAGAGCAAATGTTTGGTATTTAGGAGTCCTTTTTCCTTTTTCCTTCTTTTCACTTGAAAAGACACACATCAATGATTTTACCATTGCTTTGAAAACTAATCTTCTAAGGCTAGAGAAAAAATAGTTCTAAGAGAAACCCAAATTAAATTGCACCTTTTTTTTTTTAGATTTTATTATTTCTGTTGTTACTTAAGAATGGTGAGAAAATGTTACTGTATCCTGGAAAAGGGACACAGCACTTCTTCCACAAACTATCAAAAGTGGTTCATGGATTTAAATTTGCACAGGATGCTTTCATCGCCGTGTGGATGTGTGTGGAGGGCAGAGTGCGGAGGGTGGCTTTGAGTTGGGAAAGCCCAGGGGAATCCCTCTAAGACATAGATAGAGATGGTATGCGTGCTATCTCTATGAGCGACGGTCAAAATCTATTAGTCGTATTGGGTAGAATGTTATTGGGGGTAAAATCTATTGAGATGACAACTTTCCCTTTTAAAAATCCATGTTTCATCGTTATTTTAGATAGATCAACTTAAGTCGCAAAATCCTTCCGCCAGAGTAACTGGTCTCTTTCATTTAGGATCCAATCAAATGCTAACGGCTCTTAAAATGAATTTTATTCATTTGGTTTCAGAAACGTACAGAAATGTGCAGTCTCGGTCCGACCGTAATAAAAGCCCATACATTTTTATGTGACTTTTTACATACGGACATGAGGACAGATGGCTTCTTGGTTCTCCCCTGTCATTCCCGGCCCTGCAATGGGTGTTTCTGCCCCCGCTGTTGCTCTGGGTCAGGGGTGTCTGTGTGTGACGTCTTCAAATGACTGTGTCAGTCTAATCCTGATGCCGGATGCAGTGTTTCCTGGAGACGGTCCCCTGTTGTTTCCATCCATCCTGAAGCACCCGATGAGAGAGCACAGGGAGGAATTGTATGGAGACGTTCTGGCAACCGCAGCGATGCATTCCCAGCCCAAGGAACAAACGGGGCGGACCCAGTGAGGCGTCCCCAGGAAGAGCTGGCTGGGTTAGCATATCGGGCTTCCTGGAATGCGACCACAGAAGAAAGAAGAGATTTCCTCCATGGCTTCTACCTCAGAGAGTGTTTAAAATATATTTCTATTGATTTCAAAGAGGAAGGGAGAGGGAGAGAGAGATAGAAACATCAATGATGAGAATCATGGATCGCCTGCCTCCTGCACGCCCCCTACTGGGGATCGAGCCCGCAACCTGGGCATGTGCCCTGACCGGAAATCAAACACATGGCCTCTTTGTTCATGGGTTGACGTTCAACCACTGAGCCACACTGGCCAGGCTTACATCAGATATTTTTGATAAAAATATGGGAGAAAGGGACCCCCTCCATGATGTTTCTCCGATGTTGGCAGGTATCACTGGTTCTGCGAGAGGAATAGCCAGGCCAGTAGGAACCAGTGGCTGACTTTGTTGTGGACATCCTCTGTTCATGGAAACACCGCCTCCGTCTGTGGTACCTGGTGGCTGCTCCCCGCTCTCATTGTGCTGTGGACTCGTTAACAAGTGTGTGGAGGCTGCACATTATAATTTTAAAGGAGTTAATTGAACGCTAATCCAATGCTCGGCACAAAAATGATTTGAGCCATCCCAGGGAGAGCCGAAAATCCCCCGCTGCCCGGGCCCCGGTAAATCCTGCCCCGTGAAACAGAAAATGAATATTCAATTATATTTTTTTTTCCCATTTGGGTCTCTTGACGTTCTTATTGATTCACTGTATTTTCCCAACAATTTTCTGACAGGTTTCCCGATGTGGATTCTGTAAATTCTTTGATATTCATCGTGCGATTGCCTTTGAAAATAACAGCCGGGGCCAACTTTGGGCGAGGGCTTAGCGCGCGCGGCCCCGAGCCCCACGCACCCCGGGAGCCGGCGTCTCGGCTGCATTTTACTGAATTAGCATGTGATCCTCAGCTCTGGGGCAGAGCCGCACCGCAGAAGGAAAGGGGGGTCGGGGGGCTTGAAACCTGCATCATGTCTGTGAACCAGGTTACCGCGCTGGGGACGTGGGGGGCCCAGGAAAGTGGGGAATGGCCGGACCTGGAGGCGGTGCCAGTAAAAAGATGACAAAGTCGGACAAAGAAACGAACAGGTGTGGCGGGAAGGCAGCCCCCTCCCACCCGCCTTTGTAAAGAGAATGGTCGTTGGCCCCGGCTGGTGTGGCTCAATGGATAGAGCGTCGGCCTGCAGACGGAAGCGTTCGGGGTTCAATTCTGGTCAAGGGCACAGGCCCGGGTTGCGGGCTCCATCCCCAGTGGGGGGCATGCAGGAGGCAGCAGATCCATGATTCTCTCTCATCAGGAATGTTTCTATCTCTCTCTCCCTCTCCCTTCCTCTCTGAAATCAATACAAATATATTTAAATAAACAAACATAGGGAAAGGCGCTGGGTGGCCACATCCTGGGACCCCCCGTGTGGATGGCAGTTTGGGGAGAGAAACCACTGGCCGCTCTGAATCTGGGACGGGAGCCTTTCGCCTCCTCGCAAGGCTGGTGCCCGCCCCCCTGCCCCCGTCCGCGGAGGCTCCCAAGGGCGCCGGGGAATTTCACCTGGAGTCAGAAAGAGGGGGACAAGGGGGTGAACAGACAAATAGCTGTAACGTGAGTCGACTTCTTTCCTTTAAAAAATTGTTTCGAACCCCTGGGCTACTGGCTTGGTGATTTCACAGGCGTCCATGTGCTGCCTTAGAACATCCGTGGGAGGTCAGCCATCCCTGCCTGTCCCTGCTGATTGTGTTCCCATCACCCTAATTACACCCACAGGTGGGCCAGCGCCGTGTTTACATTA
This sequence comes from Myotis yumanensis, assembly GCF_028538775.1. Classification (NCBI taxonomy): domain Eukaryota; kingdom Metazoa; phylum Chordata; class Mammalia; order Chiroptera; family Vespertilionidae; genus Myotis; species Myotis yumanensis. Next base: position 37,626,290 of record NW_027223769.1, read on the forward strand.
ATCAGATCCGTGAGGGTCGCACTCACCGCGCAGCAGGGCGCTGGCCGGGCCTGGGTGCGTTCCCCGGGGCTGGGAGCCCAGACCCCACCGCCTGGCATCGCGAGTCCCCAGTATCTCCCACCTCAGCTGCAGGGCCGGGCTGAGCTAAGGAATCAACGGAAAGTTCCTGCAATTAGATAATTAGGTTTTCATATCTAAGAGGGAAAGTGTGTGTGTGTGTGTGTGTAAGAGAGAGAGAGAGGAGAGAGAGAAAGAGAAAGTGAGAGGAAGAGAGAGAGAGATGGTTTGTTGTTTTTTCTAATTTATTTTGTCTTTTGCAGTTTACTTGAAGCTTTAATGTAAATGTAATTAGAAGGGATCCCAACAGCCTCCGGTGATCCACAAGGGAGATAGATAGATAGATAGATAGATAGATAGATAGATAGAGGATATAGATAGCAGATAGATAGATAGATAATAGATAGATAGGTAGCTAGACAGAATCAATGGCTAAAGTTGCCAACCCTTCACTTAATCTGCATGCTTCCCATTCCTTATCAAAAAGGGGGTAAGTAGTAGCCCCCCCCAAGCTTGCTGCGGGGCTTAGTGAGATCACATGCATGAGGCGCTCACAGCAGCCTGGCAGGTAGCAGGTGGTCACAGAGTTACGCGTTTCCATCGGAAGTCATTGCAAACAGGGACTCTGAGTCCATGAAACTTAGTTTGTAGTCCCGTCTCTGCTAGTGAGTAACAGTGATGTTATACAAGTGACTCAGTCTCTCTCGGCCTCAGTGTACTCATCCAGACAATGGGGAGAACCGTGCCTCGCAATGAAGGTTGGATGCAACGTGCTTGGCACATAGTTAGCCCTCACAGGTGTTATGGGTGTTTCCTCATCTTTAGAAGACTTAGTCCTGAGCGGGTGGAAGGTGTGGAAGTCGCTCCCTTCTTCTCGAGGTGGCACTGGCTTCTTCCTTCTTAAACGGCGACTCTGTCTTCCCCAGCAGGTCACTCCTGGGTTCTTGGTTAAGACAAGACGTAGCTAATGGAGTCCAGGGAGCACGTTCTCCACCCTCACAAAGGGGTTTGCAACCCGTAGCATGGACCTGAGAGGGGAAGCCCCGGGGGTGGTGGGGTGAGGTGTTCCAAAGATGACGAGAGCGATAGGAACGTGTTTCCATGGAAATAATCCCCATAGCATTTCAGAGCAAGGCCCTTGAATCGGCCCCAGTCAAGAAATGAACAAGGTACTTTTAAAGAGAACTCACCCACCCATCTCGGGGAGTCACAGCCCTGCCCTTGCTGTGAAGGAGGGCGCGCTGCTGGGGGTAAAGGCAGACGCTGCGGAGAGGGAAGGCTCAGGCCACAGGTTTCAGGCAGCCTGGGCCCCAGCAGCCCGGCTCCAGGCCCACACTCACCTTGTGCCCAATGACCTCCCTGCAGGAGCAGCTCTAAGATTTAAAAACTGTCCAGAGATGGAAGAAGGAAGGGAGGAAGGAAGGGATGGAGGAGGGAGGGAAAGGAAGAAACGCACTCTTCTCTCCGCTGGCCCTGCCTGCTCTTCCTTTACGTCCATGAGAGAAATGCGAGCTCCAGGCCTGAAATGAGCGATTGCCCCGACAGGCAGGATTTTGCCATGTTTTGCCAGATGATTCTTTTTCTCTTGCTGTCACTTGTTCCAGGCTTTCTGGCCACGCGTGGTGAGCACGGAGATGCTCTCCAAGCCTCGCTGCTCGCCTGGGGCCTCGGACCCCATGGAAAAAGGTCTGGAGCCTTCGGACTGTTCCTTGTTGCTTCTGTGGCCCAACGAGAGCCCTCGGGAACCGATGCTGCTCTCAGGACGGGCGCCTGGGAGGGGCCTGGCTTGGGCACAGTCCCTGTCGCACCCGGAGCCCCCTTTGCCACTTGCAAGGAGTTACAGCATTTCCTTTCCGGCCCGAAGCTGAAGCCGACCTTCTCGGCCTGACGCCGAGTTTCCCGGGCACCTTCTGCTCCCTGTCCCTGTGTGAGCTTCGGCACTAGTGATGGCGATGGCGCTGGCGCTGGCGCTGGCGCTGGTGGCCAGCCTGCTTGGCGGGGCGGGCGGGGGGGGGGGGGGCGGGGGCGCACAGCCGGCTCCAGCACTGCACTGGCCCCCCAGGGTGCAGACAGGAGGCAGGTGCAATCCTGCTGCTGCTTCCAGTGGGAGCCTAAAGCGCAGACACTGTGGACAGGGCACATGCTCACGGGTGGTGAGAAGCCTAGAGTTGTGGAACCCAAATGGGGCTGAGGGAGTAGGAGGACTTAAGCCCTCGGATTAAAAACAAGGAAAGCGAGGCTCACATGCCATGAGGGGCGTGGCCGAGCCACCTCTCCCAGCCCCGCCCCCCTGGCTGCCCTGAGGGTTTCCGTGACACAGAGTAACTCTTGCTGTGAATGGGAAAGGTCTCAAGACACATCACTAGCCCGGCCGGCGTGGCTCAGTGGTGGCTCGTCAACCTATGAACCAGGAGGTCACGGTTTGATTCCCAGTCAGGGCACAGGCCCGGGTTGCAGGCTCCATCCCCAGTGTGGGGCGTGCAGGAGGCAGCCGATCCATGGTTCTCTCTCATTGTTGATGTTTCTCTCTCCCTTCATCTCTGAGATAAATAAAAATATATTTAAAAATATATACATATATTTTTTTAAAAATGCATCACTAATGTAAGTCCACGGAAAATATGAGAATATTTTAAGATTACCTGCTTCGTGTTTCTGTCCAGATAGACAGTACCTGTCGACTGAAGGCTTTCGGACGTGCGCTTTAATATAGAGACGGGAGCAGTCGGCATCTGTCTGCCTGTCTGTGCGTGGGGACTTTTGTGTTTGGGGTCACTTGGTAGAACCAAGTCCTATGAACCATAGTTGTAGAAAGAAAGAAAAAAAGGCCGGCTCTCCCCCAGGGAGAGGGTTGCTATGTAAACATTCACCTGGGCAGGAAACTTGGCGAATGATGAACTCGCGGCGTTTCCACGCGAGGGGCATTGGGCACCGTGGCCCAGCCTGAGCACGCGCGGCCCCGGAAATGGGTCTGGCAGGGACTGGCTTCATGGCACGAGCCGACTTCGTACCTCTGGCCCCACTCGGCTATCCTGGGGGACGGCCAGGCAGCCTGGTTGGTTAAGGGACCCAAACTGAGTTTCTAGACCTGGTTCTGCTCTGTCTCTAACACTGTCCCTTTGCCTCTGTTGATCTTAGTTTCTGCCTAGAGATCGGCTCAGGGGAGTCGCCAATAGGTGGCCAGATTCGGTGAGAACAAAGACAAAAGCTGGCATCTAGTTATGTGTGAGTCTCAGATGAACAATGCATGTCTTTTCGTTCGTCCCATGCAATGTTTCACACATCCGCAGACTAAAAAATCCACTGTCTTTCTGAAAATCAAATTCAGCTAGGATTCCTGTATTTTATCTGGCAACTCTAGGCTCTAAAACCCTTTAGACATGGAATTTGAACTCCATAATGAATGAATCTGATTTTGTTGCTGCAAAGGAGTGTGTATGCTCAGGAGAGAGAGAGAGAGAGAGAGAGAGAGAGAGAGAGAGAGAGAGAGAGAGAGAGAGAGAGAGAGACTCTAAAACACCAGCACATTTTCTGTCTGCAGAAGGACAGCTCGCAGCATCTAGAGAAACCCTGTTAGAAAACGCTCCTCGGGGTGAAGGCGGCTCTGAGAAACAGCAGCTTCCCCGGGTCCCAGGGCCTCCCGGGGCCACGCTGAGCCCAGGCCTCCTGGGCCCCGGTCGCTCTCCACCCCACACGTCTGACTTGCAGGCAGCGTGGCCTGGACGCCCAGGGAGAGCCGTGAGGGAAGCCCCTCTCTGGTCCTCTCTGTGCACAGTGGCCAGTCCCGTGGTCACCGCTCCTGCCATCAGGCTCGAGGACTGAGGCTCCCGGCAGACCACGATGCAGTGGGAGCCAGCAGGGGTCCTGGGCTTCCCAGGTGGCGTGCAGAGGCCCCCACTGCGCCCGCGTGTCTGGGACAGGGTGGGGTGGGGCAGCGCCCAGGTGTGAGATGGAAGCCACAGGTAGCTGAGGCCCAAGCCTGGAGGGGTAGATAGCGTCTGCCCAGCCTTCACTGTCACTGAAGACAGTGCTCGGCCTGTGTTGCAGCGAGCGCCTCCCTGAGGGCGATGAGCCCCTCTTTGGTCCATTTAGTTTGGGCTTTTGCTGTTTTTCAAAGACGAGCTGCCTGCAGCCTGGGGTCCCATTGGAGGCCGAGGGGTGCTGATTGCATTTCCACAGCCCTCCATCCTCCCCTCCAGGGGGGCCGCTCCCCCACTGGTTCCTGTCAGCGATGGGCAGACAGAGCCCCAGTGTCTCTCAAAGCACCACCCCACACACACTCACACATTCACACACACATCCACACACTCACACACACACACACACACACACACACATCCACACACTCACACACACATTCATACAGACTCACACACACATTCACACAGACTCACACAGACACAGACTCACACACATACTCACATACACACACAAGGACTCATACACACATTCACACACACACAGATTCACACACACACACACGGACTCACACAGGCATGGACTCACACACATATACAGACTCACACACACACTCACTCACACACACAGACTCACAGCCGGGCAGCCAGGAGAGGAATTACCCCGGACACCCAGCGGCTTCCCTGACTCCCTCCTGGCCCGTAAGGAAGCCGGTGGGAGGGGTGAACACACTGGTTGGGAGACAGCGCTGCACAGACAGAACGGCAGGAGGGAAACACAAGGCTCTCCATGCCCATTAGCTCCCGCCCTTCATGCTGAAAACCCTGCCTGGGCAGGCGTCCGGGACGGAGCAGAGGTACCCGCTTCCTCCCTGCCCTGCTCACCGGCCTTTGGAAACGGTTTGGCTGCGCTGCTGCTTCTCCCCGGGACAGTCTCCCTCTCTTTCCCTTTAGCTCAGTCAGAACTGCCCACCACAGGGAGCCCTGGGGACAGAGGTCAGGCACCAGGGCCAGTGGATTTTGGGGCCACCCCCTGGCTAGGAGGACTGTTGGGGCGGCCGGCAGGTGGCGCTGTGCCGCATGGTATGGGCCCCGGAGCAGAGGGGGAGCGGGAGCGAGGAGACTGACTCTGAGCAAAGTTTCAACTCAGAGCCGTTCCTGGACCGACACAGATGTTTGTGGGATTAAGTAGTGATTTCCTTTAGTCCGCGCGTCTCTCACTGGCTGCGTTGGCAGGCACAGGAGGCTAATGGATGCCACGCGTGGCTTCCCCCGGGTGGCGCGGGGTTCCCAGCACACTCACACCCATCCCCACGCTCCGGCCCCCCCGCACAGGTGTGTCTTTCCTACAGTCACACACTCACTTCCTTACTCAGAGCTAGCGAGGAAGACAGAGAGCAGAGAGCGGGGAAATGTAAGTAAACAGCATCGGGGCTGCTGCTTCCCCAATAAACACCAGGAAGTGGGGGTTTCTTTGAACAGGATGAGAAATACAGCATGAGAGTGAGAGGCTGGGGCGGAGAAAGGGCCGTGGGAGGCTGGGGGAGAAGGGGTTTGCATTCTGTGGCTGCTGGCAAGGCTGTGTGCAGGGATCCTCCATACACCACATGGCGGACGCTCAGGAGAGGAGCTGGGACCAGGGCCGTTGGTCTCGGGGGCACAGCTGGAAAGCCTTGGGTTCCCCAGAAGCCGGTTCAGCAGCACGGGGCTAACCACAGAACGGCCAGGGGCACTGCTCCGGTGCCAGGCCCATCGTCCAGCTCCGTGTGCATTATTGTTGCCATAAAATGCATCCTCTCGGGGTGAGCCAGGCAAGCCTGGTGCATCCCCTGCCAGACTCATGCAGCTCTGTGTGGGATAACGGATGTAACATGACGGAGAACAGCGGGCTGAGATGGCCCAGCGCGGATAAATATAACTAATGGTCATCGCCTGGCACCGGCGGAAACCTGCCAGCGCTGCAGATGAGGTGGAGACGGGGAGGGAGGGGCTCAGGGGCTCTCGCCCCTGCAGAATGGATGCGGAACTGACTGATCACATGGGGTGGGGGCGGGATGGGGGTGGGGTGGGACCTTGAGGAGGCTGTGACCTACCCGTGGCCGTGAACATCGCCTTTTAGGATCGCCAAGCATTTTTTTTTTTTTTTTTGCTCAAATCGGAGTGTGTGTTTACAGTCCTTCGTACTGAGCTCTAGGCTGTCTGTGCATCGCAGAGGAACGGCGGGCTTCCCTTCCATGTCGATTCAACTTCCGAAGCGGGCAGGACGCCCCCAATGGCCTTCACACGCGAGCAGAGGTTTCCAAACCTGCTTCTAGACGGTGGGGAAAGTTTTCAGCAAGTGGCCCAGTTAGGATTCCTCTTTATACACACGGAGATACTGTTTCCTCCTCCCGGCCCACTCTGCTGTGTTATTCCATAAGCCAGGAGCCGCGGCACCGTGGCTGCCCCTCTCTTAGATAACGAGTAAACCTATCTGGTCACTGAGCTACATCCTTCCAAAGTCAGGGCCATTCCCAGACTTTGAAACTTAATCATTTGAAACAGTAATTATACATGAGGTGATTAAATAATATGATGAGGAATATTCATTTACTAACATATGGTTTTTTAACATGTGATACCGGGTGTGTGTGTTTTTTTCCCACCTGTTTTCGTTTTTTTAAGCCACAGTTCAAAGACATCTTTTCTAACCAAATGGTATTTATTATGTCACATATGCTGTTTATACCGTGAATGTTGTTGACATGGAGAAATGAAGCTTTCGTTCCGGGACTAATGGCCAATATTCAAGGCTTCCCGAGTATCCTACTCATGGCAGGCGCTGCTCCACAGGACCCAGAAGTGGGTTTTTGGGATCAAATTTAGAGCTGCCTTTCAAACAGAGCCCCGCTCCCTGTGAAATTCGTCAAGGATTACAGTGTCTCCGCCTCCAATATGAGCAAATGTCATCAGAGTGAAAGGGAAAGAAAAGGGAAGAAGAGGGGGAAATGTGATTGTTTTGACACAAGCGAGAGAAGCTTCGTGTCGCTTCGTTTTTAACCTCATTTCAAATCCTTCTCGGAGCCACCCCGATGCTTCTGCGCGGAGACAATCGCATCTCATCAGCCTCCTCCAAACCCCGCAGCTCCGTGCCCAGAGCGAAAGCTTCTGATGCAATCATCCTGCTACACAAGTTATTACAGCTCCCCTCCCAGCACGGAGGGAGATGGGCCTCCCTGGACGGCACTCCTCCCTCCCTCAACTGCTCTCCTCCCCCCCCCCCCCCCCCCCCCCACATCATTCGATTGCATTTTCTTTCCTTGGGTAGTTTCAGTCTCACAGGAGGCCTGTGCGTGGTTTTCCTCGGGAGCCGGGCCCTGCCTTTACCCAGTGTGCAAGCAAACCTGCCCTGTGGGTGGTGACCACAGCGCCCCATTGAGACGCTTCTGGGAAGAGAGAAACCTGATTCACGGGCACGTTTCATAGGGAAAAATTCCTTCTGACGGAGGCGGGAGGCCATGAAGTGGGGCCCTTGGGAGAGTCACCCTGGCTTTAAACACCCGGATCCATCCTTCCTAGCACCCTGCCAGCACCCGCCTCTCATGGAGGCTTCCGGAACACAGCAGGGGTGCTGGGCTTGCTCCTGGCAGCGGCGTCCGCACCTGCAATGTGCACCCTGAGGCCCTGGCCCGACGGCCAAGAAGCTGGCGTGTCAGTGACTGGCCTCCTTGTCCTGACACAAGTCGCCTTGGCGTCACTTCCTCCCACTTTGTCACTTCATCTGTCGGGTTTCCAAATCAGAGCGGCTCCGTCTGTTCGTCCCCCTGGTGACAGGCAGAGCGTTGTCCTGGAGCTAGTAATGCAGAAGCGCAAGCCTCACGCTTGGGCAGAGAGGCCTCGCGGGCAGGGTCCCCTCCTCCAGGCGGGCCCTCTCTGCACCCACACATTTCAGAGTGAGACCATGTGCATCAGAGACAGACAGAGGCCAGGCAGGTTTGGGGGGGGGGGGGGGGTGTGCTGTCCTAGAGCAAACCGGACACGTTTCAGGAACCGCCTCCCTTCCCCACAAGAGGATGCTCGCCAAGTCCTGCATCTGGAACAGGGAGCGAGTGGGTCTTCATTCATCACAGGCGAGGTGGGGCGAGGCTTCGTAACCGCGAGGGGCAGAACCACCAGGGAGTGGCGTTCCTGGCACAAGGGCACCTGCGTGTATCTAAATAGAGTCTCGCTCAGTGGTTCTCAATGTGGGCACGCGCCCCACAGGGGGCACTGTGATGTTTAAGGGGGGCAATTTGAGAATGAGTTATTAATAGCGAATGTTTTGCATGTCTTATGGTTCTAGGGGCCTCATTTACAGTCCATAAATATATATTGTGACATATTGATGCATTTCAGGTCTCTATTACATTTTGAAACTTTATTTGCTATTTGTTCCTATCACTTCATATTATTATTTTTTAATACAGTTTCTTAGTGATTTCTTCCTCAGTCCGTCAACTGTCCTTTCGTTCTTTTATTTTTCTCTTTCATGGATGCCATGTTCTTTGGAAGCTTGTTTAGGCCAAGTTCATGGCCTTTTAGGCTTCCTCCACGTGAATAGTTCACTTTTTGAATAATGAGAATTATATGTCACAGGGGGCACCAGGATTTTTGAGATGCTTAGGTGGGGCATGGCCAAAAAAAGGGTGGGAACCACTGGTCTAGCTACACCTGTATTAAATAGCGTCCTGGTGTGTGTGTGTGTGTGTGTGTGAGAGAGAGAGAGAGAGAGAGATTGAGAATGCCTCCCATGGCTCTCTAGTGCCCACAATTACACCATAGAATGTCACCTTCTATGGAAAAATTAAAATCACATATATGACCCATGTAGTATAATGTACAGAATCGTACTGTCTATAGCAGCCGTGGGCAAACTACGGCCCGCGGGCCGGATCCGGCCCGTTTGAAATGAATAAAACTAAAAAAAAAAAAAAAAAAGACCGTACCCTTTTATGTAATGATGTTTACTTTGAATTTATATTAGTTCACACAAACACTCCATCCATGCTTTTGTTCCGGCCTCCGGTCCAGTTGAAGAACCCATTGTGGCCCTCGAGTCAAAAAGTTTGCCCACCCCTGGGCTATAGCAACACGTTCATAGCATCAACTAGACTGAGAATATGGTTAAGTGATGATTCAGAGGTCTGGTTGTATCTTTGCAGCTGATATCATGTATGTATGACTAGACCACACGGATGCCGAGGGCATGGGCATGCTGAGAGGCTGCCCCGTCACGCCCCGTCACGCAGGCCTGTGGACTTCTCCATGTGCCATATGTCCTATGCAAGACTCTGCACTCTCCCGGGCACTGCCACCCTCCTTAATGCCATCCTTCCGAAGTAAACACACAACAGGGCCCCCGGTGAGGTTGCCACCACTAGCAGTTAAGGGATATTCATAAAAGGAGAGAGAGAAAAAAAAGACTACAGCTCCCGGCTTCCGACCTGGATGGGTACAGGGGTCGGTGGATCCTGCACGAAGAGCCGAGAAGCGGTTCGGAGGGGAGCCCATTAAGGCAGCTTTGTCCAACCAATATTACAATTACCAAGTAATTTGCCCCTTGACAATGGCTAATGAACTTAAGTATGCAGAAGGAACTTTAATAATTGAGGAAATTGTGCAATTAAGTTGAAAGCGGCTGAAAATTACAAATAAAACGAACCCTCTCATAGAGCGAGCGTATTCCTCCTGCCGTTCCCAGCCAGCGGCGTGGGCACCGGGGCGTCTGGGAAGTTCCAGCCACTGGACATTCCTTGGCATGATTTACCCTGAAGAGATGGACCTCATTTTTTTTTTTTGAAACAAAAATGAGCCGTAATCGTTCCTGTCGACAACATGTTTCCAAATCACGGCGGGGGGAGGGGGGGTGGGGGGGGCTGCCATTCCACAAAAGGGCCCCTTTGCCAGGGTGTGTCTCAGTCCTGACCCCAGCCTCAGGGTCCCCTCCGTGTCTATTTTAAATGTAAGTGGATTCCATCCAGCAGAAGTCCCTTTCCCACCCCACTGGGCGGTCCCGTGCGATTAGCTCTCTCTCTAGGCTCGGCTTCTGCACATCTGTTAATACAGAAAACCCCTCCGGTCCGAGCCGGGTTAGACCGGAGACATCAGATCCATCTTGGATCCCGGCGAAGGGCCCTTCATCAGAGTCGCTGATCCCCCCACAGAATGGCTCTGCCTAACCCTAATTGTTGTGCTAAATGTGTTTGTCTTGGTGTCTGGCTTTGGGGCATAATCTTCTCTCTCCAAAGCCACTCGAACGCAGGACTTGAGATTCCTGCACAAAACCCAATTAATATTAAGATGACAGGCCCCGACGCGCTCCAAAGAGGCAACAGCTGAGCGGACGCTCACGCGCTTAAGTACAGACACTTGAGTGATGAAGCACATCTGAGGGAGACACACGATTCAATAATCCCTCTCCAGGAAGTCGAGAGCCCCGCGCGGCCGCGGGAAATCAAAGGGGCACATCAGACAGAAAAGGCCTGGCCGGGAGCGTCTCTATTAAAATGCAAAAGTTATGGATTTTTTTTTTTTCGGGGTGATGGGAACCTTTTCTGTTTTTATTGATTCCTTTTTATAGCTTGATGATTTCTCGAAGATTATCTTAAAAGCTTAGAGAAAAAAGGGCCTCATCAAAAGGTAGCTCGCGTGACAGAAGCACATGCGGTCTGGGGGAACAGGATGATGTAGGGAAGGCGGGTGCCTTCCGTCCAGGAGAGAGCCGCCCCCCCTCCGCCCCCCACCCCCTGCATCCGCCAGCCTGGGAACGGGCTGCAGCCGCCACAGGAAAACCAGGAATTTTACTGGCACCTTCGCTGCACGTGGCCCACCCGGCCCGCCCGCCGGGGGCTGGGAAGCAGAGACAAGCAACAGTCTGCAACTCCACGGAGTTGCTCCAGGGATGGGGGAAGAAGGCTCTTTATCCACAAACGTGTTTCCGTTTGCACCCCATGAAGCAGTCGCCTTCCCACGCGGACCCCCAGTTTCCCAGCGTCCCGGATGACTCCTCGCATTTACAGCTCCATTCCCTGTCCAGAGCTGACATCCGACCCCATCGATGAGGAATCAGAGATGGGTTTCCTGTCGCTTTCAAAGGGAGGCACTAGGGGCAGCGCACACCAGGCAGAGGGAGCTGGCCGGAGCGGGAGCCCAGGCTCTGGCCTGCCACAGCCTCCCAGGCGCTCGCCGCGTGAGAAAACCTCCGCCCCGCGCTGTGGATGGCCGGGACCCCTCAGGTGATGCGGTGCTCTGTGGAGTCCGTGTTGTAGAAACTTTCACAGGTGCCGAAACGAAAAGAAAAAGGAAACCGACGCCCGTGCTTGTGCGTAAGAATGTGCCGGGGCCGTCCGGGGAGTCTGGCACCCTGTGCCCGCGTGTCAGCGGCAGGAAGGTCCCACGCCGGCGCAGACCAGCACCTGGAACAGGCTTTGCTGAGGCGCCACTCACAGGGACACCAGCCACTGTGGCCCTTGCTGTGGCCTGAGAACTCTGGCCCAGCCTTCAGGGCCACCTGCCCAGTGTCAGGCTCTGTCCCAAGGGAACGGATAAGTGGATAAGTACGTACGCTCATGCCCACCCCCACCGCTCTCTCTCTCTCTCTCTCTCTCTCACACACACACACACACACACACACACACCTGCACACACACACACCTACCCGCCTCCCCCATGAACACCTCAACAGGGCTTTTCAGACGCTTCCTTCCCAGTAAACAATAGGAACATGAATAATTATAATGAAAACTCCTCAGCCTGGGCCCTGGCCAGTTCTCTCAGGGGTTAGAGCATTGCCCTGTGGACTGAAGGGTCCTGGGTCTGATTCTAGCCAAGGGCACATACCTCAGCTGCAGGCTCAATCCCCGGCCCTGGTCGGGGTGCATGTGGGAGGCAACTAATCGATGTGTCTCTCTCACATCTGTTTCTCCCTCTCCCTCTCCCTCTCCCTTCTACTCTCTCTTAAAAAAATCAATGGGAAATATTCTCAGGTGAGGATTAACAAAAAAATAAAATTAAAAATAAAAGCTACTTAGTCTGGGGTAGAAATAGACATCCTAGAAATAGATTTCCCCAATTTAGACATACGTTTTCGAAGATACAAGCGTAATCGTAACAGATGCAAGGATTACTAAGACACTGTTTTTTGAGAGATTCCTCTTGTCAGGCAGACACGGATTCCGGACACGTCCGCTCCTGGTTGGCACCAGAGCCCCCCTTCTTTACGCCGCTGGTCCCGAGGCCCAGTTTCTCCTGCGGGAGGCCCTGGGGGTCCCCTGGGCGCTGTGCGCCATGGCACCTGAGCGGACGCCGGGCCACACAGGCGTGGACCATCCCCTCCCAGAGCCAATCGCCCGAATTGGGAGCCGTTTGAAAGAAACTGTGTCCCTGTGGCCTTCTGGGGTTCTTGCGGGTTAATATTCAGAGAGCCCAGGAGAGAAAGCATGGATACCTAGATCATACACACACATGTGCCTTTTAAGCTGTATTGTGAAGGCAAAACAGCCCCTCACTTGGTTAACATCCAACTGCAGTCAACATACAAAGGTGACTGCGCGGCAACGCGAGACGCATCTGCGTGACGAGGGCCTGCCCCCGCGCCGCGGGCCCGCAATGGTAATTATTATGCCAGGCGCCCTGTTGGCACAATTACACCAAAGCCCTCATTAGCCGCGGTGAGATTAGGGCCCCTGCACGCGAGATCCGCGGAAGCAGCGCTGAGTGAAGGATCTAAAACAGTTTCAAAACATTGCATTGTCTTTATTACAGTCTTTCTACTTCGGTAAAGAAGGGTTTTCTGTAAAACGCCCTTAAAACACTCCGGTCCTGTCACTAAAAATAGGAAAGAGAAGGTAATTGCAGCCAGACCCCGGGAGGCGGCTTGCTACCTGGGTGCATTAAATCGAGAATGACAAATCCAGTGGGAGACGCGGGCTTCCTCCCTGCTGGACGCGTTGGTATCTTTCCAACCCTCCGCCAGGAAAGCGTGCAGGCCTGTCCTTGTCACAGCCCGCCCCTCCCCGCACGGCTGTTGCAAGGAAGCCGGGGGGGGGGGGGGGGGGGGGGGGGGCGGGGGGGGGGGAGGCAGCCGCGCTGCCAGGGAGCCGATCTTCCTCCCCTGGGTGACCGCAGCATCCGGAGAGCTACCTGTCTCCTTAGAGACGGCGGCATTCACATCCCACACAGCGTGGGCGCCTCCCCTCCCGCCCATGTGGCACCCGGCGGTGCAGCTACCTGCTGGGGGGAAGCTGGGCTTCTGGGTGCTGGTGTGGAGGCCCCTGGGGGGCGCTGGGGGCGGGGGGGGGCTCACCCCCTGCAGAGAGGTCTCCGGCAGGATGAGAGCAGGCTGGCCCGCAGCACACGCCTGAGCATCCGGGGAAGACCAGCGGGCCCGGCCGGTAGTGGACACAGCCCAGGAAAGGAGGACAGCAGACACAGGCTGACAAATGCCACACATTTGGGTCGGAGAATCACGTGATTCTATTTTCCCACAAAACTGAGCAGCCACGACCAGACCATGTAAACGGTTTTAGGGGAGAAAACCTAGAAGCTGGGCAGGAAGAGAAAACAAAGGCATTTCATTGGCCTGGTGGTTTCCCGCCCCCCACCCCCCACCCCACCATCTCCTTTCAGGAAGAAGTGTGTCTCGATCCACTGCCAACGCTAGGAGCCCAGGGATGCCAGCCCGAGGCGGGGGGAGTGGGTCCCCTGGTGCACCCGCCCACCCAATCCCAGTTATCCGCCTGGGCCCCTCAGCCCATCCAACCCCCTGTGGAAAACAGGGTGCCCTGGGCACGTGGAGGTACTATGAAGCTGCAGGATTTGGTGGTAAATTGAACATATGTTAAAATATATACACTGAACTGCTGGGCCAGTGTGGCTCAGTGGTTGAGCATCAACCTATGAACCAGGAGGTCAGGGTTCGATTCCCGGTCAGGGCCCATGCCCCGGTTGCAGGCTCCATCCCCAGTGTGGTGCGTGCAGGAGGCAGCCGGTCGATGATTCTTTCTCTCTCATCATTGATGTTTCTATCCCTCTCTCCCTCTCCCTCTCCCTCTCCCTGAAGTCAGTAAGTATATACACTGCACCCTAGCTGCCCTGTGGGCAGAACTGGGCCTTCCTACTGTAGAGGATGAAGCACAGTTATTCCAAAGTAATCCAGACCTGAACAGCAGAGAATGAATAAGCGCTTAGAGCATTTGTCTGAGCTTTGCCATGGAGCAAATGCGTTCTTTCGCTTCTGAAATGCCACCCCAGACAACCCCGGCGGCAGTCTTTAGGGTGAGAAGGGGAGGCCGGGACCCCCAAATGTGGCCTTAGTGCTCCACACGTGTCACTCCGTGGCAGTTCCTCCCCTCCGCCCACCAGCTCCCCGTCATCGCAGCGGCACTCGGTGAGAGCGTGTGTGCGTAGCATCCACAGAGAGGCCTCGAAGCGTGGAACGCCACCACCATAAAACTGTCTGCAAGAATGTACAGTGAGAAGGGGGCGGGGGTCACGGACGGCCTCTGAATCTTAGTAATTGTATGTATCCAGCCATATGTTATGGCGAGAAATGCTATTTACTGTAACATTGAAGAAGGCGGCGGGGGGTGGGGGGGGGCAGGGTGGACTCTGGGACTTTCTGGCTTCTATATTTTATCTTGGCTTCTCTCTCAGCCCCCAGACTGGAGGGAGGAAGCGCAAACATCCTCCTGCCTTATAGGTTATCTCATTGCCGTCATAATTCCAGTATTTATACGCCTGTGTGTTTTATCTCCAAAAGCTGTCCGCGGGAGAGCCGGTCTTTCCGCGGCGGTTCCAGAACTATTAAATGTATATTAGCCTGGTCATTTTTATTTAATGGAAACAAATAACAGTTAATCTTGTTGGAAGGGTTAAGTGGGTTTACTTGGTAAAGGGTAAATCCCTTTGGGTGCTTTCTTGCTTAAAGAATAGCTGTGGTTGCTGACAGATGGCCTTTGTCTGGGTGTAGCCGAGGACAGATACAGTTTCTTTGGAGGCATTTATGAAAGTTGTAGCTATCCATGCTCGGTAATACGCAGTGGCCCGGGACAAAGAGCACGCCGGGTGGACAGAGAGGATTAGATTTCAGCCCAGTGACAGATGGCGGGCTTAGCAGCGTTAGATAAAATTAAAAGGGAAGGGGCCGGGGGAGAGGGGGAGATGGATAAAAAGAAACTACTTTCCATGTAAAAGTTGCATCTCTTTAAGACAACGGCAGCAGCCAACAGGCAGCCCTTTTTTGCAACGTGGAGTCAAGTTCCCGGACTTGAATTCCACCTTCAAATATGGATTCCACGTTCACCCCTGCAGAAGAGCTGGGATTCTCAGGGGGTCGCTCAGGTTTATCAAAGGGAAACCAAGAAGGGAAACGAGTAACCATTTGCCTTTCAACTTGACCAGCACCAAGTTCTTTCGTTGGCCAAGTCACACGGAGTCTTTACGTGCCTGCGAGTCCCTACCTCTTCCACCCGCCTCAGCTTGAGCGGGTTTTTACAAGCCTGGCGGTCAAGTCCACATTTCTTGCTGACTCCATACACACCATTTAAACCTATAACATCACTATCACCTTTGTCCAATAACCATACAACATATTTAGTGTTCATTTGTCGCCCTGGAATCATTCACCGGCGTCTTGCGTAAATCCTGCGATATTTATGGGTGAGGCCGTCCCGTGTTCGCCGGCGATGCCATGTGCCGGGCTCCACAGATTTACCGTGTCTGCTGTTTTATGACTGACATAGCAATAACCAGATTGCAGAGGTATTTATGTTGTTTGTGGCTTAGCAAGATAATTAAAGGATATAAATTAATCAAGTACAATTAATTAGAAACTTTATGTTCGCAGCAGTCCTTCTTTGCATGTATAATTTATATTTATTGATTTCCTGGCTTTCATTAGCCTATGGGATAACAGCAAAAATGCATTAGGGAAGAAAATGTACAATTAGCGTGAGAGTGGGCCTCGGCCTAATGGAGAGATCAGCACATGTTGGGGGCAAATATAAAGCTTTGTTAACTGTCATAAGCAGTTACAATTGATGAGTGGTATTTCGCTCCGGATCTCGCGGCTGATTAACGGCGTTTTTAAAGAGTCCCCTTAATGGGAAGCTGATAGGCTGGCTAAATTTACATTTTAATCAGAGTATTTATGATAGAGGTAGCCCTAGAAATTCATGGGCAGAGGGGGAGGGGCGACATTCCCCGAGGGACTGGGGCAGCGAGCTGGCTTTGGAGTGTGTCCACTCACCCGTCCCTTCGTGCTCCTTACTTGTCCAGCAGGGTCTGTGGGGGGAGGGGCTGGGACCCTGGTGGCCTCCTTCCCAGGGCCACTCTCTGATCTCCAGGAGAAAGGGCCAGACGTGTCTGCTGCAGGAGGAGGAAATGCCGGGCACCCTTGGGCGTCTTTGGGGCTGGTGTCAATGCCAGCCCACAGGCAGCCGCGGCCCCCGCCAAGGACTCCACGTAGTGGGGTGTGGGGGGGGAAAGGGGGGAGAGAGTGTGGCCTGGGGAAGGGCAACCCCTGGGTGAGCCCGCCTCTCCTCTTTCCTAACCTGTTGGGAGCCGACCCCCCCAGCTCCGAGGGGACCCCACCGAGGCCACAGCCCCAGGCCCAGAGGAGCAGCACGCACTGCTCAAGGGCTTCATTTGACCTAAAAGCAGGGCCTGCTCCTAAAATGTGCCCAGTGCGCAGCCAGCGTGGCTCCATGGTTGAACCTCGACCTTTGAACCAGGAGGTCAAGGTTGGATTCTCAGTCAGAGCACATGCCTGGGTTATGGGCTCATCCCCGGTGTGGGGCGTGCAGGAGGCAGATTCACTCTCATCACTGATGTTTCTCTCTCTCTCTCTCTCCCTCCCTCTCTCTCTTCCTCTCTGAAATAAAAAAATACATTGTTAAAAAAAATGAAAAATGTGCGCCAATAAGACCCCGGTTCTTTCCGTGAGGGTTAGGATGTGGGACAGGCAGGAAGCTCTGACAGAAGTGCACAGTGTGGCGCAGGGACGGTGCTCTCTCCTCCCTTAGAAAGGGGGGCAGGGGGTCCCTCCTCCGGGCTCCCATCTGCAGCGGGAGTGGCTCCCTGTCACGTTTCTAAGCCCTTCCGTGCCAGGGAGTCCAGAAGGGCCGAGCCGCCTGCTGGGCTAGTCCCCTGTCTCCACATCACGGGGCCTGCGGGGCAGGGGGGCCTTTCGGTGCATTAACCAGACCCCTGAGACGGTGGTGGGGCCGCCCGCCACGAGACACCCTCGGGCCAGGACACGTGGGAAGGCCACACGTGGGGACCGTGGCCGGCTGGTGACGTGGCCCCCAGAGGCCATCTCTGCGGGGGGGACCCTGTCTTGTCGTTCCCACCTGGAGATGGGACAGTAGGGCCGGACAGCTGTGTTATATGTTCAGTGGGCGCTCCCAGCGTGGACTTTATGGTGTAGACCTGTGGTGGGCAAACTGCAGCTCGCGAGCCACATGCGGCTCTTTGGCCCCTTGAGTGTGGCTCTTCCTAAGCCTTAGGAGTACCCTAATTAAGTTAACAACAATGTACCTACCTATATAGTTTAAGCTTAAAAAATTTGGCTCTCAAAAGAAATTTCAATCGTTGTACTGTTGATATTTGGCTCTGTTGACTAATGAGTTTGCCGACCACTGGTGTAGACTGTCCGGGAGCCCTCGGGGAAGAAGAACTAAACAGAGTGCCCCCAAGGGGCTCCTTCCCTGTCCAGAGCAGCCGCACGGCCTGCGGGTCAGCTCAGAAAAGGGCTCGCAGGGAGCGAGGGGGGCCTGTTCTTCTCTCGAGCGAGGACAAAACCAGGGCCCCGCCTTCTAAACGCCTCCCCCTTGTCTTTGGATATCTGCTCCTCCGCAGCCAGAGGGCCGAGAACCCTCCCCAGTTTCCTGGCAGACTCCCGGGACGCAGGCTGAATGGCGATCAGGGTCCCTGGGTGCCCTTGCCCTGGGCCCGTGAGAGTGGAAGGATGGGACCAACAGCGCGAGGCTCCAAACAAGACCTCCCACTCCCCTCTGAGAGGAAACGGGTGAGCACCTCAGACCAGTGCCCGGGGGGAGGGCGCTTCCCCTGCTCTGCGCGCCATGCGCCCTCCCCTCCCTCGTGGCACCCCGACTGTTATTACCATTATTAGGGCTCTTTCTCCCTCCGTCGCCTCAGGGCGGATCCAAGGGGGGAGAGCTGCACGGGCCGGAGAAAGCGCCACAGTATTATTCATTTCATGTAATAAAATGCATGTAACAATCATGATTAATGCTTGTTGATTGTGGTTTCATTGTGTGTGCCTTCCCGTCTCTCCGGGTGAGGCCGACCCAGTCACACGTGGGAGAGGGCGGGCGCCAGTCCCCAGAACGTGGCACGGTCGTGGAGTCCGCCTCCGTGGCTCTCGCACGTCTGCGATGGCGACGTCCCCACCAAGGACGGGTTCTGTCTGTTCTTCTAAAGGAACGTCCACGCGCCCTCCTTTGTTGTGTAATCTGCAGAGACACCGGTTGATCCTCCGACCCAATGCTTTCCTGTGCAGAAACGGCGGTGACGGCGGGAGTGATGGTCATTGGCGAGCACTCTTACGTTAGGGCTTCCTCAATCACACGGAGGGAGCGTCAGCGTCTTCCCTGCCATAATGGTGCCCACATTTCAAGTGTTTTTTTATTAGTTTGTGACCCGGTTTAAGTGTTTGTTCCGGGGAGAGGCGGGCTGAGAGGGATGCGCAAAACATTGTCTCTGCCGGCCGATTGTCTCCCCTGAGGACAAATTAGATCTGTCCGGTCAGGGCCATTTTTTTTTTTCATTGTGGTTACACCCAATGTCAGTTTGCCAAGATTCCTACCCCATAAATTCTTCCTTTTCTTGGAAAAATCAAACGTATGTAATGTGCCTCCTAAATGGAAGCCACTGGGGCGGGGGGGAGGTTTGTATGTTTTGTCTTGCACAATATAATTGTACTTAACTCTACTG
Organism: Myotis yumanensis; assembly: GCF_028538775.1. Classification (NCBI taxonomy): domain Eukaryota; kingdom Metazoa; phylum Chordata; class Mammalia; order Chiroptera; family Vespertilionidae; genus Myotis; species Myotis yumanensis. The sequence goes on from NW_027223769.1 coordinate 37,645,237, forward strand.
AACAGAGCACCCGAAATGGTTGCGATGGTAAATTCTATATTATGGTGTTTCGCCATGATGAGAAATAATACCCATTCTGGTTTGGTAGGTCTGGGGAGAGGCCCAGGTGATGTGGGCGCTGCTGGTCCATACACTCCCCTGGCCATAGCACAGATGTCTTTCTCAAAGGAGACCTCTGGTGTGTTATATCTGAGCCTCGACATAAAGCAATCTGTTTCTGAAAGTTTGTGAAGCTGGATTCCAGTGTGCCTTCACATGTAAAGCACTTCGCAGTTCACAAAGCACTTTAGTAGCTATTATCTTATTTTCTCATCAGCACCTTTGAACGAAGCAGGGCATACATTTATTGTTACTAGTACATAGCACACGTATCATCCTATTAGATACATGTGATGCTATAGGTGTTTTTCTGTAACTTGCTTTTTAAAAGAGGGCCTCACATTGTTATGGAGCTTGTGTTTCCCGGTCCGTACCGAGCGGTGGAACATCGTTCCGGAGGTTTGCCGGTCACTCAGATTTCTTCTTCGTACAATGGCTTGTTCACATCCTTTGCCAATGCTTCTCTTCTGTGGCTCCTCATCTTCTCTCTAATACATAGAGAACTTACACTAATATGAATTCCTTTTTGTTAAGCACATTGTGTCTCTCTCATCTTGGTCTCTCATTTTGTTTACAAGGCCCTACTCAAGTTTTTACTTTCTTTTAAAAAAGAACTGTCCGTCATCAAATTAGCATCGGGGTGTGCGAGTGAAGAAAGGAGACTCAGAGGGAAGGGACACGACCCTCTCAGCCTTGTTCTGCCTGTCAGTGGGGAAGCCCCGGTTTGAACCCCACTCTGTTATCCACTCCCCGCTCTTCTCTGTGGCTGCCCCCGTGATGTCGGTCTTTAAAGGTGCGCCTGGAGAGCGAGTGCGGAGGACAGCTTTTCTATTTCAATTACGGGCCCTGGCAGCCTCGTGCGGCCACCTTCCCCTCCCCTGCCCACTCCCCTGGGGGGGCGTTTCCTGCAGATGCTTCAACACTGAACTCCCACCACGCCCGCCCGGGGAGGCTCTCCCAGACACTCACACCCTCTCTGCCATCACACATTGGTGGTAGGCGCCTGGGGGGCGGCATCCATCAAAGTCTGCTCTGGGAGACAGGGATTTATGTCCGCAGCTCCCCCCGGCCCCAGAGAGAGAGATCTCGCCAGCGAAGGGCCCGCGGTAGATGAATTGCGCTAATTAACCCCCCTCCCCCGCTCCCATGTCCGTGTCCTGGCGACGTGCTCTTTACCTGCAGCGGTGGAGTCTGCCTCTGCAGCCCGTGCACCTGGAGTGGCCTTGACACTTGCCTCAGGAGGTCGTGCGTGGCTCTGGCCCTGCGGGCCTGGCATCAGGTGAACGAGCCCAGAGTGGCCTGTTGGAGGATGAGAGACCACGTGGAAGGGAGCTGTCCCAGGGGACCACCTCCCAGGCCAGCCAGGCCTCACGCATCACCCATGGACGGCAGACACGGAGTCCGCAGCTGCGATCCGGAGCCCAGCCCGGAAACGCCCCACCAGCCGGACCAGCCCGCGGGTCTGGGGACTGAGTAAATGCCTGTGGTTTCCGCCCCCTGGGTGGTTGTTACACGGCAGCAGCTGACTGGCAGCAAGCCTTTCTGCAGCAAGTGAAGCAGCCTTTCACTCAGCACAACTGCACATCGTCCGGTGTCGGAACGTCTCCGGGGAAAGCGGGCCTGGCTTGGAGGGCAGCCACCGAGTGAGCCGGTCCCAGCTTCTGTCCCCGCTGAGTGCTTCTGCGGCTCTGGCCTCGGCAGGGAGCCCATGGCGATACCCGTGTCCTGTCTGTGAACATGCGAATGAATTCCATCCAGTGGAGAGAGAACAACCCCCACACCTCCACCACCACGACCGTCACCACCACGGAAAAGCCATGTGAATATTCCTGATCTATCCATAGGCCTGTCCTGTGGATCCTCCGTCAACAGGAAGTTAAGGAAAACCTTGGACACTTGTTCATTTTATATTCGTACGAGAGCACCGGCTCTGCACGCTCAGATCCAATGCGGGGACGGCGTTTCCCACACACCCAGAAAGCAGCACCCAGGTGCCAGCAGGGCACCCTACAATTTAACCCAATCTGACAACTGTCTACCCCGATACAGCATCAGATCCCACGGGTTAAGGAGTCCTATGAGACTAACCCCCCCGCCCCCGAGCCCCCCACTTCAGACTCCAATCTCATGCCCAGCTCTCCCCTCTGGCTGGGAAAACGCAAGCTAAATGATAATGTGATGCCATTTTTTTTTCTTTCAAGTTGGCAACAATTTCAAAGATTGATGTGATCTAGATCTGGCAAGAGAGTGGGGAAATGAAAGCTGTATACATTGTTGCATAGGGTCTAAATTGAAATTCACTTAATTACGGTACATCTTGGGCAGGCAAGATAATGTAATAATTTTTGTTTAATAAAAACTACTATGTTTTCTCTTACTTACAAGTGTCAGTTACGATATAAGCAAACCATTTCTTAAAAGCATACATGTGTCCAAATCTCCTTTGATACCTTTTTCAAATTATGGCCTGCTCAAAGCCATATCCTGGACAGAAAAGCTAAAATAAAACAAAAGCCTTCAACTTATCTTTTGCACCTAAAACTATCTGGAGATGTCTCGGCCACTCCTCGGAAAACAGAATGAAGAGCAGCTCACCCCGGGTTTTATTCCAAAGCGAAATCCTGCATCACAATCACAGCGTATAAATATTTGATGTTAATGCAGGCCTCCCTAATTGCACTGTGAAAATGTTTGGAAATTGTAAGCAGACAGGGCACAAGGGGAAGACAAAAAGGAAGGTACGGCCGGAAATCTGGACGACCCAGAAACACATCACTGCCAGGAAATACGGCTGCTGAGCGTTGACTGAGGGGTCCCATGGAGGTGCTTTTGCTGAAAGAGATAAAGTAATGTTGACACCCACCCCCCATCATTTTGCACGCACGGCTTAGACAAGACAGAGACTTCAGGATGGTTTCCTTCTATTGCTGGCATTAAGGAATGATAGCTCAGCCTAGGGGTGACTGTATTCACTGAGTCATTCAACAAACAAGTTTTGAGCATCTGTGCTTAGGGACCATGTAGGTGTGTGTGTGTGTGTGTGTGTGTGTGTGTGTGTGTGAAAAAGCTTCTACTGCAATCTATCTATCATATCAGCATTTTACCTCTATGAAGTTTTGTTTCAAGCAGTACATGTGACAGGGTATGAGTAATACTGAATTCAGTTAAAGGGGTTCTCTTGCACTTCTATAAAAATTACATCCTGAACATTACAAGCACATTTAAATAAGGAGTATGAAGCCCATTGCCCAGGGATGCCCGTTTCCCAGTCTTGCCAGAGCCAACAGAATCCTCATAAAGGTGAATTAATCCAGACCTGGAATACTTGATAAAACAGATGCATTCTGGGTTTTCACAGGAGGTCTGACAACCAGGAAGCTTTGGGAAAGATCGCCAGTGGGCCTACCTACACACTGTCACATGGACTCCTGTCCTAACTGTAAACATTCTATGTATTGACGGCTGACGTGTCTGTCTCCCCAAAAGAAGATGACGTCCCTGATGGCGGAAGCACATCACCCGTCTCTTTGACTCTGGGACGTAGGCAGGGCTGGCTCAGAGTCTGCGGGCATATATCTATGGGCACCTGCTTCTACCGGAATGTTGATAGGATGTACCCAGAGAAGCTGAAGGTCCTTGAGCACCATGGAAGCGAGTTTAACCAGGCCCTAGGGTGGCACAAGACAGCTGGGTGGGAGTTCCCACTGACACATCTATTTGGTGACCTGGGGCGAGTTACATAATCTTCTCACCTGCACAAATGCCCTTAAGTATAGTACCCACAGCATGCCCTAGGACAGGGGTGGGCAACGCCAGTAACTTTTGCTGGCACATGAAACCCTCTCTTATAATCTTCCATTTACAATTGTGAATCTTTGTTCTCAGTGATGAATTTTGTTAAGTCTCATAATAGGAGTAGCCTGACGGATGAAATTAGTGCATATCTCTGAAGGTCACGAAATATAAACCTGATGTAAAATCTCTGTCATCAGTGATGCAGCAGCAAAAGTCCCACTGATAATATCAAACGGAGCCATAAAGTTTTCTGTCGGACTATCAGTGTACATGTATACATTAAAAAATAAATGTATTTTTCATCATCATATACTGTTTTTTTGTCGCTGGAATGAATTTCATTATTTCTTCAAGGTTCTTCACATACGTACACCTTAAGAGATACCAAGTAGGCGTAACATGTTCTCAAAAAATTAGGGTTGGCACGCAGAAGAATTTTGAGTCAGAGATTTTGCTGGTTTTGGCACGCACTCACAAAAAGGTTGCCCACCCCTGCCCTAGGGTTATTAAAAGGGTTCCATCAGATGTAGAAATCCACATGACAACCTACCGAGTGTCCTCAGCAAACATTCCTTTTCTTTATTATCCATTGGCTACTCTTCATCCATCCTTTTCTTGAAAAAAGGGCTTAACAGTTATCTACTTGTTGAGTCATTCACTAGGTGTTGAACACTTGTTACAGGCGAGGAATTGAACTCAGCCTAGGAGTGACTTGAGCAAAGCAAAATGGAAGGCCTGGGCCCTCCCCGAGGGGCTCCCAGGGGAGCTCTTCTGGCTGGAGTGGGCTCCCCAGGGTTAAAGATCAGAGGCCGGAGTGGGGATGCTAATGACGGACAGCCCCTAGCTGCCCTGCTGGGCTAGGGTCTCGGGACCACCCAGGTCAGAGCAACAATTCCTCAATCTGAGCACGTTCTTGTTGCCAAAGGTCGGGTGGGGGAGGGAGCGTGGGGATGTGGAAGTCATTCCCTCTTCACCCACACACTTGGTGTCGTGTGGATTCAGCTGGAGTCAGCAACAGGTCAGGACTAAGCTCTCCTCTGGCGTTCTCCCTCCGTGGGGGTGGCCGGCGCCTGCTCCCCTGTGGCTCTCCCAGGGGGGGCATGGCTTCAGGTCAGAGAGGGCATCACTGGCAGCATCCGCAGTGGACAGACAGGGAAACCGAGGCCCAGAGGGGGAAAGGGACTTTTCCACGGACCTTCAGACAGGATGAGAGCCCGGATCTCCTTTATAGTAAAGGGATAGCTCACCTCGCAGGTCGCTGCTCACAAGGCACCGAGCAGTGCTGGCTGACGGCAGGAGCAGGAGTTCCGTGCATGGTAGTGGTAGTGTTTTTTTCTCAGCCATGAATGCTTGTAAGAATCGGCCGATGAACGTTAAAAAGATATGGCACCACCCCAACCAATTACACGTGAATGTCGGGGGGAGGGGTGTCGGGCTAATTATCAGACGCACTGCTCCCTGTGGGATTTCGGTGCCATAACGGTTGAGAACCAGGACTTCTGATGCGTGATTGTCATAGAGCACATGGCTTCATTCGATTTAAAAACAGACATCACAGCCTAGTTGACGTGGCTCAGTGGTTGAGCATCGACCTATGAACCAGGAGGTCAGGGTTCGATTCCCGGTCAGGGCACAGGCCCGGTTTGCTGGCTAGATCCCCAGTGTGGGGTGTGCAGGAGGCAGCCTATCCATCACTGTCTCTCATCATGGATGTTTCTATCTCTCTTTCCCTCTCCCTTCCTCTCTGAAATCAATAAAAATATTTTTAGAGAGAGAGAGAGAGAGAGAGAGAGAGAAGAAAGAAAGAGAGAAAGAGAGAAAGAGAGAAAGAGAGAAAGAGAGAGAGAAAGAGAGAAAGAGAGAAAGAGAGAAAGGAAGAAAGGAAGGAAGGAAGGAAGGAAGGAAGGAAGGAAGGAAGGAAGGAAGAAAGAAAGAAAGAAAGAAAGAAAGAAAGAAAGAAAGAAAGAAAGAAAGAAAGAAAGAAAGAAAGAAAGAAAGGGAAAGAAAGAAAGAAAGAAAGGCAGAAGTCACATGTGCTTTTGGGAGACGCCTGCTGAGGGTCCATGGGAGGCCTGTAGAGTGGGTGTGAATGCACCTTCCTTACTCTCAGTTGGAGGCGGCAGGGCCTCTCCTTGTGACAGAACCAGGACATCACAGAACGTCTTATCTCTCCAGAGAACCCCGCCCCCCTCCCCAACTCGGGCACTCACCTTCTAGCTTCCTTGTTCCCAGACTTTAGCCCGTGTCCGAATCTACTGCAGAGCTTGTTAAACACAGGTGTGGGGGCCCTCGCTGCCGAGTCACTGACTCAGTGGGTGCCCAGGGGATGTTCACCTGGGTCGGCGGGCCATGTGTTGGGAACCACTGGCCCAGCACATGCTAACTGAGCAGAGCAGAGAAAGAAGAAGCCATTATTGACACAATGGATGGAGTTAGAAAAAAGCGCCTGGAGATAGTCCCCAAGAAGAACGTTCGATGCTGTCACCCACCACAGTGACGTTGTGACACCTCCGCCTTGAGTCTTGGCAGGTGGAGCCACCCACAGGCCTCGGGGTCCCCCTCTGGGAGGTGACCCCGGGTTCTCCCCGTCAGAGCATCGTGGTCCGTTCTCCGGTACCTCGCGTCTCCTTGAGACAGCTCGCAGCTCCGTCTGCCACCGCCTCCCGCCCCTGCAGCTGCCACCAGGCGGTTGCACGCCCTTAGCCAGATTGGCCCGGAAAATAATGAACATAATGAAAAGCGGTTGCATGGTTTTCCATAGTCAGCATGCAGCCCACTTCCAAGGGAACTAGGCTGGTGTGTAAAGTTCTCGGTGGATATCTGACTTCAAAGGGAGAAATATAATTAAATCTGTCTACAGATGTAAGCATGATCAGAGCCGCGGCCTGCAGGACTGCTGTCTACGGGGCTGTCTTAGAACACAGTGGAATGAAATATTGCTGTTTGTCTAACTTAACGGGCAAAAATATTTTAAATAAATAAATGTTTCCTTGAGTCTCAGCTTACAACACAAGTGCAATTGATGCCCGGGCTGCCCGGCTCGGAGGGTTAGGGAATGCATAATGCCGTGTTTTCGTTTGATATGATATTGTGGGGAAAGTTACCGTCTGCCGCTCAGAATAAAAAAGTAAATGTTTTGGAAAGGACAGGGGGATTGGTGTGCCAAAATATGTAGCCCATCTCCTGTGGAAGCATTTCAGGGACGGGTAGTTTTTCAACTAGATATGTATCGGTTTTAATTATAATGTTAAGTAGCTCTCCTGTTTGGACTAGGCATACTTCTTATAAATAAACTGGGTTCATAATCCAAGATAAGAATTATAATCTGGTTTGAATTATCATAATGTGCCGATCACCCTAAACATTTCCCAGGCAGGCTCCTTTCTTTTAAATATATATATATATATATATATATATATATATATATATATATATTCTGTATAATAAAGAGCTAATATGCAAATGGTCATCATGCCCTCATGCCCTTGCACCCTCGTGCCAGAACTGCTCAGACACTCAACACTGGGGAGAGAGGAATGGGGGCCAGCCAGGCTATAGCTTGGGAGAGGGACAAGCCACATGCCCCACGGTCCCAGGCACCAGCAGCTGCGCTTGTGTCTGTGGTCCAGGAGAGGGACAAGCCACCCGCCCTGCGGTCCCAGGCACCTGCGGCTGCGGTCCAGGCAAAGCCACCTGCCCACGCACGGTCCCTTGCAGCTGAGGCTGGCCCGGGTGAAGCTGGCCCGGGTCCTGGGTGCCTGCAACCAGTCGGAGGAGGGAACCCTGGGTCTCAGGTGCAGGGCGAAGCAGAGACGGTTAGGGGTGATCAGACCAGCAGGGGAGCAGTTAGGGGCGATCAGGCCAGCAGGAGAACAGTTAGGGCTGATCAGGCAGGCAGGCAGAGGTGGTTGGTTAGGGGCGATCAGGCAGGTAGAGGTGGTTAGGGGCGATCAGGCAGGCAGGCAGGTGAGTGGTTAGGAGCCAGCGGTCCCAGATTGCGAGAGGCAGTTGGTCATCCCCCGAGAGGTCCCAGATTGGAGAGGGTGCAGGCCGGGCTGAGGAACCCGCCCCTCCCCCCACCGTGCACGAATTTTGTGCACCGGGCCTCTAGCACACACACACACACACACACACACACACACACACACACACATACACACACTGATTACAGAGAGGAAGGGAGAGAGAGATAGATGAGAGAGAATCATGGATCGGCTGCTTCCTGCACGCCCCCTACTGGGGATGGGGCCTGCAACCTGGACATGTGCCCCCACCAGGAAGTGAATTGGTGACCTCTTGGTTCACGGTCGATGCTCAAGCACTGAGCCCCACGGGCCAGGCGGAAGCCACGTTTTGAACCTGCCTTGTCTGCCAGCGTTTCGGTGGGCAGCGTATTGGTGTTTGGCCAAATCATTTGCAAGTGAGCAGTCCGCTTCTCCCCCTTCTGCCCCTTTCAGGAATCTGAGAGCTTGGAAATCCTGTGTTTCCGCGGGCACATCCTTCTCTGGTTACGAAAATGTACCGGCCGCTCTTTCCACTTGCAATTCCATCCGCCGTCGCGCGCTCAGATTTTTTCAGTGTGTAAATTGGCCTTAGCCTCTGCGATGGATCCCAGGGTCACATGACACCCCACACGTAGACCCAGTCTCCTTGCTCCCTCCCCCTCTCCCTGATGCGGGGAGAGGGCTCCATGGCTGCTGTTGAAATCAATTCGTGCACAGATTTCCCATCCGTGGCCACCGAGTCTGGGCTGCACCTGCTGGGGAGCCGTTATCTTTTCTCTCTGGGAAGCGCGCTCTCCGCGAGCCTCGCGTGTTTGTCTCCCCGGAGCGGAGCGGTGTTGACAGGGTAAGAGATCCTCAGCCTCTGAGTGGGAAAGCTACTTTGCACCTGGCGTCCGGGAGAGAGTTCCAGAAAGGAAGGGCTCGGCGAAGGGCACATTCCCATGTGAAATTCCCCGGTTAAACCTCAGAATTCTCCCACTCCCACCACGCCTGAACAGCATTTCTTAAAACGCCGTGTGGGCCCTGGCTGGTATGGCTCAGCTGGACGAGCATCGTCCCATGCAGCGAGGGGCCACCGGTTCGATTCCCAGTCAGGCACATACCCACGTTTCGGGCTTGATCCTTGGTTGGGGGCATGGAGGACGTAGCCGATGGATGATGTTATGTTCTCACGTTGATGCTTCTCTCTCTCGCCCCCTCTTCCTTCCTCTCTCCCTAAAAATAAATAAACTATTTAAAAACAAAACAAAACACCATCATGTGGTTTGGGCTGTAAACATGAGCTCTTCAGCTCTGGTTCAATTGTAGGCTGCCAACGACGAGCCATCTTACAGAGGTGCCACCAGCCCCGCCCCTCCCCCCCCAGAGCAGAGACACTGAACCAAGGGGAAACGAGGTCCTTATGTTGATGCAAAACCACATGACAGTGTTTCAGGAGAGGGGTTTGGTGCAGACCTCAGGGAGGCAGAGAGGAGGGGACATTTTGTACCGGTTCGGGCTCTGAGGGTTAGGTTGCCCTCTGCATCTCAGCGCGGACACTGTTTTCACAAATAATCCCAGGGCTGGGGCTGGAGACGCGCGTGGAGTCTTCAATGGCTGTGCGCATTCCCAGGCTCAGGAGCTTCCGGAAAGAAAGTGCACAGCCGTACCCGGTGTGGCTCAGTGGATAGAGCGTTGGCCTGCAGACCAAAGGGTCCCGGGTTCCATTCTGGCCAAGGGCCCGTACCTCGGTTGCAGGCTCCTCCCCTGATTGGGGCTTGTGCCAGAGGCAACCAATCAATGTGTTTCTCTCACATCGATGTTTCTCTCTGTCTTTCCCTCTCCCTTCCACTCTCCCTAAAAGTCAATGGAAAAACATCCTCGGGTGGGAATTAAAAAAAAAAAAAAAAAAGAAGGAAGAAGGTGCATAGAAGTCTTCCCATGTCTGGGTTGACCGTTAGTCCTACTGAACAATTGGGGCGGGGCGGGGGGCACCTGCAGTCAAGGAGGAATGGAAAGACCCACAGCACCTCCTGAACTCGCCGCAAAGCAGACTGTAGGGAGCTTGACAGAAGCCGGATGTCCAGGACACCGGCCGCTGGTCTCCCAAAGCGCCAGGGGCGTGCGCTGCAGGGCTGGCAGCCGGGACTCCGGGGCTCCCCGGGGAGCGCAGCACGCAGCCGAGAATGGGAACCCGCGTCTAGTGGGTTCCAGACGGGCACTGCCTCCCCAACTGTCCGCCCTGCACCCAGGTGTGACCACGGCCTCTCCCTGAGAGAGGCGGCTTCCCTCCAGCGGACCCAAGAGAGAAGGCACGGCCTGGGTGGTTTATGGGGACACTTAGGGCTCCGTCACCCGGTGGCCGCAGGAGCAGGGACTCCAGGGGAAGAATGTGGAGAAAGTGTGAGGCCCCGGGGGAGGGGCAGCTTGGGGGGGCAGCGGTATCTGCACAATTAAGACCCGTAAGTCACTGGGATCTGCAAGGGAGAGATGACTAAGTCAGCTTGGTGTCATGAAGAACCCGTTGTAAACTGTGTGCCCCCCAATGAGTTCAAGTTTATCAGCCCCCGCACACCCCGTGTGTGCGCTGGGGTCTGAGGGAGGGAAGGGTGTGGAGAGCAGAGAGAAGCAAGTTTTCCGTGCTGTCCCCTCACAATTTGTTGAGCGCTTCCTAGAGAGACCAAGACAAAGTAACTGGCTTAAAAAGCATTATTTAGTGAGTGAATGCATTCTGTACTTAAAACAGTGCTTGTTCTGCCCTGGCTGGTTTGGCTCAATGGGTAGAGCGTCAGCCTGGGGACTGAAAGGTCCCGGGTTCGATTCCCGGTCAGGCCACATCCCTGGGTTGTAGGCTCCATCCCCAGTAGGGGGCATGCAGGAGGCAGCCGATCAATGACTCTCTCATCATTGATGTTTTGATCTCTCCCTTTCTCTCTGAAATCAATAAAAAATATATATATTTGTTAAAAAAGATGCATTCCCATAGGGTGGCATTGCAGTGTCCTCTACCATGGCCCTGATTCCTTCTGCCCCCCTTTAACTGGGAAAAAGAAAATGATAATAAAATCAGCAATATTATCTTCTAGTATTAAGTAAATCCTTTGTAACACACACACACACACACACACACACACACACACACACACCCCTACTTAAAAAGTGGCCATAAACCTGTGTTCCCAAGCTGACTCCCTTGCACCAGCCGTGGAATTCTAAGCCTCCGTGTGGCTGGAATCTGGGGCAATTACACTAAGGGCCAGGCCTGCAGTCATGCCCCAAATGGCTTTCTGGAGGGGAGCCGGGGGGTTCCCATTATTGTAAAGGCAAGACTTCAAACCAAATGTTTCTCTCTTTATTGATCCGCTTTCATCTCCTTTCATTGCCTTTCCTGTTTGGCCTTTTTCCTCTTTTTTTTTTTTTCTTTTTTCCACCCGGGTGGTGAACACCCTCCAATTGGTGATTGAAGACCTGGAAGGTGCTGTTTACAAAGGCTATTAATGCTTCAGCCTCATTTCCTGCTTTCCTGCCCAGGAGCCTGACACACAGCCCTCCTTCCTCGGCACTAAAATGTCGGGGAGGCCCCACTGCGCGTCTCGGTCTGCACAGCGCGGAGGACCCAGGCGAAGGCGCCCGCTCGTCCGCGTGGCTGGCAAGGAGGACTTCCTTTGTCGCTCCCGGGAGAGATCTTTTGGAATCCCGGGATGATTCACATCTTTGGGATCCAGAGGCGATGGACCTGGAATCTATGTGTCTTTTTTTAAAAAATGTGTTTTTATTGATTTCAGAGAGGAAGGGAGAGGGAGAGAAAGATAGAAACATCAGTGATGAGAAAGAATCATCGACCGGCTGCCTCCTGCACGCCCCACACTGGGGATCGAGCCTGCAGCCTGGGCCTGTGCCCTGACTGGGAATTGAACCGTGACCTCCTGGTTCATAGGTCGATGCTCAACCACTGGGCCAAGCCGACCGGGCTATTTTTTTGCCATGCTTATCACTTATCATCCCTTCTGCTATCCTACACAGACCCATAGTGCATCATTTCCTCTAGTTGAGGGCCTTGGTCTCCTTGCCTCTCACATAATGAGGCTGCATTTGATCAGAGCTTTCATCTCTTGAGAAAGGAAATCTAGACTGAGGGCCAGGCCAGCAGCCTGGAGAGTCAGCTGGACGTGGGTTCCAACCCCACTCAGTCCCCTGTGAACACTGAGACCTTCGGTCAGTTTCCCAACCTTCTAAGGCCTGTATTTCTCCAATGATCCAAAAAAGAGAGTAACAGTTGCTACCTCAGTAGGTTGTCATAAGAATGAAAGGAGACAACGTGTGTGAATGCCTGACACATAATATTCAATCAACATTAACTTTTTCTGTTGTTGGTTTGTTAATCCTCTCCCCAGGGCATTTTTTTTTCTATTGACTTTTTTAGATATAGGGGAAGGGAGAGAGAGAGACAGACAGACAGACAAACAGACACGGATGTGAGAGATTAGCAATGCAATTGATGTTCTCATGACCTCACCTAAATCATGGGTGGGGGACATCTGGCCCGAGGCCCATATAAGGCCCCAGAAATCATGTAGGCTGACCCTGACAAGGCATTAGGGATGAATTAATTAACCCTTTGTGTGCCATAAGCGTCTATAGATGCAATTAAATTCAAAATATCGTGGAGTGTGGGGATGGATTCCATTTTGGACACGTGGCAGTTGACTGGTTAAATGTTTGCCCAAATGTAGCAGACTAATTGTTAAGTTGATCATTTTGTAAGGCCCACACATGATGTTATAAATATTCCAGTGGCCTTGGGCAGAAAAAAGGTTTCCCACCCCGGATCTACACGAGGCTGTCTTATTCCCTTGTTTCCTTTCCTATCTCTACTCTGTTTAGTCTTGTGTGCCTTTGAGCATTATGTCCTGAACTTCATCAGAGGTGATACGCAGCGTTGAAATACAATTTTCGCTTTTTTGTTGTGGTTATCTCTTCTCCTGTCTGTAGATATTTGTGCTTCAGATTTTTGTTATGTTTCGCTTTTGCTGACACAAACTTTGCTGTCGTCAGTTGTCATGTTAATGCCTATTGTGAGAGGTTTTCCAGGTTGTGCTTTTAGGAGTAGAATTCAGTCTTTAGGTATTTTCTTTTCTAGACTTTACTAAATAATAAATGCAACATTGTTTCCCATAATGATTGAACTAGCTTTCATTTCACCCCGAAGTGTGTGATGCTTAATGCAATCCACAAAATTTTCTATATTTTAACTAATTTGACTCTCCTATCATTGTAGTTACTATCTTTATCTCTGAAATTTTTTTGCCTTAAATTTAAGGAGAGCAGAGCCAAATTAGTAGAATGTAAAAAATAGGAAGATATTCACATCAACGTTCTTTTTGATTGATTTTGCTGAGTATGTCTCTTTTTATCCTTTTACTTTCAAACTTTCTGTATCCTTATATTTTATGTATGTCTCATGAAAACAGCAGATGCCTGAATTTTCTTTGTATTGTTTTAATCTAGTCCATAATGTTTTTGTAAAGAACATATTTAGTCCATGTACATTTATTGTGATTATTGATATGCTTGCGTTTATTTTTTACCACCTTATTTCATGCTTTCTCGTTCCATTTTTTCTCTTTTTTTTCACCTTCCACTTCTTCCTTATTCTTCTATTGAATGTTTCCCCCACTTATTTCATTTTTTAACTTTATCACTTTCTAAATTATCCACTTTTTCCTTTTAGTAGTAATGTCAAGGATTTCGCATGCAGATTTACAAAGCCCAAAGCTAATTAATGTTGTCATCTTTCTCCTAAAATTTAGGTTACTCTAAAACCACTCACCCTCCCAGCTGTAATTTTTTCAGCATAGCATCTCTGTGTATTTTTAACTCCTCAAAAGATCATTGCTGTTTGTAACAAATCAACACTTGCCTAAATTTAATTTTAAATCTAAATCAATTTTGCATCACAGAGTTCTTAGCGTATTATTTTCATTAAATGAGACTCTTCTAGTGGCCACCTCAGTTTCTGTTTGAACGCGTTGTCTTCATTCTAGACAGGGGATTTCACTTTGCATATCATTCTACGTTGGCATTTTTCCTCAGCATGGCGAGGCTATCGCAGTACTTTCTGTTACCCGTGAGAAATCAGCTCTCCGTTTACATGTTTCTTCACAGGTAATCTCCGTGTGTGTGTTTCTTATTGTATTTCAGATCTCTTTATCTTTTATGTTTTTTACTTTTATTATCATGTGACTGGTATAGACAAAAGCCAGATTAAGTACCTTACCTCTCTAGATCCCTCTTCTCCTTCTGTTTTCTCCCCCCTTGGATTCTTTACATTTTAGAAGAATTCAGACCAGTATTTCATTAAAAGGTATAAGGAGCTTCCCCCCTTGTTTCAACACAGCTTTTTAAATTTTTTAAATTTAAGGGTGAACATCCTTCTGTGTGTGAGTGTGTGCTCGTGAGCGTGTGTGTGTGTGTGTGTGTGTGTGTACAAAGGACAATCTCTTCCATCAGAATTCTGGAAACAGGAAACCTTCTGAAACTATGATTTTTCTCCCTCTTCTGAACGTATGCCCTGCACTATCGTGTAACATAATTTTTAATGTGTGAGCTTTAAATTATGTCCTTATGTCTCATTGACGTATGCTCCTGTATTCTCATTTGCCAAGCGAGTTAGGAGAAAAATGATCCTCGCAGCCATCCTGGATAATCTGTCCAGTTTGTATTTGAGGTCTTCCTTTCGTCTGCTGTTGGGTCCTGTGATGTGAGCTTCTCTCTCTAACGCTGAGGGGAAGACGTGTGTGTGTGGTGCAGGGAAACGTCGGTTCTGAAACAGATCTTGCTGGCCCTTCGCAGCCAGAAAGGACTACCAGAGGGGCTTTGTGTTTGGTAAACATAGTTCAGAAACAAAACAGAAATACCCTATGAGGGCACCGAATAAACAAAAGGGGTGTAATTCAAGACTAAGAATGTCATACCCATATCTTGAGCCCTCGCAGTAGGCTTCTATTTGAAGTGGGTAATCTGAGTCATTGAACAATATTAATAGAGAATTAACTGGTATCTTTAGTAATTCAGAGCGTGGGGCAATATTGATGGGTCCTTTCTGCAGACACTTATGCCAAGCTTATGTCAAGACCATGGGCTCTGAAATCAGACAAGCCTGGGTTCGGCTCTTTGCTCAGCTGAGTGGCCTCTCTGAGCCTTGGTTTCCTATTCTGAGAGCAAGCATAATATTAGAGCCCATGTCATCGGGCTGTTGTGAGCATTGACAACATTGTACTTAACAAGAATTGACAAGCACTTACCACCGTTGATGACCTATTGTGAGAGCTCAGAATCGTGGCTTTCTTGTGGTTGGGGGTCAGCACTGTTTGTCCGGGGTGAGGTGACAATGTCCACACCTCCATGTTTGCACCAGCTGGCCAGGAGCTGGGGTGGACACTTACAATCCCAGGGCAGTGATTAAGGGTGCCCCAAAGGATATTGGGAAATTCCCCACGCATCCTTGGCACGAACGTGTTTTCAACCCACGGTACGAAACACCCATATTAGGAGACTCTGGGCTTGAAAGGGAGAAAGAGATCGGAGGGACGTGCCGACAAACAGCTAGACCCCATCCCAATCGCTAACCGGTCCGAGTGGCTCCTGCGAAGGGAGGCCCAAGGCGGCGTCCTGTGATGGAACGGAGTGGATGTGAAGCAGCGAAAGGGAGTGAATTTCCTTTGCATCTATTGTTGGATGGCCAGGGTGGTTTGAAGGACGCAGCAAAATATATGGCAGGAAATAAAGGGCCTCAAATGTGTTTAATTGCAGACATGCTAAAAGCATGGCAGTGTGTGCGTACCCACAGTGCAACGCGATCCGGCTGCATTTGGGCCAGGCCTGTCATAAATCCTCAGAGCCGGCCTTCGCATTCCCCGCAGCTCATACCGAGGGTCTCGTTTCTACAAAGTAAATCACTGTGGCTTTAGGACTTGATTTTCTATCTTGTGTATAAGTAAACGGCAGGATCAATTGGGAGGGAGAATCAATCTGCTATTTATTACCTTGAAACGTGACACCCTATTTTAAGTGCCCTGGTCCCTGATGATTTCACTTGAGAACAGCATTATGTCCAAACAATATAGAAACCAGCTTTACTGCTCCTGGGTCTTGTGTGTGTGTTTTTTACTTCAGCCTGGATGGATTTATACTGTGTATAACTTTCAGAACCTAAATAAGGTACTTAGTGGATTTTGAAACAAGCATGTAAACGAGGAAGAGTCATTTGGGGTTTGGGGGGTCTTAAATCAGAGCAGAATGCACTCATGACCAGACCTTTTTCTTTTTTTTTTTTTTTCATTTAAGTAAAAGAAGAAAAAAAAAAGCGCAGGACTCCCATTGACCCACCGATCAAGGCTTAACGTTCCAAAGAAAATAAATAAAGATCTCATGTCTAGGGGAAAAGAGTTGGGCTTCATGGGGGACGCTGTCGTCCTGTCCTTACACGTTGCCTGGAGCCTCGGCCTCTAATTTATGGCTTTCAGAAGGCGTGCCCCTCACACGGCTGGGGGTTGAAAGGGCAGGAGACCCGATGTCTATCAGGGAGGTTAAACCTAATCTTCGTGACCTGCCACCCGCTCTTCCTGATTAACACGGGGGGGCGGGGGGGGGGGCAGAGACCCCCTCTCTGAAGCGCTGTCTGCATCTTGGTCCCTGGTCTCAGTCTGAGGTTTGGTTGCTCTCAGAAGGGTCATTCCTGGGCCAGGTGGTCCGGCAAGTGTGGTAAAGCAGTTTTAAACGCCCCAAACTGAGTTAGATGAAATGGAAGAGAAGCTGACAGTAATGAAAAGCTGGTGACAACCCTGATCCCCATAAATTTGTATTTTATTAGGGCTTCAACCTAAGGTTAACCAGAAAGAGAAGGGACGAAGGAGGCTGAAATCTTAAAGGTGGTCCAAGAAAGACCATAGCAATATCCCGTATCTCCCGGCTAAGATGATGGTAAATCCTTCCTCCCTCCCTCCCTCCCTCCCTCCCTCCCTCCCTCCCTTCCTTCCTTCCTTCCTTCCTTCCTTCCTTCCTTCCTTCCCTCTTTCTTTTCTTTCCTTCCTTTCTTTCTTTCTCACACTCCCTCCCTCGCCTCCCTCCCTCTCCTTCTCCCTTCTTCTCTCCATCTCTCGCTCTCTCTCTCTCTCTCTCTTGTTCTCTCTCTCTCTTTGTATATAAATATGTGCTCTCCATTATGTTCTTAACCATTCCATGCTCAATGGCATTCCATGGAATTCATTCAGGGCTTTTGGGAACGTATATATAAGAAGGAAATATTTTTTTATAAAAGTATATTAATGAATATTAGTGACTCTTCTAATATTTCAGGGTATAATTCATCTCAGCCTTTCCTTATCCTTCATACATCCTGAACTTTTGGCATCATTGCCAATGGATCAAGGCCAATAGACAAAGCCTGCACTAAAGGCATTAATGTATAGGCTGTAATGGAGCTTAAGCCAGGGCACCATGACACGTGTGTGCGTGCGTGTGCACGTGTGTGTGTACACGCATGTGTGCATTTGTGTGTGAAAGTGTGTGTGTGTGCATGTGTGTGTGAGTGCATGTGCGTGTAGGCAAAGGTTTCTCCTTTCCCCTTCATCCCTTCAGACCCCGAAAGCTTGCCTAAAACAGCTAACGTGTTCTGGGATTTATAGGAAAATTTATGCTCTTCCAGATAAAATAAAACTTTACATTGTATACAGCCTAGGACAGACTGAGAATCCACGTAATTCCCCTAAATTAGAAGGAACCGTAAACTCTGGCTGAGTTCTTGTATCATCGCCACGTAACCTCGAGCCAACCTGGAAGTCACAGGGGACTTCGGATTATAAACAATAAAGTTGGAGAGAGACTTCTACCCACAGGGACCCGATTCCTAGGTTCACTGAAAGACAAGGGGGGAGGGGGACGCAGCGCCGTGAAGACAGGCCAGCGATGCGTTTCCTGGCCCGGCAGCCAGGGCTGATGAAAACATCACTGGACGTGGGCACCAGCACGGAGACCTCCTCGGGCCCGGAGGCCTCTCCTGTGGAATTGCAAAGAGATCTCCGTCATGTGTCTGCTGTGCGGGTCGTGTCCTTTGCCTGCAGGAGAGCCCCCACCCCCACTCTGTCACAGGCACTCTGCAGGTCCCACCGTACAGAGCTCTGAGCCTGTGGGCCCTGGTGTGAACTCCTGTGACGAATCCTTGCCACCTACGCTTCCCCTCAGGAGTCATTGTTTATGGCACTGCAGCCTGTCTGTGTGCTCTGCGCCGACGGCCACTTGGACAATATTCGAATCGGACAAGCAGCCTTGCAGGGCTCTGGCTCTGAGAGCTGCCGATTGGCCCAGCCTGCCCATGATGAAGGGGCGCCGGGTAGCTGGGCTCCGGGCACGCTGGCCGCTGGCTTCCTGCAGGGATGGCGGGGGAGGGGGTGGCATGGCTTCCTTCCCGGAGCCGGGGCTCCTTCCTGTTGTTGTTTGGACTTGTTTTCTTTCCCCTGAAAGATTCGCCACCTGTGATCCTCGCTCTTGGTCCCCTGACCGCCTCCCCTGTACGTAAGCGGAGGGTCGGGTGCCAGGCTGCGCCCACCGTTGGGCTTGGGGGGACGTACACAGTCAAAAGTCATTGTTAAAGGGATTTGTTAATGTTTAAAAATGAGAGTTTTCACGTAAAAATCTCGTTTATAAAACAGTTGTTGGGCCCTAGCCGGTTTGGTGCAGTGGATAGAGCGTCGGCCTGTGGACTGCAGGATCTTGGGTTCGATCCTGGTCCAGAGCACATGCCCAGGCTGTGGACTCGATCCCCAGTGTGGGGCATGCAGGAGGCAGCCGATCCATGATTCTCTCTCCTCGTTGATGTTTCTCTCTCTCTCTCTCCCTCTCCCTTCCTCTCTGACATCAACCCTATATAATAAAAGGGCAAAATGCAAATAGACCAAATGGCACAACAGCCAGTCGCTATGATGTGCACTGACCACCAGGGGGCAGACACTTCCCCTGGGAGTGGGCCTAAGCCATAAGTCAGACATCCCCTGAGGGCTCCCCGACTGCAAAAGGGTGCAGGCCGGGCCAAGGGACCCCCACCCCAGTGCACGAATGTTGTGCACTAGGCCTCTAGTAGAAATGTATTTACAAACAAAACAGTTGTTGGGTATTTTGCCCCTGACTATGGGGTGAAGATTTTCTTGTAAAACTTAGAAAAACCGGGCAAGCCGGGTGCACCTTCGCCCATGGCAACCAAGCCATCCTGCCCAGCCGAAGGGACTCCGATGCGGCCGGTTGTGTAGGCTGGTCGATGGCCGTCGTTGGCGTACCTGCCTGGCCCCCTGTGGGCACTGGCTTTGGCACCCCCAATACCCAGGTCTAGAGACAAGGTATTTGGACAGGCAGGAAATGAAGCAACATGCATCTGAGCATCTGTCTGATCCGTGCCTCCTTAGATGGGCTCGGCATGCCCTTTCCAGGTATGCCCGGCTCTTCTAGAAGAAGGCTTATTGTCGTAATCACTAGAAATAACTTACTCACATTCGCCTCCCCCCGGCCCCAGCCATGGGGTCAGGTTCGAGGCGTTACATGTATCCTGTGATTTGATTAGTGAGTGAGTGAGACGCTTGTCAGAGACTCGCAGAATTTACACCCCATCGGCCGATGAAATGTATCACCTGAGGCTCCATTCTAGAACGCCCTTCCTCCTCTTGGTCTAATCCTGGCAGCTGGGTCTCCCCACCATCGCTCGCTCCCCTGAAACCCAACAGCAGGGACTGACCATAGTAGGCATGCAATTTGTTGGGTACATTGATTCGCTGTAGCAGCCTGGACTGAGTAAAACACTATGTATTGATGTTTCTGTAGCTCTGTCCTGTGCCTGGCACAGCGTGTGGCACATAGTAGGCCTTCACCAGTGGATTAAACGAATGCTGAATGCTGTCATGTGTGTGTAACCCTTTCTCTCCAGTTTAAAACATCATCAAAGGGGGACTGGTGTGTTACATCCTCCCTCGTGCCTAAGAGCCAGGGACACATAGTAGGTGGTCCATAAAGACAATCTGTCAATTGACTCCAAAAGGGAGTTGAATATTCCGACGTTTTAAGCAGAAAATCTTTGTTTTCTTCATGGTTGACAAAGCCCAGATGCTCCAGCCTGAGGCGGGAGGGACAGCTTGACAGTTCTTTAAAGTACAGCCAGACCCTCTTCAAGCGGCATCTCTGAAATCTCCGAACATCCCAGCAGGTTCCTCCTCTGCCCCGCTACCAGCGCCGACTCCCCATGCTGGGGTCCCCTTCCTGCAGGCTGGGCTCCAGGCTACGTTCCCACGCCAGGCCGCGCCTGCTTCCTGCAGAAGCAGCCACAGCCATGGGGCCTCAGGGAGGCGGAGCAGGTGGCCCTCCCACACAAGGTCTGTGTCCAGCCCAGACCCCACGCCTGGCCTCGCCAGGCAGTGGGCGGCTGACCCTTGAAGAGCCACTTGCCTTTCCCATCTCACCTGAGGGCCTTCCTTTCATGTCTCCCAGGATGTGTGGATGTGCAATTTAGGAAAGAGGCAGTCAAGTGGGCGGGGCCTGTAAGTCAGGCTGGTGTTCCAAAGGACGCTCATCTTGAGCAGCTGTTCTCATTCCACTCGACCTCCCCCCCACCCCCCACCCCCAGTCCCGCTGGTTCCTCGGGGGGCGGGGCTCCGGCTCCAGTGCTTCCTCCTCCTCCCCAGTTCCCTGTCACCTCCTCTCTAACCATCCGCCTCCCAGAAGCCCGGATCCTCCCAGTAAAATGGGGCGACATCCGAGGCGCACAGGTGGCTGCTGTGAGGTTTTCCCAGGGCGGGGCACGTCTGTGTCCTGGCACAGAGCCCCGTGCCAGTCGGAGCCGCTGTATCAGCCCGGCTGTCCTGCCGATGTGAACGGGACAGTGAGCCGCTGTCCGTCACAAACGCCATTTCTGCGCACGGACGGGGCAGCGGCGGCTGAGTGCCTCTTTGCTCGGTGCTTTCTCCTAAGGGTGCTGTCCACGTACTCCCCCCCCCCACGCCGGCCGGGGGGCTGAGTGCCGTCCCAGCCACCAAAAGGGTGCAGGTTCCATTCCGTTCGATTCCCGAGGACACCTGCCCAGTGGCTCCCGCTCTCTGCCCCGGGGTCTCCTCTCAGCGACGCCTTCAGCCGCGGAATATCTTTGTCATTTTTCTCGAGCATCTGTAGCGTGTGCCTCTGACTGCTTTCTGATCGCTGCGTCTCATTTTCCTTCGTCCACATCCCCTCAGCAGCCGGGCGGCCGGGGTGCGTGTCTCCATGTCACCGGTTCTGGAGTGATGCTGGTCTCTGTCCGCCTCGGGGTCTGGTTCAAGTGCAGACCCTGCTTCCGCAGGGCTGGGCAGGGGCCCGGGAGCTTCCAGCCCCCCCTCCCTGGGGTGGTTGAGGCAGCCGCCCTGGGCCAGGCCCTGGGTAGGGCGGGTTCTGCTCAGCCCCATTGTCACGCCAGGTGGCAGCCTCCTGTGGCTGCCTCCCCCGGGCTCAGAAGGCTCCTGACTCTTCCCTCCGATCCAGCTCTTGCCTCTGGCCAAGCAGGTCCTGACCATGGGAACCGGGATTCCACCCTCACTGCTCTCCCCTCCTGGGCGAGCCCTTTCCCCTGCGGGTCATGGCTCTACCGTGCACGGGCCACGTCCAGCCCGGCTCCGAGCCTCGTCCTTCCCGAGGGCACTGGCCGCCATGAGGGGAGGGCTGGGCGGTGACACGCCGCGGAGGCCGGCCCTCCTGCCTCCTGCCACCGACAGCTCGTTTCATTTCTGGTTTATGGGGCGCGTTTACTGTTGGCCTTTGGGGTGTTGGTGTCTCCCGCGCCCGGGGTGGGGATTTATGTGGATGCTAAGTACAATTGCCCTTTAGAAAGGTTTTGTTTTTAATTAAGCTTTTTATTTTATTTTTTTTCTGCAGTGGAGCTTGGGGCTTTTGCACTTTAGTGCTTTCAAAATAAACATTTATTATCCGTTTTTATTAATCTTTATGATTATATCCCCATAATCAGCCCCATGGAGAAAACGGGCTGATCACCCCAAAGCCTCGGTCCTCTGGTCACAGGGAAAGGCTCTGTATTTCCCTTAGAAGACAGGGAGCCCCCTCTTGTAGCGGGCAGGGCGCACGTGTAGATCTCCTTGCACACAGAGAGGGCTGCGCCCCCTCCCACAGCCTCTCCGTTAGCCGGGTTCCCAGTGACAAACACAGGCGTGTTGCCTCTCTCCGCCTCCAGACAGAGTGCCCTCCTCAAGGCTTCTCCGATTCCCCCTCACTCCCCATCTTTCCAGGACCACCTGAGAGTTGTGTCATTTCTTCTGTCCCTCGCCAGCGACCGGGTCGTATTGTACCCATTTCACACATGGCTGTCACTCTCCCCCACAAGATCCGTTCAGCGCTCGTTCATGCAGGTGGTCAGCAGAAATGTGCTGAGTCCTTCCTGTGGGTCAGGCCCCATTGAGATGCTGGAGATACAGGGAGGCCCACAGCAGCCTCCCTCTGCCCTCGCGGAGTTTATTGTTGCAGCTGATGAATGACTGGATTGCAACCACGGGCACTGGTATGGCGGGAAAGCGCGGAACGGCAGCCCGCCCCATCGGCAGCTACGCGTTTCTCAAGGCCAGACCCGGTGTGGTCTCTTAGCTCGGGGCTGACTTTGGCCTCCTAGAGAGTAAGAAGCGATGGCGTAGTAATGGACAGACCCCGGGACAGCGTGCTGGTGTCTTCTTCGCTGGCGCAGTGGGAAGCAGTGGAGCCCCCCGGGTTCCTGCTCCCCTCTCACTCCTTGTGCCCAGTATGTAGTGTGGGGTCTCCGTTCATGCTCCTCCTCCTGTTTTCTCTGTCCTCGGGGCCTGAAAGCCTGCAAACCCCATCCCCCACAGTTCTCGCCACATTTCTTGGGTTCCTGGTAGGTCCTGCTGGGAGGCGGCACGCTCAACAGGTTAGAGGCAGAGAAAAGCTAGCGACCGTCTACTCCTCCCGCCACCTCTGCAAACAGGGGTGGAGGACACCTGCCTCGCAGAAATGAAATGTCTGGCAACAACAGCATGATTGAGGAGGAAGAAGTTGTTCAAAGTGTATTTCATGCTACACGAGTTGGTATATTACTTGAAGGTAGATAGTGACAAAAGTTAAAAATGTACCTAAAGTCTAAAGCAGCCACTAAAATCACAAAACAATTATAGTTAATAAATCAACAAAGATTTTAAAAAAAGGAACCATTAAAAAAGACCTAATACGAAAATACTCAAGAAAAGACAAAAAGGGAACAATGAATAAATGAAACAAGTAGAAAGCTAAGAGCAAAATGGTATCTTTGTATCTATGTCAATAATCACATTAAATGTAAATGGTGTAAATATTTCAATTAAAAGGCAGAGATTGCTAAGTTGGATGGACAAGCAAGAGCCCACCTATATGCTGCCTACAATAAATGCACTTTAAGTATAAAGACATAAACGGATGAAAAACAAAAGGATGGAATAAAATAAGCTATGCTAACACTGATAAAAAGAAAGCTGGGTGGTTATATCAATACCAGACAAAGGATGTTCCAGAGCAAAGAATGTTACCAAGCACAAAGAAAGTACTTAATGTAATGATAATAGAGTAATTTCATTAAGAGGACTTAGTCCTGAGAGTTTATATCTACACTTAGTAGTAGTAGAGCTTCCGAGTAGATCAAGCAAAAACTGATAAAACTGCAAAAAGAAATAGAGAAATTTGCAATTACTTTTGGAGATTTCAATAATCCTTTGATAATTGATATAACAAATAGAGAGAAAATCAGTAAGGGTATAAAAGACTTTAACAGTATTTTCAATCAACTCGATCAAATTGCTATTTATAGAAAACTATCCAACAAAAGCAGAATTCACATTGTTTTCTAGGGCATGTGGAACATTTAGGAAGACAAACCATAGTCTCCTCAAATGACTGACTGACAGATTAGCACAAAAATTCTGAGGGACCCTGCCGTTGTGTCGTTCCTCATGGTGTTCCCTCATGGTGTTCCCTGGGAAATACTCTTCCCTCTCACCCACACCTACCTACCTGGCTATCTCCCATTTTTCCGCCCTTGTGAAGCCTTCCTCAACCGCCCCAACGAAATTCCTTTCTCCTCCACGTGATTGTCATACTTTGTGCGTACATTCATCCTTGCTTGCATCACAGTCTGCTGAATCAGATCCTTTCTTGTTGAATTATATGCATACTTTCTGCTTCTCCACTAGATTATAAAGACAAGATTTAGGATAAACATCACGTTATTATAATGAGTGGCATGCTATACTTTATTTATTAACAATAGCCATCGTTTACTCAAGACCTATTATCTGCCAAGCACTAGCATTGCATTGTTTTTCCTTAACGTAGAGACAATTTTAAGAGACATTCACTTAATAACTGCAATGTGTGGGACATTGACATACTACATAGAAAATTGCCCCCCCAAAGTACATTTGGAAGGAGGTCTTCAGGGCAAGATGATATGACCTTGCTAAGTGACCTTGATTTAGCAAACTCACAAATCGCTGTAAATTTTTCAAATCAAACCAGGCAGCATAAAGATGGCGTGTGTGCTCACACAGTAAGGAAACCATCTGAGTATCAGGAAACGTATCTTTTTCCATCCTTCCTCAACCCTCACGTCCAGTATCACCACGAGGCAGGGGTGCTGACTGCGTGCCCCTGTGGGCCCTCCCTCTGGTGGCCCTGAACAGAACTGTCTCCCGGGGAGAGAGCTAATGAAGCAGGAACCGCCCTCTGCCCTCTGGTGCCACCCGCGAGAATGAATTACCCTGTCCCACGGGAGGACAGTTTTTCACTCATCGATTCTCGCAGCCATCCAATAATCCGGATTGCCTCTTACACTTCATCTTTCTCTTCAGAAGGAGAAACTGTCCTCACTCAGGGGCACCCCCCGTGCATCTCACCAACCTCGCGTTTGATTTATCTGCGGCGAGCCAAGGAGAAACACCAGATTTTTCATCCAGCCCGCCCTCGCATTGTCCGCATCCCTGTCAACAGCGTTCTGCTCACCAGGAAAAATCGGCCACTTGACAGAGGACGCGGGCCGGGCTTGCCGAGTCATGTGACCCTCATGTCCTTGTTCATTTGACGAAGTGGTTCCAAAAGTTGGATTCAGTTTCCCGGCTGCCCAAGCCCTAGATTATTGGGCTAGAAATGAAAACCATTCTTCTTCCGCAGTCAGGGGGAGAGACACCCGTCTGCCAAGACGTCACAGAGAGCAGATGGTCGTGGGGTGGTGCTCAGGAACGTGCCCAAGGCGGGCAATTCCCAGACGGCACCAGGAAGGCAGACTTGGTGGTCGTGGCATGGCCGTGCCTTCCCTGATGGTGCCACCAGGAGGGTTTGCCACTGAGACAGCAGCCTGGCATGCACACGGGCAGCAGGGAAGGCCAGGGGGCATGAGTGCCTGCTGGGTGGTGCTGCGTGTCTACTTCAGCTAGGTTCTTTTTTAAAATTTTTATTGTTATTGATTTCAGAGAGGGAGAGAGGGAGAGAGAGAGAAACATCAATGATGAAAGAGAATCATTGATCAGCTGCCTCCTGCATGCCTCTCTCCCTCTCCCTTCCTCTCTGAAATCAACAAAAATATATTATTTTAAAAAATTAAAAATAAATAAATAAATAAATAAATAAAACCTCCCATTGATGTACCCTTCGATCCCCAGTGACTAAAGGATGTTCTCCTATATGAGTGTGTGTGTGTGTGTGTGTGTATGTGTGGATACATACACTTATTGAAATGTATGTATATAGTGAACATACATGCACACATGTCAACGCAAGCATATTTTTTATTTTTTAAATTAAAAAAGCTGGGCGAAGTATTTTGTAACTTGCCCTTGTCACTTACTCATCTGCCTTGAGAGGAACGTTATCTTGCTTTGGGTTTATTGGCTCCTTGGATAGAGAAACCAGCTGGCTGCTGTGTGAGTGCGGTTTCATTACTGACTCAGCTGGTGAGGAAAGGTTTAGACGAGGGGAAAGGGTTGGAGGTGGGCAAAGCAGGCGGAGAGTATGAACAAGAAATGGTTTTCAGCACCATTTCAACACTGTCAGAATGGCTGCCGTCAACAAATCCGCAAGCCGCAGGGGCTGGCGAGGATGTGGAGGGAAGGGAACCCTCATGCACTGCTGGTGGGAAGGCAGTATGGAACTGTATTTTTTTAATTAAAAATGAAACTCCCATTTGGCCCCGTGACCCCACTTCTAGGAATATATCCTAAGAAACCAGAAACACCCATCAGAAAGAATGTATGCACCCCTGTGTTCATAGCAGCACAATTCACACTAGCTAAGATCTGGAAACAGCCCCGGTGCCCATCAGCAGGTGAGTGGGTTCAAAAGAAAATGACATTTCATCACAGAATCAGAGAGAGAGAGACAAGGTTCGCATCGCAGCCTGCCAAGCAATAAGACCAATTCATGCCCCCGCCCCGAATCCAACCCTGGGCTAACTCTCTAGCTTAAAACTGCATCAGGGGCTTCAGCATGAGCTTGGACCCTGCCACGGGAGGAACCAGGTGGCCCAGAGCGAGCGCCACCTTCCAACAGTCTCAGCCTGGGCCCATGCTCCAGCGGAGAATAAGTCAGAATGGAAGGGGGAGGAAGGGTAGAGAGAAGAAACTTACTTTTTTTTTTTTTGGTCAGTGAACACAGTGGAAATGGATTAAGTTGGCTCCAAAAAGACTCAAGTCCCTTTTGCCCTAATTGTGTTTCGGCGCGGAGAGGGCGGTGGGATGGCGTGTCTCTCCGTTGGCTTCCGCTATTAGCTGCAAAAGAGCCAGGGAACGTCCCCTCGAGGAGGCGCTCCGGGAAAGAGCGCGGGGAAACAATAGCCGGCTGTCACCAGCGGCTGGTATCTCCCTTTGATCAGCCAAATGAGTGCTGCAGGCATTTCTTATAGGACGGAGATTGCTTATCGATCTATATCAAAATATGCATGCTAATCCGGGCAGCAGGGAGCGTTTCCAAGTGGAGTTAATAATCTGATCGCTGCCCTGTCTGGACCAATTCTCTGAACTCGGAGCTCTAATCAGTGCGGGGTCTTGCCGTCAAATGCACTTTGCTGTTTGGATGTGGATTTGTGGCATTGATTGAGGAGCCCTTGTAAAGGTGTTGACAAAGCAAATTGTTTGTTCCAGGAGTGTTTTGCCAGGGATCAAGCCCCAAGTAATACGCAGTGAATTTGTTCATTCCTCGGAGGGTGGAAGGAATGATAAAATTCACCTGCATCATTATCACAGACACCAGCCCCAGGGGACACGTGCTCAGTCTGAGGAAAATGTAGTTTTGCGGGCGCCCCCGTGAGGTACGCCGGGGGTGGCCCTTCCAGTCCCCACGATGTTAGATAAGTTTTAAGAAAGATAAGCAAATACATGCATCCTAATGTGTGAGATGAGAACGCTTGGCCTATTTCGTTGGAAAGCCAACAAAAAGATGGGTAGATAGTAGTAGATGCTCTAGGCCAGCGGTTCTCAACCTGTGGGTCGAGACCCCTTTGGGGGTCCAACGACCCTTTCACAGGGGTCGCCTAAGACCATCGGAAAACACATATATAATTACATATTGTTTTTGTGATTAATCACCATGCTTTATGTTCAATTTGTAACAGTGAAATTGTGGGTCACCACAACTTGAGGAACTGTATTAAAGGGTCGCGGCATTAGGAAGGTTGAGAACTACTGCTCTAGGCCATCAGACCTGTGTAGTGTAAGGCTCCTCAGAAGAGGCAGTGACAGAGAGAAAGCAGCTGGGTCCCCGAGGTGGACCCTGGTCCCGAGGGCCGCTGGGCCGTCTTCCCTTGCTCCCAGCAGGCCCCGGGAGCCAGCAGGAGTGGGAGTAAGTCTTGATGCCCTGTACCTGCTGTGAGGTGACTGGGCAGGTGCTGGGGACAGTCTTAGATTTGCTTCTCCCAGAAGCAGAGCCTGAGACCAGGATGGAGGACACGACATTGGTTTGGAGGTGGAGGGGAGAGGGAGGTGAGGAGAGCAGGATGGAGGACACGACATTGGTTTGGAGGTGGAGGGGAGAGGGAGGTGAGGAGAGCAGGATGGGGGACACGACATTGGTTTGGAGGTGGTAGGGGAGAGGGAGGTGAGGAGAGCAGGATGGGGGACACGACATTGGTTTGGAGGTGGTAGGGGAGAGGGAGGTGAGGAGAGCAGGATGGGGGACACGACATTGGTTTGGAGGTGGTAGGGGAGAGGGAGGTGAGGAGAGCAGGATGGGGGACACGGCGTTGGTTTGGAGGGGGAGGGGAGAGGGAGGTGAGATGGGGAAGGGAAGGGGTCCCATGGAGGGTGCATTGATGAGCAGGACACTGCTGGGGCCACCTGAGGCTGAGCCATGTGAGGACTCTGCAGCAAGGGGAGGCAGAGAGGAGCTGAGGGAGGAGGAGCTGCTGGCAGCCAGCGTCCGGGCTGCCAGGAGGCAGAGTGCAGGGAGTTACGGAAATGCTGCTGCTTTTGCTCACAGACGCTGTTCAGGGGCAGGAAGGACTGCGTTTGTGGGGAGGGATTGATGTTGTCTTCTGTTCTGCTCTTTCACATCGCCTGGCCACAATTAACAATAATAATAATAATGAGATTAGCAACAACAATATTACCTGCTGACAGTGACCGCGTGCCTTCTATGTGCCGGGCACTTCTCAGTGTGTGTAAGTGCGCTGTCTTAGTGGTTTTTAACCTGCAGGTTGCAAGCCTTTAGTCAGTGGATCTAAAATAGCTGACTGAGTTGCCTGTACAATAGGAGAGGACATAACAGACTGGAATAGATTAGAGTGGAAAACATCAAAGGTATATCGAGGATTTGTTTTGTTCAAGGAAAATCTTGTTTCAGTTGTGAGCGTGTGTGTGTGTGTGTGTGTGCGCGCGCGCGTGTGTGCATGCGCACATGCGCGTGCATCCACATGTGTGTGCATGTACACACACTAGGTCACAGTGTGACATGTACTTCTCCTCTGGGTCCGGGACAGTTAGGAGTAGACTGGGTTCCCTCCTGGGAGTCCTCTAACAATTCCAGGTGGTTGATGTGGCCACCCCCACTTCACAGGTGAGAAACCTGGCGTTCCCAGAAGTGGCATAAACCTGCCCAAGCTCAGGGGCAGGACAGCCATAGAGCCAGGGTCTGAACTCCTCCACGGGCGCTCGCTCCTCCGTAGCAGCCCTCACACAGTCAGCGCCGGAAGTTTCGAGGAGAGCCGGCTCGGGGAAGCCTCGGCGACCATCTGCCCGTCCAGAAGGCGTGCAACTGTTCTCTTCATGTCTGTAAGGGGAGTTTGGTAACAAAACCCATTTAAGCGCAAACGGGAAAGACAGCGGAGTGCTCCCTGGCATTGTCGCATTGTTGATGTCGCTGTAATTTATAACATGGCAAATGGTTAGGCAGATGGCGTTTAATATATTCCCAGACATAAACACGAGGCTTACGTTGTGTATGTATAGGTTCCTGAGCTTCCATAAACTCTGTGTGTGTGGCGGGGGGTGGGGGGAGGCTCTCTCTCCGCCCCTCCCCTCCCTTCTGCACAGGAGCGAGTTAACTATTCAGAGACGGGCGGGGCGCACTGAAATGGCCCAGGTTGTAAGAGTCACAGAGTAGCTTAGATGAGGGTTTTGCCACTCATCCCAAATGGCTTGGCCTTGGCTGAAAGACTGCCTGCTCAACACTCGTGGCAAATGCAAGGCCACTCGTACATCTCGGAAGGAGCCTGGTCTTCAAGTCCAGACACCAGGGCCTGGGCCATAACCTGCATTTCACAAGTCATGTAACTCGGATTGTTTTTTTTAACCAATGGCCTATATTTTATTTTACTTTTTTCAGTGATTCTCAACTCCTGTATTTCAACATTTAGCTTTAGGTTTAAAATATTTGCTAAGAAAGCAGAGAGGTGATTAGCAGAGATTATTTTAAATGTCTGTCATAGTTACACATTCGTATGGACTATATTTTAGAACAGTTTTAGATTTACAGGAAAATTGATCTCAAGGTATTCCCATACTAACACTCACACACACACTTAACACACATACACACAGACTCCCCTCTGTCATTAACATCTTATATTCCTGTGTGTAGTACATGTGTTACAACTCAGGAACCAATACTGATCATGATTATTAACTGAAGTTGATGGTTTATGTCAGGGGTCCTCAAACTATGGCCCGCGGGCCACATGCAAATACAAATATTGTATTTGTTCCCGTTTTGTTTTTTTACTTCAAAATAAGATATGTGCAGTGTGCATAGGAATTTGTTCATAGTTTGTTTTTTTTTTAACTATAGTCTGGCCCTCCAACAGTCTGAGGGACAGTGAACTGGCCCCCTGTTTAAAAAGTTTGAGGACCCCTGGTTTATGTCTCTCTTCTTAGTTTTTACCTGCTTTCCTGTTCTGTTTCAGAACCCCACCCAGGATACTGCCTTACATATGGTTGTCATGTCTCCTTGGGCTCCTCTTGGCTGTGACAGTTTTCAGAGTCTCCTTGGCTTTGCCTGTGTTGAGGAATAGTGATCAGAGATCATGTAGGATGGCCCTCTTGGGGAGCCGGGTGTTTTTTTCATGATTACAATCGGGGTCACGGGTCTGGGAAGATGGCAGAGGTAAGATGTCCTTTTGAGCACATCGTATCGAGAGTGCAAATGATCAGCAAGACTTCCTGCTGTTAATGCTTCTCCCTGGAAAGTTACTCTTTCCCCTTTCTCCACTGCCCTCTGTGGAAGGAAGTCACTATGAGTAACCCCCGCCCCCTAAGGGGTGAGGAGTTCCGCTTCCCTCCTTAATGATAGGGGGTCTACAGGATTGATTTCCAAGACTTCTGCATGGGAGAGTAGGCTCTGCTCATTTATTCATTTAATACGTCAGTATGTGCTCATGGGTAATTGTCCTATACTTTGGGTTACAATCCAATACTTTAATTGTGTTTAGCTCAAGTAGGTTCAGCTTTGACCACTGAGCACCCCTCCCATCAGCTCCTGTGCCCCGTTGGCATAAGGCCATCAATGTTTTGACGTGTTTTGTTGTTTCATTTATTGAAAAGGCTATCTCCTATCTTTTCTTCATCGAATGGCCTCGGCTTTTTGTCAACGATCGGTTGACTAGATATCTGCATGGGTCTGTTTCTGGGCTCTCTGTTCTGCTCCATTGATCTGTTTGTCTAGTGTCTCACCAACCCCGTGGCGTCTTGATTACTGTGGGCTGATAGTAAGTCTTTGAGGTGAGTCGTGTCAGTCCTCCAGCGCTGACTTTCCTTCTCAGTATTGTGTGGGCGACGCTGAGTCTCTTGCTTTTTCTTATCAACTTTCGAACTCATTTGCCTGTATCCACAAGACGGCACGCTGGGACTTCCCCTGGGATTGTGTTGGCCATCTCTGTAGATCCAGTTAGGAAGAATGGACATGGGAACCATACCGAGTTTTCTGACAGGTAATTTTTTTTTTTACCAGATTTACTAGGTCACAGTGCCCCAAAGAAGCTGCGCATATGTAACGTGACAATGTGAGACATTTTGATGTCCGTACGCACTCCCGAAACCGCCGCGACAATCCACGTAATGAACAGTTATCACGCCCCAAAGTTTCCTCATGTCGGTTTATAATCCCTCCCTTCTCCCGCCCCATCCCCAGAAATGGATATGATTTCCGTGACTCTATATTAGTTTGCATGGCCTACAGTTTGGTACAAGTGGAGTCATACAGCCTGTGCGTGTGTTTGGTGTTTGTTGATGTTGTTGTTGTTGTTTTGGTCTGGTTTATTTCTCCCACTCAGAATAACTATTATGAGATGCATCCATGTGGTCGCATATGCTCCTGGACTATTCCTGCTGTTGCTGCACCATATCCCATGTGTGCATGTCCCACCGTTTGTCTACCCCTTCGTCTGTGAAAGGACACTGATTGCATCCAGCTTCCAGCCCTGACGGAGAGCTGCCGTGAGCATTCATAGACGGCAACGCCCTTGTACAGACACCTGCTTTCATATCTCCTGGATGAATACTTGGGAGTGGGACGATCTGACCATGTGATAAGCATACGTTTACCTGTTTTAGAAACTGCCACCTATGCTCATGACTGCACCCGCGTGTCACAGCCCCGGGTCCGGGAGCTCTGGGAGGTGTTAGCACTAAGGCCTCTGGGCTGTTCTCAGGCGGACGAGGGAAGTGGCGTGTCACCAGTCAGAACCACTGGCCTCCGGGGCTGAGCAAGTTCAGGCCCAAGTCACATGCTCCGCGCCCCCCCGACCTAGTCTTCCCCACCCTTGGCGGGGGTGTCAGTTATTGGTTAAGGGACAGAAGGGTTTTCTCTCGTGTGGTTCTGCCCCTTCTCTTCATGCCAATGGGGTCGGCATTTTGCCATCGATTCCGGGGTTTTCACATTCGTTCTATTCTAGCTTCGGTGCCATAGCATCTACAGTGTTGCTTCAAACACAGTGCTTTAGGGAAAGCCTTCAAATCACGCTCTCTCTTCCTGTGGAGCCGAGAGAGAGTGCGTTCCCCGCACCCCTCGTCCCTGATGTCAGAGAGGAGTTGGGTGGGCCTTTCCGGAGCGCAGGCTCAGCTCCCGTCCGGCCTCGCGCCGGAGCCCGGCTCTCCCCGCATCAGGCACACTCTTAAACATCTGTCTGCGGCGTGATTTATTCCATTTTAAAATGAGGTTTTCAAACAACTCACTATCTTAATTTTAGCAGTTCAGCTCCTTTGTATGCTAACAATACCAAACATGCAAATGAGCTACCACTCTGCTTTCTAGCAAAAATGTTTCTGTGCAAACACTTGATTTTATAACGCACTTTGCAGCTTTCGCCTATAATTACTCGTTAAATCTATATTTGACTTTGCTCTAAGTGGTTGCACTGCAAGGCGGTTTTTCTCGCCTCTCACTGTGGCTAGTCCATCTCCCCGCCGCCCGTGAATCTGGCCAGACTTGAGATGGAAGGCGAACACCAGGAACATGCCAGGAGTCAGGCTCCCGTTGCTCACAGCGCTCCCAGAGGCCGCACACCGGGTCAGGGTCGCGCCATCCGTCTCTCGTCTTCTGTGGAGCAGCAGATTAGCCCTGGTGTAGCCTTCTCCTGCCCACAGCGGAACTACCAGGGCCGCGCCTCCTGCCTCTGCGGCATCGTGTCTCCCAGCACCCAGAACCGAGGGGCGGCAAGTCTACTCCTCCCGTCCTGAGGCCAAGGCTAGGCCCACAGGGAAGAGCATTCCTCCGATGGCGATGCGGGTGGTGAAGAGGGTGATTACTTCTCAGCAATCGGCTGACCTCCCTCGGTACCAAAGCCCCCGTAGGCGAGCCTTAGGGCTGGAGGCGGTTCCTTTGCGCAGTGAGGACGTGGTGAGCGCCTGCTTTCCCCTGGTGCACGAGAGATGGAAGCGTTTGGACAACAGGCAGCAGGAGTCCACCTTCCAGTCTAGACAGAAAAGGGCATGGAGGCCAGCACCCAACCCTCCCATCTCCTACACGTGACGGGGCCTGACACGAATTCGATTTTGGAGGCCTCATCCATTAAAGACTACAAAGATGTGGGCACAGACTTGGGGATGAAAGTCATGTTTACTTAGAATAAGGAAAGAAACCGTGACAACATGCGAATTTTAAAAGCGAACACACTTCTTGAAGCCCACAACACCCAGAAAAGCAGTAAGCTTGGAGTCGCGTGACTTTCTGGGACACCTCTCCACTCGGGCAGCTGTACCAGCAGGAAATGATTCCTCACAGCGCTGGAGGCTGAGAAATCCAAGGTCAAAGTCCCACGATACAGGCAAAACTGAAAAAGAGACTCTTCTTGCACTCTCTCTGAACACTCATGATGTGCATAGCCACCGAGCTGTGCACATTTCAGCAAGCCGGGTTTACAGACATGGCCTCACGTTTGCTCAAACATATAGAACGAGGATTTTTAAAATTGCAACATTAGAATAATTAGAAAATTGAGGCAATACAGATGTCTACCAATGGGAAACAGTTAAATAAATTATGGTCCATCCATACTGTGGAGGCGTCTGCAGCTGCTTTAAAGAAATGACTGTTCTGCCCAGCTGGCATGGCTCAGTGCTTGAGCGTCGACCTATGAACCAGGAGGTCAGGGTTTGATTCCCAATCATGGCACAGGCCTGGGTTTCGGGCTCCATCCCCAGTGCAGGGTGTGCAGGAGGCAGCCGATCCATGATTCTCTCTCATCATTGATGTTTCTATCTCTCTCCCTCTTCCTTCCTCTATGAAACCAATAAAAACATATTTTAATGAAATAAAGAAGGAAATGACTGTGCAGTCATAGAGATATCCCCTAGACATATTAATAAGAGAGAAAATCAAGTCAGAGCCCCAAGCACGTGGTCCGGTCCCATTTTTCATGGGCCAAGAACTTTGAGCAAATCAGTTAACAAGTGAGATCTCTTTGGGGGAGAATTCCTTCCCCCTTCAAGGTGCTGGCAGTTAGAAGTGACCGTGGACATGTAAGGGCCCTACAAACGGCAAAGTTCTGTGTACGTCACCAGGTAAAATGTATTGATGAAGAGGGAAAAGCCACTCGAGGGCCCAAATCCGTGGCTTCCTGTGGGATCTCTAATTCGTAAAGGCTCCTCCTGCCTAGTGAAGGGTTCTTAAGAAACACACTGTTTTTTCGCCTTCCGCCGGAGCCGCCACAAAGAACAGGTAAATGAACACATGCCCAGCACAGCGCCTGGTGCACAGTAGGCACTCAAAAGTAGCTGTGGGATGAGGGGCTCAGTCGCTGACTGGCAGAGTGGATGCCAGGGCGGGCAGGGCCAGCTGAAGACAGTGCTGGTCTCGGAAGCATTGCTCATGCCAGTGGGTGAGGGTGCCCTCGCTGGCCTATTCCACCGTTACTCACCTGGTCGTCGCTGCCCCCGACCGGGCTGCATGAAGACCAGGAATGCGGCCCCTTCCTGTGGTTTGCCCCAGCGCGGTGTGTTGTGTGGCTAATTTCTGGTCTGGCCAGTGAAAACCTCCAGGAGCCTTCCTCCAGGTCTTTAATTATGAACTGGCAAGAAATGACTGTAGCTGGGCTCTCTGGTCCAGCCACGCATCTCCCTGTCATGAGCAAACACACCCCAGACTCATGTTATTATGAGTTGCTGCCCAGCTCTTTGCTTCCAGTGCATCTAGAAATGCACCTTGCCCCGGCCAGAGTGGCTCAGCGGTGGAGCGTCGACCCACAAACCAAGAAGTCATGGGTTCGATTCCCGGTCAGGGCACATGCCCAGGTTGCAGGCTCCATCCCCAGTGTGGGGCGTGCAGGAGGCAGCCGATCCATGATGCTTCTCTCTCATTGATCTTTTTCTCTCTCTCTCCCCTGTCTTCTCTCTAAAATGCAATTTTAAAAAATGATATTTTAAGAAATTTCAAAAAAATAAAAATAAGTAAAAAGGCCCCTGCTGACCCCACCTTGGCATCTGCAGGTGCCAGTGCACGGAGCCGGGAGTGGGCGGCGGGTTCCTGCCCAGCCTGAGAAGCGCTCCGACCGGTGGAGGGGAGTGACCCGCAGGCCTCCACCAGCACCCGGGTTTATGCTCCAGAACCCCAGCCACTGTAATTAGCGGTGCCAGGCCTCCGAAAGGCCCGGCGTCGCCGCGCGCAGCCAGGGTCCCCGTTATACAGGCCCTGGTCCTGCTCGGTTATTAACTATACTGTACGGAGCCTCATAAACACCTTTTTACACATACAGTGCAACCTTTCAATGCAACAATCAAATGCTTCTCAACAAATTACAGTCTCCCAGAAAAGGGACTCTTGATTGCTTCCCAGAAAGAGGTGGGAGGAAACCTTAGGCAGAACCTGTTGGCAACCTGAGGTTTGGAAGCTCGCGGGCTCTGGGCTGGGAACGCTGGCCGGCCTGCAGGCCCGCCCTCCAGCAGCTCTGGGGAAATCAGTCCCGATTCATGTGAACCGGGCAGGGGAGGCATGCGACCGCAGAGAGGCTTTCACCAACCGGATCCGCTTTGCAGATGGGCCCAATGCGTTCCGGAAAGAGCAGCCCTGGCCCGGGTCACATGGGAACTCCTCAGAGCGGGACTGGGGGCCCGGAATCTCAGAACCGGCGGCCCACAGCTCCCTGGGCACCTGGCGGCCGTGCTGAGATCGCGTCTCAGGAGAACTTGCTCAGCGTCTTGTAAAACCAAGGTTGGGTCTTTATCCCCAACACCTTCTCCTTCCCATATACTCTCTCTGATGCCCCTCATCAAGCAAATGATGTCTGCTCTTATAAACAGAGATCTTTTTCATTTCATAGGCCAGTAAAATTTACAGACCGAGGGTTGCAAACTTTTTATTTTGCCTAGTAAGGGCACTGGGGGGGGAAACAAAAAAAAAAACAAGCTAAAAAGACAGTGACCCCGGCAAGGGTGCAAGTTGCAGTCGCCAGCTTCCGTGCGTACAAGGGAAAAATCATTGTTAGCAGAAGAGAAGGAAATAAACGAGAGAGAGGTAAGAAAAGAAGAAATTATATTGGCGGTCGGTCACCTGAGTGCGGGGGATGTACTTGGACGGCAGAGCGCCCCGAGAGCTTTCCGGGGAGATGGAAATGTTCTCTGTCTCTGAGAACATTTAGAGGTGGTGCTTAGCTGAGTGTATACAGTTGTCAACAATCATCGCTGTTCATGAGGAGCCCTGCCCCCATCTCTGCCTGGTGGACCCCAATCAAGGCACAGTGGAAAGGACAAAAGCCCCAGGTCCTGACCGGGCATGTCCTTCTCGGACCCGGACTTGCCTGTGGGTTTGGAGCTGGACTGAGGGATGTGAGGGGAGAGGATGAGGGTGGTGCCCTAATGCAGCTCCCCCTGTGCCCGCCCCTCCCACATGCCCCCCCCCCCCCCCAGGATGCTGTGCCCCGGGGGTGTATCTGCCCAGTGTCTCTGACAGAAATCAGCCAGGGGAAGGGGCTCAACCATTCTCAGCTTTGGTGCCTTCCTGTGGCCAGGGTCCTCCTCTGACCGAAAGCCCAGAATGGCTTTTCCTTGAGCTGGAGTCCCTCTGGCTTCGGTTTGGTTTTCATTCCCGGCGGATTGAGAGATGTGCACGTCTGTATAGTCCCACACAGAGAATGTCCCAGGATCAGCATTCCCCAGATGACGGAGAAAGAAAGGTTGCAACCCGGTGAATCAGCAACCCCTCACTCCCCTTTAACCCAGAATGTAAAATTAAAATTCTGACCATTTGCAAAAAAGGCTGCAACATTGCAGAAAGCCAAACCCAAACAATGGACAAAGATAAAGATCGGAGCTAACAAGCCTTTCTGGTGCTCGCAGGGGTAGCTGTGGGACGCCCTACCACCACATGTCGTAAGAGTCCAGGTCTTCCCAAGGTCAAGGAAATCTAAGCAAAGTCATCGAGGTTGGTTGTCTTAGTGGTGACCTGGGCTCACTTATCTATAAAACATGCGGTATAAAGGAGCGGGGGGGCCGATGGCTGACTTGGGCATCGGAAAGACCTGGGCGTGAACTCCGGCTTGGACCCGGAGCTGCGTGGCCTCCGTTCCCTCTGCCCTGCCGAGAAGCGCAGCAGTGACCGCACAGAAGCGCTGTGAGGTGGAGGAAGACCACGCACAGAAAGTCGGGGCTCAGTGTCTGGCACCCTAGGAAGTTCTGAGTAAATACTTAGATGTTAACGTGACGTCTCCTAGACACTCCCCCAGGCTTCCTGGCAGCGGGCAGGAATGGGAGGACTTACACCAGGTGGACTGGGGCTCTTGGCGGCTCCGGCTCCTGGACTCTAAAGCAAGTGAGAATGCAATGAGGTGGCGCCTGTGGGATGCTTCCCCCCCCCGCCAGGCACACAGGAGGTGCTCACACAATGAGGGCCGTGGCTGTGACTGTCGGTGGAAGCTCAGCTCACTGTTGGCCGAATGTGGGCACGGGCAGGTCACATGGGAGAGCCCTTACTCTCGTTTGCTGGATGAATGAATGAATGAATGAATGAAGAGTTCGTGCATAAGAGAATGAATGGAAGTAATGTGTCTGAGGCCTTCGGGGTTCTTGACTCAGCCAATGGGATTGTCTCTCAACACGGAGCTGAGGCGGGGAAGCTGGTGCAAAGATCGTAGGGAGATTCGCAAGGGAACGGCTGCCTTGAGAAACCCAAGCTCCGAGTCGCTTCTAGAGCTGGAGGCCCCCTGGTTTGGGTTTGGTTTGGGTTTTCGGCAGATTGAGAGATGCACGCACTTCATCTCTGCAACCCCCAGAGTACTTCAGGGATACAACGCCCAGGATCGATGTTCCCCAGTGACCAGGAAACACACACACACACACACACACACACGTTACAACGTGGTGAATCACCACCACCCCCCCCCCCACACACACACACACACACACCAGAATGCAAAATTAAACCTATGATGATGTATAAAGACGGGCTTGCAACCTTCCAGAAAAACAACGCAACCCCAACAAGGGACGAGAAGTGAAACCCAGCACCAGCAGGGCGTCCTGGCGTCCAAGAGGCCTTCTGCCTTGCACCGGGGCTCAGCCGCCGAGACAACGGGAGCACTCTAATTGGGGCCGGGAGGAGGGACAGAACGGCCAGTCGCTAGTAAAACCGAAAGCATTTATTTATTATTTAATTTGTTTGCCCAGGAGACTTCGCTCCTGATGGAAACATCTGGTTTTCATTGCAGCCCAACTTTTACCTAATTGTACAGCTGGGGAGATTAAGGCACGAGGGGTCACAGGCCGAGCCCAGCCGGGACCCAGCCCCCAGGAGAGGTCTGCTCCTGGCTTCAGGGGAGAGACCACACTCCTTGCCCCTGGTCCTCCGGCGGAGACCCATAAATAAGAAAGGAATTACTCTTTTAAGTCCCCACTCTCCCTCCTTCTGATTCTCATTAATGGTGGGGCTGGGGACGGAGGGCAGCGGGCTGGGGAGATGGGAGAGGCAGGAGGAAGGGGCAGCAGCCACAGAGATCCCAGGCCACAGGAAGGGGTGCGGGTGCGGCCCGGACAGAAGCTGCTCGTCCGGGGGTCCTTTGTCATGGGCCGGCTCCTCTGACCCAGGGGGACTGGTCCCACATGGGAAGGGACCGTTTTCCAGAGCAACAAGGCAGAAATGGACTTCACTAGTGGCATCCGGAGGGGCCGGGATGGGAAAACAATAAATCCTACCTGGGGTGGGAGCTGCCACCCAGGGCCTGCGGGGATGTTCTTCACCAGGTTGGAGTCGCTCCATGACCACTGCCAGTGTGACCTTGGGCAAGTTGTTTGACCTCTCTGGGCCTCCGTCTCCTGTTCTCGTGGGTTTGGGAGGGTTGAGTGAGATCATTCATGTGCATTACCTAGTAGAAACAGCTGATGCTTAGTAAGCACTTTTTACAAAGATAGGAATAGCCCTGACCGGTTTGGCTCAGTGGATAGAGCGTCAGCCTGCCGACTCAAGGGTCCCAGGTTCGATTTCAGTCAAGGGCATGTACCTGGGTTGCGAGCACATCCCCAGTAGGAGATGTGCAGGAGGCAGCTGATCGATGTTTGTCTCTCATCGATGTTTCTAACTCTCTATCCCTCTCCCTTCCTCTCTGTAAAAAATCATTAAAATATATTTTAAAAGATAGGAATAACAGATCTAAAAAAAAAAGTCACCCAAGACACCACACTTCGTTCTGTGCCCATTTAACGAGATGAGCCGATGCCGTGCATTTAAAGTGAATGGAGATGGAGACAAGAGCCTGAATTCTTCCTGTGTTCGGGCTCTCATTCCTCGGGCTTTGGGATAACTGTATTTCTTGCTCCGATGCGTTCGGGAACGGTGGGATAGAAAGCGCAGGCTCTGAACGGAGCCGATATCAGTGAAGATCCGCCTGCTACCAGCGGCAGCTCCCCCGGCTTGTCTGCCTCTCGCTTTCCCTCGTCTCCAAGATGAAGAGCTTTTGCTTCCAGGGTCAGATAGAGTCCTGAGTGTTAAAGCACCTTACAGAGGGGTTCCTGACTACACGGCGAGCACCCGCTCCGTGCTGAGCCCTGTGCAAAATGCCAGGGTGTGTAGGGACCAGTCAGAGGCTTAAGACATCGTGGATGGCATGTTTTCCAAGGCACACCCTACCTCGCACTGAGAGAAGGGAGGTCACCTGACCACACCTCTTCCCTTGTCCCATAATGAGTGATGGGCCGGACAACCAGCATTCGTCACTGCAGAACTTCTCAAAGCGTGGGATACGCTCATGTCGACTGGGGGTAGTGAAAGGAGATAACGAGTTTTTCATTTCCCTCCTGCAGCTCACAAAGTAGAGCAATCTTTTTTTATTTCAGAGAGAGGAAGGGAGAGGAAGAGAGAGAGAGAGAGAGAGAGATCAATGATGAGAGAGAATCTTTAACCAGCTTGCCTCCTGCACACCCTCTACTGGGGAGTGAGCCCATGTGTCCTGACTGGGAATCAAACCATGACCTCGTGTTTCATGGGTTGACCCTCAACCACTGAGCCACACCAGCCAGACAGTAGAGCAATCGTTACCTGAAAAGGGGGGGATGCCCACTTGCTGTCCTGGGCAATGGGATGCTTCCGAGTTAGAGCCGCTGACCATGCCCAGGGCACCAGCGAAGGAAGCTCTCTATTTGCCGGCAGGCCTCAGGCCCCAAACCAAACATCCCAAACACAAAGACATTTTCCTTCCGTGTAACTGAGAAAGTAGAAAGCTGCCTGGCACTTCCGTTTCCAAATCCCGACTTGAGTCTTCATTTGATAAGCAATCAAAATGCTAAAGATGGCCCTGGGAGGCTTGCTGGTGGAGTGACCATCTTCTGGGTGGGCCTTCCCAGGGGCTTCTTCTCATTGCGCCCGAATCCTTTCCCCGGCTGGGGCCAACCCTTCACCCGAACCAGGAACAAGCAACGGAGCTATCAGCCACATTACAGCCGTCAGCGGCATCACACGGACAGTTAGTTCTCCTTTCCCAACACATTGCGCTGCATGACAGGGCTCGCTGCCAGGTCCAGTTCCCAAGTCCCCGGAGCTTGATCTCATTTGCCATGAACTCACCCGAGTTCTATGTAAATGTCTAAGGCAGTGGTTCTCAACCTTCTGGCCCTTTAAATACAGTTCCTCATGTTGTGACCCAACCATAAAATTATTCTCGTTGCTACTTCATCACTGTCATGTTGCTACTGTTATGAATCGTAGTGTAAATATCTGATATGCAGGATGGTCTTAGGCGACCCCTGTGAAAGGGTCGTTTGACCGCCAAAGGGGTCGCGACCCACAGGTTGAGAACCGCTGGTCTGAGAGGAAAAACAGCATCTCGAGACGGCCAAGGTGGAGACTGGGCCTTCTCCTCCCTCCCTACCTTAAGCAGTGGCCACGGCTGAGGGAGAGCTCCAGTCCTAAATATTTGATGATGCTCAGCTCGGAGAGGGGAGAGGTGAGCTGTTTTGAACCTTGTTCCCAGAAGGGCAATGGGTCTTATTAAACCCATCCATTATGGCCAACACAGGAGGTGTGAGTTTCCTGACCCTGAAGAGAATGCCTCTGAGACTTCTAGGGCGCCGATCCCTGGAAATCTTTCCAGGGTCCTTTGACCTGGTCCCTTCTACTTCCGTCGCTTGCAGCCCAGCTGAAGGGAGTCTCGAGAACTGAGATAAATGCATAGAGACTAGATTCCCACTCCTGTTGCAAATGGAGGCAAGACCATACACAGTCAAAAATTCCTCCCACCATCCAGGACTCCGTCTGGGGCCAGCAGATCAGAGTTCAGGTGGGAATCTCTTCCCCATTAGGATGAAGAAGGACCAACAAGGGTATCAGCTCTTATCTCTCAGGGCCTTCTCCCC
The DNA here is from genome assembly GCF_028538775.1 of Myotis yumanensis. Classification (NCBI taxonomy): domain Eukaryota; kingdom Metazoa; phylum Chordata; class Mammalia; order Chiroptera; family Vespertilionidae; genus Myotis; species Myotis yumanensis. Next base: position 37,686,923 of record NW_027223769.1, read on the forward strand.
GCTCTCAGCTGCCACTCCATCTCTACCGTGTTGCCTAAACCCTGCACCTGAGCCTCTCAAACATGACTTTCCTCCCTCTTCCTTCCTTCACAACTGGCCCCTCACCCAACCCTGAACTTGAGCAGCCCCCGTCTTCAGGATCAGCACCTGGCTTGTCTTTCACATTGTCTTATATTTGTCAGATTTGCATCCCCAATCTTGGTTACGGAGTTTCATAAGGATTGAGATCTAATCTCGTTGACCACTGATGGGCACCTGACAAGGATGGGCACATGGTACACTCTGACCAGGTCTGGGTGAATTCTTTGGGGCTGTCCACCCAGTGTCTGGAGGTGGGAGGTCACACTAGTCTGATAATGTCGAGTCAGGAGGAACAACCCGCAGAGCCATTTTGTCCATGTCCTGACCGTTTTCTCCATTGCCCACTTCATTACCATAATCTGTGACCCGCCTTCACTTCTCAATGAATGACACACACACTCACATTCACCATGTTTTGTTTGCTTGCTTGTGCCAAGAACAGTAACAAAGTGACTTCTCTGATGCTGAGAAAAGCACGAGGAAGGATCAGCTAGAGATGCTGGTGTCTGCTGTAGCAGGTGAGAGAAATCTGTATTCTTCCCGTTGACCATTTCCCCGGCATAGGAAAAAGTGTCACGCGTTGTAGGAAGAGAAAATGCTAAATCTGCCCTTCAGATAATGCATCTCTGCTTCGGGAGGTAGAGATTGCGGGGCAAACACATTGAATCACTCCTCCTTTCATTATTTTTGACATTGATTTGTCATTAGGAAAATTTATTAGGCTCCAGATTAAATTGATTTGAAGAATCATTAATTCATGGGATGGAGCCAGGGCCGTTTGGCGGGCCCACGCGGAAATGAGGCGGTATTGATAAAACAGGGAGACTATCAGGGCTGTTGGAAATCCACTTTTTCCAACCTGGAGGAGTATCCTGAACAGCATTCGGGGGTGGGGTGGTATTCTAATAGTCAGCCCCAGTCAACGTTTCACCAACAGCATTTCTCCATCCCCAAATCAGAGGGGCCGATGGAGATTGATTTCAGAGAGATTATTCAGGGGAAAAAAGTTACCAATGGACTTCTTTGCGGAAAAATAGGGATGAAAGCACAGCCTTCCCCTTTCTCTCCCCAAAAAAGAAAAGCAGAATCCAACTTACCTGCACCCCAGGACTCCCCTCTCTACGGGGATGACTTTCGGTCAGAGCGGGGGTGAGTGCCGACCTCCGTGAAGGAAGCTGATGGGAATGTCAGGGAGGCCGCCTGTTGTGCAACTCCCGCCCTCACCCCTGAGAAATTACTGCGGAATATAAATTGCCGTGGAACACACCATAAAACACAGGGTTTCTTTCCCGACCTTTCCTCTTAGTCGTCTGCTGTATTTTTTAAAAGAAAAATAAGAATTATATCCACCCTCCCCGATCCTTATATTAATCAGGACTATTGTTTGCAAACGATCAAAAAGACTTCAGGGGAAAGGGAACTTTTGGGTTCAGGCGGCACAAAAGTCCAGGAGTGTCATGGGCTCAGGCAGGGCTAGGAGCAGGTGGTCAAATCATGTCATCAGCTCACTGTTCCCTTCCCTTACCCCCGCCCCCGTCTCCCCCCTTTTATTTCTTGGCCCAGGTGGGCTCTCTCTGTGTTGAGTCCCCCATTAAATCTGGATTTACATCCTCTTTATAACTAGCAGTCCCTGTGGGAGGGCGTCTCTATTCAAAGCCCAGAGTCTCTTTGTCTTAGAGGGGAACTCTAAATCTCTTACTTACTCATTCGCTCATTCCGTTGTCTTCTTGCCCATCTGCCCATCTCTACCCCCCAACTCATTCCACGCACTGTGTTTGAGGGTGTAGCCACAGCCCTTGCCTTCAACCCACTCTCTTTTATTTATTTATTTTTAAATATATTTTAATTGATTTCAGAGAGAAAGAGAGAGAGAGAAACATCAGTGATGAGAGAGAACCATTAATCAGCTGCCTCTTGCACGCCCCCTACTGGGGATCGAGCCCACAACCCGGGCATGTGCCCTTGACCAGGAATCGGACCCGGGACCCTTCAGTCCACAGGCCGATGCTCTATCCACTGTCCAGGGCAACCAACCCTCCTCTAGAAGCTCGTTCTTGGTTACTGACACAGAGACACAGGCCAGGAGCATAGCCGCCATCCTCACTCATCTTTGTGGCGTCAGGGATATGGAGGAGGGTGACTCGGCCATTTTTTTACTTCTCTAGAAATCTCTCAAGATGGCTTAGTTTCCAGCCGATGCGAGAAGGTCTGGGAGGCAGGCATTGCGCTAAGAAAGAGGGACAGTTTAGGAGTTAAGCTCACAGGGAACTTTACCGCCCGTCACACCGTGACATTGGGCTCCCCGGGAGTGGAGAGCAGCAGCGAGGAGAGCCCAGCCCTGGAATTCTGCCTGTGGCTCAGGAGCTGTGTGACCTGGAGGCAGGTCATTCCCAAGGAAGCGTTGGGGATAAAATGCCTGGAGACCAAATAAAAATCACTATAACTTCTCTCTCTCTCTCTCTCTCTCTCTCTCTCTCTCTCTCTCACACACACACACACACACACACACACACAGACTTTGGAATTTAGTTACACTGCAGACTCACCCCAAGCTTCACAGAAGCTCCCCCGCTGTGTGAGTGTGTGTGTCTGTGTACCTGGTATATTTTTCTGAAAGTTGGGAGGGTCCAGGAGAAGGCGCCATGGAGCCCGGGGCCAGAGGGCAAACAAAGGAAAGTGGGTCTCTGAGTGATAACAGGTTGCCCAGCCTACACATGCCGCCTCCTCCTCGCAGCCTGCCTGGGCTGTCCAGCCGCTTGAGCTGTGTACCAGCCTGGACGCCTTAGCACCTGGGGAGGCCTCTCTTCAGGGTTCCTTCACTCCGTCCGGGGGGTTTGGCTGGTTTCCAGATGGGAGGGAAGGTCTAACCCACAGGACACCACCTGAACCTGTGCTCGGCGTGACTTTGAGGCTTTCGTCGTTCGCAAACACTGCGCACGTGGGAAACCCCCAGTGAGTAAGCATTTGCCTGCGTGCCAGGGACAGTGGTGAGTGAATTTTGTATATCTTCTCCTGCTTAATCACTCTAACACTCACGCATGAATAAATATTCTTATTCTCCCTTGACCAAGTATCAGAGAGGTTAAACAACTTGCTCGAGGTTACACATCTCATTAGCAGCAAAGCCAAGGTTCAGACCCAATCACTGTGCTGTTTGCAAAAATATTGACTCAGTGCTTTTGACACAGGGGCATGGGCCAAATACTTGGATGGATGCATGGATGGATGCATGGATGGATGCATGAGCAGATGAGTGGACAGTTCCACCATGCCTACATCAGTTCAGTGTCTCCTGTTCTGTTCCTGACTCTGAAACAGAGGTAATGACGGGGGACGGAGAGATTAGGGAACTCCTGACCCCAGCAGATGGTCCACTCCTGTCCTGTCTGAGGAGCAATCGGCGCACTGAGTCAGGCAGAGGGCCTTCTCGGAGCCTCGAGGACCCCAGTCAGGTTCATTAATGCCACTGTGGTTCAAAGACAGCCAACACTCCCGCCGCTGCCCCCGATCGGGCTGCATGAAGACCAGGAATGCGGCCCCTTCCTGTGGTTTGCCCCAGCGCGGTGTGTTGTGTGGCTAATTTCTGGTCTGGCCAGTAAAAACCTCCAGGAGCCTTCCTCCAGGTCTTTAATTATGAACTGTAGGGGACACCACAAAATAAATACTTAAAATGTCTAGACAACCAGTCATCAGAGCAGGATAATTAACTTCAAACACGCTAAATTGTTGGAGGAGTCGTTATTCACCTTCTGTTGTTCCTTTCTGTGTCCTTCTCCGGCCAATATGTTTGGAGCAACGCGGTCGGGGGACCAGTGGGAACCTTCCCCTGACACAAAGCAGCCTCCCTCCCCGGCTCTTAAATGACAAGTCGCCAAATGACCAGAGAACATACAAGAAAGGCACATGAACGGAGACCATTAGTTTTTTTCCAAGGAAGGAGCGGTGGGGAGGGAAGGGATCTCCCCAGGTTTTAATGACATCAAAACACAAAGCAGCACTAAGGCCGTTTGGGGGGGAGAAGAATTACCGTTTTATTTCGTTCATCTATTTTATGTCTATCTGTCTTAATATTTTATTACTGAAAAAAAAAAATTGAATCGCGCCACACTGATGGTTGATTCATGCTCAGTAGACTCGCCTCCTGACATCTAAAATGTGATTAGGCTGCCGTTGAACTTGGGGTGTGCCTCCCCCTCCCCGTTCGCACCTCCCACAGACTTCCTCCAGGGAAGCGCTCCTAGCAGGGAGCAGACATTTATTTTGTCACGATCCCAAAGCAGAACACTCCCTGAAGGAGAGATGGGTTCCATGACGAGGACCGCAGGCGTGTCGCCAACTCCTGCCCCCACGCTAGAGGGGGCCTCGGGACCTCGGGGCCTCGGGGCTAATCACGTCCAAAGCCTGAACCCCAGCAGCCTAGCTCTGGGCAGCAAGTGGCTCCTGAAAGGACCAGCCGAGTGAGTGCACAGCTGGTCTTGGCTCTGAGGCCGAGGACGCTGCTCAACGCGTCCACAGCTCGCTTCCTTCCACGCACCCCTGCGCCCCTCCTCCCGCAGATCCTCTTTCATTAGAGACCAGGTCATCGTAAGAATCCTCACTGTTGGAATCCAACGTCGTTTCCCTTGAAATGAAAGCAATGCCACACCCACGGATATCGAATGAATATTTTATATCCCATGCAGAATGACCGTAGTTAATTGTTACGGCTCTCATTAAAGGTGATATCCGATGGCATGCGTGCACTTTTTAAAAAAAAAAAAAACAGAACCTTGTGCAAGCCACTGAGTAGATGTGAGAATCTTCAATAACGAAATTACATCAATAGCACATGCTGTGAAGTAGGATTGATGGTCAACTGGGGCCCCCCCTCGTGTTCTACCACAAAAGAACCCCCGCTTCTGAGGACGGCGCCGGGAGTGTCAACGAGAAAAGAGACGGGTCCCACCCAGGCCTGCCTCTCCCCGAAAAAAGGACAGCGTCTTGGCAAGAATACAAAGCGCCCCTAGCCTCAGAGCCCGGCGCTTGAGGGACCGATGGGAATGAGGGGAGCAGCCCGGCCCCGATGGAGGCCAGAGGAGCTCATGGGAGAAGGGGGCTTGGAGGCCCACAGAGTTTTTAAGAAGGTCCCTGGCGGGTTGCCATCACCAGTGAAGAGCCATCATCTTGAGAACAAAGCACAAGCCAGCAGCCAGGCTGTGCTCAGCCGTACATGTCGGTGTGGCGAGTACATTGTGTGTGTGTCCCAGATCCTCACAGCCCAGGCCCTCGAGAGTCTTCATCAAAGCTAGGAACTCCCGTCAAAGAGCAGAGGAGAGACCGGCCGGCGTGGCTCCGTGGTTGAGTGTCGACCTATGAACCTGGAGATCATGGTTTGATTCCCGGTCAGGGCACATGCCCGGGTTGCGGACTTGATCCCCAGTAAGGGCCTGCAGGAGGCAGCCAGTCCATGATTCTCATCATTGATGTTTCTGTCTCTCCTCTCCCTTCCTCTAGGAAATCAATAATTCTTTAAAAAAAAAAAAAAAAAAAAAAAGAGAGAAAAAGTAAACCAAAATAAGAGGAGAGAAAGAAGAGAGACACTGGATTACAAGATCAATGGTGTGAATCAAAACCAAAACGATAAAGAATTATATCAGAGGGAGAAGGAAGGGGGCCCAGTGTGTGTTTGTGGCCGACTTTTCCCCATTTGATGCCTATTGTAACCCTCTGAGAGGAGCGATGAGGGAACAGAGGCTCAGAGACGGTGAGCGGCCCTGCTCCTTCGGTCCCCGACCCCAGGCTCCCGCTCCGATGGGGCGCGGTGACACAGGAGAAAGCGTGGTGGACACAGGGTGAGGACGCGTTCTGCTTCAGATTCAACACATGACGTGGCTCCCCAATTCCAGCTTCTGGGTCTGAGGAGAGAACGCCTCCTTGGCAGGGGCAGGGCAGCTAAACCAGTCTGGACGAACCCTTCAGGAAAGAGGGGGTGATGGGCAGCGGGGATCGAGGCTCAGGGTGGGAGGCAGGCGAGCCAGTGGAGCTCCTGAGCTGGGGGCCCATCCACAGGACGGCCACTCGGACTCCATGTGCCGACGGCAGGAGTCCCCGCTCGCTGGGCGTAGCCGTCCCCCACGGGCACCCGGTCGGTTCTGCACGGATGGTTTTCAGGGTGAATCTCACGGGCTTCGTGAGGAATGATAACGTCGCTCTGGGAGCGGGGCAGCCGAGGTTGCAGGGAGTTAAGCAGCCTCCGCTCCTGGGCTGCCTACTGCAGGGTCAGCATTGGAACCCAGGGCCGGCCCATTGGGAAGAGGTTTTTGTCCTTCACCGCAATGCGTAGGGTCGCACTAGAGCAACACGGCCGAAGCTTCTGGAAGAAAGACCCTTTGATCCAGCCAGGCAGGTGGACGGACGTCGCCCGGGGGCCTCGTTTGTTAACCTGCAACTGGCCTCATAAATGTTGATGGATACAAGCTCATGAATTTTCATTGTCTTGGTTCTGGGACGGCGAGGGAGAAGGAGTTCCAGAGAGGACTAGAGTCATGTTCTTCTCGCCTCCAAACTGATGTCAAGGCCCTGGCTCAAGGCCCACCTGTGAGGGGCCTGCGACTCTACCCCCCACCACACTCGGCCGGTGCCGATCTAACCTGGAGTAGAGATGAGAGTTCCTAGTCGGCTAGGCCTCCACTCACTAGACCAGTCGTGGGCAAACTACGGCCCGCGGGCCGGATCCGGCCGGTTTGAAATGAATAAAACTAAAAAAAAAAAAAGACCGTACCCTTTTATGTAATGATGTTTACTTTGAATTTATATTAGTTCACACAAACACTCCGTCCATGCTTTTGTTCCGGCCCTCCGGTCCAGTTTAAGAACCCATTGTGGCCCTCGAGTCAAAAAGTTTGCCCACCCCTGCACTAGACCCATGGTTCTCAACCTTGGCTGCACATCAGAATCACCTGGGAATCTTTTTAAAATCCCGATTTCTGGGCCTGATCCTCCGGAAATTCTGTCTCTTTGTTAGGGGGCGGGGCCACAACATTAGTAACAAAGAAACAGAATTTCCAGAGGATGAGGCCCAGAAATCAGGATTTTAAAAAGATTCCCAGGTGAGTCTACTGTGCAGCCAAGGTTGAGAACCACTGCTCTAGGCGGTAAAACCACATCGCCGCAGGCAGCACTGGGGAGGGCGAGACAAACCCGACGCGGTTCCTGGCGGAAGGACTGACGGATAAAAATGTACCTTCAGGTTTCACAGCGTGGCGTTTCTTCAAGGTGTGCAGCATCGGGACTGACTCCAGGTGTGCCCGGCGCGGTGGTCACTGCCGCCAAGGTCGTGAACATGCCTGCCACCTCCCATAGTCAGGAACGTTGTTGTCTGGTGGGGAGAGCCCTTAAGATTCACCCTCTGGGCAGATTTCAAGTGGACAGCACAGTGTTCTGAACTGCAGTCACCGGCGGTACACGCGGTCCCCGAAACCTGCTCATCTCAGATCTGAATTCCCTCCTGATCAACCTCTCCCCATTGCCCCAGCTCAGGCTGCCACTGTTCTCTCTGATTCTATGAATTTGAGTTTTTTAGGTCCTGCGCATAAATGAAATCATATGGTATGTGTCTCCCTGGTGGTGTGTTTTATTTTTAAGTAATTTTATTTTTAATTTTGCAATTGCAGTTGACATACAATATTGTATTAGTTTCAGGTGCGCAACATAGCGATTGGACGTTTATATACCTTACAAAGTGTCCCCCCCGATCAGTCTCACACCTGACAATCTACCTCGTTACTACAATATTGTGACTGTATTCCCTGTGCTGTACTTTCCATCCCCGTGGCTACTCGTAACTGCCAATCTGCACGTCTTAATCCCGTCACCGTTTTCACCCAGTCCCCCAAGCCCCCTCCCATCTGGCAGCCATCAGGCTGTTCTCTATAGCTGTGAATCTGTTTCTGTTCTGTTCTTTGTTTTTTTAGGCTCCATCTAGAAGTGAAATAAGCGAATTGCTAAAATCATCCCCCGGTGATAGTATATCTTGGCCATATCAGATTGCTGTCAAAACTATAAGTGCTGACTCCCAGGTGTCGTATCGATTGAGTCGTGTGCGCGTACCAAGCAGTCCGCAGACTAGTACGGGCTGGGGCACCTCCCCGCACTTTGAGTTCGGGCTCTCGGCCAAGGAGCATGGGCGCCCCTACAGATCCCGCCAGGGGCCCGCCCGGCTGCCCTCTGGGCCCGGGCGGCTGCACACGCTTCCGTCTACCTTCCTGGGTAATCAGCGCTTAGAAACCGGAGCCTCGGGAACAGACAGTACCGTCCCTTTCAGCTTCCCCTGCGGGAAGGGACATCCTGTCCGAGTCCCCGATTCCAGAACGTGAAAGGGATTGGGTTCTGGGCCTCGCTGAGAAACGACACCGAGGTCTAGATGAATGCGTAGCCGCCGGCGTGTCGCCCTCCGCATGCCCCGCGCTTCTGTCCTACTCTGGTCTCCAGGCACGAGGGTGCTCTTTGGGGAACAGTGACGCCGTTTGGATCTTCTGACCGTGATTGGCACACTGTCGCAGGCAATGGCGGTGTCCTCTAGAGCCACCCTTCTTCCTGCTCCCTAACAGAACCCCAATGATGGCCCCACTCTCCGGGGGCAGCACTGACCAACCCCTGAAGCACCCACCTTCGCATTCAGGGCCAGCTTCTTCAGGGAAATGGAGCTGCAGTCCCAGATATGGGCAGGAGCAGTGATTGGCTTAAATTAGTCATGTGACACACCCCAGCCAATGCCATGGAAAGGTCTCTCTCTCTTTCTGAAAAAGATGCATAAGCAACAGTCTTATTTTCCACATAAGAATGTTGATGTAGCCTGGCCAGCGGGCTCAGTGAACGTCATGGTTCGCTTTGGGTCAGGGCACATGCCTGGGTCGCAGGCTCCATCCCCAGTAGGGGGCGTGCAGGAGGCAACTGATCCATCATGGATGTTTCTATCTCTCTCCCTCTTCCTTCCTCTCAGAAATCAATAAAAAAATAATTTTTAAAGAATGTTGATGTAAGCAGGTGTGAGTTATAGTAGCCACCGTCATGTATCCATGAGAGAACCTGAAGTCCAAGCCACCACACTGAAGAGAGCAGATCTGAAAAAGAAAACAAAATACCCTGATGGTGTTCTTCATCCACGGTATTAGCCACCCAGACTCGCCCTCTTCACTGCCTCCATGACCTGCTGTAAAGAAATCATGGATTCTCTGAGCTGATCTGATTCAGGAGTTGTCTGTTACTCACAGCCTGAGCCATACACCTGTTGTTGCTGTTGCTTGGAATAGGGGAGAGCCGTGTGTAGTGTGAATCTGTGCCATCATCTTAACTTTAACCCACTCTTACTCCTGGTGAACTTTAGGGTGACTCATGTTACTTTCAAGCATAAGAAATAACTAAAAAATGATTTAAAAATATTTGCAGACTAGAGGCCTGGTGCACAAAATTCGTGCACTGGGGTGGGGGGTTCCCTCAGTCCGGCCTGCGCCCTCTCACAGTCCAGGAACCCTCAGAGAGTGGGCCTAAGCCGGCAGTCAGACATCCTTAATGTTGCCGCGGAGGCGGGAGAGGTTCCTGCCACCACTGCTGTGCTCGCCAGCCGTGAGCTCGGCTTCTGGCTGAATGGCACTCCCCCCATTGGAGCGCACTGACCACCAGGGGCAGCTTCTGCTTTGAGCACCTGCCCCCTGGTGGTCGGTGTGTGTTATAGTGACTGGTCGTTCCGCCGTTGGGTCAGTTTGCATATTAGCCTTTTATTATATAGGATACTTTGAAAAAGTTGCTGAATGAGTTGATAAGCATATTTTCTAGCCCCTCTGTTGATTTTGATAGTAAGTGGGGATTTCTGAAGTGGCCTGCATTCTCATCAACACTTATTCAGTTAAATGCCAGACCCCACAATAGGACCCACGGGGGTTTTTAAGAAGATAAAAACAGGGCCTTTCCCTTCCGAAACCCAACAGCATACAATAGGGTGATCTGTCCCCATGAGGAAGACATACGACAAATTACGTAGGGGATCCGAAAAAAGATTGGGGATTATGTAAACATTCGCAACGAATATTTCTTTATGTTTGTTTGGTTCCCAAATTCTCTTCTCATCAAAGGTAAACCCTGCCCTTGCGCATACTCAGAAACTGTCTGAACGCGGAACTAAGGCACAAGAGATCATTGAAGATATGCTGGATGTAATTATACAAATTGCAAAATTATTTCCAACTACGCTCAACATCTCTAGTCAGCAGGTCTCTGAGTGCAAGCGAAGCAGTTACCAGATTTGAAGAAATATTCCTTAGGGTGGTGTGTTCATTAAATGTGTAACTTTGTCAGGTTGCTGCCGCGTTATGGGTGTGTGTTTTTTACAACCGAGTGGTGAGAAAAGTACCTTTGCAATAGTTACTCACTGACAACCTATCAAGTGGAAATTGTGCGTGTGCTCAAAGCTTTACACGTTCCTCTGACTGATGGTTGGCTCCTTAGACGGCGGGAGGTCCGTGTGAAGCGTGCCTGCGGGCCACAGATGTTAAAAGGCGACGGGAAAGTGCCACCAGAAGTCACGTGTAGTTCCCTCCATCAGTGCTTCAGCTGATGCAGCTGGGTACCTAGCAGGTTCTTCACAGTCAGGTGCCTGTGTGGAGAAGAAATACCTGGGGGCCGACCCATCCTATGGTTGTTTGTGAAAATAACAGCCACAGTCCCGCCCTAGCCGGTGTGGCTTAGTGGATAGAGCACCAGCCTGTGAACTGAAGGGTCCTGGATTCGATTCCGGTCAAGGGCACAGGCCCGGGTTGTGGACTTGATCCCCGATGGGGGGCGTGCAGGAGGCAGCCGATCAATGATTCTCTTTCATCATTGATGTATCTCTCTCTCTCTCCCTCTCCCTTCCTCTTTGAAATCAGTAAAATATATTTTTTAAAAAAATGAAGGGAGAAAGGGAGGGGTGGAGGGATGGAGGAAGGAAGGAGGAAGGGAAGGGAAGGAAGGGGAGGGGAGGGGAGAACAACAGCTTGTAAGAGGCAATGCTGAAACTCAAACCCACAGGTGCCCATTCTGGAGTTTTCACTCTTCACCATTTGGCAACACTTTTGAAGTTGGCCCAAACACTGGTCCCGGGCAGAAGTAGTCCTGCCCACTTCCTGGTCCAGGAGGGAGACAGGGCGGCGCCCCAGCCCTTGGTGGCCCGTGGGGATGGGACTCCTGCTGGCCCAGGCTCCTCAGCTTCGCTGATACTGTTTCTCTCAGACCAGCTCGGGGCCAGTCCCACCCCGGCTGCTGGCAGGGCTGCCCGGTTCCCTCTGGGGGAAGAAGACAGCCTCCCGCTGGCGGGGCTGCGCGGGGAGCATCCCTGGGACAGAAGCATCTGTTGCTGCTCCCATTGTTCCCCGACAGCTCGCTCATTGTCCTCTCCGAGCTGGGCTGCAGCCTCGCCAGCGGGAAATTAGGGCCCTTTTCACAGGCGCTGTCCCTCGCAGCTGTCAGCTGAAGGGCCGGAGGAACGGCTGATGGGGAAGGGAGGGCGGCGGCCTCTCCTGGATCCTGATCCGCACAGGGAAGGCACGCTAGCACGGCCCATGCGGAGCAGGGCGCCCCCAGACAGACAGCACCCCAGAGGCCCCAGCCAGGCCAGCAGCAGCTCTTTTTCACCATTCCACTGGACCGCGTGGCACGCATGCTGGTTCGGGGTGCACCAGGACAACTCAGGGGCTCACATGCAGGCAGCATGATTGATGAGCTGGGTTCAACTCCCAGCATAGACACGGATCAGCTGTGACCTTGAGCTCATCCCTGTCACTGGCCTACCTTACCTGGCAGCGGGGCGGAGGAGTCAGCCCACAAAGCCTAGCAAAGGCTTGGTGCTCTGTAAATGCAATTACTGGGATTCCTCTTCTTACTGTCGCTGCTGCTGTTACCTCCGAGTACCGATCACATGCATGGAGACAGCCCACTTACTAGAACAGAAGGTGTCCTAAGGAAGGAGGCGCGAGGAGGGGGCAGGGACCCCAATACCTCAGGGACTGTCCGATTCCCCAACATGAGGATTCCTATTGTGAATGTGTAAGAATGAGTAATTTCTGGTTCCTATCCACACACATGCCCATACACACATGTGCGCACACACACGCACACACATGCACTGTAACAAGTATCACAGCCATGTTCTTCCATCGAAGGCACAGAAAGAAGAGGCGTGTGGTTGCCTCTATGGGAGCCTTTCAGGCCTGGCCCCCAAACACGCCAAGGACAGGCCTCAAGGGCAAGCCCCTCCCAGAGAGGAGTGTATGAAGGTAACTCACGGCCTCTACAGATGAACCGAGGGCTAATGGCCTCATTGCAGACCCTGCAGGGGAGAGGGGGTGAGGGGGAGCCTCAGGCCTGCTCCGTGCTGCCTCTGTGGGCCAGAGGGGAACACGCGGCCTGCAGAGAGGACGCCACGCACCTGCCACCGATGCTTCTTGAGCTCCCATGTGGTGCTCAGAACCGTATCTGGTGCCAGTAACAGCAGAGGTCAAAACAGAAAAACATCTCCCTGCATCCGGGAGCGTCAAGTCCAGTAAAGAAAACAGGTGTCGTTGCGTATCCCCACAAACACATCCTATCAGACGGCGGTGACCCTGCCCTGATGTTAACGTGCAGGATGTTAACCGAAGTGCAGCTAGAGGCCCCGATCGGACCTGACAGAGGAGAGGAAAGGCCTCCAAGGAGGGACGCTGGTGTGAGGCCCGAGGAGGATTGATGGGGTGACGGAGAACGGGTTTCAGAGGGAAGAGGGCCCCTGGCGGCAGGGGGAGGCCGCAGGTAACAGCCAGCTAGCGGCCGGCCGGAGTTCCCTCCTGTGTGCCTCGTGGGCGAAGCAGTGGGCAGGTTGGGGGAGACCTTGTAAGAACCAAAGGGGTTAAATAAAAAGGGAAGGAAAACACCATTTAACCACAGTCAATGAAATTAGACAAAATTATCTGCTTGTCTTTATGAAAAGATCTGATGCTGCCTCTTCCATAAAGGCTCTAGCCAGCTTGCGAGGTACAGTAAAACGGAGGTTATGTGGGGCTGCCAGGCGCTTAGACCCGCGTGCTTATAGACGCTTTCCCAGGGCTTCCGACTTCGAGTTGTAAAGCCGTGCGTCTCGGCGAGTGGCTTAGTGAAGAGAAACTCAGGTCCCTGCATTCCCCGTGGGGCACAGTCTCAGAACTCTTTATGGCTGTTTACCTGGTTGGGTGTTTTGCCTTAAATAGCCCCTCCTGGCAACACCCGGTGGAGCCCTGAATGCCAGCGGTGTGGTCTCTCTCTGGGTTTGGCTCCACCGCATGTTGGAAGGGAATCGGAAATGACTGTCCTTGCTTAGAAACTGGGGGAGGATACTTCCTATGGAGAGAGAGACAAATTGGACTCTCTCCTGCTTCCGGATTAGAGTCAGACTCGTTGGGGGAAAGAAGAAAGTGAGTGCAAGCAGGCTTGACTGGAGGAGATCAGGGCATCGTCGAAGCTCTGACTCCCTGTTCAACGAACGTGGCGGAGAATTGTGGCCAGGAAGCCACTTCCCGGGCACAACTGCATTTGCCTGCTTCCCTTGCCCCTGGTGGGATCGTGGAATCTCAGCAATGGAACAGGAGCGGAAGTCCTGGTGACTCTTTCAGACTGAGGAACTTGAGAAGCAAGAGTGCTTGCGACACCCCCTTCTTCTTTCTGCTGGCCTCCTGCAGAAGAGCAGTTAGCTGGAAATCACAAGATAGAGAGCACAGAGCCACGATGTGGAAGGAGGCCGGGCCCTTGAGTCACCACTTGGAGGCGAGCTAACTGGCAATTAGAAAGATACATTTTGGACATTGTGTGAGTGAGAAATACACTTCTATGATGTTTAAGTCCTTATATTTGAGGGAATTTTAAAAGAGCAGCTAGTGTTATCCCAATGGAGGAACATCCAGCCCTAAGACTGGGGAGTAGTATCTTCTTTTCACATTAATTAATATGCAACAACATGCCCATTAGGAATCCTGTTAATTGATTATGGCGTTTTAAATCAGTCTTTATGTGGCCTCAGAATCCTTTTTAATATTGCAGTTATTACCAAATGATTGAGGCTGGCATTCAGAATGATGTCTATTTGCTATATCAGCATGAGTATAAGCTTCTTGAGATAAGGGTTTAAATAGCTATCACTTAGCGGATTGCCAGCATAGAGCAGCAACTCAAAAATGTTGAATGGATAGCTGATAGCTCTCTACAAAGCAGATCTTATTCTGATATATTTACAACCCTCCTTAGGCCAGACAGCTAAAAACCAAGGGGGTGGGTGGGGTTAGGGAATTAAAAACAGGGGCGGCCTCGACAACAGGGTGACCGTAGAGAAAGCAAAGGAAGCCTGCTCCCTCCTCTCTCAGGAACCTGGAGGCAGCTCGAGAAATGGCTCCATGCAGATGGGTCCCGCAGCCAAAGGCCGGCCCCACAAATGAGCATGTGGGCCTGCGGGGGAGGGAGCCTTGATGATGGCCGTGGGTGGCACATGCGCCTGCTCTCCCCACCGACTTGGGCAAGGCCCTGAGTCAATTGCCCAGTCCTCTCACCCCCACCCTCGCCAAGCTGGCCGAGGGCCAGGCCGACCTCCAGCACTTAAACCGACAAGGCAGATCTGAGCCTCCATAGGCCCCCACCTTTTTTCCTCCCTCAAAGAGGATCTGGGTGCCAGCACCATATGTCGAAAGGGCCCAAGCACAATCCTATTACCGTTGCAGGAGGCATTAAATAATTACATTAATTTACCTAAATATGGAAAAAAAAAAAAAAAAACCTTTACAAATCAGGGACACTTGGCAGATTTTCCGGCTGCACATTTCCCCTTTGGCACGGCCGCCTGTCCGGTGGGGCTCCTGTTGCTACTTGAAGTGTTTCCTTTAATTGTGGGGCACATGGCTTCTCTTGTTCTGTTTAATTTCCTCGAAGCTGGTTCCACATTCTGGCTCACAGACATATTATAGGGGAAAAATGCCCACAAAAGTATGGATTGTGCTGGCGTGTGCCCTAAGGGAGCGTGCACAAAAATAGTAATCCCTTGTACATGAAACCTTCCATGGGGTGGTCTTTCGGTGGATTGCTTTATAAGAAGGCTGAAGGGATGGGGTGGGGGTGGGAGGTGAGGGAAGGAGAGGAGTAAAACTGGGGGAGAGGCAGGGCTGGGCCGTGGAGTCGGAGGTGGCCATCAGAGTTCCGTGCGTACACGACAATGAGCTGGACTTCTCTGTGGGGGGCTCTTCGCGGCCACGCCTCCTCTTTGGTCCTTGTTTTCACTGCCAGCGCTCGCTGAGTTGGCATCATGCACGTGTGTGAGTTGCTGTGGAGTTTGAGGGTTCAAGCGAGTCTGATGCACACTCAGCCCCCGCAGGTCAGGAAGCCGCTGCCACCCCCAGGCCCACAGGGGCAAGAAGCGGAAGTCATCAGCGTCCCAGAACCTACAGGTCAGAGCCTTCTGACCAGAGTCAGGGTATTCCAGGAAGGCTGTGGCCCCCCAGGAAGGACACAGGAGGACATACACACATCCACGCCTGGGCAATCAGCCTCAACCTCTCTCCTTCCCCCCTCTCTCCGTGGTCAATACCTCTGTTATTGTTTTATTGTTGAATTGTGGCCCGCCTCCAAAGGAAAAAAAAAAGGTATATTGAAGTCCTAACCCCTGTACCTCAGACTGTGGCCTTATCCTATATAATAAAAGGCTAATATGCAAATAGACCAAACAGCAGAATGACCGGTTGCTATGATGCACACTGACCACCAGGGGGCAGACACTCAACACAGGAGCTGCCCCCTGGTGGTCAGTGCGCTCCCACAGGGGGAGCGTAGCTCAGCCAGAGCCAGGCTCATGGCCGGCGAGCACAGCAGCGGTGGTGGGAGCCGCTCCCGCCTCCGTGGCAATGCTAAGGACTCCTCGGGATGTCAGCAGAGAGTGGGCCTAAGCCTGAAGTTGGACATCCCCCAAGAGGTCCCAGACTGCCAGAGGGCACAGACCGGGCTGAGGGACCCCACCCCCACCCCCTAGTGCACGAATGTCATGCACCGGCCCTCTAGTTTGGAAATAAAATGTCAATGACTTTGTATTCAGGCAAACATTCTGACATGGAAAGGCATTTTCCAGCTGTCCTCTCCAGAACCTAGGGTTTTCCTCCAAACCCCTCGGGGACAGAGGGTGTGGGTGCAGATGGAGCGATAATAGCATGAGCCAGGCTTAACCAAAGCACGTTACTTTGGTCTCATTTCATCTTTTGGGCTTTCATGGAGGATTCCCATTCAATGGGGAGTCCCAGGCAGCACCCTGCAGTGTGTCCGTTGGGTTGAAGCTACGCACTGTGTACCTTTCGTGTTCGTGAGTAGCCCTGGGGCAGGGGAAGCAGGCAGAAGGCCTGCTTTGATGAGGAGCAGAAGAAGATGTGAGAATGATGGCAGCAGACGGGCGACTGAGCGCTCATATAAAACAGATCCACGTGGACGAAGGGGCCACGTGCAGAGAGGAAAGACCCGAGACTGGGAGCAGGGAGAGCCCGGTGCTTGGCCCCATTGTGTCACCAGCAGGCGATGCACTTGGGCAGGTCCCCTCTGGGCTGTGGTTTCCTTGTCCTTCAGAGAGGGCTCTACCGAGATCTCTCAGGGCCTCATGGACTCTCCAGTATCCTTCAGGACGTGGGAAACCTTATGTGATATCGGAAGGAAACTTCCCAAAACACCCACTCTCATCCAGCCTGTGTATCCTCTTCTAACTTCATCTTCCCTGTGTGTTTTCAGCTCCTCTACTAGACATGACCCAAATATATAGATACTAGAGGCCTGGTGCATGAATTCGTGCATGGGTGGGGTGGGGCCGGGGGAGGGGCTGTGGGCGGTTGGCCAGCCAGCCCCGCCCCTGGTCAAACTCCGGTTGAGGGGACAATTTGCATATTAGCCTTTTATTATATAGGGTAAGTAGACTGTGGCAGGTACAGTCTCTTATTTAATCATCTCAGCCATCTTATGAACTAGGCTTCATCATTCCACACTCATTCTGTAGCGGAGGACACTGAAGCTCAGAGGGGCAGGCAGTTTGTGGAGGTCACACCAACAGCACGTCGGGGCCAGGATTTAAAGTCCTGCCGAGCGGTGGATTTTAGTGACTGTATCCTACAGGCCCAGAGATCGACAAGGCATCTTTGCAGAACTCCGGTTTAACAGATTTGAAGATTTCAGTAGCGATAGATACAGATGATATGGAGTTCTATATATTTGTATATAAATTTACATATAGAAAGCATAAATATTATGTATATATTTAAATTTTTAAATATATAAATATATACTTATATGCTTCGTAAATATATATTTCCATATCACATATAGAGATATCTATCCCTCTGTATATCTCCATGTGTATGTATATCTCCGTTTCATCTGTACATAGAGATTTCTATCTATCTGTCCATCATCTGTCATAGAATGGATAGGATGTTTGCTATTTTCCTGGGATGGTAGAGCTGGGGGAGGTGGTAACCTGTAGAGTCAGGCCTGTTCATTCCTCATAGAAATGAAGCTCAGAGAGAGAGTGTGACGTAACCAAGGTCATATATACAGTTAGTTGATACCTAATTCCCAGCTAAAACCCAAGACTTTCAAGTCAAAATTAGCCACTATTAACACTACCATTGTAGCTTCACGCCACACTGAGCCATGCGCTAGCTGCATTTTCTGAGGTCTTGAAGATGAAAAAAAAAAGGGGGGGGAGAGAGAGAGAGAGAGAGAGAGAGAGAGGGAGAGAGAGAGAGAGAGAGACTGCCTCTGAACTTCTGCTCACCGAATGAACTCATCCATCCGCTTTGCCAGATGTACAGCAGTGGAACAGATCTGATGCACCATCAGTTAATCCTCCATCTTTCTCAGCATCAGCCTCAGGAACAGCGGGAGGACCCCCCCTCCCCCCGGCCTGGGGTGGTGTTACGGATCACAACGGAAGCATATTGTCACCAGATTAATTTTCCGACGCTCCTGCCCCAACCATGAGATCCTGAGACAACGCGTGTCAGATACACTTAATAATTGCATAATTATGACATCTGTTACTCTCCAGCACCTCTTAGAGGAAAATTAACCAAAGAAATAGCAGGTTCAAAGATGTGTTAACACTCTGGTAGCAGATTTAATTGAAATATGACGGGGGAGGATAATGGAGATTAAATTAAGCTCTCAGATAATCATCTGACACACAGATAATTGAGCCAGCCTCTGCCGCCTTGATGGACGCTTCGGAGCGGCAGTGAGGGGCGGCATTCTGAGTAGCTGATCCTTCAGGCAAAATGGAATTCTCCCCCCTTCCTCTCTCTCTCTCTCTCTCTCTCCCTCTCCCTCTCTCTCCTCTCTCTCTCTGTCTCTCCCTCTCTCTCTCTCTCTTGTCATTCAACATTTGTATCCCCCAAATCGATAATGTGCACAGCGGCATAATTGGAAATAAAGGATGATCTGGAATCTGTGGGAAACAGGGCTGAGGCGCAGGGAGGAAAGCAGGGGCCCCCTCCGTGCGAGGAGAGTGTCTGTGAGCGGCCCTGGAGGGCGTGCCCCCCCCCCCCCCCCCCGCAGTCCCACCGGGCGTGGCTCTCCCTGCCTCTGTCCTCAGTGGAATCAATGTCCCCGTGTGACACAGAGGGGCCCTTAAGGCCGCGAGAATGGAGGAGACACCGACTACGTGCTCTTCTTCCTTCCTCTTCCTCCTTCCCAGGGGGACGTCTCCCCGCTGTGCAGGGTGAGCATGGGAGGCAGTGCCAGGTCTGGGTGCTGGCGGGGCACCAGGAAGCCTGGAAGGCGCTAGCTCCTGGGGGCTGTGAGTGAGTGGCCTGCGGGCGGGGGGGGGGGCCGGGGGGCATGTGGTGAGCTGTTGGCAGCTGGAAGTGGGAAGCGGAGGTCTGGTGGTTGTCATTGAGGGGTCAGCGTTCAACAGTCACAGAGGGGCCCGGCCGCGTGGCTCAGTGGTGGAGCGTCGACCTGTGAACCAGGAGGTCATGGTTTGATTCCCGGTCAGGGCAATATGCCCAGGTTGTGGGCTCCATCCCCGGTGGGGGGCGTGCAGGGGGCAGCCGATCCATGATTCTCTCTCATCGTGGATGTGTCTGTCTCTCCCTTTCCCTTCCTCTCTGAAATCAATACAAAATATATATTTTTAAAACAGTCCTAGAGGAGTGGGTGCTCCCATGTCTCCTCTGCCTCCTCAGGCAGCACCGCCCTCTGGAAGGGCTGTGACAAGGGTAGGAAGTGGGTGGCGTTCAGCAGGCCAGTCCCCCCTCTCCCCCGCTCCACCAGCACCCCAGCTACTCAGGGTCTCAGTTCTGCACTTCACACCGAGGTGACAGATCTGCTCTGCCCACGTGGACCCAAGACACGTGGTCACACCTCCTCTGAGTCCATCAAGACGCTTCCCCCCATGTCCCTCTTCTCTTCTCTGGCATCACCCCTCTGTGACCGCCCCCAGAACTCCCCAGTCCTGGCCACTGTCCATGCAGTAGCATGATTGAGGCACGTCCTTGGGGCTGGAGGGCGCCACTGACCCAAGTCCCCTTGGAAGTGGATGGCCCAGCAGACAACCACCAGGGCCACGCAGAGGCCTAGACCTGGGTAGCCGAGGGTCAAGCACACGGTGCCAGCCGGGATGACCTGGGGCCTGGGCAGAACCTCTCCCTCCATTTGCCACCATGTCCTCTAGTTCTGATCATGACCTTGGCAGTAAGTCCTTCTGTGGACAGTGGAGCCTCACGACCAGGGCATTCCCTCCAGGTTTGGCCAGAGCACCCACCCTCCAAGTGGGCCCAGTGCCCTGCATGGCTGGGGCAGGGTCCGGCCTCCAGGGCCGCACAGATGGCAAAGCTTCCTTTTCACGACCCGCCTTCTCCTCTGAAGTTCACTGAGGTTTGGACTCTCATGGTCCCTCCCTATGATTAGCCTCAGGTAGGCCCCAGGATTCTGAACGATCACCGTCAAGTTTAAACCCGGGGACACCCGTGGGGTTCCCCATTTCCCTCTCTTCCCTCCCAGAAGAGACCCATAAGTACCCCTTCCCACTGCTGGGTTTCAGCCGCCAATCTCATCTCCCGCGTCTCCAGCGAACCTCGGATGGATGGCCACGTCGGGAAGCTGGGCTGGTTCCTCCCGGCCTGTAATTTCTGTCCCAGCCAGTTAATTTATTGAAGCATCAAAGAACAAGGCATTTCGCAAGAAGGCCACTTCGGGGAGTGTTTTCAACCTCCTTCCGCAGCCAGGTAACATGGCACCAGCAGTCCCTCCCAGAGAGAACATTCCTGACCCTCCGCTGACCTTCCTTTGTATCTGCAGGGTGGGTGGGGGAGGCCCATAAATCAACTGAGCCCACCTCCCTCCATCTAGTCGGTGCCGCCCCTGGCACTGGGTCGCAGGGAGATGCCTAGAGACAGGAGTGGAAAACCTTCATGGGTGACAATGGAGACAAGTTTTGCTGCCTGCACTCCCCCTGGCCCCCACCCAACGACATCTGCAGCTCCTTTGAGAAGTGGATTGTTTTTGTACTGTTGTGTGTCACCGCACTGCACAATCGAGGACGCGTTTCGCTGAGTGTGTCGATCCCTTTTACATATTTGAAAATCATACCTAATTACAATGTCAAGGTTATAGCTCATGTGGCTGGAGTGGACGGGCCCCGCCTCCTCCCTCAGCCCCTCAAAGTACCACGGAGAATATGTCCTATAATTAGGAGCAATTATAAATTCCAATTAAAAAGGAACCCACACAATTGTGGAGACAGTTTTCTTTGATGTTTCTTGCTTTAATTTATGTGCCTGTTGCACCAAATTGTCTCTGCTTCCTCCGATGGCCTTCCAGACCGAACAGGCTCCCCAAATTGCAGGGGGCGCAGCAGACCCCGCCTGAGCCAAGTAGGAAAGTTCATTAAGAAGGGTTATTGCATCTATAACTTCTGGACGTGGTGGTCATTGATTAGAGATTTACCACCATCCCCTGTACCACTCAGATTGGGATTTTTAATTAGGATGTCATTATTACACAGATATATTGAATGCCGAATTGATTTCCGAGACCTTTTGAAATAATAGGCCCACTTCTGCAAAATGAAAATCATAATAGATTATCGACTTCCACGGGAGTTTGGATCCAAGGGCGCCCCCCCAATGTCAACATTTTCAATATTTTGAGTTGCAGGCAAAGAGACCCTCACAATTAGGCTCATGTTAAAGCTGCGCCCATTGCCTCCGCGTTATGGACGCTGATGGCGCCCAGTCATTGCCCTGGAGTTATAACAGCAGGGACGGACTCGCTCGTCGCTGACTTGTTTGCATGCCATTAGCCTTTGTCTGTTGTTTTTGTTTAACTTAAGAAAGTGTTCATATTCATACCTGATTCCCAAGATCAGAGGCTCGCCGACTGGCTCCATTCACGGCGCCCAGACCTGCATTGTCTCAGGGCACTCCCAGTTCAAAGAGAAAATCCCTAGTTCTGTTTATTAAGTAGGCAGGTCCGGCCCTAACCGGTTTGGCTCAGTGGATGGAGTGTTGGCCTGTGGACTGAAAGGTCCCAGGTTCAATTCCAGTCAAAGGCATGTACCTTGGTTGCAGGCACATCCCCAGTAGGAGGTGTGCAGGAGGCAGCTGATCGATGTTTCTCTCTCATTGATGTTTGTAACTCTCTATTCCTCTCTCTTCCTCTCTGTAAAAAATCAATAAAATATATTTTTTAAAAAAAGTAGTCAGGTCCGAACAACAGAAGTACGTATGTCCTAGCAACTTTGTAGGCATATAAAAATATGCGTAAATTGAAAGAAAAAGTATTCTGTTTATTCTGTTCTCTAATACCCACAAGGGCTCTCTCATGAGATGGCTGTGCCTGTGTTTGCATCAGTTCTAAAGCCTTGGGGTCCGCGGAACTAGCACCCCACGTCGATGGCGGGACATAGCGCACAGATAATAGGGGGCCCCTCCTCACATGACAGATGGCCGTCCGTGGTGGGGAGGAAATGTCCATTTGGAAGCCTTGTTCATTTGTGGGTCAGCCAGAGTGAGGGGTTCTGGGACGGAGTCCAAACGGAAGTTGAAGCTCACCTCCCCTTTCTCAGATTGTGTCCCATCCCCCCAGGCAGGCCCTCAGGGCAGCACAGCGCCCCCTCCATCCAGGCGGGGAAACCTTCCTGGGATTCACTGCAGGATGTAAAAAGACATTCCCGTGAGCGTCTCTTGCAAGATGATGTCCATTGAAACAGAGACCTTCAAACAAAATGATAGTGGAGGCGGGGGAAAAAAGACGGTTGTGGAGGAATTTATGGAAGGTGAGGGGACTTTTCAATGCTGATCACATGAGGCGCGAGGCATTTTTAAAAAATAACCCATGGCAGACTTTCTGGAAGAGAATTTGAGGGACCAGGGGCAAGGGAGACTCCCAACAACACTACTGAAGTAACAGGATTCAGCTCTCGCCAGTTGGGCTGAGGGGATATAGAGTGTTCCCGGGTTCGATTCCGGTCAAGGGCACGTACCTCGGTTGCAGGCTCCTCCGGGCCCGAGTCCCGGTTGGGACGCATGCAGGAGGCAACCAGTCAATGTGTTTCTCTCACACCGATGTTTCTCTCTGTCTTTCCCTCTCTCTCTTCCTCTCTCTAAAGGATCAATGGAAAAATATCCTCGAGTGAGAATTAACAAAATAAATAAATAAATAGAAACAAAATAATAAAGTAACAAGATTCAGGCACCTGCCTCCTGGCACCAGTGCCCAGATCTGTCGGGTGAGCAGAATGTAATTCAGCACTTAACGGAGCACCTGATCTGAGCGAAGCGTTGGGAATAGAAAGTTCTCGAGATCCTCCCATTGCCAATCGGGGTTGTTGTTGCTGTTGTGGAGGGAGGGTTGGGAGAGAAGTCGCAGTGTGTAAACACCGCAGTTTCTAACCATAATAACTTAGCTCTCCTCACAGCGGTTCCTGTCCCCTGGAGCCTTCACGCAAGAGGCATTCCTTCTGGGACCAGCTACCGCTGTCCGGAAATGGCGTGTCTTGTCCGTTGTGCTCCAGCATCGCGCTCTGGGCCGGGAATGGGCGGGTGGGTGTGAGAAGCAGCCTTCTCTTTGCGTGCAGGCCTACCGCTCCCCCTCCTCTGGGTCTGAGTTCACCCCGAGAGGTGAGGGCTGCGGAGGGGAGGAGCTGGGCAGGCCTTCAGCCCGGGCTGCTTTCTAGCTTGTTGCCTTCTCCCTCTCACTCTTTACATCTCTCTCTTTGACTCAGATTTCTCCTCTCAGCTCTGCCTTAGACGACTCTACATCAGCTTACGGTACCATTTTGTCAGCATGTTGAGCAATAATAGTTCATGACGGACTCTAAATAATTTAAATATTTGGTTACAGTGAAGACAACCCCGGCCTGCAAGTCTCTCTGAGCTCCGAAAGGGTTTCCCTCATTAGTTCTAACTTCATTTCCCATAAAACAGGAGGCCATCTGAGTAAAAGGATAGTTGGAAAAACATTTTTAAACAGAACCAGCAAATAAACATGGTCTTTATGAGTTGTAACTGAATCTCCAGCTGATGTCATGCTTCGTGTTTGAACTGCCAGCAGATGCCTGACATCTATATATCAGGCAGATTTACGGAGACTCCGGGGGAAGAGTTAAGAGGATCCTAAATACGGACAGTGTGCTGGTCTGGGGCAATGCGGGGCCTCTGTTCTCCATAGATTGAAATGTGCGCATTGGGGTAAATTACAGGAATATGCCTTTTCACTAATCCCCTTTTTATGTTTAAAAAGTCTTCAGATCTGGGCCCAGCCGGCGTGGCTCGGTGGTTGAGCGTCCACCTATGAACCAGGAGGTCACGGTTCGATACCGGTCAGGGCACATGCCCGAGTTGCAGTTTTGATCCCCAGTGTGGGGCATGCAGGAGGCAGCTGATCGATGATTCGCTCTCATCATTGACGTTTCTCTCTCCCTTCCTCTCTGAAATCAATAAAAATATATTTTTTAAAAAGTCTCCAGATCTGGGAGATGAGTGCATGAGAGCAGAGGGGGGGAGAGAGAGGGAGAGACAGGAGTGGAAAATGGGCTGATGGGAAGGGGGTGGAGGAAGTCTGGGAGGAGACTTCACATTTACTCATAAACCACACACAGCCTCCCCCTTCCCGGAGCCTCTCGGTGAGCGAGGGCTGTGTTGGCTTCCGGGGTGACCAATGACGCAGCGCCCTCATGGTCTATAAGAAATTCCTGTCAGATCTGCACCCCGAGGGACTGAACTTTCCCAACATAAACCGCTCCTGACAGCAGACAGTCGGTGGGCCGTTAACCCAGGAAAGTGGTTCTGAAATAACCCCGGCAGATGACTCACTCAGTTCCGACGTGCCTTGTCTGTAGGCTGGCCTCCCTGTAGGTCTGCTCCCTCTGATGAATGAGTAAGAAGAAGTCACACTAGCTGATGTAGCAACACCCCCCCACACACACACACACATCTCACACACACACACACACACACACACACCTCATACACACACACACACACACATCTCACACACACACACACATCTCACACACACACCTCACACACACACACACACACCTCACACACACACACACACCTCACACACACACCTCACACACACACACACACACACACACACGTCAGGAGTGTCACGCAGGGAGGTTGGTTTGTGTCTGAGCCCCACGGGGTGTTCAGGGAGTGGACTTCCACCCGATGATTTAAGGACCCAAGGCCCTTCCATCGGGGGACTCGCCGTCTGTAAGAACTGGGAGTGCTCCGCTCCATACTCTGCGTCAGCCTGGAACGTGAGGGAGAGAGGGGGGGGAGTCAGGTGTGATGGCTCACCGGGCAGGCTCCGGCACGTGGCTCCCTTCCCTGCAAAGGCTGCTGGGCATTGCAGACGCCTGTGTTTGTGCAGGAGGCACAGCGCTGCTCCGTGAACGGCGGCTGGGACTTCCTCAGAGACAAAGGGAATTGAAATAAACCAGCAAAGCAAACCTGGTTGTTGTTCTTAACCCTCACCGGAGGGTATTTTTCCCATTGCTTTCTAGGGAGACTGGAAGGGAGGCAGCAGTAGGGGGGGCAGGTAGAGAGAAACATGCACATGAGAGACAGACACATGGATTGGGTGTCTCCCACATGTGCTCCTACCGGGGCCTGGGGAACCTGCAGCTGTGATACGTGCCCTTGACCGGGAATCTGACCTGAGACCCTTCGGTCTGAGGGCCGATGCTCTAACCACTGAGCGCCCCGGCCAGGGCCCATAATAGCCTTTTCACATTTGCATTTCGTTGTTGGCCGTGGGCTCCGTGTCACTCTGTCCTCACCGCAGTCCTGGGAGGGACGCAGGACAAGTGTTGTCACCCCCTCTTTGAGGGGGCTCTGAGTGGGGCAGGGACTCGTCAGTGCCCGGGGTCACAGAACTGAGGCGTGACCCAGCCGGAATCGGAACCCAGGTCTCCGAGCACCGACCTAGCAGTGTTTGCTCCTGTGCTGGAATCGTTGGGGTGGATGGTTTATGGGGGAGTGGGGTCATCTCTTCAAGACTATACGACATTGAGACTGTTCCTCGTTCCATCCAAATGTTGGTTAAGACTTATTCGTAGGATGTGTGAGGGCTGGGGCATCAAATTGTTCCATTCTCTGCTTTGAGGCTGCCAGTCTGTCAGCGGTCCAGTCTCCATACGCCCTTTCTCTTTAAGAAATTAATGCATCATTTGATATCGTGTTCCGTTGATGCAACACTATCCATGGTTATGACCGTAGCCAGGACAATAAGATGGAATGGTGTGACCTCCCATCTGTGGCTCAAAGTGGGTGAAAAACAATTTAAGAAGAACTGAAGTGGCCCGGCTGGCGTGGCTCAGTGGCCGAGCGTCAACCTATGAATCAGGAAGTCACGGTTCGATTCCCAGTCAGGGCACATGCGGGTTGCAGGCTCCATCCCCAGTAGGGGGCGTGCAGGATGCAGCTGATCCATGATTCTCTCTCATCATCGATGTCTCTCTCTCTCCCTCTCCCTCTCCCTTCCTGTCTGAAATCAATATATAGAAAGAACTGAATTGTTTGCGAGGGCTAAGGTTGGAGTCCTTGTGTGCTCATTTCCACAGCTGGTACCATGGTGATACCATCTTTTCCTCCATCCTGGACAGAAAGGATGGAGCTCAGTCCCCTTTGCTCTGCATGTGCAGCTCCAAAGAGACATTGCCAGGCTCATGATTTCAAAGAGGTGTGTGGAAATGTTTTATTAATTCTTACAAAGAAATCCTTTTTTCTTAATTTTTTTTTCATTAACTTTAGACATTTACTTGCAATTACATTTGTTCAGGGAATACAATGACAGAAATTAATAATTCATAGCCTTTGTCAGGGAACATTTGAAAAAAGGACAGTTGTTCAATCAAATGCAACTTTAAATGCACAATCTTTATTTCAGCAAAGACTTAAAAAATAAATAATGGGGACCGTTATTGTACTTCCTGTAAGCCTGCTCTCCTCCAAATCACATCTGTGCTCGCACAGTGACAGCAGAGGCTGGGTTGTTCCGAGCACATCACGGAAATAACAGGTTCAGGTCCAAGGTTCTGAAAGGGGAAACACGACTCAAGCTTGCGATTGATGGCACCGCCCGGATCTCTGGGGCACGGGGGTCCGTGTCGGAGCAGCAGACCTGGAGGAAGCTGAGAGGGGCCTGGAAGGTTAGACTTCCTGACACCCTTACCCCTGACACCTGGGAAATACACGTTCAGAGAGAGAGAGATGGTGAGACTTTCGAGTTCACACGGTGAGCCAGAGGCGCAGATGGGCCTCCAGCGTAGGTCCCCCGACCCTGGGCCAGGCTCTCCCAACAGTGACGCCGTCTCCAAGTTACCTCCCCCCCAGGGCCCGCCTCACAAGTGGCTACCTGGGGGTTTGGGTTTCAGTTGTTCTGGGCAGACCAAGCCTTCCATCCCAGCTGCCTAACAGCTCATCTGTGATTTCTACCGTGAAAGATTGGCTACTTTGGACTACGAAGACTTTTTAAAATTATGTCTCCCTTGTTAGAATGAAGGTCCTCACCCCTAGAAGTCAGCCTCAGTGGAAAGGGGGACATGACCGGCAGAAATAGGATGAGAAGGGAAACAGAGGCAAACTCCTCCATGACGTCTAAAGCCAGTGGGCGAGATGGGTGCTCTAGGCCCCTTTTCTCCCTGCGCGCTCTCCCCGACGAGCAGTAAGACCCTGGCTGACAAACCAATGCTACCCCTTAGTTGTTCCCGTCAAAGAGATGACATTGGAGTCTGCCTTAAAAGCGAAGAAAAATCGAACCTTGAGAAACGTCCTGGAAATGGTTAGCCCATCCGCAGGAGGGCCCCAGGGAAGGGCAGTTTAGCCGAATGGTTTAGAATTGAATGTGTCTAGGTCTCAAGGTTGACTCAACCAGCTGTAAGTCCTGTGCCTTGAGAACATCACTACGCAGATCTCTGAGTCACACTGTCTGTGTGTGTAAACCTGAGATGTATCAGTTAGCTATTGTGCTGTAACAAACTACCCCTGAAATCAGGATCTTCAAGAGCAAGTACTTATTCTCAGGTGTCTGAGGGTTAGCTGTGGGGGCTCTGATTCTCACTGCTGTCTGGGGTTAGTAGGGGTGGCTCTGCTACTTGTATGTGTCTCTTACCATCCTCCTGGGACCCACAGCCCAGCCGGTTCTTCCTAAGGTGGTGGCAATATCAGTGGCAAATAACACCAGAATGTTCTTGGGCCTCGGTTCAGCAACTTCGGTACTTGAGTTCGGCAAAGAAAGAATTCAGAACCAAGGAACTCAAATTGAAGGAGAGAGTTTACTTAGAAAGTCACAGAGGTAGGAAAGAAGTGAGCCAGCAGGGCTGCGTGGGCTCAGGGAACAGGTTACAGAGGTGAAAGAAGGGCGCTTGGAGCTTAGGAGAAAGAAATGCAGAGGTAATGTGCCTGAGGGAAGAAGAAGGGGTCAAAGCATAGGTGCGCGCAAGAGAGAAAGAGCGGGTGCTGGGCCCTTCCTCTCGAGGGTTTTTATCTGACGTCTCAAGGGGCCATCTCAGCAGGATAGTCATCAGCGTTCCAGGTGTGTGCTTTCAGGGCTGTGGTCTCTACTCATTGGTTGGCGCTAAGGTAGGGGGTCATTAGTCATGGCATCTGGTCCTGAGGTCAGCCATGGCATCGCCCGCCTGGCCTTGCTGCTCTTCTGGGCCTGGAGCTGAAACCCAACTGAGGCCGAGATGCCACCTCTGGGACTTCATGCTTCAGGGGTTGGTCATGCTAGGCTTGTAGGGGGTTGTATGAGGCTCTTCTCCAGCCCCCTTGCTCCTCCTCTGAGGGCTCACCCCATGGCGAGTGATATGCCCAGTAAGGTGCCGAGATGCATACCCAGTGATAGGAAAGGTAGGGGGTCTGAACCTCGTGACCCATGATACGCTAAGGGAGGGAAGGTCACCCCGTGGGTGAGGCCCCCCGACAATTGTTCCTGGCTAAGGACCAGGGACTTCCACCCTGGTGACCGGTCTTACCTGGCCTGTGGCTCCCGCTCTGGGCATGTCTGTCTAACAGCCTCTTCTATCAGCAGAAAGGCAGGAGGAGGAGGAAACGCATGCCCAGAACTGGCGCTGGCACCTCCGAGGGCATGTCACCGTCCAAAATCAGGACATGGCCACGCCCAAGGCAGGGGACGCACTCTGCCCTGAATCAGGCTCTGGCAAGCGTGCAGATGAAGCCGGGCCCCAACATGAAAAATAGGGGTATTCCTAGAAACTGTCACTGTGTTGTTCCGAGGGTTGGTTAAGAAAGTGTGTGTAGCCTGGCTAGTGTGGCTCAGTGGTTGAGCACCGACCTATACACCAGGAGGTCACAGGCTCGATTCCCGGTCAGGGTACATGCCTGGGTTACGCGCTTGATCCCCAGCTGAGGGCATGAAGGAGGCAGCCGATCAATGATGTTTCTCTCTCATCAGTGTCTCTATCTCGCTCTCCCTCTCTTTTCTTCTCTCTCTAAAAATCAAGAAAAGCATATTTTTTTAAAAAAAAAAAAAAAGGAAGGAAGAAAGTGTGAGTGAAGTGCTTATGGCCAGCCACGCCCCTCAGAGTATGGCAGGGCACCCAGAGGTGGGGGTGCCTTGGGCCTCTGTGGGATGGAGTGCAGCGGTGGGTTAGGGCTAAGGATTTCCCTCTGCAACTTGGGCAGCTGGTAAGGGGGTGTCTCCTGGGGGAGGGGAGATTCGGGGTCTCCTGGACCCACCCACTTCCTGCCTCCCAGGACAGTAGTGACCCCCATCGCGTGCACAAACAGAAGCAAATGGCTTTGATTAGCTGGGACTTTCATCTGCATCCTAATTGAAGTCCTAATGGGACTTCCTTGTTTTGGAAAATCCCATTTTAATGCAGGACACATCACATCAGGCAGCCGAAGCCCCTCTCCCACCGGCTTCCCCGCCCCTCCCACACCAGGCCTTCCTCCACCCCCTTCCCATCAGCCCATCATCTGAACGTGGACGGAGGCGTCCGGGCTCCCGGCTGGACCGTTCTCCTCTGCTTTTGGTTCCCCTCGTGAATCACTCGGTCCCGATGCACTTAAAACGGAAGCAAAGGACCCCTCCCCCCCCCCCCCCCCCCCCGCCTCGGTGCCCGGTCCAGATGTCTTTTTCTCTGTCTACATACTGCCAGGCCCCCTGAGATGCCAAGTCCTCTCGCCCTGGTTGAGGCAGCTGCCACTAGACCGCATTGGAGCTGAGGAGGCAACCCCTTGGCCATTGGAACAGCCTCACCCCTGGGTACATTGTTGTCTCCAAATGAGCCGGCAGGAAACGGGGTTTCCTAAACTCGGTTTTAAAGCACTTGGAACAGGAAGCCGTTCCCCGTGCATGTTAGATCTCTCTAATGACCGACTAACTAGAAACAGGCTATCTTAATACTCTGCCCCGAGCCATTACAAATGGCTCTCCTTCCAGACTTCATTAGAATATTTACTGCGATTTGGGTAGGAGACTTTTGACACTGCCATCATAAAATTGGCAGGGGACCTTTTTTTTTTCTTCTGTCAGTCTGAGAAGAGACTTGGAAGAAGCAGGGAACCCCGTCAGCTCCCCCAGCCCCAGCCCCCGATCTCATTCATTAGTGGGGGTCAGGGAAATAGGCATCCCTGCGGTAGTCCAAGAAATGGCCTTCCGAAAAAAAAGCAAGCGAGGCCCCTCTTGTGTCAGCTCCTGCCTCCCTCACATACATGTGCACGAAAGGGAAAGTCCTCGCCGTGTGCCGGTCCTCACGCTTTTCATGTTACCTTACCTGATCTTCGCAGTCACGTTGTGAACGGCCCGATCGTGATCCCCGCTTCCCCTCTGAGGAAACTGAGGACCGAAGTTACAGAAGTCACACAGCTGGAGAGGGGCAGAGCTGGGCCTGGGTCCATGTCTCCTTGAAACACGATCCCTCTCTTACCTACCTGGACCCGTCCTCACAGCGACCCAGCCTCACAGGCAGCTACTCCGTGCACCTTGTCCTAAATGTCACGCATGGAGTGCCTTCAGAGAGTCATCAGCCACATGGAAACAACCAAAGTGTCCTGCGACAGAGGATGGATGAAGGAGGTGTGGTACAGGGGAATACTACTCCTGTGACAGAGGATGGATGGAGAAGGTGTGGACAGTGGAATGCTACTCCTGCGACAGAGGATGGATGGAGAAGGTGTGGACAGTGGAATGCTACTCCTGCGACAGAGGATGGATGGAGAAGGTGTGGTACAGGGGAATACTACTCCTGCGACAGAGGATGGATGGAGAAGATGTGGACAGTGGAATGCTACTCCTGCGACAGAGGATGGATGAAGGAGGTGTGGACAATGGAATGCTACTCCTGCGACAGAGGATGGATGAAGGAGGTGTGGACAGTGGAATACTACTCCTGCGACAGAGGATGGATGAAGGAGGTGTGGACAGTGGAATACTACTCAGCCATAAGAAAGGAAGGAATAGCGCCATTTGCAACCTCATGGATGGACCGTGAGAACATGATGCTAAGTGAAATAAGTTCGGTCAGAAAAAGCTGAGAACCATAAGATCTCACTCATGTGGGATATAAAACTGAAGCTCGTGAACACAAATAGCCGTGTGGTGATTGCTAGAGAGAAGGGAGTAGGGGGAGGAGGGGGTCCAAATACGAGGTGACAGGAAGAGATCTGACTTTAGGTGGTGGGCACACGGTGCAATATACAGCTCTTGTAACATAGAAACCCACACCTGAAACCTGTATGTTCATGTTGACCAGTGTCACTCCAACAAATTTAATTTAAAAATAAAAAAACTAAAAAAGCCCAGCTGGCATGGCTCAGTGGTTGAGCGCTGCCTTGTGAACCGGGAGGTCACAGTTCGATTCCCAGTCAGGGCACATGCCCAGGGTTGCAGACTCAATCGCCAATGTGGGACATGCAGGCGGCAGCCGATCAGTGATTCTCTCTCATCATTGATGTTTCTATCTCTCTCTCCCTTCCTCTCTGAAATCAATAAAAATATATTAAAAAGGTAAAAAAAAAAAATAAGTCATAAACCAGAGGGTCAACAAAACAGATGGTACCTCTTCATCCAGTGCATAGTCAGTACTTGATGCCTGGATGTTGGATGGTGACGACAGCCGTAAGGAGAAATAAAGCCGGTGAATGATAGCAGGGAGGAGGGGAGGGAGAGACACTGATTTTGACGTCAAAAATAAAGATCGCAACTTACACATTGCTCAGCTAACGTCAGGAGCCCTGCAGAACCCCACTGAGTTATAACAACAAGCACCCCTGACGGGAGGTACTGGGTTGGGGTTGCCCCACAGCTGTTGACGCCGGAACCCTACGACCGAGCGTACTTCCTCTCCCGGGGTAGGCGACTTCAGCTCTTCACTGAGTTTGCTGAGGGCTGCTTCGGTCCAGTTCAGTGAGCACTGGCCCTGAAACTCCCATTCCCTTCTTTTCTTCAGGAAGATGTGCTCCCTCCTACTCTGTCCTTTAGATCTCAGAGTCAGTGGACAGGCCAAGCAGACACAACCCCAAATCCAGTAGCGCCCGTCGGAGCAGAGCCAGGTTTAAGAAATCCCACGGCGATGGGTGATGCTCCCTCACGGCCGCCCCGCAATGAACGCAATGAGTGAGCCTCGCAGGAGCTCCGGGCGGAGGGGCGGCAGGGAAGCCCGCACCCTGGACACCGCCCCGCGGCCGGCCGGGAGCTCTCAGCCCCAAGCCCTGTAGTTGTAGATGGACATTTATTTTTTAGAGGAAAAAGCCTCATAAACCTTGTGCTCTTTCCCACAACCTCCAGCTCTGCTTCTGTGATCCCGCCAGGCCAGTGCTGGGTCCCCTGCTGACAGCCGAGAAGGCTCACATCTTCTACTTGTCTTCTCTCTCTCGCTGGCCTTTCTTTTAGATGAGTGATGTGAACTTCGGGGGAGGGGAAGGGAAAAGGGTGGATTAATTACAGGGCCCCCCCCCACCCCCACCCCCGCTCTCTTTGCAGGATTCAGATTTTTTTTTAAATTCTCACCCAAGGATATTTTTCCATTGATCTTTTAGAGAGAAGCACCATGTGAGAGAAACACATCGATTGGTTGCCTCCTGCACGCACCCTGAGCCCAGGCGGGGGAGGAGCCTGTAACCATGGTATGTGCCCTTGACTGGAATTGAATCTGGGACCCTTTGGTCTGAAGGCCAACGCTCTATCCACTGAGCCACACCGGCCAGGGTCAGGATTCAGATCTTCATCCCCCGGTGTGACTTTAGCTGGTTCCCATTTATTTCTACTGGGCACACTGTCCAGTCTTCATTTGGCCTTTAGTTTGAGCACAAGAGGCGAACAAGGCACCCTCTAGGGAACCCCGGCCGGCCTCAGGTTTCTGCGGCCTCTCTCTTCGGTCCTTTCAGGAGTTATTTTACAACAGACTCACAGGCCTCCAAATCACACACTTCCCCACCCTCAATCGCACCAAGATTTACAACAGAAGGCAGCCCTGCCGATGAGAGAAATACACCAACCACCTTTATTAGTTTATTTTTTTCATTCCATGATGAAAAAGCCACAGTGCCTGATTTGTTCTCAAGCTTGGTGTTGGGGTGCTGGGTGAAAAGGTGAAAGAATTAAGCAAATAAAAAAAAAAAGACTAATAGAGAGCAGCATGGTGATTACCAAGGGGAAGGGGGGGAGGTGGCAAGGGGGAAGGGGGTCCGTGGTGATGGAAGGAGACCTGACTCTGGGTGGTGAACACACAGTACAGTGTACAGATGATGTGTACAGAGTTGTACCCCTGAAACCCGTATAATCTCACTGACCAATGTCACCCCGATCAAGTCGATGAAAATGTTGTAAAAGGAGAGAAACGTGCCCCCTTTGCTGACAGACAGGAAACCTCAGGGACCCCCGTGCTCAGGTCGTCCACCCTGGCCGGAGCCCTCACTCCTCTTTGCCTCGTGCGCTCTGTCTAAAGACATCCCTCCCGGCTCCTGGGGAGCCCTTTAGCCCCTAAAAAAAGCTTGCCACGCCCTAGCCGGTTTGGCTCAGTGGATAGAGCGTTGGCCTGCGGACAGAAGGGTCCCAGGTTTGATTCAGGTCAAGGACACATGCCTGGGTTGCAGGCTCGATCCCCAGTAGGGGGCGTGCAGGAGGCAGCCGATCCATGATTCTCTCTCATCATTGACGTTTCTCTCTCTCCCCCTCCCTTCCTCTCTGCAATCATTAAAAATATATTTTTTAAAATGTGTGTGCCAGCATCATCCGGTCTGCACATCTGACTTCTCAGAGCATCGACCATCACGTGAACATTTGGTTCACTTTGGTCATTGATACCATGCTGTTCCGTACTTATTTCTAATTAATTGTCAGCGTACAGATGCCTCAGAATCAGAGGGCAAGTCAGACTTTTTCTGTTCTTCATATGGTAACTCTCACTCTCCAAGCAATCCCAAACATGTCGCCGATGCCGATACACACTTGTTAAGTGGGCTTTCTATCGTGAATGTTTTAATATGTTCTGTGTGTTTTCGTAGAAACATGATAGGTAAAGGGAGGTAGGAGGAAAACCAGGTACTTCTAGAATAATTAATCCCAGCGAAACGCTCGTGTGAACCCTGGATTTAAAGACTTCTCCAATCATTCGGATCGAAAGTGCCTCCTCTGCCGCAAACCTGTCCCACCGTGAATGCTTCCCGACCTTCCCTACAGTGTTACTGACGGGACCGTTTTCCAATGTGTCACCACAGGCAGTCACCTCAGAGGTTTGAAGCCCCAAAGAGGAGACAAAGGAATGAAGTGTTCTTGGTGGTCCCGGGCCCGGGACCGGGAGTGTTTAACGGCCTCACACCGGCCCTCCCCTCCAGCTCGGCCTGCGCCTGCTC
Organism: Myotis yumanensis; assembly: GCF_028538775.1. Taxonomy (NCBI): domain Eukaryota; kingdom Metazoa; phylum Chordata; class Mammalia; order Chiroptera; family Vespertilionidae; genus Myotis; species Myotis yumanensis. The sequence goes on from NW_027223769.1 coordinate 37,721,368, forward strand.
TGTAACCTCTAAAGCCGCCACCGGCAATTGACGGATCCGCCAATTAGACACAAAGGAGGTGCGATGTCAGGGGCCTCCCAGTCCTTCCCGGGCCCCAGCACCGGGCTGCACCGCTGAGACACCCTGAGAGCCTGTGCAGGAGGCCCGCTGTCTGCCGCGGGAGCTCCCCTGAAATCGCTATTCCTGGGTCATGTCAGCAAGAGATGTGCCAGACCATTGGGCAATCCCCCCCACCCCGCGCCCGCACTCCCCCTGTCCTCCCTTCTAGTTACTTCAACAGAGTAAGTGTCATTCCATTAAGGTTTCCATTGGCCGTCCGCACTTTGGCCCTGGCCGGTTTGGCTCAGTCGGCCTGCGGCCTGAAGGGTCCCAGGTTTGATTCCAGTCAAGGGCACATGCCCAGGTTGTGGGCTTGATCCCCAGTAGAGGGCATGCAGGAGGCAGCTGATCAATGATTCTCTCTCACCATGGATGTTTCTCTCTCTCCTTCTCCCTTCCTCGCTGAAATCAATAAAAAATATATTTTAAAAAGAAGAAAAAGAAATGAAAGACATTTTGGATACAATGTCTATTTTGAAAGTTTGAAAGAAGCATGGTTGTTATGGCGACCTTGTCACAGATAGACACACACCAAGTGAGGGTGTTTATTTACATGCATTTTTATTTTCACTCACATCTGGATCCTTCTGGCCTCCTCGCTGTGCCGCCCCATTTGGTCTGTCCATTAAAACCGTGCCTGTGAGATGTGTAAGTCCCACAGGATTCCTAGCCAGTGAGAAACGTGAAGCATTAAATTATTAGATCGAGACCTTCCCATGTCCCTGCAGGTCTGGCCCACATGGGGAGGCGTGGCACCAGGAGCAGTGGGGAAGGGCTCCCGCTGTCAGAAGCTGTGAGCAGAGGAAGTGCCATGTGCGGGGTAACTGGTGTGGTGTCCTTTTCGGATAGGGGAGGTTTTTCTGACCAAAAGAAAAAAAAAGAAAGAAAGAAATGCCCACTCGGTGTTCTTCTCCTTTGGCGTATTTCAGAACAGCTGTCCGTCTGTCCACCTTTCACTAATTCTGCTTAAGTCAGAACATCCTGTATAATAAAAGGGTAATATGCAAATCGACTGAATGGCAGAACTACCGGTCGCTATGATGCGTACTGACCACCAGGGAGCAGACTCTCAATGCAGGAGCTGCCCCCTGGTGGTCAGTGCGCTCCCACAGGGGTAGCGCCGCTCAGCCAGAAGCCGGGTTCGTGGCTGGCGAGCGCAGCGGTGGTGGCAGGAGCCTCTCCGCCTCTGTGGAAGTTGGACATCCTCCAAGGGCTCCCGGACTGTGAGAGGGCACAGGCCAGGCTGAGGGATCCCCCCCACCCGGAGTGCACAAATTTCATGCACTGGTCCTCTAGTTAAACAATAAAGGAATACAAATCTTGACATGTCAGTCTACTCCAGGGGTGGGCAAACTCTTTGACTCGAGGGCCACAATGGGTTCTTAAACTGGACCGGAGGGCCAGAACAAAAGCATGGATGGAGTGTTTGTGTGAACTAATATAAATTCAAAGTAAACATCATTACATAAAAGGGTATGCTCTTTTTTTTTTTTTTTTTTTTAGTTTTATTCATTTCAAACGGGCCGGATCTGGCCTGCGGGCCGTAGTTTGCCCACGGCTGGTCTAGATTCTGGGTCAATCTTGAAGCAAAACAGCCATGGGTGATTCCTTAAGTGGCTATTGTCAAGACTTCTGTTTGCTTTTAAATCAAACTTGATGAAGAATACAGGTAACAGAGACACCTGAGTTATAGATCTCATAGAGTTCACGTCCTCAGCACCAGGAAGGCAAAACCTAAGGCGCCCCAAGTACCACATCGTATCACCGGGCCGGTTCAAATCCGTGAGAATACCTATGGCCTGTTGATGCCAGGAGCCACCCAGCTCTCAGGACCTCGTTAAGATGTGATCGCTTGAAAGCTGGTTTATTCATGTGCTCATTTGACAGCTTCCGTTTCCTTTTCATTTTTTTTTTCAAGAAATTAAGTCTTTAGGTTTTCTCTGATATTTAGACATACTTTTGAGCGTGGCCCTGTGAGTGCCTTCTTTAAGCACATGCCCTGAAAATACAACACGCTTCACATGACATTGCAGAGTGTAAAGATGGGTGGGACTCTCCTAATTTCCTCATGTTGTGGGGCAAACTTCCACCCCTTCAAAATTTTGCTCCTAAAACTTCATGTGCCTAAAAGCAAAATATCAAAAAAAAAAAATGCTTATATATAAAAGAGATCAGCAGAAAGGGATTTCCTCCTACTGGCAAATCAATTTTTTTTTTTCTGGTTGTTTTTGTTTGCTTAAAAAAAAAAAAATTCGGTATTGGTTGCAGTTAAGCTGACTTCAGGATTATATGCCCCAGAGGAATTTTGAAGATTAACATTAAAAAAAAAAATAAAAGACATTTTACACCCCTTTCAGAATTGCCTGGGAAAAGAAAATAAGTACAGGTGATGTGCCGATCCAGTTTCAGCGCTCCACTGAGAATTACCGAAGATTATACCTGACAGAAAACAGTTTTCCATAAAAAGCATTTTGCACAAATTTGAGCATTCACTTGCATGTGTCAACAACAGACCTGATCAGGAAGCACGCGTTCGAAATGCTTTGGCAGAAAAACAAGCGCGAGAGACTGCTCTGGGTTTAGCACTGCCAACATAGGGCCAGACTCACTGCATGTGGATGATCCTTCCACCTGGTAATGACCCCCCACCCCATGCAGAATATTAAAACTGTGAATAACAGCCACGTTGAAGATGACGGAAGGCCTGAATTCCAAAATCAGCTTGTGCCTGACAGGCTGGGTCTCCTGAAGCCTCGGTTTGTCCACCTGTGAAATGGGGGTGATAATGGTGGCTGCCCCCACAGAGTGGTGTTCAGGATCAATCCAGATAATTCATGAAAAACGTTTGGCAGAGTGCCGGGCACAGGATATGAACTCGTTGAATGCTATTAACTCAGACAGCGGGAACGCTCCGGATGCCTGGAGAGTGGAGTCACGTGCAGGCGGCGAGGGGAGAGCTAGCAGGAATGCCTGGCCGTGCTTCCTGTGAAACAGCAGGACATGTTGCCTCCAGGGAGGTTTGAAGCGCAAGGTTCTCGGTAGCTGTTTCACTCGAGGCAGGTGAAAAAGATGCTGACCAGAAGGCAGGGAGCTGTTGAGAGGAGAGGCAATTTGCAGTGAAAAAGAAATGAGAGCGAGGCCAGGAGGAAGCCAGGCAGAGTAGAAATGCTTTGAAACTCGAAAGTTTGAGGGTCATTTGCCATTTCTGTTTATTCTTAACTAGTGGCCTGGTGCATGAAATTTGTGCACTTGGGGCGGAGGGGGGGGGCGGGTTGTCCTCCAGCCTGGCCTGTGCCCTGTCACAGTGTGGGAGCCCCGCGATCCATTGACCCAAAGAGGCAGGCCCTGCCCACCCCTCCGGAGCTCCTCAATGGATTGCCCCAAAGAGATAGACTGGAGCCGGGAGAAGCCTGAGGACACCCGGCGCAGGCGCACGGAGGCCCCGCCGAGGCCCCATCCCCATCCCCGACGCTGCAAGTCCCCGCCCACCCGCGCCTGCTGTGCACGCAGCCTGCTGATGGGTTGTTACTGTGATGGTGTCCTGACCAATTTGCACATTACCCTATTATTAGTGTAGATTATGTGGCCTTGGTCATTTGGTGTATCATCTTCGTGCCCAGTTCCTCATTGGGAAGTGTAACTAAAACCTACTTTGTAGGTTTGTCCCAATGTTCCTATGAAGTAGCATAAAAGGTGTGTAAAGGTGGCACCTGGAGGTACTCTACAGCGAGTAGGTATTGTGAGGTGTGCTACTCAAGGAGGGAGCATCAGAATGATGGGCAAGACGGGCAGGAAGGGTAGGGTGTGCATTCATAACACCAGTGTGTGTGAACAGTGACACCGGCCCGGCCCATCAGGGGGGAGGAATCATTGACAACTTGGGGGGGAAACATCTGGAGGCCCTGGTGGGAAGGGAGGCTGATAATCCCAAAATGTCTTGAAAATAATAGCTTTATGAACATAGCAGCTATTGGAGATTGTGGCAAAGAGTGGCTTGCTATTAGCCACACTCAGTGTGTGTTCATTCTCTCTCTCTCTCTCTCTCTCTCTCTGTATTTTTTGAATAAATATTTCAATACTTTGAAATAGACTTAGATCATCTTCCTTGATGGAGTTACTTTGAGCTTGGGAGAATATTAACAGTTTTCATTTGCATGAGGATTGGAAATGTCATGTGCCCCGAATTCTCCCACTGCAGGGACCTGAGCTCAAATAACACTTTCCATTCTTAACATACAAGATCCTACTTCATTTTTGACATAAAACTGTGTACAGTTGGCAGGGGAAAAGGCCATAGGCCCAGGCTTTTGTTAACTGAACAGTGCTGTGTGTGTTAGATGCGGTTTATTTTTTATTCTTAATCCTTTGAAATACGTTCAAAAAAATTTTAAGTAATCTGGTGATTTTTTCCAAAGCTGTCCTTCTAGCTCACTTGAGGACTTTTTGGTTTGGGACACAGGACAGGATAAAAATCAAGGTAATCACTACTTTCTAGCTCTACTTGAGAAATTTCAAATGGCTTACAGTGCTGTTATCACAGTTGATTTAATATCAGTCTTACGATAATGACAGCATATATATTATTTCTTTTCTATAGGTGGGACAGGTCAAATTTTGTGACATTTTTAGAGTCACAGTGAATAATAACATCTATACAGACATTTCTCAGGTTACGTCGGACTCAACATACGTCGTTTCGTGGTTACGTCGCCATCTCCCATTTATTTATAAAAAAAAAGAGTTCCGTCATTTCGATGTATGTACATATGTGCTTTGTGTTTTTTATTATTTATTTACCACAAGTAAAGGTCAGGAATTGTTATCTTTTAATTTTTTTTTACTGTTTCACTTCATTACTGCTGTGTATGTGCTCCATGTGAGTGACATAGGTGCTTATGTAGGTGGGTTCCGACTTATGGCAAAAATCACGTTACGTCGCCCTGTAGGAACGGATTTCTGACATAACCCAAGGACCTACTGTATATATAAAATCCTAAGTGACCGGCCAACCATCCAGTAGCTATGACATGAACTGACCACCAGGGGCAGACGCTCAACGCAGGAGTGGAAACCACAGGCATGGAAACATGGAACAGACTGATGAATCTCAGAGGGAAGGGGGGAGGGGGAAAAATGGGAAGAGATTAACCAAAGATCTTATATGCATACTAGAGGCCTGGTGCACAGATTTGTGCACCGGTGGGTTCCCTTGACCTGACCTGCGGGGATCGGGCCAAAACCGGCTCTCTGACATCCCCTGAGGGGTCCCAGAGTGTGAGAGGGTGCAGGCCAGGCCGAGGGACCCTAATTAAGTAATAATACTTAAGATTCTTTATACCCCTACAGTGTAATAAATTAGGGTTAGCATGCTTCATTTCATTGAATCGTAGCAGCTGTTACTTCACCGATGAGAGAAATAAAGTTCAGAGAGGTCAAATGGGTCCCCCAAAGTCACACAGCAAGTCGATGGTGGGGCCATGAACTTCAGCCGCGGCAGGTTCTAGAACAGGGTCTCTTGAGCAGCACCGATGAGCTCCGTTGAAAAAAGTACCAAGTCAGCGTTAGCTGCGGAACCAGACCCAGGGCCTAGGGACCAACTCCAAAGGTAAACCCGGAACCTTGCTCTCCGCCTCTTCTTACAGGAGCATCTGAAAAGAGCATCTCCGAGCAGTGCTAAGGCGAGGGGGGGTGGGGGCTGGTGTCGAACAGGGAGTCCGTGAAAGAAAGGCCTGGTTCGCTGGCCAGGCTCTTCCCGAGCACAGGCCATGTTAACTCCCCCCGATCTGTAGTTACAGGGTTATTGCAGACTCAGTGTACAGGCTGCTGGCCCTGAAGCCTGCGTGTGCAGCCTTCCGACAGTAACAGGCCAGCACGACAATCGCACGCCTTCAAAACACGCCCGAGCCGCTTCTTGATTTCCGTGGAAGGAGGTCTCCAAACAGCCTAGAGGCGCTTCTTGGCATAGAGGGTTTCTGGAGAAAGACACGGCACATGAGTGCGCAGACGAGAGCTGTCTGACCTTTGAACTCTGACCCAAAACACCCATCGTGTTTGTAAACATACCAGTAAATGCAGACAGCACCGTCGAGCCTGCTCAGGGAACTCTGCCGTATTTCGTGAGCCTTGGAAACCCTGTCCCCACTCCAAACCAGTGATTGAATGCCGGCTTCCCACTCCAGGATTGGACTCTGCAGGTGGTGTTTTTTCCTCTTTTCCTTTTCTCCGAACGGACGCCACGCTCCCCGCTAGCTCTTCACTGAGCTCGCCTCTGATTGAGGTGCCTGCTGGATCTATGGCGAGCCTTTCCCAGAGACAGCAAAATGCCCCGTCTAGGCTCTCAGAGTCCCTTCGTTTTATTTAAAATTGGAGCCAGAAGGCAACTTAGAGGCAATTGAAATCCAACATCCCCTTTTTCTAAACAGACGGGAGACCACAGTCCACAGAGGTTTAACAGCCTGAAAAATCACACATCTCCTTGCACTGGAGCCGTGGCTCCCACTCAGATATTTTTTTTTAATATATTTTTATTGATTTCAGAGAGGGAAAGGGAGAGAGAGAGCAACGTTAATGATGAGAGAGAATCATTGATCAGCTGCCTCTTGCACGCCCCACACTAGGGATTGAGCCTGCAACCTGGGCATGTGCCCTGACCGGGAATCGAACCTCCTGGTTCATTGGTCAACGCTCAACCACTGAGCCACACCGGCCATGCACCTCCCAGATCTTAACGTGCCTCTCCACGCTTGCCCCACGCTGACTGGCCAGCTCCTAACCGGTGTCTCCACAGCACTAGCCCCTGGAAAGAAGGGCTGGGACAGGTGAGGAGGTCAGGTCTCTGAGACCAGCAAGCCAGAGGCAGGACCCGCTGTGGGGGTCGTGTCCGGCCACCAGGTGGACACAGGTCACTGTGGTCGGCAGCTGCGGGTGTCAGGAGGATCTATCAGGTCCCCGGCTCAAGACCAAACAGGTCTCGGCTGGCGTGGGGAGAGGCTCCCGGAAACCCAAGCTCACCTCTAAGGAAACGACAGAAGCGGCCCAGGCTGGGCCCCGGCCACGGGGCAGGGTCCACGGGGCGCCCCGGGTGGCGGAGGTCTTGCCCTAGAAGACCACAGCCCAGCACGGGGCTGGGAACCCATTCCTGAGCCTCTTCCCCGGAAGCCCCCTTAAGAACCACGGGAAACAGGACGGAGGGAAGGCCCCCGCTTTGGGGTTTGGGGTGGATGTCATGTTCTCTTTGCAAGGGTTAAAACGCCCACCATCTGACACCTGGGGCAGCGTCGGCTCCAGGCGGGAGGGCCCCTCGGAGGACACACTAGCCAGCCCAGCACGTCTCAGACACCGAGATTCAACACCACGCTCCCTGCCTCCCCTTCCCAGCGGCCCCCTTGCTCCTGGCAGATTTAATGGTGTGATTTACAGCAGGGAGAGACCTCTGCCGGGGCCAGCAAAGTGACAAACAATAAATAGAGGGGAGCAGCGTGTTAACAGCCCGCCGCACAATCCCTTGTCAGTTACAGCTGGAGAGCGCTACGTTTTAATTTCGTCTTTCATAAAAATCCTGGCGTGGCAGCCTCGTTGGAACACAGGCTCCCAAGTCAAGTGTGTCATCCAAGGATGCAGTTTATCACCCTCTATATTTTCTGTTCTTTTCATTTAATGTCATTCCTATGGCAACAGGCGTCGCCCTGGAAATCATGTTCCCCACAGCTTGTTTGTTGAAAGGGACGGGGGGGGGGGGGGGGAGCCTAAAATATGTGTGGGGCTGGGAAGAGTGTCAGAGTGTGACTCCGGCGGCGTGTCATGAATCATACTCGGCGAGGATGTCGTGTAATCAGACACCGAAGGGGGCGTGAGGCGGGGCGCGATCTGACATCCCCACCCCGCCCCCCGGCTTGTTACGGGTTTGCATGTCGTAAGGCTAAACATCCGGGAGGCACACGTGTGCTTCGTGGGAAGCGGGGGGCACGCAGGTCCCCCATACAGCCCAGTGGACCCCTCTGTGGGGTCGGGTCGGCGGGTGAATTGTAACCGACGTTCATACTGAGCGGCTGTGACTGCGGAGCTGATTATAAACCCAGATTCTTCATCTATCACTTGCTCAGCACATCTTCCCTGAGCGCCCGCTGGGCCCTGGGCTTCGTGCTGAGAAGACAGGGGTGGATAAAGCAGACTGAATGGCCCCCGGCCGGCGTGGCTCAGTGGTAGAGCGTCGACCTATGAACCAGGAGGTCAGGGTTCGATTCCTGCTCAGGGCACAGGCCCGGGTTGCTGGCTAGATCCCCAGTGGGAGGTGTGCAGGAGGCAGCCGATCCATGATTTGCTCTCATCATTGATGTTTCTCTCGCTCTCCCTCTCCCTTCCTCTCTGAAATCAACAAGAATGTAATTTTAAAAACAATAAAATAAAGTTAACTGAGCCTCTGCTCCTGCAGGGAGCTGGGTGGGCGCTAGACAAGGGGAAAACAGGGCGTGGCCAGGTCCAGGTCTCTGGGAGCCGCATCTGAGACAGGCGTTCTCGGGGAGGCGAGTTACTGCAGTCTCAATGCCCAGTTCTCACAGGGCCTGACTGCTAAGGTGGTGAGGAGGGCAGAGGAGGGCAGGGCATGACGCTGAGCAAAGCTAAGCCTGGCGTCCGCCGGATCCCAGGGGAGCTCTGGAGGGCAACAGCCCCAAGGGGGTCCCACCCTGAGTCCCTGCACGGGGCCTGGGCTGTTGAGTCACCAGTGAGTCAGTCTCGGGGACAGCTGCCTTGCGGGGAGGGGGGTGTCCGCCATCCCAGCCTCCCCAGCATCCCTGGCTAGAGGGCTCCTGTTGCCCAGAGGGATCTTGGGAGAAGGTGCCACTGTGAGCCGTGGGCTGTGGGGTGGATGCCCTGCAGCCCTGATGGAAATCTGACGTCTCCTCACCAGGCGTTGCTCCCCTGCCTGGTATGTCGGGATCACATTTTGCCCAAAATAGAGCCTGGTGCACTTCCTCACGGGGTGGCATCCGACATGGTGGATGGCCGGTGTGTGGAACCCCACCCCCCAAACCGTGGCCCGTGGCCCCTCCCCGTGGGCCTTCCACTTAGCAGTGCAGACCTCCCAACAGACCTGCTGCCTCACCATCTGCACCTTCACAAGCCCCCAGCTGAGGCGCAGTCACAGGAAAGCTGGGCCCACTCGGCTGCAGAATGTGGTTTCCGCAGGAAACTGTGTCCCGACGTCCAGTAACTCACCTGTTCACGAACACTGACAGCGTCCAAGCAGGGCGTGACCTGGCTGCTGGCTTTCTAAGTGTTGAACATTAGGGCATAATAACAAAAAGACAAAACCGATCACCGTCTCCCCACAGTCACCACCGCACATGGAGCTGCGTAGAGTCCTAGCACAATTATCCACCAGAGCTGAAGACCCCACATGCAAAGCTTTAGAGAAGGAACTCGCACACACACGCACACACACACACATGCACACACACACATGCACATGCACATGCACACACCATTCAAGGAGAATGGAAGTGAGACTCAGGGACCACTATTGAATGCTGACCTGGAGCCTGACCCAGCCCTGTCTTTCTCCAAAGCTCATCCTCCTAACACATCCATTGTGTGGCCGTAGGAGCAGATTTATAACCCAGAGGACAGAGCTCAGGGAGCGTGATAAAGGAGAAATCCACGGATGGATAGCCAGCCCGGCCGGAAAGACCCAATAATGTTATGGAGCCATAAAGCTCACTTTACCACAAAAGGAGCCCCAGACGTGGGATATGGCCGACGTTAAGGCGTAGGAGCCCCGCACGCGCAGGGGTCCGGAACCGACCGCTGTGACAGATGGAGTCTCGGGCCTTCCCGGGACCCTCCCTCAGAACACACGATCCTCTTCTCTAGCGGGGTGATGACGCCCAGGCCTCTGTTGTAAGCTCTGACAGTGATACTTGTCAGTTGGAGAGCATGTAGTAGGTATAAAGTAATAATGAATCCCCCTGGGTATTCACACTCACCAATAATCCTAGACATTAAGAGTAACTATTGTAATGTTCAAGGTTGCCTTGACAGCGACAAAAAAATAGGAAAGCAAGAAAGGAAACGTGGGAGAAAGGGACAAAAGAAAGACATTGTTGGAGGGAGAGGATGGGAAGGAAGAACAAAGAAAATCGAAGCTCAGGGTGACTGTTCAGTCTCCACACAGACAGCCACTCCACACCCTGAGCCGTCTCCTAGAACCACCACCCCTGTGGGAGAGGGGCCAGCCCAGGGAGGGCAAGTCCTGTGATCAGTGGAGGACCCAATATTTATGCCAGGAGTTAGGCATCTGAAAGGCCCATGAAACCAGCCCCAGGAGAATCCTCTCAATTCCCCCCCTTAGTCAAGTGCTGCTCACTGAGTGCTTGGTCCCCAGGGGTCTCACCTCCCAGGGTAGCTGGGCTGTTCTCTGACTGTCCTTCTTGAGGGAGATGCAGAAGGCACTGGGGGAGCTGTAGGCATGGGGAGCATAGGAGGCATGGGGAGCTGTAGGCATGGGGAGCATAGGAGGCATGGGGAGCAGTAGGCATGGGGAGCTGTAGGCATGGGAAGCTGTAGGCATGGGGAGCAGTAGGCATGGGGAGCTATAGGAGGCATGGGGGGAGCTATAGGTATGGGGAGCTTGTAGGCATGGGGAGCAGTAGGCATGGGGAGCTGTAGGAGGCATGGGGAGCTATAGGCATGGGAGAGCTGTAGGAGGCATGGGGGGGCTATAGGAGGCATGGGGGAGCTGTGAGAGGCATGGAGAGCTATAGGCATGGGGAGCTATAGGAGGCATGGGGGAGCTCTGGGAGGCGTGGGGGAGCTATAGGCATGGGGAGCTATAGGAGGTGTGGGGGAGCTGTGGGAGGCGTGGGGGAGCTATAGGCATGGGGAGCTATAGGAGGTGTGGGGGAGCTGTAGGCATGGGGAGCAGTAGGAGGCATGGGGGAGCTGTGGGAGGCGTGGGGGAGCTATAGGAGGTGTGGGGGAGCTGTGGGAAGCGTGGGGGAGCTGTAGGGATGGGGGAGCAGTAGGAGGCAAGGGGGAGCTGTGGGAGGTGTGGAGGAGCTGTGGGAGGCGTGGGGGGCGGGCATGTCAGCCCAGGGCATGGGTGGAGCGGCCAGCACTAGGACATTAACACCAAGTTTCCATGTCTGCCCGGCACCTGATGAAAAGAATGTGCTTCCAAACCATATCACCCACCAGGGTGGCAGGAGCAGATGAAAGGGATTCCAGGCACTTTCCAAAGTTGTCCACCGTGTGGCCAGCGTGGCTGGGACTCCGCCATGACGTTTCTAGACAAGGGGGGAGAGTGGGTGAGGGGGAGTTCCTTCCTCGAAGGGAAGTGGCTCCGTGCTGAGATCATTCAGAAGACAGGTTTGGGGGACCCCCCGGTTTTTGGTTCCTTGCCATGATCCTGTCCTTGGTGGCCTGATTGGAAATTCCTCCGCTCCCAGCCTCGGGGTTCACCGTGCCCACATCAGGGCGGGGCGACGTTCTACTAAGAAAATAGAGGTTGCAATGTTTGGCGCATTAATTCAGAGCATATGGTCGAAAATATTGTTTGCCATGGCTCGTGGGCTTATGATATTTAATTTAAAATAGATTTTCCTAAATAAAAAGAGACTGTATACAGATGGCCATTAAGAGCGAGCCGTTTTTGCTGGGCGGCATTGTTAAAATGTAAGGTTTGTAAAGCGTTTACAGCGCCCTGGCCCTCTGGCAAGAACGGAGCATTCCGAGGAGACAGGGGCTTGGCCCCGTGACAAGACGGTCCCGATGCGGTCGTCGGAGCCTGTCCCGGGGCCGTTTCCACCACCAGGAGCTGGGCGGCGCGCTTTTGTGTAGAAACGTCCCTGCTCAAACCTTAAGTTTTATGCAGATCTGAGCAAGTACGACGCAAGCTCAAGCGGCTGCAGTGATGGAAGCAAATGCTTTATGATGTCATGGCAGCAAATGCTTTATGATGTCATGGCAGCAAATGCTTTATGATGTCATGGCAGCAAATGCTTTATGATGTCATGGCAGCAAATGCTTTATGATGTCATGGCAGCAAATGCTTTATGATGTCATTGCTCGTTAAAAACAAACAGACTGTTTCCACAGCTCGCAGCCAGGGAGCCCAAGGCCAGGCCTGTCCTGTTCTCTGCATCTCTGAGTGCGAGTGGGAGTGTTAGGAGGTTCTCTCTCATCTTTTTTTTTTTAATATGTTTTTATTGATTTCAGAGAGGAAGGGGCAGAGAGAGAGAGAGAGAGGGAGAGAGACATCAATGATGAGGGAGAATCATGGATCGGCTGCCTCCTGCACGCCCCCCACTGGGGATGGAGACTGCAACCCGGGCCTGTGCCCTGACTGGGAATGGAACCGGCTCCTCCTGGTTCCTAGGCTGATGCTCAACCACTGAGCACGCCGGCCAGGCTGGTCTTCCTTTAACATCTATGTGAAGCCGAGGACTCCCATAGAAAGGCCTGGAGGTGAAGAAAACCTAAGACTTGGCTGGTCATCCTGCAGAGAGCAGGGAGCACTGTGCTTCTCCGGCGATGGAGGCTGCTGGGAGTGGCTACCAAGTCAAAGTAACTTCCGGTTCCTCTCCCTGGGACTGGCCCATGAATGATGCCAGTCCAGCTTGCTTTCTGCAGCCGACTGATTTCCAGCTTCGGAAGCTGCTGCAGGTCCCCTGGGCCCAGCTCACTAAGCAGCCTCGCCATGAAAAACGCAGCGGAGCCCGGCCCGCGTGGCTCTGTGGTTCAGCGTCAGTCTATGAACCAGGAGGTCACAGTTCAGTTCCCGGTCAGGCCACCTGCCTGGATTGGGGCCTCGATCCCCAGTGGGGGGTATGCAGGAGGCAGCCGATCCATGATTCTCTCTCACCATTGATGTTTCTCTCTCCCTCCCTCTCCCTTCCTCTCTGAAGTGTATATAAAGGGGAAAAGGCGCTAAGGTTCATTTCTTATATATTTTTTTAATGCAACAGGAAAAGGACAAGGAGACGGGTGATGGTATTGGCTCACAGGTTCCTGCCCAGAGAGAGAACCTTCTGGCAGCCCTGGCCTCCGCCGGCTGGCCACCGCTCACAATCAGCAGCCGCCAGTGTCCTTGGCTGGAGTGTGTGCTGGGGGGAGAGGACACGGCTCAGGGTCAGCTCTGGGGAGTCTGTCTCCGGTGCCCTGGCAGGCGCTACGGGCTTCTGCTGGAAACGCTGATACGGGAGGAATGGTTTCGTATGGTTCAGGATAGAAAAGAAAGCTGATAGCCGGGTCTAGATTGTCAGTAATCCCCTCTCCTGAGTGGCCCAAGGGACACAGCCCACTTCCCGATGAGGCCCGGGGAAATGTCGAGAAACAAAAACAGTTGTTCCCAGTGCACCCCGTCTGTCAGTCGGGAGGCAGGGACCATGGCGCGGTTTGTTTTTCTAGTTCCGTAACCTTTAACTTGCAATCAGTTGGGTTTTGAAGGGGGGGCAGGGGGTGCAGGCGGTGGCAGTGAGTCCCATTACACTCAGCACAGGGCTCCCGGCACGAGGCTTCCGCTGGACACACCTTCCTGCCGGGTGGCTTTCTGAGCCTTTGTTCGAAGGGATATAAACAAAGCTTAGGGGAACACAGGCGGGGATCCGCAATCCCAGGGGGTCACTTTAGGGGGGAAGCTGTGGCCTCTGTCCGGGGACCAAGGGGTTGGGTTTGCAGGCAGCTAAGGGACAGGCTGGCATTTGGGGAGCTTCTGGGGACAGCACGTGACCTGGTCCGCACCCGGGTGTCGGTGACTCCGATGAGGACAAACCCGCCGGGGCCTGACTGTGTGCCTGGCAGGGTTCACACAGAGAAGACGCCTTTGCGAGGCAGGCAGGACCCTCCCGGGCCTCTGCCCTCCAACCCCCGAAAGTTCCCCCTCGGGGTTGTCAGCGGGCTTGCGCCCCGGTGAGCAGGAGGGTAAATATTGACAGGAAGCTCCTGTCTTTGAATGAACTCTTGGGGCTTGACCCCTCTCAACCAGGTATTAAACATAAAGGGGGGAAAGGCGCTAAGGTTCATTTCTTGTTAAAATCACTTTTTTTTTTTTCCTGTTTAGAAAAAGCTCTTCATGTTCAGTGTAGATGCATTAGAAACCGCAGGTCCTGGAAGCAGGACAATCAGACGCCTCCGTAACCCACCATTCTGTACTATGAACGGTGATACATCGCGTGTCAAACTCAAAAAGTAAACATGCGCTCGAGGGAATCCGGGGCCGAGCACACACTCATTCGTAGCCTTTCCTGAGGCCGTGACCTGAAATGCAGGAACTTGCATCTACCTCTTTCTTTTCATATTCAGTTTCTTTTTGTTGTTGTTGTTTTAATTCTGTGTTTTGTTTCCGTTTATGTTCAGGATTATTTTCAACGTCATTTTTAGGGATGCCCGGTAGACGCTTATTGAACCCCGCCCTTGGTTTTTAGACACTCGATTGCTTCCAGCTTTGGTGAGCCACCTTCCGGGTAAATGTTTACATTTCCCCGCGACTGTGGTGGTTATTGCAGCAAAATAGCCCGGCGATGCTTTCGACCGTGTTGTGTGGACGAAACTCGAAAAGCGAGGCTGGCCCACGCTCCGTGCTTCTAAACGTGCCTGAGCAGAAGCGGCGACTCCAGTTCCCCCGTAGGTGTGACTGGGATTGTCTGTAAAGTAGGGACTGCTCAGAGAAATTCTGTATAAAAGACCCGGCATTTAACGCCCCGTCCCCCACCCCCAATGACCTGTTAGTCACCAGCCATCTCTAATTTCCAGCGGGCTATTCTAGGAGCCTCTGTTTTTATGGCACATAAACGCATGGGGCATCTTCCGGGCCATTTGGACCCAGTACTGTAATTCTTTCAGCTCAGCAGGCTGTTTGGGGGACAAAACCCTGGTTTAGACAGCACTGTAGACCCGGGGGCCGGGAGAGAGATGTCAGAATGACAGGGGCGAAGGGCCGAATGCCAGGACAGTCCAGATCTAGCGTTGTCCTTGGCGACCTCAAACTACAGGCCTGTGTGAAACCACCTTAAACCCTGCTTTCAGGAGCACGTCTGTAACCACGAGGACCCGGGAGCACTCCGTGAGGCCGTCCCGGCCACGCTGGGTCTGGCGTGCGGAACTGGACGGCTGTTGGTGATAGAGAAGACAGCATTTGAGCGGATTCAGTGCAAACCAGAATTCTGTCTCAAAATATTTGTTTTGTAGAAGAAGCAGCAGGCAAGAACCAATGGAGAAAAAGAAGAAAAGTTAAGACCAATGAGAAGGACTAGGAAAGAGATTTTTCAATATGGTCATTTAAAAAATGAAATTCTAATCATCCATTAAATATCAAGCTTGACAGGAATATTTTGTTAAACCGAGATAATTATCTCAAGATGATGTTCAGTAGTGATCCGGGAAAAAAGGACTTCATAGGACATAACTTAGTCCCATTTTTAAATACATCCACATGGAAATATAAATGTCTAGGAAAATAAAATGGATAAAAATACGAAAGTAATCATGGTAGTTATCTCTGCGTGACTTTTTTATTTTTCTTTCAACATTATCCAATTTTAAATAATTAGTACGACGTAATTATAATATGATAATGTCAGTAATATAAACAGAAAACAATAAGGTTATATGGGAAGTGCAGTCACAGGAGGGGCCCCACTCTGGAACCTCGGTCCTCAGGCCTTTGTATATAAAAGTCAGTAAAAAGGCCCATAACTCACAAAACCACTGGGAGCGTCCGTTCTCGCCCCCAAAACCAAGTCCACCGTCCTGGCCTTGGTGCCAAGCCCCCCACAAAGGAGCGCACTTGGGCTGTGAGTCCGAGATGAGATGCCTGCCCAGGATGGATAGCAAAGGGGATGGGGAAACCCAACCCGCCCTCAGAACCCTGTCGGCGAGGAGAGGGCGGAGGAGAGGGCGGGAAGGCCGGCGGGGTGTGTTTGTCTTCCTGGAGGACGCTGTCATCTGGTCCGATGGCCAGCACCCGTCACCACGGGCAGTTAACTCTCCAGGATATCTTTCCTGCCTCTGCCTGCGGCCCCTGCGAGGCCCTCCTTCCTCTGCCCCAGCCCGTAAGGGAGGCTGGGAAGGGCAGCGTGGCGAGTTCCATCCCCACACCAGGGCCCCCCTTCACTTTCTTCTGGGCAACACCCGGACTTTGTTTGGGTCCAGCTCGAGGGAAGGAAACGTGTCCAGTCCTTGTGGCCATGTCATGTCTCCTTGTGAGATGTTCTCTTTGCTGCCTTCCTTGGAGCTAGAAATGGACCAATATAAGAAGTCTAGCTTTTCTTTAAAAAACAACACCACAAAAACAGAACCAAACAAAAGAAACAGAGGCTTCTGAGGAAACAGTCTTTGCCTCTGCCTCATGCTCCCACTTAAAGGCAACCCATTGCCCGGACCATTGAGTCCACCCTGGGCAGAGAGAGTTGAAGAGAACTCCGCAGAAGGCTCCCCAGGCTCTGACTGTTCGGCTGCTGAACCTACTCCGAGAGCCCGTCCATAAACTCCGACGAGTCTGGAGACTGTAAGCCTTTGAAGGCTCCGTGTAGTTACTTGCATCTCAGTGCCTTTTCGGGAGACGTAACAAGACTTGAGAGACGACCTTGACCTGCTCAGGGTCTTGTGCCTCCTCGCTTCCCCCACATGCGATGTGTGGCTACGCGTGGCAACTGTAATGGGGTTTCCTAAACATGGTTTGTGTTCTTGCACAGAACATGGTGAGTGAGGAAGGCCACGCCCACCCCGGGTCCCCGTGCGCTCAGGCCCGCTTCAGTTAAATCTTTCAAACTCAGTGATGCTCAAAGCCTCCATTAACCCTCCGGTCCGGGTGCTGGCCCTCTCCGATGAACTCGCCCGCGGTCCAGTGTTCGGATTCTGTTCCCTGGATCTGCTCTTTGGGAGAAGTGCCATCTTTAGAAACATCTGCCCGTGTCACTCACATATATTCGTTTCACTTCCTCAATTCCTTGCTTGGGGTGGTCACAGCTAGCAGAGGTGACAAGCAGACCCATGGGGAATGCGTTCTTCTCCAAGCCCTGTCGGTACCTGTCAGATGCTCCTCAGTGAGACTCCACCTTAACCTGTAAGCGTGAACCTACCAGCAGAATTTTCAGCCAGGCGCTTTGAAATAAGACTGTCTGATACCCATGGAGGGGTATGGAGGCCTTGGTGGCAAGCCATATTTAAAAGCTTAATTGTAGGAAAGAACAGGAAGACTCAAAGGGACTCCATTTCTGCCTAACAAACACCCAACAGGCATTTCAGCGAAATGTTGCTCGGGGTAGGTATTCTTCGGAGGGTGTGTTTTAGGTGCCGCGGGGAAATGGCGTCTTCTCGATCAGTGACATGGTATGCCATGAGTCACGCACGGCCTGCTCACACACTGCGGGGTGCCGGCAAATTGTGGTCCTTGAGTTCCGTTAACATCCCCGGCGTGGCGTTCGCGGTGGCACCTGCTCGGAAGGTATTGTTCATGTGCCGCGTGCGCACACACCTACCGTCCGCGGGCTGTGGTTTCGCCTGAAGTCTCTGTAATTAACGCGTTCGCGTCGCAGGCACTGGGTATTATTGGGCTCCAGGAAACAAAGATGTATTTCATTTTCCCCGTCCGATGATTCATCAGCGCCACTCCCCCCGCCCACAGCCATCCACGTGGCAGTTCTCTGAGCAGCTCCTCGGCCCCAAGTGGCAGCCAGGCCCTGAGTCAGAGGGCGGCAAGCGCTGAGCGGGAGCTCCGCAGACAGCTCCGCCGGCAGCCCGACAGCTCGGTGTCAGCCCTCTTAACCTGCTTTCCGGCGGAGGCGGCAGGAACAATGCTCTTTGCCCTCCGGCACTAAAAGGCAAAGACGGGGTAACCTTACACCGCACGTTCCACTTAGGCGGCCACCTGATGCGGAGTTATCTTCCCCGGCTCTCCCGGGGCCGGGAGTGAAAACACTGGCTTCCGTGGCCCGGCCAGCTGGTTAGCGCTTGTCAAAGCAACAGCCCCGGTCCCGGAGGCTCCCTCCAGCACCCCGGATTAAAATTCGCACAGGCGTGATAAGCGGGGGACACTCAGGTGTGTGTTTGCTGGGCCCACGACAGTGCAAACATCAGCCTGTCCGCTTAACACACACATACACACACACACACACACACCACAAAACATGTGCGAGGAAATAATGTTCCACCCTGAAATGCCTACGTTAACTCGAACTTTCTAGGTGCATCTACACTAATTTTTTGGGGGGGTTACATTTTTTAAATATATTTTTATTGATATCAGAAAGGAAGGGAGAGGGAGAGAGAGACAGATACATCAATGATTGAGAGAGAATCATCGATCAGCTGCCTCCTGCACGCCCCACACTGGGGATGGAGCCCACAACCCGGGCCTGTGCCCTGACCGGCATCGAACGGTGACCTCCTGGTTCATAGGTCGATGCTTAAGCACGAAGCTACCCCAGGTGGGCTATTTTTATTCTTTTAACAGAGAAATAGTTCTCTATAGGTGTGTCCCTACCAAAAAAAAAACGTAGTACAATCAAAGATAGGCTGAGAAGATATTTATCTCAAATAAAAACTAGGACAGAGCTCTGGGGAGCAGATGAGAGGGGGGCTGCCTCCTGCCTGCTTGCTGTGTCAGCGGAAAGGCTGACTTACAAAGTACCCCCTGCGCCGGCCACTCCATCCTCGCCCGGGCCCTGGCCTATGAAGGAGACCAGGGCATGGTCCTATCAGCACGTGGTCTGGCAGAAACAGCCCCAGACTTGGAGGTACGAGAGGAGGAGGGAGTGGGGGGGCCTGGTCCCCCTTCTGCCACGATGGGGTCCTGTGGTCGAACCCGAAACCCACGTGATCTCAGACACTGTGTCGCACGAGGGCTGCCCTGGTCATCTGGAAGGTTCTGTCCAGCTGGAAAACCCGAAGACCCCAGTGTGTACCTATTGCTGTGCCGGGTGGGATTTGCCAGGATAATCCAGGCACGAGGGCACGGACCGGGCCGGCCACCTCGGCACCTCTCACAGCGTGAAGCGGGCGACGGGCATCGTGCCCCCGGCGACTGGTGCGAGGGCTGCCCCTCGGAGCTCCAAGTCAGAACCTTGTTCACAAAAGCAGAAGCGAACACAGACCCCAGACGTCCATCAAACCAGAAAGGAAAAAAAAAAAAAAAAGCCAACCAGCAGAAAGACATTCGAAAGCCCAGAGCTGCGGCCACTGGAAGGGAAACTAACCACAGCTCACAGATGGAAAGTGTCGTAACCATCCTGGGGGAAAGAGTCGAAAAAGAGTTTCCTCGGGCACTCGGGGTTCTCATGGACAGAAAAAGCCCTCGGGGCGTCTGGGGGGAATTGAAACTCGCTGCTCTGGAAAACCGGGGCCTGGACGGATGGAGAGCCTCAGCCCTCTGCTCGAGACCCCGCTCCCTCTCTGCACGCCCACTCTGTTTCAGAGGGGAGGGGGCGCCTGAGGTTGGTATGCCTCACCCAGGGTTCTGCGAGGCCGCCCTCCCTCTTTCGATCATTCCTGTTTATCCTGGCATAGCTCTTTTAAGAGGATGTTTCATGGATGATTTCTTCGACCCAGTTGCCTTTGAGTGTCCGCTCAGGCCCTACTGCAGATTCCCAAGGAGCCCCGATCAGCTGGCGGCTAAGGAGTATGGTTCAGGGTCATAACCTGAGGCCGTGTGGCGGGTGCCGTGTGGTCCACGCAGCCTCCGCCCAGTCTCCTGCCCCCACTCATTTCCAGCCTCGGTGCCTCCAGAAGCCCACGTTCCCGCCATTGTCTCGCTCTAGCACCCAGGTGAGAAGAGGAGCGTGGATCCCCTCTTTCCCTGACTTCTCTTTCGGGGAACAGACCCTCCAAGGTGGCCTTGCCTCAATGGCCGGGTCCGGGTCATCCTGGTGATCCCACAAAACGTGAAGTCACGGGGGCCTCGCCTTCCTCTGACTGGCTGTTTCCCTTAGTGCAATGCCCTCCAGGCCCATCCTTGCTGTCACCAAGGGTGAGCTTCCCTTCTTTTTCCTGGCTGCGTAGTATTCCACTGTGTCAATGTCCCACAGCTTAAGAAGCAACCAGAGCCTGCACTGTCGAGTCTCTCCCTCTAGATCCAGAGCAGGTACCAGGGTACCTTTCTGTGGGCGAAGCAGAGCTTGGCATGTCCTTTGGAGAAAGGGGGTGTCATCCCACTCCAACAGGCGCCTCCGAGTGCACCCCAGAGCAGTGACACAGGATGTCTTCAGACGTCCTCGGGTCCCTGCTGGGGTGGCAGGCGTGTCGAGTGGGGGTTAGGACGAGGTGAAGGCCGGTGAGCCACTTGCCTCAGGTACAGAATTCTGGGGGTCACCAAACATCCTGTAATTAAAATAATCATACAGGGATTCCTTAATGCACCGTTGCAGTAATTATTAATTATTAATAAAATTATGCTTGACCGCAGCCGTTTTACAGATCACAATGAATGCCCCCAAAATGCTCCCGCGATGAATAAAACATGAGGATTTTTACACGCCTCCGCCTGGTTCCGGCTCTGCTTCGGTCTGTGCCGCTTGTGAACATTTCCATAATCCGCCGCCTCCTGTTACTCAGACGCGTCCCTCCAAAGCCACGGAGCAAGGTGCATAATTTCAAACCCGTAAAAAATAAACTCAATTGAAAAAATATTTTTGAACTTAGAAAACGGCGTCATTCCAGCTCCGGGAGAGGTTAAGGCGCTTCGGCTGCACAGGCGAACGCACAGCGGAGTGTCTTTACCGGCATCGTCTCCTGCTCAGCCGGGGGCCCGCGGGCCTGCACCCCGGCCCCCATCATCTGAGGCCAGCCGGCACCTGCAGCTGCCTCTGGGGCTGCGGCTCTGCTTTCTGCGTCTGCTTGGGCCTCCCAGCGACTTCAGAAGCAGAGACGGGCTGGACAGGCCTTGGCAACGCTGGCAGAGACCAGAATAGCCACGAAGCTGCCTGTGTCTGTCTCACAGGGACTTCTGTCTTGGGCCCAGAGCCGGGAAGTGCGCTGGGGCGCAGGGAAGATGAAACCGGAGCTGGGGGTGGATGAGGGACCCAGAGGTGTGTTTTGATTCCTGTGTGGGGAGCAGCCGCAGAGAGCAAGCAAATGCTAGCGATCCTGCCCGACACGTGCGGCCTGGACAACTGAGCCCCGAACCGCAGCCCAGGAGGTAACCCTTCCATCTCCCCACGGCATCGTGTCCGCACCATCCACACGGCATGTCCTCCAGGCTCTCCCGTGGTGAGCCGGGAGGTGAGGGAGGAGGGACGGAGCAGAGGGGACGCGGCCTCAGAGCCGGGTTCAATTCTGGTCAAGGGCATGTACCTCGGTTGCAGGCTTCTCCCCGGCCCGGGCCCTGGTCAAGGTGTGTGCAGGAGGCAACCCATCAATGTGTTTCTCTCATGTCGATGTTTCTCTCTGTCTTTCCCTCTCTCTTCCACTCTGTCTGAAAATCAATGGAAACATATCCTCGGGTGAGGGGAAGGAAGGAAGGAAGGAAGGAAGGAAGGAAGGAAGGAAGGAAGGAAGGAAGGCCGGCCACGGCCCTTCAATGGGTCAGTGCTGAATGGAAGGAGCCAGGTATCAGCTCGAATCCGACGGGCATTACTCCTCCGCACCTAATTGGCAAAACCTAACTGCGTCCATGTCTTACTAGCAGCCCCGTTCGTTACGCAGGCGGCGCTGTCGGGGACGTACGGGGCCGCTGCGAGCACGCAGGTGTGAAATTTTGCAGGTAGCTCCCAGTCGTGGGTGATTTTCTGTTAGAAACTGGTTTTCCAGCGATGCTAAGAACTCTGTGCATCCGTATTAAGCACCCCTCCCCTGCCGCTCTGGAAATGTTTACGGGATCTGTGACACCAGCTTTCTCTCCCTTCGTCGTCGTCTTTGGAGATTTAGGGAACTGCTTTCTGCGAATTTATGTCTGACAGCCGCCCGAGGCCCTCGGACCCCGTGAGCTGGTTTGCATTTGACATTGTACTGTTTCCCGTCGCCCAGCCCCTTAGCATGGATTCAGTCCGTTTTTATTTATTTTTTTGTGAGTGGTAGGCATTGGCTGCAAAAGCCGGTTTCTACTTGAAACTACAAGGAATGACTCCCCTGCTCAGGAGATGGGGGGCGTATAAAGGAGGCCTGTTTCACGCGCTCCTCCGGCTCCCAACACGATCTTTGAACCCCACAGGAGAGGTTCTTGTTGACTGTTCCCACCCGCTCCCTTCTCTTCATGGGGCCCCTGATTCGCAACAATGTGAGGTGGCTCTCCTGTCGCCAGTTAGATCTCTGTATTACCTCAGAAGGCCTGTGCCAGTGACCAACATGGACTCGTCGAAGCTTAAGAAGCAGGATTCTATCTTGAGATCATTTCAGACGAACAGAAACATTGCAGGGCAGCACGGACAGCGCCCCGGGGCCCCTCGCCCAGCGTCCTCCCATGATAACACCTTCCCTAAACACAGCGCCTCTGTCACGGGGAAGAAACCAACGTTGGTCTCTACAGACTTCTCTGCAGCTGTCCAAGTCCTCCCACTGAGGTCTTTTCTGCATTTAATTTTTTTAAATATATTTTTTATTGATGTCAGAGAGAAAGGGGGAGGGAGGGAGAGAAATAAACATCAATGATGAGAGAGAATCATGGATCGGCTGCCTCCTGCACGCCCCCCACTAGGGATTGAACTTGCAACCCGGGCATGTGCCCTGACCGGGAATCGAACCATGACCTCCTGGTTCATAGGTCAAGGCTCAATCCTGAGCCACGCCGGCTGGGCTAATGTTTATGTCTTCTTCCTCTCCTCCCCTCCCATCGGGGGCACCTGCTCAGCCTCTCCTGTCTCCTGTGACCTGGCACCTCTTGAAGAGCACTGGCCGGTGGCTCTGTGTCACGGTTCCCAGTTGGATCCGGGTGATGCTTTCCCTGATTAGATGAGGGCTCCGCTTTCCTGGGAAGGAAGCCCTCGGGGGAGGTGCCATACATCAGGGGCACACGGCGACACTGCATCTTCTCATAGGGGGTGCTCACCTGGACCACGGGGACCAGGCAGTGCCCCCGCTCCTCCATGGCGAAGTCGCCGTCTCCCCCTTTGCCATCAATACATCTTTATCTGTGGGAGGTAGTTCAAACAGCTCATTCCCCGTTAACTTGCTGCCCACTCACTTTGACACCCACCAGATCCTATCTACTGGGATTTTCTCGTAGAGATTTTCCATTTTCTTCCTTTTTTTAAAAAAAAAATGTTATTGAATGTATTACACATGTCCCCCGTTTCCTCCCCATTGACCCTTCTAGCCCGCCCCTCCCCCCACAGGCCTTCGCCACCCTATCGTCTGTGCCCATGGGTGATGCACACACGCACACAAGGTCTTTGGTTGATCTCTTCCCACCCGCCCTGCCCTCCCTCTGAGATGCATCAGTCTGTTCCTTGCTTCCGTGTCTCCGGGTCAGTTTTGTTCATCTCTTTTCTTCCTTCTGTCCATCTCTTCATTGGAATCCGTCTGTAAAGAAAAGCTATCTTTTCTCCCTACTTATCCGTTTCTCTCTTCAATGGCCTGTTCATCAGCGTGAATTCAAGAGCATCCGTGTGCTCTGTTAGGCTGGAGCCATCCGCGGCCCCGACAAGGGCCCCGGGGCCTGTGCAGAGGCGGGGAGAAGGGCTGACAGGGCACATGATTGGCAGGAGACCCGGCTCTTTCCTCAAGGGACCAACCTCCTGTCCATTCAAGGGCCCTGAGCCTGTCACCTGGCTCAGGCCTGGGGATGGACTGATTGATCGATCGATCGATTGATTGAGGAGCTATGACTCTGTTTTTATGATCCAGAAGGGGACCAGGAGGGGACCAAGCGGCCCAGGGCCCCATAGGCTACTCAGCCTCTCCCCAGCCGCGCGGAGGGAAGTGGGGCTCGCGGGACCCGGTCTCTCTCCATCCCGGGAAACGTGCGTTTTCTGGCCTCGGCTTCTCAGTGTCGCTGTGACGCAGGGGGACCCCGTGTGCCTGAGGAACGTGGCTCAGAGCCAGGCGGGCCTCCCCGGGAAGGCTGCCTCTGCCTCAGAAACCCCCCAAATGAGCCGCTCAGGGCCCGGTTGCCTTGGGTGAGGGCTAGTGGGGTCAGGCACAAAGAGGCTTATGTTTGTCCCTCGCCGCCCCTCAGCCTCTTCCTGATTTTCCGAAAGTCTCTTCACTCTGGGGTGGATTCAGAGTTGGGTCCCCCAAGATCTGTCTGAAGCTGAACTCTGTTCTAGTCCATGCTCAGACCTACCAGGTTCATTCTCTCTCTCTCTCTTTCTCTCTCTCTCTCTCTCTCTCTCTCTCTCTCTCTCTCTCTCTCTCTGTCCCTCTCGGCTACATCAGCTCAGAGTCGAGGTGTGTAAATACCCCTCCTCCATCCGGAAAATGGCTTCCAACTGCTCCTTCTCGCTTTGCCCTTTCAAAGCCTTCACGACAGTGTGTGTGCTTCTTCCTGCCTGTTCATTCCCAGTGGTTCCCTGTGAGACCCCAGCCTCCGCCTGTCCGTGTTCCCAGCCTCCATCTGTCCGTGCTCAGCTGGAACGCCAAGCCCTGTGGCCGGGAACCCAGACGCTGTGCCCAGCTGGACGTGAGTCCAAAGGCCAGCCGTCACCAGCAGCTCTGCCTCAAGACCCTCCATCTGACCCAGAACAAGGCAGCCAGAGGCTGTTTGGTGGGATGGGGGTGGGGGGGGGGGGCTCGCTCTTGCTGGAAAGCGGGCACCTTTGCCTGACTTAGAAACAACCCCCACACACACACTCCTCGGGGCCCGGGGTCTGCGTCCTGGGAACAGACGCCGAAACCGCTGCGCTGTGAGTCTCCGCACCTTGTGCAACGCCTTCCCCACTATTTTTAAGCCATCGGCCCCCTCCCCGCTGCCCCAGCCCGGCCCCTCCCGGGCCCCTGGCGGCCCGGCTCCTTCTCCGGTTCAGCTATTTCAGTTTGGGGCTGAATGGTCTAGACAGGAACCAAAAAGTGCACTGTCTGCAGACCAGCCCCGGGCCGGGCCTCACGGTTATTCCCAACAGAGCGGACGGACCGGGGACGGATTGACAGAGGAGCTTCCGACCATTGGGCTGATCCATCTCAGGTGGCCGCCTCGGGGCCTGGCCCAAGCAGGGCTCCCTGCACTGCCTGGATGCGGTCGTGTGGTTTGATTTCGATGTAAGCTCCCTCGGCCTTGTTCTCTTCGTAAGGCGACATCCTGGAACCGTGGCCCAGCCCTTGGAGCGAAGCAGGAGGGCAGTGCACTGGGGTGTGGGAGAGCCTCTCCGGCCTCGGGGGGCTTTGCCACGAGCCTCCCCATGGTGAGCTGTGGCTGGGAGACAGTGTTCAGGGCGTGTTCGAAGAAGCCCCATGGCCCGGCCGGCCGGCCAGTGTGGCTCAGTGGTTGAGCGTCGACCTAGGAACCAGGAGGTCACGGCTGGATTCCCGGTCAGGGCACATGCCCGGGTTGTGGGCTTGATCCCAAGTGTGGGGTGTGCAGGAGGCAGCCGATCAGTGATTCTCTCTCATCACTGATGTTTCTATCTCTCTCTCCCTCTCCCTTCCTCTCTGAAATCAATAAAAAAATATTTTTGAAAAAGGAGAAGAAGAAAAAGAAACCCCACCATAACCACGTTTTACTGTGAGGATGTTACTGAAAAGACTGCTCCGTCACCCCATGGTATCTTCTTTCTGAGAAAAAAAAAAATTAAAACAATCCATGTTCTCCTGCCTTTCACCCCGGGAGGAGTTTAGTTGAACTTGTCGTGAGTAAAGGCATTTTATTTTCAAGCTGGAGAGACATCAGAAGTCATGCAGGTGGCATGAGGCGTGTCAGCCTCCTTGCGCTCACTGCTGGAACCCTAGGAATAAAAGTTGTAACAGGCCTTTAGAAGGGGTCCACCTGGTAGTAATGCGGTTGGGACCTGAGCCTCGTTCTGGCCAATGAGTCTTGAGGGGCCCAGTGCACCCGCTGAGCTTAGCATGTGACTGCGGGTTCGAGACCCTCCCGAGCTCCCCTCCCTCTGCCCCGTCATGCTGAGACCTGGAGTGTGTGGGTGTGAGAAGCAGAGCCTCCGTCACCCCTCCATGGACAAGGGCATCGCTGAGAAACAAGCCTTTTTGTGGCGTGAAATCATTGAGATCTTGGGGTTCCTTGTTACTGCAGCAAAACCTGACCTATCTTAACTGATCCGTAGTTAACCAGTAGCAGAGGGAGGGGTTGGATACATGTTGCCTTTCTCAGGAGCCCTCAGCCCCTCCCTAAGACACGCCTGCCATCTGTGTTCCTACCCGCTGCGCAGATAGGGCAAATGCAGGAACACAGACAAACGGGCTTTGTGATCTGAATAAAAACCAGTGATGTGGTCAAGCTTCATGACAGTGATCCCGCCTCCTCACACACCTGTCGGGTCTCTAGGGAAGGGGTTCCGCCCTCGCGTACGTTGAGGGTTCCTCCGAGTTCTCAGAGCATCCTCGTTGAATCCTGGTTACCGGGTGATGCTGAGGATCGAGACAATGGCTTTGCGGCACAGACTCCCCCCACCCCCCTTTTTTTAATGGCCCCCATAGTCAGGAATGCGCCTGAGAAAACCCGGGAGCAGAATGGCTGACCTTGATAGCGGACAAAGCGCAGGCTTCTGGCAGCTGCTGTTTCCGTCCTGGGGAAGGTGTGAGGGGAAGGAGGGCGGCCGGGGTGGCCGGGGCCCAGGGGTCAGAGACGGAAGTAAATCATGACCGGGGTCATCGCTGACGCTGGGAAGAGCCCATTAATGTCACGCAATCAATTTCAAAAGGATGCGGTTGCATGGAGGGCGTGTGCACCTGGGGGGTTGCGACTAAATCATGCGTGTCACGTGCACAGTGTCACTGAGGAGCGTATGTGAACATTTCATCTCCCCCGAGTGCATTCTCAGCCCTGCCCGCCTGGCCAGCCCCTTGCCCAGCCTCCCCTCATACCGCAGTCCAGCCTCACGGGACAGCTTCGGGGTCTGGGACTCAGCCGGCTCTTCCCGGCCGCCCACCTCCCTCCCCCCGGGTCTCTGTCTGGGCTCCCATCTCGCCTTCCCTTTCTACCTACTCGGACCTGCACATCCTCCGGGCTCAGCTCAGATGCACCCCGCCCCCCCCCCCCTTTCGCAAAACCTTGCCCGGACCACCTACAGCTCCCACCTCCGCAGAATGTTTAGTTTCCCTTTTCTCTGTCCCCTTTACCCCCCCGCTAACATCTCATAAACCATCTATTTTTTTCCCCCGACAACCATGTATGAAATCTTACTATGTCCCAGTCATCGGGCCGGGTGCTAAGTGTACAGAGGTGCGTAACAAGTTATAATGGCCCTGGCTGGTTTGGCTCACTGGATGAAGCGTCAGCCTGGGGACTGAAGGGTCCCGGGTTCGATTCCGGTCAAGGGCATGTACCTTGGTTGCGGGCACATCCCCAGTAGGGGGTGTGCAGGAGGCAGCTGATCAATGCTTCTCTCTCATCGATGTTTCTAGCTCTCTATCCCTCTCCCTTCCTTTCTGTAAAACATCAGTAAAATGTATTTTTTTAAAAAAGAAGTTATAATGGTCTGTGCATTCATTGACAGCAAGTGTGTTGTTCTTTTGTCCACTCTCCAGCAGCGTGGTTGGTGGGGTGCAGTAAATGTCACCTTTGCATCTGCGTCCGTGGCTATCCAGACTGTGTGGGAAGTGACAGAAATGCAATCCAAGTCCCGTTATTTGAAAAGGGGGACAGGTATGTGGGTTCCTGGAAAGGGGCGCCCTCCCAGCTGGGGGAAGGGGAAGGTGGAGCCTAAGGGAGGAGCAGCAGTAATGATGGCGAGAGGGGGTGCATTACAGCAGTAATGAGGACGATGAGCCCCCAGCTTCCTCAGCCGAGGGGAGTCTTACAAACCCGCCACTGAGGGGGAGGAGGAAGTGCCGAGGGTTAAACGCAATATGCGTCTATTCCCGTAAAAAAGGGGCAAACGCAACTACGTTCCTTATGGCTGCGCGTGCAGGTGGTACAACCAGGGTTTCTCCGTCCTGGCCTCGATTGGAGTGAGGCCGCTGCCTGGAATTCTTTGTTAGGCTGTGCGTGTATGTTCTACCCATTTTTCTAAAGTACGAATGTTCTATTTGTTCTATTTGCCTGAGGTTAGTTGGCTTTTTAAAGTTCAGTTCTAGATCAGAATGAAAAAAAAAATAGAAGATATGGATGAAAAATGTCCAGTTGTTGCTACTGAAAAGTAATGCAATTGGGAGGAGCCATGTCACCTCAGAACTTCTGTTTTCCTTTGGTGACAGAAGAATTGAGACTCTCCCCCAGCCGGGCTTGTCCCAGGAAGTGTGTGAGAGAGTGCCCACGAGGGGATCTCTTTTTAATATGAATCAACTAGAGGCCCAGTGCACACAATTCGCTCAAGGGGCTCAGCCCTTGCAGCCCCGGCTTCATCCTGAAGGTCTTCCGGCTGTCTGGTCCAATTAGCATATTGCACTTTTATTATTATAGATAGTGGCAGAGAAGGAAAATGAAAGTCTTCTGAATCCTATTTCCTAACAGTGCTTTTTATATATTCTCATTTCTAAAAAAAAAAACAAACAAACAAAAACGGGAGGGACTTGTATCAAGTCATCTGATTCCAAAGTGACTAATTCGAGGGGAGGAGCATCCCAGTAGCCATCAAACACCCCGAGATGCGCCACAGGCAGGGGAGCCCTGCGTATGGTTGGGAGCTGCGCCTGAATACAGAGGACTTGAGTGGCTGCTCGCACCCGCCACCCCCACGCCTCATGTGGGAGGGATGGGTTTCCGCGTGCTTCCATCAGACCCTCACCAGGGCCCTCATCAGGGCATTGACACTGGGGACCCTCGGGCGGCCCTGGGGTCCAGGCTGATGCAGGAGAGGAGTCTGGTGTGGCACCTGCCGCCGGGCCCCCGCTGCTCGCCAGATGGTCCTCGTGGGCGGTGGCCCCAGAGCAATGGTTATCTCCCAGCCCATCCGTCCTCTCCCCTCTTATCAGCGGAAGAATGTGGGAGGGTGCAGGCAGCTCCTCGGCCTGGGGATGCTGTCAGGGCGAGCGTGTCTGATGGGGCGGGGCTCACAGCCCTCCACAGCCTCCAGCTCTCTGAGCCCGACCTGCCACGTGGAGCTCCCTGGTCCAGCTGTCGCTGGGCGGGGGCCTCGAAGGCTGTGCAGATGCTGCTAAAAGGAGCCAGCGTGTCCGCGTCCTTGCTGTCTGCAAACACGGTGTTAGGAGCTTCACATGAACACCCTCTCCGAGGCCTCCACCCACCCTCCAGCCAGCAGGCGGGCTATTCTCACCTGTGTTACCCTAGGAGGAGAGAGGCCGAGGGCACAGGCGGGGCTGAGGTGGGCGGAGCCACCGCTTATGCCCTTGGGTGGGCAGCCTGGCCTGGGGGCGACCGGAGGGGCACAGGGAACACTTAGAAGCAGGTACAGGAGAGCCACCAGGGCCAACGCTCCAAGCCTTTATTCAGTAACTGTTACTTCACACACACACACATATACACACATATACACGTATGCACACACATACACACGTATACATACACATATACACGCATGCATGCATACACATATGCATGGATACACGTATATACATGCACACGCACGCATATATGTGTGAACATACACGTACGTACACATATACACATGTGAACACATACATATGCACACGTATACATACACACACTTCCAATTGAAGTCGAAAACCCATTCCAAAACCAACTACGCAGACACAGTGCTTTGATTGGCCGCTGTATCAGATCACCAACCTCCACACCTCTGTCCCGGGCACATGGGCCTGCAGCCTGGGCTATCGGTCAGTTTCTGGACCCCATTCCCCCCACTGCGGGGCCGCGCGTTCCGTTTCCTCTGCTTTCAGAGTTGCCCTTTCTCGCCAGGAAGAGAGTTGTTGGAACCATCATTCAGAACAGGTACCAGCCCCTGAGCTCCCCGGGGCCTGGGAACCTTCCCCGCGCCCACCCACCCACCTCCACCTCCCCCCACCCCCGCCCCAGCTGCGGGGCCTGGTGCTCCCGCCCTGTGGACGAGGGGAAGCCAAGGAGAGCCCGGCTGCTTTGTTTTTCATTGTTGACCTCCCTCCGCGGCCTGCTGTTTGCATCTGTTTACTAAGCTGCGAGCTCAGCTGCGAAACGCCCCTTCTGGTGTTGTTTTATTGGGGGGCCGTCCAGGGGCCCAGCGCCACACAGACAGGAGAAATGTTTTCCCTCGCAGCCCACACCACGTTGGGGCCACGGGACAAGGGACGCGGGCGGGCGGGCGGGCGGGCATCGTTGTTTCGGGGCCAGGAGCTCCCCTTCACCCATTCCCCGCGAGGAGCTGTGAAATGGACATCTCGTTCCCAGGGACCCGGACGCCAGGCCGGCTGAGCGCATCTGGAGGTGCGATGCCCCCCGAAAGCTGGGTGGTAGTTCTATTGACCAGATTTGGAAAGCGGAGCTCTGGGATGCAACCGCCTTCGGAAAAGAGCGAGCATCCGCTTCCCAGGGGCCTGGAGGGTGGGCACGCGGGCTTGTCGGTGGTGGTGGTGGTGGTTGCTTATTTTTCCCCCAGAAGGAAGCTTCAGAGGCCCGGGCAGTGGCGCTGGAGAGGAGCTGCTCCCCAGTGCTGGGTGCGCTGGGATGAATCGTGGCACATGCGGG
This sequence comes from Myotis yumanensis, assembly GCF_028538775.1. NCBI lineage: Eukaryota > Metazoa > Chordata > Mammalia > Chiroptera > Vespertilionidae > Myotis > Myotis yumanensis. The sequence continues at coordinate 37,752,080 of NW_027223769.1, forward strand.
GCGCCTGGCTCCTGCCTTAAGCATACGGTCTCCGGTCAGTCACCGTTGCTCTCGGAGTCTGTGTCAGCATCGCCTCCGGTTGTCGGCTGGAAACTGGAGCTCCACGCCCTGAGGCTCCTGCCTGGGCCCGGAGCTGCCCCTCCTCGGGTCTCTCGGGTCCCCCCCCGCCCCCCCCGCCCACTCTCCTGCTCTCAGCGGCCGTGGGGTCCCTGGCAGCTCACTTTCCTGGCGCTTTGGAGAGAGCCGAAGTCTCCACCTGTTACTGAGATCCCCCCCACACCCCCAGGGGGTTCATGCTCAGAACCAAAAAGGAATCCGACTTCTCAAAGGTTTCTATAGCCACCTATGTCCCCACCGCCATCTGCCACCCCCCCCCCAGTCAGGCCGGGGTGGGGGGGGGAAGCAGAAATACCTTTAATTCCAAAAGTCACCCCTGGGGTTCCTGGGCCCCAGGCTCTCTCTTCTCTCCTGACAGGAAAGAGTCAATTCCACCCCAACGAGGCCAAGTCTCGCCACCCCCCCAGAGGCGGGCGCAGCCTGGTGTTTGCCCACAGAACGGGGGGCCCGTCAATATTTGGACATGGCGACGCCCGGGTTATCATTGCTCAGCCTGTCTCTGAATTGGCCTTTGAAACCTACATTTGCCTCTAGGCCTCGTTCTTCCCATTGGGGGCGGGGGGGAATGCTCTTTAGGGCGATGTTATTCACAGATGTTGCTGGGGGCGGAGGAGAAAGAAGAGGACACGTTCAGAATATCCCAATGTGATATGGGGGTGGGGAGGGCCGTGGGGGGGGGGGGGGGGGGGCGCGGGGTGCGCCATGTCACCACAGCACCACCGTCCAGAAATGTTATTGTTGGTTGAATGGTAGGAACCATCTGGGCCTCTTTTCAGGGCGGGGGCCCTCTGTGGACCCTGCAGATGCCGCTTTTGTTGCTGGTGCGATCTTGTAAACAGTTAAACTATTTACCAAGGCACCTCCGAGCCGGAGCGCTCCCGTTTTATTATTTATACCTTTTCAGGGGGACAAAAATGGAGGTGTCCACTAAACGTGATGGATTAGGCTGATAAACAGCCATTATGGCCGTCAGCCCTCGGATGTCAGCCTCTCTTTTGTGTCTGTGCATCTCTCAGCTACCCAGTGATCCGTGCATAAGACAGGAGGGTAGGAATGCGCGGAGCCGAGGGGCGTGGGCTTGGGCAGGATGTGTCTTCTGCCGGTTGGAAAGGCAGCTGCAGAAAGAGGCGAGCAAAAGGGCCGTGCGTGTGCGTGCACCCATGCGTGTGCGTGTGTGCGCGCGTGTGTGTGCGTGCGTGTGTGCGTGTGTGCAGAAGAGAGGGAGCTTGGAGGGGCGGGAGCCCCTGCAACCTGACACGCCCGCTCGCTGCCTTTAGTTCTCACAACTTGAGACTAAATCCCTGCAAGACCTCTACCTGCCGGCATCCCTCAGCTGTTTCCTTAACTGACTGCAGCTGGCTTGTGTTTTCCCAAGATAAAAATCAGGAAATTCGAAAATTAAATGGGGTGGAGGGGGTGGAGCGGGTGGAGGGGTGGAGCAGGAGGGTGGGTAAGAGGTCGAAGGGCGAGCTGGCAGGTACCAAGACCTGCGGACAGACGGAGAGCCCGTCTCCCGGAGACGGAGTGAATCGTCTCAGATGGTGAGGAGGTGACTGCAGGCGCCGTGCCTGGGAGCTGAACTGGAGTGACTTCCTCCCCAAAGTCAGGCCCCAAAAATACCAGATCAAGTTGAGGTCCCACTGTGTGCAATGTCGAGGAGGATACAGTGTCCATCCACTGAACGGGGGGAAACCAAGTAACTCTCCTTGCAGGTCCAGGGGGTAACTGTCCATTCTGTTGCCGTTGGCCTGGGATGGCAGCAGCTGTTGGAAAGTGTTTCTGTCCAAAAGTGGCCTCTGGGCCCTGGCCGGTGTGGCTCAGTGGGTAGAGCGCCGGCCTGTGGACTGAAGGGTCCCGAGTTCGATTACGGTCAAGGGCAGGTACCTCGGTCGCAGGCTCCTCTCCGGCCTGGGCCCTGGTCAGGGTTCGTGCAGGAGGCAGCCAGTCGATGTGCCCCTCTCACATCGATGTTTCTCTCCGTCTTTCCCTCTCTCGTCCACTCTCTCTAAAAATCTATGGAAAATGTCCTCGGCTGAGGATTTTTTAAAAAGTGGCTTCCATTATGTTTTCACTCCCACGTCCCCTCTCCATTCACCTCCCGGAGCTTGTGGCTGATTTCCTGCCCGGCCAGCAGCTGTGACTGCCACGCGTCCCCTCGCTCTTCACGGGGATGGACAGACGCAGGGGCCGCGCCGGCCTCAGGAAGGGCCAGGCCCGGGGGGCGGGCTGTCGCCTCGCAGCTCGAAACACAGACCGGCATCTTCGTTTCGGTAAAATGTTCCCCCGCCGTCGCCTCTGGGGTCCAATGAGGAAGTCCTACCCCATTTATTTATCTATTCAATTACTGCGGGGACTCGGAGAGGACCTCAACAGTGTATGTCTCCAGTAGAAAAGTTTATTTCTTTGCGCTTTGCACATAAAAGAGAAAAAAAATTGGGAGGCATTAAGAACCGAACACACTTCCTCCTCAGGTTAGTAGCTGAGGGGCGGCTCTACCTTGAGGGGTTCACCCTCGGGTCCCCTTTAATCCCCCCTCTAACCCCCTCCGGGCTGGTGTCAGCCACATCCGTTTGCTGGGACACCAACTCCTTTGCCTCTATGAACACTGGGATCGGAATCACACCCCTGTCGTGGCTAGAAACTAAATAATTTCTCTCACCACTCTTTTTGGAGGAAAAAAATAAAATAAAGGAAAAGGACACACACACACTTTCCAGGCAGCTTCCTGCCTCCGGGACGCTGCTCCCCGCATTACAGCTGAGGGGGACCCCTGGCTCAGTGGGCAGCAACTCCCCCAAACCGGATGCTCTTAACAGACCTCCTTCAGGCCGGATGTGACTGTTCTTCCTGATGGTGAGGAACACCAGTACCTTTGTCAGCCGGCCTGCTCGCCTCCTCATCGCCAAGCCTCGCCAGGCTCCCTCGGCCCCCTTGGCCAGTCCCAGACGACGGCCGGCCGGGCCACCCAGCCAGGTGTGGGTCCTCCCCGCTGACACTCCCCGTGCGCGACGAACTCAGAACTTGCAGTCGCTCTGGAAAAGGAGTGAAGCAAAGGGGACTTGGACAGTGTCAGGCCAGCGTCCCAAACCGTTCCGCCATTAGGCTACACGTTCTATATGTTTATACAAAGATAAATGGCATAGGCACCTGCATCACGTAGTTCACAGGCCCGTCCACACAGCCCAGAGGTCCAGGAGCCATGGCTGTACCCTCCCAGGGCCCTGCTCACCTAACACGCACACACACACACACAGACACACACACAGTGCACACACATGCACACGCACATGCACACACACGCCCCCAGACCACGCCTGGGCTGCCCAGTGAGGAAGCCGGTGCCGGAGACGGAGTAGGGAGGCACGCGTGTGAGCCTCAGAGATGAACAGGCTGGATGGTCCCTGCTGGGCCCACCACGTCCCCCCTTCCCCTCCCCCTCCCCTTTCCCCCCACCTGCAGGGACACGGCGCAGGGGGAGGACTGAGGTCCAGCCCCACAGGCAGCGCTCCGTCCGGCAGGGACTCTGCGTCCTTTACAGACCACCCAGCTGTGCGCTGGTCTGTCCCCGTGTCAGGGCCTTTGCCTCTTGCTTTCCAGCGAGAAAAGAAGCAGATGTGATGTCCATTCAGGCCTCATGGAGACAGACGGGGAGGGAGGAACTGGGGTACGGTGTGGGGGGGGGAGGGGGGCTCAGGGCCCGCAAATGCTATTTTGAAGAAAGGGGACATGAACCTTCTTGGGGTTCGGCCTGTGGCTGTCACCTGACACCTCACGGTCCGGCACTTAGTAGGTGATCAGGCCTCGCAGGGTCAATTGAATGGAAATGAAATGATGCAAAGCAAAGCCTCCGGTGCCAGGGCCTGGGCTGAGGGCTGGCCCGGCCTTGGGTTTGGAGCCCGACCAGAGGAGATGCACTTGGTTGGCGCTGCCAGTTGATGGGGGGAGAGGGGGTGCGCTGGCTTCCTTCCCCTCCCCCACTCCCGGGAGGGGGTCAGCTCACATTGTCCTAAACAATGATCCCCAAAGGGAATTTTTTTTAAAAGCCTTGTTGAACAAATCCTCCACTTTTGTCCTCCCGGGGGCTGCAGACCGTGGTCCCTGCTTATTCAGCCCTCCCTGCCCCCCTCCGGGCCTGGCCGGCCTGTGGTTATGAGTCAGTGATCAGAGGGGCGAGGGCACGCTTACGGGAGGAGGGCTCCGCGGGCGGGCGCCGCCTTTGATGCCCGCTCTCCCCGTCCTGAGCGCATGAAAGGCCGGGGAGGGAGAGGGAGACATGTGTAAGCAGGAAGGAAGAAAATGGCATTCTAAAACACGCTGGCCAAGGGGAGGGTGGGGGCAGAGTGCCTGGGGTGGGGTGGTATTGTGGTGTCCGGGACACATCTCTCCGGTTAAAAGCTGAGCTGAGATGAGCCATCTCCCTCCAGGACCCTCTTCCCAGGGAGGGTGGCCAGGGGCGGCCTCAGGGCGGGGCCTGCTGGGTGAACAGGGTCTCCAGGGCTGGGTTAATCACAAGAAGGACTTTGGGGGTAATTGCCGATACACAAGGCCCCGGGGGAGAGGCAGGCCTCCCAGGCTAGGAAGTCAGCTCTCTGGGTTTGAATAAGGTCCCCCCCCACACAGCGTCCCAGGGGCAGGGCTGAGGGCTCCCCCATGGGGCCTGGGGCCTGTGCCCTTGAGGGCTGACCCAACATCCCCACCTCCTCCGTCTAGGGCGCCTCCCATCACACCACCCCCTGAAAATCTATTTGTGTAAAAAAAAAAAAATTTGAGAACAAGCGATTGCTTGCTACCCTGTTAGGAAGTGAACAACGTTGGCCCAAGGAAAGGCAGGAGCTCCCCCAGCCCTCCGCTGAGCCGGGCTGGCATCTCCATTGTCGGAAGGAAGGGTTTGACCAGGACGGACCAAGAGCAGCTATGTCTTCACACCGCGTCCCCGTCTGAGACGAAGACGTGCCTCATAACGATATCGTGCAAATACACCCAGGGATCGTGACCGGAGCCCAGAGCCCCACCCCAGTGTGGGGAGGCCTGCAGCTGAAGGGACATGGAGTTAGATCCTGGTGCCCTGGCCGGTGTGGCTCAGTGGATAGAGCGTTGGCCTACGGTCCAAAGGGTCCCGGGTTCAATTCTGGTCAAGGGCACGTGCAAGAGGTAGCCAGTCGATGTGTTTCTTTCACATCGATGTTTCTCTCTGTCTTTCTCGCTTCCACTCTCCCTACGAATCAATGGAAAATATCCTCTGGTGAGGATTAACAAAAACAAACCAATAAGAAAGCAAACAAAGCACATGAGCAGTAAGGAAGGGGGAATGGGTCCTGAGCTGGATATAAAAGAAAATGACTGGACGCACCTAAGCCCTAATGTTTGCCAGAAGGTTTGATTGATGGATAAGCTATATATTCCATGTAGCAGGTGCCTGATTCCTATTGCGTTAAGTATCGGGCATTTGAACCGAAAGGGGCCGGAGTAGGTGAGGGGTGTGAGAGGCTGTGGAAGCAGCCAGAGGTCTCCCTTCGTGTGCTTGGAGAAGGTGAGTGGGAGGACAGTCGTGTTTAATCTAGTAAGAAGCTGGAGAGGGTTGGCACAGTGCCGGCCCTGGGGGATGAGATTAGGAAGTCTGTGCTTGAGTCGCTGTGACAGCCGCTGACAAGGCCGCCCGGTTCCCTGCCTGCCCATCGCTGCGCCTTGTTCTAAACATGCTCGTTGGGCCACCCACCCACCGTCACTGCTAGTCTTCCTGGGTCCACAGCGGCCTCCCCGGCCCCATGGTCCACGGTGTAGGGTCCATACTCCTTGGCCTTCTTCTTCTTCTAACAAATGCCTAGTCGGTCTTCTTCCGAAAGCCATTCTTCTAGAAGCCACTTGCTCGTGGCATTCTTCCTCAGCCCCTGAGAGGAATCAGGACCCCAGACCCAGCGGAGATGGCCAACGCCAACCCCAAACCTCCCCCAGTCTGTGGTCAGCTTTTGTCTTCGTGTTCATTGGGCCTCTCTATGGTTTTTCATGTGGTTACTTCTTAAAGCTCCAGGCGCCAGCTCCTTCCGAAGAGTCAGGTCTCCCGATGCCGCACTCACATCCCCCGGAAGTGCGGCCGGAGGGACGGGGAAGGGGACAGTCCGAGCCGTTTCAGGGAATCACTTGACATGTCTTAGGTGATTCCGGAAGCACGTCCCTGGGCCCCTCCTCATGTTGTACGTGTGTCCAGCGATGACAATGAGGACAATAAGGTTACCCACCCTCCTCTCAGTCTATTCTGAGCCTTGAGGAGCATTCTAAGTGAAACTACAATATTAACTTAAAAGGAGTGTTGGTTTTCATTACTCTGATGATCATCGTTTACCAGTGAGCACTGACCGCGTTCCAGGTACTCAGGGAGCCACTTTCCGGGCGGTAACGCGTTTACCCTGAGACGGGCCCTGGAAAGTACCCATTTCACAGATGAGGAAACTGACACGCAGTTATGCAATTTGCCCAACATCACCAGCTGTTATGCAGCAGACCCAGATCTGGACCCAGCTCCGCGTAACTTTTTCAACGGTATCACCCGACGTACAGAAGCTTTAAGAATCACAGAATAATCACCGTCGTCACATTTGAAACTCTCCTTCGTCCTGTTGCTCCGGTCGTGGGCAAAACACTGGGAGGCACGTTGCGCGAGTGAGCTCTTGGGCGGCAGTCGTGGAGGGGGGAGCAGTTTCATTCTCTGTTGTTCTTGGCTGGCTGGCTGGGTGGGACAAAGTATCGCAGGGTTTATTGCTGCAGGGAAGTGGTGACAAGTGGAAATGAAGCAAAGGTGTGAGCTTGCTGACAGCTTACGGCTCCCTTATTGGACTGGCTCGCACCGTGTTCCCAGCGGTTAACCCAACGCCCCACGCACAGTAGAGGCTCAATTAGTAACCGTCGGCATCCATCCGCACGGGGTCAGGGGATGAGTCGGTAAATGAGTGAAAACTGCTGACTCGTCGAGGGGCCTGGAAGCGTGAGTCGGCTGAGTCCTCGCCCCGCTGCTGAGCACTCCACACTGTCCCGCCCGCGCTCCGGCCTGGCACGGAGACACTTCCAGGCCTTCCGGGCTCCTCGCCGGAATGAGATCAAAGCGGGTTAATCCCCCAGGGTCTTCCTACCTCCGATACACGCTCACTATGTATAGGATACGTGTGTTTTATTTTTCACTTTTTTATATATTTTTATTGATTTCAGAGAGGAAGGGAGAGGGAGAGAGAGAGAAACATCATTGATGAGAGAGAGTCATGGATCGGCTGCCTCCTGCCCTCCCCCCACTGGGGATCGAGCCCGCAACCCGGGCATGTGCCCTTGACCAGGATCAACCCCGGGAGCCTTCAGCCCGCAGGCCGACGCTCTATCCACTGAGCCAACCAGGCTAGAGCTAGGATATGTGCATTTTATTCAGCCCATCCCAATGTGCTCATACCGTCATCTCCATTTTTTTCTGACAAAGTCAGAGCTGAGAGAGGTTAAGGGACTTCCCTGAGATTCCGCGGTGAGGGTGCAGCTGGGGTGTGAATCCGGGTTTGCCTGACGTCACAGCCTACGTTGTTGAGACCCAGCGTCCCCACGTCTGTGGCTGGCATGCTTTCAATGTGGGCTCGAGAGACGTGTGGAACCAGAGCTGTGACGGGAATGGCGTCTGACCGGTGGGGCCTGGGGAGCTGCTAACGCAGGCCAGCTGGCTCCCAGCTTGTCTCTTGGGAAAAGCATGGGGCTAACAAATAACTGTGGGCATCGCTACCTGCGGGGCGAGCGGCTGAGCTGGTAAATGAATGAAAATAGCTGCCTCATAGGACTCTAGGCGGACACCTTGTCGCTACAGTTTTATTGTTGTTCGTTCCATTCTGTTCCAATGGCTTCGCGGTCTGGCGGGACTCCTTAATATCGACCAGAATGTTCCCAAACGGTCATCTGTCACAGCCCGTTCCTCGGGCTTTGGGGAATAATTTTCTATCGGGGGTGGGGGAGGAGGGTCTTTCTCATGAATACAGCAACGTTCCAATTCTTCAAAACCACGTGATTCAGAATGTGCGGCACTTCATACAAAATCTAAGCAAAATGTATTTTCCTGAAAAGTTTCCAAAAGGCGAGTGCGCATCAGACCAGCGTAAAGTCCCTAAGAGGGGCACACAGGCCCCGGGAGCGCAAACACCTCTCAGGCCGTTCGGAGACCCCTGTCGTCGGGGCGGTGTGCTAATCACAAGTCCTTCTCATGGACTCCATCGTCTCCCCAGAGCCCGTGATGTACTAGGCCAGCGCTTTGTCAGCCAAACGGAGGGGCTGCCGGCTCTCCGAGGGCAAGGAGAGGAGAGGAGAGCTTTCTTGAAAACAGTATCACGTCAGACATTCCCCGTGGGCCGGGCCCTCTCTTTGATTCTGTGCTCAGTTGGCGTCCGGGCCACGGTTCCGGCTTCTGCTTCTGCTGAATGAAGCCAATGCCATGGCCGAGGAGAAAGCCGGCCGGTTCTCCCCTCCATCCATCCTGCCTCCCTCAGTCCATCACATCTGTGGCTCATGCTTGACCAGGGTCACGTCCATTCCCCCTTTTCTTTAGCAGGCCTGTGTGTGAGTGTGTGTGTGTGTGTGTGTGTGTGTGAGTGTGTGTATCTGACGAAGGGCCCCCGAGAGCCCAGGAGAGACGGGCTTTGGTGTTCAGCCTTAACCCCACACAGCGCAGAGGGCTCGGCTTCTGTGTGAAGTCTGTGGTGGAGGCCTGTGGTTACTTTTGTTTTGTTTGTTTTGAATAATTCTTCATCGTTGAAAGCATCACCTATGTCCTGAGGTCTGTGGTTTTTAAAGGAGACAGCAAAGCAGGAGGCGTTGGAGTGCAGGTGACGCTCCTGGGGAGATGGGCAGATGGGGGGGACCTTCCATGGAGGGGTGTTCGCATTGTGGGGAAGGGGTGGGGTTCTCTCCATGAGCCAGCGGGTGGGCAGGAGCCGCATGTTCATCCTGCTCCTCAAAGACAAACTTTCCACATTACCCACCAGTGGAGTCACACACTCTCTCTGGGGTGTGTGTGTGTGTGTGTGTGTGTGTAAATGTGCCATTTGCCCAAAGCCAACAATTAACACAGCCAAATCTGTTTTTTCTGTTGTCTTATGGCATTTTTTTCTTTGTAAAAAACATTTTATTGATTTTAGAGAGGAAGGGAGAGGGAGAGAGAGAGAAACATCAATGATGAGAGAGAATCATGGATCGGCTGCCTCCTGCACGCCCTTCATTGGGGATCAAGCCTGCACCCCAGGCATGTGCCCTGACCTGGAATCAAACCGTGACCTCCTGGGTCATAGATCGACGCTCAACTGCTGAGCCACTGGGCCGGGCATTTCTTCCTCCCTGAATGCCCTGGCAGCCTGGAGAATGGAAGGGGCACGAGACACCTTCAACCTTCAAGGTCCGGGGGGATGTGGGACACTGTGCTGCTGCCCTGTCCGCCCCCCGCCCCCCGAGTTCCCTGGGCACCCCCATCTCAAATGTGAGGGAGAAGGTGTGTCCTGTGTAAGCCGCCCCAAAACGGAATGGCACCTTCCAGCCGAGGTGGGGTACCGCCTTGTGACACGGCCCAGCGCCACCTGCACATCCTCTCCCGTCCCCCCTCCCCCACCCCGACCGGGGCCTGTGCTTCTCTCTGGCTGCTGAGCACAGAGGGCCCGCCTCCTAGTTCCTGTCCGTCATTCGGGTTAGATTCCGGGCTCTCGTCCTATTCTGGTCTCTGGGGTTGGGGTCCTCCCTTCCTGGCTGCTTGCCTGGTGCTCACACTCCGCTCTCAGGTCCTCACCTCCTGCACCTTCCGCTCGGCTCCATTGTGGCCTCCACCTCCATCACCAGCCTGCACTGTCTAGGCCAGGGGTGGGGAACCTTTTCTCTGCCAAGGGCCACGTGGGTATGTGTCACATTATCTGTGGGCCATACCAAATGGTCAACGTAAAACCTAGCCGGCTGTCTTTGGTCCAACACTTCATTGACTCACCCCTAATGCCTTGGCAGGGCCAGACAACTGATTTCGGGGGCCTTATACGGCCCGCGGCTGGACGTTCCCCACCCCTGGTCTTAGAGACAGCAGATCCTCGGTGAGGGTTTGTTGAATGGATACAGGAGGGAATAAACAGCAGATAAACGACCGAGGCCTCTGCCAAGTGCCAGCCCCCTACCCGGGTCTCCCGTGCCACACGCCCACTTGAGCCAATTATCCAAACACGTCCATCCGGGAGGAAGCCAGAGCCGGAAGGTCATTCCTCCGCGTGGAGAACAGGAGGAGCTCAGAGGAGCTCTGTCGCTGAGTCTCCAACTGTGGTTTCAACATGAAGGCTGCAGACTCATTCCAGCTGGAAGGAGCCCAGCCTCAATATCTTCTCTTATGGGGGGGGGGGGGCGGGTGAGGGAGAGCCAGGGAGGCGGGGATGCTGGCAAAATAATGTGAAGAGAAATGTACCAAATACAGAGATGATCTTACCCCATAAAATGACATCTGTCTACAGCCAAAGACTAGAAAGGAATATAAAAAGCCACTTAAATGGCTTACTATTTAGGGCCATGGTCAGCAAACTGCGGCTCGCACGTCACATGCGGCTCTTTGGTCCCTTCAGTGTGGCTCTTCCACAAAATACCACGTGCGGACGCGCATGTACAGTGCGATTGAAACTTCGTGGCCCATGCGCAGAAGTTGGTATTTTGTGGAAGAGCCACACTCAAGGGGCCAAAGAGCCACATGTGGCTCGCGAGCTGCGGTTTGCCGAGCCTCGGTTTGCCGACCACGGGTTTAGGGTATTGAACTTCCACGAAGTCCCTGCTAGCAGTGGCTGGTGTTGGTACTGTGTGTGTGTGTGTGTACGTGTGTGTGTGTGTGTGTGTGTGTGTGTACATGTGGGCACACGTTGGATAACGGAGGGAAAGCAAACATGGCACCACCTTCCAGGGGCACTCGGCACTGAGCTCTCGGGAGCCCTCACCTGGTCTTCAGAAGCAGGTCGGTCCCCGACTACACCGTCCGGGTATCGCCAAGGCCTGACCACACCGCCAACGGGCCAGCGCCAAGCCGATGCGTCTCTGCGGCCGGGCCGCGCCGCTCTGGGGGCCCCGGCCGAGTGTCTTCTGATGGCACAGGGAAGGCATGTCACCTTTACAGGGCGGCTGAGTCAACATTGCATCTGGCCGTTACGAACATATCAGGATGCTTGTCACAGAGGGAAGATAAAGTTAGTTTTTTATAACCGAGCTGATTCCAGTCAGTCGCGTGACATGAATCCCATCCCTGCTGGAGTCATGTTCCATCCGGTCTGGAATCAGATAGTGGTGGATGTGGCACGACATTGTGGATGTACTGCATGTTACGGATTGTGCGCTGAAATGGGCCCTGGCTGGTGTGGCTCAGTGGGTAGAGTGTCAGCCGGTGGACTGAAGGGTCCCAGCTTTGATTCCGGTCAAGGGCACGTACCTCCATTGCAGGCTCCTCCCCAGCCCAGGCCCTGGTCGGGGCGTGTATGCAGGAGGCAACCAATCGATGTGTTTCTCTCACAACGATGTTTCTCTCTGTCTCTCCCTCTCTCACGCTCCCTAAGGATCAATGGGGAAATATCCTCGGGTGAGGATTAAAAAAAAAATGTTCTCAACGCCCGAGCTCAGCTCACAGAGGGGAGCTGGGATTCACACTCACATGGGTTGATGCCAATGTCCACTCTCTGACCACTAGGCTGCCCCCTCTAATGCGTTCACCAAGGAAGGGGCCACCTTGTCAGGCCAGCACCTCGGGGCCAGGCCACGGCCCCTTGGGGGCCAGGCCTCTGCTGCTCTTCCTGCCGCCTTTGAACGTCTGCACCTCAGACTAAGTGGGAAACCTGCATCAGTCGTCCTTTCCCCGCAACCTCAAGCCCTGTAAGATAATGATCTATAATGATAAAAGCATAATATGCTAATTAGACCAAACGTCCTTCCGGACGACCTCTGGATGAAGCTGAGGCTGAGAGGGAAGCCCGGGTCCCGGGTGCCAGAGGGAAGCCGGTGCCGGCAGCCGGGGGAAGGAAGGCCTATTCTTGCACGAATTTCATGCATCGGGCCTCTAGTTTAAAATAAAAAGAAACATGAAAACAGCCCTGCCCCTCCATGTGAAAGAGAAGTTACTGTCAGTGGGGAACCAGCTGTCCACGCTGACACCGCCAGGGTCTCTAGGACACAGAAGGTCGTATTAACGCACTGGTCCCTGTGAAGACGTTAATTTAGCTCCATCACCGAGCAGCTGAAACCCCCAATAAATCCCCGTCTAAAGGCAAATTTGTAAATGCCTAAGAGTAGCCATGATAATGGGATTATAACTTCCTGTGGGAGATGCTCGACACCGTGGATTGTTTATAGCATCACGCTTCGTGTTAAATACTTCAGGGCACGAACTATGAACTCTTAGAGCTTGGGGGAAGTTCATAGAAACAATAAAAGTAAAATTTAATATGGGCGGATTATAGTGAGAAATTACTCAACCAAATTAGAAATCATTTTTTACTTGCTCCTCGGATGGTGTTCAGGCCGACAAATGAGAAGGGCCATGAATAACGTTCCAGTAAGTGCAACTGTGAGGTGGAAATAATCAGGTGTATCCTCATTCCTCCCTTCCTCGCAGCCAGAGTTGAGAGAGAAGGCTTCCTTGTCAGCTAGTGCTGCGTAACAAACAGCCACAAAATCTCAATAGCAACGAGCTTCACTTCTCACTCGCGCGTCTGCGATGGGACTGGCGTTCAGCCCATCTCGCATGCACCTCGCAGCTTGGCTTCGTGCTGCAAATCAGTACGCTGCCTGTGTGTGTTACTCTGCCTGAACCAACAACCTCTCCCCTCTCTCGCTCTGTCATTCAAACAGGGTTGGCCTCTCCTTGCCTCTAGGAAAGAGCATGAGGCTTCAGATTGGCCAATCAGAGTAATCCATCCTCTTGACTGGTTCTGATTGGGTCAAGGATGGTCATGTGACCTAAAACAAGCCAATAAAAGCCAAGCCCAGGGCGTTTGGCACAACTCTCAGAAAAGAACTCCCCTGCACATGGGTGGCGTGTGAGAGTTTGGGAACCATTTCCATCACACACTCTCCCCAAAGGGGCCCTTCCTCCGCCATGCTTTCCAGGCCCTTCCAACCTCTCCATCCACAGACACTTCACTTTCTGAGAGACGCTGCCCCTTGGCCACCAGGCTGGGTTTTGCTCTAACCTCTTAATTGCTGGGTGGCTTTGTTCCTAAAGTCCTGCCTCTTGAACAAAACAAAACAGAAATCAGAAAAACATTTTCAAAAACTACCATCCTCATAGCAACATTACTTAACATAAAAATGTCCTGATATTCTTAAATGTCACCAGTTGAAATGGGAGCCAGAAATATTTTTTAAAATTCACTAAGAACAAAACAAAAAGGAGATTCCAAAATGCAAATTAAACACATACGCGCCGATAGTCTCAGTGTTTGAAAAACAAATGCTGGAGAAGAAGAAGATCTGAGCAGACACCAGTGACGAGGTGGATAAAACAGACTGAGCATCTTCCTGTGACCTGCGCTCCTGCCTCTCCAGTTCATGGTGCGTTTAGGACGGCTCTCTGCCGGCTGCTGTGGGCTGCCAAGCCTTTGGTGTTAAAGCCTCGGGGAAGATAAACATTTTCGATGATTAAAAAAAAACAAAACCACAGCCACACATCTAGGAAGCGCTGCTCTGAGGCCTGGGGAGAGACAGTCACACCATCCTTTACAAGTTCATTACAGACGATGAGTACGCGTCTGTCCAATTAGCTCATAAATGGCGGAAACGCGAGGACAAGCGCAAACAGCAAAGAGCCGCTTGTCGTCCTTCAGCCGCTTGACGGGAAAACCCTGATTTCTGCCACGCGTGACGCAGGCTCCATCTCTGACCTCGGTTTCGGGTCCAGCTCGCGTGAGATGTACCCACAAGGCATCTGGGTGTGTGTGTGGAGAAGATGTGGAAGGAGACGGGAAGGAGAGGAGGGTGACACTTCTCTCCGGCACTCCCTGTCGCCTCCTGATCCAGGCCCTCGTGACACCCACTAGTGGAAAACCCGGGATCTGAACATCGCAATTCCAAGCTGCCTGCTTCATCTCCGGTGACCTAGATGTGGGTGGTCCAGATCGGCCGACGCGGGGTCACCACTGTTGTTCGTCTTCTTTATTAGAGCAGTCGTGTCGCGGTGTCATAAACTACCCCAACCCTCAGTGCTTCGATCAACCATCACCAATGATTTCTCACGCCCGGGAGTCAGCTGATGCAAGCTGTGGGGCTGCGGGTGGCCTGCTGTACATCTCTCACCCTCTCCTGGGACCAATGGGCTATCCGGGCACACCCCTCTTATGGTATTGGGAGAGGTCAAAAAAGGCAAATGGACCCGGCCGGTGTGGTTTAGTGGTTGAGCGTCGACCTATGAACCAGGAGGTCACGGTTTGATTCCCAATCAGGGGCGCATGCCTAGGCTGCGGGCTTGATCCCCAATATGAGGCCTGCAGGAAGCAGCTGATCCATGATTGTCTCTCATCATTGCTGTTTCTCTCTCTCCCTCTCCCTTCCTCTCTGAAGTCAATAAAAATATATTTTTTTTTAAAAAAAAAAAAAAACAAAGAATGATGGGACAGTGGGTGAGGGGGAGGCTGATTTAGAAAGAATCCTCGGGAAGCACATCCTCCCCTCCGCCCCTCCGTTATCTGCCTGATCCCACGGCGTTTCTCGGCGATGGGCTGAGTAGGAATTAGGTAGCAAAACACGGGTAACACGGGGCACAGTGAGGAGCAGGAGAAAGGATGGCCGCAGGGGCCTGGTGCTCACTCTCCAGGAGAGAAGACAGTTAGTAAGAGGGGTTACAGGAGAAGCAGGTAGGGCTAGTCTGTGGGTGGGCAGGAGGGACACATGGTGGTTGACATCTGGCCGTCCCTCCCACACAGAGCATCGTGAGAGCACAAATGCCACGTGAGGAAGTTGGGGGGGGGGAGGGGCATTCGCTCGTTTCCTATGTCCCCCCTTCATAGCAAATGTTAGGTTTTCCTTAAAATATAATCGAGTGATAGCATTCCATTTTCCCAGGCAGATAAGCACAATGTGTGCAAAGGAAAGATGGCTCCCCAGGAGAAAAGGAAAGCTGAGATTTGGGGGAAGACTGTATAATAATGAACAATATAGACAGACATACAGAGCTTTTTCCTTTTCTTTTCTTTTCTTTTCTTTTTTCCAAATAGGAAGACAGGCTCCGAGGACCGAAATGACAGCCCAGCGTCATGGGCCCCACCCCGTTCCCTCCCGGTTGGCGATCTTCATCCCCTCCCACCAGGGATCCTCATTGGAGAACCAGGTCAGTTTATGTTTGGGGTTGAAGATGCATGTGTTTTAAAAGCAGGTGTGTGTGTGTGTGTGTGTGTGCGTGTGTGTGTGTGTGTTTTCCTTCTGGGAACTTCGCATGCGGCTTCACTGCTGTATTTTTAACTCTCTCCAATTACAGTTCCCTTTTTTCTTTGCCCCCTAAGACGGCGGAATTCAGCGGATATTGACTTCTGCTAAGACAAATTCTAGATGTATTGACCCGAGGAATAAATATTAATAGAGGTTAAATTGGGGTCAACTTTTACTGCGGGAGATGATAAATCTGGATGCGCTCCCCGCGGTTGGCTGGTCAATATGCCCCTGGGCCCACCGTGGGCTCCCCTCGCGGGGTCTCCGGGGAACAGGGTCTGCCTCGCGGGCTCTCGGGACTTGCAGGGCTCAGGGGAACCCGCTGGTTACTATCAGGCTGTGGCCTATGCCCAGGTCACGTCCTGTGTCTAAGAAAATAATGACCTCCGTTTGGTAGTTCAGCCATCGTTTTTAGGGTTTTCTCCTCTCCCTAACACTCTGGGGCCAGAGTCCCTCCCCGCTCTGTGCGCCTGCTTCTGCTTGCCTGTTCAAGCGATGGCGATGGATACTTCACTCAGCCAGTACTGGCTGCCTTGGTATGTATCCCAGGTCGTGCTTATGTTCATATACGCCGAGTACTATTTTAAAAGCTGGCCATGCGTGGATTCACTCGTTCCTCACAACCACCCCTGGAGGTGGGCACAGTTATTACGCTGCATCGTGTGGGGCCCATGAGGAAACTGAAGCACAAAGAATTCAATCCTTGTCCAGGATCACACGGCCGAGACCTGAACCCCGGCCGTGAGGCTGCAGACCTGCACGTGCCCGACCACTCCCCGTAGCTGATCTCCCCCGCAGGCTACCGGGCCTACAGCTCTGAGTGGGACACGGGGTGTGTGTGTGTGTGTGTGTTCTTATGTTCTTATACACGTTCTTTTAGGCTTTAAGGAAGGACAGGAAGTTTCTGCAAACCTGAAAGTTACGGCTATTATCTATGGGTGATAGTAATCTCTGCCTTTTTTCCTAGTCTCGATTTTTCCTCCTACACCTCCCACTCTCGTGTTTGTAAGGTCCTGCGGGTTGTCCAGGAAATCTGTGAATGACGGTGAGCGGGGAAGGAGGGCAAGTGCATTACAACTTAATTTGCCTCTCGAGGGTTAAGTCCACGCGGCAGCGATGAGCTACAGATGTCCGGGGATCTGAGAACGGAGGCTTTGTGTGGAGGGAACCAGGCCAGGGCAGAAGTTTCCAGGACACGGTCCCGTGGTCCGCATCTCCCAGGAAGTCAGGGCTGTGTTCAGCTGCAGTGGACAGAAACCCTGACCCGGCAGGACTTGAAGCAGAAGGCTGTCTGTCTGTTTATCTGTCTATCTATCTATCCATCCATCCATCCACCCACCCGTTTTCCTGGGGCAGGTGATAAATCTGTGCTATCAGCATGAGCTCAGGAACCAGGGCTTTCTGCATCGGAAGCTCCGCCTGCTCCGCATCAGCCTTAGTTCTCAGGCCCCACAGCGCGGCTGCTCAGACTCCTGCACCCAGAGCCACGAGCCACGAGCCACGAGCCACGAGCCAAGCCGACACCCGCTCTTCACATGCTATTCACATGCTCTTCACGGGCTTCCCTACCTCGCTGTGGTTTTAAATTGCATTTCTCTGGTGTCCAATGTGATTATCCGCTATTTTATAGACTCGTGTGTGAAGACCTGTTCAGGGCTTTTGCCCACTTACTGTATTATGGGGTTGTCTTTTTCTTATTGATACATGGGTGCTGTTTATTTATTCAGGATATAAATCCTCGGTTGAATATCATTCAGCCCTGCCCACCCAGACCACACGAACAGAAGGTGCCGAGAAATGCGTGTGGGTTTACGTGTATGTGACCGTATAGTTCTCCAAACACATTCCCTCATCTCACTTAGGATCTAGCAAAAACTTGTAACTTTTTCCAGTTAGTGTATGCATACAGCAGCATGGGGACCGCTTCTCTCATGTTGGCTTGTAATTGTCAGTACTTATAGTTTTCGATATATTTAAGAGGAATTAAAAGAACCTAAGGAGGCTTTTATAAAAAAATTATGAGATATATCTTTTTACCCTAAAAAGTAATGAGGGATTTGTCCCAGCCTCCTGGGAGGGGGCCTGACCCTGACTATAACTCCCTCCGTGGGAGGACATGCTCCTCTACTGACTCAGGTTATCTCAATGCTGATGCTCCAGGTTAGAACCGGGGCCACTCAAGGGAGAGGCTGCGATGCCGCCTCCGTCTCTCAGGCTTTGGGGCTTTGCAGGGAAGACAGCGAAGAGCCGATCCGTGTGGCTGCTCCGGCACCTGCCTGCGCGCGGGGAGTAGGAGAGGAGCTGTGCCCTGAGGAGGGCTGGGCTCTTTGCTTCGGCCCCTCTGTCTTCTGCGCAGCACGTTGGAATGTCACACGCACGCTCTGTGGGGCTCCCTTCGCCAGTCTGCGGGCTGGGAATGCCATGCAGGAAAAACAGGTGCCACGCAAAATCGTCATAATGAAACTTCTCTTCTCTCCACCGGACACACCTGCGCTGCACTGCATCCCTAGTGAGGGGTGGGGGCGGGGGGGGCGGGCGTCCCAACACCCACAAATCTCAGGTCTATGGGAAGGCGCGAGTGTGTGACCCAACAACATGCAGGAAAAGGCCTCCGGGGTCGCCCTCCTCGTGCCTTCCGAATCCCGGAAGGAAGCTCACCATACGAATCGGAATCGCGGCAGCTTTAGTGTGTGTGTGTGTGTGTGTGTGTGTGTGTGTGTGTGTTACCTGCTTGCTTTTATTTTGAAAATTGGTTGTGTACAGTGTAGAAGGGAACCCTCCGTTTAGCGAAATACTAACTGACCGCTGACGCCTGGGCATCCGCCGTGCGCTCCTCACTGTGGGGCCAGAGCAGAGGACTCGGAAAGGCTCCGTGCGAGGGGGTGGGTGGGTTTAACATTCCCGGAGAAGTGGGGAAGCCGAGTGGTGAGCGCGGTGACACAGACGCAAAGTGTGACAGGAGTTCGACAAAGAAAATCCCAGCGTGACAAAGCAGCTGGGGACGTGGGACGCCACCTGGGCCTGAAATCTGAGCTAGACTTGGGGTGAAAGACGGGGAAAAAAATCCAACATGAGCAAAGACCCCCCACATGCAGCAGCTTAAAGAAGACGGAAATGTCTTTCCTCACATAAAAGTCTCAGGACAAGGAATTATCTGAAAAGGAAATTAAGACAACAATTCCATTTCTAATATTATCAAAAAAAAATAAGCCACTTAGGAGTATACTTAACCAAGGAGGAGACAATCTTGTAACTGAACACATAACATGGATGAAAGAAATTAAAGCAGACCCAAGTCAATTGAAAAGACATCCTACCTTCATGAGTAAATAATTAATATTATTAAAATATCCGTGCTACTCAAAGTGATCTACAGACCAATACAATTCTTATCAAAATCTCCATGGCATCGTTTGTTTGTTGCAGAAATGGGAAAACAATCTTGAATTCATATGGAGCAACAAAAGATCCCAAATAGCCAAAGCAGTTTTTAGCAAGAAAAACCAAGCTAAAAGCGTCTCTTTCTGGTTTTGAAATATATTACAAAGCTACAGTTATCAGAACAGTATGGTGCTGGCATAGAAACCGACATTATGGACTGATGGAAGAGAATAGAGAGCCTGGAAATAAACCCACACAGATAGGGTCGGCTGTTCTTTAACAGGCTCCCAAGAATATACTGGCACAATGAAGAAAGAACAGTCTCCGAGCAGGTGGCGTTGGGAAAACAGGATATCTATATGCAAAAGAAAATAAGTTGACCCTTATTCTACACCATACACAACCTCAACTCAGAATGGATTAAAGACCTGAACCTATAAAACTCCTAGGAGAAAATGTAGGAGAACAGCTTCCTGACACTGGTCTTGGCAGTGATTTCTTGGAAATGACACCATAAGTACAAGGAACAAAAGCAAAAATAGGTAAGTGACATGACATCCAACCAACACGCTTCCACACAGCAAAGGAAACGGTCAACCAGGTGAAAAGACAATCTGTGAAATGGGAGAAAATATTTGCAAACCGTGTATCTGATAAAGGGTGAATGTCCGACATACATTAAGTGACTCCTACAACTCAATAGCAGGAAACACACACACACACACACACACACGTACACGCACACACACACATGCACACACACAAAGTAATTTTAAAATGGGCAAAGCAACTAAATAGGCATTTCTCCCAAAAAGATATGTAAATGCCCAACAGATACATGAAATCATCAGGTCAAGGCAAATAAAAGACACCATGAGATAGCACCTCACACATGGTCAGATGGCAAATAGATGGATGGATGGATGGATGGATGTATAGATAGATAGATAGATAGATAGACAGACAGACAGATAGATAGATAAATGTTAGTGAGGGTGTGGAGAAAAGGGAAGCCTGGTACGCCGCTGAAGGAATACACATGTGGTGCATCTACTATGGGAAAGAGTACGGGGGCTCCTTAAAAACTACCAATAGAACAACCACGTGATCCAACAATGTCACTTCTGGGCAGACAACCAAAGAAATGGAAGTCAAAATCTCGAAGAGAGACCTGCACCCCCATGTTCTTCGGAAACAGCAATCAGCATAATGTGGGGTGCTGTTCCCCCTTTACTAGGTGTCGGCAGTGACAGTATCATGAACATCCCCTGGACGTGATCCCCAGCCCCACTCATGCCTGTACCACGCATGGCAACCAGGGCCTCTTTTTCAAGCTCCCACTGCTGACCACCTTGTAGGAGTAACGTGCTTTTGTACATGTGTGACACCCCCTTTCCAGTTACAGCTGTGTTCTGCTCTTCTGGAAGTCTGACGGTTTCTGTTTGGGGTTTCTTGTTTGTTTATTTTAAATCTCTTTCTATTGACTTTGCCCATCTCTGCTCTGGCTTCTGAGGGTGCTCTTACTGTCTTCATTTCCCGATCCTTGGGGCCACCTGACTGTCGCCCCCAAGGGCTGTCGCGTTTATTCCCAAGACTGTTGAAGCTTGCGGCCAGAGCACACTGTGTCCTCCGTGCCAGATATCCTCGGGAAATCAGGGAATGCCTCTGGTAGATAAAGCATGTTCTAATGGACGAGGGGTTAGTATTTCATAAACACAAGGAAAGTGGACGCTGACTTCCACTATCAACAGTTTAAAATCAATTTGGAGGCATTTGGAGAGCATTTTAAAGAGCAACCAGACATCAATAAAATTTAATTAATTGGTTCTATGGATGCACATGTAAATTGGGTGTTAATTATGCCAGCAATGCTCTTCCATTAAAAATTAAGCTCGTGATTAGCCACCGAGAAAAACAGGCCGCCATTCCACAAACAAGCCTCATTCCCTCGCGGGTGGACCCAGCCCCTCGGTAATTAAATCATAACCGAGCATTTACTCGGTGCCTCAGAGCCCTGATGGATGGCTGGCGAGCCCGCCCAGTGAGCTTCCCCGGGATGTTCCATAAACACAATTGACATCTGCGGACGTAAGTTATGTGCGGCCGGGCTGCCCTTTCATGCGGAGCTATTGAGTTATTGGAAGTTCTTGCCTATCTCGTTGACACCAGACAAAGGGACGGCTGGCAGTTGCGAGAGATCCGGTGACGGTTGGTGATCCTTCGGGGCCGGTGACGTGGGAAGATGGCAGGCCTAGAACGAGCGAGCGGCTCCCGGCTGGGGAAGCGAGGCCTTCCTACTGCCCTTCTCCCCTCTTCCAGCCCCAAATGGAGTCCTTGCATTTGGAGATAAAAGTGCAGTGAGGTTTGTATCGTATTGTTTGAAGAGACGTAGTGGCTAGGCCGGCAGCCTTTGGGGTTTCCGCAGTCTGCTTCTCTGGACGCCCGGGGAGCCCCAGACGAAGCCGGACCCCGCACTAAGATCCCCTCCAGTGGGCAGAGCCAGGGGCTGTCCTTCTGCACTGGAGATGGAATAAAATACTGGGAACCCTTGCCCCCCACCGCTTGGGTTCTCCTTTCCCCCAATAGATTTTCCCAGGGAAATTGAGTCCATATGCTGCTGACCCCTCTTCCCCAGAACCAGCGAGACGCGGTTTACCGGAGCGATTTGATGGGGCGTTTTATCTGCGCTGGGGAGCCTTTGATGCCCCTTCCTCAGTCACGGCCCATTGGGCTTACAGGAAAGACAGAGACACCCTCCCCCGGCCACCCCCGGCCAGGAAAAACAAGGAAGAAAGAAACTGCTTCCGAGCCACGGGAACGTGGGGGGAACTGCTTAGGACGGACTCACAATGTCCCCTAAGGAAGGGGGCGTCGGGAGAGCTTGAGCTTTAGCCACGGGATTCTGCTTCCGGGTGCTTTTTAAGAGGACGTCCTCGTCTCATTGTCGGCGGGCCTCGTCGGTCTGTTTCTCCCTCCCAAGACGCTGTGGTGGAGGGTCGGGTGGAGGAGAGACTCACATGCCTGGGAAAACTGGAGGAAAAAAGACGCAGTTACGGCCACACGATTTTGTTTTTCTTTTTAAAGATATTTTTATTGATTTCAGAGAGGAAGGGAGAGGGGGGGAGAGAGAGCAACATCAATGATGAGAGAATCATGGATCGGCTGCCTCCTGCAAGCCCCTCACTGGGGATCCAGCCCTGACTGGGACTCGACCGTGTCCTTCTGGTTCATAGGTGGACGCTCAGCCACCGAGCCACGTCAGCCGAACCGTCCGTATGGCTTTGAACGTCCGCTCCTCACTCTGTTTTATTTCTGGAGGCTTCCAGGAGGCCCCGCAAAGCTTTTATCTGCGTGGATGGTGTGCCCGGCACTATCCCTGGAGCCCATGCAGCTGTGCATGTTGGCCATCATTTAACTGCTTAGCGTGTGTAGAAACCTATTCATGCTTCCGTGTGAAAAGGCATGCTTGGGTATGACGTCCAGGTGTGTACGTTCCCATGCGGACATGCTGCTCCAAAGCCATGTCTTCTCAGCAAGAGAAGCGGAAGGGCCCTTCCGGCCGGGGTTGGGACTCCCACCCATCACAGAGCTACCTGCTCCCGTCATCCGCTCAAGCACCTTATTTGACCCGTAGCCTAGGAGAGAATCAGAGCAGAGAATCAGAGCAAACGACGGGCGTACCTGTTGGGCAATCTGGAGACATGAAGACCAGCGTGGCCTCCCCATCAGTCCCCTTCACTTCGGGTGGACGTGCAGCCGGGGGATGTCCATGTTGCCGACGTCTCGCTTACCCACCCGATGAACTCCCCAGCCTGGAGCAGCAGCAACCTGCGCCCTTGAAAACGGAACAGAGAACAGCCCTATTGGTTTTCTACTATCAACAACAAGAAAACGATTGGTCTTCGCTGAGGATGTTCATAATGCATCTCACAGCACTTATTCTCAGTCTCGGGCAGCCCCCCTCCACCTGACACAGGGCTGGGCTCTGCAGTGCCCGCCCCCCCACACACACACACACACCCCACCCCCTGTAGGACTCAGTGAGAATTAACCCCTTGGGGACAGTGTCAGCCTGAGGCTCACAGCCCTGGAACGCAATGAGCATGAGCCTGTGCCTGGGCGACAACCCGCTCACCTTGGGAGTCCTGATCACCTGGACATCACAGAGGAACTGGGACCCGGGGCGGCGAGGAGGCGGGGTGAAGGGCCACAGGAATCTCTTACAGCAAAATCGCCTTTTAAAGAGCACACTGCTTCGCTTTATTAAAAGCACTATTAGGTGATAGCAGTTTCAGGGGTGCAGTTCTGTAACATCATCTGTATATTCTAGTGTGTGTTCACCAGCCAAGGCAAGTCTCCGTCCATCACCATTGATCCCCCCTTTACCCTCTTCTTCCCCACCCCCTCTCCCTCCAAGTAATCGCCATACTGTTGTCAGTGTCTATGAGTTGTTCTGTTCGTTTTTGCTTAATCCCTCTACCTTTCTCCCCAAGCCCCCAACCAACCCATCTCCCTTCTGACAGCTGTCAGTCTGTTCTCTGCATCTATGAGTCTGTTTCTATTTTGTTTGTCAATTTTGTTCATTAGACTCCACATATGAGTGAAATCATATGTGATATAAGTAAATGAATGAATGAGGTAAATAAATCACATTGTTCAGAACCAAAAGCGCTATTAACACCCCCACCTTGGTTTGGGGAGACACACAGCATGTACATACACCGACCAAGTCGACTGAAGAATCAGGTGATGATTTAGTAAACTTGACCGCGGTTGCTGTCATCTGGCTCAGTCACGGCCCAAGATCCCACTTGCGAGTCATGATTCCAAATCGCCGCACCTTTATTCTTTATCAACCTGCGCTGCGCGTCGGGCATGGCCTACCAGTCCTACGGTGTGATGCTCCCAGCACCCCACAGAGGAAGTGCGAGACGTCCAAACAGATACAAGAACCTGGCAAAAGCAAGCCTCACCCTCTGGGAGAACAGCCGTGTCAAAATCAGTCAATATTTATGCCTAGCAACCTTCCCGATACCCTTTTAATTAAAATCAATGGAGAAATAAAACATGCATTAGAATGCACTGGGATCACTCGCCTCCTGAGACAAGGAGGACTCGGCTAGTCCGCGCCCTGCGATCGCCACCGGGCACACACCCCTCCGTTTCCGTGTTTGCTCCTCTCCGTCCGACGGTCTCTTTACACTGTATTTTTTGTGTGTGTTTTTTTGGTTGTTTTTGCTTTTCATTTGGTGCAACTTTCTTGAGACATGGATTACAAATATAGCTCTTGCCCAGCGACGTGGCTCAGTGGTTGAGCGTGGACCTATGAACCAGGAGGTCACGGTTCGATTCCCGGTCAGGGCACATGCCCAGGTGGCGGGCTCCATCCCCAGTGGGGGGCAGCCGATCAGTGATTCTCTCACATCATTGATGTTTCTATCTCTCTCTCCCTCTCCCTCTCTGAAATCAATCAGAATATATTTAACTATATAGATATGACTCTTAAAAAGTCAGATAATATGTTCGTCAGGTCAAACTATCACTTAGATTTGATGGGGGACTTGAACACGCCCAGGGGGGATGACAGGGATTAGGAAATTGGATTCCTTGGGGCAGCTCTGCCTTAACCAACCGGATGACCTTAAATGGGTCACAGGCAAGGTCTCCGAGTCTCAGCCACCCCTTCTCTAAGATGAGATGATTAGGCTCAATCCTAAAAGGCTCTGACTCCCTAAGGATAGTGTATTAGACCGATGGTGTTAACAATCATAGCAGCCCCTGTTCACTGGACACTTCCCAGGTAATTCACTAACTCCTCACCTGCACCGCACGCCTGTGAGGCGAGTCCATCACTGTTTCCATTTCATGGGAGGGGAGACGGAACAGGAGGGATGGCGCCCTTCCCCAGGGTTGAGTACGGCCACGCCCACACGCTTCTCCATGGTCCCAGGCCACGTCCTTGCATCTGTGGAAAGTGGGAGAGACTGCCCTGGCCAGTGTGGCTCAGCGGATAGAGCATCGGCCTGCGGACTGAAGGGTCCCGGGTTTGATTCTGGCCCAGGGCACATGCTTGGGTTGCAGGCTTGATCCCCAGTAGGGGGTGTGCAGGAGGCAGCAATCAATGATTCTCTCTCATCGTTGATGTTTCTCTCTCTCCTTCTCCCTTCCTCTCTGGAGTCAATAAAAAAATTTTTTTTAAAGAAAGTGGGAGGGACTTAGGTCTGAGAGATGCTACCTCTTTTACTCCCACAGACGCTCAAGTGTCTTCTCACCGCCCTGCCCGCCCGGCCAGCAGGTTCCTCCAGAGCTGACCGGGCCCACGTAACCTCGGGCCACTCCCAGCGGTTCAGAGTTCACCCAGCTGGCTGCCCAGCCTCCCTAGCCGTCCAGCTCCGGTTTCAAAGGCCTCCTCACAGGCAGGCTGAGCAGTGACAGGGAAGGTGGCCCCAGAACAGGGCAATCTGACCCTGCCCTCTCCGCCCGCCCAGCCAGGCAGATGAAACCCCAGATATCAGCCCTTTCCAAAGGCCAGGCGTCACAGAAGTATTCCTGTTTGTTTGTTTTTCTCAGGCGCTGGGCTCCTCTCCGGTTGCACACGGGGGCTCTGGGGCCTCGCAGGAGGACAGTCCTGTTGTTAAAAGCTTCCCTTCCTTATCTCACTTCCTAATCTCCACACGGGGAGGAGAGCCCTCAGCACTGGCTCTTTCCTCTTCAAGGACCTGCTAGTGCTGAACTAATTAATGAAAAGGGCCTGGGGGTAAGTCCCTTCAAAAATTATGGAATGTCCTAATCGGACCGGCAAGCAGAGGCTTGACCTCTGGGTCAAGGGGTCGCTCTCAAATAGTACGATGAATTCAACTATTACTGTCATTTTTTTTGTTACTCCAAACGGGTGACAAAAGAGGTTAGAGTCGGCCCCGAAGGGCCAGGGGACGCCCACGTCTCTGCCGGGGAGGTGATGGGCTGAAGAGCGTTCCTCGTGTATTCCCAAAGTCTCCCAAAGCCAGCGGCGCTGGTAAATGATGCAGATGATTCCCCTCGTCCCTGGCTCTCTCTGCCACATGTTTTCCTATCGCTGGCTTTGTTCCCAGGCCACCAGATTCACTGCTCTCCCGCCAACTGGTCCGCACCCCTCACTTTCCCAAATTATTAATTTCTTGTGTATTTTTTAAATATATTTTTTTCCTTTTCATTGAATTTATTGGGGGGACACTGGTCGACTAAATTATATTTTTGTAAAGTGTCTGACACTTCACTTGTAGACTACGAGTATGTGTGTACCAGGTACTACCTAAAACAGCCACTGAAAATGCTGTAGAGAGACTCAAAAACGTCATGGAGTGGAAATGAAGAAATAACACTGTTCCTGCTTGCAGATGGCTATTTAGAAAATGCCAACCTACAAAAAACAACAAAAACAAACAAACTAGAACCGATAAGTGAAATCAGCAAGGTTACAGGACACAAGATAAAGATACAAAAATAATGGACTATACTTCCATAAGCTAACAGTGAACACGGAGATGAAAAATACAGTATCATTTAAAGTTGCTCACAAAGAAATGAAATACTGTTGTGTAAATCTAACGAAGCATGGACAGGCGCTGGAAACGATACCAAGTTTAACCTTTTATAAAAGTTTGAAAAATAACAGACTCCTGTATACTCACCGCCCGAGTTTTATAACTCTCAATAACTCCTTTTGCTACAGATCTCTCTCGTTTTCAAAGGAAATGAAACAATGCAGCTCTCCTTAACGCAGCACCGGTTCTCGGTTTAGCCCATCTCCCTCCAGGCCCACGCAGCGCTGATATTCCCTATGCACGTTCTTATAGTTTCGCTGTATAAATAATACCCTAGCAAGAAATAATACTGTTCTATGCACGTTTTCAACGATGACAGAGCTGTGCTCCTGCTGTGCCAGGCAGTGCATACCACTTTACGAATTGCTTTTTGCTCTCAACACTAAGCGTTTAACCATTTAACGGCGTTCTCGTTTTTACTTTGAACATTCTACGGTGACGGTAGTAAATAATGTGCAATGCTAGGGGCCGAACACTGTTCTCAACATCTGACCCACGTAACCTGTGGATCCCCGTTAAGCCTGCCTACCCGGGAATGGGCGGTTTCTGCTGTGCACGTGAGTGTGTGCACGCATTGTTTCAGGCGAGAAAAGTGAGGCGCCAGGCAGGTCAGTAATTGTCCGTGGTTGTGCTGTTACTAGATGGTAGCGCCTAGGCTGGAACCAGAGCCTGTGCCCTGTGGGTATCACCGCCACCACTGTGTGTCCGGCACACTGTGGGTGGACACTCTGTGGTTGTGTTTAACTTTCAGCGGCTGCAGGTAGCCTCACTGTTGTCTCCGTGTGCACACGGGTGAGCCTCTTGGAGACATGCGCCCACACGCGGACCCGCTGGCTCGCAGTTTGCACTCATGGTCGGTGTTAGGGGCTATTTCCAAATCGCTCCGTCGAGTGGAAGGGTTCCCACGGCGGGTGCCTACGCGTTCCCATTCCTCCAGATACTCCCCAGCCCTGGGCGCTGTCCGGCGCTACCGTTTCCGCCGTGTCCATGGCTCTCAAACGGTCACTCGGTGCTTCGAATGTGCAGCCCTCGTTACTGAGACCCGCGCTTCTCCTCGCGTTTCTGGGCCTCGTCCACGCCCTCCCCTGGGAACAGCCGATCTGTGTCCTTGGTGGTTTGTGCTTCTCTCCTGAGCTGTATTTTTCCTAGGATTTATCTACTACTGGTTGGTGATGTGCCCAGAGACTGTATTCTCCCCGTCTGTCGTCCATCTTTTGATGTTGTTTTTCTGAAGCGTTAGGTCATATCGAAGATTTTTATTTCAGTGTTGATGAGTCTCTCTGTGCTTGTGAGTGTAGTGTGTGTGTGTGTGTGTGTGTGTATGTGTACACACATACAGTATATACAGAACATATACTTTTCATGCTAAGGTTTTTATTTTTTTAATATTTTTTAATGTTCTTATTGAATTTTAGAGAAAAGGGAAGGGAGAGGGATAGAGAGAAACATCATTGATGAGAGAATCATTGATCAGCTGCTTCCTGCACGCCCCCCACTGGGGATCAAGCCTGCCACCAGGGCATGTGCCCTGACCAGGAATGGAACCAGTGACCTCTTGGTTCCTGGGTCAACACTCAACAGCTGAGCCACACCCATTGGGCGTTTTTTATTTTTAAAGGGAATTGTATGTAGTTTTTTTCTCCATAGATTCTGTCTGATTGTCAAAATGGAGCTGTTTAAGTGTGATATGTTTTGGGGGGACACCCCTGCCTATCTTTATAGTTAAGATAAATTACCCGATATTTAAGGAGATGCAGAAAGGGAAATGTTGGGACTCCAAGAGTATGTGAAATTTCAATCCCACCCACCCAACCATTCTCTGCAAAGATCGGACTGATTTATACTCACCTCCTCGCCTTACACCAGTCTCCAACCAGGGCCATGACGAGGTCGGATCTAACTGTAGGGAGCCCTTCCCAGTGGGGGCGCGGAGGAATGCATGCCCCACAGCGTCACAGAAATAGACTGCCCAGAGGTCACCATTCCCTTCCCGGTCAGGGCACATGCCCGGTGGCAGGCTCGGTCCCCAGTGGGGGGCGTGCAGGAGGCAGCCGATCAGTGATTCTCTCTCATCATTGATGCTTCTATCTCTTGCTCCCTCTCCCTTCCTCTCTGAAATCAATAACAATATATTTTTGAAAAGAAAAAAGAAATAGACCATGTTCCAGAAGACACGCTCTCCTGATAACAAACAGAAGAATGTTTGGTGGATATGGTGAGTGCCAAGTAGCGTGTGCAGTGCCGGAACCAACCGGGCCTCTCCATCCACACCAATGGGCCACAATGGTAGCAACTGATCCAGGAACGGGCAGTGGCTGCTGGGAGTCCTGACCCCTTCAGAGAGCCCGTGCGCCCTTTGGAAGTGTCCCCAACAAGAAACGTATAGCCACTCGGATGGTGCCCTCCGAGGAGCCTGAGACAAGACCTCCGCGAGACCTGTGTGCACGTAAGTCAGACGCGTGGTCCCCGCGATGCAGGGACTCGGTAAGCGGACGCGCAGCTGCCTGGGAGCTCCGGGGCTGGCAGTGTTGTTGTTGTTGTTGTTTTTTCTGAAACACTTTCTCTCGCGGGAAGGGAAATCGGACAATTCACACGCACACCCGTGTTCTAGCCTCCCTTTCCAGAACCCACAACCCATGTGCTCCTCCCGGGAACAGGGAAAAGAGGGAACGCATTCCGCACGCACACATGTTGTAGCTGTCTTGGTCCCGCGCGATGAGTAAATTACAGGTTCTATAGCTCCCGCAATTCACGGGAGCGTGAATGAGACGCCGGCCTGGCCCGGCTTGAAGGCCCCGGGTTCTCAGCCCGAGGAGGCCACCCAGGAGTCAGGGCGCCTCTGCAGGCATTGGGGGACAGCGGGTCAGTCTGCCGGGAGCCACGGAGGACACGCGGTTCTGCCCGGTCCCTTTCCAGTGGCTTACACATTCCATAAAAAGGAAATGAATTATGCATTATTGGGTTTACATAAGGTCACCCCGTGAACTCTGACCCCTCTCTTTTCTCATTTGGCTCAATTATTAGATGAAATGACAGATTTGATCTCTTTTCAAATTGTATTAGAAAGGGTCTCTTTATTTCACCCTCCGGCGGCAATCAGCTGACAGGAGCGGCAAGTGCATTAATTATGATTGATTTAGAGTGTCTATCGGGCGATTACTCCTCGCATTCGACTCCGGAGCCGCAACCTTTTGACCTATTTCAGGCCACACAGCAAAGTAATCCATGAGGAGATTTAAGGGGGAGCCGGGCTCGGGGATGGCCGTTCCCCTCCTGTATTTGCAATCAAAACATTGAAGACACTCGGGGCGATCCGCGGGGATTGAATTACGGGCAGGCTCCGTGGGGAAGGCATTTGACAACCTGACAACTGGGGTTGAAAAACATCTTGTGAAGAATAACCCAACATGGCTATGAATGAGCCTCCCCCCACCTGACCCCCCCCCCCCCCCCGTCCCCCCAAAGAGAGAAAGACTCAGAACTCCTAACTCCCTCTGCTCTGAGCTAATAGGGGGGGAATCTTTTTTTTTTTTTATGAGATTGTGCATTTGTCACCATTGGACTTTCAGAATAACGTGCCTGTTGTTGGGACGGTCAGCCGCCCTCATCATTCCCGGGGATTAAAAATGACAGCACTAATTAAAGACGTAAAGAAAGACGGCCACTGTGGGTCGCCCGCAGAGGCGCAAATTATAACGAGCGTCCGACGGGGAGGGAGAAAGCAAGTTGAGGAGGCCTCATTGTCAGGAGTTTCTTTCTGAGGACGGAAAAGCATCCTGCAGATGAATGCTGCTTAGCAAAGGGGGTGTGTGACCCAAATTGCCATCTCCGAGCGATGAGGTCCTGGCGAGGAGGGAAGGGGAGCGTGTTCTGGAGTTTGCGGCAGCTGATCGATGACCTCAGTCCCGCTACCTGCCGGCCAAGGCCTGGGGGGGGGGGGGGGGGGGGGAGACAGTGACATGTGGGTGAGGACCACATAGCTCCTCCCCGCGGCATCTGCAAACTGCGTGACCCCAGGGCCAGCCGCTCGCCCGCCCTGGTCTCTGCTCTCCTTTTCCTACCGGGTGCAGAGTGGATGTGAGGATTAGAGACCATATGTGTTTAGAGAAACAAAAATATTTTATTGTTGTTATTTATAATCCTCCGTGGCCATTTATGGAGGTGGGTCATGGGAACTGAGGCATCTTTCATTCGCTGAGCACAAACAACTTCTGCTCTCAGACCCCAAAATAGCAGGGAGGAGCTCGAAACTGGAAAAAAGGGAAGTTCAGCTCAGGGAAGGGCTGGAGTCCGGAGGGTAAGCGGCTCCTGAGAAACTGAGGAGAGAGACCTGGTAGCCAGGGGGCAGAGGAGTGAGATTGGGGGCAGGGTGTCTTCAGAGAAAGCCCGGGGACACGGGGACGCACCCTCTCTTCTGTCTGCATGGGAGGGTCAGACATGCGGCGCTCCAGAAGGCTTGGGCATGAGGGGCTTCCCCGGATGCACGAGTCCTTCCTCAGGCCGAGCGAGGAGCAAGGCAGAGGTTCGGGCGGATGGCGCTGGCCGCTGGGTCCCATGTGACTCTTACAGTCCCGTCGGCTTTTGTTCTGCTCCACACATTTCCAGGGGGGTGGCCTCCTTTTGAGACCAGAAGCAGCTGAGGCCCGGCCCCCAGGAAGGGTTCATGTCCCTGCCCTGGATGTGAGTCCCTGTCTGAAAATGGGGACTGACCTGAGCCATCACCTTCCCTTCCTGCCCCGGCGCCGTGGTTCCGTGTCCCCGTGCGTGGTTCCCATGCCAACAGAGGACGCTCCGGGTTGTCCAGGTGTCTTCAGGGACCAAGCAGATTCACGTAAATGAATGACGTACGTAGACCAGGTGGGAAACGAAAGGGATCCGTGGAGAGTGTGGCTAGAGAACATCTGAGTGGCTTCAAAGTGCGCATAGTTAACTTTTTAAAATATTTTTATTGATTTCAGAGAGGAAGGGAAAGGGGGAGAGAGAGAGAATCATCAATGATGAGAGGGAATCATTGATTGGCTGCCTCCTGCACACCCCCTACTGCGGATTGAGCCCGCAACCCCAGGCATGTACCCTGACCAGGAATCAAACCGTGACCTCCTGGTTCATAGGTTGTCGCTCAAACACTGAGCCACGCCGGCCGGGCTATATTTAAATCTTTTACTAAAGCCTTGTGTTCTTTAACCCCGCTGGTCAGCCCACTTTTGCCTCCACGCCCCCCGAGTATGAACACACGCCGGCACATTCAGCTGAGCGACTGCAGGGCAGCCACGCTGTCGTCACCCCGAGGCCGGGCCATCAGTTACACGGCTAAAGAGTTGTGGCTGTTCTCAGGCTGGCTCACACCGCTCTCCGGTGACTGCATAGCCACGGATGCATGCGGCTCAATGACAGCTAACAGGTAACCCAGCCCTGGCCGGCTTGGCTCAGTGGATAGAGCGTCAGCCTGCGGGCCAAAGGGTCCCAGGTTCGATTCCAGTCAAGGGCAGAAACGTACCTCCATTGCAGGCTCCTCTCCCACCCTGATGGGGTGCCAGCAGGAGGCAACCAATCGATGTCACATCAATGTTTCTCTGTTTTTCCCTCTTTCTTCCACTTTGAGAATCAATGGGGAAATATCCTTGGGTGAGGATTTTTTTAAAAAGTAACCCAAACAAGCACATGGCCGAGGACTTCGAGGGGCAGCAGCCTGGAATACTAGGAAAGCTTGGAGGCTGGGGGAGGCGAGACCACATTCAAAATGTGGGCCCACAGCTCCCACCTCCAGCCGGCCCCGGTGGGCTTACCCCCGGCTGTTCTCTGAATGAGGAAGCGGCCGCATGTCCTCGCAAGGCCTGGACCACCTCGGTTTACCGCTAACTCATTATCTCCTTGGACGGGAGACCCGAGGAAGAACACCCACGTGAACACGAGGCGGCGGGAACCAGGACAGGCGGCGGCTCCGTGCCCTCGTCTCTGTCCTCACCCCCACGGTGGACCGGCTCTGTCTCGGGGAGCGCTCTTCACCCCGGGTGTTGGTAGGCATCTAAGCCGTCCCTCTTCCTGCCAGTCCTGTCTCGGGTTCCCGGGGTTGGCATGCGAGCCTGGGGAGACACGCTAAGGATCCCAGGGCTGCAGGAGAAGGCGTGCCTTGCGGACCAGTGGCTCCCGGTCATTTTGGGGCGTGGGGAGAAGGCCAGGGGGATGGGGGAGTCTAAGGAGGTGAAGAGGAGGCGTGGGGAGGGGCTCAGGGGCCTGTGCTGCGAGCGGCAATAACATCTCCTCCTCTTTGCAGGCCGAGTGTGATGGCTGCCAAGCTGGCACGCGGCCTGGGTCCCTCCATCGATGTCCTACCCGGTGCTCCTGGCCAGACCAGCGACCACGGGCAAGAAAGCAGGCTCAGCCCTGCCGCCCTGCCCATGGGGCCCCGCGTCAGGGGCTCCCCTGGCTCAGTAGCGCCCGAGGGAAGTGAAGCCTAAACAAGCGTGGTCGATGCCCTTCCGGTGACACACAGAAGCCACCGACGAGGAGGGGAGACCCTAAGACACGCCCTTCCTGTCCTCCAGGCCTGGGAAGATCTCGGCCTGCAGGGACAGCAGGTGATGTCGCGGCCTCCTGGCGCCAGGCCACGGGGAGTGCTGAGGCCGCTGCCCCGGGCAACCCAGCCACACAGGGAGGGGGAGCGGGGGCAGCCCAGTGTTGCCAGGACTCGTGTGTGCTTCCCTGATCGCTAAGGTTGGCAACTTGTTTTGTTTTTTTAGGAGACATGGCCAAACCACACATGTCCGCAGGCCTGATGGGGTCCCCAGGCCACCCCTCTGCAAACATGGGCCCTGACTGGTTTGGCTCAGTGGATAGAGCGTCAGCCTGTGGACTGAGGGGTCCCAGGTTCGATTCCGGTCAAGGGCATGTACCTGGGTTGCGGGCACATCCCCAGTAGGGGGTGTGCAGGAGGCAGCTGATCGATGTTTCTCTCTCATCGATGTTTCTAACTCTCTATCCCTCTCCCTTCCTCTCTGTAAAAAATCAATAAAATATATTTTTAAAAGAACATGGGAGTCACCGTACC
Organism: Myotis yumanensis; assembly: GCF_028538775.1. Lineage (NCBI taxonomy): Eukaryota > Metazoa > Chordata > Mammalia > Chiroptera > Vespertilionidae > Myotis > Myotis yumanensis. Next base: position 37,785,638 of record NW_027223769.1, read on the forward strand.
ATCGGCTGTAGTTACACTGCAGCACAGACAACCCGCGAATCTCACTGGTCTGACCTGGGGAACTGAATTCTCCTTCAGGCTACACGTGCACCGTGGGTTGGTGGGGTGAATGGGGGGCTCTGCTGGGGGGAGGGTCTGTGAAACCCAGGGGCCCAGGGTACAGGAGCCCCCACCTGGGGTGGGGGGGGGGACTTTGGAAGGTAAAAAGTTACCATTGGCTCTTAAAGCTGCCACTCATCAGGCCGCGTCTCCACGGACATGCCATTGGTCAGGCGAATCGTCGGTCACACCCAGTGGCAAGGCTGGTGATGAGATGCCTGGAGAGAGAGTGATGGATGGCAAAACAGAACATGAGAAAATGCAATTCTCTTTAACCAAGGCCTCCTCCCCTTTTTAAGTCAGGTGGCATTTTTTCCTAAATAAGATGCTTTGTAGAGAATTAAGGGAACTTCAAACTCTCTTCCCCGTCTTTCCTCCCCCTCCGGACCCACCTCTGCCAGTTTGGTGAGAGGGTGGAACTCTGGGAGTCCCATTTAGGGGGGCGGGGAACCCAGAAACGCATGCGGTGACCCTCTGTCCCGTCCACGGGGTCTCTGCTGGCCCGGCTCAGTCCACTTTCTGTAAAGCCCCACCTGCAGGCAGGGAGAACCCGCCCGCCCTCGCGCCCTGTAGGGGAAGGCCTGCTTCCCTGGGTACTTGTCCTGGGATTATTTCTGCATCCGCATGTGCTGCCCACGCTGCCTGGGAGCCCAAAGAATCGCCCCTTGTGCCTCCCTCCTCACCCGCTCCAATTAGACCCCCTTAATGGCACCTCCAATTTGACTGCGGGCCCAAGACGCCACAATGCATGGGAATTCTCCCAGCGAGCACTCCCGCTTTCCCCATCCCCAAAACAAGGAGGGCAGAATGCGTGATTGAAAACCAGCCACCAAATGTGTGTGTGTTTTTTAAAAAAAAAAATTGCAGTTGTGTTGCTTTGAAAACTTATTGCACAGCTGGGGGCATTTAGAGAACTTAATGAGCAAGCTTTGGCTGCCGTGCGCTCCCTCTTCGGGAGGGGGGAATCACAGTTAAGGTTTGTCCAATTAAATGATAGCAGCATTGGATTCAGAGAGAGAGAGAGAGAGAGATGAGAGAGGTATGAGAGAGGTTGGGGCACACTTCTAACTCACAGAGATGCTCTCTCTGAGGGGAGGCCTGCAGTCTGATGATTTCGGGGCCAAGCTGTTCTGCAGAGTTTTCACAAACTCACAGGCGGCTTCAGGACTTCCAAGTTAAATGTAATTACAGGTTTTGATCATCAGACTTTGGTTAAACCAAGCCCCCTCTTTCCTATAAAAACGGGGGCCGAAACCGGTTTGGCTCAGTGGATGGAGCGTCGGCCTGCGGACTGAAGGGTCCCGGGTTCGATTCCGGTCAAGGGCATGTACCTGGGTTGCGGGCACATCCCCAATAGGGAGTGTGCAGGAGGCAGCTGATCGATGTCTCTCACATCGATGTTTCTAACTCTCTGTCTTTCTCCCTTCCTCTCTGTAAAAAATCAATAAAATATATTTTAAAAAAAAAATTAAAAAAAAAAAACAAAAAAAAACGGGGGTTGGAATGTGTTGTCCTGAGGAGGCTCCCAGAACCCCCGTCTCTCACTGCCATGGAGGACTCCCCCTCACCCAGGATCCGTGCCACCGCCGGGCTCTGATGGGCCTCGGGCACCTAGACCTCGGTGGGCCCCTTCCTCCATAAAAAAAATAAAAATAATAATTATATATTACAGCTGCGTGGGCATGACGATCGCTTTCACCCAGGCTGGGATCATTCTGCCACACCGTTACCACATTCGTTTTCCTCTCACTTACAAAGAGGTGAACATGAAAACATTCCTGTGGCCCCATAGGACACACACGGTGGACCCAAGACACGGTGCCTCCGAGGTAAGCCGGCCCCGCCCAGAGCGTCCCATCAGGAACCCAGCGAGGGGCGTCCCGGTGCCGGCTAAGAGCAGGTCCGGAGTCACAGTGACCACGACGCAGTTCACGGCAACGCAACTCATAACAGCCCTCGCCGGGCACTCGTCGCCACAACAGACTCACCTCCCAGGCCCCAGCCCGGGCCCCTCCACACACACACACACACAGAGTGATTCTGACATCATTGGTGTGGAAGAATACCCAGTACAGTATGCACTCTTGGAATGGGGAGTTTTCTGCCTTTTCCTGGGGGGATGTTCAGCCAAAGACAAAAATGCGTCAGGGCAGCCGAGAAAATGCATTTGTGTGAGCGGGCCCCCCTACTGTGGAATTTTCAATTATATATATCTAATTATGGCTGTCAGTTGATGGGTTCAGAAAAGACATTTTGCGCCCCCCCTCCTCTTTTTTGTCTTTTCGTCATCTCTTCTGTTAGAATGATTATAGCACACTTACACAACTAATTGCCTTTCTGCTGATTAGTGATACAATTATGCAGGCCCCGGCTCCTTGTGTGAACAACCATCTGCGGAGAAAAAAAAAAAAAAAAGTGACACTATTCAAAAACTATCCATAATTTAACCGATGTTATTCCAACGCACTGAGCCCAGACAATCGACGAGCCTTCATATTTCATACCCGCCCTGGCAAGGGGAGGCTGGGTTTTGTGTGCCCAATTCACCTCTTTAGACACACTGTGAATCGGGAAGAAAGAGGGGAGAAGAAAGTCCTTCAGATGGCGGCCCATAGTGGGGAACTGAAGCGTGGTTAACGTCCATTCCTCCTCTGGGTAATTTTTCTTCAAATTTTATACCACTTGGCAATTTTTTGTTTCCTTTCAAAGTGCTGAGAAAGTGCAGATGTTTCCAGTCCCCGGCGTAGGCGCGGGCCTGCCGGGGTTTTGTGGCCTGTGCTCCACAACCCTTTTCTCTGCTTTTACCCCATAATGTGTTTGGTGATGGTGTGTTGTTTTTTTTAAAGAAAAAAAAGAGAAAAGAAGGGGTTTTAATAGAACTGAAGGACGAAGGCTGACATATGACGTCCCCATAAAGTGTGTCTGTTGTTCTCTCCGGCAGAGGGGACGGGAGGGACGTCACACGCTGAGAGCCAGGGACCACCTGGAGAGCACAGGTGGGCGGACGCAGGACGCGCTTTGCCCCGAGGTGTAAACCAAGCAGCATCCTGGTCTCTCCCAACGCGCCAGGCCAGAGCAGCCCGCCTGCACCGGGGTGGGGAGGGGCCCGTGCGAGGGGCAGAAGGCCCCCAACTCTGAGGCAGGAGGCAGATTCAACGCCGGTTTTAAAATAAGACTGGAGGTGGTGGGGGCAGGAAAAGGAAAAATCCGAGGCCTCAGAGCGGCTGGACTCTCCTCAGTCTTATTGATGTAAGCCAACGGTTATCAACCTAGGAACCAGGAGGTCAGGGTTCGATTCCCGTCAGGGCACGTGCCTGGGTGGCGGGCTCCATCCCCAGTGTGGGGTGTGCAGGAGGCAGCCGGTCCATGATTCTCTCTCATCACTGATGTTTCTCTCTTTCTCTCTCTCCTTCTCCCTTCCTCTCTGAAATCAATAAAAATATATTAAATAAATGTGTGAGTGTGAGTAGATGTGTGTGTATGTGCATGAAAGTGTGTGTGTGTATGAAAGTGTGTGTGTATGAAAGTGTGTGTGTGTGTATGTGTGTGTGTATGAAAGTGTGTGTGAGTGTGTGTGTGTGTGAGTGTGTGTGTGTGTGTGAGTGTGTGAGTGTGTGTGCGAGTGTGTGTGTATGTGTGTGAGTGTGTGTGTGAGTGTGTGTGTGTGTGTAAGTGTGTATGTGTGTAAGTGTGTGTGTGTATGTGAGTGTGTATGTGTGTGTGTGTGTATGTGTGTGTGTAAGAGAGTGTGTGTGTAAGTGTGTGTGTGTATGTGAGTATGTGTGTGTATGAAAGTGTGTGTAAGTGTGTGTGTATGAAAGTGTGGGTGTGTGTGTATGTGTGTGTGTGTAAGTGTGTGTGTGTATGTGTGTGTGTGAGTATGTGTGTGTATGAAAGTGTGTGTGTGTGTAGAATGACTTTCTAGAGCTGATCATGGCGCTGGACCTTAAAGGCAGACACGGAAGAAGAAACCCTGGAGAATGAACTGCCCGGGCTCATCCATCTCACCAGCCAAAGAAAAGATGAGAAACGGGGGCCTGGTACCAAGAGCTTCATGTGGGGAGGCCTCCTCTCGAGTCGCGTGTGGCTTCCATGGGAAGCGCTCCCCCAATCTGGGCTTCCCTGAGCGGCCCCCCAGCACCCAGACCAGAGAACTCAGTCTGGCCTCCCCCGGGCACTCAAGCCCGTGAGCCATCCATCCTGCCCTGGCTTCTCCCGTTCTCTGCTGCCCAGGGCTCCACGGAAAGGAGAGCTGGGCACTCGGTGTTGTTTTGATCTGGTGCCTCTGAACGTCTTACAGACAAGACGACTGAAGATGGTCATGTGGCCCCAGTGAGTGCTCTGAGTCAGAAATGGTAACGTCTGCTCAGCCCATTTCGTTTTGTTGGGTATTCGGGGATAATAAAATTAAAAATAGTCGCGAATATTTACGGAGAACACGCAGTGTGCCAGGCGCTTTCATGTGCTTTATTGGTTCATCTTGACCTTCAGGAAACCTTCCGAGATGGGTGATTTGATGACCCCACTGCCTGGAGGAGGATTCTTCAGATGAACAGAGTTAGTAACGAAGCCAGGACATACGGCGAATCTCGGCTGGAATCATGATTTAAACCTAAGCCTAGCGCTCTCCGAAGCCAGAGCTCTTAGCCAGCAAGCACCACCCCATCTCCTCCATGCCTCACAGAGGACACAGCCGCTCTGCTAACCAGAGTATTTGTTTAACAACCAATGGAAGGAAAGACAAGAAAGGGAGGGAGGGAGGGAAAGATGGGAAGGGAGAGGGAGGGAGGGAGGGAGGGAGGGAGGGAGGGAGGAAGGAAGGAAGGAAGGAAGGAAGGAAGGAAGGAAGGAAGGAAGGAAGGAAGGAAGGAAGGAAGGAAGGAAGGAAGAGGAGGAGAGGGGAGGGGAAGGAGGGAAGGAGGGTGAGAAGAAGGGAGGGAGGAAGGGAGGGGGGAAAGGTACAGCCTTGCAAAGGTGTGTGGGGCTGAGCTTAGCTGCCCTGGAGTCTAGTCACTGCCCTCCCCCAAGAGCTAATGGCCAAATGACCTGGGGCAAGTTGGACGCTATCTCCGAGTCTTCACCATAAAAGGGGAGATTTGGGAAAGGATGGGAGTCTCTTTCCCAAGGATCCTCTCCCAGCCCCTCTAGCCAGTCCCGGCACCAGCTTCCTCATGGTTGCATAGACCTCTCCTCCGAGTCACCTGTCAGCCACCACGAGGAACCAGCTTCAGGTTTCCCATCCCTCCACGGGCACTGGTCTTGCCAAGCTGGTCAGAGCGCAAGACCTCAGAGACCAAGAATCTTTCTTCCTCCTCCTGCTTCTTCTTCTTCCTTCTTTTCCCTATCCGGGCGCCTATTTGGGGTCTAACTGTCCCATCGAAGCGCTGAGGCTCGATAAATAAGCCCCGTGGGACTGACTACACACTGTGATCTCCCTAGAAAAGAGCCTCTGCAGGCAGGGGAGACGGTGTCTTTGGAGAGTGGCGCCTCACACGCAGGGCACCGCCTGTGAATGTGGGTCCGTGGCCTTGTCCTTGACCGCTGGCCAAGGGGGAGAGGGTCCCAGTGACATAGTGTGCACAGAAGACTGGGATGGAGGTGATGCCCACCTGGGTGAACTGGGAAGCGGTCACCCCACTGATTCTGAGTAAGTACCAGGGGTCCAGGGCCCAGGGAGAGCTCAGTCATGGCCTGGTGGGCAGAGTTCGATGACGGAGACCCCACGCAGAGCCCTCAAGGAGAAAGACCAGGAGTTAAGATCCCTACAGACCCGGGCCCTCACACCAAAGCGAGCCTTGTTCTTGTCTGTGGAAGTGTCAGACTCTCCGCCTCGGAGCCGCCCCAACAAGAAGAATCAGAAAGAGAATCCAAGCCCAGATCCTACGCTGTCTCTTCCCTCACAGGCCCCGGGACAGCCCGGCTCCTCTCAGATATTCCTGATGCTCAGAGGACGACTCAGGTGCTTGGTGGGCACACGGGCCTGAATGGCACCTGGGAACTGACAGGTGATGGAGACGGGGAAAGGTGAAGGCCAAGGAGCCTTGGAGGCAAATTAAGGCAACTCTTCACCCAGCGTGGATTAAAATGGACCCACTAGCCTTCTTCATTGTTGGTCTTCCTTTCCTTCCCTCCCTTCCTCCTTCCTTCTTCCTCCTTCCTTCCTTCCCTTCCTTCCTTCCTTCCTCCCTCCCTCTCTCCCTCCCTCCCTTCCTCCTTCCTTCTTCCTCCTTCCTTCCCTCCCTCCCTCCCTTCCTTCCTCCTTCCTCACTCCTGGCTCATACTAAAGAGTTTGGGAGGCTGCTGCTTGACCCTTCATGCCCTCCTCCTCCTCCTCAGGTGACAGTCAATGTGTCTCAGAGAGCAGCGATGCCCTGGCCCTTTGTCCACCACCTGGCCAGGCAGCGATTACCCGACCATCCGTATAACCATCTGCCCGTCCACCCCCACGCACCCATCTATCCATCCCACACCAAATCAACCACCATACACCAGGCATTAGAGGAAGGCCCAAAACCAAAACCTGGAATAGGCCCGATCCCTCTCCTGCAGAAGTCTGTGGTCTAGTGGGGGAAAGACCCCACTGTGTAATCATCAGAATCCCAATACCAAGTGTTAAATGGCATAACAGTTCATCATGCTGAAAGAATATGACTAACGAGCATTTAGTATGTTCCTAGCCCCATGATAAACATCATACACACTTATCCTCACTCAGTTCTCCCAATGATCCCGCGAGATAGGTACCATCATTTCTCACACATATCCTATATAAAGAAAGCCTAATATGCTAAGTGTCCAGTTGTCCGTTCAACCAATCAAAGCATAATATGCTGATGACATGCTAAGGCCGCTCAACCACTCGCTATGATGTGCACTGAGCAGCAGGAGGCAGACAGTAGACCAGTTGACCAGTTCCTATGACATGCACTGACCACAAGGAGGCAGACACTCCAACTGGTAGGTTAGCTTTCTGCTGGGGTCCAGCCAATCGGGACTGAGCGGGACAGGCCAGACACGCCCTGGAACCTTTCTGCAGTCCCTCCCCAGCTGGCCAACCCCCTGTGTCCATCCCCAGCCCCAATCGTGTACCAGTGGGGTCCCTCGGCCTGGCCTGCACCCCCTTGCAATCTGGGACCCCTCGGAGGATGTCGGAGAGCTGGTTTCGGACCGATCCCGCAGGCCAGGCCAAGGGACCCCATTGGTGCACAAATTCGTGTACCAGGCCTCTAGTTTTACACAGAAAGGAACTTGTTCCCACACATCTATGAAGAGAGGGGGTCATTCCTGGAAGCTGGAGGTCTGTCTGCAGACCTTATGCTATCCACCAGCAAACTACTCCCCAGTTAGATAAAAACAAGGGCTCAAAGGGAGTTTTCAAAGTTTCCCCAGAGAGGGTGGCATTTATGCGGGGCAGGAAAAGGGGATAGGCTTCCCAGGGAAGCCTGGGGGGAGGAGCGAGCACAGAGTGTGCAGGAGTGAGCCATGAGATAGTGGTGGAAGAATATAGCAACCACAATCATAGCACCCATGCATCTCACAGGCATGGCCCTGCCTCTGCCGGCCATGACAGTGCCTTCGCTGTCCCTGCAGCTCCCACAACCCCTGAGAGGTAAGCACCACCGCCCTCGTTGGAGAAATTCAAGCTCAGAGACTTCATGACGTGCTCAAGGTCACAGCTAAATAAGCCTCTACAACAACAAGGTCTTTTCCCCCTGAGTCCACGCACTGGGAGAGGTGCAGAGCCCGAGGACATCCGGGGACACAGACCCCAGCGAGACCACTTACTAGCTGGGGAGCCTGGGGCTCCTCGTCTGGGTGGGGGTGAGCGTCCTTCTGATCCATGTCCTCTGAGCGCTATTCCGAAGGTTCCGTGGGATGATGCGTGTCAATCACAGCATGATGCCTGGCCCTGTGTTTTAAAAAGGTTTGTTCTTGTTATTATTAAGTTGGGATTCATGTCTCAGGGACATCTAAGTGCTGTTTAAAACAAGAGAAATACAGCCCTGGCCGGTTTGGCTCAGTGGATAGAGCGTCGGCCTGTGGACTGAAGGGTCCCGGGTTCGATTCCAGTCAAGGGCATGTGCCCAGCTTGCGGGCTCGATCCCAAGTAGGGGGCCTGCAGGAGGCAGCTGATCCATGATTCTCTCTCATCATTGATGTTTCTATCTCTCCCTTCCTCTCTGAAATCAATAAAAATATCTTTTTAAAAAAGAGCTAAATATATTCTTTCTGATTGGTGTTTCAGGTTTCTTAAGATATATTCCTAGCAGTGGGATCGCTGGGTCAAATGGCAGTCCCATATTTAATTTTTTTTTTTTTTTTTTAGGAAACTCCATACTGTTTTCCATAATGGCTGCACCAGCCTCATTCCCACCAGCAGTGCACGAGGGTTCCCTTTTCTCAACATCTTTACAGCACTTAATCTATTGAACAACATAAACTGATGAACAAAATAGATCCAGAGACATGGAAGCATGGAACAAACCCACTGCAGAATCTCAGAGGGAAGGGGGGTAGGGGGGTGGGGTGGGTGGGGAGAGATCAATTATCGACCTTGTCTGCATCTATGCATCACCCGTGGACACAGACAATAGGGTGGTGAAGGCCTGGGGTTGGGGGGGGAGGGGGAGGGCGGCCTAGAAGAGGTCAATGGGGTGGGGAGGGGATATATGTAATACTTCCAACAATTAAGTTTTACACATACACACACACACACACACACACACACACACACACAAGGACTAAGTGGATGTTTGCAAGAAAACGAGTTCCAGTTTTTGATGATGGAGAAGTTGACAGTCACCATGCGTTGACCCTAGTCCAGGACTGAAAAGGGGACAGCTTTTACCAAAGGCTCTGTTGGGAGGGAGGGAGGGAGGGAGGGAGGGAGGGAGGGAGAGAGAGAAAGAGAGAAAGAGAGAAGAGAGAGAGAGAGAGAGAGAGAGAGAGAGAGAGAGAGAGAGGCAGGTGCTACAAGCTTCTCCAATGATTGTGAAAGGGGCCTGGAGCCCTCCCTCACACAGCCCGTGAGCAGCTCCGGGGCGTTCTGACCTTGGCCCGGGGGCTGGTGGGACGGGCCCCTGGGTGCCGGCCTCAGCCTCAGCCTCAGCCTCAGGAGGGGGCACTGCCTTAGGAGGAAGCCCACACGGCCTGGATTCTGGCTTCCTGGCCCCCGAAGCCCTGAGGCTGCACGTCCTTCCTGGAGCTGGTCCCGTGTCCCCCGCGTCCCGTCCCCCCTCCCCCCCACCGTGGCAGGCCCAGTGCTGCCCAGCAGAGGTGGGCGCCTGTCCCCAGGGCCTGGGCAGAGGCGGGGCCCGTCCATCCGTGTTCTCTCGGGGGGGGGGGGGGGGGGTCTGCTACACGGGAGCATTTGATCCCCATCAGCACACCCTGCCCATCAAGTCACGGGTCCCCAAGGTGTGCCCAGGGCAGCCACAGAGAAGTTGGTTTATCCACAATGAGGGTAACTTGTCCCTGCAAGAGCGAGCGAGGTGGGACATTGCCTTTGCTTAACAACATCTCTTTTCTGGTTGAGAGAACCTAAAGCTTCTCTAATGATTCTGCCGTGAGGCTGCCATGACCACCCTTCTGAGAAGACAAGCTGTCGAGTTTGAGACACGCCCCACCCCCAAAACAAACCAGAAACAAGGGTCCCAGGGCAGATAATGGAGAAGGGGTGTCTCATGCAGCCGCTGCCACTGTGGGTAACCAAAGCTCCGGCCCATGGGGAACTCCGGGGAGCAGTGGCCTCGGGGTGACCCCACCTGCTGCGGAGGAGCTGGAGGAGGTACCCAGCTGCCTGGGGGCTGAGTCCCCCTGCACGTTGGGCCTATGCCCCGGGCAGCGTGGCTTTCCGACATGGGGGAAAGGCCCAGGCTGGAGGCACAGAGGACGGGGGGAGAGAGAGCCAGAACGTGCTGGGGGAGAAGGGCCTGAGGAGTGGACGCCACCGACGGCACCTGCTTCAGGAACCACTGGGCTCCTGACCTCCTTCAAAACAAAACCCCGGAGCAGCTCACAGAGGCCTGTCGCTGAGCAGCCTCAAATGCTACCAAGCCCGATGCCCTGGCACTAACGGTGGTGTTTACCCAGGGCCCGCTCGCTCACGGGCGCCGTATGCATAACCTCTGACGCAGGAGATTACGAGGAGAAATGGAAGCGAGAGAGGGCGCTGCCCCATGAGTTAGGGAGTCTGCCCCTGATTTTACTTTTCAGTGACAGCTGACAGTCAGTATGAGATTCTGCTGCCTGACCGTCATCCTATGTAAATACACACGCACGTGCACAGAGCTAGATGAACCGGGATAGTAACTATTCCTTCCTTTGTAATAACATTAAAAACAAACAAACACGGAAACAGTCTAAATGCCCATCGGCAGGGAAATGCGGCGAGATCCTGCAGGTGCTATAAAGAACGCTAGAGATCTGCAGATACTGACGTGGACAGCATCGATGATGGAAGGGAAAAAATATTGCACCCGAATATTCTGTGACTGTGACCCCCATTCGTGTAAAAGGTGTGTAGATATATCAGTGCATTTGCATTTTAAAAAAATATATATATTTCTCACTGATTTCAGAGAGGGAGAGACAGAAACATCAATGATGAGAATCATTCATCGGCTGCCTCCTGCACGCCCCCTACTGGGGATTGAGCCCAATGTGGCCTGACCAGAAATCGAACCCTGACCTCCTGGTTCATAGGTCGACACTCAACCACTGAGCCACACCAGCCTGGCTCAATTTATTCTTACATAGAATAACATGTACACATGCGTTAGACCCGGGGTCCTCAAACTTTTTAAACAGGGGGCCAGTTCACTGTCCCTCAGACCGTTGGAGGGCCGGACTATAGTTTAAAAAAAAAACTATGAAAAAATTCCTATGCACACTGCACATATCTTATTTTGAAGTAAAAAAACAAAACGGGAACAAATACAATATTTGTATTTGCATGTGGCCCTCGGGCCGTTGTTTGAGGACCCCTGCGTTAGACGGATGTACTAAGAGATCCTGGAGGAAGCCTGTCAGCATGTGAGAGGGATGCTTTCGGGACTGGGAGCAGAACATGGCGCGAGGGGGAGGGTCCCCTCTTAATCAGTGCATTGTTTCAGGCACTTACTCTGAGCGTGTGCTCCTGTCCTAGGCAGGTAATTAAAAACGTGAGTGACAGCTGACATCTTTTCACGGAGGCAGCAGGCTTTTCACAGGCAATCAAAGCAGAAAGCACTCTGAAGTCTCTTCGGCATCCGGGTCATTTCGTGGAGGAGAAAGGAACGCACCTACGTGCCTGCCCCCCGCCACCCCACCCCCCGAGGGTGCCGTCACGACAGGGCTCGGAGGGACGGGTGGACTCACGCTCCAGTCTCAAGGACATACTGAAATGTTGTCGGAATTCCTGTTTGAAAGGTGGCAGATTAGGTGATGTTACTTAAAAAAAGATGTCCACTGAAAATAGGCAAAAGTACAATAATGAAGGCCCTCAGACCACGTGGGCGACACGTGACTGTGTATAACATTTGCTCACATGGTCCTAGCCGGTGTGGCTCAGTGGATAGAGCGTCGGCCTGTGGACTGAAGGGTCCCTGGTTGGATTCCAGTCAAAAGCACGTACCTTGGAGGCAACCAATCGATGTTTCTCTCTGTCTCTCCCTCTCTCTTCCACTCTCTAAAAAAAAAAACCAATGGAAAAATATCCTCTGGTGAGGATTAACAAACAAAAACAGCAATTTGCTCACACGGACTAGATGTTTGCCCAGCGATGGCCAGGGAGCGGGTGCTGTGCGAACCTTCCAGAAGGCGGTACAGACTCCCCAAGGCAGACGGTACTGGGCCCAGGATCTGCTGGCAAAGGGTTCGCAACTGGCTGTGGGGTAAAGGGCCCCTGACGTGTTGAGTTCCTCATTTCCACGGTGAAAAGATTCCCCCAATGGCTGATTTCAAGAGCCGAGCTGCTCAGCCAGCAGCTCACCGTTCTCCAGTGTCACCTTCGTACAAGTACCACAGACGTAAGCAGCTGTACGACACACTGCCTGGCCCAGATGGCGCGGCTCAGGGGTTGAGCATCGACCTATGAACCAGGAGTCACGGTTCGATTCCCGGTCAGGGCACATGTCCGGGTTGCAGGCTCCATCCCCAGTATGAGACATGCAGCTGATCCATGATTCTCTCTCATCATTGATGTTGCTATCTCTCCCTCTTTTTCTCTCTAAAATCAATAGATATATATATATATACATATATATCTATAATAAAAGTGTAATATGCAAATTAGACTAGACATCCTTCCGAACATCCTTCTAGACCAGTGGTTCTCAACCTGTGGGTCTCCAACCTGTGGGTCACAACCCCTTTGGGGGTCGAACGACCCTTTCACAGGGGTCGCCTAAGACCATCGGAAAACACATATATAATTACATATTGTTTTTGTGATGAATCACTATGCTTTAATTATGTTCAATTTGTGACAATGAAAATACATCCTGCATATCAGATATCTACATTATGATTCATAACAGTAGCAAAATTACAGTTATGAAGTAGCAATGAAAATAATTTTATGGTTGGGGGTCACCACAACATGAGGAACTGTATGAAAGGGTCGCGGCATTAGGAAGGTTGAGAACCACTGCTCTAGACAAAGCCAGAGCTGTGAGGACTGAGGCAAGCTGCAAGGGCCAAGCCCCTTGCACGAATTTCGTGCATCGGGCCTCTAGAGTGTGTGAGTGTGTGTGTGTGTGTGAGAGAGAGAAAGAGAGAGAGAGAGAGAGTGTGTGTGTGTGTATATGTGTGTATATATATATTTTTTTTTTAAGATATAACTGTGTGTATAACCAGTAAAAAGTACTCAAAGAATTAAGCGATACGTTTGCCTGGTACTACCTTTGTTTTTCCTGTGATCCCCTTAACTGCACGTTCATATCATTTACATCGTAAGAACAGCTTGTTTAAAAGCCAGCGTGCAGAAATCCTGCAGTTTGGCCCATCCACTCACGAGCTGGCCTGGCCGCCTCCAGCACCAGCCCCCGCCCCACCCCCCCTCCCCAACGGGAGGAGCCCACAGATTTCTATCTGGAACATTTCCACCCAGGATACTTACTTCAAGGAAGGGGCCAAGTAGATGCTAATCAGAATTACAGAAAGCACCGTGTTTGGCTCTCGAAATGTAAACAGGCAGATTGTGTTTTCGCAGCCGCCGACACAAGCTTCGGGCAGAGCCGCGTTCGTGCCCTTATTCCCCCGGCAGCGCGTCGGAGGCAGCTGGAGAGGCACCGACTTTCCCTTCTGGGGAGACCATCCACCTCCGAGGCCTGACAGTGCAAGGCGACGCACAGGGATCCAATGTGTCCGCACAGCAGGGTGCCCTCTCCCCCCAGGCAGAGGTCATGCTGTTCTGATGGCCTGGGGACATTTTCCCTGGATTCCGTTTTTTTCCAGAATGAGGAGCCTTTGCTGAGATCAGCTTCCCAGCCAGTACTGTGCTGGTTGCTTTCCTGTTTTGTTTTTTAACTTCATGATCCCTCCATGTGAGCATCGGCAAAGGGGCTTATATCCTTGCTGTGTGCCAAACGGAGAGGTTTATGAAACAACCCAACCGATAATATCACGCCCCCCCACCCCCTTTGGAAAATGGAACGGACGGGGTGCTGCCCCACCCGTGGCTAAGGGTCACGTTAACCCCGAAAAGCAGAGGCATGTTTGTCCCCCGTTTTCATGCAGTTAAACCATCACGGATGGCACCACAGGGCAGAGAGCCGGAGGGGGAAGAGGGAAACCCCGCACCTGGGCATCCCCCTCGGTCCACTAAACGCCACTTGGCTGCAGACTGAGACGGATACACACTGAGGACATCACAGCCACAGTTTCTCCACCCCGACAGGAGCACAAACACGGCACTCAGGTCAGGCATGACCAAACCTGAAGAATTTGACTCTCGGGTCCCTGCTGCTAGCACCAGTCCTCGTGATCTGCGCGGGCGGTGGGGATGGGGGCGTGCGGGGTGGGGGAGGCTCGGGGGAGGGTGGTGCTGCAGGTTTGGGGGGGAGCTGGGCGGGGGGACGGGAGGCGATGCTTAATCTGGCGGGGCTCTGGAAGGAAGGAGCCGGCCGCCAGCTCAGTGCAGTCTTTCATGAAATAAACACCCTAATTGGGGACATGGCAGATAAGGGGCCTGACTTCTTTCACCGGAGGGCTCATCTTCATTTGCTAATTGGATATTCCTGGGGGTGGCCAGGCGCCCTCGCCTCCCCGCCCGGAGTGATTACTGGTTAATGGGGTTCGAGGAGTTCCTGCTCCAGGCTGAAACGGGGAGCCCTCCCACACCCTTCCTGGGCCGCACTGGGGAGGAAGCCCCGCTCTGGGGGAGCACAGGTGGAGGTGTGGGCAGGGGGGCACCAGGCCGGCCCGGCCTTTGTGAGCTGGGCGCCACCCCATCAGAACCCCGGTGCGGACCCGAACCCACAGAGGGTTTGGGTCCCGGGGATCAAGTGCCCTCGGGGACCAGGTCTTTGCCCCAAACATGTTCAGGTGGAGGGTCTGGCGTCTTCCCCGGAGGGCCCGGTGGTCATTTGCTAAATGGATATTCCCGGGGCGGTACAAGCGCCCTGGCCAGTTTCGGGGAGAGCGGGGCTCGGGGGACCAGCGAAACACAGGGGTGGAGAAAGCCGGGTCTGAGCTCCAAGGAGAGGGTGCACCCCATTGGAAGCGGGTGCTTCGCATCGCCCCCTACAGGCGAGTGTGGCACCCCAACAGGGCGTCCTGAGGACTAGGGAGCCCGGAGAGTAGACCTGGCTGCTGTATCAGAGGCGGCTCTCCGCCTGTCACTTGCTGGGGGTCCAGGCCACACGGGAGCCCTTGGCCTGGCCTGGCCTAGCACACTGCGGGGGACAGAGGGAGGAGCGATTGGAGGAAAGACAGGACGGGGGGGAAATAAAAGGCAAGTCATCTCTCTACACCCAAACTCAGAAAACCCCATGCCTACAGGTACCTCCTCATCAAGCAGGTTCTCGCGGCTCCCCCAGAGCCAAGAGCATGGGGTGCCCAGGAACGCCCAGCCTCGCTCCCACAGGAGAGCAGGCTTTCTCCGTGCAGCTCACGCTGACCCAGGCCTCCCCGGGGTGTAGCGCGCTCCTGGGCGGGCTGGTCAGTTCCTCCCGGTCACTGGTCCTGTTTGCAGGGGACGGGGACTCAATTCTCAGGCCTCGACTCCCAGGCTTGTCAAACAGTCCCTTGGCCCCCGAGTGAAAGACTCGGGGCCTGAGGAAACCGCTCCTGGCAACGAAGGCGGCGGCCCCAGCACGTGGAAAAGGAAGGCGTCCGGGTGACGCCCCAGCTGCTGCCAATTCCCAGCGTGGGATGCACGTGTGGACGGCCCATGGGATGCTGCTGTTTTCATTGGATCATCTCGGCCTTTAGGGGCCCTTTCCGTATGGGAGACGCTGGGCTATGAGCTTTCCCTGTAGGACCTCACTTGATCTTGCCAAGACCCGGATGAGGTATGAGCACTAGACTTATCCCCATTGTACAGATGGGAATACTGAGTCCTCACCCTGAGCGACCAGGCAGACCTGGAACTCGACCCCAGTTCATCGGACTCCTCCCTTGAATGTCACCCTGCTCGACATTTCTTTCCCGAAGACAACTGACCAGGTGGGGGGTGGCCTGGAGTCACCAGGCAGGAGAGAGAGGAAATCGGTTTAATTTCTGTAGAAATGGTAAGAATGGGTTCCTAGCAAAGGACACGCTTCTCAGGGGTGGCGTGTGAGAACGGCACCCTCTTTTTCCAGATGCACTTCCGGGAAACAGGAACTCACCCCGTTTCTCAACAAAGGAGACGTGCGGATGAGCCAGGCAAATGGCTCAAGCTCTCAAGGACTGATAGTGCCACCACCTCAAATGACTACAGGAGGCCTAGCTGGTGTGGCTGGGCGGACAGGCCTCGAACTCGGGGCCCTTCAGTCCGCAGGCTGATGCGCTATCCACTGAGCCAAACCGGCCAGGGCGAGGGTCCCGGGGTTCGATTCCCGGTCAAGGGCACATGCCCGGGTTGTGGGCTCACTCCCCACTAAGGGGCCTGCAGGAGGAGGCCGATCCATGATTCTCTCTCGTCATTGATGTTTCTGTCTCCCTATCCTTCTCCCGTCCTCTCTGAAATCAATAAAAATATATTTTAAAAAAAGAAGGCAGTTTGCTGTCTCCCGCTCGGCGCTGCCATGGCTAAGAGGCGGTTAGAATGCGGGGGTTTGAAGGCTCCCGTTTGCCAGCACCCACGTCTTCCTTCCTCCTCCCCGTCCTCCTCGCCGCCCCCCCGCCCGCGCTGGTCTCGGTTTCCTTGCGCTATCTGCCTCCTGGCATGTTTGTTACGGCTCCATCTGGCTCATTTGTTATTCATGAATTAGCATGTGTTGGGCATGCATTCACCTTTTAACAACTGTTCCGAAGTACACCATTCAGCCTAGCAATAAAGGTCTCCATGTTCGGTCATGTCAACCATCAGTCAAACATGCTTGAACACGCATCCCAATGTGGGTGTGTTTACTCATACATATCCACATTAAACAAGATCACATATGCATTTTTTTTCTTTTTTTTAAATATATTTTTAGTGATTTCAGAGAGGAAGGGAGAGGGAGAGAGAGATAGAAGCATCAATGAGGAGATAGAATCATGGATCAGCTGCCTCTTGCACGCCCCCCACTGGGGATTGAGCCAGCAACCCAGGCATGTGCCCTGACTGGGAATCGAACTGTAACCTCCTGGTTCATAGGTCGACGCTCAACCACTGAGCCACGCCAGCTGGGCAACACATATGCATCTATAAGAATAAAAGGATAATATGCTAATTAGACCAGACGTCCTTCCAGACATCATTCTGGACATCCTTCCAGACGAAGCCCGGGCCAGAGCGAAGCCCGGGTCCTGGGTGCCTGCAGGCGGCCGGAGGGAAGCTGGGTCCCCGGTGCCAGAGGGAAGCCGGGGCCGGCAGCCGGGGGAAGGAAGGCCTACTCTTGCACGGATTTTGTGCACTGGGCTCTAGCTTTCTAATGTAGTTTCTACAAATGTAGAAAATAAAAAGTGCAAACATATTTCTACCATGCCCGTGGGCATTTGGGACTGGCCTGCCTCTTTTTAGAGACCGCCCCCCACCCCCCACCCCCGAGCATCTAGATGGGGGAGGGCCTTGGCCTCTTGGAGCGTGGGCGGCAGGCACTTGAGAACGAACGCTCATTACACAGGAGGAACTAGGACCCGAGAGTTTACAGACGCACAGGGAGCCAGGAGACGAAGGAAGGAGGAAGGCAGGCCCAGGCTCTCCCCGGGAGGCAGGACTTCCAGGCTCGATGGGAATCTCCTGATGTTTACCATGGGTTTGCTTTCCGGCGTCGTACTGCAGGCTGAACCGAACACATCCAGGGGCCCAATCGGGCCCTCACTCTGCCACTGCGTCGCCCTCTCCTGCGGCCTGGACGTGATGGTCTGTTAAAGCCCACGCCCCTCAGGGAGAAGGCGCATTAAACGGGGTCAGCCCTTTGCACTGAGTGCGGGCGGATCTGACACGTATGGGGAAGGGGAGGGAAGGGAGAAAACTGTAACAGGAGCCAGAGACACCAAAAGAGCGAACCTCAGACACTCAGGTGCCCAGGGACGCGGTCCTGACCCACCGGCAGCCTCCCCGCCGCACCTGCCGGCCCAGGGGTGGGTGGGGCAGGGGCATCGCCCCTCATGGAGCATCCGCCTTCCTCCGCCTTCCTCTGGGCAACGCTACGTTCCCTGAGCCCGAGAAGCCGGCAGGGCCTGCTTTTGTGCCCCTGACCTCCCTGGCAGCATGTGCCCGGCTTTCTTACACTTGTCAAGGGAGGGGCATGCAAAACATATGCTAATGACCGCATACAAATGAGGCCGATAGAGCTGTAATGAGGATGTCTGGCGACAACTCAAAGAGCCAGGGACAGGCTCAAGAAGAGGCCGAGGTGAGGCAGCAGGCGGTCCCGGGAGGCACGGAGGGAAGGAAGCCTGCTCGCCCGCCTCGTCTGGCGAAGGAGACACATGACAAGCGGAAAAGGTGGGCAGAGCACGCACCCCACCACCGAGCAAAACTACAAGTCGGAGTTCAACATAGCTGTCACTCCATCCAGCGGACGTGTTCACTCGGGCTGGGCCGTGAAATACCAGCGATTCACAAACCTCAGGCATGTCCTACCTGCCGTGCTTAGCGGACACAGAAAAAGGGCATGTCATGTTTTTAATGCCCACAACATGCCTCGGGGTCGAGGCTGTTATTAACATCACAAGGTTTACAAATGAGGAGACTGAGGCAGGAAGATGGGAGTGTCAGGGCCAGTGGCGCCAGCCGGCCAGTGGGGGCTGGGCTGGGCTAGGGCGGGGTCTCCGGAGCCTGCTACTCAGCACCAGAAGATCCCACGCCGGCCGCAGACCTGCGTGGCCGAGCGCCAGGGCTGCCGTCTCAGACAGGAGGCCCTCTGCCTCCGAGGACTGGCATCGAGTGGGCAGGAGGGTGCTGAGCATGGCCACCAAGCAGGAGGTAGTGTGCGGGTCTCTTCCCACTCGGAGCTTCCGCCTCTAGGGCCTGGGAAGGTGTCCTGCCGAGGGGTCCCTGGTGGGCTGACGAACCGTCGTAGCTCGCTAAGGACTCGGGGTTGGACAATCATCTCCGCAGAGGAAAAGGAATGGATGGGATCTGTCCACTGGGGAGACCAGTGTCCCCTCCGGGAGCACGGAGCTTCGCCACTGTCCTGAGCTCGGACCGCACCCGTGTTCTGGGACTTGCAGGTCATTCCTTGCGACCTCAGCCAACCTGCTCGCTGGCCAGGTGAGACGATCCAGGCCCAGAGCGGTGACTGCCCGTGACCCGCAAGGGCCTGTCAAACCCTAAAACATTTATACATGCACATGCACATACACACACATACACCATGCATTCATACACAGGCAAACCCTCACACACACACATGTGTACATATATCCACACACATATACACACAAACTCTAATACACCCACATACACACATATGTCCACACATACATACATAAACCCTAACATACACACATGTGTACATACGTACATACATGCGCCCACAAGTCTTCACACACTCATACAGACATGTGTGTGCATGTATGTGTACACGTGTGCATAAACACATGCACAGACCCTCGTACGCATGCACACATACATATACACATACATACACTCACATTCCTGGCCTAGAAGATTGAGGAATTTGAAGATGAAAAGATGAATCTAGGCTAGAGTCAGGAAAGCCTCCTGGAGCTGGCCTTTAAAACATTAAGCTAATTTTTAATGAAGAGCAAGGACTAGGGGAGGAGGGGTCAGTCCTCAGCTGGGGACGGGGACGGCCGAGGAGAGAAGCAGCGTTTGCAGGAAGCGCTGGGTCTGCTTCTCATCGCACCTGCTCCCAGGGGCTTCCCGTGCCCTGGCCTCCAGGCAGGTGCTGTCTCCAGGCCCCTGACAAATAATAAGTATGCGTTCTCCGCTTTCTGTGGCTAATTAACACAGCAATTGGTGTTTCATTTACTCCTCGCTTCGGGAAAAGTTAGTGGCCAAAGGGGAAAAAAGCTAGATTCTCTTCAAGGTAATTTTTTTTCAAACGCTTCTCTTATTTTTTTTTAATAATAAGTTTAAAAATCTATTATTATAGAGTAATTGCTCATCAAATTTCTTTCTAAAAGTCAAAGCAATTTTCAGATTATAAAGAACTTCTCAAATGTGTCTAGATAATTATGAGGCTGCGTGTTTGAGAGCTCCTGCACCTCCGTGGGCTGCGAGGCCTGCTATGCTCGCTTGCTGCCTTGGCAGCCCAAGGCCGAACCAGCTGAGTTCACGTGGGAAGCACCACGTGATGCGTGTGCAACACGCGTGCATTTGTGTCAAACCTCGGAGGCAGTGCGGGCTCCCTTCCAGACCACGGCCATCACGCCAGCATCACAGCAAAGCCAGGCCTCACTCACCTTTTTTGCTGACGGAGGATCTTGTCTTCAGTGTGTACAAAACGCAACATCTGTGAAGGGCAATAAATCAAAGGGCAATAAAATGGGGCCTGCAGAGCAATTCTGGGGTTGCATGCATGTGGGAATTCTCTATGGGCTTCCGCTAACACCAGCCATTAGGACCAACGACTGTTCTCCCAGTGGAAGTTCAGAGATGATAAAACTGCAAGATAGATGATAGATACATAGATAGATAGATAGATATAGACTAGAGGCCTGGTGCACGAATTCGTGCATGGGTGGGGTCCCTCTGGGTGGCCTGCAGGAATCGGGCCCCAGCTCATGCATCCCACCGTGGCCTGGCACTGCTCTCTCACCTGCTCCACCATCCTGCTGTGGTCCCGCTCTCGTGGGGACCCATCGGGGCCCGCAGCGCCTCCGCTGCCGCCTGCTGCCAGTGCCGCGTCGCCAAGGCCCGCCATGGTCCACATCGCCCCCTGGTGGTCAGCACACGTCATAGCGAGCGGTTGAACTCCTGGTTGAATTCCCAGTTAAACAATTTGCATATTAGGCTTTTATTATATAGGATGATAGATAGATGATATTTAGATAGATGATAGATAGGTAGATAGATAGATAGATAGATAGATAGATAGGCTGTGACTTCTACTAACTCATCCCTTCTTGCAAGAGGGAGCTGGTTAAAGGCCCCTGGAGGGCTGGAATCCCAACAAGGACCTTTGCCATCAACAAAACAGCCGCCTCTAACCGTAGGGGCGTGACTCTTGGGGCTTTTCGCTTCCTCCACGATTCTCCCACCAAAGCCCCAAACCAGAATCCAAATACGGTTCTGAGGCGCCTTGCCCCAACGTCAACCTACTAAACGGCATCCACGTCGTTCCGGTTTCCAAAAAAACGTCACGTCTGTGTGTGCCCGGGAGCCTGACTAGCGCTGAGCTTCCCTTCACCATGGAAACAGGCCAGTTTTAGAACCTTTGGGGCTGTGGATCGATTCTGGGAAATGTGGGGAACCCACGCAAACATTTAAGGACCCCTAACATGGATTGTGTGTGTGTGTGTGCGTGTGTGTGTGTGCGTGTGTGTGTGTGTCCCGCACACGCCCACTCAATGCACATCCGCCTCCTCTCTTCCAGGCAGGTCTGGAGTGTGAGTTTTAGGTCTCAAGTGCCCACATCCTGGGGCCTCCTGGCACTTCCGGGGCCAGGGTCACCTAATAGCTGCTTCTGGAAGGCAGAGGGGCGGGGGGCGGGGGGGGGGGGGGGCGCAGAGAAGACACCTGGAGCTGCTGGAAACGGTCCGGTTGGCCTGCACCCCGCTCCCCTCCTCAGTACTCTCACCCACCCGTACAGTGGCCGGCTGTGGGCTGCTGCCTTTCAGCTCGGCATCATTACTTATGCAGCGACTGTTTTTAATGTAACAAAAAGCACAGGGTTACAAACGCCTCGCCGCAGTTTTATTAAAAACAAATTCCCACAGTAAATACATATCCCCGTCTCTGGGAGCGGACCGGCGGCGGGCAGGGCGGCTAAAGTGCTGGGAGAAGTGCTTGTAAATTACTTGGAATAAAAAACATTGTTGCCCGGACATCGGGGATGAAATGCTGCAGTTTGTAATAAATTAACACAGAACTTTACTTCCCCTCCGCGAACAAAGCGCCCATTTGTCTGGATAACCCACATTCAGCTGTGAGCTATATTTTCACAACTCCAACTGCATTCATTTGCAAATGATTCTGCAGTTTTAATGCTCAAGTTTTAAATACCTTAAGAACTAATAAATAAAGCAAAGTGGAGCAAACAGTTGGCTTGTAGTTTAAAAACTGCCCTAATTTCTGTTTTTCTTTTGGCTTCCCCCCCCCGCCCCACCCTTTCCAAGTTATTTATTTATTTCGTAAATGGCATAAAGTTTCTTTAAACTACATTTAAAAGAAAGAAAAAAAAAGAAAAGGGGACCATGTATTGGGGAGGATATTCATACCAGATAGAAGGTTCCGTAATCCCATTAAACTGTGGAGGTCGTTGGCCAGTACTCATCTTACATGTTGAAGACTTTCCTTCTACCAATATTTTAATTGAGTGACAGAATAATTTATAACTATCTTTGAGGTCTTTCCCATGGTGGGTAACTTTTGTCTGCTAGTCTTGGAGGTGGTTGGATTCTTTTCTCTCTCTCTCTCTCTCTCTCTCTCTCTCTCTCTCTCCCCCCCTCCCTCCCTCTCTCCCTCTAGTAGACTTTGTCCAGAAAAGAAAAGGAAAAAAAAAATCTCAAAAGTCGTGTCACTTCCCTTGAATTATTTTGATTATAAAACAAAAACTCCGCAAGAAAACCCTTTTCAGACCTGTTCTATGAAACTAAATGAACCGCTTTCCAGGTTCTTGAAAGGACAATTTGATAGAAGCATTTAGAGGCTCAATCTGAGGTTTGAAGGTTATTTTTCTGGCCAAAAAGGAGAGGAGCCAGCGCCTGGTTTCCGCGCGCGGAGGGGCTGGCTTTGTGGGGTTTCTCGGCGTTGCTTTATGTCAGCTCCTGCCCAGCCCGGTGCGCGGGAGGGAAGTAATGCCGCCGTTTTCGGGGAGCGATCTGGGGGGGAAAACCCCTCAGCAGCATGTTATTTTCAGAAAAGTGCCTCATAAAATATTTCCATAAAGTAGGAGTTGAAATCATTTAAACATCACTCTCTTTCATCGCCGCTGGAGAAAGCTCTTTTGATCCCCTGGCCGCTGACCCCCGGCTTTTATGTGGCTTTGAGGTAAACAACATTTGCCATTGTGGCTGCGACACAGCCCCCCAGCCAGCCCGCGGCCATCCGTCACGGGGATCCCGGGGATCACGCAGGGGGACTGCGTCTAAGACCTTCATCACCTCCCAGAAAACCTGTGCTGCTTCTGTCTCGGTTTTTTTTTTTGTTTTTTTGTTTGTTTTTAACTCCCTCTCACCCCCCCCCGCCCCCCGCACCCCAGCTGCAGGGGTGGGGGTTGTGTTAGGGCCTCCCCAAGCTTTTCAATGAAGGCAGAACCTAAGTCCTTCCCTGCAGAATTTTTTTTTTTAAAAAATGCTTGATTCCTGCCCTGCAAAAGAGGAGATATTCCCAAGCTCCCTGCTGATGAAGATGTCGAAATAACCATCGCGTTAGAGAGAGAGCTTTCCAAACAGTTGACAAACAGGGTGCATTTAAAACTGCAACCCATCCCTCGGATCCCTCGATCTCCCCCATGACCCTGGGGGCGGGGGGTGGTCAGTGGACATGGGTGACTCCATTGAGTCAGACAGGGAGGGGCACCCCAGAAGGAGGCCAGGAGGCCGGGTGCAGAGGTGATCACAGGACTGGAGATGTGAGAGCGCCCTGGGCTTCGGTGAAGAGAGAAGGCTTGTCTAGAGTTAGCCCAGTCACTTCTGCAAATGCACACACCTTTGCATTTGGGAAAGAAAAAAAAAAATCCGTCAGCGACTGCTGGCCGGCCGCTGATTCCTCCTCTGCCCACCCCAGCCCCGGGGCAGAGCCTCCGCGTAGGCCCCCGAGATTCCAGCGCTGCCCACCCGCCTGGTGTCAGGCTTGTGTCTGTGACAATCCCTCCGCTTCGCACTGAGTTTCCTTCCTGAAGGCGCTGGAGGGGAAGGGCTGGCATTAGCATATGTTCCCCCCAAGCGTCCTGTTGAGCGTTCCGCCGGGCACTGCCCGGCCACGGGCTCCCTGGCCGCAGTCCAGGGGGAGATTGGCCTGGGCTGTAGAATTAGCCAGCTGCCTATTCAGCCTGTCACCAGCTGCATCCCGGCAAACACAGCGACTATTGAGAGGGACTCGTCGGGAGAGGACGAGCCGCCCGGCCTGGACGGTTTTCCAGGCGGCTGCGGGCCTGAGACACGCGGGGCCCAGCGCCTCGGGCCTTGTTAGGAGGAAAACGGCAGGACTGGGGGATAGAGGAGGCGCACGGGTCTGTGTGGTTGCCCGAGTTCGGGCATTCCTCAGGTTCACTTGGACCTGCAGTGCAGAGCACGCTGGTTCTTTGCTCCTCGTTTAAAGCATCTTCCTAGCTCGGGGCCGGGGTGGGGGTGGGGGTTTAGATATCAAATAAATGAGCAAATTCCAACTCTCTCTCCCTTCCTACAGGCTCTTAAGTTCAGAGAGTCCATCCCAAGCCTCAGAGACTCTAAGCAGCGCGATGATCACTCACAGCAGCGGAGCCGGAGCCATAGCTACCAGGCCAGAACCACCCTCTCAGCAGATCCCTCGCTGCTGCGGGGCCGGCGTATTAAAAATGAGAACTTTCAAGAGCTGACGCTCATGTTGATTTTTGTGTTGTTGTGGTTGTTTTTTTTTTGTTGTTTTTTTCAAAAGCCTAATGGAGCATTAAAAAATAATTCATTAACTAATTAGCAAAACTGTGTTTATTTACAGTATAGAAAATGTTTCTATCAGGAAAATAACACACCATCATCCAGCGCTGCGTTCACAGCAAAACATCTGCAGCTTAATTTCATGCGTTCACCAAATGACGAGGGGGAATCGGAGGCTTTCCCGCCGGCGCTGCGCCTGGCTCCCCCGGGAGGTCAGGGCTCCAAGATGCCCCTGGGAGGCCCCTGCTTTCAGGGGTGCTCAGTGCCACGCTCTCCACACAGTTCCGGACGTATCGGTGCCACGAGTAGTTTGACTTGGCGCCAGTCAAAGGGATAGGGCCATGCCCACGTCCTAAATGTCACCACGGTGCAGCCGCTGGCTCCCTCGGGGTGAACCGTAGGATGTTTTGTTTTGTTTTGTATGTCAACATCCCTCAAATATTGACAACGTCATTACTTTCAACCTATTAGTTCCCATTTGGATATAGTGTCTTGTTTTCTCTCTCTCCTCTCTCTCTCTCTCTCTCTCCTCCCTCTCTGCCTTTCTTTCTTATTTTACCAAAGGCAGGATTTTTTTCAGACATAAGTAATGAAGCTCACAGCAAGTACTCATGCACACATTTGCCTATTAGATGATCCTATCTTACAAGATAGTTGGCTGGGTTCATTGTCCCACTAAATCTCTCCTCGCCACGGCCCTGCCTGAAACCGCTCAGAGGCAAAGGGGAGCCGGTTTGTTTGTGGTTTGACTTCCTCCTCACCACCCTGATGTGAAATCCCAAGAAAAAGAGACGCAGTAACTGACGTCAGTACAATTCAGGTGGGAGCGTACGTTACAGCCTCCCAGAGGGGGGACGACAGCAGGAAACAGTAATAAATGGCCCAGCAACCGTGCATGCCAACGGGATGGTCTGGGAACGTGTCCTTCATTCACCTTGACCTCAGGCTCAGAGTGACCGCAGGAATTACAGAATGAACGAGGGGGGCGGAAATCTGTTTTCCCCCTGACACCCAAGTGGAGTCTGTCTACCTTTGTTAGAAACTAATAATAATAATAATAATAATAATGATGATGATACAATGTTTCCTTTCAGCTCAGCGAGGCCTAGTCCTCCTTTTTACCATAGAACCTAATTCAAGTTCTAGGTAGTGCAAGGGAGGGGCGGGCGTTTCTCTTGAGCCCGAGGCTCAAGTTGCCTTCAGCTCCAGGGCACCTGCATACCACTGAGCCACTTCTTGGGGTGGCTCCTCCTGAACCCCCACAATATCAAATACCTGTCGCCTTGCCCCCCGAGTCCCACTGGATCGGGAACTTGGAAATTCCTCAGCAAAGGTTGGGCCACCACGACCCTGTCCGTGACCTTGGCAGACGGGGGCCCAGGGAGGGTCTGATGCGTGCTGGCTTTGGGGGCCCTTCTCCTCTTGGCATTCCTTACCCGTGGGAGACGTCCGGGCCTCTGGTCTGCGGGGCGCAGGCCAGAGAAGCCATTCGGGGTGGGAGACAGCCCTGGCGGGAGGCACCTTTGGTTTCTGAAACCCGTGTGAGCGCCCACAGCAGCCGAGAGAGCAGGATGCCGCATCTGCATCCTCCGTCCGAGTCCTGCTCGCCGCAGTTTTGCTTGGGGCTGAGATAGTGGTGCAGACCAGGCCACGAAACGGGCCTTGGATGCCAACGGCAGGCGAATATCGCTGGGGTGTGGTTTTTTGTGTACTTTTTATTTTTTTTATTGGAGATGCGGGGGGGGGGGGGGGGGGGGGGGTGGAATTGGCATCAGCGAGGAAGTCCCCGCATGCTCCCTATCAATGACTAGGTTCCCTCTGGTTGGCTACTTCACAAATCCCCACGCCCCATGAAACGGCATCAGCAACCATAAAAGAAACGACAAAAAGCAAAGCAGCCCAGAACCATCAAAGGGCATCCCGCGCGATTCTCATAACGGCTGCACCACTTCTCACAGCGCAATCTCATGCCGACTCCAGGCAGACACATAAAACCTTATGAACAAGTTCAAAGTCTCGATCGGGGGGCTTTCATGAAGATTCTTTTAAAATTTTTCAAAGAAAGGAGCCGGGATAAGGGGAAAGGAGGGAAAAGGGGTGCCAGGGCCACAGGCACCTGGAAGTCAGGGAAGGGATTTCTTACGCGCTCCCTCCTCGCGGATGTCAGGAGTCGAAGCTCCCTCCGAATCGTGCGTCGAGCCTTGTCACGGGGCTCATTAGTATTCGTCATTAATTCATATTTTCAAAGCAACAGAGGAGAAAACAGTAGTGGGAAGAATAAAGAGATGTCAAAGCCGGGAGCAACATTTCAGCGGCGGCGCGGCGAAGGTTAGCGGAGGTTGTGCTGTTGGATCCCAGCACGGGAAGGGGAGAAGGCAGGCTCCTGCTCCCACTGAACGCCGCTTCGCTCTGCCAGGGCCCTGCCCGCTCGCCTTCTCCGGAACCTTCCTTCCACCCGCTCCGCCAACCCCGCCTGGAAGGCCCCTTGGAGGACCTTCGTTTGATAATACGTGAAAATTAAAATGCAGTGGGTATGTTTACTGTGGCCTGAGGGCCCTGCTGAGAGCTTTATGCTGATCATCTCATTTCGCCTTCACCAGGATGGAGACGTGTGAACGGGGCAAGGTGTGGGGCCGTGGGTGTCAGGGGGCTCGTGAAGGGCCTGCCTGTAATGCAGTGGAAGGATTCAGTGGGTGAATCTGTGTAGAGTGACTAGGGCTGAGCCTGCACAACCTAAGGACGCAGCCACAGAAGCCCTGAGATGTGTGAACAGCCTGCCCAGGTTCACACGGTAACGCCTTAGGGTAGAATCATGACTAGGGTGCCGGATGCTCTCACCACTGCACCACAGTGACTGACTCAGCATGACCAGAGTCAGCATGACTCAGCATACACAGCATGCCTCCTAGGTCCTCCCGGGAGGCCCAGGAGTTCACAGGGAGCAAACAACCTCCTTCCTTCCCTCCTTCCTACTTCCTTCCTCCCTCTCTTCCTCCCTCCTTCCCCCTTCCTTCCTTCCTTCCTTCCTTCCCTCTCTCCTTCCTCCCTCCCCCTCTCCTTTCCTCCCTCCCTCCATCCCTCCCTTTATCCTTTCCTCCCTTTCTCCTTCTCCTTCTCCTTCTTCTCCTTCTTCTCCTTCTTCTCCTCCTCCTCCTCTTCCCCATCCTCTCTCTCTTTCCTTCTTTCTCTCTTTCCCTCTCCCTCCCCCCCCTCTCTCTCCCTCCCTCCCTCCTTCCCTCTTTCTTTCTCTCTTCCCTTCTGCACCCCATCTCTGTCCCTCTCATAACAATAATGGGAGACACTCATTTACTCTGGTTTGATGCAATAGTAATGACTCAACATACACTAAAAAAAAAAAGTTATGAACCCTTGCGTGCCCAGAGACACGATCGTTGATCACGGGTCACACGCCACATGAGCACACAGGACGGGAACTGACTGTGGGGTTGGCTGGCCTGGCTCAGCCCCCAGCCAGGAGGAAAGCGAACGCCGTTAATTAAGGCGGCAGGGATGTTTAGACTGAGACCAACTGCTACCCGGCCACCGCCTGCCTGCCTCCCTGGAGAGGGAGCTCTGCACACCGCCCGGGTGTCCGTGCATTTCCTAACATTCACCGGAGAGTGCCAGGGAGAGAGTGAGAGGACGGACCTAGCGCTTCTAGAGTTATCTCGGTGGCAAGCTTAAAGCACGCTGACGGATGGGAGAGGACAAGTACTGATTCCCGAATTATGCTTCTATTTATACTTCAATTAACACGGAAATCGAAAGCTCTGTTCTGGCGGCAAGCAGGGCGCGGCCTCGTGTCCGTCCGAGGCCTCCGTGGAACAGAGCGAAGCGGTGGCCCCGCCTGGGTTGGGGCAGACACGCGTGCCTACGAGCCAATGACATGCCAGGAAAATGGATCCTGGATTTACGTGTTTTAATACAAACTCAAAAGGACGTTATGTTGTTCGTTTGGGTTTTTTTTGAAAATTTAGGAAACTCAGGTTTGAGCTGCATGTTGGATACTGTTATTGAATTAATGATGTTCTTACATATGATAAAGGTGTTCCGGTGGAAAAACAGGATATTCTTATCCTTGTATGACACATGATAAAGCATTTAATGGGGGGGGGGGAATGTATCATGATGGTTGCAAAATATTTTTGGATGGTGTGTGTGTGTGTGTGAAGAAAGAGAGAGAGAGAGAGAGAGAGAGAGAGAGAGAGAGGCAAGCTAATAACAGTTGGTGAACCTAGATAAAGATATATAATGGTCATTCATTAATTGTGTGTGTGTGTGTGTGTGTGTGTTCAAATTCCCTGTGTGTGTGAAAACCTCTGAATTAAAAAATACATTCTTTAAAGGAAAATTTCACAAAAATATAACCCCCCCCCCCCCCCAAAATGAAGAAGTAACCCTTGGCTGAGGTTTACTGTCTAATGGCCTCCCCTTCTTTATGCTGTAGTTTATGCAGGTGTTTTATATCCCTTTTAAGAAATAAAATAAATAGTCCACAGGGGTATGACTTCCTCTGCTCTCCCCTTAATAAACGTTTCTCCTCTCAGGTCACCCCGCGGCACAGGTCAGGAGCCCCTCTGCGCCGCCCTCGGAAGAGCACTGACCGCCCGGGAGGTTTTCTGGGACCGAGCGGGGACCCTGCACCTGCGGGAGAGCTAAGAGGTGCCCCCGCGTGCGGTCCGGGCACAGGTCTCAGGTTCAGCACCTGTGAAGCTGCTGAAGGTAGCTGAGCGAGGCCTGATGTCTCCAGGAACCCGGGTTGAAAGCTCACCACTGACCCGCGGGAGCCCCCCCTCACCTCACCATGTGGGGATGCTCCCAGGAGGCCCCCGGGGAGCTGACATCCGGGGGCGTGACTCTCGGCCACAGCGGAGAAGGCCTGGGGCGGGTCACCCAGAGGAGGGAGACCAGGTCGGTGAGATGCAAGGTCCCCGAAGCAAACACGAAGGAAACGGGGCCTTGGGCCCCCAGGAGGTGTTAGTACGCTCCGGGGAGCACGCGAGCACGGTGGCCGAGCGCCTGCCGTTCTAACTGAGACACAGAACACGGCCCGGTGCCTTCTCCGTGACCCCGGTGCTCAGACGGCAGAGACGGGCCAACCTGGACTCAAAACAAGGACGCGTGTTTTCAGGGGGAAGCGGCCGAAGATGGGGCGGCGGGACCCCTCTGTGGGCAGCAGGCGCCCGTGGAAGGAAGTGGGGGGGAGGCTGTGCAGGGAGTGGGGGAGGTGCTCCTTTAGACAGAATCGCGGCATCGGGAGGAGGGGGAGCGGGTGGTCTGGGGGACCCTCTCCTGCCTGCTCACCTTCCCTCGTCTGGAATCTCCCCAGGACAGCACACTCTCCTTGGGGCAACCACGCCGGCCCCCCAAGACCTGCTCTCTCTCCGCAGGGACTGAGTCCTTGGCCGTGGGGGGGATCGCTGGCCACAGGCCCACCGCAGGCTGTCCCCTGGCACAGAGGGGCGGGGACAGGAGGCAAGGTGCCTCTTGGGGGCCTTCTCACCCCCATCGAAGGCCTTTGTGCGCCAGCCCCTCATCACCAGGTACCCCAGGCAGCCTGCGGAGAGGAGCGCAGTGCCTCTCAGCTCCCAGCAGGAAACCCTCGGAGCCTGCGGTTGGAAACTGCCCCCAACCTGCACCTCGGGAGGTATTTTTAGGGTCCGCCTTGAAGACACCGAAACTTCCATGCGTCCCCGCTCCTTTGTCTGGCGTCGCTGCCGCCCAGACATGTCATTGAAGCCGCTGTAATTGTGGTCGCCTCACCCAGCAATCTGAGCGGGCTGACAGGGCTTCCTGCTGGGAGCCGCGAGCACGGAGGGGAAAGTCAAAAGGGATTTTTCAAAATAATAATATGTTGATCAAGGAGAGAGAGAGAGACAGAGAGAGAGAGAGAGAGAGAGAGAGAGAGAGGGAGAGGAAACCACGGCTCTCCATTGAGGAGAGGGGGCTAGGCGTTGGGATGATGCAGGAGGAAGGTGACCTATCCTGTGGCAGCCTGGCCCGTGCCATCCTCAGCAAGAGGCAGAGCTCAAGCGTGGAGGAGGCCGCGTCCAGAGTCGAGGTGAAGAAATACAGACGCTTGGAATCATCGGGCTCGATCGATGGCTGTTATTGATATGAGGCTCTCTGAGGAATGATTACAGCTGTCCGTCACCGGGCACAGCCTCGCATCAAAAGAAGAAATCGCAGAGAAGCCGCCGAGATGCAGGGCGGATGTGTGGGATTGACGGGAGGCGTTCCGATGGGGTGCAGGAGCTGGGAGCAGGGTTGTTTGAGTCCCGGGGGGTCTGGCCACCCTCTCCCACAGCGGGGTGGAACGACACAGTGACCCAGGGGCTCTGTTCCCTGGGAGTTCAGGCAGAACCGTCTGGAGAGCTGATCTACCTGTAGGGCCCGTGACCCACCCCAAAGTCCCCCGGGGGGGGGGTGGAGCGGGGGGTATCAGGTCTCCACAGCCACAGGACCACAGGAAGTGACATGAATCAATCACCCACAGTACCATGACGTCATCCCCAGTCCACAGGCCGATGCTCTATCCACGGAGCCGAGCCTGCTCAGGGCTAACTTCTCCTGCAGACTGAACAGAGCCGCCTGAGACTTTGAGGGACTGTTACCGTCATCCTCGTGGAACATCACGCCTACATAGGAAGAAAAGCAAGAAGCCTGTACCGCCCGGCGGGCTCGTCCTTCCTCCCGGCCGTCCACACCCAGAGCAACGCCTTCCCAGCCGAGCGCCATTGCCCCGACGGCAGCTTCTGAACCGCTGAGCGTGGCTCTGGGGAGACCACGTCCATTCTTGCCACGTGTGCTCTAACCACTCCCCCCGCCACAAGGAAATGCAGTAAAATAAGAACAGATGCGACCACTATCCTTAATGTCAGGTCCCAGGAGACTTAAAAGATGTCGAGTACAAACGAGGCCCTACCATTGAGCGTGGGGGACCCTGCTCTCCAATTGTGTGTCATCCCCTCGTCCCCATAAAGCCCCTGGCGTCTCGAATGTTCATGAAGCTCCTAGTGTGTGAGCAGTGGGGCTCTGCTCCCACATTGGTGAATTGCTCAGCACACGATCCCGAATTAGTTCTGTCCCTCGGGCCACGGGGCCAGTGCTCACTTGCCAAACACATTCAGGCCCAGGAAACAGCTGGGGGCAATGGGGGGGCGGGGGGAGATTACCAACAGGTGCCTGGCTTCTCCTGTCACACACCTCCTCCCCCACCAGGGGCTGCTGCATTCTCCCAACCCTCATATCCCCACACAAGTTAGGGGGGGAGGGGGCAAGAGAGGAGGACAGAGTTACCCTTAAAGCCAGATAACTCTCCAATCACACGGTTCCCGTCCCCGTGGAGGAAGCAGCATGTGGTCGTCCAACCCAAGCCTTTTTTTTTTTTTTGTAAACTGAAATTACAGTTTTCTCCGGGGCTCTATTGTAAAGGTCCAGTAATTCAACATTGGACGCCCCAGGCCAACGCGAGAAATACCATAAAAGGTGTTTGATTTCATGATCACGGAGGGCGATCATTAACAGGTGATCTAAACCCCTGTGTGTGCTTGTTGTTTTGTTTGTTTTTTTATTGAAAAGTAAACAAATGCGGGAGCGAGAAATAAATAAATAAAAACGAGTAATAGAAAAGGTACGTGCAGAACGCAATGATCGCGGCTGACTTCTAACCGGCCGCGGAAATTACAGGCATCATAATGGTTCGGGGGAAGAACAAACACCTCTTAATTGCATTTCATTACAACGTACCTTTCTCTGCTCGGCTGTATATATTAATTATAAAACTCGTGTTGCCGAGCCGAGCGGCTCTACAATGCCTAGCTCCCCTCGCATCCCCCCGCCCCCCACGCCGCTCCCCGAATTCTGTCTGAAGCAGAATGGAAGAACAATATCGTCTGTCATCCTCAGAGAGAGCTTTCAAAGACAAAATCATAAAAAGAGTGAAAGGCTATTATATAAAAAGAAAAAAAAATGCTTCGCTTCCCCAGATCCCCCACTTATTCGTGTTTAAGGTTATCTGTTCTCGCCGAAACGTATCTTCTCGCAGTGTTTTGTGTGTGTACGTGCGGGTAACATCACGTTCTGGTAACTGTATCGCATGGCATGGCATTGCGTAGATAGCTATGAACGGAGGGGGGAGGGGGGGCGAAAGCAAGCATAGGTAGGGACTGATGCCAAGCAGGACTTGGAGAATTGTCTAAGAGGAGGCCAAATAGGAACATGATGGGTTGGATGGGAGGCCAATGCTTTGGTCAAGGCAGCCGGTCATGCCCTGGCCAGTGGGCTCAGTGGTTAGAGCGTTGGCCACACACCCAAGGGTTGTGTGGGGTTTGATACCCGCTTAAGGGCATGTGCTGGTGTGGCAGGTTCAATGCCCACCCTGATCAGTGTGGGAGGCAACCAATTGGGGTGTCTCTCTCACATCGATGTTTCTCTCTCTCCCTCCTAGCCTCCCTTTCACTCTCTCTAAAAAAAATCAGAGGAGTCTGGCCAGCATGGTTCCGTGGTTAAGCGTCGATCTATGAACCAGGAGGTCACGGTTCGATTCTTGGTCAGGGCACAGGCCCAGGTTGTGGGCTCGACCACCAGGGTGGGGCGTGCAGGAGGCGGCCGGTCCATGATTCTCTCTCATTGTTGATGTTTCCATCTCTTCCCTCTCTCTTACTCTCTCTCTAAAAAAAAAAAAAAAAAAAAGTCAATGAAAATATTTAAATAAAATAAAAGTAAGGGCAGGAAAAGCTGACGAGGGCAGGTCTTAAGCCAGCCTTGGGGTTCTGTGAGCAACGGGGAGGCTCCTGTCACTTTAGCGTTCCATTGGAAAAGCTGTGAACATGCCGGAGATCTGAGCGAGTGTCCTACCGGGATTGCACCCCTGCCTGGGAGGCGGCAATACTGACCAGACTATTAAAAGCAAGTCCCCGCTCCCACTCCACCTGTCACTCATCTCACAGCATCCTGTCTGTCTCCTGCAGAGTACCCTTCCCACCTGGTAACGATTATTCAATTATTATTTTCTTTTTTTGGTTTATCCTCACCCGAGGATGTTTTCTCCATTGATTTCAGAGAGAGTGGAAGGAGGGGGGGCGGGGGGAGAAACATCGATGTGAAAGAGATACATCGATTGGTTGCCTGCCCCGACCCCGGCTGGGGCTGGAGCCGGCCGCTGAGGTCCATGCCCTTGACTGGAATCTAACCCCTTCGGTCTGCGGGCCCCACTCTGTCCACGGAGCCACACTGGCCGGGGCACAATGATTGTTTTCTGGATTCTGCTCTGCCTTCGCTGGAGATCTGGATAGGAGACGTCCCATCGGCTTGGATCCCTCGGGCCTCGCCCTGTGCCCGGCAGAGTCGGACGCCACCAAAGGAGTTGTTCAAGGGATACATTCATGCCAGGCTTGCCTTGATACCGGCGAGACACCCCCGGCAATTGGACGCGCCAGTTCTCCTGGTCCCTTCGTCTCTCTTTAAAGACTTGAGTCAAAAATAGAATAACACCTGGAGTTTGGGGTTATTTTGGAATCTCAGAAGGATTCCCAGAAATGAGATGAGATTTAAAATAAAAAAAGAGGGGACTGTACAGAGGCGCTCCCACAATTAGGTGGCCCGGCTGGTGTGGCTCAGCCTGTGAACATCGACCCAGGAACCAGGAGGTCACCGGTTCGGTTCCCAGTCAAGCACATGCTTGGGTTGCGGCTGGATCCCCAGTAGAGGGCGTGCAGGAGGCAGCCCATCAATGATGTTCCTGTCTCATTCTCCCTTCCTCTCTCTCTAAAAATCAATAAAAAAAAAAATTTTAATCAGGCGGGAGGAACACGTCAGTCTTCAGGGAAAATAAATGGCTGCGTTAGGAAACCGAGGGACGTGACTGTGAAGGCTGGTGATCCCCGTGTTGGCTGCCATATCTGAAAAGTAGACCCAGCCACAATCTCCAAGGAAATGGGGGATCATTTGGGAAATGGATCTCCGCGTCCACGCGATAGAATCCCTTTTAACATTAAAAAAAAAAAAAAAGCTAAAATGCCATACACTTATGGGAGATCTGAAAGAAGCTGACGTATATATAATGCCCACGTGAACATCTAGTTCCTTCGTCCAATCACATGCTAACAGTACGTTACCGTGGTTGCCTATCTGCTCTGTGTATGTGTGTCCAAAAGCCTTACTACTTCTGAATCATCCCCCCGGTTAAAAAGCTGATATCTATAACAATAATTAAGTACGCTAGGGCTAGATTAATGACGAAGAGTTTTCCTATTTCGGAAAAAAAAAATACTTTTAAGAGAGGTCCCAGCAGAGGGGGAAGTGAAGGAAAACACACGGGGAAGATTCACTATGGCCGGCGGGTGCACTGCCACCACCTCGCGCCTAACGCTTGAAGCAGAATGGCATGCACGTGGCGTTCTGCACACGGAGCCGTAGAGAAGAGAAGCAGGTAGCTTCCTCTGGGGGTGGGGGGAGCTCGGGGTGGGGGGGGGGGGCGGGCGCGACAAGGAAGAGATTTTCCTTTGAAAGTAACAATTCACTGGGTGCGTTTTCATCTGTCCTCAAACTCGAGTCCTCCTAGCCGAGTGGTCGGCAAACTGTGGCCCCTTGAGTGTGGCTCTTCCACAAAATACCACGTGCGGGCGCGCACGTACAGTGCAATTGAGACTTCGTGGCCACACTCAAGGGGCCAAAGAGCCGCATGTGGCTCGAGAGCCGCAGTTTGCCGACCACTCCTAGCACAACCAGGTCCTGGCCTAAGGCCGCTCCTCCACAGAGCACACCTCCCTGTCCAGGTGGGGTCCACAGAGTGGGCTCAGGGAGGCCCCGACCCTTGCTTCACCTCCTGAAGCAAGGCCTGTGCCCTGATTCACAGGCGACCTGGTTTCTTTCCTTCCAGGATCTAGAATCCAAAGACATCCCAACGCGGTGCAGGGAGTGATTCAACAAGAAACAGAAGGAAATCTGTTCCCCTCAGACTTCAGGAAGGAGGGCCCATGGGCAGCCTCCCTGCCTCCCGGACATCCCTCCCTCCTCGCTCACGGTCTCACCAAGGACTGTCTGCAGCCTGATTTGTTCCCCATCCACACCACAGTGGCTCTCTCTATATTTATTGATTGATTTCAGAGAGGAAGGGAGAGGGAGAGGGAGAAAGAGAAACATCAATGATGAGTGAGAAGCATGGATCGCCTGCCTCCTGCACGCCCCCTGCTGGGGATGGAGCCCACAACCCAGGCGTGTGCCCTGACCTGGGAATGGAACCGTGACCTCCTGGTCCATAGGTCGACGCTCAATCACTGAGCCACGCCGGCCGGGCCGGGAGCTGATTTTTCAGGCGGACGGGACGGTGAGCAGTGACCGGCTGGCTCCTGAAAGGCACCCCGGCGATTCCTGCCCAAGGGCATCGGGTCACCTGCCCGCGTCCCTGCCAGCAGCCCTTGGTGAGGAAAGAGACGGACGCGCTGCTGGTGGCAGCCCCGGTTCTCCCGGACTCAGGTTTCCCTCCGCACATGGATGTCTGTTCTCATGTTCATTTCCTTCTCCTTGGACGGAACGCAACCCCCGTATCAGGCTCAGGTCTCCTCAAGCCCAGTGGCCCTGCTGCTTTGTCTCCAACTTACATAAAAGTTTAAATCCCTCTCCCCCTGCTCCAGCGGCTGCCAGCACGGCAGAGAGGACATAATCAGGGATAATTAACATATCAGATGCCGGTACCCAGCCTCCTCCTGGGGTTCTCGGGTTAGATGCTATGAGCCACGCACGTGATTCAGGCCGTGGGACATATTCCTGTTGGTGGCTGTGTTTATGCTCGAAGGGTTCCAGCTAAAAGTCCTCCACTGTGGGGGCTCCCCCCGCCCCCTCCCGCCGGCCCTGGGAGAGGCGAGGTGAGATTGGATCAAGTCTTGTCGAACAGGGTTAACCTGCGGGGGAAACAGCGTTAAGGGAAGTAATTATCCATTCACACGGAGCTGGCTACAAAGAAAGTGAGAAAATGGCCTTCTCAGAACTCCCATGAAAAACATAATGGAGTTAATATTCAATAAAGGCGTTGGGCAACCGCCCGGCGTGCTTTTTCTTACAGTGTGTTCTGATGTGTCCTTGATCGGGGCCTGTTTTGTTTATGATTAATGAATGACTCACCTTGGGCCGTGTTCCGCTCAATGCATACCTCATTATGAATCTCAAGAGGTCATTTGTGTTTTCGGATTTAAAAATTTAAACACACACACACAAACACACACACACACACACACACACACGGCACCCCACCTCTTGGTGCGTTCTGCAGGGACAGCGTTGGATACTGGTGACAAAATGTGCGCAGGGAGAGCTGGAGGGGAGCGGGCTGGGGGCTGTTTGGGGATGCGTGGCTTTGCTTTGGAAACGTGGTAACTTGGGGAAGTGGGAGAGAACCCCCAAGCCTGGGCTTTGATGCTCAGGAGGCCCTGAGGCCACGGGGCCTGAGCCCAGGGGGTCTGTGGCATTGGCCTTGCCCTGTGGGTGCCAGGAATCAGGGGGGCTTGGGGTGCATAGGACGGGCGGGCAGGCGGAAGTGGGCAAGGGCTCCCCGTGCGTCCCTAGGAGGGGCTGGTGGAGGGGGGTTAAAAGGCATAAAAACAAATCAAAAGTAAACAGTCTGAGGCCCACACCTCCGATCGGATCAGTTCTCTTCCTTCTTTCCACGCTGTCCACCTGGCTCGCTCTTCATCGCTTCTTTTCCTCTTTCAAGGGGCTCCCTCGGTCCCCTTTTTCATTCATTCACATCTAAACGCCAGAATGAGCAGGAGTCTGCCGTGGGAGCTGCCGGAACCCAGATCTGATGCAGAAGGTCATGACTGGGGGGTGGGGGGTGGGGGTGGGATTAAACCGTATGCCTGCGTGTTTCTGCCAGGTTCCTGACAAAACCCCCTGATCAGGAAACACGCATGTACGTCTGTACCAGTTCGCACACAGTCCCACACACAGAGGAAGACAGCGGGCAGACCCGTGAAGGCCGATGGCTCTGCGGGTACAGATGAGACGTTTTAACACAGACGGGGACCCTCTGAGAGGGGACCTGTGTATCGGGAACCCGTCCCCCGCCGCGGGGCACATTCCTAATCCCGTGGCTTCCAGCCGGCACCCACACACCTGTGACTCACGA
Organism: Myotis yumanensis; assembly: GCF_028538775.1. Lineage (NCBI taxonomy): Eukaryota > Metazoa > Chordata > Mammalia > Chiroptera > Vespertilionidae > Myotis > Myotis yumanensis. The sequence goes on from NW_027223769.1 coordinate 37,823,184, forward strand.
CCTGCGGGCCCCGCCACGGCCCCACATGTTTCCACAGGGTACGTGTGTTCACCTGGGCGTGCAAACGAGGGCGCGTCACCCAGAAATAAACGCACGGGCATGAGCAGGGCTTAGCGGTTGACTAGGGATGCCGGCTCCCGAGGGACACAGTTCGCTGGTCGCCTAACCGACGTTACTGTCGGCCGGGTGATTGCTTTCTGTGAGAGAGGAACCGCGTCCTTTGATCCCAGCCACCGAGACGGGGATTCAACCACGGCGAGGCTCGGGGACCCGCGCATGACTCCGGGCGGGCGAGGGCCCCACGTAGCCGGTGACCCTGGGCAGGCCGCGTCCCCATGCCAGGCTGCATGGCTCCAAAGGGAAGGCTTTGGACTAAATAGCCTGTAAGTTGTTTCTTGCCATCCATCGTCTATGTTTTTTTATTCTAGAAATATTGTCCTTCCTGTCCATGGTCTGTGAGTCTGTGCCCAGAAAGAAATACGCATGTGGCCCAGCAGGTGTGGCTCAGTGGTTGAGCGTCAACCCAGGAACAAAAGAGGTCTCCGGCTCGCTTCCCGGTCAGGGCACACGGCCAGGGCGGCTTGTGGGCTCCATCCTCAGCAGGAGGCGTGCAGAAGGCCGCCTGTCGATAATGTTCCTCTCTCGTCGATGTTTCTATCTCTCTGTTCCTCTCCCTTCCCCTCTCTCTCTCTCAAAACCAATAAAAACACTTAAAAAAAAAAAAAATACGTGGAGCTAACGTGAGGGAGGAACTTGAAAACTTGGAAATGGGGTGGCCGGGATTGCATGACCAGCGCCAACCACAATCTCCCTAAACATATTGTCCTACAACTTGCCCACTTCCAAAGCAAGGTGAGCGTCCAGGAATCAACCAGAAGCCTTCCTCACATCATCATAAAGCATTTTTTAAAAAGACTCAAGATCTGAACAGCAGTACTGATACCTTTTTTGAACGTATTGCAAAACTAGAGACTGTGAATGGGGCAAAAAAAATTTTTTTCAGACGATCACCCCACTGTCTTACAAAAGAAAAAGTTCCCACTAATTTGAGAAAACGGCGAAGGCGCCCATTCGTAGTTTGGGGATCAGTTTTATCACAGGTCACACTGGCAGCCATCGTCTCTGTGTGTTAGCCTGACGCTCAGTACGCCAGCGTGGAAACCCTCTGATTGGCTGCGCCTTTCCTCTTTGCCAGCGGTCCTCAACCTGTGGGTCTCGACCCTTGCATATCAGATATTCACATGACAATTCATAACAGTAGTAACATGACAGTGATGAAGTAGCAACGACAATAATGTTATGGCTGGGTCACAACATGAGGAACTGTCTTTAAAGGGCCAGAAGGTTGAGAACCACTGCTCTTTGCGGTCACCAGGTAGCAGCTGGCACCTCCAGAAGCCCCACCCAGTGACTTTTTCTTCCATCTCATTGGCCAGAACTTCCTCCTGCTCCAGGGACCCCCCAAGGACCCCCAAGGACATCACTAGATGGTCCCTGGGAAGATGGAGGTTGGCCAGGGAGGGAGGGGCCCAGCTGCCCACCTGCCTCGGCCACACCTGCCCAGCCTCCCCTGCTAATGAGCGTGGCTCTCACGTGGTGCTTGGCCACACTTCTCAGGTCTGTGAACATCGGAGAGCTGCCTAATGTGCTTCTGTCCCGGGAGCCCCGAGCCTGCGGGCTGGGCACGTGGCTCCTCACGGGGTGCACTTTGTCTTTTATGCGAGGATTTGAGTGGGCGAGAAGATCGCCTGCTCTAGCAACCCCGCTGGCTGCCTCCTACACACCTGCCCGTAAAGGCAGCTGAGGGCCATGATGGTCAGGGGCGGTTCCTCCTACGAGAGAGAGGACAGAGCTCAGCCCACTCACACGACAGGAAGAACGTAGGGCGTCAGGAGCCAAGGATGCCTGCACGGGAATCGGGTGACCTCCGAAGAGGACCGACTGCTCTCTCCAACCTGCAGTTACTGTGTTCGGCTTTTGCTAGTACCACGCCCCCCGCCCCCCTTGCTTCTGAACAACCCAGCTACTCTCGTCTCCGTCCATGGAATTCGGGGTGAATAGTCCCATCTCTTCAGAAACGTCTAGAAGGCCACACAGATGCGCCCAGGAGGTCAAAAATGGTCTTGAAGGGCTTGACAACTAAACGGAACTCAAAAAAGAAGGGTTAGGGAAGAGGAAGGAGAAAGGGAATAGTAGGAAGAGGAAGCGTGGCTGCAAAGACCCCGAGGCAGCAGGAAGTATGGCGCGTAGAAGGAACCCGGAGGTGTCTGCATGGGGGAAGGGAGGGCACGAGAGAAAAGGAGAGGGTCACAGGAGCAGAGGACCGGGAGGCAGGCCGAGAAGGCACACTGAGCCCTGGGCCACAGTAAGAATTCGGGTCTTCACCTTCCTTCAAAGACATGAAGGGTTTTGAAGAAGGGGTTGGGAGTGACTTTATTTGTATTACAAAGGTAACACTGGACAATGTGGAGAATGGATGGGGGAAGCAAGGGTGGGTTTGGGGAGAAGTTAAATGCGCCCAGCATCGCATAACGAATATGTTTGTGAACTGAGCTCAGTCCCTCGCCCACACCGCATAGTCAGCCAGTGTCAGAGCGAGCAGGGAGCCAGGCTCTGAACCGCCGTGCAATGCGGGACGCTTCCTACGACGGCACCACTGGATTACTCTTCGGCTATTAGCAACGTGCTAGTAGGCACTTTCAAACTTTTCCATTGGGTTTCCTCCACCCCCCGTTTTTTGTTTTTTTTTTTAAATAATAGTTGCACAATTATTTTTTAAGATGATTCAAGCAAAAATCCACTTGCTATTTGGGTGGCAAAGTTCAAAAACTCCGTATTGTGTCATCAGCTTTAAAAAATGTATGACTAAGAACACTTAGCAAATTCCAGAGACCTTTGACCTCTAGCTTGTTGAATATTGTAGTGTATGTGGGGTGTTTTTTATTTTTTCTTTCTGATTTGTCCAGGACTATTTGTACTTTGGATTATTAATCTATAACCAAACACAGCTCTGGCTGGGCTAGCCCCCGACCCCCGTGATGATGCCAGGAACATGACTGCATCTATTATCTTTTCTTTGAATTCTGTCAAATCTTTATTCTGGCTCCTTTTTCCCTTGGTATTTCCCGGAAAAAAACTCCCGATAAATTCAGAACTGCCTGTCATTCGTCAGCAGGAACCATATCTGACTCAAGAGCAGAGTTCAAAAACATTTTTTCCCCCACAATCAGATGCCAAAGAAAAGCCAAACCTTCTCTCCCCCCTCCCCGACCCTCAACTACACCCCACCCCTCACCCCCCACCCAAAATTGTCGGCCTGCCTTATATACATGGATGGAAATGTATCATGCTTGTCTGGCTACCCTTTTAGTAGATTCAAGTTGTAAAGGAACAGACGTTTGTGGAGGCTGTAACATGGGCAAGGGGCTACACCTGCGGGAATCTGGAAGATTCCGTCCTAGACGGCAAAGGCGGTGTCGGCAACGGGTCAGCGCGGGCGCCCAGTGCACCTGCCCGCCCCTCCCTCTCCTCCTCTGTCCCATGCAGGCAACAATAGCACGGACCTCACAGCAAGGGTTCGTTCTGGAATGAGCTGGTCAGTCTTGACTGAGGACCTACTGCGTGCCAGGCACTTTCCTAGACCCCGGAGGCCCCGCCCACACCGTCACGGAGCTGCCGTTCCCGTAGGAGACACAGGCCAGAAGCAAATCCGGTCACTGCGGACGGTGACCACCCTGCGGCCCAGATGGAACAGAGTCCTGCAGGGAAGGGAAGGGTGGCCGGGGAGGGATTAGGTAGGTCTTCGGGTCGGCCTGCTGTCTGAGCCGGGGACAGGTGAGCTCGGGGGGATGCTGGTGAGAAGAAGAGCCGGCCAGGGGAAGGTCCAGGAGAGAGAGAGAGAGAGACAGAGAGAGAGAGAGAGAGACAGAGAGAGAGAGGAACCACACAGAAGGAACGGTCACTCCCCTGTGAAATGAAAGAGGCCCCACCCTGAAACGGGTGGAGGTGAGAGGGAGACAGTGGGAAGCAGAAGGTGACGGTGGGAAGGGCGGCAGGGCCAGGCCCATGGGCCCTCGGAACCGTGGAAGGAACTTGCACTTCAGCCCGCGAGCAAGGAGGTCATTGGTGAGACCTGGGCGGGGGGTAAGGTGGCCTGAGTGGTGACCGGAGGCTGCCTGGCGATTCTCGTGGTCGGGTACCTGAGGTAAGTGGGTCATGATCCACACGGCTTCGGGCTTTGAATTATCACCGTGTGGTGCGGGGGCGGGGGGGGGGGGGGGTGCGGGGTGAGCAGGTGCAGACCCCGCCAGAGACCTGCGCCCACAATGGGGCATTGGGCACCGCAGTGGCCACTTGGGCCAGCTCAGGGGCTGCCAGGGAGCGCTCCCCGTGCAGGCACTCAGCAGGGTGAGGGCTTATGTCCCCGATGGCCCAGCGCTGATAGGGCCCCTGGCGGTGCCAGGGACACAGCCCTCTCCCCCTGGCCCTGCAACCCTCCCCCTCACACGTGCAGCTTCCTTCCCAGTGACGCCCTGGCTGCTGCCACTGCACCCACATTTCAGCCAGGAAGTGGGGGAGCCGGGACGGGGGAGAGGGCTCTGTTTCCTTTCGGGGTCACCACCTGGAAGTCCATACGTCCTTCCCACTCCTTTCCATTGGACCCGAACCTACTCTCAGGGCCACACCTGGCTCAAGGGAAGCCGGGAAAGGTACGTTCCAAGTTTAAGCTGACTTTGCCCAGCCAGTGTGGCTCAGTGGTTGAGCATCGACCTAGGAACCAGGAGGTCAGGGTTCAATTCCTGGTCAGGGCACAGGCCCGGGTTGCAGGCTCCATCCCCAGTGTGGGGCGTGCAGGAGGCAGTCAATAGATTATTCTCTTGCATCATTGATGTTTCTCTCTCTCTCCCACTCCCTTCCTCTCTGAAATCAATAAAAAGACATATTAAACGTTTCCTGTTATAAAAGGGTATGGGGGGGGGGGGGTAGCTCTGGTCTCTGCTTCAGTTGGCATTGCCTTCAGCCCTCGGAGAACCAGCTCCGTGAAAGGCGGTTCTGTCCCCAGAGGTCGCGTGAATAAGATAAATAATAATCATAATAGTTAATACAAAGTAACGAGGTAGTTGAGACATCACCCTATCTTGATAACTCTGCCCCGAACAATCCTCCCTCTGTGCCGCGTGCAATCAGTAGGGTTTTATTTTTTTAATTAAAAAAATAAACGGAACAAACGCATCATTGTCCGCCGCCGCCTCCCGGGCCTGCCCTCTCGGCTGTTTTCCTGGCCGCGGAGCGAGGTGAGCGCTGCCGTCTGTCCGTGTTCCTCCCTCCCTGGCCCTTAGCGTTGAGCATGGCAGTCAGCTGGTGGGCGGCTGGGGCCCTTTTGCACATTCAGCAAAATGGTTACAAATCATCAGGACTCAGCTGTAACTTGAAAACCACCCAGCGATGCTATCAAATCATGACGCCTAAGCCGACAAAAATGGAGCCCACGGCCCCCTTTGGGGGTGCGGCATTAGTGGGTGTACAAAGATCGTTTCCCGAATCCACGCTGAAAAGCTGTGCGCACTTCCCCTGGGCGCTGCGTGCACTGACGGTGGGAAGATTCTCCCCGGAATATAGATTCGAGGAAAATAAGGTTGTGACTATAAGGCACCTGGAGAACCAGGGTTTTATTTTATTTTTTCAATATATTTTTATTGGTTTCCGAGAGGAAGGGAGAGGGAGAGAGAGAGAAACATCAATGACGAGAGAGAATCATGGATCGGCTGCCTCCTGCACGCCCCCCACTGGGGATCGAGCCCGAAACCTGGGCCTGTGCCCTGACCGGGAATCGAACCTGACCTCCTGGTTCATAGGTCGACACTCACCCACTGAGCCACGGCGGCCGGGCAGAATGAGGGTTTTAGCAATTAACCTATAGTTTCAATCAACGTAGATGAATAACTAGAGGAATTCATTTGTAAAAAAGCAAGGGAACCGGAGTTGTAGTCAAGGCATTGACGTGCTGGCTGTGCCCATGACTTCCTGTGTGACCTGAAATCACTCCCACCCTCCGGTCCTCGGTTCCCGGTCTGTGACAGGGGACGTGGGCCCCGCTCTGCATCGGGCAAGGTCTGGGACAGGGCTGCTCCCGCACCGCTGGCTCAGGCAGACCTCACGGATCACCCACAGCCTGGCTCTCTTTGCTCCAAGACAATCCGCCTGGTACCGGGGCTGGACCAGCAGATGAGACCTTATGGGCTACCCCCAAGTTAGGTGGGTTCTAGGACCTCTTCCAGCTTTAACATGTTAGAATCTGATCCAGTAGAAAGCAAAGCGAGCCCAGCTGGTGTGGCTCAGTGGTTGAGCGTCCACCTATGAACCAGGAGGTCACGGTTCGATTCCCGGTCAGGGCACATGCCCAGGTTGCCGGCTCGATCCCCGGCGGGGGTGTGTGCAGGAGGCAGCCGACTGATGATCCTTTCTCATCATTGATGTTTCTCTCTCTCTCCCTCTCCCTTCCTCTCTGAAATCAATAAAAATACATTTTTTATATAAAAATAGCAAAGCAAAATGGAAATTTTGTTTGAGCTAATCCGTGACTCTGGTGCGCTGTAGCATGTGGCCTCGGATTCCAAAGGGGAAAGCTGCCCGGCCTCTGCTAATTAAAAAAGACGAAGCACATATTTGGGAATAAATGATGTGCTCTTTCCTTCACCTTACAGCCAGGGGAGGTAGAGAATATAAATGCAAATGAGATGCAAATATACTGTGGGGACCTTCCTCTTTCTTCGAGTTGAATTCGGCTTCTGGGCACCTATGGAAGACGCCTCCATGTCTGCGTTTCCCAGGAGCCGCCTAGGAAAGGTTGGGAGAGCCTCGAGGAACTGCCGTCTCCCGCAGAGAAACAGAACTGGAGGCTTTCAAGGTGGTGGCGAAGGAAGAGCCCCCACCTGGGGTGGAGGGTGAGCCCTGGTGGCTGCAGCTCCTGGGTCAGAAGGTCACGCTGGCCCTGGAGTGAGGGGAGCGGGTGCCACCGCCCAGGACTGCTGTCCCGACCGTGGGCACAGCCCGTCCCTGAACCCCTCACAAGTGAGGCAGGAGACATCACCACAGGGAACCATGGACGAAGGCTGCCTGGCTTGTTCGGTTTGGAACGTTCTCCTGTTAGGCAGCCCCTCTGACCGGGGCCGGGGGCCTGGGACCCTGCTGGATCCTCACCCCCCAGAAGCACCTCTGAGGCCAGGTCAGAGCTCCCGAAGGCCAGAGCTCCCCAAGGGCAGCTGGGAGCCCCATTCCCACTCTTCCTGCCTCTCGGGGTCTTCCCGCCCGTGCCAGCGTCTCCCTGGGCGAGTCACCTGAGAGCATCCCCCTCTTGCAAGAGGCCCGACACGCCACAGGGCCTGATGGATGTGAAAACCCGTGCGCTTAACACAAGAGACTCGTTCACAACGGGAATGGTCGCGTGTTGGAAGCTGCGTTTAAAGAAGCTGCCATGCTCGGCCTGGCCAGGTTGGCTCAGTGGATGGAGCGTTGGCCTGCGGACTGAAGGGTCCCGGGTTCGATTGCGGTCAAGGGCACACGCCCAGGTTGCGGGCTTGATCCCCAGTAGGGGGTGTGCGGGAGGCAGCTGATTGGAGTTTCTCATCGATGTTTCTAACTCTCTCTCTCCCTCTCCCTTCCTCTCTGTAAAACTTCAATGTACAGTGGGGCCTTGACTTTCGAGTTTAATTCGTTCCGAGACCGAGCTCGTTAACTCAAATTACTCTATCAACTCAATGCAAAAAATCGGCCGAGAGTCAGTTGGTATCTCGTTAGTCGGGACACTCGTAAGTCAAGGCCCCACTGTATATTTAAAAGGTGAGATCTGAGGAAGGTCTATAGTCTGTTTCAATGAATGGTGCCCATGAGTTAGTTCCTGTTTTGACGGTGCACTGTGGAGGTCACCATCAGGGGAGCCATGGACTATCTTTGCAACTTCTTGTGGGTCAATAGTTATTTCAACATAAAAAGCTTAAAATCAGAAAGAATTTCGTGGAACCGCAGTTTACGGAGGAGGCCCGGGCAAGGGAAGGTAGCGGGAGGGGAACAGAACCTTTGAGTCTCTCTCCTACTCACGCCCCCGAGTGGGGCCATCTCTCGAGGATTCTTCCGGCAGCAGGTGGATGGGGGACCTCGGCCTCCCCCAGGCTGTGCTCACCAACAGAAGCAGGGCCAGTTGAAACGAAGCCACTGACCAGGGCTCTGGGAGCCAGGCTGTCCCAGTTCCTAGAAGCACAGCCCCTTCCCCAATTTCCAGCTTTAATTAGCGATACAATGAACGAATCATAAAAACCAAAGCCGACTGGCGAGGCCTGCAGAGCTGTGTCGGGGGTGTTGAGTGTGTGTGTGTGTGTGTATTTTTGGGTAACGACGCATTCTGCACGTGGTAATTAGGGCCCCGAGGGGGGTTGCAATTTCTTCCCCCCCTCTCCCCCCCAGAGTTGCCAGTGGAAGGAGGCGGCTGCTAAAATTCCCACACATCTGGGGCGAACAGACACTGCACTCTAATTTCCTGTCGGCGCTGCTGGTTTCTGGAGGAATTACTCGCTAAGTAAATGATTGTTATAAGACCAGGACGATTCGGTCAATCAAATTAACCCCTTTTGTCCACCGCCTCCCTCCCACTCCACCCCCCACCGGACCGTTCCCTTCATTTGCCTAAACTCGGTGGCTTTTTGAAAATGTGTTCAAGCTCCAAGGCCCCCTGGCCTTCCCCGCCTCGCCCCCGTGTAACCTGAGCAGGGACCCGAGGCCCCCAATTGTTTTGCTAATCAAGATTATTGCCCCATTGAGATGTGGAGGCACAGCCTGGCTGACAAAATTTGTCAGTTTCCCATGAAATAGTTCTGTCAGTGCAGCCTGGGCGCTGGCAACTATTAACATATAAATGAAGTTTCTCCCTCCTCCACCGCCCCCTTCCCCCCCACTTCAGCCACCGTCCTGTGGAAGCAGAGAACATATAAACACACTCCCACCCCCAGCTCCCATCCCCTCCCTGAGCTTAAATCAAACCAGCTCCTTTTCTCTGGGGCCTGGAATCCAATGGGCCATTTGGGGGGCCGGGGAGGTGGGGGAGAGCTGTTCAACAGACAGGGGAGGGGGGCCGACAGGAGCTGATTTGCACAAAACTACTTTTAAGGCACGACTCCTCCACCAGGCCTGGTCCCCCGCTGACAGCAACAGGCGACTGGCCGGGCCGGTGACGGTACAAATGGCCTCTGAAGGCCGGGCAGACCTCCAAGGCCGCCGGGGACGCAGGGCCAAGGGGAACACGGGGTCTGACAGCAGGGTAGGGTGGGCGAGGGCCACGGGGAGTCCCCGGAGCTGGCCCTGCTCACACGGGACTCTGGGACCTGCGTGGGGCTGGGCTGGGGCCTGGCTGAGCCGGCCTTCCCACAGCCCACACACTTGGGTTCTTGGCTGAGCTGAAGGAAAGCAGCGATGAAGTCTCTGTCTTCCTAGTTCTTCCCGAATGGAGTTAGAACTACAGGGGAGGAGACCAAAAACTGTACTCTTTTTTTAATTATTATTTTATTCCAGAGAGGAAGGGAGAGGGAGAGAGAGAGGTAGCACCAGCAATGACGAGGGAGAATCATTGATTGGCTGCCTGCTGCACGCCCCCTATTGGGGATGGAGCCCACAACCTCGGGCACGTGCCCTTGACTGGGATCGAACCCGGGACCCTTTAGTCAGCAGGCCGACGCTCTAACTACTGAGCCAAACCCGCTAGAGCAAGACTATGTTCTTCATATTACCATTGGAAGTTAATAATGGAGAGGTAGGGGTGTATATCTGGAACCGCCTACAGAACCAGCTCAAAATGGCCCTGTCCCGGTCCTCGAGGTGCTGGCTTGCTTTTCAGAGCAAAAAAGAGCCGAAACTGCAAGTCACGCAGCCCACGCATGCACAGAGGAGAGAACTTGGACCTCCAGCGGCCCGGACCCAAAGTCTCGCCCCTGATACCCACCCCCAGGGAACCCAGGGACGGGACACCACCGGAACTTGCACTCCGGAGCCCTTTCAGGAGGAAGGGTCCCCTCTGTCCAGGAAGATCCGGTGCTGACACCTGTTACCATGAATGGCCACGCTCCAGGCCCTCAGCCCTCCGCACACCTGTTCCCCCTAATCCCTGAGCCCCCACCTGAACCAGGGAGTTCGGGCTTCGGAGCGTCAGCTTCTGTTCTCCTGGGGGTGTCCTTTGAAACACAATAGCCAATCTTGCCCAGCCAGTGTAGCTCAGTGGTTAAGCATCAACCTAGGAACCAGGAGGTCATGGTTTGATTCCCGGTCAGGGCACATGCCTGGGTTGTGGGCTCGATCCCCAGTGTGGGGCGTGCAGGAGGCAGCCGATCCATGATTCTCTCTCATCATTGATGTTTCTCTCTCTCTCTCTCTTCCTCTCTGAAATCAACAAAAATATATTTAAAAAACAAACAAGCCATCTTTCTCCCCTGCAACTCTCAGTGTTTAGTGTTCGGCTCTGCCGGAGCCCGGTGAAGGAACTCTTTCTGGTAGAAATGGATTTGCCAAGCCAAAACGAAAGGATTATTTATCTTTGAATATATAGGTATGTGTGCACATGTTTATATACACATATAATATCTTAAGCAATCTGGTAAATATAACATATACGTAATCCAACACTGTGTATATTTGTGTGAATACATGAAACTATGTAGATATTATATACAGGGTGTCCCCCCCAAAATGTATACACACTTTGAATAATGATTCATTCCAATCGGTTAAATCTGAAAAGAAAGGAACGCCACTTGGGCTGTCAGCTGTTAAGAGTGCATGCATTTTGGGGGGACACCTTATCAATGCATCCGCAAGGCGACCGTATGAGCCACCTGGTGCTAAATGACTTCTGGAAAGACAGCTGTGCCCGGAGCCTCGCGTGGCTAGAGGAGCAGCCAAGGGGACTCTGAGGATGCGTCAGAGGCTTTGCAAGGTGGACTCGGAGGCAGTCAGGCCCTGCGATCGGATCAGCTCCTGCGGCCTGGGGAAGAGGCAGGCTGCGCTCCTGCGGCCGGTGGGGGGACCGCTGTGAACGGGCCCCTCCCCACCTCCAATAGCACCCCTTTCCCACCCTCCCGTCTCCTGCAGTCTGACGGGAAAAGACACCTGGGAGGAAGAGGGGCCCCCAGGAGGCCCCTGGAGCCTGTGCCTTCGGCCAGGACTGCTGAATGCCTTCCTCACAGACACAACGGCTGAGACGCAGGGAGCCGGTGGGGCGGCCCCAGCCAGGAGGCCCAGCTTGGTATGTTCGCCCAGCTCCGAGTCACCTTTCTAGAATCAGAAATCCTTTTCCGTTTACTTAAGGGCCCTTTGAAATGTTCGTTCTGAGAACCCAGAAGAGTCATCTCTAAGGGCTGTCAACCAGGAAATCTGCACACAGGGGCCTCTCCGTGAACCCAGTCTCTTCACCAAAGGCCTCAGACCCCGAGGGGCCTAGCGGTGTGAGCGCGGGCACGGGGTGTGCCCTCTCGGGGCCTCACTGCCTTCCTCTGAGAGGGGGCCCCAAGGCAACACGACGATTGTCCTTAGAAGACGGACGAAAAGGCCGCGTGGAAACACCACGAGAAGGTGATCGCCTGTGGACAAGCCAAAGAGGCCGCAGGAGAAACCCGACCGGCGCACACTCCGTCTCCGGCTTCCAGCCTGCGGACCCGCGAGAAAACACATGTGTGGTAGCGAAGCCACTCGCGCCGCGGTCGTTCCTTAGAGCAGCTTGAGCTGACAAAGACAGGCAAGGAGGGGTGAAGGGAAGATACTTTGTCAGAAAGTTTCTTTTTACATTTCGGGGGTAATTTGAACTGAGAGAGAGAGAGAGAGAGAGAGAGAGAGAGAGAGGAATTAGTGTGTGAGATAACCATCCAACCCCAAGGATAACAGCACAACTGGGAATGGCTCAGAGGTACTGGGTGCTGACTGGGTTGGACAACATCAGGCCCCACATGCCTTGTGAGGGACACCGATGCCACTGATCCTCATGATAAATCCAGAAAGAAGGTTCTAGAGATGGGAAGGCTGCAGCTTGGAGAGCCTGGCCATCGGCCGAACTCCCTCGGGAAGGAAGTGCGGGAACTGTGTTCAGAGCGCAGGTCCCTCTGCCCCGACACCCAGTGTGCCTGCCCCCGTGGCTTCCTGCCACCACGTTCTCCAACGGCGAGAGGCTTTCTGGCACTCGGGAGGAGCCGGGAGAAGGGCCAGCTTCCCGGGCGGACACGCGAAGGTGCCCCAGGCGGATGGGTTCCGGAAGGCCCCCTCAGCTCCCCACCCCCCCCCACACACACCCAGGCCACAGGTTCACAGCCTGGGTTGTTTTCTAAAAGAGTTTTATGTTACAAATGCCAGGGGCTCCCTGCCCTGGAAGCAGCCAAGGTTGGCAGAGATGAACTCATTAGCATTTCAAAGTGTTCACGGGCATGTCCCCCTTCGCCAGGGTGAGGGCCAGGGCGGGACAAATGGGAGCTGCTCTCTTTTCACTGCACAGAGCAGGGTGGGGGGGGGCGGGGGGAGGTTCCCACAGGAAAACACCACCACGGCCCTCACTGCGGCAGGCTCCCTAGAGCCAGCCCCGAAAGCTGGTCCCACCCCGTGAGGGATGGCTTATCACCACCATGACTCACCCCTTCCCAACAGGCCCAGCGGGTCAGCGCAGGGCATGCCTTACAGGAATGAGTGAGAGCGTGGTGCTGGTCATTTCGGCGTTGGTAGATCACAGTGAAGTTTAAGTGGGGTTTAAGGATAGAGCCAGCACCCCGCGCTGTAAGGGAAAGAGGGTGAGCTGTGACGTCAAGACCTGCGCTGTGGGGTAGAGTGGCCACTAATGCCATGTGCTGTAAGTGTAAGATACATACTGGATTTCTTTTAAAAAAATATATATATGCATGTAATGATTTCAAAGAGGAAGGGAGAGAGAGAGAAAAACATCAGTGATGAGAGAGAATCATGGGTCAGCTGCCTCCTGCACACCCCCAACTGGGGATGGAGCCCCAAACCCGGGCATGTGCCCTGACTGGGAATCCAACTGTGACCTCCCGGTTCATAGGTTGACAGTAAACCACCGAGCCACGCCGGCCGGGCCACACTGGATTGCACAGACGGAGCACATAGAAAAGCTGGCCAGTGTCTCGCTATGTCTTCGTATTGATGACATGTTGAAGGGATGCTCTGGATAGATTAGCTTAAATGAAGTGTCTTATTCAAATGAGTTGCGTTTATTTCTTTTTGCTTTTGTGAATGTAGCGACTGGCGAGGGCTTCCTCCTGCTCTGACTCTTCCTGTTCCATCGCCTCATTCACTCTCTACCCGGCACTTGCCACCAGCTGAAACCCTCTTCCTTGTATATTTGCTTCCAGATCCCTGCCTCTACTCCTGGGAACAGACACTCTGCCTATCTGATCTGCCTCTCTCCTTTCGGGACCCAGCCCCAGGCACACGATAAGAGCTCAGAAAATATTTCCAGGCTGCCTGAAAGGTGGGGGGGGGGGGGGGGGGGGGGGGGGGGGGGGGGTTCTGCTCTGAAGGCACCCTGGCCTCCAGGTAGAACTGATTGGCCACTGGCTCACTTGTAAGAAGACCTGACTCAAGACGAGAGGAAAGGGACTGAGCTCAGCTCCCAGTACAAGGACCCTGGGGCTTTACAGCCAGGGAGCAGGGAGAGGCGTAGTGGGAGGGGAAGGACTAAGGAGAGGCATCAGGGTGGGGAGAATCTTGATAAACTCACCCACCAGGATTCTCTCCAAGGACAAGCACCGTGAGGGCTGAGGAACCCACACGACAGAGGCTGCGGTGGGCGCTCCAATCAGCGCGTGTTCGTGTTCATGTCTGTGACGTGCAGGAGCCCAACGTGCCCTGGTCTAAGGGCATCCCTGGCCCTTCCTTCTCCTTCTGGACTACATACAGCTTGACCATCGTCCCTGGCCCCGAGTTCCTGGATGGTGGTGTTAACGTAAAGCAAAACAAAACATTGAAACCTGTAAAGAATTGTTGTGAGTTTGTTTGAGCCAAACTGTCGACATATGCCGGGAAGCAGAACCTCAACGAATTGAGATAATGCTCCGGAGGATGGCTGGTTACACCTATATTTATACATTGCAATCAAAGGAAAGGACGTAGGTGGGTTACGTGAAACCCATTGGTGACAGACTAGAGAGGCGGGAGAAAGCAAAGCGGGGAAACCCCTGGGATTGGATTAAAAATAAAATGATGGACACATACTTAGGTGGGTGCAGGAACAATTAACATGATAGTGAAGGAATCTGTGGTATCTGTCCTGGCGCCCAGCACATTAGGTTGTGCCCCAAGGGGTCCAGAAAAAGGGAAGTTACAAGTTACCCAGACATTTCAAGGATATGTTATCATAGATGCAAAAAGACAGATAGGCTCAGTTAAGGTAAAGGTTGACCTTGTCAGTGAAGATACCGGCCTAGGATGTAACTGCCCACCATCACTGCTTTAGTTAAAGTTTAATTTCAGACCATCCTTGGTGGTGACTTTAGTCTCTGAGTTTGCAAGACCGCCATGCAAGCCTCCCCTGAGCTGACAGGTCAGCGCGTGGCCCCTTTTGTCCACAGTGGCCAGTGGCTATAACTGCTTCCAGGTCTGGCACACAGCCTCCCACCCAACCCTGTGCCCCCTCCCCCTCCACTGGGGACGTGGGAGCATTGTAACACCTGAGGAGGGGGTCCCAGCGGGAGGAAGTTGGTCCCTGCACGATCCCTGAAGCAGAGGGTCCCCCCAGGCTCCAGCTCTGCTTGGGTGTCATCTGAAGGAGAACTACATCTCTATCATGTGAAGCATCTGGGGTGTTGGATTTCTCTGTTATAACACAGAGCATGGCCTTAGCCTGTCCCTGGGCCGATGGGAAGGCGGGGGGCGGGGGCTGTTGGCTGGGGGGTAGCGAATGCCTCCCACATTCCCTTCTCCATCCATCGCTCCCGGGTGCATAGCTGCAGTGTCAGGTGGCCCTGCCTCCCGGATTCCTGGCCGCGTCACCACCGGGTTTTATGCGCTGCAAACCGCAGAGCCATCTCAGGTGCAGCCGGCGTGGTGACTGCCATGTGCCTAACGCAGCAGGCTGCCCGTGTGACCGAGAGCATCGGCACGCCAGGAATCCGGGGCCTGGGGTGGCTTTCCCAAGGTCCGGATGCCGCAGTCTGATCGATGGGGTTTTAAGCCATGAACCGAACAACCGGTGGTAGTCAGTGGCTCTGAAAGGCCAGCATTGGCCCACAGGGGAGCGCTGAGAGGGAACCCCACCCAGGGCTCCAGGCCGTGGGACCAGCTGCCTCTCTTTTTAGGGCAGATATGGAGAAGACGTCATCCGTTCCCACCTTTCCAACAAGCACGGTTTGACATGTTGGGGGCGGGGGAGGGACATGTGGGGCTGAGGACTTCCTCCAATGTTTCTAAAAAATGGAGTTTAAAAATGTATAGACTAGCCCCAGCTGGTTTGGCTCAGTGGATAGAGCGTCGGCCCACGGACGGAAGGGTCCCAGGTTCGATTCCGGTCAAGGGCATGTATCCGGGTGGCAGGCTCAATCCCTGCCCCTGGTCCGGGTGCGTGTGGGAGGCAACCAATCTATGTGTCTCTCTCACATCGATGTTTCTCTCTCTGTGTCTCTCCCCCTCCCTTCCACTCTCTAAAAATCAATGGAAAAATATCCTTGGGTGAGGATTAATGAAAAAAATGTATAGATGAATCTGGTGGGTGAGGGGCATGGGGTGGGGGTGAGGCCTTTGTCTAGAGGAGAATGCCAGCGCACAAAGGGAGCTGAATAGAAACATCTCGGGAACTACCTGCTCACCCGCAGAGAAATGTGTAGGGTTAGGCATTCAAGGAGGAGCATCAGGTGTTAATGAGAGTAAATGTCAAAGGCCACTATGTATGAATTGATTCTACTTGTAGGGATTTGAATGCTCTAGCCTCTATTTTTAAAATATATTTTGATTGATTTCAGAGAGAAAGGGAGAGGGAGAGAGAGATAGAAACATCAATGATGAGAGAGAATCACTGATTGGCTGCCTCCTGCACGCCCCACACTGGGGATTGAGCCACAACCCAGGCATGTGACCTTAACCGGAATCAAACTCAGGACCCTTCAGTCTGCAGGCTGACGCTCTATCCACTGAGCCAAATCAGTCAGGGCAATGCCCTATCTTCTTTAGATGCCATTAAATTTTTTTTTTAATGTTTAAGAGATCACGCACACCCACTCCAGGCCCTCACCACGTGATGGAGGTTGAATGTGGTCCAACAACCCAGCGTCAGGCCCTGGCAGGTGAGCCTTGAGCCCGAGGGGAGTCATGTCACCGTTTCTGTTTTCCATCATCTCTGACCTCGATGGGTGTCTACAGAGTTCTGTCAGCAAAGAGTTAAAGGAGAAACTGTAAAACATGATAGAAACAATATGAGGCCTACCATCGCGACGGCTGCCAAAACTAGCAAATAATCAAACTCCGACCACAAAACCTCTCCAGATCCGCCGTGGCACCAGCACCAGCTCCAGAACAAAGCAGCGCGATCTGTTTCCAACCCTCTCCTCTCCCCCTCCGCTCCCAGCCCAAGGCTGGCGAGGCGCTCGCTCAGCCTCCAGTTGTAAAAGGGTTCAGACCTTCAGTGGAGTACGAATTCCCACAGCGGGGCAGGGGGGTCCACCCCCGGAGACGGGTGCCTATCAGAATCTGGGAAAACGGGTGTTTGGAAGAAGATCTGATGTAATTGCAATGGGGGGGTGGGAGGCGCAGGAGAGCCATTCTGCTTTCCTAGAATGTAACGCCCAAGGAGACGCTGAGGAGCCCCCTGGCTGGGGAAAAACGCAGACCTGCTCTCTGCCCACCAGGGAGACCGGTGGAGGGCTCCCCGCCGGGGTCTCAGGGGTTAAAGAGGTGACATGCCGATGCTATCAAGAGAGAACCCTGTTTAAGAGCTGGTCAAGAGTAACCTCCGGCCCCAGCCGGTGTTGCTCAATGGGTAGACCATCAGCCCAGGGATGGAAGGGTCCCAGGTTTGATTCTGGTCAAGGGCGCCTATCTCGATGGCAGGCTCGATCCCCGGCCCAGGTTGAGGTGTGTGGGAGGCAACCCATCCATGTGTCTCTCTCACATCGATGTTTCTCTGTCCCTGTCTCTGCCCCTCCCTCCCACTCTCTCTAAAAATCAATGGAAAAATATCCGCAGGTGAGGGTGAACAACACACACAAAGCAGACAGTAACCTCCGCTTTTTCCATATTTAATCCTGCGTCACCCTTGCGCACATATGTCCGGCCGAGACCTACGTGCCAGGAGAGCGGGAGGAGGAAGGGGGAGGAAGGGGGGGATGGGGAGGGAGGGGGATGGGGAGGGCAGGGCTGCATGAGGACCGACCAGCCTTCCATGTTCCCGTGTGGGAGAGACTCACACATACACAGAAGATGCCCGTGGTCGGCCATTTCTACACAACATAGATGCGCAAGGTGTCCCATGACGGCCGGAACCTCACCGCAAGGTGTAATGAAGGAAGAGGACCCTGGTCAGGTCGTATCTCCTCATGACCATCCCCACCCTCACCCACGTCAGCACGGCACACCCGCCGGACAGTAGGAAGAAGACAGAGGATTAACAGCCACACCCTTCATACACATCGGCTGCATGCTTTCATTCGCATTGAACACTTTAAAAATATAGATACTTTTACTGGTTTCAGAGAGGAAGGGAGAGGGAGAGAGAGAGAAACATCAGTGATGAGAGAGAATCATGGGTCGACTGCCTCCTGCACGCCCCACACTGGGGATGGAGCCCGCAACCCGGGCCTGTGCCCTGACCGGGAATGGAACCGTGACCTCCTGGGTCACAGGTCGACGCTCAGCCGCTGAGCCGTGTTGAACACTGGCCAGTGCTCCTTCCGACGCCCGACCCTGAGAGCACAGCACTGAGGAGCGTGGGGCTGCCCAGGGTTTCCATGACCTTTCTTATCCTATTGCTGGAAACATGTTGTTCTTTGCATTAAAAGATCTACTATTCCCCCCCTAACCCTGTGCTGAAAGTCTCCCCCAATTTTCTCTTCCAAAAGTCACCGTCCCTTTTCCTTAAGTCACTGTGGTCCTACATGGTCCACGCCAGGGGCAGGGAGGTGTCGGGGGGCCTTGCCATTCTGGGGGGCGAGGGAGGGCTTCCTCCATCCCCACCTTCCCACAGGTAGCAAAGTCTACCCGGTGTGGACATCAAATGGTCAAAAACTTTATTACAAACCGTGGTCAGCGACAAAACCTGCGCCGAACTGCAGGCTGTTTCAATCTGCTCTGCGAAAAGATTTCATAGACAAGGAATACAAATGAGTGGCTCTCTCTTATCCACAGCTGAGTAAATAAAAGTGATTCCGGAGTTGTGTCATGACGAGCATAGGACTGGGTTTCACACAGGTGCCTGGAACAGCACCCAGCCCCCACCCCCAGCCTGGCTCAGAGCAGGCGCTGAGCTAGCTTCATTGAATAATTGAATGAATAGCACCTACATGGGCTGAACCGTTTGTGAGCAATTAAAACGTGAAAAAAAAAAAATTAACCCTAGAATGCAAAGGAAAAATAGAAAGACCTCGCTGGTTCAGGAATGTTATGAAAACTAGTAGACATTTTAAATAAACGTTCAGAAGTGTCCTTAGATAAAAAATTGTCCGGTTGCTAAAATATTGACTTGATCGGCATGTATCGTGGTTGATGGCGATTGATACTTATTGATTAAGGCAAGGAGCTCTCTCAGCACATCGGTTTTGTGAGCGCCAATCGTAGGCTATTGAAGAAGCCGGAAAAAATTTTTGTCGAGTCATGCTGCGTCATCATCCTGTTTACTTCCTCTCTAGCACTGGTTGTTACTAGAAATTGTTCCGTTTGCTTACTTAATTGTTTATCCCGGGTCTCCCCGCTATGCACGCGCGCACACACACATGCACACACGCACACACGTATCTCAGGCTGATAAACCCCATAAAGACAGCAACATGGTCCGTTCTATTCATCACTCTTCCCCAGCCCTGAGTGCAGGCCTGCCACTCAAAAACACTATGTGTGTACGTATCTGTGAAATGGCTGAATTCATACCGTGTTGGCTGCCGATTAATTAAAGCATGTCTCTGCTTAGTGCAAAGAATTTAAAAGCCAGGTCCTTAAACCAAACACTTGAACAACACCTTCCCCGCCCCCCCCCCCCCGCCGCCCATCCCACCCCATCTCGCCACCCTTTTCGTTTTTAGGAACCAAATCTGTCATCCTGTGTGGGGTCCTAGTTTCGGGGAATTTCCCCTCCCCTAATAGAGGAGGATGCCTGGGAATTGTGGCCCCGGAACTCAGCCTAAGGCTGGACCTACGGTGAAATAGGGGAGGGGCCACACCCGCTCAGTACCTCTGAGCAAGGCCCCCAGCACCTGCCTCCCTGGAACACCTCATAGCCCCAGGGCGTGAGAGGCTGCGCAGTTATACATGAGACCTGACAGTACCTGATTCTGAGGCGGCACTTCCCTCCAAGGGTTCCCCTCCATCTTACGTGGAGGCACCGATCACGGGAAGGAAAACAGGAGGAGAGATTGCGCAGCCAGGAGACCACCCTTGCGCTCAGCTCAGAGGGGGAAAAATAATAATTCGTTGGCATTCGTCTTCAATTGCCTAAGACTTCAGATTTAAGCTCAATTTGCTGTGCGAATTGTGTCCAAATCTGGGATAACTCCGTTCCTTTTATTCGGGTTCAATTTTCCTCCTTCTGGTGTTTATGTTGAGCAGTGCTTCAATTATTTAAGATGATAATATCCGCCAGCCTTCCCCCCCCAGCCGCCCCCCCCCCCCCCCCCCCGCAAATTCCAAATTTATGTAGAAAGAGGCCAACCGCCCTCTTGTTCAAAGTCTTCCGCGCATCCAAACTTTCACAGCCCACCCTGGGCTCCCGGGACGTTAACTCGAATTAAGCTAATCAAACCCATGCTCCGTCATAAGCACAGCAAGGCCCGGAGAACAAGCCAACTCTATGGGAAACAGATACGATCCCGTGAAAATAAAGCTCATTCTCCAGGCTTCTTTAACTACTGTTCCGTCCAATACACTTATGTTGGAATGCGCTTTGAACTTTTTTTTTTTTTTCCTCCATTTCACAGACCAAGATGCTGCCATTAGGGGAATGAATTGCTTCCTGTGGGCCGACCTCATTCATATTCCACCCGAGAGCCAACCCTACCCCAACTGCAAGGCAGCGTCATCCGATGACAATTTCTACTTCAGAAATAGAACAGGGTCCCTGCGCTTGAGAAGCAAATGGGCGCCAAAGCTGGCACCACAAAAGCAAGGCCCAAGCTTCCTGCGTGCAGAGCTGGCGCGGGGGACCTGGGTCCGGGGGTTCGGAAACTGGAGGCGCCAGCAACCTCAGCCGTGGGGGCAGGTGTCCTCCTGCATCGGGCAGGTGTGTCCTGGCCATGGACCACCCCCAGGTGTCCTTCATGAATACATTCTCCTTCACTTCCTTACAAAGCCTCTCTCTCTCACCTGCGTGTTTCACGGGTGTTTTGTTTGTTTGTTTTTCAATATAAATATATATATTTAATCCTCACCCGAGCGGACTTTTTCCATTGATTTCTAGAGAGAGTGGAAGGGAGGGAGGAGGGGGGGAGGAGAGAGAGAGAAACATCGATGTGAGAGAGACACATCGATTGGTTGCCTCCCGCACGCACCCCAACTGGAGCTGGGAAACCCCCAACCGAGGTACACGCCCTTGACTGGGAATTGAACCTGCAACCCTTCTTCGGTCAGCAGGCCAATGCTCTAACCCCTGAGCAAACCAGCCAGGGCTCAGGGTTTTATTTTTATGGGAGCTTTACAGCTTTTTCTCCTACCTCTTCTTTTCACCCTCCCCTCTGTGCCCCCCCCCCCCACTCCCTTAGCCATGTCTTTTAGCTTCTCTCAAGGCTAGTTTCTGAACGTTAACCCTCCACCCAAACGAATGTTTGTTTAAACAAACAACCAACCCTAGGATGGTCAGTGGGGCCCGCTTGGCCAGAGGGTGGAGGAGTGGTGGTGTGATGGACAGCGGCTCCTAAAAGCACCAGGTTTCCTCTTAACCACCGTCCTGCAGCGTCCCGCCTGCTGTCAGCGATGTCACCAGAGGATGTGGGTAAAACTGCTGAGTCACTGTCGCCATCACTCCCGAAACGCTTTCTCTTATTTTCTGCAAAAGCACCAGACCTCAGCAGTGATGGCGAACCTATGACACGCGAACTCATTTTTTTGGTTGATTTTTCTTTGTTCAATGGCATTTAAATATATAAAATAAATATCAAAAATAGAAGTCTTTGTTTTACTATGATTGCAAAGATCAAAAAATTTCTCTATGTGACACGGCACCAGAGTTAAGTTAGGGTTTTTCAAAATGCTGGCATGCCGAGCTCAAAAGGTTCGCCATCACTGCCTCAGAGCCTCCCAACCGGGGAAGTTTCAAGGCAAATCTATCAGTGACGAATCTCTCCTCCGCAGTGGACACAGCTCCACGCCAGCTGTGGGGTGACCTATGACCCAGGAGGTCAGGGTGCCATTCCCGGTCAGGGCACAGGCCCGGGTTCAGGCTCGATCGCCAGTGTGGGGCGGGCGGGAGGCAGCCGGTCCATGATTCTCTCTCATCATTGGTGCTTCTATCTCTCCCTCTTCCTTCCTCTCTGAAATCAACGAAATGCATTTTAAAATATAGCGACGTGCCTAATACAGCATACATGCAGGTACCTGCCAAAGGGGTAACAGATGGGAGGCGCCAACATGCAGGGAAGGGCGGGGGCTGGACAGCCAGAGCTGTGCTCGGGGCATGAGTCAGTCTCAGAAGAGGGTCACTGGGGACACGGACTACAGCCACGTTGGCCACGGCTGTCAGGACACACGGTGGCTGCAGCCTCGTCTGTGGGCGCCACGCCCCCCATGGTTTGGCTCCGTGCCGCTTGCTCTCTGGACATAAGCAAGAATCCTCCGGCCGGAGCAAGCAGGTGGAGAGACCCACGCCAACGTGCCAGATACGGACTCCTCTGCTTACCCAGAATCCTCCAGAGGAGCCCGATGATGCTACAAATACCCTGCTCCTCGCCCCCGCCCCCCAAAACACCCTCTGAAAACTGTTGCACACGTGGGGACGTGGCCTCGGCCTCCACACCCGTCCTCTCCCGTCTTTAATTGCGCTCACAAAGGCCCACCCCGACGGCTGGAAGCATCTCCCGGGCAGTCACAAAGGCAGAGGAGCTGCAGGTTACCGCCACAATTCAGCCCCCTCTCCCCCCCCATGGTGCCGGCCACGGCAGCGGGCTCGCAGCCGTCGGGGGGCCTTACATATCCCCTACGTGCGGCAAAGTGGGGGAACAATGTGACAAATTATGAACAAGCTCGGAGCCCAGCCTGCGGAATTCTTCCCTTTGTCAGCCTCCGTCACGTGTCAGCTGGGCCGCGGGGCCGAGGGGGGACGCGGGGGCGCGGGGGCGGGGGACATCCCAGCGGCAGGCGGCGGCTCAGGGCTGGACACACACTTGGGAACTCGGCCCCTCCTCGGCCTGCAGGGCCGCCCTCCCTCTCTGTTTGGCAAAGACTCTCTTTGGCAGCAGGGTAAGGGCAAGAAAGTGACATGTTGTTCTTTAAACTCGCTGGAGACACACGGTGACCTCCCTACGCGTCAGAAGAAGCACCGTGCACTTGGCAATGACTGCAGTTCCTTTCCTGGTGAGACCGTGAACTTTTTAACAAAAAATGTTTTTATTGATTTTAGAAAGAGAGGAAGGGAGAGAGAGAGAGAGAGAGAGAGAGAGAGACATCGATGTGAGAAACATCAATGGGTTCCCTCCCATAAGCACTCCAACCAGGGACCAAACTCCAACCTGGGCGAGTGCCTCATTCATTGGGTATCGCACCCGTGGATTCTGTGTCCTCGGCAAGCGGAGAAGTCACTGGCCTCCCAGAGGCACCGAGGGCCCCCCCTCCACACCGCCCAGTGCCCCCCACACCACCCGCCGAGCTTTTGTGCTTGCTGCAGAGCTCAGCCGGTTCCCTGGCTGGGGTAGCCAGCCAGTCCCAGCCTGGAAGGAATAAAGATCTCACACCTCGTCCCCTCATGGGGTTCAGAAGCCACTGTCCCCGGGTACACGGGGGCTTTTAGGAAAGGCTGCGGAGCCAGAGGAGGGTTTTCACGATTTCACAAGAAGACGCGGAACCGCTCTGGCGCGGAGGTGTGAACCAGGCCCGGAAACAGGCGGGTGTTTGTGTAAGCAACCTGTCTGGAGAGCCAGCGCCGGATAATAACATATCAAAGCCCCAGCTTACCTCATCTGCCTGCTCCAGCCCAGGCATCAATGCGGGGAACAATGGCATCACTATGACGCGCGCTCCCGGAGCCCGCGACGTCGCTGTGCCCTTTATAATTGCTGGCAGGAAGATGAATGTTTTGTTAAATATCAGAGCAAGGCCACGCGGGGGCTCGCGGGCCTGTCCAAACAGCTGGTCTTTAGGCGCCTTCTCTCCCACTTGCTCTTTTTTTGAGGAAATGAACTTGTAGCGTTTCCTCTAATTATGGTGATTTTGGCTTTTGAAGTGGGCCTGCATCTTCACCTTGTTGCATGCGCGTGCACACGCACACACACACACACATCATCCCCTTGCTGCAGACACACACACACACACACACACACACATCATCCCCTTGCTGCAGACACACACACACACACACACACATCATCCCCTTGCTGCAGACACACACACACACACGCACACACATCATCCCCTTGCTGCAGACACACACACACACACACACACATCATCCCCTTGCAGGAGACACACACACACACACACACACACACAGAGTCATCCCCTTGCTGCAGACACACACACACACACGCACACACATCATCCCCTTGCAGGAGACACACACACACACACACACACACACAGAGTCATCCCCTTGCTGCAGACACACACACACACACACACATCACCTTGCTGCAGACACACACACACACACACATCATCACCTTGCTGCAGACACACACACACACACACGTCATCACCTTGCTGCAGACACACACACACATCATCACCTTGCTGCAGACACACACACACACACATGCACACATAGGTGACAGTGGGGACAGGGTGATTTAGCTGGGGCATATGGGCAATGTTGTTAGGAGGTGACCTCGCTCCTTTAACCACCGTGAGTGATTCATTGCCCGTCACTATGGCCTGGAGCAGGGGGCTCACGCTTAAGAGAGTGACTTTATTGGGGTCCTCAGGGGGCTCCCTACCGAAGACAGCGACCACCGTTTGCCGCACGTCTGTTATGCTTAGCCCGAGCAGATGTTTCCAACAGCAAACAGTTCATGACCCAGAAAGAGCAAAATATTTTGGCTTTCCTCGGCTTTCAGCACCTGTTCAAACCCCAGCGTCCCGGGAGCTCCGTGCGCAGGTTGGAAGGCCCGGCGGCATCCGGCCAGAGCAGCCTTGCCGTTCACTGGCAAAGCCACGCCCTCTGGTGTGGTGACCCTGACCTCCAATGTCAAGGGGAGATGAAGGGCAGATCCCACAGAAGGATCCACCAGCTTCGGGCGCAGGCTCACCTATGTCTGTCCGTCTGTCTGCACCACCTCAGAAATGCAGCAAGAAAGTCCACGGCCATCCCTCCAGCCTTTATTCTGCACTTTTTCAGGGCAGCCATGTTTTTTTTTTTATTTTGTTTTGTTGTTTTTAATATTCTTTCAAATGATTTCAGAGAGGAAGGGAGAGGGAGATAGAAACATCAATGATGAGAGAGAATCATGGATCAGGTGTCTCCTGTACACCCCCCTCCCCCCCCCCCAGGGATCGAGCCCACAACCCGGGCATGTGCCCTGACTGGGAATCGAACCCTGACCTCCTGGTTCATAGGTCAGTGCTCAACCACTGAGCCACACTGGCCGGGTATCACCAGGGATAGAGCAACTGGCAGTGTTTGCAGGCCGGCGGTAGACTTCAGAAGCTCTTCTGCACTGAACGGGGTGAGGACGCACTCAGGGGACGGTGGGGACCAGGGACCGAACTTGGAGGGCTTGGGATCAACCACAAGGTCCAACAAATGCTGCTAAGGACGCAGCGGGAGCCTCTGGCAGGTGTGAAAGGAAGAGGGTCTGTGGGTGTTGCCAAGGTGGCTGGGACCGCCTCTCCAAGGGCCTCCGAGCTCCACTCCCCACGCTTCGCCTGGGCAAAGGGCGTTTAGGTGGCCGACCCCCATTTTAAGGAGATTTTCTTATTTGCTTGCTTTTTTTTTCATTGCAGCTCAAGGAGGCATCCAAGAGTCAAAGAGACAGCCTGGCACGAAGGCGGGTGCAGGGGAGTCAGTTGGATGCGAACGAAAGGAAGGCGCCCTGACTTCGGGGACTTGCCTCAGCTTCCCTGACCTCAGTGACCGTCGGGGCCGTAGAGCCCCAATCCCCACGTGCCTTCCAGCCCCAGCGCGAATGAAAGCCGTGATGCGCCAGCTGATCGAGACGCCTGTGCTTCCTGTACAGTGCGGGACCCTCAATAAGCGCGCAATGAATCCAGAAGTGGCCGCCTGGCTGGGTGGATAGATGGCTGGCTAGCTGGGAGGATGGGTGGACGGACGGACAGAGGGACGGACAGGTGGGTGGGTGGATGGACAGACAGACGGACGGGTGGATGATTACAGAGATTCAACCTACGGTAGATTAGGCAAGCCATCACTCAGCTATACCAAGATTTGACAAACCATGACCTGCAGTCCAAGCCCTCCTGGCCACCTCTTTCTGTAAATAAAGTTTTATTGGGACACAGCGATGATCACCCATGTATGCGCTGTCTGCTTTCATGATGGAAGGCGGATTTGAGGAATAGCTAGAGGCAAGAGGGCCTGAATGTCTAACCCGCTGACCATCTGGCCTTTTGTAGAGGAAGTTCACCAACCCTTGAGCTACACAACTACTAGGTTTTCTTTGCTTTTATGTAGTTTCTCCTCTGTTTTTAAAACTTACATAAGCTCTAGCTGTGTCAGGTCCAGCGGTCCTCTGAGCCCAAGACCTACTCACAGATGACAAGGAAGACGCTTTATTTGAGTTGGAGTGAAAATAAAGCGAGTCTATCTCTTCAAAGAGAGCGCGGGGGTGGGGGCAGGGGGCTGGGAAGGCTGGCCCAGGATCCAGGAGGCTCCAGCTCCCAGCGGCCATCGTATTCTGGATTCATAAGGTCAAACTTTACAGCCTTGTTACCGCTGCACGTGATAATCCTGGTCCGAGATATGCTATTTCATCTCTGCATTAAATGAAAAAAAGAAAAAAAAGGCTTCCGTGTTTTTCTTATAATGTCGGCTACAAAAGAGCAGTATGCCGCGCAGGAATTAAAAGGGAAAAATAGCCCGGCCTGTGTGGCTCAGTGGTTGAGCATCGACCTACGAACCAGGAGGTCGTGGTTCGAATCCCAGTCAGGGACCATGCCCGGGTTGTGGGCTCCATCCCTGGTGGAGGGCGTGCAGGAGGCAGGCAGTCCATGATTCTCTTTCATCACTGATGTTTCTGTCTCTCTCTCCCTCTCTCTTTCTCTCTGAAATCAATCCAAATATATTTTAAAAAATAAAAAGGAAAACTATATTTCTACACAGACATCACAGACACAGAATTATCTGCCAACATGGGGGTTAGCAGAACGTAAGGTACTCAGATGGCCAGGAAAAGAGGGCCAGGAGCGGAAGTATGAACAGGGATTTGGAATCCCTTTATACATAGAAGCGTCTGGGGCTGAGACTAGGGGGAGGCCAAAGAGGTGGCTGGGGTGCAAATGTAAGGAGACATGGACCTCAGGGTCATGGGAGGGAGGGGCCCGCACCTGAGAGGGGCTCCTCCTTAAATTCCAGCCTTGGATCCTCTCTCTCTCTCTCTCTCTCTCTCTCTTCCAGGCACTGAGGCCTCTTGTGGGTTAATAGAACCGTTTCCATCTGAAACGTACAGTATAATGTTATACATAATCAATTTTACCTTTAAAATTGCCTGTGGGCTTGAAAACCATGACAAACTCGCCGATCAACTAGCTGACAAATGAACACAGAGATGATCGTCAGATGGTGTGCACGCACCCGAGTGTGCGGGCCGCTCGCCAGGTTGGAAACGCAAAGACTGAGAATATCCACGGCTTCCCCCCGCCCGGAGACGCCAACCCAGATGTGCAGGAAGCGTGCCCATCTGGATGCCCTTCTTGCTTTCAGCTCGGCCGGGAGGCTCGCCGAGACGGCGTGCCAGGGGGAGCCGGCACCTGGTAGGCCCAGGGTCGGGGCAGGCCAGCTCCACGGTGAGTCCCAGACCATCCCAGTCCCCAGCCGGCTCCCTCCGGGAGAGGGAGCGCCCAGCAGGCCCGCAGGGCAGCACATCCTCCCTCCTGCCGCCCGGATATCTGCCTTTGTTCCCAAAGGCATTTATTTGTGCTTTTCTCTGACTGTTTGCGTGTCACTGAGCGTTAAAGAAGACATATTGTACGTCCTAAAGAGAAGCCGTAAAAATAATTTAGCTTATTTCTTTCATGTCTGAGTGTATTAATTCTTGCTTACATAAGGAAATACGAAAAAACAAACTGTAAACAAGGAATCACTTGGAATCAGATTATGCATGAATAATGACACCCGTTCTCATCTGAGATGTGGGGAGAAATCTAGCTTTACTGCCAGGGGCTTTAAAAAAATGTTTTTCTTTTTCAAAGGAAATTACTCAGGATGTAATAAAAACATGTTTTCTGCTCTAAGAGGATTAATTTACCTTTTGTGTCACGAGGAAGTAAATGCAATCAATACCTCAATTCCCCTCGTCTGTGGAGAAAGACAATTTCCAAGTCTGAATCCTGGGGAAGGGGCACTTAGCTTTGATTTCCTAACACGGAGGTTCTGTTTCCCCTACGAGCTCTCCCAGGGACTCTGCCCAGACCTCAGAGGACTTTGGGGTGGGTGGGGGCAGATGATTCTGTTTCCTTCTGCAACTCTGGACTCTCTCCTCCTTTCATGCACCCCCCCTTTCCTGTGACCCCACCCTCTCTCATTAGCACTCAGAGACCCAGAAGCACAAAGGGCTCCACATGGGGAAAGGGCACGTTCATCACAGCGGGCTGCAGAGGCGGGGCTGCCCCATCTCTCACTCCCACGTAGGACCTGGGACTTGTTCCTCAACCTCATCGTCTTTCCATGTCCTCACGTGCAAAAGAGGGGTGCAAATCAGTACCTTCCAGAAGGGGCAAGACTAGGAATGAGCGCAGGGGAAGTGCACAGTATCTGGTGGGCTTCATTTGAGTGAGGCCATCGCCTCCCGACTCATCACCTTCATGCTCGGATGTAGGCATTCTGTTGAGAAACAACCCTCTCTCCTAATTTCTGTCCTCACCAGGTGCCTCCAGGATATTTGAAAGGGTTGTTCTCCCTACTGCTCTTTTCTTTGGTTTTACTTTTATTGAATCTCAGACTCAAGAGTTGGAAGGATCTTTGAAGATCCATTTCCCCATCCATTCATCCATCCATCCACCCACCCACTCATCCATTTACCTATCCATTCATCCATCTACCTATCCATCAATTCATCCATCCATCCATCCACCCACCCACTCATCCATTTATCTATCCATTCATCCATCTACCTATCCACCCATCCATCTATCCATCCATCCATCCATCCATCCCTCCATCCCCCTATCTACCTACCCATCCATCCACCCATCCTCCCATGCATGCATGCATCCATCCAACAAATATATACTAAGCATCCAGTACTTGTCAAGACTGTTCTAGTCTCTGGAAGAGAGATGAGAGCGAATACACAGCCCTTGTGAGCAAGCAGTGAGCAATACAGCACAAGCAGGGCAACCTACTTGTCTCAGTTTGACCAAGACTTACACAGTTTTTGCACTAACGTTCCGATTCCTGGGACTGCATCCTCGGGCCTGGCAAACCCGCATGGTTGGTCGCCCTCGTTACAAATGTGATGAAAGGCAAAGCTACCAGGAATGCCTCCGGCTGGGACCTGGCCCATCTCAGAGGTCAGAGCTGGCTCACCAGGGGAAGCACCATTCAGTGGAGACCAGACAGATTAGCAGACACAGGACGCCGTGCGGAGGGGAAGGCAGGTCAAGTGCACAGGGTGGGATGCAGTTGCTACCAAGGCCTGGGGCCTGGAGGAACTGGAAGAAACAGGGACGAGACTGCGGAGGTGAGTGAGGGAGACCTCGCAAGCTCCATGGAGGAATCCGTGCTCCACCCGAAGGGCCCTGGGACGCTTTGGAGCCGTTGAAACAATGGCATGACGACAAAGGATTTACTTAAGGAGACAGTACTCTGGCTGTGCTTGGAGCACCGGCCTGAAGTGGGGTGCAAAGCCCAGGTGAGAAAGTGCTCGGAGGGAAGCGGATGGTGGCTTGGGTGTGGGTCCTGAGCTCTTCTGGAGCTGAACTGGACGGGACTGGTCCAGAGGGACTGGCCCTAACTCCCAGTTTGCAGTTGGAAGCCCTTGGTTGCATGATGGGGGCAGGTACTGAGAAGACAGCGCCTACCCCAACAAGTCTGTGGGGCATTGTAGAGGCTCTGGGCCACGGGAAGGGCATGCTGGGATGATAGCACCTGCCCTCCAGACCTACCTGGCCACGGGAGGGGCCGCCCATTCGTTTCAGTGAACATAGTATGTTTGAGCCACGATTACATGTCAGGCACCAGGGGCACATCAACAAAGATAGACAGACAAGGCTACCACGCATCGCTTCTTTCATTCAAGCATGTCATGTAGGACGGACGCTTTCCACATGGGGTTCCCAGGAACCCCAGCTTTCAATCATTTCGTGAAACGTCTCATGACTCAGGGAAGCCCGTGAATGCCGTGACATGCGGCCAAGCGGGTCCAAATCCCACCCGCCCCACTTCCTGGGGACGTGACTTTGGGCAACGTCCCTGTCTTCCTGTGCTTCTATTTCCTCGTGGGAATAACGGTAACGCCGATCTCTCGGGATGGCGGCGAGGATTGGGTGGGACGCTGCACGGGAAGCGCTTGGAATCGGGCTTGGTCATGCAGTGGGCACTACGGGAGTGTTCATCTACCTTCCATCTCCATCGAGGTGTAGTTTACACGCACAGAACTGCACCCACTGAACCTGACCAGTTGGATGGGATTTGACCACCGTCTGCATATGAAGGGGCAGCTTTGTCACCTCCAGAGCCGGGGTGAAGTTCACCGCTAGTGCGGCCATGTCTTCTTCATGGCACGGCCGTGGGAGTCCGTGGCCTTCCGAACAGTGCTGGGCACGTGATACCTTCTCCACAAGTGTGCGCGGGTTCCGCCATGATTGTTAGCTCTGAAAGCTGCTGGCTGGGAGAGTTACCCAGAAGCTCAGAGCAAAAGGAAGGAAGGAAGGAAGGGAGGGAGGGAGGGAGGGAGGAAGGAAGGAAGGAAGGGGGGAAGGCTCCCATTTTGGGGAGAAAAACAGCTGAAGATTCTTCTGAGAAAGTCGTAGTGTGTGGTCCCGCCGGGCAGCAGCAGGTGAGAGGCCCTCCTCGTCCGATCGGCCTCCTGCTGGAGACCCAAGGCCTCTGGACTTGACGCCTTCCTACATGGAGATCCACACACGCAGGGTGACCGCCAGGATGCGCGGCAGCAGCCTGCACAGCGGGGGGTCCGGCGTCTCAGAGGGGACAGCAGCCCCTGGGACAGCCCGGCCAGGTCCCCATCAGAAGAGACCCCCCCCCCCCCCGCATCCCCCTCTCCCCCATCTCCTGCATCTTGGATGGAGCCGCCAGATCCCTGCCTCCCATCTGCAAACCCAAGTTTCATGTTTTACAAAAAATCTTGCCAAAAAAAGCCCACAGCGTGGACTCCAGGAAAACAAACCCTGGAAATAATTTGTGTCGGGGCAGGAGCCCGCCTTCCAGAGAGGCGGCCGGCTCACCTTTCATAAATGTCAGCCTTGAGATAAAGAAGACAGGCTAACGAGGGCTCATTTCCACAGGAGCGAGCGCGCACCTGCCCATTAACCCGCAGACCACGGCAAACGCGCTGTGTGGAGGCCTCGGCAGGCACGGGCAGACGCGCAAATGGCTGGGGCGCCGACGATCTGATCTCCTCAGCTATTTTAAATATAGTTTAAATGGCCCGATGAGTCCACATCTGTTCATTCACGCAGCACACATTTGCATAAAACCCACCGTGTGCACAAGGCCCCGGGGTCGGAGCTGTGCAGGACCCCGGGAGGCTGTGTTTTGTGAAGAATCGTGGCCCCGGCTCCCCACAAGGTGGGATCTGGATTCTGGCCCCAGCACCCAGCACGTCGATGTAAATGCCGCAAACCGCCATCGGCTCAGGGGCCCAGGTGAAATGACGCAGCGCCGCTGTGCAGAGTGAATGGTTGTTGGGATTAAGTGAGATAATACAAGGAAAGTGTCTAGCAGGCAGAAATGGGACTTGTTATTTAAAAAGAAGAAAAAAAAAAAGCAGGTCACCTGGCCGGCGTGGCTCAGTGCTTGACCTTGATTTATGACCCCAGAGGTCATGGTTTGATTCCCGGTTGGGGCACAGGCCCAGGGTTGCAGGCTCAATGCCCAGTGAGGGGCACGCAGGAGGCAGCCGGTCCATGATTCTCTCTCCTCACTGATGTTTCTATTTCTCTCTCCCTCTCCCTTCCTGTCTGAAATCTATGAAAATATATTTATTTTTTTAAATGAAGCAGGTCAATGAGAAAGAGAAGGGAAGGAGTGAGAAGGAAGAGGGGAGGAGGAGGAGGAGGAATGGTGGGGCTGGCGGAGGTGACCTTCAGGAGGGGAAATAAGCGAGGATGGAGGAGGAAAAGGTGAGGTCTCTGTCCCATGGACCTCCAGGGACCGTGAGCAAGACGGACACACAAACAAATAACTCGGCTTTAGCTGGAGAAGAGCAAGAGCTAGAAAAGCAGGAGATGCCTCGAAGCAGGCCCCTAAATCTTGTCATGGAGCTGGGAGGCCGAGCTGGGGGAGAGAACAGGGGGTCATTATTGGGTCCTTGATGGTGGGCAGACTGAACAGGCAGAGATGGGTGGGGAAGGCACTCCACACGGAGGGGGCGGCTTGAGCAAAAACCTGGAGAGGGGACCGTCCAGGCTGAGTTTTCGGCGGGAAGAGACCTCCCCCGCCCCTCCCTGCCCGGAACACCTGGCAGTGTGACGTTTGCTGGTGTTTACCAAGAGTCCGAGAGAGAAAGGAAACGGGCAGGACGTCCCAGCTGCGTTCGTCTCCCCAGCCTGCTTTCCGAGGACCCTCGCCGGGACCTGCTATTCTGGGGGCCGCGTGGAAGGAGGACCGGGATGCCCGCCTGGCCTTCGAAGGACTGGCTTAAAGGCACGGGAAGCCAGGGCCGGGGGGGAGGGGGGGTGATGGGACGAGGCCAGGGCTGGTGTCGTGGGGAGGCGACAGAGCCACCAGAGATGGAGCATGAGGACAGGAGAGGGTCACGGCCACGACCTTCTGCCGGAATTGGGGACCGCTCTGCCTGGGAGTCGAGGAAACGTGTCTCGATTTTCCTCTGTTTCTTCTGTTTCTATCATGAAAGGGGGGTTACTATCCACCCAGAGAGTGGGGAGGAGACCGGGTGGAAGGCATTCCAACCTAACCAGTTTATGGAAACCAATGAACCCCGCATTCGCAGGCCTCTCTGCTTCCCTTCCCGGCCCCCTGGCTCTCTCATCAGGAGTTCCAGCTCCTTTTCCAGGAGCCTGTGGCTCTGTCCCCATCCTGCCTGCAGGGTGGCCCTTCCTCTGAGCTCTCCAAGCTGAGCTCATGGCCACGGCGCCCTGTCCTTACCACCCCCTAAAACCCACCTGCTGGACCCGCTCATCGCCAACACTGGGGTGAGCTGCGGGAAGAACCAGAAACTGAGTGGCTGCTCCCAGCCCCCCCGCCCCGGCCAGTTCCAGCCACCAAGACCCCACACGGCTACAGGAAAGGGCTCCCTAACCTTTGCACGACCCACCGACCCCCTGATGTGACAGTTTTCAGGAAGGTGTGGGGCTCACTGTGATTCCAGTATCAGCCTCCTCTCTCCCTCCCTCAGGCTTGGGGTGCAGGCCACCTTTCTCTTCTCTCCTCTGCCCTCCTGGGGCCTCCCCCCCCCCGGGTTTGCTGTCTGGCCTCACTCCGGACCATGCCAGGCCCTCCGACAGGCATCCATGCCCCTCCCCTCATTGTTTCTGTCATGGAAGGGACTAGATATTCACCTAATGAATGAGAAGGAAACCAGTGGAAGGCATTCCAACGTAACCGGTTTACGGAAACCAATTCACCCGCATTCAGGGTAACCTTTCTCCCAAAAGGCTTCTCTGACGTTATGTAAAATTTGAGGTACGGCCCTACCCGGTGTGGCTCAGTGGATAGAGCGTCGGCCTGTGGACCGAAGGGTCCCGGGTTCGATTGCGGTCAGGGGCATGTACCTCAGCTGCAGGCTCCTCCCCGGCCCGGGCCCTGGTCGGGGCGCCTGCAGGAGGCAACCCATCGATGTGTCTCTCTCACATCGATGTTTCTGTCTCTCCCTCTCTCTTCCACTCACCCTAAAAATCAACGGAAAAATATCCTCGGGCGACGATTAACAAAAAAAAATTGGGGGGTACGAATGGAAGAGGAAAATTGACCAATTCTATTCTGCTGATCCGAGCCCCACATGAAAAGGCGAGTGTTGAGACGATCAAGGTATAACTCCATCCATCAACCGCATCCAGGCCTCCAGGCCCGTCAATCACCCGTACGCAGCCCTTTCCCACACACCCCTCCCCTCGCCTCCCTCCAACTGGATGACGAGGCTGCCCTCCCACTGGCCTCTGGGGCCGGGCCCTGGCTCCCGGGCATGGTGACTGTCACCCGCCTTTGAGGACCCCGATTTCCCTCCAATCAGGAGCCACCTACCCCCCTCCAGGCAGCTCGCAGCCCCAGGGGCCCCCGCGTGCGCGCCTCCCCAGAAACATTGCTCCGAGAACTTTTTGTTTGAAGCTTGCCATAAAAACATGGGATTATTTTTTTTGAATTTGAAATTCATTTTCAGTCTTCTTTTATAGATCTGTCATTTATACAATGGCTAGGAAACTTTCTAAAATCAGAGCTAATTTATGAACCCCTTCTTTTCAGCATAATGTCATTTCGCACATTAAAATGATAATGACTGGAGAGATCCGATGTGTCTCTCTCTGGGGGGGGGGGGGGGGAGCAGGGGGTGTGAGGGGGAGATGGTGGGTGGGGGGCTGGTCTGGCTCTTCTGAAATAAGTCCCAGTGTGCCTGAGCTCAGCCCCCACCCGGGCCTTCATGAAAAGGGAAAAAAAAAAATGTATTTTTTTTACATCCTTGAAGTGAGAATAACATTGAAAAGCAACGTATGCCCCGTGCAAAAGCATGAGGCCTTGATAAGTCAGTAAGGACACACGTACACATGAAGATGACAAATTGGCCCTGGCTGGTGTGCTCAGTGGTTAGAGCATCAACCTGCCCACCAAGGGTTACAGGTTTGATTCTGGTCAAGGGCACGATCCCTGGGTTGCAGGTTTGATCCCTGGCTCCCTTCAGGGTGCATGTGGAAGGCAACCAATCAACGTGTCTCTCTCACATCAATGTTTCTCTCTCTCCCCCCCTTCTTACCTCCCTTCCTCTCGCTCTAAAAAAAAAAGTAAATCAATGAAAAAATAACCTCAGGTGAGGAATACCCCCAAAAAATAATAAAAATAAAAGATTACAAATTGTACTTTTTTCTAAAAGAATGGGGGCGGGTGGTAATCTAACGCAGTTGAGGGCAATGGAGCCAGGCTGTGGCTCTCAGCCCAAGTCGCGCACGAGGGAACTGCTTTGCGGAGCAAAAACACGGAACCCCAGGCCCCGTCCCCTCACTCCAGTTCACTAGTCATTGATGTGGGGAGGGACCCAGCCACACGCATGTTCTTAGCGGTCAGATGAGGGCAACATGCCCACGGGAACCTCAGCAGGCGGCTGTAACCCTAGTGGGTGCCGTGGGGACACTGCATAGACTTGGATCGATAAGAGAAGCTAATGCTTACGTCCTCCTTACGCCGGCCCAGCTGCGGTCCCAGCTCTTTCCACACGTTGTTTCTTCCTAACAGCGTCCGAGGCAGGTTTTGCTATTGGTATCCTTTCTCTCAGATGAAGCAAGCCAGGCTCCGAGAGACTGGGGAATTTGCCCAACGTCACACGGCCGCCAGGAACGGACTGAGGTGGGATTGGAACCCACGCAGTCTGGCCTGGGGCCCACGCGCTGCCCGCTGTGCCTGCCGGCTTCCTAACGGGTCGACAGCGCTGGGTCTAAAGATTCATTCCCTTGCTCAGCTACAAAACGAGGTCAACTGAGCGAGGTGAGCTTAAAGTCCTGTGGTTGTAGGGGCTCCATTTTAAATATATTTTTATTGACTTCAGAGAGGAAGGGGGAGAGAGAAAGAGGTGAAGGCATCAATGATGAGAGAGTCATTGATCGGTTGCCTCCTGCACACCCCCTACTGGGGATCGAGCTCACAACCCTGGCATGTGCCCTGACCAGGAATTGAACGATGAGATTCTGGTTCATAGGTCAATGCTCAACCACTGAGCCACACCTGCCGGGCTAGGATCTCCATTTTAAAGATGGAAAAGTGAGTCCCAGAGAAAGGGCATTTGCTGCCCTCATCCAGCCACCAAGTCAAGCACAGCCAGGGTCCTGAGCCCCAATGCAGAATCGGTTCCCAACCTCTCAGCAAAACAAATTGGACGAGGAGGTCGCCTCCGAAACAAACCTCGGGAAATGAAACTACTTCGTGCAAAGATCTCAAGCCCCAGGTTTAAAACCTGAAACCCCTGTGCTTCCCTGTATCTCCCAGGAGACGGCTACAGTGATGTCCAACTCACCCAAATTTCAATCAAGCACCTCTTATTGGTGGGACCTGCTCTACGTGCTGGGAGGGGTAGAAGAGGAGAACAAGTGTGGTCTCGCCTTTGCTGGTAAAAACTCTAGACTGTTACCCACGAGCGAGAAGACAGCTCTCTCTACACCTCGACGCCAGGATCCTGGGCGCTCTTCAGCCCAGCCAGCTCTTAGCTGCTCACTCCCTAGCTCCTTCTCGGTGGAAAAATAAAAGTTCTTATTTAAGGCAATTTTTTGGAGAGCATGGTCACCGTGTTCAAAGGACAGTTGACCTTGACCTTGACCTTGACCTTGGTCTTCCCGTTCATTCCCTGCTGTGGACGGGAACCCTCCTCCCACTGCGTCCCTCCACATGAACGCTGAGTGTCTCCTCATGGGGCAGGTCCCCTTACCAAGCCGGGGTCCAGGAGACGGTCCGATGTGCTGATTGGACTCTGGGTCCAGGGCTAGGATGTCCGTGAGAGAACCCCTTAGGACATCAAGAGTCTGAACACACACTCTCACCCCCGGTTTCCAGAAACTCTCTGGGAGAGAGCATCCCTCCAGCCACCTGCCCCCTCGCCCTCGTGTGAGTCATTGAGACGGCTCATGTCACACTGTGATAAGCAGCACTGCCCTCCATGTGCCCTGTGGGGGCATCAGCACACACATGGACACACAACTACTGTTTCAGGTCCTGCCCTGGAAGGAGTCACTGAGCATCTGTTCAGATCCATGGGGACTCACTTCCAACCAAGCTCAGAGGCTTGGTCTTAGATATTTCGACAAATAACATGGACGAAAAGTCATTTCTTTTCCTAAGAAAGAAGATTTACAAGGAGCGAGGAGGTGGTGAAGGTAGAGGTGGAGGAAAAGGAAGAGGAGGAGGAGGAGGAGGAGGAGAAGGAGGAGGAGGAGGAGGGAAAAGAAGAACAGGGGAAAAAAATGGTTCTTGGCCGTCCCCCCTCTCCTTAAAAACAACATTTTTATGAGCTAAATGCAAATGAATAAAAATGAATAAAAACATGTGGATTAAATTCCCCTGAAAACACTCATGGGCTTAAAGTTTTAAGGGGAAAACAGGCCCAGGGCCAAATGCATTGTGGTCTGGCCGAGCCCGGGGGAAGGTTCTTTGGCTCATGTGACTCACACACCTGCTCAGCCGCCACGCTGCCCGCCGCCCTCCACCCCTGCACTCCCGGGAAATCGCACCCAGCGCTGGGAGCCGTGGGGCCCTCATCTGGCTCCAGCCCCTCCCCGCCAACCAGGGCAGATCCCCGCGCGTTTTCATGGCCTGGCCAGAGCTCGGGAAGACGAGGATTTGGCCGGGACGGGTGCTTGGCTCCCCACTGTAGCTCAAACTGAAGCCAAATGCTCCATCTCTACTCTGAGTTTAAAAAAAAGACGGACTCTGAGCAAGGAAGGCATAAAGCCCAGGCGCAGGCCCAGATCTACTACCTGGAGACGTATGAGCTGGGCACCTGGCCCCTGGCCTGCGTACCTGACAGAAAAGCATGAAGAACCGGCTTTTCTGTGCACGGGCACATAGGCACATGGATGCCTTGAGATCTTATGAGCATCCTAACTG
Organism: Myotis yumanensis; assembly: GCF_028538775.1. Classification (NCBI taxonomy): domain Eukaryota; kingdom Metazoa; phylum Chordata; class Mammalia; order Chiroptera; family Vespertilionidae; genus Myotis; species Myotis yumanensis. Next base: position 37,860,673 of record NW_027223769.1, read on the forward strand.
AGGGCCAGCATGTGCCAGGCCCTGTATGAAGAGCTCGACTCTGACCCGCATCTGTTACGCCTCCAAGGGGCTCTCAAAGGAGGGTTCTTAGGGTTGAGTAGGAAATTGCTCCCCGAAAGCAGGCTGGGAAAGAACCTAAGCTCTTGGGTGACGTCCGGTAAAGGGGGCTGTATCCGTTACCCACTGCCACCATAATGCTGCGTAATCAAAACCCACAAAACCTCTGTGCCATACGCCAATCAATTTTTGCTGAGCTAAAAATTCCGCAGGATCGAATCGATCTGGGTTGGGCTCGGCCGATCTTGGGTGGGCTCACTCACCCGTCGGGCAGCGACCGGCGGATGACCCAACCAAGAGCGGTTGTGGAGTGGAGTGGACCCAGTCTGTTTCCTGAATCTCTTATCACCCATCACGGACACATTCTCATGTGGCCATGGGAGAAGGTTAGGAGGTCACAAGTCCAAGTGCACAAGAGGGAGTCAAGCCTCGTTGTTGCTAACATCTCATTGGCCAAAGCAAGTCAGATAGCAGATTCCAGGCTCAGCATGAGAGAGCATGACCAAGTTCCATGGCAATGTATGGGAATGGAGAGCCGGGCCCCTTCACATATTAATCAATCCATCATGAGGCCTATACAACCTGCGATCTTAAAAGACCGGGGAAGGACCCGTAGATACAGTCATGTGATCTACTCCACACCCTTCCAGAGCTCTCTCCAAGCCTTGAACACCAATGGGAGGAGGGGTTAGGTTATTTTTTTTCTAAGGGAGCGAGCTGAGCAGCCAGCATTTTCCCAAGCCTTCCCCGCTCTATTCAGAATAAAGACCCGGGCAATAGGCCATGCTTGGATGCCTCAGACCATCTGCCAACCAAAACAGAAAGAAAAAAAAAAGTTAATTATGAATGGTGTCTTCCCATGCTAATCATTTATTGTAAAGGACTTCTCCAGCTTGTTTAGAGTTGCTGTCGCCTAAGGGTGCGTGCTGTATAACTTGTCTGATTACAGGATACAGAGCACTGCTTAATAGGCCTCGGCTGAGTAGGAGCAGGGAAAGAAATTAAAGAGGCCATTTCCCTTTAGGTATGCAAATACCTCCCCGAACAAAAGATAGGCCAGGAGGAAACACACCCGCTTTTCTTTCTACCTGAAATTACGTACCAGGCGAGGAGCTAGCTCCGTGGCATGTGTCCACGGAGGTGTGAGTGGTCCGGTAATTGAAACGATGCCGGTGCCAGAAGTACACGTGAGACCTCGAGCTGAAGGGACTCCCGGGCAGCCCCGCGGTGGGCGCTGGGGTGCTGCGTGGACCTCTGGGTAAGGGGTCACTGCTAACTTTGGGGTAATTTGACTCTGCCTCACTGAGCTAAAATCTGATTGTATTCCATTGGCCTTCTCCTTTCTGAAGCCAGAATTTCCACGCCCACATCTGGCAGGGAGGGCAGTCAGAGAGGCGGACCAAATGCATTTGAAAAGCAGTAAAAAACATAGAAGGACACGGATTCGTGTCTTCTTCTTGGGCGCACACAGATTCACACACACACACACACACACAGCACACAGACACGGACACACGCATGTACGCAGAATGTTCTGTTCTTGTAAATATGTTTCCTCTTCACATGTTTCTTGGAGCTTCGCAGAGATGTGTTATTCCACGTGGGATTTCATGGGGATTTCACCTTTGCGGGGAGCAGGGATCTCACAGGTCTGCCTTCCCAACCAGCTTGTAGGGACTGAAAACATGAAGGAGACGACTTGAGAGTCGACTGGGGGCAATGTGATCACGGAATCCCCATGGGGCCCCAATACCTCAGTTCTAGTTCTGCCGTTACCTGGTTCTGTGGGACCAGGGACCAGTTCCCTCTCCTGACCCACGCTGCCCTCCAGCTAAACGAAAGGGGGTCGCTCAGCTGATCGGACTGTGCCCGCTGCACGTCGCAAAGAGCGATCGAGCCGCTGCATCTAAAGAGGAATTTTTTTAGGTCACTTCTCACTCTTAAAGGAAACTCGGGAAACTCTTTCAAATGCGACCTGCTCTGATTCCTGCTCCACCCCAGCGGCCGGAGGAGCCCACACTATGGAATGTTCGCCAGATACCATCACCATCGCCGACAGGCAGCTTCCCGGCCCCACGTTCCACATGCAAACCCTCAGTGAAGGCACAGATGGGTGGGCAGATACGCAACGAAGCAAGCCTTATAAAACGTTCATGAGAGACTCGAGATGCGGTATACAGTGTTACTATGAAATGCTTTCAACGTCGCTATCTGCTCGGCAATCTTCATAATAAAATATTGGAAAACCATAAACCTCAATGTCAGCAGTTTAAGGGCTCAAGGCCTTGTGGAACACAATCCGGGGTTCGGGGCTGTGGGGTCCCCCTTGCTCAGGCCGCACCGCGTCACCCCATTTGCTAGATTGTCACTTGGAAGGTGGCTCCTCCAAAGGGCCATTGTCAGAGGCTCTCTGGACGCTCCCGAGATGGACAGGTGGCTGAGAGGTATCCCAGAGGCATTGCAAAATGCCAAGTGCAAAGAGCACAGGAAATGCCAGTGGCCACAGATTTGCCCAGGGTGACCTCACTCGGTCCCAGGACAGAGGCAGATAAGGACACGAGAGAGTCAGGGTTTGGATCGGCCTCACTGGACTCAAACTCTCGCATTCTTGGTCTCAGAATAACAGCCAACACTTTGTTGAGTCTTCCTACGTGCCCAGCTCTGTTGTAAACGCATTCCACGTACCAACTCATCTTCCTCCTCCTCACAGCTCCGTGAAGTAGGAACTACGTTCGTGATCATCATCCTACAGGAGAACATGGAGGCTCAGAGAGGTTCGTACGCTTGCCCAGAGTCACACAGCGAGAAGGTCAACCTCGTCACGGCCCCACGGCTTCTGAGCCCTGGGAAAGGCATGCGATTATACACACCCTCTTGGCTCTCTTTCTCCAGAGCGCCCTGCCTGACCCACTTCCCTACGCTCCTCTGGGAATCTCTTAGGACAGTGGTCGGCAAACCGCGGCTCGCGAGCCACATGCGGCTCTTTGGCCCCTTGAGTGTGGCTCTTCCACAAAATACCACGTTCGGGCCCACATGTACAGTGCGATTGAAACTTTGTGGCTCATGAGCAGAAGTCGGTTTTCAGAAAGGAGATAGACGAAACACGTATACAAGACGAGTGTGGATGGGAGAGTTGGAAGGGGTTGACCTCAGCAAACGTACCTCCATCAGATTGAGGACGTTTTTAGCAAAGGCCAGCTTAGGAGCACCCTAATGAAGTTAATAACAACATACCTACCTATATAGTTTACGTTTAAAAAAATTTGGCTCTCAAAAGAAATTTCAATCGTTGTCCTGTTGATATCTGGCCGTGTTGACTAATGAGTTTGCCGACCGCTGCCTTAGGATAAACCCTCAATCACATGTGCTTGACTCCTGGTCTCAGGCCCTACCTCTGGGGCAACCTCAATGCGACAGACCCCAGCATCTCACTGAGAGAAGGTGTGTGGACCTGGGTGGGAGGGGCCTTCTGTGCAAAACGGAAAAGGCAATGATTGAGCATTTACTAGGCCCTTGTCACGCGTGGCTCGGCCGTGTGTGCAGTGTACCCATCAATCCTCACTGTCACCCGGTACGGGAGGGGGCTCGGCTGCCACCCCCACGTATAGGTGAGAGGAGTGAGCCCAAGGGGTTAAGATGGGGTTAAACTGAGGAATCGGCTGCTCCCAGGCTTGTATCCTAAACCGCTCTTCTCTCCAGCCCCATGTTTATTATCTAGAGGAGGCGGGGAGGCGGGGAGGCGGGGAGGTGGCCCGCACTGCAGGCCTGCACCTTCTCCCGCAGGCTCAGCTCTCACAGAATCGAGGTGGGACTGACGGAGCGGGAAGCCACGTCTGCATCAGTTTTTCCTACAAGAGGCCGGCCCACCTATCTGCTGCTGTGGGCAAAAAAGTCCTGATCCTAAGAAAAGTGTGTGTTTGAAGCAGTAAAATAAAATAAAAAAAATAGAAGGAAGAGAAGGGGGTGGTAGTCAGGCCGCCGAAGGTAACAAAACAGGACTTCAGGAGTCCGCTTGGAAAGCAAACAGCTTTTGCAAAGCAACATGTTGATGCGTTGAGTGCAAATGAATCGGGAATAACGAGAAACACATGGGCTAAATTTTCCTTAAAATATACGAGTTTAAAAATTAAGAGGAAAAAAGCGCTTGGGGAAAATGTGTTTTAAGTTTCAGACAAACTGAAAACACGCGCACCAAGGGATCAAGATAGTTGTTGAGCCCACAGAATGACTAGTTCGGTCCATCCGGGCAGATAGCGAGATGAAGAGACAGATAAACAGAGCAGGGACACAGGGGGACCGGCCCGGGGCGGCGCTGTAGGACAGATCTGGGCTCCCAGACAGCTGTACGCTGGGGATGTAGAGCGATATTGCTTTTCTTTCATTTATTTTTCCAAGTAGCGCAGGGCACTGCGCTCTGAATGGAGCACTAATGAATAAATAACACCGTCGTTGGGAAGCCGTTTGTCGAGAACACAACATGCGTTTGGTGTTGTTTGAAAAGCCCTTCAAAGGCTGTCGGAGCAACAGCGTCAAGAAACAAGGAAGACGTACGGGGACTCGGAAGCTGGCAGGACGCACGAGCCAAAGGGACTCACGTTGGTGCCGGCTTCTGGGTGGCAAAAATGACATGTGTCCACAAAGGACCGTGGAGGCCAAAGCCCATCACCAGCAGGGCCGTCCAGCCAGGCTTCCTGCTGAGAACTCCACCAGACGCTCTGATCCCATAAGCGCCAGGGGGGACGGCACCAGCACCTCCCCATCTCCATGGCAACGGGAAGCGGTGACCCTCCCCACTGGTTTCCATTGGCCCTGTCAGAAACAACCAAGTTCCATTTAAAAAATATAAATATATCTGTATTGATTTCAGAGAGGAAGGGAGAGGGAGAGAGAGAGCAAAACATCAATGCATACTGGCAGTTTAAAATTAAACGTTGACTCGCGCAAGGAAAATTTTCCCATTGAATTCCTTAATAGTATTACTCCTTCGGGAATGCCGTGTCATAAATTAAAATTGAAAGTAGGTGCAATCATCATGCTGAGAAATCTCAACAGTAAATGGGGTCTTTGTAAGGGTCCTAGATTTATTATTACAAGATTGAGACCTAACATAATCGAAGCTGAAGTGTTAACAGGATCTGCAGAAGGAGAGATGGTTCTGATTCCAAGAATTGATGTGTCCCCGTCTGACACTGGCTTCCCATTTAAATTAATTCGAAGACAGTTTCCCGTGATGCCAGCATTTGCGATGACTATTAATAAATCACAAGGACAAACTCTAGACAGAGTAGGAATATTCCTACCTGAACCTGTTTTTGGACATGGTCGGTTATATGTTGCTTTATCTCAAGTTCGAAGAGTGTGTGACATTAAAATTAAAGATGTAAATACTTCATCACAAGGGAAATTAGTCAAGCACTCTGAAAGTGTTTTTACTCTTAATATGGTGTACAGGGAGATATTAGAATAAGTTTAATCAATTTATCAGTCATTGTTTTTATCAATGTTATTTTTATATCATGTTTGTTATTTTTATATCATGTCTTTGTTGTTTTTATATCATGTTATTGTTTATTTATTAATCAATTTATATATTATTTTCATATACATTTTACTAATTTTCTTTCCTCTCTGACACTTCTATTATAGAGAAAGGGCGAATAGCGATATTAAAATACTTTGTATTTTAATTTTATATTATATTATCTATACTATTTTGACATGTAGTTTTTCTACAGTGATGTCATTACCGCACGAATCTTCTTCTAATTAATTTCCTTGAAGAAGTTCTGTGGTCACGTTCATTGGAGAAGCACGCTGTTAAACATCGCAAACCGTGTTCCTTTTGTGGGCGTCATCCTGGTCCCTTTTACAGACTTTTTAAGAGCCCGGGAGTCTTGCAAGGGGGTGCAGCTTGGAGCTCTGCCCATCTTTATTTGATCTCAGATCCCTTCTGCGGGGGGATATGTCCCAGGCTCAGGATGTTCAAACACCTGGAGGGGGCAGGGTCACAACACCGACCCGGCAGCCAATCAGGTCTTCTCCTGCTTGGTTCTTGCTAGGAAAAACTTTCATCGAATTATCTTTCCTGGTGGCTTTTTGTTTTGACACCTCTGGTTCTGAGACTGTCTGCACCCCTGAGTCACCGAGGCATCATGAAAACCAAGGACAATAGCCCTGGCTGACGTGGCTCAGTGGTTAGAGTGGCGACCTGTACCCTGAAGGGTCACGGGTTCGACTCCCAGTCAAGGGCATGTACCTGGGTTGCGGGTTCAATCCCCGGCACTGGTCGGGGTGCATGGGGGAGGCAACCCATCGATGCGTCTCTCTCAAATCCATGTTTCTCTCTCTCCCCATCCCCCTCCTGCCTTCCCACTCTCTGCAAATCCACGGAACACATATCCTGGGGTGAGGATCAGCAACAACAATAACAGTCACTTAAATCCCGGAGCCCCATCCCAGATCTCGGGGAGAGCCGCCCAAGAGTCTGAGCCCAGAATCCTCCGCTGGGGAGCTCGGGCAGCCAACCCGGCGCAGCTGACCAGGGTCACCCGCACCCGGAGCCACGCCTCGGCCCGAAGCTTTAAGACCATCTCCCTTCTCCTTTTCCTCAGACTTCACAGCCCTTGACGCGTCCCTCAGAGCGGATCTAGCCCGTGATGCTACCAGCCCGGAGGGAAGTTTGAAACCAGCGGAGAAAGACGTATTTTCTTTCCACTCTCCAGCCTCGAGCAAGGGCGATCGCGGACTTTCCCTACAACCTATTAATTCTATATTTAGGGAACTGAAAGGAAAGGGAGGGAGAAACACACCAGCCACAATCTCACACACGACGGAAAAGATTGCGGATTCCCAGTGGCTATGTTGGCAAAATGCAGCGCGCGAGGCCTTCCGTGGGGCGGGGCCGCTCTCCTGCCGGGCTTTTCCCCCCCAAAGCAGGCGGGTGCATTTATCTTGGACCCGCACCCCTGCAGACAGAGTGGGGATCTGGTACCTCCATCCCCACCAGAGGCCAGCGCGCGGGACAGGCCAAGCCCACGTATGCCTGCGAGCGGCCTTAAAAGGTTTTGGTTTGCTCCGATTTTATTAGAATGAAAGCTTTTCACAAGTAAGAGGTTTTATGGGAGTTATTTTTAAAGTAATGTGTTTTTATTGGTTTCTGGTAAGATCAGTGAAATCACATGGCTTTTTTTTTTTTTTTTTAAAGAATTTTAAACCAAAAAAAGATGTTCCAACAACTTGCCCGAAACACAAAAGCCAAGAAAGCCAGGAGGAGATGTTTGAACACACGGGGGTTCATGACGAGATGGAACCGGTTCTGACAAAGCCGAAGGAAGGGGGCGAGGAGGACGTCACGCCGGGACAAAGGGGAGATCGGGCGGCGTCTCCAGGGTCACCCCCATATTGAGGTGCAAGGACTTGCTTCTCCCTCTGGCTCTGTGGCCCCCGCGGGTATGGGATCGCCATTTGTTGTACATGAGCATTCTCATGAGAAAAGAGAACATATTCCTAGTCACCGAGACCTCAAAGGAATAAAGCAAATCTCACTCACACACACACACACACACACACACACACACACACACACACACACCAGCTGAGTGGTGGGACTATCAGACACACAAATCACAGACGATCCAAAGAATTCTACCTTCTCCTGCTCCACCTCTTTCTTCTTTGCCTTTGTCTCCTTCATTTTTATTGTCTTTTTATTGACTTTAGAGTAAAATATGCTCAGGGAAAACGGTGTAGACATGTCTAATGCAACCTGTATAAGATACCCTCTTCCTTCAGGTGAGAAAACTGGGGGGGGGGGGGGGGGGGGGGGGGGGGGAGAAGCAGAGAAGGGAGAGAGAGAGAGAGAGAGAGAGAGAAGCAGAGAAGGGAGAGAGAGAGAGAGAGAGAGAGAGAAGCAAAAAAGGAAGAGAGAGAGAGAGAGAAGATGACTTGTCCATAGTTCCCATATAGGACCAGAAACCGGATATTTGAAGAGCTCTTCACCGCGGTATAACCTTAATATGCACTCACTCCACACACATATGCACACGTGTGCTTTTCCCTTGTGCTCCACCTCCCTAAGATGCACACGCCTGTGCACATGCTCTCCCTCCCCAACACACACAATGTGAGAGGAAGCTTCGTGAAGGCCGGGCAAGACCCGCGTCTTTCTAAGACGGCCCCGGAGAGCGAGCGCCCGGCACTCACGTCCAGGAGGGGGTCCCCTGCAACCTGGAAATATCACCGGTGCCACCCAGACCCTCTTGTTCCCTGAGACACGGCGCTCCTCGGTACCAGGAGGTCACCTGCCTTGAACACAGATGAGAAAAAGAAAAGTTGAGCCTCTGGTTGCCACTGCTGGGGCATCCTTAAATGAACAAAAGATTAAGCTGTGCTCAGTATACTGACCACCTACTTCGAAAAGTGCCCTGCCTCTATGTCCCCACTCCTTCGGGGTAATGGGTGAGAATATTTTCCATTGGTTTTTTGTTTGTTTTTTTTTTTAGAGAGAGAGTGGAAGACAGAGGGAAAGACAGAGAAAAACATCGATGACTTTGATTGGTTGCCTCCTGCATGCGCCCCAGACCGGGTCCGGGGAGGAGCCTGCAACCAAGGTACATGTCCTTGACCGGAATCGAACCCGGGACCCTTTGATCTGCAGGCTGATGCTCTATCCACTGAGCCAAAGTGGCCAGAGCTATAATGCCCTTTTAAAGCTGCCAGTGGATTTCTTGCTCACCAGGGTAGAGGGGACACACACGTTTATCTCCCTTCTCTACTAGGAGCACGAAGCAAGTCCCGGGGAGAAGACGCTGAGCTCAGCACGTGACGCTCGTGAGCCACTGCACTTTTCCAACATTTACCGCCTCCCACAATCCTCAGAGCGGTATCCTGGCATCCGCTTGCCCATTCACGTACTGTTTTGCTTTCCCGACTACAGTGTAGGTCTCAGGGGACCACCAGTTACCAGTGACTGTGGTAAACATAGTTGAAAGAGTGAATGAGTGAGTGAGTGGATGAATGAATGCATGCATGCATGGCTAGTCCATGTCAGCCACAATGCTAGGCACTGGGAATACTGAAGAGAACAAGACACAAAGGGGGCCCTTGCTCTCATAAGGTAGACGAAGAGTGAGTTTATTTTAAAAAAGGACTATAAATAGTAGCTCAGTATTTTATATCAGATTGTGATGTGTTCTAATGAGAAAACAGTGAAGCGAGCTCATGGAGTGTGGCTCGAGGCAGGAGGAGGTTGCGTTAGGTAGCAGTGAGGGGAGCCCGCTCCCAGGAGGCGGCATTTAAGCAGAGATGCCAGGGGAGGAGGACTCCGGGTGGAGGGAATATCAAGGGTAAAGGCCCCTCAGGGGGGTCTGGCAAGGTCACGGAGAAGGTCATTGTGTCTAGAGCCTCAGGGGAGCGGGAGAGGTCAGATGAGAAGTTTGGGGACACCCGCTGGGGCCCGGTCACGTGAATAAGTAAGAACTCTGGGTGCTATTCCAGTTGCTATTGGAAACCACAGAGTGATTCTAATGAGGGACCGTCCTCATGTCTTTAAAAGATGCCCGGCCGGTGTGGGTCAGCGGTTGAGTGTCAACCCAGGATTCCCGGTCAGGGCACATTCAGAGGTTGTGGGCTCGGTCCCCAGGAGGGGGCGTGCAGGAGGCGGCCGATGGATGAAGTTCCTTTCTCATCAATGTTTCTCTCTTTCTATCCCTCTCCCTTCATCTCTCTCTAAAAACCAGTAAAAACATATTAAATTTAAAATAATCACTCAGGCTCTGTCTGGAGAGAGGATGATAGGGGACAGAGAAGCGCCAGGGCATGGACAAAGGCAGGAAGGACTGGTGCAAGGCTCGGGCCCTGACCGCTCTGCAGCATGGGCCAGTCCCTGTCCTCCGAGGCCTCCCTTCTCCCCTCTGACCAGGAGGACTCGCAGAGCCATCTTTCAGGACGCGCCAGTCCTGGCGTTCTGTGGACTCTTGTCCCTTAGTCTCGTCTTTGCCATTTGGGTTCAGAGACAAATCTAAAGTCAGCAGGTGAGCCCGGCCAGCATGGCTCAGGGGTGGAGCATCAACCTAGGAACCAGGAGGTCACGGTTCGATTCCCGGTCAGGGCATATGCCTGGGTTGCGGACTCCATCCCCAGTGCGGGGCAGCCGGTCAATGATTCTCTCTCATCATTGATGTTTCTCTCTCTCTCTTCCTCTCTGAAATCAATAAAAACAAACTTAAAAAGTGAGCAGGTGAGTCCCCTGCCTGCCTGACCTGCAGGTGGCTTCAAGACGCCCTGTGGCTGGGGGCGGGAGGCAGATGGAACCCTGCCAGGCCCTCCCCACAGGCCTCACTCGTCCACTGTGAGAGCGGACAGGGCCACTGGTTCCGTTTTAGTCCAATGACAGACGGCACCCAGCGTTCAAAGCAGTGGCTCCTCGGGGAGCCTTGGGTTGGATTCTGTTTCTTGTTTTGCTCTCTGATCCCCCCCCCCCCCCATCCTCCTATCCACCCCCAAAACACACGGGACAGCCCTTGGGGCTCATCTGGGAACAGACTGCTCCTTCTGAGAGGAGGGCGTTTGACCTGCTTGGAAACTGACTGGGTCCCCCTCCCTACCTCCCTCCCTTTCATCTCGCAGCGTGGTCGCCTCCTGCTTTATGGGAGCTGCTTGTGCGGGGCTGGGGGTCCCAGCGCCTCCCCTCCCCGCTTCCCGGGGGCCCTGGCCCTTCACACACTTGCTTGTGCAGCTGCTCCATGTAAATTCCTCACATACGTCTCGGGCGGCCGGTTTATTTTTATAAACAAGAACTAGGACGACCCTCCTCCGGGGTCCCCCTCGGCCGGCCAGCTTTGCAGAGCCGGGGGACAGCAATGGGGAGACGGGTGGGTTTGCACAGATGGCGGCCCACAGAGGGGGGTTTCTCTTTGGTTTGGGTGCAAGAAACACAAACAACAACAAGGCCCTCCCCCGCCCGACGCCTGCCTGCCCGGGGTCACCAGGCATTACCGGGGCCCACCAATCACCCCCAGATGAGATTAAGCTGCTTCGGTAACGCGGGACCCTTCCGGTGTGCGATCTTTCTTCATTAGGAACCATGGCCCCCCGGCACCCAGCCCTCTCTCCCGTGCCTCGAAATTTATAGATCTCGGTCCCTAAACTAATTGTGGGCTGCACCCCAGGCCTCGAGCCGTGTGTCCACGGAGCAATTACCTCCGAGGCCATGATGAAAGGCGCGGGGAAGCCAACATGTGAGGAAAATGAAGACCCCCGGCCATGCGGGCGGTGACCCTGCCGATCAGGGTGAGCGAGCGGCTCCCTTACCCATCCGGACCCCTGACCAGACCCTGAGAGGTGATGGGCAGTGGGGGGCGGGCCCTGAATCCTTTATGACGTGATGCACCGGAGCGGGTCCTGCGCCACCGGACACCCTCCCGAGGAGGCCCGCTTCCCGGGTTCCACGTCTGTGGCTCGTCTCGGTGCTCAAGGACCCACCCCCTCCCTGTGCATCAGCCCAGGAAGCCACACCTTCGCTCTGACCGACCTGGACCCCCGTTCCCACCTCCTTCAGCGGCTCTGGGGGTCTGGGCGGGGAGCTCTCCCACTGAATGGCCTCTGGGCGCTGTCCTGGGATGGCATCGCCCACCCCTACCCACCTCCTCTCCCCGGGGCAGAGCGGAACCTGGAGCCCGGAGCCCGAATCCCAGGCAACATCTCACTGCTGCTTGTGATAAACTGAGGCTCAGAGACAGATAGGGACTTGGCCAACACCACACAGCAATTGGTGCCAGAGAAAGTCTTCTCTCTCCCTCCTCAGAGCCACTCCTCTCCAGATCCACATCGATGCCCTGGGAAGTCTTGCCACCTGGAGGTGGAATGTCTGTTCTTTAAAAAAAAAAAAAAAATATATATATATATATATATATATATATATATATATATATTTTAGAGAGGAAGGGAGAGGGAGAGGGAGAGAGAAACATCAATGATGAGAGAGAATCATGGATCAGTTGCCTCCTGCATGCCCCCTACTGGGGTTCAAGCCTGCAACCCGGGCATGTGCCCTTGACCGGAATTGAACCTGGGACCTTTCCGTCCACAGGCCAATGCTCTATCCACTGAACAACACCAGCCAGGACTGGAGGTGGAATTTCAACTCCAAATATCACAGGCGGAGCGGCTGCTACTGCTGCCCCCAACACGACCCCGGTCCATCACCAGCGGCAGACACGGCTGGGAGGAAGCCCCTACGTAAAGGGCATCTCGAGGTCTCTCTTCGCGTGTCTCAGGAGGAGAAACGTTATTTTGGGGTACCATCAGCCCTGGCCAATCAAGCGTCCGCTCTCAGTCCCCGATCCCAGGGCGTTGTTAACGCTCCATGCACCGCCACTCGGCACCCGCCGGTCCTGTCACCCAGACAGCGGCCAGCACCCGGGACGGTGCCCGAGGGCACCTTCAGACAGAAGGAGGAAGCACAGACATGCCAGTGAGCCAACACCTGGGATCAGTGCTCCATGGTGGGAAGACGGGAGCGGGCGGACAAATGTCCCACCTCCCCCCCCCCCACCCCCGGCGTCTGAAATGGAGGGGCTCTGAGACATGGCCTGGGCCTCCCTGGGAGTCCCCATCCTGGTGGTCCCCGATGGGATGGAGGAAGACTGCTGTGCACGGGGACCTGCTTCTGACCACATACCTCAGTGGCTGCCTCCGCGCCCCATCTGTCTCCCCCGTGGGCCTGCCGGCGATTCCTGAGGTCACATCCAAATCCCGACCCTCCCACCCCGCCTCAGGGCCGCTCCTGGGGAATCAAGGCGGGTGCCTCCAGCCCCCTTCTTCCCTCGGCATCGATGCCAGCGTGGGGTCCTGCCTTTGCCCTGTCCCTGGTTTGGGGCTGTAAGTCCTGCTCTGAACGCTGGTCTTGGATGAACACGTGGGCTCATTTCTGTGCGGTATTTACAGTGGGATTGTCCAGTCATCGACTATGCATACGTTCAGGGTTAGAAAACATTCGCCAGGTGTTTTACAGGCCAATTCTGAAAAATAAAATAAAAACAACGAGCCGTTCCCTCTTTCACACCCAGTGTGAAAACAGTTTGTAGAGATCCCATGGGGGGTTAAAAAGAAATATTCTCACACGGCCGGCGTGGCTCCGTGGTTGAGCGTCGACCTATGAACCAGGAGGTGAGGGTTCGATTCCCGGCCAGGGCACATGCCCGGGTTACGGGCTCCATCCCCAGTGTGGGGTGTGCAGGAGGCAGCCGGTCAATGATTCTCTCTCATCACTGATGTTTCTCTCTCTCTCTGCCTCTCCCTTCCTCTCTGAAATCAATAAAAAAATATATTTTTTTTAAAAAAGAAATATTCTCGCAGCTGAAACTACTGACTATTGAGAAAAAGAAGGTCTGTGAGAAGATAGGCCCTCTTGTGGGCTGATCCCCAAGCCTTTGGGGGAGCCCCGAGGAAGCATCGAGGTCCTTTGTCTCTTTACAATGAAAACCTGCCCCGCCTGGGGGTTCACCTGGGGGACTGCAGGTATCTCAGACGCCACCTCTGACCTCCCTGCGGTGTCTCCCAGATCAGGGTCCCCCACACCCACGCCCCTCCCCATTGTCCCCCTTCACCAGGATCCCACCCGGTTCCTAACCAGACCCAGGCCTTCGCCACCCTATATCTGTGTCCATAGGTAAGATCTTTGGTTACTCTTCCTCCCCACCCCCGACCCCCACACACACCATCTTCCTTATGAGATTCATCAGTCTATTCCATGTTTCCATGCTTCTGATTCTATTTAATTCATCAGGTTATTTTGTTCATTAGATTTCTTGTCCTTTTATTTTTATATTCAATTGTTGATAGATGTGTATGCAGCAGCAGAAGAAGAAGAAGAAGAAGGAGGAGGAGGAGGAGGAGGAGGAGGAGGAGGAGGAGGAGGAAGAAGAAGAAGAAGAAGAAGAAGAAGGAGAAATAAAAAGTATGAACAATAAAATGGCAACACATACATATCTATCAAGGACATACATTCTTGAGTCAGATGCGGGTTTAGCAGCTTGGGTCCTAACGGGTGACCTTGGGCACAGGCTTTCACCTCTGGGGTCCTGGTTTCCCCATCTGCAAAATGGGTCTAATAGTGTTCTTTCATAGGGTCCTAGGGGCACGAAGAGGGCAGTGTGACATGTGTGAACAGGAGTTAACACAGTGCTGGTGGCTTAATACTCAGGGAGGATTGTTCCTACTTGCCTGCCGTCACAGCCGGCTCCGCACACTGAACGTGCAACCCCCCCACCCCCACCCCACCCCACCCCCTGCCGGGCCACCTCCATTCATGCATCATCAGAGCTTCACTCCCCCGCCCCCCACCAGCTCCCAACAGTAGCAGAGTGTCCAGGCTGCCGGGGCCAGAATCCCATCAGCCTGAGCCTGCTAATCCCTGGCTCTCAGATGTGGTTAGCTGGGGATGGGGACAGCGTCGGGGGTGGGGGTGGGGGTGGAGGGACGGAGCTGCAAACACAGGGCAGCGAAGCCGAGCTGCCTGAAGTTTGCAGCCGGGAGCAAACGGGAAACAAATTAGTTCAATCCCAGAATGTAAACCGGCGCTGACAGAGATGCATGCGAGAGCCGCGCAAAGAAAACGCGCTGCGATTTCTCATCCAGTTAGCGGGGAATCGACGCCTGGGGCGCAGGCCCACACGGGGACACGGTGTGCGGCGGCGCGTGCAGGCCCCGGGCCTGGGGACCCCGTGGGAATCCCAGGTGCGCCAGGTGCCCCGGGCAGCTCCGGGGGAGGGGGCGGGCCCTCGGGGCCATGTGTTTGGGGGCCTGAGAGTCTTGCCTTAGAGCTCAGTCGGGGGCTTAGAATTTCAGGCTGTGGAGATGGTTTAGTTCAGAGAGATTGTCCCACTGGGAGCCTGTGATGTGCCTTGGGCTGGGGAGGGGTGGGGTATGGGGCGGGGGGGGGGAGGTGGAGGGGCCACCGGGCCCAGGAGGAGGGCAGGGCAGTGTGGAGCTGTCCACCTCTCCACCCTCCGCCCCAGCCCGGGCCTGGCATACAGGCGAGCTGGACTAGCACAGGAGAGAGGCAGGTGCAATGCCACCCTGGACTCCCTCCTGGTTCTTTCATCTATTCACCCCCGGCGTCCACTGGACCTAGTATGTGTCAGATATTGGACTATGTGCTGGGGTACTAGGTGCATACATTGGACCTAGTGTGTGTCAGGTATTGACTAAGCAGAAACAGAGCCTCCCCAAGGCTCTTTCTCGTCCAGTCGATGAAACAGACATTAAATAATACTCAGTAGCCCTCGCTGGTGTGGCTCAGTGGATAGAGCATTGGCCTGGGGACTGAAGGGTCCCGGGCTCAATTCCTGTCAAGGGCACATGTTGTGGGCTCCATCCCCAGTGTGGGGCGTCAGGAGGCAGCCGATCAATGATTCCTTCTCATCATGGATGTTTCTATCTCTCTCTCCCTCTCCTTTCTCTATGAAATCAAGAACACATATTTTTTAAAATAATAATAATACTCAGTAAGACCTCCCACGAGGCCCAAGTACTTACTACGATGGTGACGAATGGCGGGAAGGAAGGAGTGCAGGTGAGCCTGAGCCCTTGCGAGGTGCAGAGCGCCGGGCCGGCCGGCCGGCGGTGGGGAGGGTGCGGCAGGCAGGGCAGGGCTCCCACGGGTCTGCTGTCCCCATTTGGAAGGCCTGCCCTTTCCTCTCTGCCAAGCCCGGCGTGGCCAGGCGGCTTGCTTTAGCCCGGGCCACGTCAGCGTGGGCCAGGACTCAAGAGTCAGCGGGTCATTCTTTTCCCTTCGGCCACAACTGGTCCTTCGTTAGCCCGAATGAAGATCATGGCGAGAAGGTCAGTCACCTGATGACCCCTGTAGCTGCTCTCAGGTCACATGCTGAGGTCCTGGGGGCTAGGACTTCAACACAGGAATTTGAGGGGGACACAGGTCAACCCCATCACACCCATTTCTCCTCTATCAAGGAGCATAACAAGAGTGCCCTCGCCCTGGATGTGAAATATGAGGGAGGAATAGACACATGTGGCTATAACCCCCTAAAAGGTCAGGGTGTTTCGGCATAAGCCTGCCTGGCTAATGCAGTGACATGCCCAGGTATGCTCGAATCTTGGATGAAACTTACAGGTTTCTATATCCCTCCCCAGAGCCATGCACAGGGCCTTCCATCCAGCAAGTACTCAGCAAACGATTGCCCACCAGCGACTCAACACGGGGTGTGCAATTACCATAGAAGACGGGCAAGCATGGCACCCTGGGAGGTCAGTGTGGGGAGAGCCCACCTGCAAGTTGAGAATGAAGGCCTCTTGAGCACGGCCTGACTCTCCCTAGATGCTCGTTATACAGTAGCTACAGTTATAACCGTGTTACAGTCCTACCCCAACTCCTGTTCAGAGCGTGGCTTACAAGAAGTTGGACTTCCTTCATACTCCAGGCAGCGTGGGTTCCAGCCGCCAGGGCGCCCCCATTCTTAGAGCCTCATGACCACAGAAGGAATACTTCCTTCCCTGCTCTAACTTCTAAAATCCCAGAGAAGACTTCTATTGGCCGGTTGTGGATCACATGTCTGCCTTTGAACCAGTCACTGTGGTGTCTGGGCAAGATCCAGTTGAATGGACCGGCCTATCCTTTTGCCCACATCAATCATAGGAAGAACAGAGGCCAGAGTCACCGGGGCGGGTAGGCTCCCCATTTTTATACGCTTACACCGCCAGGTACTGAGTTCTTCCTGGTAAAGAAGACATCGTACTTGGCATCGCGGAGCGACATTGGAAACATGAGCAGAGAGGGTCTAGGGCAGTGATGGCGAACCTATGACACGCGTGTCAGAGGTGACACGCAAACTCATTGTTTTGGTTGATTTTTCTTTGTTAAATGGCATTTAAATACATAAAATAAATATCAAAAATAGAAGTCTTTGTTTTACTATGATTGCAAATATCAAAAAATTTCTATATGTGACACGGCACCAGTATTAAGTTAGGGTTTTTCAAAATGCTGACACGCCGAGCTCAAAAGGTTCGCCACCACTGGCCTAGCTCTTGTCTAGCCCACCATGTGGACATGCCCCTGTGATGCATTGTCCAGGAAGATGGCTCTCCTCCCAGGAAGCTCGAGTCCCCTCCCAGCAGCTGGCTGTCCCCTCCTCCCGACCCCAAGTTGAAGGGCAGTGCAGCTCTCTCCTGGGCCTGGGAGCCAAGTTGGACGAGAATGAATGGTGCTCTGTGCACATCTTGTCGCCCTCTCCACTCTGCTCTGCGCCCAGGCCCCGTGTGCTGGTGGTTGCTGCTTCCCCTTCTGTTTACAGTGCCCGGCAGCTGCTGCGTCCCAGCCTCCTCCCGGGTGGCATCCGGGAGACGGAGATGAAGCCACTCGGCTCTAGGATGTGCTCAGCTCTAGGGACCCGGGGCTTCACACTACGGGTGCCACCGTGAGGGTGCGCTGGGTCTCGCCCTCGCTGCCATTCACCGCAGGGAAACGCGGGCCATGGGAGCTGCTGGGAATGCGCTGGCCATGTGCTGGGCAGGAGGGAGCATAGAATACAGCCGCAAGGATTCGAAGAAGTCGGGGTTCGTGTTCCCTGCATCACAAGAAGTCCAGCTGTAGTGGCTCAACCACCGTCTTTTCCATCAGGGAAGCATACCTTTCCCAGATACGCCCAACAGACTGTGGTCTCACTGGCCAGGTCAAGGCCAGCGGCCACTCCTAACGGGAGAGAGGCTGGGGACACAGGTGCTCTGTGTCTCCACCTTCATGATGGAAGGCAACGAGAGAACAAAAGTGCTGGGGACAACAGTAGGTCAGACAACTAACCATGGCTGTTCCGGACGGCGACCCGGCTGAGCCCATGTATGAGTCTGCGAGCGCTGCCGTAACAAAACACCCCGAACTGAGCGGCTGAGAAAAACAGGCCTTCGTTGCCCCCCACCGTCCTGGAGGCTAGAAGTCTGATACCAAGGTGTCGGCAGGGTGGGTTCCTCTGGGGCCCAGGAGAGAACCTGTCGCACGCCGGTCCCCCAGCCCCTGGGGGCTGGACTGACTTGTAGAAGTTCACCCTTGAACTTCACGCCACGTGCGTTCTCTCTGCGTGCGCATCTGTCTCCCAGTCTTCCCTTTTTGTAAGAATGCCCGTCATCTGGGATGGGGTCCGCCCTAATGACTCACTGCATTTTAACCTGATGACCCCAGGCCACATGCTGAGGTCCTGGAGGCTAGGACGGCAACAGAGCAATTTGAGGGGGACCCACGTCAGCCCCATAGCACCTGTTTCTTCATCTATAAAAGGGGCGTAACAAGAGTCCCTACTCACACTTTGCATGAGACTTAAATGGGGCCTCAGAGGAGCTACCACAGTGCCTGCCAGTCACACACTCATCACAAAGCTGATGGGGGGTGGAGAGGGGGGGGCGGGGGGGGGTGCCAGGACAGCTTCCAGAGCTCCACACCCTCATTGCAGAGACTAAGACCAAGACCTATGGAAGAGAGGTGGGGCCAAGGAGGGGGCAAGGAGGGGGGGGCATTGATGTCCAGCACCTCGAGTTTTCCAGGATCCCCAAGATAACAGCCAAGATCTCCATATTCCCCGCCAGGAGCCTGTAGGACAGACGTAACCCAATCACTCACTAGCGCCCACTCATGGTCTGGTGTTGCCCCTCCCCCCACCAGGGCAGGACAGCTGGTCACCAGAGGCAGGGGGACGTCTGTCTACAATGCGGGGTGGCCCTGAAAATGAGGAAGCAGTCCAAAGAGCCTCGGGGCTCCTGCATCTTTCATGGTTGAGCCACTAGAGCTGGGCTTCTTGTGGTGCAGGAAAAATGAACCCCAACTTCTTCCGGTCACATGCGCACATTTCTAGGGCAGCAACCCTTAGCCGTGGCTCGAGGAGAGGCAGTCCCTTCTCTTCTGGGCAGCGATGGAGTCCGCCCTGCCTGCTGGGTCCCCTCTGAACCCCGCAAGAGCAGGGCCTGCTACGATGCTCGGGTTCGAGGGGCCGCTCTGTCTCTGCGCGGGGGGTGCTGAGTAAATTACAGGCCCTAAGGGTGGCGGGGCCTTATTGTTCCGCCAGGACGTCTCCCTTTGTCACAAAAACAATAACTTGTTGTAAGTGGTACTTTTTTAGGTTTACCAGGCAGACAGACTAATTGCACCTTTTAATCTGGGTCAAACTGCTCTTGCTTATTACAAATTGGCTCTGAATCCTAAAAACAGATGCGGGGGGGGGGGGGGGGGGTGGAGAAGGTGAGGAACATTTGCAAATAATTTAGAGGCAGAATGACCTTCTGACAAACATGATGTCATGTTGAGCTTAAACGCTCACCTGGTCTCCGGCCCAGTTATGCTCAGGGGGAGGCTGGGGGACAGAGGGGGCTCCCCATTATGGATCCTGGCTCCTCACATGGATTGTGAACCAAGGCAACCCCCCCCCCCCCCATGCAATAGGGCACAGAACCAGGTGTAGCTAAATAATGGCTCCTAAAGGCATCAGGTTCTAATTCTTAGAAACTGTAATGTTACCTTATTGGGGGGTGGGGGGGGTGGGGGGCGTCTTTGTAGATATACCTAAGTTAAGGGTCTTATCCGGGCCATTCAGGTGGACCCTAAACAAAATCACAGGCATCCTTATAGCAGACGGGCTGAGGGAGATCTGACACGAAGGAGAAGGCCGAGACAGGAATGATGAGGCCACAAGCCAGGGAATGCTGGTAGCCACCAAATCCAGAGGAGGCAAGGGACAGATCCTCCCCCCACCCCCACCCCAGTGCTCACGGGAGGACCACGGCTCTGCTGCCACCTTGATTTTGGTCCCATAAACTGATTTGGGGCTCTGAGCTCCAGAACTGTGAGGGAAGAAATAATTTCTATTGTTTTAAGCCATGAAGTTTGTGGAAATGGGCCACAGCAGCCACAGGAAACTAACACAACTCCGCCAGGCCCTGGTGCACCGTGGGCCCCCTGGAAGGAAAGTTTTCTGAGCAAATGAGCCAAACTCATGAAATGTCAAGGAAGCAGGTCACAATTATCTCCGAAACAGAGATCCCCTATAGCAACACAGAGGAATCTATTTGCATACAATGCATTCGTTACAAAGCATTATTCACTACTTATGGAGGTAGGGGACTCAAGGATATCCATGTGAGGTCATGCCCATGGCCTTGCTAGTTTCTGTCTGTGTTTAAAAGGGAGTGCACCTACCTTTCCACTGGGTTAGAGTGAAAGAAAGGGAGGCAAGGAGGGAAGAAGGGAAGAAGGGAGGGAGGGGGGAGGCTTGCAGGCACCTCTTGCCCGGGGACCAGTGTGCCAGTCACTGGGCTCAATGCCGCTCTCCACGCCCCTCTCTGCATTCGGCAGCTCTCCGAGACAGTACTATCTTTCCCATTTTACAGATGAGCAAAGCTGAGGTGCAAGGAAGTAGAGTCACCTCCCAGAGTTGCAAGACCGCATCATCCAGGCAGGGAGTCCAGGCCAGTTCCTGTCCGACTGGACGGCACACCCTCCCACCGTCACCATCACACCTCAGCATCTCCAAGTCCTCTGTCCTGGGGCTCGGAGTGTCAGTCATGCAGAGGGCCCTCCTCTTCCTGGTGCAGGAGCCCAAGGCTTCACTGCGTGTGCGTGTGCGTGTGTGTGCGTGTGTGTGTGTGTGTGATGCCACGGAAACCACAACGAGGGACCTCACATCCAACGCAATCGGTTGGCAAACTTTGTAAATGTCTGACAAGCCAGGCGGGTGGAGCCGGGGGGGATGACCACTCGGGTGCAAGTAGAAATCGGTAGAAGGCACACAATCCGCTGGCCCCTTGGCGAGCTGAGATGCACATGCCCGGACCCAGCGTCTCCTCACCCACACGCACACGCGAGAGACGCACTGGCCCATTTGCTAAGGACACATGTGCTAGAATATCCATTGCTATCCTGCTTGAAATGGAAAAAAAAAAAAAAGAGGAAAGACGTGAACTCTCCATTAACAAGACAGTAGATAAATAATGTGTGGTCACCAGTCTCTGAAAAGTTGGGTGGCCACGGAACTGAACCCCAGAACTCCTGGCCACAACACAGAGAACGAACAAAGCAGTGTTGGGGGACGCAGCGGCTGGACACCACCAACAGTGTAAGGACACTGATTTTTTTTCAGGTCGGAAGGCATCGGGTCACATGGGAAAGTGGTAAAACCGTAAAACGTGTGCGGGGAAATGTGGAACAGGGTGACGGCGGGCCAGGAGGGGAATAGTAGCGGGAAGAGCCTTTGTATTTGCAGTATTTTCTTTCTTAATCCGAGGGCAGGGTCTCCCGATGTTTATGGAGATATTCTCCGTGGATTTTTTTTTTTTTTTGCATACCTGACACATTTCAGCATAATTCCATCTTAAAGGGCAAGGGGGAGCGTTTTGCTTTCCGTAAGAAATGCCGCTGGATGGCGTGGGGTGAGAGGCGGACAGACTGTACCGGAAACTAGGAGAAGCGTCTCACCTCCCATCGCTCGGCCAGAGGCACCTGCCGCTGGCGGGCGGTCCAGCCACGCGGGCCCTCGCGGAGGCCATGCCTGAGAGCAATGGAGCAGTCACCTCCCGGGACGCCGCCCGCGGGCTATGGGGGCGCAGCGCGCACTCCCCGGGAAGCCTCGTCTGCTGCTGGTGAAGGATGGGGCCGCTCCATCTCTGTCACCTGCGCGGAGAAGGAAGTGCTGTCGAGAGACAGATTAGGTCATCTATTATCACCGAGGCAGGGGACAGACGGAGGCGGCACCCGCAGCTCGCCAGATGTTCTATCCATCATCGGCGCTGTGGGGAGGGCGGGCTTCTCCCCCCCCCCCCCGCCCCCCCGTGCCCCGTCCCCAGCCCAGCCTCTCCAGGGAGGACTTAGACAAGAGACTGGGTGGGGTGGGGGTGGGAACACCACAGGCAGCCACGGGCCCTTGCTCCTGGAAAATGGAAATACCCAAGCACAGAGGGTACCCTGGAAGGTTGGGTCCTCAGGGCAGCGGTGAAGTGTGATGGGCACCTCCCCTGGAATCCTGAAAAGAAGGCCAGTCAATACTACAGTCATCTTCCTGGTCGTCACCAGCATCACCATCATCACCATCACCATCACCATCACCATCATCATGGTCATCGTCACCTTCACCATCATCATCGTCATCGTCACCTTCGCCAAATGCTAGTCTAGTCCAGGAACTCCAAGCGTTTCCCCCACACTTTTTCATTTGCCTCCAACCACAACTTCACCAGAAAAGTACTGTGAATGTCTCCACGTTACACCCGGGGAAGCCGAGGCGGGGAGAGATAAGAAACCAAGCCGAGGTTCCCCAAAATGGACTCCAAACACGTGTCCCCCGCCCGCTGCTTCCTCGTGTTCCCTAGCACCCGGGGCAGGGTGCACGCGAGGCCCAGGGCCCGGGCCTCCGGAGTCCGACCGTTAACACAGGAACCCAGGGAGTCGCACAGCTTTCCCCAAAGGCTCTTCACAACCACACGCACCCTGAGAGACGAGGAAGGGCATGGCTGTTAGGAGATGCCAGGCACAGAGCAAGGCCTAACCAGGCCCACAGAGAGAGCCCCGGCCCTTTGCTGTCTCTGGGACCCCCTCCTGCCCCAGCCCACTCTACTCACTGGCCCCTTGGGGAGCGAGCGACAGAGAATGACACCCCCTCCCCCGACCACCACCACCACCACACACTGGAAGCCTGGGACCTTCCACATCCAGGGCGCTTCACTATTTCATCGTAGAACCTCTCTCTACCTCCGATGTTCTACACCACGCACGCTCCTCAGGGCTCCCACACAGCCGTCTAGTTCATCTCTGTCTACGCCATGGCCTCTTCTAGGTGCCATGACTCCAGAGTAGGTACCAAATAGCAGCTTGTTGAATGAATGAGTGAGTGAGTGAGTGAGTGAGCCTATCATGACCCCCGGCAAGGCACGCAGGTGTACATCAGGAAGTATAGGCCCCTACCCGAGAGATTCAGAGAGACGCCCCGACCACCCACAAGGTGGACCCAAGACAGAGGCCGGCCAGCATCCCCCATGGACTTCCTGCCAGGGATGGAGTCAGAGGGCCATGCATCCCCAGGCACCGTGCAAACCAGGGGAGTGGCTGCCCCTGGCCAACAGGCAGATGACGGCTAGAGTAGACCTTGACGTTGGGATCCAGAAATGAGTGCATTTGCCCAACAGACTCAGTTCCTTGGGAAATGGCCGCTGCAGGCAGGGGAGTGTAGAGGATGCCTGGGCCCCCTCCAGGG
This sequence comes from Myotis yumanensis, assembly GCF_028538775.1. Classification (NCBI taxonomy): domain Eukaryota; kingdom Metazoa; phylum Chordata; class Mammalia; order Chiroptera; family Vespertilionidae; genus Myotis; species Myotis yumanensis. The sequence goes on from NW_027223769.1 coordinate 37,883,973, forward strand.
GACAACCGGGAGCCAGCCTGTCCCCAGACCTCTTCCATTCTCCAACGACCAGGACCCCGGTCCCCTGCCATAGCACAGGCAGCGTTCTCATCTCATAAAGGACTACGTTGCCCCTTAACACAATCCTGCTAGACACGGGCCACCCCAGGGGACACGGAGGGAGGTCAGAGAACCCAATGCACCCACTGAGGGAGGGTGGGTGTTGGGGAGTCGTGGGGGGCATCTGAGGTCTTTGCTAGCCCAGAATCCACACCCACATCTCCTGGGAAAAACACCCCCGTTTCTTTTAGGGGACAGCTCTCCTCCACACTAGCTGCCTGGGGGGTTAGCGGAATTGACCTCTACTCCCGACTCCCCATCCCACTCAGGGCAGTCATGTGACCCAGGCCTGGCCTACTGGGACATCCCCTGGCCAGCGGGACTGGTTTAGGGATGGTCATGGGACCCAATGCAAGCCAATGAGACCCAGTTCTGTTGTGAAGGTCCATGCAGTCCTTTCTGAGAATGGGACCGTGGCTGCTGCTCTAAGAGGACTGGGTCCTGGTCATCTGGTGCCCTTCCTCCTTCCCTCCACGGTGCCAGCAGGTCGCTATGCTAGAGCTGCCTTCTGCCCGGCACTTCCCAAGGGCAGAGAGGTTGGGGTCCAAGGCCATCTCCCTGGCACGCACACCCCACACGAGGGGAAAGAACACCCAGGGAAGGGAAGTCCCAGAACCACTCTTGGTGCCACCGCTCCTGTGTCCACCTCTCCTTCCCCGTCGCTGCACCTGACTCTCCTGCCAGGATCAGGTGGGAAGGAGAGTTAGGGATAGGGGGTTAGGGTTAGGGTTAGGGTTAGGGGATTAGGGTTAGGGTTAGGGTTAGGGTTAGGGTTAGGGTTAGGAGACAGAGTGAGACACAGGCCTCAGAAGTAGGCTAGGCCCCACGAGGGCGGGTCTGAAGGCCCCCAGAGGGGGTGCAGGCGGGTGCAGGCGGGCCAGGAAGCGCGTGGGCTCCCAGGCAGGTGCAGGAGGAAGCGGGTTTCAAGCAGGCTTTTCTGGGCCGAGAGTTTGCGGGACAGAGTAGAGCACAGAGCCCCCTGGACTCTGCCAACGCCTCATCTTGGCTTCTGTTCGCCGGCTGTTTTCCTAAGGAACTCAGTCGCGGGGAGACGGGCTCTCGCGAGCATGGCGAGTCCCTCCCGTCAGAAAGGAGTTCTGCTCCTTGAAGCCTTTTTTTAATTATGGAAAATCGTTAGATACAATCAGAAGTGAGGAGAATGGTGAACCCTCCTCCCCCCCACACCCCGTGCCCATTACCGGACCCCACCATTATTGCTACTCAGGGCTACTTGTTTCATCCTGCAGCCCCGCCCGGCCCGCCTCGCCCGGGGTTACTTTGAAGCCGATCCAGACATCATATATCTCTGAGATGCTCCGATTGCAACCGCCCCAGATCGGGAGATTTCCTCTCCCGGGAAGAAAGGAATCCGGTCTGTTATTGCGACGTCACTTTGCAGGGGGAATATCGCGCTGCCTCCTCCACAGACCTGGCCCCGCTCTCAGGACTGGAGAGGGCCCTCTGCATCTTTTGGGGTGGCGGGCGGTGGGGTGGGGGGGATGGCACGCTGGGTATTCTTGTCTGGGAACCGTCAGCTGGAGGGAGTGCCTGGAGCGTCCTCTCCCCGGGCACCCCCACTGCCCTCACCCCGCCGTCTCGCCCAGCCTCAGCTCTGCCCACTTTCTGGGTCCACAGCTTTGATTTCTGGCTGCTCCCCATTCCTCTTCCCTGACTACCAGGGTCCCTCTCCCTCCTTCCCCAGGATCCCAGGACACACAGATGGTCCGGGGGGGGGGGGGGGGGGAACCACGACAGCAGGCAAAAGACGATTCCTCAGTTCCCAGCCCCACCCCGGAACCACCTCCCTCCCCTGCACCGTACCAGCCTGCAGGCTGGGGCAGTGCCGGCATCCGAGGGCAGCTGGCCTCCTACTGTAAGCACGGCTGACCTTGCTTTCAAACTGCACGTGATCTCTGCCCTGCATGCAATCCTCCTTGAACAACTAATAAATGCAAAAAAAAAAAAAAAAAAAACCCACGACCCAAATTATTATTATTACTGAACGAGCCGGAGAGAGATAGCAAGGCCCTTCTAAAGTTCCCAGAGCGCCTTTGGCAGCTGCGGGCACATTAAAGCCAGGGGCCGGGGGAGGGGAGCCGGGCGTATTTCAAAGCTGACGGCGGCAGTAACGGCGCGCGGGGGGCGCTGTGTGGACGACGCCAAGTGTTTGAAGTGGACAAGATTTCTAGCATGTTGCCCCGGTGCCTGTACATACTTAATAACAGATGTTCGGTCTCTCTCGGCAGATAATCGTCCTGCTGTAAGGTTGACTTGACCTGCCTGCGTGGTGCGGCTCCGCGCGCGCCGGGCGCGGTAACAGATGATGCCCGGCCCCTCTCCTTGTGACGAGGGGAATGCTCAGCCACGCTTCCTTTTAAGCACATCATTACTCCGCGGCCACCGGAGCCCATACATCGCCCTCGTCGAACGGCCGCAGAGCCATTCGGCCGTAATTTATGGGGACAGGGTTCAGAGTTTTAATAATATTTGGATAATATCATTGCCCACACGTCGGTGGCGCCGTGATGGATAGAAGGAGACGGGGCTGATTTCGATTCCATGCGTGACAGTGTGAGCGTTAGCGACGGGGTGCCCGGCGTGGCCTTGATGGCGACGGCCACTGGGCCATCGGCTCATGAATGATGGATCTGGGCGTGAAGGGTGACATGCAGCGGCGGGATCACACGGGGACGCGTGTGCATGAGGAACTGTCCTATTAGGGCCTCTTCCCTATGCGGATAAATGAATCGCAGGGGAGACCAAAACGGCGTAAAGAAACCCTGAGCTGGTAATGGATTATCACATCCACATAAAAAACCCCGTGGCCGGGGCATGGCGGCGATATTGATGTTTACTCTCTGCTCAAGTGGCTCCCTGCGTTTTGGCTTCTCCCCGCGCACCTCATCATTCCCGCGTCCTCGCGGCACCTCTGGGCGCCATTCCCGGACCCTCTGCAGAGCCCCGTGGCACGGCACCCGGTTTGCCCAGAGAAGCCCTTTTGGGCAGGTCAGAGGGTAAAGGATGCCCAGCCAATTCAAGGCAGACTTCGTGAGGATGGCCTCGGTGCTGTGGTGGGGTGCCCTCCGAATGGGGGGCGCACACAGGCAAATGCTCACAGCGGAAGGAGGCAACCGTGCTCCAAGGGGCAGGAAGCAGGGGCCTGGTCCCAGCCACGGCCAAGATCGAGTGCAACCCTCGCTGCTGCCAGCAAGCAGGTGGCACGAGTGCGTCTCGGGGAGGAACTCCCCCAGAACTGCACCGCTCTGTTGCCAAGCCAAGATTCCCGATCCCCAGGGCCGCCCGGGCTGCCTTATCTGGCCTGCGTGTCCGCGCCCCACAATGTAAACACGCAACACCGGCCCCCACACGGCGGTGTGAAGACTGCAACTGCGTTTGCCAACTCCCTCCCGTTAATCTCCGCTGACTCACCCTGAACTCTGACCAGGCTCGCGTGCCGTGCTCCATCCTTGGGCTCGCACACTTGATACCCATTTAATCGGGAGGATTTATTTGGAACGCACAGCGATTAGAGCTGCACCTTGGAACAGCTAGGACACGCGCGTTTCAATCTCCTTAAAGAGCTTGCTGGCGGCCCAAAGCGCTCCCTCGGGCCAGGTTCTGACCCGGAGATGTCGCTAGCCTGGGCCTCTCCCCGGGACGGACCGGGAGGGTCCCCGGGGGGGTTTCACACACCCAGCTGCTTCTCTGCTTTCCAGAGCACCGAGAAAGGCGCGGTATCTTTTTCTTTTTTAATGTCGCCAGATGAAAGGAGGTAGCAGTAGGGCAACCGCGTTGATCAAGCACCGTCATTTTTAAAAATTATCATACAAACAACTTATTTTTGGTTCACAGTTTTGTGAATGTTGAACACACATAGCCTATGTAATGGATGCAGCAGCCATCGCAAATAGAATATGGAACAGCTCCATTGTCCCCCCAAGTCTCATTCCTGCTCGTCTTTCTAAAAAGTCAAACCCACTGCCCGGCTGGTGTGCTCAGGGGTTGAGCATCGACCTATGAACCAGGAGGTCCAGGTTCGATTCCGGGTCAGAGCACAGGCCCGGGGTTGCAGGCTCGATCTCCAGTGAGGGGCGTGCAGGAGGCAGCCAATCCATGATTCTCTTTCATCGTTGCTGTTTCTCTCCCCTCCTCTTTGAAATCAATAAAAAATAATTTCTTTAAAGGCCAAACCCTCACCCAACCCCTTACCCATGTCCACCACTGCCCTGCTCTCTGTCACTACAGTTCTCTGGGTGGGAACGTCCTATAAACCGAACGATACAGTCTTGGAAGCTATGGGGACTGGCTTCTCTCACGCACCATCATGCCTTTGAGGTGGTCCAAGCGGTTGCATGTACCTACAGTTCTACAGCACACTGTTTGTTTCTGGATGAGTGTTTGATTACAGAGCTTCCGCTTAGAGTCGGGTGTGTACCGGGCCCTTCAGGGCATGATAATAATAGCTAACAGCTAGGAAGCGCTAAGTGTTTGACTGTATTAACTCGATGAACCTCTCAACCACCCTTCGGGGCAGCTACTAGCCTGGTGTTCATCTTGCAAACGAGGACATCAAACAGTGAGGGCACATGGCCTGCCCAAGGTCCCAAAGCAGGTAGAGGAATCACTGTAAGGTTAGCCTGGGCCCAGCCTTGTGGTTCATAAAGGGAGAGCATGATTTTGTAAAAAATACGTTTTGTTTATTTTTTACAGAGAGGAAGGGAGAGGGATAGAGAGTTAGAAACATCGATGAGAGAGAAACATCGATCAGCTGCCTCCTGCACATGTCTCACTGGGGATGTGCCCGCAACCAAGGTACATGCCCTTGACTGGAATCAAACCTGGGACCTTTCAATCTGCAGGCCGACGCTCTATCCACTGAGCCAAACCAGTTAGGGCCGTGATTGTTAAGGGAAGATGAGAAATTCAAACCCCAGGGAGGTCTAGGTGGCTGGGAGCCTACCCGTCTAGAAGCAGGCTGTACCGGGGACTAGAGTCAACCACAGGCCTTTCCCAGCTGGTCTAAGTCCTTGGCTCTCCTACTGAAGGCTGAACAGTTGCAGAACCCTCGCCCAGAGGCTCAGGTTCAGTAGGTTGGGTGAGGTCTAATGGTTTGCGTTTCCAGCAGGCTCCCAGACGATGTTGACATGGCTGGTCCAGGAAACGCAGAACCACTGTTCTAGTGGAAGGTGTGCGAGAAGGCGCTGGGATGGTAGGTTGGGGAGCCCAGGAAAAATCAGATGTTTCTACCCCTCCTTCTCCCATCCTGTCCCCCACCCCCCAGACCTTCTTGGGCTCTGAGGTCAAAGGTCAGGGGCCTCCTCAGAGTCCAGCAGAGAAGCTGGGTGGGGCCCACCTGGGGCAGGGGAGGGCCTCCTGTTTGGCCAACAAACAGAAGGGGCTCACCCCCCACCCTGACCTGCCTTTCTGAGTAAACAGCCCCCGTTCCATTGTCTGCTGGTGGATTAGAGGAGCGGGAGCTGGGCTTCTTATTCTTTCCTTCTTTTTCTTTTTTTTTTCTTTAGCACTGAGAAAAGCCATTAAGGGATTAACACCCCGATTTATGAAAATGGAGGATGATAAAGGAACAATGGGGTGACAGCATTGTGTAAACGACACATTCATTTCAGGGACAGGGCTGCTAACTGGGAGAAATGGAGAAATAAATGGAACAATGAGGAGATGCTTTTACCAGCTTGTCATTAATTAGCCCGGAGCACAATTGTTTTATTGTCCTTTTTGAAAAATACAAAATTGGTAGGGAAATACAAGCACCGAGCAGAGCGATTATTCCCTGTCGAGGGCTGACATCTGCTTTTCCGAGGCTCCTGAGGCGCCCCTCCGGAAATGGAAAGGGCGAGGGAGGAAACTTTCCCTGGCAAAAGGGGGAAATGACCCCCCCAAGTGCACCTCAAACTCCTGGGCGGTGAGGGCCGCCTCTCACCTGGGGCCTTTCTGGCCTCCACCAGCCAGGGAGCGAGGGGCTGGGCGGCTGGGCGGTGGGAGGTGAGCGGCTACCCTGGGAGGTCCTGGGAGCAGGTGGGAGGGACAGGAGCTTGGGGGACAGGTGACCGCCCACTGGGGACGGGGAGGCCAGCCCACCGGTCCCTCACCTGGGCCCCACCCGGCCTGTCGGCTGGGCCAGGAGTGTGGCTCTGCAGCCTCTGACAAGGGTCTCGCTCTCACCCATTTATCTCCTCTACAGCGGGGAGCCCAAGGGTTTGAAAGATGCCCACGTCGGATGCGTGTCGTGAAAAGCCTTCTGCACGTCCGAGAAGTGGACTCAGCTTCTGACAACCACCTCTTCCCCCTGAGCCACAGACAGGGCCCGCCCTGCGGTCGGGGGAGGACACGCATCTGGGTTGATGGGTCTGGAGGGCATCTATCTGCAGGGGCTGAAGGGGATATGGGGGGAGGGGGAAAGGGCGTAGAACCCTGGAGACTCAGAGGGGACACACAGCAAATCTATGGGAGTCTTTTTAAAAAAATATATATATTTTATTGATTTCAGAGAGGAAGGGAGAGGGAGAGAGAGAAAGAAACCTCAATGATGAGAGAGAACCATGGACCGGCTGCCTCCTGCACGCCCCACACTGAGGTCGAGCCTGCAACCCGGGCATGTGCCCTGACCTGGGATCGAACTGGGACCTCCTGGTTCATAGGTCGATGCTCAACCCCTGAGCCACACCGGCCGGGCTGTCTATGGGATTCTTGATGGAGTAAGTCGGCACATGCTGTGGGCAGGCCTGGGCAGAGGTGCAGCTGGGCATAGGATAAGGCTGCCCGGATCCAGGCACAGGCCACCCCTCCAGGTACAAGGGCCGATTATACATCTGAGCGCCCCGTTTTAGGCTCTAACATGTCAGCGATGGAAACGTCGGCCCACGGTGGCCGTTTCTAGAAAGAGTCCACCAATCACACAAGGGTTAACGGCGGCTGGAAAGAAACGGCGCCCACAGAGGCAAACAGGGTGCCGGGCAAGGAAACCGTAAACAGCGTGGCCATTGTCCCTGCCTTCCGTGACTGCTGGCCATTGTTCGCCTTTCATCTGGACACACTGTCGATACAAATACAGCCATCCTTGCAGCATTGTGCCCTCACAGGCAGCGGGGACACAATGCGTCTCTATGCCTCTGAGCTTTCTGTTTCTATAAAGATGCCTTTATTCAGGAAGAGTCCGTCTGCGTGCCTCACAGATAAATGTGGAGCGACTGTAGACGCGTGTCCATCCATCCCATGCGGTCAGTCTCCTAGGTGCCAGGCACTGCTCTAGTGCGAGGCCTCTGGCCGTGAACAAACGTGGAACCCCCCCTCCCCCCCCCTCGCCTTCCCTAAAGAATGTCGCCCATTGCCCTGACCGGTTTGGCTCAGTGGATAGAGCGTCAGCCTGTGGACCAAAGGGTCCCAGGTTCAATTCCGGTCAAGGGCATGTACCTTGGTTGTGGGCACATTCCCAGTAGGGAGTGTGCAGGAGGCAGCTGATCGATGTTTCTCTCTCATCGGTGTTTCTAACTCTCTATCCCTCTCCCTTCCTCTCTGTAAAAAAATCAATAAAATATATATTTTAAAAAAAAGAATGTCGCCCATTGCTGGGTGTGAAGACAGAAAATAGTCATAGACACGGGTCACGTAATGATTATTGCTATGGAGAAAAATGAAGCAGGTGGAGGGGTACAATGTGTAGACTAAAGAATATATATATGTATGTATGTATATATAGTATATATTAATCCTCACCCGAGAATATTTTTCCATTGATTTTTTTAAAAGTTTTTTAGAGAGAGTGGAAGAGAGAGGGAAAGACAGAGAGAAACATTGATGAGAGAGAAACACTTTGATTGGTTGCCTCCAGCACATGTCCCAGCCAGGGCCCCGGGTGGGGAGGAGCCTACAACCAAGGGACATGCCCTTGACCGGAATCGAACCTGGGACCCTTCGGTCCGCAGGCCGATGCTCTATCCACTGAGCCCAACCAGTTAGGGCAGAATATGCGTATATTTAACATCCTCCCCTCGAACACATTTCAGCCAAGCATTCGGCAAAGGGAGCGAGCAATAGGGCACGGTGGGGAGTGTGGCAAACGGGAGCCTGCCTGCTGGTCTACAGGGCAACCACGACTCCTGCTGCTCCTCCAACTTGGGACAGTGGCCGTATCTTGCCATCTTGAAGCGAGGCTGGCTTTTCCACGGAACTCTCCTGAGTTTAAACCTCTTACAGGTAAAGCAAGCGTAAGGCCAGACTCGCTCACAGCCATCTGCTTATACTCTCGGCGGAATCTCTTCCCAGGCGGGGAGGGCGCATACCACACATCTCCGTACCCGTTATTACCTGGCTGCCAGGGAACCGGGGCGCAAGCTTCATTTTTCCTTTTTGTTGAATTTACTGGGGTGGCATCGGTGAATAAAACTCCGCAGGTTTTCATCCTAAGGCCCTGTAACTATTCTGCATTCCATTCTTGGCAAACGTCATCTTCTTTCTTCTTCCAATTCTCATAGTCTAAGAGGGATTTAAAATGTCCCATGAAAGACCGTACGCTTGCTGTTACAAGCAACTTCCAATGATGTTCAGTGAGGAATCCATTCTGGCAAAACCAGGCTGTGAGGAAACCGCTACTATGATCGCACTCTTTGGTACCCAGGAACCATAGGTGTTGGGGGCCGGGGGGGGGGGGCATGTGAGAACACCCCGTATTCATGGTTGCCTTCTGTTAGTGAAGCAGATGCTGCCATGTGGGTCGGTTTCCCCGGAAACAGCCGGCTGCCACTTCACCCCGTGGCCGTCCCCAGCACCCCGCCCCCCCTCCCCCCCGCCCCCCGCGCCCGGTGACCTGACTTGAAATGGGCCCGTCTCCAGGCCTGGCCGTCCGGATGCCAGCTCAGCCCGCCTGCTGCCCGCATTCCCTAGAAAGGCGCCTCGGTTTGGGCCAGCTGGAACCCCTGCCAGCCCTCTCGATCCGGGAGGGGAAATCAATTGCGCCTCGTGTGCCCATTCTGGGCAGCTGGAAGTGGCTGCCGGAAACACTTGTGTTCAGAGAGACGCGGATGCCCGCGGAGGTGGAGCAGGAAATGCGGGCTGGTCCCTTAGGGAAGCCTGCCGTCCTCAGCAAGGCGGCTCTCCCGGGGGGGTGAGGAGGGGCAGGGCAGATGTGATTCCCTTCCCTTCTCGGGGACAGGCACGGAGGGGCTCAGGCAAAACCAGAGGCCCCCGAAGGCTGCAACCCTGTTTGCTTTAGCCAACGGTTAGCAGCCGTGAGTGGCAAGAACCCTGGATTCAGACTCTGCCTCCTACCCTGTGTCACCTTTGGCAAGCTCCTTAGCCTCTCTGAGCCTCAGTTTACTTCCCTGTAAAATGGGGATAAGAGTTGTATCCTATTTCTCAGGACAATGGGGACGATCCCGCGTAAAGACCTTACTTCACTCAGTCGGTAAGCGCTCGGTCAACATCACCTGTCATTGCCAATATTACCGTTATTTTTCCGAGGGTCACCCTCGGGTCTGCCCATAACTCTGTGTCTCACCACCTCCTCCCACCTCGCCTACCCCCATCACACCCGCCACGATCTCTGGAATGTACCATTGTCTTTTCATGGTCCCGGGCTGCTGCCGAAGTTCAGCTCCCCTTACCAGAGAGAAAGTGGGGTGCGGGGGAGGAGTAAGAGGGTAAAGGGGGGAAAATGGTGGTGACGGAGCCTTGACTTGCGGTGGTGAGCACACACAACATAGAGATGATGTGTTGTAGAACTGTTCAGCTGAAGCCTCTATGATTTTAATAAATGATGTCTCCCCAATAAATTCAATTTAAAAAGAATCATGAGAAAATTTGGGGGGGGGGGGTAATGGATGTACCCATGATCTTAAGTGGCTTCCTGGACGTCTACATATAGAAACGTATCGTATTGTAAATACGAGTAGGTTATTGTACGTCAGAGATACCTCAACAAAGCTGTTTGAGTAGAAAGAGGAAGAAGGAATCGTGTGGAAGCACATTCCCGAGTTCAGCAGGTATGCGGCTACCTAATCGGACGCAACGTGTTTATTGAAGACCGCGATCCCCACGGCAGCCTGTCCCGCTAGTCTTCTCATTTCACACGAAGAACGACCCTTCGGTCTAGCATTTCTTTTCTCGGGGAGGAAACAGCAGCTCGAGGTACGAAGAGGTTCCCAGAGGCCGCCTGGGGTGGACCCTGGCTGCGGAGCCAGCATCTCCCAGCCGCCCGCCTCCTCCCCCCGCACCGCCTTCCCCCGCCGGGCGGACGGGACGTCCTCTGTACGCTGTGCGACCCTGACACTCCGGCCAGCGCTGTTGGATCAAAGGTTGGCCCCTGACCTACGCTGGTCCAATTAGCATCTCCCTCCGGGGAAGCCAGAGCTGCAGCCCCTGGGTGGGCTGAGCGAGGAGGATGCCCAGGGGAGCACGGGGAGCAGGGAGAGGAAGGAGGCCCGTGCACAGAGAGCATCAGAGACAAGAACCAGAGCCCTGGGCCTTCTGAGCTGCTGTGGCCAGGAACGCCTGTGACCCCCTGACCTCGGACTCCATGGCGCAGCGCTGTAGAGTCAAGCCTTTGTGTTTTGGTTTTGTTTGGCTGTAAATAAGAGTTACATCAAGAAAGCTTACAGATAAAGGCATTACTGAATGTCATGCATGTAGCTCAAAAGCCCAAGGTGGCTCTGGCTTTCGATGGGGCTGCTCTGGGAGCTGAAATAGGACCAAGGACCCAGGTTCTCTCTGCCTCCCTCTTCTGCCTCCCGTGCTGCGGAATTCATTCTCGGGGACCACAGGGTCCCTGGCAGCTCGAGGCTTTTCCTTGGTGATAGCAAAAGGGCTGCAGGAGCTCCGGACCTCACACCACCACCCAAGCCCCCTCCAGGAAAAGACACGCCCCGCCTGTCGGGCCCTGGGGCTTACTCTCATCGGCCCACGGGAGGCCACGTGCCCATCTCTAAACTGACTGACAAGGGGATGAGCCATGCTATTTAGATCGAACCAATCAGGACTCTCCCTGGGAGCAGAGGGCGGGGTCTATCCCTCCTCCCACACCTGAAGACTGCAGATGGAGAAAGAAGAATTCCCCAAAGGACAATCGGGTATTTTTGGGGGGAAGATGGGGAGCAAGTGACAGATGTGATGAAAATCACCAACGCCTGCCCCCCACATCCTACAGCCTTAATAAATGCTTCTTTTTTGTTTAATCTTTCTTGAATTCATTTTTAACTTTTAACCATGCAGTCCTAGCTACATAGGGACACGTGGCCTTCACCCTTTCCATTCACTAATTTATTCAAAATCGTTTCCGGGAAGCGCTGGGAAGAGACACTCACCAGGAACACGGATGTTTAGACAGACTCGGCCACGCTCCTCGTTCTCCACAAAAACTTAACAGAAATGTGGTTACTGTGACTAATACTAAGATAGGAACAAGGATATAAAAAATGGCGCTGATTAAAATTATGAGGGGTGATCGAAAATATTTAAGATGCAATTCCCACATGTTTCGTCATGTCTCATTAACTTATAATAATCCATTTCAATCAAGATTTCGTTGCCTGACTCGTCTTGAAGGATTCTTCGCTTGAGTCATTGTTATTAAAAAAAAAAAAAAAAAAAAAAAAGACTATTTGGTTTCGCTAGATTCCTTATATTCATATAAATATTTGCAGGAGGAAGACTTTCAAAATCTTCCTCAGCGAGAATAGCAAATACTGTAAAATGTGAGAACGGGCACGAAGGCTTGCGCCACAAACAGCGCCGTATAATTTGCAGGATGCGGTCATTGCCTGGGAAGAAAACGCCAGGAACAAGAGCCAGTCGCCCTTTCAGGAAAGTGCTGAGTCACCAGTGTGATGAAGGCAGGGGACGACGTGCGAACGCAGACCCTGAGCCTCAGAGCCAAGGAGCGATGGGACGGTGCCAGACGCTTCCTGGGAAGGTGGTACAGACATGCCTTACCCGTGTGTTTCTCCCTTATGCTTACCCCAGGAGCATACGTGATTAAAATCGTGCCCAAGGACGTGTACAAAAGCTCTTTCAACCCATTTAATTTCAAAATCAAAGGATAAAAAAAAAATTGTGCATGGTCTGTATTTGATGGCTTTATTTTTTATTTATTTATTTATTTTTGTTTTCTTAGTGGTATACGAAATGACTCCGTCCCTGGACAGAGCCCTAGATTGAACAGAAATACAGTAGTTCAAGTCTCATAATCTCATGTGACATTGTATTGCTATTGCAATTAATTATTATCTACCGGCTGCTATTTTTTGCTGCTGTCGGCCACGCTCCCATATTCCATTCACTACTTTTTCCCCTTGCATGCAGGCCTCAGCGCCAGTGCACAGAGCGGTCTAGCACATTTCCTGGTAAGGCTATGACAAGGCGGGACAGGTGTAGGTTCACAGTTGTGAGAACACGAAACACAGAGTTGATTCTTGCATTATTATTTATTAACTAGAGGCCTGGTGCACGAACTCATGCACAGGTGGGGTCCAGCCGGCCCGCCCCGCCTCGACTGGGGCGGGCCGACCAGGGGGAGGGGACGCGGGAGGTTGGCCACCGGCCCAGACCCCATCGGGCCGGTTGGCTGGCCATAGTGCATGTCATAGCGACCGGTCATTCTGGTCGCTTGGCCTTTATATATGTAGATTATTCTATTCTTTTCCATACGAACACCTGTAGACCTACGTTTGCCCCTCCCTGTATCTGTGGTTCTATCCAATAAGGATAAGTGCATGTTTCCGCCGTACACAGGCCATTGCACGGAACCTTTTTATTTTTTTGTGGTCGGACACCTGGCTTCCTCCGTGAATCTGAGCTCTGTGAAACAGCACGTGATGACCGTGCTCCCGTCACCATTTCCCGACAGGCACTGAGGACGCCGATGCGAAGGGGAGGGCAGTCCTAATGAACACGTGCTTAGCGGAGCCCAATGGAAGTGTAAGCGAGGTCGGAATACGAGCGGCACATCGACTCCCTGCTCAGGCTCTGGCTCCGAACCGGCTGGTCCCTCTGCCTCCCATGCCTCCACCGGATGGGCTCCACCGGCCAATCTCCCTTCATCTCTGGCTGTTTCTAGGAAACGCACGCTATGGCGTGGATGCTAAACACACGGGAAAGCCTGAGCGGGCCTCTTGCAAATCTCCCTTCTCGCTCATGGCTCCTCGTTCCATGACGTCATCATGACCACAGGGCTGTCGCGTAAACACAGTTACCTCCCTCTCCCGTCCAGATGGTCGGCTACACGATAATGACAGTGTGTTTGTGCTTACTGGGTTTAATTGCCAGATAATCAGCAAGAACATGCAAATTGCTAGGTTGTCGGAACACAGCACACTGAACCCCGGGAAACCTGGGTAGCGCCGGGCGGTCACCAGGCTCTTACACGGACTGTGACGACGAGGGGGCCGGGGTGGGTTGTAGTCCATTGTGTGGGTTCGCGTTACACCCGCTGAGCGTGGATTAATGTCAGATGGTGAGGAAATGCAATGGGACAGTGGGGACGGGCCACAGGAGTGGCTGAATGGGGCACCAGCTCTTGGCTCTGGAGTCCCACTCGGTTCCTAACCAGCACATCCCAGGGTCGCACGTGAGCACCTATTCCCGGCCCCCGTGGACCTGCCCCCGTGGACCTGCCCCTGTGGACCTGCCCCCGTGGACCTGCCCCCGTGCTGGCAGGGAGAGATGGCAAACCATCCACCAAAGGAGCCCTCCCCGCCACACAACGTCCTCGCTCAGGGCAGGTGCCGATCAGTGATTCTCTTTCATTGTTGATGTTTCTATCCCTCTCTCCCTCTCCCTTCCTCTCTCTGAAATCAATAAAAACATAAATAATATATGCCACTTTGCAATAAAGATTTTTAATAGTAAAAATAATAATAATTATTATTGTCATCATCAGAGAAAGAGATTATTATTGAGCCTAATGGTCAGTAGCAGCATCGACAGGAATAGCTGCCACTCACTGGGTTTGTAGAGCCCGGTCCAGAGCGAAGTGCCTTAAATGAATTTCCCCATGTAATCCTCACAGTAACTGTGTGAGACAGATAATACTGTTATTCCCATTGTACAGATGAGAAAACTGAGGCCCGGAGAGGCGAACAGAAGCTAGTGCAATGGAACTCAGGCAAGCTGACTCCAATGCCCATAATGCACCTGACCCAGGGGCAATCCACTCCTTAGGAAGTACCAGGAAGTCCCAGCCCCACCTGGTCCTATGCCCTGATAGGAGAGAGATCTCTCTGCTTCCCCGAGCGCTTTTCCCCTGTTCAGTGCCCGGGTCAGAGCCAGCACGGAGCCACCAGGGGCCGATCACCAGGCAGCGCCGTCATTGAAGGGCGTGCGTGTCGGAAGGGGCTTCGGGGTTATTTTCAGCCCCGGTTCCTGCTTCTTTGGTTTGGGTTTTGCACGATTGATTAGGAGCCTAAATTAACGAGAAGGGGAACACGTGTCCAGCTGGTGCCCCCAGATGCTCCTGGAAACAAACTCTCCAATTTGCACAGCGTGACGGTGTAAACACAACGGGCTCAGTCCCCTCACTCCTGGCCGTGAGGACGGCCTGGCCCGGAGTCTGCGCTCTCCCTCCGGGTCTGAAATAACATCCCGCAGTGTTCGCTGAGCCTCAGCGCCCGGGGCCCGCACCAGGGCAGCGTGTTATACTGCTTCACCTGCGTCCTGGGGAGAAGCATCTAAACTCCGAGCAAGAAGGAGAAACAGAAGGTGACAAGGAAATAGCCACTGAGCCACACCGGCCGGGGCAGGAACCATCCCCAATAAAGAGGACGAGGGTGGAAAATTCTCCAAAACGGATGCACATTCACAGACCCCCATCATAGTCCAGTGGTCCAGCTTTCTTTCTTTTTTAAATATATATATACTAGAGGCCTGTTGCACAAAAAGATTCATGCAATAGGCCTTCCCTTCCCCTGGCTGTCGGCACCGGTTTTCCTCCGGCACCCGGGACCCAGGCCTTCGCTCCGGCCGGAGCTGCCTTCAGTCTTCACTCTGCCGCTTTGCACCTATGTATGCAAATTAACCGCCATCTTTGTTGGCGGTTAATTTGCATATCTCGGTGATTAGGCAATGGGAGGTGTAGCGAAGGTACGGTCAATTACCATGTTTGTCTATTATTAGATAGGATATTGATTGATTGATTTCAGAGAGGAAGGGAGAGGGAGAGAGAGAAACGTCCATGATGCGAGAGAATCATTGATCGGCTACCTCCTGCACACCCCCTACTGGGGATCAAGCTCATGACTCAGGCATGTGCCCTGACCGGGAAACTAACTGTGACCTTCTGGTTCATAGGCCGACACTCATCCACTGAACCACCCCAGCAAGGCATCCAGTTGTCTTTCTTATCCTAGCCTTGTGTTCCTGTTGCTGTTGTTTTTTTAAATTCTTACCCAAGGACGTGCTGAGAGAGAGACAGGAAGAGAGAAACAACCATGTGAGAGAGAAACATCAGTCAGTTGCCTTCTGTACATACCCCAACCGGGGATCGAACCTGCACCCCAAGGATGTGCCCTGATCGGGAATCGAACCCGCAACCTTTCCGTGCACAGGACGACGCTCAACAAACAGAGCTGCTCCGGCCGGGCCCTTTTGTGGTTAGAACGAGAAGACTGATGCATCCGTTCCAGGTACGTCTTGCTTGGGGTGGTGACCGAAAGAAGTCAGCCAGGCTCCCCAGCACCACTCGGTAGCTCTCCCCGAGGGAGGCACATGCCTGCAGGGGCCACGGACGGCCTCCCTCTGTGGCCTCCGCTTGCAGGGAACTTGAGGAAACTTTCCAGTATGACAGGGGACAGTTTCTAGAACATCGTCAGGAGGCTCCCAATGTGCTGGGCATGTGGGACATAGGAGTCGGGCCGTGAACAAGGGACGCGTGATCTCCGCCTTTGAGAAATGTACGAAGCAGCTCTGGCTCCCCCATCACACGCCTGACGGAGGATTCTGACGCGGGCAAGCCGCTGTGTTGGGGACGCACAGACGAAGGCTATATTCAGCCTTAAACCGTCGCTGGGAGATGCAAATTACAATAGGACGCCACCTCGTACCTATTGGGATGACGTGCCTACACGGTACATCCCTTGTACCTGAAAGGACTCACATCCTGACACATGCCGCAGCCTGGATGGAACTTGAAGGCACTGTGCCGAGTGCCACAGCCAGGCGCAGATGGACAGATGCTGGATGACTCCACGCATCGGAGGGACCTAGAGGGTCGGACGCTCAGAGGCAGGAAGTAGAAGAGTGGCTGCCAGGGGCGTGGGAGCTCGTACTTCAAAGGTACAGTGTCAGTCTGGGACGTTGGAAACCGCGTGGCGACGGAGGGTAGTGATCGTGGCGTGACCTTGCGCCCACGTGTAATGCCGCTGAACGGACGCTTCAAAATAGGTAAATTTTGTGTGTATTTTACTATCAATTTATTTTATTTTATTTTTTGATGAAATCCAATGTGCTGTGGGTCATGGTGTGGGTGTGATATTTAGGAAATCTTTGACTAACCTCAGATCAAAAAAGATTTTCTCCTTTTTTTTTTTTTCTAGACACTTTATGGTTTTACACTTTACAGCAGGGGTCCTCAAACGACGGCCCGCGGGCCACACGCAAATACAAATATTGTATTTGTTCCCGTTTTGTTTTTTTACTTCAAAAAATAAGATATGTGCAGTGTGCATAGGAATTTGTTCATGTTTTTTTTTTTTAAACTATAGTCCGGCCCTCCAACGGTCTGAGGGACAGTGAACTGGCCCCCTGTTTGAAAAGTTTGAGGACCCCTGCTTTACAGGTTAGGCCTACGATTCACTTTGGGTTAAAAATTTTAGACGTCGTATAACATGGGTCTGAGGGGGTTTTGTTTGGTTAGTTTCTGTTGTGTTTTTGCAAATGGGCTGTCCAATGGTTGCACCGTTTGATAAACAGACTATTCTTTCCCCACTGAATTGTCTTTGCACCTTTGTCAGCAGTTGTGCGTGTGTGTGTGTGTGTGTGTGTGTCTATTTCTGAGCTCCCTCTTCTGTTCCATTCATCTATTTCTATCTTTACACCAAAGCCACACTCTCCCGAGTAGAACTAGAAACATTTCAGTGGCCTTATAGCTCTCTTTTTAAGACATTTTGAACCCAAGTGGCACTGGCCTGCCGCTTCGTGTTGTATTACCGAGTGGTCCCGGCTCTCCCGGGCCCTTCGCGTGTCCGTATGAACTTTAAAACCAGCCTGTCCTTCAGCGAGGTTTCATGGTTTTCAGGATACGAGTCTTTGTGTCAGATTTAACACAGGCATTTCAGGTGGATAAAGGAGTGGCAGGAGATGAGAGTGGAAACACGAAGACCAACTGGACGCTATGACACATAACAGGCAAGCGACGATGGGGCATGGTCCTGACTGGGGACAGTGGAACAGTGGTGATAAAAAAAAAAAAAGAGAAAGAAAGAAAAAGCTGATTGGAAATGTAATTAGATTGAACCATATGGAATTGCCATTCTTTGCAGGTCACAGGAACTGTAACATTGGCAACTTCATATGGTTCAAGCTAATACTCTTGGAGCGGAGTCAGGGCTCAGGACTCGCTGGTTGATTAGATGCAGGGAAGTCATGAAAGGAAAGAGTCAAGGGTGGCGCTTAGGTGCTGAGCTCCAGCAAAGGAACGGACGGGCGATCATGCCATTTCCTCACACTGCAAAGCCGGGGGCGGGGGCGGGGGGAGCCCAGCCCTGCAGCCCATTCTCCCTGACTTTCTCTTTATTCCCGATTCTCTTTCTTTCTCTCCATCATCTCTAGCTTTTTTGGGGAATGCAATGATCACGGGGCTACATGTTTACTTTTAACTACGCATTTTTCCCACCCAGCGCCCCGTCTGACATTTTAACGGCCTTCGCTGGCCCCGCTCTCCGTGGGCAGGGCATGCAGCGAGCGCACCGTGTCTGTGCACAGCGTGAGGCCCCTGCGTGCCCGCTGGATGTGGATGCCATAGCAACACGCCCTGAACTTTTTATGCCTCTGCGCCCGATCCTCATCTGGAAGGGTTCTGGGCCACATTTTCAAGCAATTTGGTGCCGATCGTCGCGAGGCTCCCGGGTTTATGGAGGGAAGGCCGGGAACGCATGCTTGAGTTTAGACTCAAATTACTATCCTAAATGACTCCGTGGAGGGTTCCTTTTAGGGGTCACCGAGAGCCAGAGTGGAATGTTTTTCCTTCTTCACTTTAGCCCAGGCCTTGGGGCACGAGGACCATAAATGCAGGTAATGTGTTTTATGGCCAGATTCTCTAGGTTCATTTTCCACCTCGCTCCCCGCCCCCGGTGATCGTCATGGAACCCCACAGAGCTGGCTGCAGGCTCCCTTCCTACAACCCTGTTTCTACAAAGGCTGAGTAAGGGACTCGGGCGGCTGAGCCACAGGGCAGGGTGCGCTTGAGGAGCATCACACGTCCTGTCTGGGGCTCAGCCAGGCACGCGTGATTGCCCTCCAGCCCCGCGGAGCGGTCCAAACGCAAAAGAGCTGCTCGCGAAGTAGTGAGCTCCCCATCCCCGGAGGTATTCAAGAAGTGCCCATACATTGGATTGACAAAGGCGTTATCATCGGAGCTGTAGGTATCTGACCAGGAGTAGAATGAGAAGCATTTAAGTGGCCTTATAACACAAACCCTTTTTTTGAAACTTAAGATAGCTTTTCACTGTTTTCAATATTTATTGCACACTTACTATGAGGCTGGGACTTGTCCCCTAAAGCTACAGCAGTGATGGAGGTGGTCATGGGCCCTGTCCTTAAACAGCCTCCCGTCTAGTGAGAGTGACACATAATGAATAAGTAATTGATGAAGAGAACCGTGGCTCTCAGACACTGGGCCGGGGCCTTGCTGTCATTTTTTTTTTCCATGGGTTATTTCAAAGACGCTTCCGGGCCCTGGGAGGCCAAACTCCGCTTTACAAATTGTGAAATGCAAGCCCAAAAGAGGTGGCCTCACGTGTCCAGGCTTACACAGCTGCTACCTGCCGAAGCTGCAACAGCAGCCCAGGCCTCTCGTCTCCGGGGTCTGCACACTTACCTAAACCTCTGGTTAAGGTTCTTCCAGGACCAAGTCAGCCCAGGTCCTCAAGGCCCAGGTCTCCACACACCCTCCCCCCACTCTCACCTCGAGAAAGGTAAACAGTACAGGTCCGCTCGCTCCCTCTACTCCCACTAAACATACTAGTCCTCAGAGGTTTTCACATAAAAACCATCTCTCTGCCTTATGCAATTAAGCTTGCCGGCTCCAGGAAAAAAAAAAAAATTATAATAACACATCTTACTTAAAACTTGAGGCGTGATACTTGCCAGAACTCCCCCACTGTCGTTTGGAAAGCGAGGGGGTTTGTAAAGGCCCTACTGTGTGCTCAGCCCGGGAAGGGGGTGAGGGCTGAGTGGCTGGAGGTGCCCCGATCGAAGATTGGCTATTTGCCCTTGACAAACTTAATATCTCGTTGCAAAGACAAAAAGAGATGAGCAGGAGGGAGGCAGCAGAGGACCAAGGACAGGACTGAGACGCGAGCACCGTGCCAGCGTTTTCTACATCCGGGATCTCGCTGTGTGTCTTTGGACCAGTCCCTTGGCCTCTCTGAGTCTTGAATTCTTCACCCGTAACAGTGCTGCCCCCAAAGAACTCTCTGGTGGTGGGGATGTTCTCGACCTGCGGTGCCCAATGCCGTGGGCATCGAGCTCAGGGAAGGTGGTGAGTGGGACTGCGGACTGGGTCATTAATTTTATGTCATTTTTAATTACTTTACATTGAAATAGCCACAGGAGGCTAGTGGCTACCATATTGGGCAGCACAGACCTAGAAACCGGGGCTTGGAGGGCTTTATCCATTTCAAATACGATATGCCGAGAGAGCGCCTGGGAAGTGTTCATTGTGCCTCTGGAACTGTCTCGAAAGAAAAAGTCCTGGTGAGACACGTGGGCCTGGGAGACAGGGGCCACACCCCAGCTTTGACATATCCGGCTGTAAAGCCCTGGACAAGTCCTCTAGCCTCTCCGTGCCTCAGTTTGCTTGTCTGTAAGATGGGGATAATAATAGAACCTAGTTCACAGGGTTATTGTGAGAAATAAATGAGATACTAGATCTTTCAGAACAGTGCCCGAAACTTGGTAAACGCTCAACAAATGTAGCTTTAAAATTTTATTATTATTTTTATTATTATCATTTTAAATATATTTTGATTGATTTCAGAGAGGAAGGGAGAGGGAGAGAGAGCTAGAAACATCAATGATGAGAGAGGATCATGGACCGGCTGCCTCCTGCACGCCCCACACCGGGGATCAAGCCTGCAACCTGGGCAAATGCCCTGACCAGGAATCGAACCGTGACCTCCTGGTTCAGAGGTCGATGCTCAACCACTGAGCCCCGCCAGTATTATCAGTGGAACTTAGCATTTCCTCAGCTTTCTGAAATCACACCTTGTTGCCCTAGCAACTCTTATCAGAGAGGCCTCAGGATCCTCTAAAAACCATCTTCTTCTTCTTTTTTTTTTTTTTCACTTTAAAACACTTCATTATGGAAAACTTCAAACGCATACAAAAGCTAGAGAGTAGCATAATGAACCCACCCATATACCCATCTCTTCTTTTCCGTCACACTCAGCACACGGCCAATCGCACGGCATCTGTATTCACCCACTCACCTCCGGGACTTTCTTAAGCAAGCACAAGATATAGCGTGTTCATCACTATCTCAACATACATGCCACTCCACGTAGATCACCTTTTAAAAAGGTCTCTTAAACACACACACACATGCTCACACATGCACATTGTTGAAGTCCTCTGCTTTCACTGTATTTGGAGGGCACTGCGTGAGGTTCAAGTTAACTGAACTTTTTGTGGGGATCATTTTGTAATAAATCCAAGGCACGTCACTGTGCTGGACACCCGACAAACCCTCTTCTCGGCCCTGGCTGGTGTGGCTCAGTGGGTTGGGCGTCAGCTCGTGCACCGAAAGGTTGTGGGTTTGATTCCCATTCGGGGCACATGCTCGGGTTGCGGGCTCCATCCCCGGTCAGGGGCGTGCTCTCACATCAGTGTCTCTCTCTCCCTCCATGTCCCTTCCTGTCTCTCGAAAAATTGATTTTTCTTAAAAACCATCTTCTTGCCCAGCCGGTGTGGCTCCATGAACCTCAACCTATGAGCGTCGACCTATGAACCAGGAGGTCACAGTTCGATTCCACCCTGGAAATGGGTGGTGGTGGGGGGCTCCTTCCCTTCCCTACCAGAGCGGCCGGTGTAGGTCCTTCCTCGCACGGGTCACAACCTATCATTTAAAAAGTATTTTGGTTTCCCTGTTTTACGGTCTGTACCCTGCACCCCACCAGGATGGAAGCTCTGTAAAAGCCGGGCCTCCCCATCTTGGTCACAACTGTCCCCCGGCTCCTGCCCCAGCGCAAAGGCAGGCGTCCACATCCATGTGCTGAGGAACGCGTGAAGGAATGGCCGCCAGGTCCTATTCAGTGACGCCCGGCGCCGGCGGCTTACCCTCCCGAGGCGGCCGCTATGTCCTCGGACGCGCTGGCCGAACAGGAAGCTCTTCTGAAGCAGATCTCCGCCCGTCCTCTCCGCCGGCCCCGTGTCATCTCTCGGGGCCCCCTACCTGAGCTGACCTTCTCGTCCAACGCACAGGCTCCTAAATGTTGAAAGACAGGGAGCCCATCTCTTTGAGTCTTTTTTTTTAGAGAGAGAAAGTGGAAGTGGGGAGAGAAAGAGAAAGAGAGAGAGAGAGAGAAGCGTCGATGTGAGAGAGACACGAGGACTGGCTGCCTCCTGCACACACCTGACCCAGGGCGGGGAACAATCCTGCCACCCAGGTACATGCCCCTGACGGGGAACCGAACCTGTGACCCTCAGGTCCACAGGCTGGCGCTCTGACCATTGAGCACACCAGCCAGGACAATTCTTGTTTTTTTAATCGAGGCAAAAAAAAAAACAAACAAACTCATGTTCATTTCTTCATTTGCTCTCCTAAAAGGAAAGAGCCGTGGCTGGGGGTGGGAGGGAGGGCGGACAAGGAGAAGCGGGCCAGTAACGGACCGGAAGTCCCCAGCACTGGGCCCCGCCGGCAGGCTCCCTGGGACTCGGACTATTTTTTCCAGTTGAGTTTCTGGGGGTGACGTTGGTTAATTAATGACACAGGTTTCGGGGGTACAGCTCCATGACACATCACTGTGTGCTGGAGCGCGTGCTCACGTTTGTCATGTACTTTAAAGCCACGTGCGTTTCTCAGTCACGTTTGAGGACACACGTGGGGAGAGAGGCCGTGGCTTTGGATTTCCACGTGAACATAAGTGAGAGGCTTTGGTGATTGGGCTCTGCCAGCCTTGGGATTCTAGGACTCCATGAAGCACACCAAGCACTGGTGTGTGCGCGCGTGTGTGTGTGCGAGTGTGCATGTGGGTGTGCATGTGCGCGCACGTGCGTGTGTATGTGCACACACGTGTTGTGGGTGCGCATGTATGTGTGCATGTGTGCGTGAGTGTGTGTGCATGTGTATGTGCGTGTGTATGTGTGCGTATGTGTCTGTGTGTGACCAGACAGATGGGCTTTTCTCCCGAACACCCCGAGAACGCCTTGCAAAGGAATCAAAGCCCGTGACCAGCCTGAGGGACGGATATGCCTGGAACGGCGATGCCGGCCCTGAGTGGCACACTTCCGCTTGGTGCCCTCGGGAAAACCGGTCTTTATGGCAGACAGGGCGCTGCCTCTCTTGCCTCCCAAGCTTCCTGCTTACCTGCCCACACCTGAGTCACTGGCCCAGGCTGCGTGGGAAGCAGACCGGGAGGCCCAGCCCCGACCCTCCCGCGGCCAGAGCACGAAGCTGCCTGCCTGGCGGGAGCCCCCCTGCTACTGGCCAGGACGGTGCAGTGATAGATAAGGAAGTCCAGTGCCCTGGGAGAGGCGACTTTCAAAGCCCCGGAGAGGGGGGCGGATAAGGCGTGACGTGCCATCGGCCGAGCCGCTGTATAAAGCAGGATGAAAACAGCAGTGCATACAGCTGGAGACGGTACGTGCCGGAATCGCAGGCAAGCCTGTTTGTCTAAAAGTGTTTCTTGACTAAGAGGGAGCTGGATTACACCTCAATGTGCTTGAATTCCCGCCGGCTGCAAACAGCTCTCTCCAATGCTTTATTTTGAACACACAGGCCTATTTTAGGAAAACAAGTTCGCCTGGAATAACCCCAGCCAGCTGGTTTGGATACTGAACGCAGTCACCTGACCCAATCAATAAAGAAAGAGGACAAAGACGCTTAAAACGGAGTTAGTCATTCTTCCCGGGGGGTAGGACTTTCCGCGAGCAAGTCCTGCATGTTGTTGTGCACAGGCCTCTACACGGTTGGCTCGGAGAGCAATGCCGTGGTTACTGGCGCTGGCGACCAGGAGCAACCCTGCTGCATGGGAATAAAATTTCTGATGTCAGGATCGTTCCAAGATTCAAAAAGTGCCGGATCCAGACACAAAGAGGAACAGACCGTAATGGTAAAAGGGTCAATCCGACGGGAAGACGTAGCAACGCTCAACATGCACGCGCCTGACAACAGAGCCCCAAAACTTATGATGCAGAAACCGACGGAATCGAAGAAAAAAATAGACAAGTCAACCGTGATAGGTAAGGACCTCCGTATTTCACTTTCTGTTGTGAATGGAACAATCAGACAGATCATCAGCAGGGAACCAAACACTTGAAACAGCATTCTAAGCTACTAGACCTCACAGACGTCTACCGGGCATTCCACCAACAACAGAATGTACATTCTCCTCCAGTGTACCTGGGACAGACTCCAGGACAGACCGTACGTTAGGCCACAAAACAAGCCTCAATCAATGCAACAGTACTAAAATCACACAAAGTATATTCTCCAACCATGATGGGATGAAATTAGAAATCAGTAACCAAAATAAATGTGAAAAATGTGTACATATGTGGCAGTTAAACAACCCTCTTTTAATTAAACAACCGTCAACAACAACAACAACAAAACCACAAGGGAAATTAGAAAATACTTTGAGATGAATGAACATGAAAAGACAACATACCAAAACGTATGGGACGCAGCTAAATCGGCGCTGAGAGGGAAATTTGTGAATTAAAAAGGAAGATTTCAAATCAATAACCTAAACTTCCAGCTTGAGAAACTGGAAAAAAACAAACACACTGAGAACAAACCCAAAGCCAGCCCAAGGAAGGAAATAATGAAGATCAGAGTGGAAAGTCCTAGAGAATAGAACAGAGAAAAATCAATGAAGCCTGAATTGTTTCTTTGAAAAGATCATCACAATTGACAAGCCTCTAGCTAGAATGAGCAAAAAAAGGAAGAAAGGAAGGACATTCAAGTCACTAAAACCAGGAACGAGACAGCGGACGTTACTACTTACCTTACAGAAAAAGTACTGTACCCATGTGTTTGTAGATACTGATGAGCTGATTCCAAAATGTGCATTAAAAAGGGAAAGGAACTCAAATCGCCTGAATCATTTTGAAAAAGAAGAACAAAGTTGGGGGTCCCCCCATCCCTGGCTCTCGAGACTCAACCCAAGTGTCGCAGTGCCGCCTAGGTGCTGCCATCTTTGATGTCCTCCAATTGAATGTCAGCCTGTCCCCTCCTCATCCCCACAGGAAACTGAGCAGCCCGTCTGCAGGGCGCCCCTCACACTGTATTGTGCAACCTGCTTCTTGAGGACATAGATGGCATCTTTCCTTCTCGTCCCAAGGACCCAGCAGAATGTCCAAAACATAAAAGATGGTTAATACACATCATTTTAAATGGATGGGTGATGGATGGATGGATGGATGGATGGATGGAAAGATGGATGAATGGATGGATGGATGGATGGATGGAAAGATGGATGGATGGATGGATGGATGGAAGGATGGAAGGATGGATGAGTGGATGGATGGAAGGATGGATGGATGGATGGATGGACAGACGGACGGATGGACAGACAGACAAACATATGGATGGACGGATGGATGGATGGATGGACGGACAGATGGATGGGTGGATGAATGCACAGATGGACAGACGGACAGACGGACAGACGGATGGATGGATGGATGGACAGACGGATGGACAGACGGACAGACGGACGGACAATGGATGGATGGGATGACCAGGTGGATGATTTCAGAATGCTGTGTCTGCCTACAAACAGATGAGGCAGCATGGTTTCTTAGGTCATTACCACGGAAGAAACACTAAACTGGGAAACCCAGAGACTTGCAATGCTGCCACAAACCCCCATAGGCCTTTCCTCCAGTCCCTTCCTCTCTCTGACCCTCAGTCCGCTCTGGGAAACATGTGGGTTTCATAGAAGGATTTCTAAATGTCCTCCAGATTTCGGTTCTATTGTCCCGGGACTAAGCAGGTTCTTTTCTCCATGCCGAGCGTGGGATGGCACTGGCCTTTTAAAAGCCAGGCTCAGGGCGCACACTCATTACGTCTCTCCAAGTGGCCACCCCGCGGGGTAGCTCAGCCCCAGGCTCCACCCCTCTTGACACCGCGGGCACCCCCGGGACCCCGCGCTGCCCGAGCTCCTTTTGTAGACAATGTCCACGGGACTCCGTCAGCACGCCAACAGGCTCTGGGCACCGGGTAATTTGTCAGCCACAACCATGTCACCCTATAAACCGGCCCTAAATTCCATTTTCTGTTACTAATGGGAAAGGCCATGTGACAGGAATTTATGGGGTGCCTCGGGTTTGACAGACAGACACGCGGGTAAAAGCAGAGGGCGCAGGAGGTCTCCTCTGGTATTTAAAATCCTAGGTCCCCCCGTAAAACCCGGGGGCTATGTGTGACTGGGCCTCGGGAAAGAAAAGAACGTCTCCGTCCCCTGCCTGCCTCTCTGTTTCACAGACACTCTCGCTCCGAGCTGCAGTGCTTCCCGGAGGTTTTCTAAACGCACAGAAACAAGTCATCACGGCTTGGCCTCCTTTCGGAATGCTGGCTCTTTTTCTACATGTTGACCAAGACACCCACTCCATTCCTTATTCTGTCTCTAACCACGGGAGGTTTGACCAGGACTTAATTTTTAACATCCTTGCCTGGGCCAGCGCGGCGGTTTATGTCTAATATTTGGAAACAGACTCTTGAAATGACTTAATTACCCCGACATGGCAGCAGCATGAGTCAGGTCTGCAGTAGACGCTTTGCCAGGCGTGCTGGGGACCACAGAGCTGCTCACTGTGCCATCCTTAACAAAGCGTAACCCTTGTTAGCCAACGTGGGGGGGGGGGGGGGGGAGTCACCCTTTAGAGTAAGGCAGTCGGCCATTTTCCTATTGGTTTCCTAGAACCCACTGTTTTTATTCTAAAAATGTTATAGTGACAAACAGCCAGGGCCGGAATCGGCTTGTCGCAAGCACCGTTTTATAGCAATTGCATGGCATTTCCTCTCTTGCGCTATCAGAAATTCTTGAGCATCACTAAAAAAAAAAGAACGCCTTACATTTTTAATGCAAAAAAAATTAGGATCTGGGTTTACCATTTCTCCAAGCTGATTCCTCGGGGAGCAAGACAAAACTGGCCATGAGGTTAACATTTTAAAAAATAAAAACTATTTCTTTCAAGGGAGCTCAGCAAGAGATTCTGAGAAGCTCACGGAGAGGCACGGGGGCAGGATGCGGACTGATGAGAGAGCGCCAGGGCCCCTGCACGTATCTGCTTGGCGACCTGGGGACCTATTTTCAGAATTTTAACGGCCGCACACAACCCGAGCGGGAGGCCTGGGAATTTAACAGGTGGGAAGGGGGCGAGCTCCCCGGGGCATCCGCACACCAGCCTCTCCCTGACCAGCGGTGGTCGTGCCTGGGGACAAATTACAAGAGGGGAATGTGAATGCCTGGCTTCCCTGGAAATAAAATGTCAGAGGGTTTATTAGCACCATCGAGCCTTGATTGCCCGGAACTCTGCTCGGCCTTCCCGGCCCGTGGGGGACCCCCCGCCCTGCTTCTTACTCCCTCCCCCTCCTTCAGCGTGTGGCCCCCTAGTCCTGACCCAGGGAAGAACCCCATTTCTCTGGAGGCGTCATCCAGGGGCAAAGTCTGGATTCATGTTCGCGGGCCCAATGGTGAGATGAAGGAAGGAAGGAAGGAAGGAAGGAAGGAAGGAGATCCAACAGGTCAGCCCCTCAGCTGTCACCTCAGTCCCCCCAGAGGCCATCTGCTACCCCTCCCGGGTGGGAAAGGGACAGGCCGGGGCGTTCTCACATGGATGCCATTGCTTCCCACAGGAGGTGGCCACTCCTCACCATCAGGGCCCAAGCACCGAGCCCGCCACTTAGGACAGCAAATGCAATCCCAGTAGGTGGGCGGGTTTTATATAAAAAATCATCATAATAAAAGGCCAAGAGGCATCACGACCGAAATGACCAAATGACCCGTCACCATGCAGTGCATGGAGCACCTCCCAGGCCCTCCCCCGCGGCCCACAGGCTCTGATTGCAGCAAGGCTGGTAGCCGGAAGGCGGGGCCCTGCGGCGTATGCGGGGGGCGGGGCCGGCGAGGTGCATGCTGGGGGGTGGGGCCGGTGACGCGCATGGGGGGGCAGGGCTGGCAAGGCGCATGCGGGGGGCGGAGCCCGGTGAGGCGCATGCGGGGGGCGGGGCCGGCGAGGTGCATGCTGGGGGGTGGGGCCGGTGACGCGCATGGGGGGGCGGGGCTGGCAAGGCGCATGCGGGGGGCGGGGCTGCACAATTTCACAGGCTGGCCCTCTAGTATTTAATATTAATAGGTAGATGGTAGGTAGATCACAGAAGGGAGGAAGGAAGTACAGAGGGAGAGAGGGAGGGAGGGAAGGAGGGAGGTAAGGAGGGAGGAAGGGAGGGAAGGAGGCAGGAAGGGAGGAAGGAAGCTGAGAGTATGATGCTCACTGGGATTACAGAGTATAAGCCTTCCTCTGTCCTGACCCTCCAGACCTCGCCCTTGGCAAGCTGGGGAAGGACAGCCTTCAACAAGCAGGTAGCAGACATTACTGCCCGAGGGGTGGAACGCAGGAGGACCCCAACCTACTCATCTCCAGGACCAGCCCAAGTTCTGACGGGATAACACCCGCCCGCTCCCTCCCTCTTCCCGGGGTCTGACCTTCACCGTGGGAGCCTCTGCCCTGCCCTGGGCACGTGGAGAAAGCCTCGCCGAAGGCACTTCGGTTCCGGAGAAATGTCACCAGGATCCGATCCGCATTCGAACCCAAGTGCATCTGAGATGCTGGGAAGGGTCCGAGCGGACACGTTGGCCAAGCCACTGGGGTTGGGTTTCCTCACGTTGAAAATGAGGGCTCTCGTAGCCTCTATTTTGTTGGGATGGCGTGGCCTCTGTTCTGGGGGCGTGGCCTCTTTCTGGGGGCGTGGCCTCTGTTCTGGGGGGGTGTGGCCTCTGTCCTGGGCGGGGTTGAATGCATGGAACAAAGCACTGTGCCTAAAGTGCTTAGCACACGGCCTGGGACAAATAACCCGAGTCTTAACGTTGGCGTCTTGGCGTTGGTTGGTATTCTTTTCACAGCCAAGTTAGCAGGCCAGGCGGGGGATACGCTTAGAAACGGACACCGCTCAAGGGACACAGCACGGAACACATCACGGCGGTGATAATGATGACAGCTGCGGGCTACTCATTCGCACCAGAGTTTCTAGGGAAGTGCCATCATCCCTTCCAAACAGGAAGGTCCTGGTTCCACCTGGCCCATGGCCACCCTTGTACATCCTCCTCACTGAGGGCTACACCACACTCCCCCCAGGCTGGCCACAGAGGGCAAGCCGGAAGGGCCTAGCTAAACTGGGCGGGGCTTGTCCCTGCTTCCTTGTTTGGTCTCCTGGGCCCGACTCCAGACATTTTCCCCTTTTTCTTTTTAAAAATCTTTTCTATATATTTTGATTGATTTCAGAGAGTAAGGGAGAGGGAGAGAGAGAGACAGAAACATCAATGATGAGAGAGAATCATGGATTGGCTGCCTCCTGCACGCCCCTTACTGAGAATCGAGCCTGCAAGCCGGGCACGTGCCCTGACCGGGAATAGAACAAACCGTGACCTCCTGATTCATGGACTGATGCTCAACGACTGAGCCACACCGGCCAGGCAAGACACTTGCACCCCTAACCCGTCCTTAAGCCTGGCCCTCCGTCCCAGGAGAGAAGGGAAAAGCTCAGCCCCAGGTTTCTATAAATACACCTGGCTCGCCCTCCCTGCCACCTGGAAATTCACATATTTTCTAAGAACGAGAAGCCTTAAACCAGCGGTTCTCAACCTGTGGGTCGCGACCCCTTTGGGGGTCGAATGACCCTTTCACAGGGGTCACCTAAGACCATCGGAAAACAGATATATAATTACATATTATTTACAGTAGCAAAATTACAGTTATGAAGTAGCAACGAAAATAATTTTATGGTTGGGGGGGGGTCACCACAACATGAGGAACTGTATTAAAGGGTCGTGGCATTAGGAAGGTTGAGAACCACTGCTCTAGGGTTAACTTTGCTCCGGAGGCAAAGTTCAGGGCCTTTGGCTACTGCATATCTGGCTAAAATAGAAGCACCTCAGGCCCAGTGTCCCTTGCTCAGTCGCTGAACTTTAGGAAGTAACATGCGAACATGTGAACAATGTGAACTACAAGAGCTCATCCGGGCATCACTCGGTACCAGCAGAGATTCCTACCCCCACGGGCAGTCACCAGACTGCACCGGATTAATCTTCAACAGCGACCCCCTGTGTCAGAGATATGCAAGCGCAGGATTTTACTTCTTTCATTGCTTGGTGCGTGGTTTCTCAAACTTGGCGCTATGGACATTGGGGGCCGGACAATTATTGTGGGAGACGGCCATGTGCATTCTACGGTGCTTAGATGCATCGCTTAGCCTCTACCCACCAGATGCAAGTACCACACACACACACACACACACACACACACACACACACCCTGGCATGACAGAGAATGGCTGCAGACATTAGCAACCTGCCCTTCCATATGCAAACTCAAAAAAACGCGCGTGTCCAGGTAGCAATTCCTCCCGCGAGACAACCGAGCGCTCAGTGAACAAACAGCCCCTGACAACAAACAAGAGGAAGGGACGGACAGAGAAGCCTGGGAACCGGGGAGCCCCCGGGAGTGTCGGGGAGTCCCCGCCAGAGGAGCAGGCACGCGCCCCAAGGTCCCGACCCGCCACCTCCCTCCGAAGGCTCGGCCGTATGCGGCTCACCTACCTGCCCGTCCCGCAGGCTCACAGCTACACGCCCGGGGCCTCGGCCGAGCAGAGGACGCGGAAGCTCCATCGCCACGCACACCCGGCCCGCCTGCTGCTCCGGCCCAGGTGACCCCACTTGCTGCTCCTGCACCGGAAGTGCCTGCTCCAAGCGGCTTCCCAAACTGCCCGGCACACAGCGCCTGCGCAGAGGCCGCGTCTACATGGGACCACTTTCGGTTCAACAACCAGAGAGGCTGTGCAGAGACGGCTGGGACTGCCGGGGTTCCCAGGGTCAGGGGGCTCTGGGCACCTGGTGTATATTCCCCCCCACCCCCCGCAGGGCGGGGCTCTGACCTGCTGCAAGGATGCACCACCTGAGCTCATTTCAGCCCCGAAGCGGGCAGGCGGGGGCAGCAGGACAGGACCACGCACACCTGCCCCCCACCCCAGCTGCTCCGGCCTGCAGGCCGCGCCCAGGCCCCTTGGGGACCCGCTCAGCTCCGATCGTCCTGCCAAACCGCCCGGCACACGGTGCGCACGGAGCCGCTCCAGGAAAGGCCGCTTTTCCGAGATGCAGAGGCGGCTACTTGGTCTCATCCACGTAAACAAACATAGAAAGTCAAACAAAATGAAAAGACAGAACAATGGCTCTCAAATGAAGAAACAAGAAAAATCCCCAGGGAAACCCCAAAGAAATAGAAATAAGGAGGTTTCCTGATGAATAAGTCAAAGAACCGGCCGTAAAGGTGCTCACCGAACCTGAGCGTGAAACAGGGGAACCTGGGAGAACTTCTACGAAGAGTTGGAAAGTGTGAGAAGGAGCCACGCGAACCTGGAGGGTACAGTGACTGACATGACAAGCTCCCGAGAGGGGATCAACCGTAGGTTCACGAACAATGAGAAACAGGCCAGGCACCTAGGAGATGGACTGGTGGGAATCAGCCAATCAGCACAGCAGAGAGAAATAAAAGAATCAAACAAACCGAGGGTGGCTGAAGGGACCTCTGGGATACGACCAAGGGCTCAAACATTTGCAACGCAAGGATCCAAGAAGGAGAAGAAACAAAACATACACTTTATTAAAAGAAAGAATGGCTGAGCCCAGCTGGTGTGGCTCAGTGAGTTGAGCATCAACCCAGGAACCAAGAGGTCACTGGTTCGATTCCTGGTCAGGGCACATGCCGGGTTTGCAGGCTCGATCCCCAGTAGGGGGCATGCAGGAGGCAGCCAATTGATGAAGTTTCTCTCTCATTGATGTTTCCATCGCTCTCTCTCTCTCCCTTCCTGTCTCTCTAAAAATCAATAAAAAATATATTTTAAAAAATAAGGAAATAATGGCTGAGAATTTTCCTAACCTGGGAAACAGACAGCCAGGTCCAGGAAGCACAGAGAGTTCCAAACAAGATGAACTCAAAGAGACCCACCCTAGGGCATATTATAGTTAAAATGGCAAAAGTTAAAGATGAGACAATCGCAAAGGAAGCCTGGGTTGTGGGCTTGATCCCCGGGGGGGGGGGGGGGGGGGGGCATGCAGGCGGCAGCTGATCAATGATTCTCTCTCATCATTGATGTTTCTATCTCCCTCTCCCTTTCTCTCTGAAATAATATATATATATATTTTTAATTAAAATAAATAAAATATGACACCAATAACATAAAGCATGGACGGGTGTGTGAAAATGTAACCCGAATAGAATATATTCAAACTTAAATGCCTATCCTCTTAAAAGAGACTGCTATAGACAACGAATGAAATACATAAACTTCAGGGTAACCACAAACCAACAACCTACAGAAGATATACAAAGATCAAAGAGAAGGGACCCCAAACAAAACACTACAGAGAAACAGCCAACCACAAGGGAAGAGATCAAGAGGAGAGGAAAAGAACAGTGGACAACTATAAAAACAACCAAAACAAAAAAAATGAACAAAGTGGCAATAAGCAAATACCTATCAATAATTACTTTAGATGTAAATAGATTTTAGAGCCTCAGGGTGGCTGAATGGGTTAAACAGCATGACCCATCTATACGCTGCTTACCAGGGCCTCACTTCAAATCGAAAGACACATCCAGACGGAGAGGGAAGGGGTGAGAAAATATATTCTACGCAAATAGAAATGGGAAGAGGGCTGTACATAGGTGTTTGACACACTGGGACGCTTGCTGTTCAGCTGCGGGCTGGGGAAAGGGCTCAGGGTTTGGGATTAGGATTGACAAGGCCGGCAAGGCTTGAGTCATCACTCTCTCTCCTCTGTTCAGGGAGGGTTTAATAAAAACTTTCCAACTCCTGGCTTGGGAGTTCAGATAGGTTTGTTTGTCTTTGGATACATAAATAGTTGGTTGCTAAATGTGGTCAGATTTCCCCTAACTGGCTGTTCCTAAATTCTTAGGGCACGTCCTGGCGAATTACACTTTTGTGAATTAATTGCCGTATGTGTAATTATTTCCTTTGGGGTGTACCTAATTTGATAACTTTAAAAAAATATATTTCTGTTTAAGGTATCTGTTTGCAGGTCAGAAAATGAGAAAATTTAATTGTATAATGCTCTGAAATGTAAAAACAAGCTGTAAATAAAATCGACTAAATCCCATAAGAAAGAAAAGAAGAAAGCTGGGGTAGCAATACTCATATCAGACAAAAGAGACGCGAAAATACTTTTTTAAAAGACAAAGAAGGACATGTTTATAAAGGAGTCACCCAAGAAGAGGCTATAACCGTGGCCAATACCGATGCACCCAGCATACAAGCACCTAAATGCATAAAGCAATTACTAGTCGACATGAAGGGAGAAGTCCTCACGATGCAATAATAGCAGGGGATTCGAATACCCCACGCACGTCAGTGACAGGTCATCTAGAGTGAACAGACATAATCAAACAGTGGCCTCAACTTCATAGACCCCTTTACAGCATTTCAGCCCGAAATCGCAGCCCTCGACTAACAGCAGAGCGAGAGCTGGTGGATAAACACGGCTTCCACGCCTTCAGGAGACTTCGCTCCGAATAGAGTCTTCTGCTCTGAGTCCCATGTCCCCACACTGACAAGCTCCCCTTTGGGGGGCCGCCTGTCCCTACCGGCCTCACCTCCTAATATAAGCCACTTCCTCTCAACTTCTTATCTTAGCACCTACTTCTGGAGCCACCCCAACCAAGGCTCCTGGGCTTTTTCCTTCTATTATCCTTACCTCACTGCAATACTCCAAAAAAGGCAAAGCTTAGCAATTTAAAAAATATATATTTTTTATTGATTTCAGACAGGAAGGGAGAGGGAGAGAGAGAGAGAGAGAGAAACATCAATGATGAGAGAGCATCATGGATCGGCTGCCTCCTGCACGCCCCACACTGGGGATCGAGCCTGCAACCCGGGCCTGTGCCCTGACTGGGAATCGAACCCTGACCTCCTGGTTCATAGATTGAGGCTCAACCACTGAGCCATGGTGGCCGGGCAGCTTAGCAATTTTTGAGGGTCAAAATCCAGCGTTGACCACAGAGCCAGTTTCTCACCTAGAAACATATTTCCCTGTGTTTACAGCCTAGGAGCTTTGCAAGACCTGCAAAATGTTTGAGATCCAAAACCTACGGCACTGGCTTGAAAATATCAAAAGAAATCTGCAACGCCCCCCCGAAATATCTGCTCGTTTGAAACGTCTACAAAATGTAGTAGACAGCCAACTAGTCAACCACTGCTCAGTAGCTCCGCCTGCAGCTGTGCACGGACTGGAATTGGTGGGGGGTGTGGGGGCGCTTTCAGGGCTTGGGAAGAGGAAGGGCAGAGGCTGGACAACATCCTGATGGGCCGTGGATGTTAGAGACCAGGCCCGAGACCCATGTGTCCAAGACAACACTTGGACTCTTCAACACAGAGGGGGGGCCCTGGCCGGTTTAGTTGAGTGGATAGAGCATCAGCCTGTGCACCAAAGGGTCCTGGGTTCGATTCTGACCCAGGGCACCTATCGCGGTTGCAGGCTCCTCCCAGGCCCGGGACCTGGTCGGGGCATGTGCAGGAGGCAGCCCATCGATGTGTTTCTCTCACATTGATGTTCCCCTCTGTCTTTCTCTCTCTCTTCCATTCTCCCCCCCCCCCACCGCAAACAACAACAAGAAACAATGAAAAAATATCCTCAGGTGAGGAGTAACAAAAATAAATTAATAAACAACAACAAAAGCAAAGGAGGGAGGGGGGCACAAAAATGGCCCAGAGTTATAGACCAGGCTCTGCAGGCAGCAGTCTTTTCAGGGGAGATGTCACCCACGTTCAGAATCCAATATTCGCTCCAGCCTTGTTCTGCCTTCTCTGGGATCCATATTCCACAGAGCAGTTCCTAGGATGTCACTGTCTCCCCTGCCGGATGCTGACACCTCCGGGCCCCTCCCCGACCCTCGCTCTGCATCCAGATGTGAGTGGGAGGCCGCCGGGGCCCAAGGTGATCCACACAGCAGGCCCATCGAAGCCACCAGATGGGCAGGGCTCTCGCCGCTCCTTGATACGAAAGGTGTTTTATTTCTCGTCTCTTTGTTTTTGTCACCGAGCTCGGGCTTCCAGTGTGGGGATTAATTAAAGTGTAAACATTAAATATTGATTGATGCATTATCAGCGTGGAGCAGCGGCCTCCCATCGGATTGATTCCCACGGTGATTTATTGTCATATTTGGGGAGTCATTTCGCTTGATAACCAAGAGGGATGGCCTGCCTCCCCCCCTCCCCCGCCCCCCCACCTCCCACGCTGGCTCCACTCCCTTCTTTCTTCCCCTGGTTCCTCCTCTTATTCTTCTAGGTGACATCGGAGTTCCAATAACTCAGACATCTTCATCTTAACTGTCAAGGGAGAGTGTGTGGCCTGACATTGGTTTTGCGTATGTGTCTGTCTTGTGTGTGTCTCCCAGGCAATTATCAAATCAATTAACAGCTTAACCCAGAAAATAGCAAGCCTACTGTCTTCTATGGGCTATGTCTGATTCACAAAGCTTGCCCCTACTGCGCTCTGTGGCAGAGGAGTATGGGCAAGTTGCGGGGGAGAGGGAGGGGAGAGTAGAAAGTGAAACAGAGAGAGGAAAAGGCCCTAATTCCATCTTGTAGCTCCTCTGAGTTGTGCCTGCGCTGGAGAGCTGGGGAGCTGGGAAGCGGAGAGGGAATAAAGGAACAGTCCCACTCACAGTTAGTTATGAGTCTCTGTAGCTGTGAATGGACATGCCATGTTTCATCCGACTGACCCATATGAAATTGCTGTTTAGTTAAAAGTAATCAAATAGCGACGATTGCCTGGTCGTCATGGCTCAGTGGTTGAGCCTCGACCTATGAACCAGGAGGTCACAGTATGATTCCCGGTCAGGGCACAGGCCCGGGTTTCAGGCTGGATCCCCAGTAGGGTGCAGCTGATCCATGACTCCCATCACTGATGTTTCTGTCTCTCTCTCCCTCTCCCTTCTCTCTGAATACAATAAAAACATATTTTAAAAAATATATTGACTATTTCACAGGACTCCCTTCCCAAGGAGGATGGGATGGGTATTGTTGATCCTGTTTTGCAAATGAGAACACTGGCAGGTAGAGCTACCAGTTAGTGTGAGTTTTGGCGTAAAGCAGGCATGAATCTGAATGTTTTACACAATTTCCTCCTAGAAAACTTACCACAGAGGCAGTGCTAGGGTCTGGATGCTTGTGTCTTCTCCAAATTCACTTGTTGAAATCCTAGCCCCCATGCTGGTAATATTAGAAGGTGGGCAGGGCCACTAGGAGGTGATCAGGTCCTGAGGGTGGGGCTCTCATGACTGGGATTAGTGCCCTTATGCAAGAGACCCCAGAGAGCTCCCTTCCCTCCCTCTACCCCCTTCCACCACATAAGGATACAAGAAATCTAGTCACCGGAAGAGGGCCTTCAGCAGACCCTGCTGGGGTCTGATCTTGGATTTTCAGCCTCCAGAACTGGGAGAAATAAATGCCTGTTGTTTCTAAGCCAGCGGGTCCGGGCTCTGTTGTTATAGCAGCCTGCACACACTAAGACGGGCAAACACTGCCATGTTACTCATGTTACGGATCAAAGACACAAACCACAAGCAAAGCTCCCAGAGGCTGAACAAGTCGGTGGAGAGCGTGTTGGACACATAAGGTTAAAGATGCCAGCACCCCGGGTGTGTCTAATTCAGAGGGTGACTCGCAGGCACCCCAGGGCCCCTAACACTCGTCCATGGCAAGTGTGGGCTGGCAGCCCCACAAATGGGGGGAAGAATTTGGCTTGGGAAACTATCCGTTTCCTCATGCCTCCGCCTTGGCAGGAGGTGGGGTACGCACACCGTCCTGAGAGTGTCAAGGACATCGGGGTGGGGGGTGACCCCCATTCTCTAAGGGGCTGTTGCGAGCAGGCGCCAGTGTCGGGCCCCACGTGAAGACATCGTGTTTGAGACCTTCTGCGCCGTCCACCAGACAGGGCTTGCCACTGGTCTCCCGTCTCCAGCATCCTGTTTTGGAAGGCGTCCTGGGGAGCCAAGAACCTGGCCTCCGGTGAGTCATCACACCAACTGTCAAGTAGCAGCAGAAAGGACGCGGCACTCCGTCCCCCGAAGCCTCCCTCTGGCCCTGGC
Source organism: Myotis yumanensis (assembly GCF_028538775.1). NCBI lineage: Eukaryota > Metazoa > Chordata > Mammalia > Chiroptera > Vespertilionidae > Myotis > Myotis yumanensis. The sequence continues at coordinate 37,920,840 of NW_027223769.1, forward strand.
AATGCCGGCCGCTGGCTGAGGGGCCTTCCTGCCCAGGTCTCCCTGAGGCCCTCCTCTGTGCCGACACCATACGGTGCAAACGGCTTCTTCACGCGGTCAAGGGCGCGGCCTCCGCTCTCTCCGCCATCCCCTTCTTCTTCTTCCTCGGGCATGTTCCCCAAAACGGTCTAGACAAAGCAAAGCATGATTGGCTGCTAGAGAATGACCACACCCTTGGAACACTTCATCCTCTGCACAGGGCAATGCACACTACACGTTACCGGTCAGTGGAAAATGCACGAATCGCCGATCGCTGTTAGACAATCTCCTGGTACAGATAGATGTCACTATCTCAATATCTTAGACTTTCCTATGGGGAAAAAATGCACTTGAAAACGGTTTTCTTGCCCGGCTGGAGTGGGTCAGGGGTTAAGAATTGACCTATGAACCAGGAGGTCATAGTTTGATTCTCGGTCAGGGAACAGGCCCGGGTTGTGGGCTCGATCCCCGGTGGAGGGGCGTGCAGGAGGCAGCTGGTCAATGATTCCCTCTCATCATTGATGTTTCTCTCTCTCTCTCTCTCTCTCTCTCTCTCTCTCTCTCTCTCTCTCTCCCCCTTCCTCTCTGAAATAAAAAATATATATATATTTTAAATTTTGTTTTCTGTGTGTGTGTGCATGTGTGTGAGCGCGCACCCATGTGAATGTTGGTGTTGGCAATTGCGTTTGTTTTCAGCTTCTTCAGTTGAATGTTCAGAAAGTGCATTTTCCATCCTCCGTTTTCATAAGCCCATCGTGGCTACAGATGGCTCTCTACTCATTTGGACCCAGCCCCTAGGTTCTGGTACGCGGTGCCATGAACTTATAAGCAGTTCACGGTGTCAGTTTTGACGTCTGCGTCCAAGAGTTGGTTTGGAAGGTGTTTTTAAATTTCTAAGAGAGAAAACAAATTGGGGCATATTTCCTAGAAATCGTTTCTACCGCCAATTCGAGGACCGGCTACCTTTCCTTGCGTTGTTCAAGTCCATCTCGCAGCTCTCACATTTCAAAAGTTCTGTAAGAGCCCATGAGCGTCCTCCCAGCCCTGCAAAGCAGAGCTGGTTTGATTGACAGGCTCGGAGGACGAAGTCCACAGGGGTGAGATGGTGTTCCCAAGGCCCCGGACAGCGACCACTGCCTGTGTGCTGCAGCCACACCCAGTCCTGGCTCTGGATAAGGTTCCATGTTTCAACAATGTTTACTGAATGTCTAGCATGTGGCAGCTACGGTGCTGGTCCAGCATGAGTAACAGAGTCAAGTCTCAGCCCGCCGGGCCACTCCGTGGGGAGCTCACGTTCAGGGGAGCGAGGCCTGGAATCAGCAGAGGACCCCGGAATGCAGAGGAATCGCTGCTGCAAATTCACGGAAACAGCCAGTCCTCGTCACAAGAGCCAACGTGGCCGTGTCTACTGGGGTCCCGGGAATTCTGGCAGGGTCCCTTGACCTGGAGGCACCCCTGTGAGCGCTGCCAGGCACCCAGGGCCATGGGGAGTGCATGTATCTGAGCCTTGCTGTACTCATCCATAAAATGGGCAGCCATGTCAGGGTGCCATGGAGAGAGATCCCGGTACCAATGCTCAGCACCGTACCTGGCATCGTGGGGGCCCCTGAGTGGCCGAGGGAGCCCCGAGTAGTAACAGAACAGGCATCTGATCCAGGAACACGGAAATGACACGTTGGGGAAGCATGCAGAGCTTCATGGAGACCTGCTTTACGGAGACCTGCTTCATGCTTCGTGGGGACCTGCTTCATGGGGACCTGCTTCACAGAGACCTGCTTCATGCTTCATAGGACCTGCTTCATGCTTCATGGGGACCTGCTTCATGGGACCTGCTTCATGGAGACCTGCTTCATGCTTCATGGAGACCTGCTTCATGGAGACCTGCTTCATGGAGACCTGCTTCATGCTTCATGGAGACCTGCTTCATGGGACCTGCTTCATGGAGACCTGCTTCATGCTTCATGGGGACCTGCTTCATGGGACCTGCTTCATGGAGACCTGCTTCATGGAGAGCTGCTTCATGCTTCATGGAGACCTGCTTCATGGAGACCTGCTTCATGCTTCATGGAGACCTGCTTCATGGGACCTGCTTCATGGAGACCTGCTTCATGCTTCATGGGGACCTGCTTCATGGGACCTGCTTCATGGAGACCTGCTTCATGGAGACCTGCTTCATGCTTCATGGAGACCTGCTTCATGGGACCTGCTTCATGGAGACCTGCTTCATGCTTCATGGGGACCTGCTTCATGGGACCTGCTTCATGGAGACCTGCTTCATGGAGAGCTGCTTCATGCTTCATGGAGACCTGCTTCATGGAGACCTGCTTCATGCTTCATGGAGACCTGGTTCACGGAGAGCTGCTTCATGCTTCATGGGGACCTGCTTCATGGGGACCTGCTTCATGGAGAGCTGCTTCATGGAGAGCTGCTTCATGGAGAGCTGCTTCACGGAGAGCTGCTTCATGCTTCATGGAGACCTGCTACATGGGGACCTGCTTCATGGAGAGCTGCTTTATAGGGACCTGCGTCATGGGGACCTGCTTCATGGGGACCTGCGTCATGGGGACCTGCTTCATGGGACCTGCCTCATGGAGACCTGCTTCATGGGACCTGCTTCATGCAATGGCACCAGGACCTGCCTGGGCATCAAAGCTGTGTCTGTGTCGCTGTCCAGGAGAAATCATTCCCTGGAAGGAAACACCCCTAATACTTTACTCTACCCCCAGCCCCACCCCCACAGGACGCACAAGATGCCCTCAGCACCACGCCCATCCTCTCCTGCAGGCTCACCCGGGGCTCCAACCAGGGGCCCTGGGAGCGAAGCCTGCGTCATTTCTGCTCACAGAAACTCGCTTTGTAATCAGCAGGCACCGTCGTCTCCTGACGTGGGGGCTACGGCCTGAAACTGTGTGTGACGGCTCAGAAAAGTTTGAAGAACAAAAAAACAACAACAAAAAAGAGTTTTGAAGTCTGCTAAATGCCCACCGTCTCCATAACCACTCGAATCAGGTTATTTTTTGTAATTCCTTTAAATGAAATATCTTTGATAATAAATGCAAATTAGGGAACAATAAATTATAACTTCTAGGCTGACCAGCGACTAATTACATAGATTATAATTAACTCCAGTTTCCAACACAAGGTATTTATCTTAATAATCAGCCGCGCACATTAGCATATCTGAGAGGGATTGGCCGCACAGGCCGGGCCATTTGAGGAGCCCTGGGAGCTTCCTCCGGGGACGAGGAAAGGGCGCAGACTCAAAGGAGCGGCGGTTACTTCCCAAAGACGTGCAGGCTAAGTATACGGTGAGGGGCTCAGATTATAGGCGTAGAACCCCGACTTGAAAACATTTACCCTAAATACACCCTCTGACCACCACACCGGAGCCTTCGGGATCTAAAAATCTATAATTTCCACGGATCTGATCCAAATACCTTTAACCCTGCTGGGCGCTGTGCATGCCGCCAGCATCCTTCGAGGCTGTGGGTGACGGTGTGAGAGCGACCAGAGGAGACAGGGTTTTCAGGAAGCCTCCCGCCATCTGCGCCATCAGCAGGGAGAGCCAGTCCGCTTGGCGATGAGACGAATTCCACGGATGTCCGTCCTGTGCCGCTCTCCCAGGCATTTTATAAGTTTTTTTTTTAATATATATTTTTATGGATTTCAGAGAGGAAAGGAGAGAGAGAGAGAGAAAAACATCAATGATGAGAGAGAATCATTGATCGGCTGCCTCTTGCACGCCCCCCACTGGGGATCGAGCCCACAACCTGGGCATGTGCCCTTGACCGGAATCGAACCCAGGACCCTCCATCCACAGGCCGATGCTCTATCCACTGAGCCAAACCAGCGAGGGCCCAGTCATTTAACAACTTCATTACCTCTCTGACCCACAGGGCTCTGCGCTCCAGGGATTGTAAACAAGATGAGGGCCTGCCCGGCCACCTGAGGCCAGCTTTAGTAAGATTCAGTGTTTGGGGTTTTTGTCCTTCCTTCTTTCCTTCCTTCCTTCCTTCCTTCCTTCCTACCTTCCTTCTTTCGTCTTTATTGATTTCAGAGAGGAAGAGAAAGGGAGAGAGATGGAAACATCAATGATGAGAGAGAATCATGGATTGGCTGCCTCCTGCATGGCCCACACTGGGGGTCGAGCCTGCAACTCAGGCCTGTGCCCTGACCAGGAATCAAACCCTGACCTCCTGGTTCATTCGTCAATGAGCCACACCGGCTGGGCAAGAGTCAGTGTTTTGCGGTCTACATGTTCTAGAGTTCAGGGGTGCAGTGAAGAGGTAGGGAAGTGGTCCCAGCAACCTGGGTTCCTTCGAGACCATGCTGCCTTCTCCTCCAGTGCTCACGAGTCTCTCTCTCTCTCTCTCTCTCCTTTGGATGCAGCTGTAATCCCAGCTCTGGCCACTATCGCTGCATTTTCCAACAGGTCCTGGGTCACTGTCCAGGGGACTTACACGAGTCGGACCCGCCAAAGGCACCGCGAAGGTCAAACCTTCCAGCCGCAATAGAGCACCTCCCCGATTTAATCTGGGAGATTGATGCGCAAATCACCCTGATTTCGATTTGGCGCCAGGGTTATAAACACACTTGCAACCGCCGATAACGGGGAAGATGCGGCCCAGGCGCGGGGCACTGTATTTCACGCCCTGGGTGAAGTTTTCCCTGATGCAGCCATAAATCAGCCCGCCAGGGGCGTCTGATGGAGGCAGCGAGGAAGTCAGGGATGGAGACGTGGACCCAGGAAGGGCTGGGAGCCATTGGCTTGTATCAGGGCCACCGAGCACAGCGGGGGCTGCAGAGGGCCACGGAAGAAATCACGATGCCCGGTCGGCGTGGCTCAGCGGTTGAGTGTCGACCTGTGAACCAGGAGGTCAGGGTTCGATTCCCGGTCAGGACACATGCCCGGGTTGTGGGCTCGATCCCCAGTGTGGGGCGTGCAGGAGGCAGCTGGTCAATAATGCCCTCTCATCATGGATGTTTCTCTGTCTCTCTCTCTCTCTCTCTCTCTCTCCTTTCCTCTCTGAAATCAATAATAAAATATATATATATTTTAAAATGTATAGTTCTGGGCACTGGAGCAGCGCGTCTGGGAGAAGGAAGGGCAGATTAGAAAGCCACGTCTTTCCGACACACGCAGTGAACTGTGAGAAGGAGGACGAAGTAGCGGGAAAACATAAGCAGGCAATCAGACGCCGCACTTGGCGGCAGCTTCTGTGGCCGCATTGTCCCTGCAGGTCCGTCCTGCCTGCCTCCACGAAAGGCTTACATCAGATTCATGTATTTTTTTTTTTTAAAGAAAGCACCAGTCACTCTAATTTATATAATCATTTCGTAAAGTGGCCCAAATGCCAGGTTGCACTGGTCCGGGGCCGTTGAGCTCAGTGCCTCCAAGCCCACCTCCCTGGACCCAGGGGCCTCTGCCTCCTGCTTAGGGTCAGCTCTCCGTTCTGCTTATGGAGAAGGTGTGCCCCCAGCTTCCTCCGGCCCTCACCTCCCCCATTCACCTGGGGGAGCCCCAGCCAGCGGTCGGGCGCTGGGCCTTGCTCCTGGGGGCATCAGGGACGGGGAGGGCGGGGTGAGGTCCGACATGCCTGGCGAGGTGCTCCCTGGGAAGAAAAAGAACAATCCAGGCTGAAAAGAGCACAGAGAGGATCAGTCACTTGCATCACATACCCCCCTCCCCGCCCCCGACACTCCTGTTCTCCCGGAGCAGACAACGTCTCTGCTCTCGCAGACAGCCGCCCGTCTCCCCGCGCAAAACAGGACCCAACCGGCTGCATTTGCAGGAAAAAATTGCTTCCACCTGATGCAACTAAAGGTTTCTTCGATTTAGAAAAATAAAACTTCTTCCTATCCTGCCCGCGTGGACGCCTTGCGTGTTCCTGCCGCGTAAGAGCGCCAGGATTTGGGTCTGAAGTTGAAGGCACTGGAGAGACCCAGCCAGGTGCTTGGAGGGGTGAGCGGGCTGACCAAGAAGCCTGTTCCTCAACAGAACACCAGACCGAGTTTTCCTTTCCCTTTCATTAAAGTGGAAACACACACACATTCTTCTTCCTCTTCCTCCTCCCACTCCTCCCCCTCCCCCTCCTCCTCCCCTCCCTCCTCCTCCTCCCCCTCTTCCTCCTCCTCCTCCTCCCCCTCCCCCTCCTCCTCCTCCTCCCTTGCGCCTTTTCTCTAATGATACCTTGGAAAACCAGGCAACCAAATGAAAAACTCCGCCCTGCCTGTAGGAAGGGGGAGAATCGCAGAAATTCTTAAAGCTCAGAGGAAAGGTAACTGACTAGTCTCTCTGGCGTCATTGCATCCAAACTAAACTTCCAGGGTTACAGTTACACCCTCACAGAACAGACCAAAAAGATAAGGATAAGACCCTCCCAGCGGCACTTGGCCCAAGGTGACAACGTCAACTTAAAATAACACGGAAGAGAGAATGGAAGAAAAGGCTGGGCTCGGCCCAGTGATTAGAGAAACCCCAGCCCCCTGCTCAGCGAGGCCCCTCCTTCCTCCCCTCACTCTCCCACACCAGGCAGAAGGCTTGGGGGGCATCTGCCCCCCTGTGTGCACAACAAACCACCCCAAGGGTCCCGTGCCCCCGGCCCAGCCAAGAGGGCGCACAAAACACTCCTCCTTCTGGATGGCGCTGCCCAGAGAGAAAAGACAGAATTCGGGGGAGCAGGCACAGGTGGAGGGGGCCCAGTGGGTCCCCACCAGGCCCAGTGCTCCTGACCCTGGTCTTCCCAGGAGGAGGAGAGGGGGACCTGGACAGCCAACCACGTGATTCCCCAGCTGAGGGGCAGCCAGCCCGGGGGCAGGAGGCTGACCTGCTGGTAAAACACTCCAGGTAGAGCTGGAGGAGGAGGGGCCACATACTTCCGGGGTGAGCCTGGGCAGGGGACAGGGGGACGTGTGGGACAGGCCCTGGAGAAACCCCCCGACCCCCATCCCCTGCAGGATCGGTTTACTATGCACTGTTCCCCCCTTCATCTTCTCCTTGAAGACTTGTCCCTGGGGGAGCAGGGACCAGGTCTAACGGACTCTGACAGGCTCTGCTGCACCCCGAGTCCCTGGGAGTTCGCGGCCCGGGCCTCGGCTTCCCGCACCGGGAAAGGCAGGGTGACTGTGCTTCCAGTGCAGTCTGACGCCTCCCTGGTCATCTGCAAGCTCGGCGACAGGGCGGCGATGCCTCTGTCCTGTGCATCACGCACAAACGAAGGAACAAGTGATTCCTACCGGCACCCCAGGGTCAGGCGGGCTGGCGGAGACGAGGCCTGGAAAACACGCCCTGGCCTGGCCGGAGGCACAGTTGGTTGGAGCGTCGTCCTGATGCGTCCAGGTGGCAGGTTCATTCCTAATCATGGGACATGCAAGAATCAACCAGTGACCAATGTATGCATAAATAACAGCATCTCTCTCTCTCTCCCCCCCCACCCCTTCTTCTCTCTAAAATCAATAAATGTTTAAAAGTATATTTTAGCCAAAACCAGTTTGGCTCAGTGGATAGAGCGTCGGCCTGCGGACTGAGGGGTCCCAGGTTCGATTCTGGTCAAGGGCATGTACCTGGGTTGCGGGCACATCCCCAGTGGGAGATGTGCGGGAAGCAGCTGATCGATGTTTCTCTCTCATCGATGTTTCTAACTCTCTATTTCTCTCCCTTCCTCTCTGTAAAAAATCAATAAAATATATTTAAAAAATAAAAATAAAAAAAATAAAAGTATATTTTAAAAAACAAAACACAGCCCTGGCCACGGTACAATCTACACTGATCTCAAGGCTCAGCGTCCCTCCGTGCATGGCTTAAGGTGGGAGTGGACATTAGGGAATGTCATCTTTGCGTCTAAGAGTTAAGTCCTGATTCCTTGCAGATGTGATATCTGGGCTCTGACAGTCTTATTAGAGCCTGGTGCACGGAATTCGGGCAAGGGGCTCGGCCCTCACAGCCCCGGCTTCGTCCAGAAGGTCATCCGGAAGGACGTCCGGAAGGTTGTTCGGCTGTCCGGCCTAATTAGCATCTTATGCTTTCATTATTATAGATTAGTAACTCGGGGGTTGATGTGGGGGAAGACCCGGGGAACTGAATGAGGGAACTCGCGTGGCTAGAGCCTTGGGTGTCCGTGCTGCGTGCTGTTAGGACGGGTGAGCGCCTCCCACCAGAGAGGGATGCCCACTGGGACAGCCCCCCCGCCGCCCTACCCACCCCCCCCCCCCCACACTTCCAGCCCCTGCTCCCTGGGGTGTGCACTGTATCCGCATGTGTGTGTGTGTGTGTGTGTGTCTTACTCCCTCCGTCTCTTCTCTCTGGCATCTCTCACCCCCTCCACCCCCTCCTCCGTCTCTCTGTCTGCAGCACTCCCTGCCTCCCGCGGACACCAGGCTTGATAATTATAGTTTATTGATCTCCTGGTGTTTGCTGCCCCCGGCCCGTGCTCTTCATCTTATTCCGGGCACCGTCTCGTCCATCAAGCCTGCAGAGCGCTCCGGGTTCCTAACGGGGAGAGAGCTGCGGCCTGCGCCCCCGGCAGGCAGGGCCTCTCTCGGAGGCGGGCCTGACCCCACCCCGGCCACGGCCCTCCACGCCCTCCCAGCTCCCTCCTGTGCATCACCACACACCAGGCCCAGCGACCAGAGAGGACGGGGCTCGCCCCCAGTCTCACAGCTGTCTGTGTGGCAGCTGGGATCCAAACCCCGAGCCCACACATCCCCACCTGCCCCGGAAGGAGCAGGACCATGGATGTGGGGGACGCAGATGGCGTGAGGGGAAGAAAAAGGACCCGAAGATGCTGTTTGCGGAGGGGAGCCCCCTGAGACTGGCGTGACTGGCAGATTCCCAGCCCACCGCCACCCAGAAAGAGGGGGTCCCCCGCCAGCCTGCGCCCTGGCCCAGCTGCTCTGGAGACGACCTGGTTCCTGGGCTGTTTACTTCTCAGCCATAAACAGGAAGGCCGTAAAAGGGGCCCCTCCGGCCAGCCATTCTTTGGCCAACTACTCAGGGATCCTCTCTCCTCCCCCCCCTCCCTCCCCCTCCCCCCCCCCCACATGTCCCCGGGCAAAGGGAGTGTTTCCTTTAGAATGCTGCCCCCTCCCCAGGCCTTTGTCCCCGGGGCCCTCACGTCTTCTCATGCCTCCCCCAGGCTGGGAATTCCAAGCATGAAAGTCACTCCTGAGCAGAGAACAGAGGGAGAGACCCTCCCCCACCCGCCCCCCACCCTAGGGAGCCCAAGGCCACCCAAGGGCACACAGTTACGGGGACAGGCAGCCGTGAGGCCCAGGCTCCCCTGGGTGGCCGAATGTGGTTGTTGTTTGTTTGTTTTGTTTTGTTTTTTAGTGTGAGTGGAAAGGAAACATTTCCTGGAAAGGGAAAACTACAATTCTAAGAGAAACCTAGAAAGAGATTAGATACGGGGAGGTGAGGAGAGAAGCCGCACGCTTACACAACCCCTCAGAGAACTGTCTCTACCACATCCTTTCCCCAGAGACCCCGGGGAGAAAAAAGGAACAGAGATTCCGCAACCAGAAGATGTGCCGTGGTCGTGGCCTATGAAGGGCCCTGAGATGCCCTGCGGCCAAGGGCCACGCTGGGGAACTCGATTTTCCGAACACCTTCTCCGAGACGGGTCTATGCCCACAGGTGGCCTGTGTCTCCTTAGGGACACGGGCCGTCCTCTCTGTGCTGTGGGGTTTCTGGGCTCATGCATGAGGGCAGAGGTTCCAGCCACTAACTCGCCTCTTCGGAGGCTTTCTTTGCCAGAAAGCTAGTGGTAAGAGTCACGCAGACATAACCTTTTTAACAAATATCTTCCAATTGGTTTCAGAGAAGAAGGGAGAGAGAGAAACATCCATGATCAGAGAGAATCAGGGATCGGCTACCTCCTGCACGCCCCCCTATTGGGGATCGAGCCCTCAACCCGGGCATGAGCCCTTGACCAGAATTGAAGCCGGGACCCTTTAGTCCACAGGCTGACGCTCTATCGGCAAACTCATTAGTCAACAGAGCCAAATATCAACAGTACAACAATTGAAATTTCTTTTGAGAGCCAAATTTTTTAAACTTAAACTATATAGGTAGGTACGTTGTTAGTAACTTAATTAGGGTACTCCTAAGGCTTGGGAAGAGCCACACTCAAGGGGCCAAAGATCCGCATGTGGCTCGAGAGCCGCAGTTTGCCGACCACAGCTCTATCCAATGAGCCAAACCGGCCAGGGCTATAGTTAACCCTTTAACAACACGGGGCTTAGGGGTGCTGACCCCTGCAAAGTCACAGATCCACATACAACGTTTAGCTCTGTAGTTGGCCCTTTGCACCCATAGATTCCATATCCACGGGGGGAGAAGCCGTGGATGGGAATCCCGTGGACACAAAGGACCGGCTGTATTTATTGGGGGAGGATCCCCCATGAGTGTAAGTCACACAGGTCAAAACTGTGTTGCTCAAGGTTCAGCTGTATTTGTGTGCAAGGATGACGCTCTCCTACACACAAGCCAATAATCCTGGCAGCACATTTTCTGCGGGGCCGAGTCCTTGAAAATGTACGTGACTCTCTCCACCCTCAGCAACACCCCCCGCCCATCATCTTACTGCGTGACCCTGTCTGGGCACCGGACAGCCGATCGCCATCCTTCATGCCACATCCACCCGCCCCCACGGAGCCTTCTAGACTGCCGCACGGACCCCCCACCCCGCTCCCCTCCGCCCATCTCATCACCCTGACCACGTCCCCCATGACTGGATGGAATTTTGGGGGGTTGTTTGTTTAACGAAATGTGGGGTGTTGTCAGGACTGAAACTGGCGAAGCTAATCTAGCTCACTGATAGCTTGGCCTCGAAGCGTTCAAAAAAAAAGAGAAAGACTTCAGTCAGTTGCCTATGTGTAATAATTGGGATTCTATGTTAAAACCCTGGTCTTCCTTAAAAAAAAAAAATCAGCAGATCTGGCAACGATGGGCCCACATTCCTTTTTTACAACCATCCCCTTGAGCTGACCGGCCACCTGGAGGTGGACACGTGTCCAGTTTACTAAACTACCCCCCCTCCCCATCCGTATGTCACCAGGAAGCGGGGACACCCAGCCGCGTATCCCTGTCCGCCACCAACTAACTGCAGTATCTTGAGGACATTCTACACTTTCTGGGCCTCGATTTCTCATCTGGAAAATGGGAACGTTAACACCCTCCCTATGTCAGTCAGGTTCAGCTGGGTTTGCTGAGGTTTAATAAAAATTAATCTCCAAGATCCCAGTGAGTGAACAGAATAAAGCCTATGTCACACTCACGCTCTATGTTTGCCGTCGGTGGACTGGGGGGGAGGTGTGGGGTGGGGGGGGAGGAGTGGAGCCTGCAACTCAGGCATGTGCCGTGACTGGGAATCGAACTGTGACCTCCTGGTTCATAGGTCGATGCTCAACCACTGAGCCAAGCGGGCCCGCCCCTTCTTGGAAGGTGTGTCCCCAGTCAGCAGCCCTGTCCCTCCAGGCCTCCTCCCCTTGCAGCTCAGGACCGGGGCCCCTCTGATTGAGAAGATCTCCCCAACATCAACTCCAAAACGGCGTTTGTTTCTGGGCCTTTCCACCGGGGCTCTGTGCGTGACTTCGCATCGCACTCGCTGCGTTCCCTCTGCGGGCCCCGGCCATCCTTGGGGTAAAGAACAAGAATATTCTGGGCTAGTGAACGGCAGCGTCGGGTGGAAGGTTGCACTGCTGGGGACAAGGGGTTAGATATTTCAATGGCGCAGCCCACCCACTCACCCACGGGCTGACCGAAAACAAACCCCAAACGAGGACGCGAGCTCATCCTCCCAGCTCCTCCTTGTTTCAGAGCATCTCACTGCCGGGGCCCGGGGTCTGGCAAGGACTTTTGGAGCCCGAATTAGACGCGGAATAACCTCCCAGGGTCTCCGTCAGGCACGTAGGATCGCACCCCTTACACAGCCCCGGGTCTGGCCTGCGCGTGTCTGACGATCGGTTCAATATCTCCGCGGCGCCTGAGAGGTTTTTAATATAGATATTAAATACATCCATATCGCCGCCTCCGTGAGAGCGCGCGCTGCTGGCTGACACACACGATTAAAACTAAAGCCGCCCCGAGGAGCAGCCGTTTTCCACGGTATTAGGACGAATGTTATCATTTAAGTGGCTGTGGAGCTTTGCCAGCCACAGCGGCCCCAGATAACGGCGGAAACATGATCGCGTGAGATAATCCGCGCGGAAACGACTGTCATCGTCCGCAATATGCCGTTGGGATGCTTAGTCAAGACTTACGCTCGCGAACGAACGGCGATGCCGTCCACAGAACAGAGGCCGTCGGTGCCACGATTCGATAGAGATCCGACTCACTTCTGTGAAGTGGCCCCGGAATCTGTGTGTTGAGTTAAGGAAGGAGGGTGAAAGGAAGGGACAAGAAGATCTGCCTCAGCCTGGCCGGTGTGGCTCAGTGGTTAAGTGTTGACCCATGAACCAGGAGGTCAGGGTTCAATTCCCGGACAGGGCATATGCCCGGGTTTCAGGCTTGATCCCCAGTATGGGGCGTGCAGGAGGCAGCCGATCCATGATTCTCTCTCATCATTGATGTTTCTATCTCTCCCTCTCCCTCTCCCTCTCCCTCCCTCTCTGAAATCAATACAAATATATTTAAAAATAATAATGGTTTGTCAGGTCCTCGGGGGCCATGGTGCCATCCCTCAGGGACCCGGAGAGCGCTCACTCCCTCCTCCCTTTCCTCCTCCCTTGCTTCTGAGATGCTGGGACCCCTGCAGCCTCGTAAGAACTGGGGCTGTTGGAAGAGCCTCTTCAGAAGATGATGGAGATCGATGTGTATTTTTAAAAGAAAGACACTTTGTGTGAGAGAAGGAGAGGAGATGGGGGGGAGGGCCCCGCGCCAGTTCTGGAGGAGGTGTGGCCTTGCCGATGTGGGGCAAGCCTGGTGGCGGGTCTGATGGGACTTGGCACAGTCAGGTCCCGTGCCGCTGCTGGCGGTTCGTTCCCGCCACATTTGCATACACACATGATATCTGTTACCCTAATTACATCCATTTCCCCAGGTACCGGCAGACAGCCCCGCTCCGGGGCACACGGCGGATCCCCGGGCCTCGCTCGCAGCTGTGTTTTGATCAGCGGGAAAGGCTCCCTGGCACCGGAGAACTGAAATCACCTCGCGGGGTATGACAAGCGCAGCCGAGCATCTCGCGAGTGAAAAATCAGAGGTTTCTCTAAGGAGAGAGTGCGGACGACCACAGAGAATTCAAAGGAGAATCGCCTTTCATGGCTTCCACTGTGAAAGCTCAGTCACGGGGAAGGCCCGCCGTCCGTCAGGGAGCGCGGCCCCAGAGCTGTCCTCAGGCCTGGACCCCCCACCCCCATAGATGCTACATACATACTACATACATGTAGGAGAGGAGGGCAGTGGGGCCTCCCCGGGGAGCCTAACCTACTGTTTTCCAGAAGGGGGTGTGTGAAGGTGAGGAGGCCAAGGATGGGTATTGTGGAGGAGGGGGTATTGTGGGTCATGACACATTCCCACCTGCCTCAAGTGACTTGCAAGCGATATGCATATTTATGCAAATGATATTCAAATGCACAGAGACCCCTTAGACTCTGAGACAGGTATTTCCATGTTTGCATGCGCCCACCATGGACTCCAGGCCCACCCTTCCAGGCGGGCCTCCCTGGGAGGGCTGTGTCCCTATGTTACAAGGATGGCTACGAGTCAATCCCTTAGGTCAGCGGTTCTCAACCTGTGGGTCGGCGGGTGTCAGCTCTCGAGACGATCACAGACACAGGTGGCCCCAGAAATGATGCTCTGAGCTCGACACCAGCTTCTCATTGGCCGAGAAGGGGACACGGGATCCCAGTGGCCGAACTGGCACCTCTCCCCTCAGCACTCAGACGCTGGCCTCGCGGGGTGTCCCCCTGGCCACGTGCACTGGGAATTGGCATCGCCGGACAGACACGCCGGGACAGAGGCACAGACCCTCCAAAAGTCACACCAGACCAGCGAGGACGCTGAGGGGTCACCTCGGTGACAGGTTTCCTTCCCAAGCGTGGTTTGCCGGACAGACCCAAGGAGGGGGTCACGTTACGTCTCGAGACACAAGCCACTGGGCAGCACGAGGGCGGCAGAGCGATGACGGGGCAGGGGCTCCGGGGCCGGCGTCCGAGAGCAGCTCTGGAGCCCAAGCCGTCATGTCATCGCGGGGACATGTCCCGTCAGCGCTGCGCCTGGCCCCTCGGCCGCCGGGCTCACTGGGAAGAGCGGCAACCTGCCTCTTCTGGGCCAGCTCCGAGTCCGACAGTGCGGCCCGCGCTGTGCTTTGTCGCTGGTGCATTTCGGACGCCCCGTGATCACTGCTGTCGGCAGCATCCTCACCAGCAGCAGCTTTTCCTTCCTCCTGACGTGTATGGAGCCGTGGTGAAACCCCAGGGACGGGCTGCACACATTAGTCCCTGTCATTCTCACAGCCACCTCAGCAGGCCAGGGACCATGGCTGTCTTTAACACACTGATGCTGGCCCCGGCCGGTTGGGCTCTGTGGATAGAGTGTCGGCCCAGGGACAGAGGGGTCCCGTCCCAGGTTCCATTCCGGTCAAGGGCACACACCTCAGTTGCCAGCTCCATTCCTGGCCCTGATCGGGGTGCATGCAGGAGGCAACCAGTCGATGTGTCTCTCTCACATTGCTGCTCTCTCTCCTCTCCCCCCCCCCCCATCCCTTCCCCTCTCTCTCTCAAAATCAGTGGGAAAATGTCCTCAGGTGAGGAGTAAAACAAAAAGCCAAAAACCAACACAAAAACTGGTGCTTAGAGAACCGAGTGACCTAGACAAGGTCAGGAAGCTAACAAGCGATGGGTCCACAGCTCCCCGCCAGGGTTGGCCCGGCGCTTAACCGCTCAGCTGTGCGCCAGCCCACTGCCCGCTGCCCACCGCCCGCCGCCCACCACCCGCCATCCACTGCCCACTGCCCACCGCCCGCCACAGGGCAGTCCTCTTCCCACACACACACACTCACGCACGCTCCAGCTCTAACACCAGCCTGCCCCGTTCCCAGCAGGCCTTGCGCTGCAGCCTTCATGGCCACAGAAAAGAACTTCTGCGAAAGTGCCTTTGCTTGGTTTTTATTTGGGAGATGGGTTTTATGCCCCGGTTGGGGCTGGTGGCGGATCCCGCCTCTCCTCCATTATAAACTCTAATGTACACGCCATAAAAATGTCCCCTCGGTGCTTATGGAAATATATTGATCCCGGCCATTTACACCCACAGGCAGCGCCGGGCACCCGGGCGCACACTCTTTCCCGCGAACGGGGGGCTGCAGGCTTCGGGCTTCTGAGTCTCCCCTCGCACACGGCTGGGGGAGGGGGGCAGGACAGGAGTGTGGATGGCCGGGATGCGCAGGCGCTCTGCCCCTGGTTCCTGGCTCTCGCCCTGTGTAACGGGGTCCGATGGGCCCATGATGGGAAGCATGGACCACAGCCACACCACCCCGGAGGAGGAACCATGGAAGAGGCTCGCATCCCTCAGAATGGGGACGTGAGGGGAGCAGCTGCGAGGACTCTTAGGCACACGGTCCCCCCGGGGTGGCCGCAGCCCCCCACAGCACACTGCCGCCCGGCTTCTTTATTCCTCTCCCCGCGCTCGGGGGAGGCGGGAGCACAGCCGATCGATAGGACGCGTGGACCGAGTCGCCTGCAGCACGGCCGTCTCAGGCCAGACACCATGCACCTGGCGTTAGCAAGGAAAGGCAGCCCGAGACGGAATCGAGGTGCACCCCACTGCCTGCGCCTGCCCCCTCTGATAAACACGCACCCCCCCCCTCCCCGCCGCACCTTGATCTCTTGGCCAAGAAAGCATCTCCATGAGGCCATACCCTGCCCACCTGCCACCTGCCCGCCCACTTCCCAGTCGATCGATGGACAGCTGCTTGGAAAGATCCTCCTGGGCACCCTGGCGCTGGCCAGGCCGTCTCCCCGAGCGCCCATTTGATTCCTGCGGGCTGCGGAGAGAGCAGATGTCACAGGGAGGCTGCTGGGTCACTTTCCTCAGAGGCCTTCCCTCCCCTGCCCCCACCCCCATATCCCTCCCTGTGCCTCCATCCAAGTCACCCGCCATCGATTCAGTTTTCTCTTCTCTCAAGTACTTGCCGTTCCCTGAATGCATGGAATTTATTGGTTAGGTACGCCCCCGTCATCAGAAGAGCAGGGCCCTTATCTGTCCAGGCCACTATCCTTCATGCCTAAAACATGGCCTGGCATATAATAGGTGCTCAATAAATGCGGTTAATAAACATATAAGTGAATGAGTTCATGAGAAGGTGAAGGGTCACTAAATGGCATTTTTTTTTTAAATGCAGAAGATCTTTGCTCTGGAAAAAAATCTCAGAACTCCCTGATCTAGTACAAGCATTTGGGAGGCCACACACCAACCCTGGGGGGTACTCATAGATCAGCTCAGAAGCCAGGAGGAGAAAGGACAGAGCCGCCTAGACCTGGAAACCTACTGAATGGGACTCTGAGACATTAGCCCAGCCTCCCCCCTCCCCCCCCCCCGCCGCCCCCACCCACCCGGGCCGCTCTCGAGCTCCTGCAAATCATCTGGAATGTGACCTGTTTCCATGCCTCTGACTGTGACCACCAGGACGGCGGAGGACACTCGTGCATAATTTACATACTGCCGAGTCCTGGGCGCCTCTCAGTGCAGCCCCGGAGGCCCCGGCAGGCATGTCTCCGAGAAGGACATCCAGTGACAGATTAACTCCAGTCGGCCCCTCGGCAGGAGGCAGAGAAGGCTCACCCTCGCCGCGCCCACATCTGCAAGCGTCTGTTTTTCCCTTTTGGCACGAGAATGTTGAGAGCAACTTTATTTATCGTAACCAGAAACTGGAACCGATACAAACGCCCGTCAGGAGGCGAGTAGACAGTCCGAGTGGGGCCGAGGCGCGCATTCGATATCCCGCGGCAATAAAGGGCGAGCGGCTTAAGCCCGGGAAGCTGGGATGCGTCCCAGGGGGCCGTGCAGGAGGGCGAGGCCTCCCCATCTTGCTCAGCTCCTCTGCTAACAGGTATGGCTGCTCAGACGCACATTCTTTGCCCAGATTCTGACCATAAAAAGTGTTTTAATCTCAAAGCACAAGGAGGGGGGGGAGCTATTCGCAAGAGCACTTAGCAATCTGCCCGTGAATGTGGAATTCCATTTGGTCGCAATGTGGTGACGCTCCTGCTCATGAGCCGGGCGGCGAGAGGCTCTGAGTCCAGGAGACGCACCCCTGGGAGGGCAGGCGGGCTGAGCGGAGGGCTTCCTGGCCCCACGTGAGCCCTGGCTACAGGATGCTCTAGGGCAGCGGTTCTCAACCTGTGGGTCGGGACCCCTTTGGGGGTCGAACGACCCTTTCACAGGGGTCGCCTAAGACCATTGGAAAACACATATATAATTACATATTGTTTTTGTGATGAATCGCTATTCTTTAATTATGTTCAATTTGTAACAATGAAATCGGGGGTCACCACCACATGAGGAGCTGTATTAAAGGGTCGCGGCATTAGGAAGGTTGAGAACCACTGCTCTATGGTAATGGCCATGGTTCATTTTTAGAAACTGACCGGAACACGGAAAGCCAAATAGCCAGCAAAGGAAGGCCTACGCGAACGCTGTACGTAGTATATACCTTTCACGGGGCCGCAAGAACACCACCTGTCTCACGTTTTGTCTTCTGCATAACCCAGACGAGTCTACGCAGTCAACAAGATAAACTAAAATCTGAGCCGCATGAAGCCTCCAGGGGAACGCCGGCTGGCACCTAAGCGACAGGCCCCTCCCACGTCCACCAGCGCTCAGGAACCTTCCAGAAGCATGGCGACGGTCCGTCCCTGGCCCCAGTGACCCACCCGCACAGCTGGGCGTGGGTCCCTGCACAGCCTGCGTTAGTCTCCATGTTCCCTCTAGCCTGGGCTTCCTGTTGGACGGTTACCGACTCCCTGCGAGCGAGCGCCGCTTTCACCCTGGCTCCTGTGCGGTCCTGCTCACCCGCACGCTGAGCCAGGCGGCCCCGGAGGCCATCCGTGTCATTCGTTGCCTGCCAGCAAGGAAGGCAGCCTAGGGTTTGCTTCACAGTTATATTCCCCGTACTTAGCACATGGCTGTAGCGTGAATGCATACATGGATCATGTATGGATGGGTGGATGGGTGGATGAGTGGACAGGTGGATGGGTAGTGATATTTTAACCATATTATATCATTTCATCCTCACAATAGCCCTTTGAGTAACAATAGCAGTTAACACTTATATTGTGCTAATCATATGCCAGGCACTAGTCTAAATTCTGCATGGACGTTAACTCTTTTTTCCCCCCCCCCATTGATTTTTAGAGAGTGGAAGAGAGAGGGAAAGACAGAGAGAGAAACATCGATGTGAGAGAAACACATCGACGGTTGCCTCCTGCATGAGGCCGGACCAGCGCCCAGGCCAGGGATGGAGCCTGCAACCAAGGTACGTGCCCGTGAAAGGAATCGAACCTGGGACCCTTTCCTCCGCAGGCCGACGCTCTATCCGCTGAGCCAAACCAGCCAGGGCAGGATGTTAAAACTCTTTGAGCTCTCAGAGCTCTGTGAAACCAGCACTATCATCATCTCCTTTGCCCGATGAAGAAACTCGCGGAGGCCCGTGGAGGGCACGCTGCCAGCACGCGCCGTGCTTCCTCCCC
Source organism: Myotis yumanensis (assembly GCF_028538775.1). NCBI lineage: Eukaryota > Metazoa > Chordata > Mammalia > Chiroptera > Vespertilionidae > Myotis > Myotis yumanensis. The sequence goes on from NW_027223769.1 coordinate 37,939,542, forward strand.
ATCAGCGACGCATTATGGAGCAGCAAACAGTGGACGGCGACGTTAAGTGGACCAAGGCACCCCCCTCCCCCAATGTGGGTGCACAGCCAGGACTGCGTTCTCATCTCGCTGTTAAAGGTCAGGGCCTGGAGCTGAACCCCAACAGCCTGACTCCAATGCCGAGGCACATAGATGAGATCAGTAAGAGAGAGAATGCTGGGGTGCGGGGGGGGGGGGGGAGGTGATAAGAGGCTAGTTTTCTCAGGATTGTTCTCCCCAAACTGGAGGTTCGGGGGGGGGGGGGGGAGGGAGTCCAGGAAGAAAGAGAAAAGAATAACCAACCTGGAAAACGGGGGCCCCTCCCCACACCCCGAAGTCTCCTACAGTCATTTTGTTGTGGTTGGAGAAGGAGAGGTTCGCTGGCCGCTTCCCCGTTTGAGTCCCTGGGCACAGGCCGCACAGCAAGTCCCAAGCCACGTGCGCAGGGAACGTGAGCTCAGTCCCGACCCGAGTGAGCGAAGTTCTGAGTGAGGCTCCTCCAGGAGTGGATTTGATGACATAATCTGTCAAAGCGTCCGGGGTGGGGGGGCGGGGGGGGGGGCTCCCGGGATGAAAGAGTGGAGGCCAGGACAGAAGGAGAATTACAAACAGGAACAAGAAGGGGGGGGGGGGGGGCGTCCCTGACATTAGCGTGTGGGTGGTGATGGTTTCAGGACGGCGCCTTCGAAGAGATCAGCTCTGTGCTGAGAGGGCTCGAGGAAGCAGGGAGGCACAGCTCGGCACTGGGAAACGTTAGCTTCGTTTCCTAAATATAAAAGTCCCGGGGAGACTGGACGGGAGGCGGTGTCCCTGTGGCTGGACGATGAAGGTCGAGAGAGAGCAATGACCGTGCCGTCATGAAGAACGCTGGTGAGCATCCACCTATGAACCAGGAGGTCACGGTTCCATTCCCGGTCAGGGCACAGGCCCCGGGTGCGGGCTCGGTCCCCAGTGTGGGGGGCGCAGGAGGCAGCCGATGGATGATTCTCTCTCGTCGTTGGTCTTGCTCTCTCTGTCTCTCTCTCTCCCTCTCCCTTCCTCTCTGAAATCAATAAAAAAAAAAATATATATATATATATATATATATATTTTTTTTTTTTTTTAAAAAGAAAACTGTTGAGCTGGCAAAGGAGAAGGGAGAAGAGATGGGAGGGGGCTACACCCGCCTTTCGTGGTCCTCCCACAGGAACTGGAAAGGATGCAGGTCTGACAGGCACCGAGTTGATGAACTGAAGTGCATTGTGGGGCCAGGGTGAAGGTGCTACCCGGACTCCAACAGCAACCCCAAGAAGAAACCTCCCTCCCTCCCTCCCTCCGAGCCAGCAGGCTCTGAGCAGACAGAAACCCAGGGCAGACTCCCTATGAAGCCACAGCGCAGCAACCTCACCCCCCGGAGTGGCAGGCAGGCCTGGCTCCCAGGCTGGGAGGCCACTGGAGCCAGGACCCCAGGATGGCTCTGCAGTCAGACCTGCCTGTCGGAGTTCCACTCACAGAACCCAAAAGGGGCTCCCCGCTGTGAACCGGGCCGGAGGTGCCCTCCCCAGGCCAATTCTCACCGCACACCAGCTTTTTATGAAGCCGAGATCCGTGCCTCTTTGAGATTTTTTTATCTGTTCTTTAAAAAGGGGATGTTTTGCTAGAGAAGGTAGCAGAGTGTTTTCATAATTCTTTTAAGCTGGCTGCAAGAAAGATGCTAAATTAGTTCACCTAGGCATCCTTTAGGAATGAGAATGAGAGTCCTGGCAGGCCCCCCAGGCACACCCCCAAATGCGGGGGTGGGGGATGGGGGGAGACCACAGGCTCCACAGACCTCACACCTCTTCCCAGCAAATGGCAGATAAGAGCTAATCACTGTGAACTGGATCCCCAAGTCCTACTTCCTGAGCTGGGAAGTGGGAATAGGGGCTCCCCCGGGTTCCTGGACACCCCATGGACCACCTTCCTAGAACTTAGCGGCTGTCTATTGCATGATGATGATGCGTTTTGTTTTCACGCTCAGAAAACCAAAAGGAAGCAAAGGTTTTCTTCTTAGAAATTCGATTCGTCTTCTCCACTTTCTCTGCCTCCAGGAGATCTCCTCTGGGAGGAGTTTTACGCGAAGACCTTTGGCGAGGCACTGCTGCCTTCGCTGGTGAATTCCAGCTCCAGGTGGACGGCGCATAAAAGCTCAGGCATGGGCACTGGCCTCGCCAGCGTCCTCAGATTCTAAGTGCGGGCGTGGGGATGGCCCTGCAGAGAAGACAGACCAAGTTTGCCGCGAGGGCAGATGGGGTGGGACCCTCGGGTAGGACCCCGGGGTAGGATGCCAGCGCCGGTCACCAAGACCGCCCTCCTCGTGCCACCCGCCCGAGCCGGCGCCTGGCCTCCGGGTCCCAGCGCTGCCCGGGCGCGGAGCTGGAGATAGACCCTCAGCTCCAGGTGGCCGAGTCCCCAGAAAGGGCGCCTTTGCGCCAGGAGCACTTGGCCGCTGGAGAGCCAGCGCGCCCAGGGCGCACAGGGGAGAGACCCCGCTGGGGCCGGGACCCCCTGGACCCAGCCAGCCTGCTACCCAGGCCTCGGGTTCGAAGCCTTTCCAGCAGCCCAGGGGAGGTTAGGATGTGAGCGACAGCAGTTTGGCCAAGAAAGGAGTTTCTGAAACTCCCGGGAAAGCAAAGTCCCCCGGCTTAATCCAGGCTCCCCAGGTCTTTCCAATCTTAGTCTTTGCTCTCTGTCATGTTTCCTACCCCCTTCCCCCCAGCTCCAACCCTTGGCAAGAGGCAAGAGTCCTAAGGGCTAGAGCTAGGGTACTAACCACCTCAATCCTTCTCCTCCCCCCGCCCCCCAACTTTCAGAGGAGAAAAACACAAATAAACCGGAGTGCTAATGTGGGGGCAGGCAGACCCCCCATCTCAACACAGGCCACCACCCACCGGCCCTCCCACCTCCGGGAGGGGAGGGATGGGAACCTGATCTCCCGCTCCACCATGAAGCTTCCCATCAATAACGTGGTTATCACCCAGGTGCCTCCGCCCCGCCCCCGGGGCACCCTGTCGCTGCTCTTTGCCGGGCATCAGAAAAGGAAACCTCCTCTCCTGCCCTCCTCCCGGGCTGGGCCCAGCGGGGCCTGGGGTCGGGGGCCGAGGAAGCCGAGGCTGGGGGGCTTAGGGGCGCGGGCAGGGCTCCTGAGGGCCTCCTTTGGGGAGCGGGTGCCCAACCCGCGCCCGTGGGAGGAGAGCGCCCGGGGCCCAGGGCAGGCCTCACTCCAGGCTCCATCCCAGACCCTGGGGTCAGGCTGGGCCAGAATAGGATGTGTTTGCGGGTGGGAGAACCAGGCCTCCAAAAGGGGACACTCAACCCCCTCTCCCCTCTCCAGGGCCCGAGAGGCCAGAAGGCCCAGAAACCCCTTCGCTGGGGACTCAGTTGTGGCCTGCGGCCTTGGGGTACAGCCCTTCACCCCGCCAAGCTACCCAGGACGCACTACGACTTGGGAAACCTGAGGGGACAGACTGGGTAGAAACGCAGGCATTAAGCCCTCCCCCTTCCCCCCACATGTGAGTTTGCACCCCTGGGAGCTGGTGAGGTTCTTGTTGGCCCAACAGAGGTCATGACCCTGGGCGGCCACTGCCTCCCTCGGGCACCCCCACGCCCCTAAGTGTCAGGCCCTCTGATCTGGGAACCGCAAGTCCAAACCCCGCCACCCCAACCTCCCCAGCAGCTGCTCCACCCGAAGCGTACACACGGGGGGCCCCTGCGGACCGCACTCCTCTGTTGGGTGGCACCTCGCTGGCACTCGCAGCCCCGCTCAAAAGTACAAGCCAACCCCCACTCTGTCTCCGTCTTTATTAATTTAATTATTTCTGGGCCTCGCAGCACTCCAAGCCTCACCCGCGCCCTGACACTGCGGCGCCCGCGTCGGCAAACCATGGAACTTGGGCCCGAGACAATGGCCCGTAATTGATGCATTGCCATCGACAATAGAGACCAATTCTCCTCTCCCCGCCATTCTGACCACCCCCTCCTTCTCTCCCCCCTCCCCGCCCCCGGCTCCCCTCTCCTCTCTCCCGGCCACAGAGCGAAGGAAAACAAACAAGAAAATAGCGGGAGAAGCTGCGCACTGAGCCAGGCGTCCGCCTCTGCGCCATGGAGGACGCGGAAGAACGAAAAAAGTTACGAAAGTTTGCATCACCCGACTCGGTCGGTCTCTGCGCGCCCACTTCCAATCAAACGTCACGCAGCTGATGTTGCGCGTGCATTCGTTCGGTTGTTTGTTTTGGGGGGAGGGAAAGCCCCCCCCTTTCCTTAATCACACAGAGAGCAAGTCACCCGCACGTGGGAAGCCATTCCCCGGAGCGTCCTGCTGCGCGCGCCGCGCGTCTGGGACAGAAGGGTTTGCGGGCTTGTCGGCGCCGCTGGGTTCCTGGCAGCGCGCGGTGCCCTGAGGCCCGGGCTTGCAAGACGCCAAGATTGCTGGAGAGGGATGCGGGCGGCTCCGGAGGCGGGCTGGGTAGGAGAGACAGTGTGCAAGGGCCTGAGGACGCGTGGGAGCACCTGGAGCGCGTGGGCCGGTGCGTTCGGGACGACCACCGTTTGCAGGGAGGGTGGGCGGGCGCGGGGTTGACACCGGATTCCGCGCACTCTCCCGGGGGTCTGGGGCAGGCGAGCCGCTCGCCGCCCAGGAGCGCGGAGATCCGTCTTGGCTGAGGGGTCTCTTTAAATATTCAGTGAGAAATAATGGCATTTGAAGCACCACCTATGGAAACATTATTATCTTCATTCTTCAACATCAGCCCCGCTGAGAGCTTCGTTTGTCTTTTTATCAAAATCTATGGTAACCAACAGGACCTGGGGAGAAAGGGAGAGCGGGGCTGAGGGTGTGTGTGTGTGTGTGTGTGTGTGTGTGTGTGTGTGTTAGGGACCAAGCTAGGGCAGAAGAGAGGAAAAAACAAGAGGGACGAGAAAAAGGCGAGGAAAGGAGAAGTTATAGTAAAAAAAAGGGGGGGGGGAGGTGTCAGCAGGAGGAAAACAGAAACATTCACCATCACACAAAAGATTTAGATTAAAAAAATAATAATAAACCAAAAAAAACTAAGAGAAAACGAGTCGTTTGGGGGAGCGCGCTGAGAGTCCGGTGTCCCCGAAACCCCACTCGGAAGATTGGTGCCCACTTCGCACGAACCGACTGTGGCGCTAGCCAGACTCCAGGGCGCTCAAGAATTGGGGCGTCCTTATGAGCCCTCTCCTCTCCCGATCGCGAGATAGGGTAGGGATTGTGTATCTGCAACCCCCCCACCCCCCCGCCGCCGCCCCATCACTCAGCCGAAGTTTAGTTTGTCCTTCGGGCGCAGGACTGCGGGAGCCCTGGAGCGAGGAGACCCCGAGGCGCGAGGGGAAGAGCCGGGCTGAGCCGAGGACGGAGAGTCAGGTTCGCAGGCGCCCGAGCCCAGCGGAGGGAGTGCAGGGCCGGGGCTCCCGACTCGGGGCTCCGGGGCGCGGGCAGGGAGGCTGCCTCCCCGCCTGGGGAGATGGAGCTCGTTCGAAAAGTTTGGGTGCCGCGCCCGGCAAACGCCCGAGGCGCAGGCGAGCTTCCTCGGGGCCAGACAGCTGCGGACAGGGACCCTCCCCCGCCTCACTCACTCCCGACTCCGCGCGGCCACCTCGTCGCCAGGAGCCTGGGGTGCGGCCCCCTCCCCCCGGGCGGAGAGCCCAGGGGTCCTGGGGACCGGTCTGGCCCTGAACCCGGCAAGGCTGGGCCGCGCCTCCCTCGGCCGGGGGCTGGTAGCCGCGTGCAGGGTAAGCGGCGGCCCCTCCCCTCCCCCTCGGCTGGAGCTGAACTCGGATCCCAGGCCGGTCCCAGCTCTCCGCCCGCCCCGGGCTCGGCGGCGCCACCGCCGCCGCCGCCTCCCCGCGGAGTGACGCGCCCTGTAGCCAACCGGGGCAGGCGGGGGGGGGGAAGGTCGGGAGGGTTCCTGGGCGGAGCCGGGCCGCCCCTTATCCCACGGGCTCGGGGCTGCTGCTCCCGAAAACTTCAGCCCTAATTGTCCTGGGAATGTCCGAGGTAGAGAAGGGGACCGAGGGAGCAAGCGAGAGGCTGGAGGATCGGGGCCCTCGGAGGAGAATCGGGGTGCCGGGAGAGCTGCCCCTCCCCCCCGCCCCCAAACCCATCACGTTCCCAAACCTTTCCTGGGTCCTCTTCTGCGCACCCCCGCGAGCCCGGGATCCAGGGGCTGGAGAACTCGGGGCGAAGGAGCGCTGAGCGAGGCGGCGAGCGGGCGGGAGGCTGGGCCGCGGGCGGGAGGCGGACCGGCGTGGGGCTGGCTCTTCCCCACTCGCTTATTTTTTTTTTATGGGTGTGGGGGTGGGCTGCTTGCTGGTAGCTCTTAAAGAAACGAAGAAACGCTCACGAAACGGGACTTCCTCCCCCCACCCATCCCGCCACGGGACTCCCTCCCCCCGCGAGCCGGCACGCCTAGCGCCAGAGTTGGGAAGTTCGCGCGCCCGCAGCCGGGTCCCCTGCCCCCGCCGCCCGGCCCCACCCCCGCCCGGGAGGCTTCATTCCGGGGAGGGCATGCTAATTTGGGTCGGCCCAGCCGGGGATGGAGGGGGGGGGGCGGGGAGGGGCGGGGGAGGGAGGGGGCCGCGGGCCCGGGCGCCCGGGGCGCAGAGGCGAGGCGAGGAGGCCGGCCCCCGGCGGCCGGGCCGCGGAGTCCCCGGCGGTCGCCAAGAGGGTTAACCGAGTGTCGGCGGCGCGGCGCGCAGAGCCAGCCCCGCGGCCGGCTTATTGGGCCAGCGCGCGGAGAGACAGGGGTCTGCAGCAAATCACGAACTAATTGATTAAGGCGAGCGGGTTTGAATAGCGCTGGCCCGGTGCCAATCGCCTTTCAAAGAGCCCCTCTATGATTAATCGCAATGCATTATTGATAATCATAATTATAGCAGGACACATGCGCGCTGCGCCCGCGGCCGGGGAGCCGGGGAGGGGGCGGGCGGGCCGGCGGGCGGGGGGAGCCGCCGCCGCCGCCGCCGCTCGATTTCCGTAATTTTGAGAAGATTTTTTTTTAGTAATTTTTTATTCTGCCCCAGCTGATGTTTGAGCCAGCATGTCGCGGAGGAAGCAAGCGAAGCCTCAACATTTCCAATCCGACCCCGAAGTGGCCTCGCTCCCCCGGCGAGATGGTGAGTGCTCCGGCCCGCGCCGTGGACACACGCGCGCACACACGCACTCACTCACACTCACGCACACCCGGGCCCACGCACACGCGGCGGGGCCCCGCACCCATCGCCGCCGCCGCCGCCGCCGCCGCCGCCGCCGCGGCCCCGCTCTCCCGGGCGACTCGGCGCGTTTTCTCTTTTCTTTTTAATTTTCAATTTGCCGTCGCCGGGCTTCCCGCCGCCCCGGGGAATGCAAACACTGCTCCCGGCGGGATCTTTCCGGAGTTGCTGGGTCCTGGCGGGGGAGGAGGGAGCGCGCCGGCCTGGCTCCTCCGTCCCGGCTTTTCCGGGGAGCGGAGCCCGGGACCCGCCTGTCCGCGGCCGGGGCCCGGGGGTCCGGCGGGACGCGAGGGCGGCCAGAGGCCCTGCGCGCCGGCCGTGCGGGGCTCCTGCGCTCCCCGCGCGGCGCCCGGGGGCCCCGGCCAGGCCTCCGCCGCCGGGCCCTGCTGCCGGCGGGAAGAAAGTTGACTCGTGCTCCGCGCTGAACTCCGAGCTGGGAGCTCCCGCGCCGCCACTCACGCTCCACCTGGGCCTGCGCCGCCTCCTGGGGTGCCTTTGGGGGCTCAGAGCCGCTAGAAGATGGGGTGCAGTGTCGGGGCGCCCGCGCCGGACTCGCTGGGGTCGCGGCGGGGCGAAGAGGCGCTGAGCTGCCGGTCGCTCCCGGGACAGTGCGGGCGGCCAGGGGACAGGGTCCGGCTGCCCCCGTGGATTCCCGCATTTCCCTCCCGCACATGCACCCCCACCCCAAGGAAGCTCTCCACTGGGTGCGCGCCCCCAAGCACCCCGGTCCCCGTCCTCCCAGGAGCCGCGAGGTCTCCTCTGGCCCCCGGAGCCGCCGCCTTCGCCTTCCCGCATGGAGGCGGCCGCCGCGGGCGCCGGCGGGGAGGACAAGTCCCGGACGAAGTTTGTGTCCGGGAGCCGAAGCCGAGAGGGGCGCGATCGGGCAGGCCCCTGGGGGGACGCACGGAGGACACCCCGAGTCGCTTCCCGTCCCTGGAGGTGTTTCGCTTTCGGGGCCTCGCAGCTCCCAGGCCGCGCGCCCGAGGCGATGGAGCGGCGCCGGCTCAGCTCCGGGCGCGCCGGGGACGGACGAGGGGTCGCACCGGGACGAACCGGGCGTCTGGCGGGATGCTCACGCCCGGGGGGCATTTTGGGGTGTGCGGGCGGGAGCCTGACCCCGACGGGGATCCGAAGCTGCCCTGCGATCGCACCTCTGTCCCCGACACTCTGGGCCGCCCGGGCCCGGGCTCCGGGTCCCTCCCCAGAGGCCTGCTCCTCGGGAGGGCCGGAGCGCAGGGACCCGAGCCGGGAGGCCGAGAGGCTGGGGGACTCCGCTCCCTGCACCCCACCTGGCAATGGGGACCCAGCACCCCTGGCGTGGGGGGCCCTGTAAGAAACCGGGGAGCACTGAGGCCGGTCAAGAAAATGATTTGCTATATTCGTCCCCCGACCCCAGTACTTGCTCCAGCGGCAAACCTCACCCAGAGTCTCTGGGGTTCCTCAGTCCCCCGAGAAGGGTCCCCGAACCCCGCTTTCCACCCCTGGGAAGCCGGGTCTGGGGGGTCAGTGGAGGTGAAGCGACCCCAGGCCGCAGCTGCTGCTGCGAATATTTTCCCGGATTTTCTCAGCTGGTTTCTCTGTCCTCGCCCCACACTCCTTTCCTAAAGTTTCTGGGGAGACCCTCCGTCCGCCCCGCTGTCCTGCTGTTACAGTGACAACGTGTAGAGGCAACAGCAGGCCAACCGGAGGAGAAGGGGGAGTTTTTAGTCTTTTTTTTTATTATTTTTGTAAATCTGTATAGGTTTTCTACATTTTCCAAAAAAATAAAAAGAAATTACACTTGGGCTTTGGGGAGAGCCGGGCTAGCCTGGCGGCTGCCTTTCGGAACCCTGAATTTTTAATAGTGAAGGCTTCCCATAAAGCCACGGCATAAAAGGGGTTCACTACCTCTTCCCATTATTATTTATTAGGACTTTTTTTTTTAGTTTATTTGAGCTTAGAGGTAAGTTAATTAAGTAACTGAATCAAGTTTCCTTTTCTTTTTTTCCTCTCTTTTCTTCCTTCCTTTTCTTTTTTCTTCCTTCCTTTTCTTTTCTTTTTCTTCTTTTCTCTTTTCATCCCCCAAAGCTGCTTCATTGTCCCGAGAAGCTGTAAACGGAGGGGCCCTTTCTCACCTCTCCCCACCCCCTTTCTCCTGGGCAGTAAATGGTTTTAGGTGATGACTGTTCTCACATGGCTGAACAATAAGTTGGGGAGAAGCTGCCCAGAGGGTAGGTTCTGTAAGAGGGTTACAGGATTTAGTGTGTTGTAATAATATTAGTACACAGCTAATCCTCCTCCGGGTCTGACTTACGGGTCTGACTTACGGGAGGGCCCTGCGCAGGCCGCGTCTTCTCATTTGGGAACCCTCGCCAGGGAAAGGGAGCCAGGAGTTGGTGACACATCTCAAAGTTACCTTCAAAAAGCCGCCACCACCGTGTCCGCAGAGGAGTAGCCATCTCAATGCGCCCCCCCCCAACACACACACACACACACACACACACACACACACGCATACCCTTCAAGCACTTGTTTGGGGGTTTTCTGTGTAAGGGCTCTAGTTGTTTTTCTGTGCTGCTGTTTTGTTTTGTTTTTTAAATAAAAGGTCCTTACATTTTTAGAAAGCAACCCCTCCCTCAAATAACGCGGTTCCTTTTTCTTCTATCTTGAAATGGTCTCCCACGACGCCCCATGGAACATGGAAGGCGCATCCCACATTTAAACCTAGCCCATGCTCTGGTCCCCCGCCGGCCCTTCCACTTTTAGGACTTATGCCTAGAGTGGCACCTACAAAAGTTTGTGGACCCCACTTCCAGTAGCCAAGCGACTCCCCAGGCTGTGGGCAGCCTGGGCCGGTGCTGTGTGCCATGCATGTATGTGCTTGCGTGTCTGTGTGTGTGTGTGTGTGTGTGTGTGCGCGCGCGCGCATACAAAGAAACCCCGAGCCATGCTGGACAGCCACACGGATAACTTCATTGGAACAAGTTCAGGAAAACAAGATTATTTTGGTCAATCTTACAGTGTTCACGTTTTAATTCTACTTCCGCGAGGCGGAGGGACCAGGAGCACCCTCAGAGAAACCTGGGCGTTTTTCTGTTTCTTCTGAAACCAAAGATGATGGCGAATATGATTTGTGTCGGAGGTGATATTCAACAAGTCTTGAGTTGCGTGTAGGAAGAGGACTGCGTTGGGGAAAGTATTTACCGGGATAAGTTATTCCGAGGAAAGGGAGTATTGGAATCTAATTTTCTTCTATGTGGGTTTGTTACTAGAAATGTGGATTCCGCATGCCTGTGTGTGTGTGTGTGTGTGTGTGTGTGTGTGTGGTGGGTTTTTCTTCCGTGGGTGGTGTTTTTAAGATTCCTGTAACTACATGGACGGCCCATTCCTACTCCATTCATTTAGTAAGAATTTTGGTGCTCAGAGGTTTTTTTTTCTGTTTGTTGTTTTTTCCCCCCAAGGAAGAGATAACGTTGGAAGAAAGATAAAAAGCATCATGAACCGCAGATAAAACATTGACTGTCATGTAAAGTCGCATAAAAATCCTCCTATTTGTATTAATAATGAAATTCTATTTACCAAAGTAATTTCCTCATCCTGAGCAGCTTAATGGCTGCTCATTGATTTCTGGGCCCAGAAGGTTAGAGAGAGCCGTAATGAATTGGTGTGGTTTTTAAAAAAAAGCAACACCAAAAAACAAACCAACACCTGCAAGATAAGGCAGTTGCCAAAGAATTTATGTCTCATCGGGCCTGTTTTTAAGTTGGTCGCATAATGGGAGATGCTGGGTGAGGAAATGCAAACTGTTTGGGGGGGGGGGGGATTGGCTTCTGGGGGGGCGGCACAGACCCCCTAAAATGTTAAAGACAAACACACCGGCCAAGGCCTGAGAGCAAAGGCCTGAGAGCCGGTGTGTGTGACAGTGAGTTTTGTGATGCTGAATGTTTGGGGGTTTATTTTATATCCAGTTCCTCCTCTAGTCTATAGGCCAATAGATGGGTCCTGCTTGGGGGACTTCATTCCATTTCTTTCCGTGTCTGCACCAACAGTCCTTTCGAAGGCAGACACCTACCTGTGGGTTTTTTTGTTTTTGTTTTTGTTTTGTGTGGGGGTTTTTGTGTTTTTTTTTTTAATGTGGAAACCTTCCTGGGAACCTGGGGAAGAAATTGGTAGATGAATCATCCCCTCCCGTTTTTTTTGGAATTGTTAGAAGCCAAGCTCTGTGCGGTAGCCAGAACCAAACTCCTCCTGCAATTCCTGACTCGGTTTTTCTAAGACATCCCCTGGAGCAGCTAGCTGGCCGCTTCTCCGGGCGTCTTCTTAGCGCGCCCAAACTGAAGCCATTGAGCAGGTTAGCTAGCAAGGAGGTGGTCCACGCTCCTACCACACCACCACCCCTCCTCCCCCACAGCAGGACCGCCTTTGCGGGCCAGGCTTGAGAAAACCTAGACGTGTCCGGGCTGTTTTAACCTTTGCCGGCCCCCTCCCAGGCAGAGGTGACGAGGTCCAGACCATAACATGTCCTTCAGGATCTTCCCCGTGACCCCCAAATTGAGCCTTGCTGGTCACTTAGCAGGAAGTGGGTCGTTTATTTTAGTTTCACCTTATCAGCTTGGCTTCTTTTCCTAACCTCACCCCCCCCAGGCCGCCCTGGGGTGCCAGACCCCCAAAGGGGAAGATTGACAGGCAGTCCCCATCGCTCCCTTTTTTGCCCTCACACAACAGGGATTCGGTTTCTGGTGCCTCTGCCAATGTTTATGTAGCCAAAGTTTAGATCTCGCCTTAAGGAGTCTCTCTTTTCCGCGTCACTGGAAGAGCTAACCCACAAAGAAGTTGCTGAACAAACCCTCGCAACTGGAACCCCATCTAGTGTTCAGTTTGATTCAGCCACGGGGACGGCATTTCCCCCCTTGCCACTCCCCGGTGGTGCCTTTCGTGGGCTCGGATCCCGGTTTTTAAAAGGAGCATCTTGTTGCTTCCCCCCCCACACCCCCCCCCACCCCCGCCCCGACCCCCTCCTCCCCAAAGATTTCGCTTGTATTCTTCCACGCAAGGCGACACTGGTCGGGGCAGAACACCCAGGAAACTTGGAAGGTGCCAGGAAATGTGTGTCTCTGGTCTCCCGTCACAGAGAGGAAACTTAAGACGCGACCGAAAAGACACACACAGCCCATGTGCTGGTGTTGACGGTTTCTTGGGAATTTTCAGCTGGACATTCAGGCTTTTCCCAGGTCTGTGCCAACAATTAAAAAAAAAAAAAGAAAAAGACCAATCAATCAAAAATGTCTGCGATTGGCCCAGGAAATAGGAAGAGCCGGTTAGGATTCTAGGCTCCCCAGTCACGGCCACGAGAGGGTCTGTTAAAAATGGGAAAGTGATCTGAAGGTCAGGGGAAGGCAGGGGCCGAGCCTTCTGGGGGGCTCCCAGAAGAAGACCAAGCCTGGCCCAATGCTGCGTTGTTTTTGGTTTGGGTTTTGGTTTTTTGTTTTGTTTTGTTTTTCCCCTGGTTGGCCAGCCCTTTCTGTGGGGGGCACGGTTTTATTTTTGTTTTCTCGGTAGACAGAGATCCTGGGACACCTCGATTTTCTGCCTGCTGTTCTGCCGTGTTTGGTTCAGATGAGGGAAAACGGGCAAATTTGAATTGGGCACCAAGTCCCTAAGTAGTGTAACAAGAAAAACACATTTGGGATTTTAGTAGAAATTGGATGGAGCCGGAAGTTCACCCTTCCTCCTCCTCCTCCCGCCCCCCCCCCCAAAAAAAAAACCCAGAAATTCCAAATATCTTTTTGTGTGTCAATACTTAAAAAAATACTCCTCCTTAAATCTTCCTGTCTGACCAGGATTACAAAATTAGATTAATTTGCATGCAAAATCCATAGCAAAGGGGCCCGCATGTCATTTTCACCACAGCACAGGGAACAAGGCAACTGTATTTACTCTAATGGGGTCACCAGTTGGAATCCTGTCACCGATTATTCAGAGATACCAGGTAGTAGACAGTTGGAAAAATGAATTAGAACGTGTTAGTTTGCGGGTGCGTGTGTGTGTGTGTGTGTGTGCTCGTGTGTGCTCGTGTGTGCACGCGCGTATCTTATTTTGACTTAAACTATTCCCTCTAGTAGTTCAAGATTCAAGCTAGTCCTGGTGTTTTATCTCTCTTTTTTTTTTTTTAAAGCTGTTTCATTGGAATTGTGTTCAGAATGCAGATAGATTTAAAGTTAAGAACTATTACAGTGTAGCGACACCTGCTTTTGAAAGAAATCAAAATAGATACCAGAAATTGTTTTTTGGGTGGTTTTTTTTTTTTTTGGTGTTCATAAACATCAGGAAATTAAATTAGTTGCCTCTCCAAGTGAGATCAAATGTCAGCTTATTAAAATGTTGCGAAAAATCGAAGCTAAAGTCTGAGCAGCTCTTTAACACGGCCCCTTTCTTACAAGCCAGCAGGCATTTATTTTAAGCAGCTCTATTTTCCGTGCAGTTTAGCACCATCTTAAATACAAAACTGTGCAGGTTGAGAAACTTGAAAATCCTCAAGTGAATCTCACGGCAGCGCCGGTGGAGAACTTGAGCCCAGGAAAGCAAGTAATCACCGGCTAAGTCCTGTAAAGGAACCTTCTTTTTAATTTTCTCTCCGATAGTATGAGAATATCAGATGTTTGCAAGTTACCGAGAATTAAAATGCCCTTTCGTCGTGAGCACAGATGTGCTAAATATTTGAAGCAACGACATTGTAATGTGTACAATTGGTGAAGTCAGTTTTTCTGATTTCCCTGGCTAGTTATTTAGTTCTGAATCTGTCATTATTTGTCTAAGCCCAGCTGACCAAGCAAAACTGTGTTTTAAAGTGGCTTTATGTTTTGATAAATGTGAGCTGGTTGAAAAGTATTTTCCACTGAATGCAGAGCTTAATAGAACATGCTGACATAATAGTTTTAATGCATTTTGTTGAAAATGTGTGAACAAACAGAATAGCTTTTGTTCCTTCATAATTGGCAGTAAAAGTAGATGGAAACATAACCATTACATATGGAAATGTGCAAAGAGGAGGAAATAACATTTCTGTTGAATATATTAGGAGCTGCATTTCCTCGTTTAAAATAAGCATCCGAAATGGATGCATCCTTTAAAACTGGTTGTCAAAATAGTAAGAATCTTTTTGTCACATTATTTTTATCCCAAGTTAAGCCACATAACTTGAGCAAAAATTCGTGTAATATTTTGTTTACATTATCTTAAGGCAGGGAGGGAGGGAGAGAGAGAGAGACAGAGAGAGAGAGAGACAGAAACTGCTTAAAACGGCACCTTGAATGTGCACAGGAATCCGGGGGCCAATTAGGATGATTAGACATTAAATTAAAACAGAGTGGTTGTTGGAGCTCCCTGCACCACTGAGATTCGCTGGTATTGTGAACGCGTTTTGCACCCTGCCCTCGTGGAGATTAAAAGATGGGAATTAGGAAAGCCAGCGTGTTAACTGTAACTCCGCTCCTCAAACACTCGCCGGGAAGAAAGTGCGCACACATTCGGCTTTCCCTGAGCAGGGCTCCTGACCAACTCCGCAGCGCTGAGGGCAAATAGACTCCAGGCATTTTCGAAGTTTAGTTAGTATTTAGGTATTAATTATATTTTCTGGAATGCCCGGCAGCTCGAGCCTTTTTTTTTTTTTTTTTGGATGTTCACTATAAAAAAAAGGCAAACGGCTGGCTCTTTGGAGTTGACTCTTAAGTTTCCTGAAAAAGCAGCATTTTGATTTTGCACTTATTCAGATTCACAATTAGCCTCTCTCTCTCTCTCTCTCTCTCTCTCTCTCTCTCTCTCTGTCGGCCCCTGCAAGTTTTCTGGGAGATTCAATTTGGAAGTCATGGAAACTGACTATTATCTGACTCCGTTCGGCAGAAAAGCATGCAGGGAGGTAATCCTTGAATTAAACAGTTTTTCCCCCGGCCCCCGGGGATGGCCACACACCATTTGTACAGCAGAAGTTGGTGTTCCCCGAGCCGGGGAACAATGGGAGCCGGCCTGCCTGTGAATAGGAGAGGAGCCTGCCGTTTGGGGAGTTGTATGTTGAATTTACAAATGGGTCTGAGTGAGAAGAAATCTGAGCAACCGGTGGAAACAGACATGAAATAAAGGGGATTTTTTTGATACCGAAAGGTCCGGGACAATCTGTTCAACAATTGGTAGCAGTGAAGCGCAAACTGGGTTGTTGTGTGTGTGTGTGTGTGTGTGTGTGTGGTGTGTGTGTGTGTGTGTGTTTCCCAAAGCATTCAGACCAGGAGAGAGGCGAAGCGTTTCCAAACTCTTAAAAACCAGGAATTGTTTCTCCCCGCCCCCTTTCAAGGCACATCTTTCTTGAAGTTGATGTTTAATCAGAAATGTAAATCTCCACCAGCTGCAGAGATAGGAAGAGCCCTTTGGGTGAAATATTTTAGAGGCACCATGCGGCCCCGTGGAGCCTCGTGATGGATAGTCCTTGCTTTAATTTTAAAACAAAACGCGCCACGGGGTGACACGCCGATGCCAGGCGGGCCTTGTCGCGGGTTACAGTCACGGCGCTTCTCTTCCGTGCGTGTTTTGCTTTCTCTTTTGTATCCGGTTGCGTGGGGGATTTGTTGCGGGTGTGACCACAGTGTGCGTGTCACAGATCTGGCTGAGCTGGGGCTCTGGGGGGGGCGGGCAGGCGATGTCCAGGTTGTCAGTCGGCGGCGGGCGGCGGGGGGGGGGGGGGGGGGGGGGGGGGGTGCTAGGCACTGCTTGTCTCCTTGTCAACTGCTGATTGGAGCCCGAATGGCTACAAATGAGTTTAGTGACAGAACCAACTGTCACAGGTATCCTGGCACCGGGTGAAAGGGAATAAGGTTGACAGGAGCGCCGTGGCCTAATAAGTCCTCCGAGCGAGCGGCCGCGGGGCCCGCTCTGGATGAGTGGACGGTGCGGCGTACGAAGTATTGGAGATCGATGCCTCGCTATGGAACAGCGTCGGGCACCCTGTCTTCGGTCCATCGTAGCTTACGTTTTGATGGATTGTCTAAAGGCCGTGGCTCTCGGAGGTACCAGATGCATAGGGACGCCTCCGACATCCTTACCACGCCGCACGGAAGTCCTTAGGTCCTCGCGGCTGGGTTTTTTCCAGGGGCCACGGTTTCGAGCTCCGCAGGTCGCCCGCAATGGACCGGCCACCTCTGTCTGGGGTTTGAGGTCACGGGGGGGACGGTGCCCTGGCTTCCTTCCTAACGCTGCTCCTCTTGATGTTGGCAGGACACGCGGAGAAGGGACAGCCCCATCGCCCCGCCAAGAGCAAGGACGCCCACGTGTGCGGCCGGTGCTGCGCCGAGTTCTTCGAGCTGTCGGACCTCCTGCTCCACAAGAAGAGCTGCACCAAGAAGCAGCTCGTGCTAATCGTCACGGAGAGCCCCGCCTCCCCGCCCGACACCTTCTCCCCCAGCCCCCCGCCCGAGAACCCCGGGGAACACGTGAATGACACGCCTAGCAAAACCGATCGAGGGGACGGCGGCGAGCTCCCGGAACCCCGCGGGCCGGACGGGGACGGGTCCATGGAGGTGGAGGCCCCGGGGGCCGACAAGGGTGGCGGCGGCCCAGCCGGTGGCGGCGGCCACGCGGGCGCCAACCCCGGCTGCTCCGGCAGCTCCTCCACGGGTACCTCAGCGATCACAACCTCTCTACCTCAACCCGGGGACCTGGCGGCGCTGGGCGGCTTCTCCGTCATCAACAGCAACGTCATCATCGAGAACCTGCAGAGCACCAAGGTGGCCGTGGCCCAGTTCTCCCAGGAGGCGCGGGGCGGGGGGGCGGCGGGGGGCAAGCCGGCCGTGCCCGCCCTCATGGAGCAGCTCCTGGCGCTGCAGCAGCAGCAGATCCACCAGCTGCAGCTGATCGAGCAGATCCGCCACCAGATCCTGCTGCTGGCCTCACAGAACGCCGACCTGCCCGCGTCCAGTCCCTCCCAAGGTCCTTTGCGAACGTCTGCCAACCCTTTGTCCACGCTGAGCTCCCATTTGTCTCAGCAGCTGGCGGCCGCCGCCGGGTTAGCCCAGAGCCTGGCCAGCCAGTCGGCCAGCATCGGCGGCCTGAAGCAGCTGCCCCCGGCCCAGCTACCTCAGAGCGGCTCTGGCCACACCATCGTCCCCCCCCACGGCGGCGCTTCTCCCCACGTGAGCATCTTGGCCACGGCGGTGACCACCCCGTCCTCGGACCGGGCGGCTCCGGGCGCCGGCGCCTCCCAGGCCGGCAGCCCCGCGGTGGTCTCGGCGGCGGCCTCCTCACCAGCGTTCGCCATAAGCAGCTTGCTCAGCCCTGCGTCCAACCCACTTCTACCTCAGCCGGCCCCCGCCAGCGCGGTGTTCCCCAGCCCTTTGCCCAGCGTGGGCACGACCGCCGAGGACCTGAACCCCTTGTCGGCCTTGGCCCAGCAGAGGAAGAGCAAGCCGCCCACCGTCGCGGCCTTCGAGGCCAAGAGCGCGTCGGACGAGGCGTTCTTCAAGCACAAGTGCAGGTTCTGCGCCAAGGTCTTCGGCAGCGACAGCGCCCTGCAGATCCACCTGCGCTCCCACACGGGCGAGCGGCCCTTCAAGTGCAACATCTGCGGGAACAGGTTCTCCACCAAGGGCAACCTCAAGGTGCACTTCCAGCGCCACAAGGAGAAGTACCCCCACATCCAGATGAACCCCTACCCTGTGCCCGAGCACCTGGACAACATCCCCACCAGCACCGGCATCCCCTACGGCATGTCCATCCCCCCCGAGAAGCCCGTCACCAGCTGGCTGGACACCAAGCCTGTCCTGCCCACCCTCACCACGTCGGTGGGCCTGCCGCTGCCCCCCACCCTCCCCAGCCTCACCCCCTTCATCAAGACCGAGGAGCCGGCCCCCATCCCCATCAGCCGCTCCTCCGCCAGCCCCCCGGGCTCTGTCAAAAGCGACTCCGGGGGCCCCGAGCCCGCCCCGAGAAACCCGGGTGGGCTCCCCGGGGAGGAAGCCGAGGGGTCCACGGTGCCACCCTCCGGTGGCCAAAGCGAAGAGAGCGGCGTGGTCGCCGGCTCCGCCCCAGCGGCGGGCAGCGGCGCCCTGAGCTCCCCGACGACGGGGGCGGACAACGGCCCGCCCGGCGCCGCCGCCTTCACCAACCCTCTGCTGCCACTCATGTCCGAGCAGTTCAAGGCCAAGTTCCCGTTCGGGGGCCTCTTGGACTCCACGCAGGCCTCGGAGACATCCAAGCTGCAGCAGCTGGTGGAGAACATCGACAAGAAGGCCGCGGACCCCAACGAGTGTGTCATCTGCCACCGGGTGCTGAGCTGCCAGAGCGCCCTGAAGATGCACTACCGCACACACACCGGGGAGCGGCCCTTCAAGTGCAAGGTCTGCGGGCGCGCCTTCACCACCAAGGGCAACCTCAAGACCCACTACAGCGTGCACCGCGCCATGCCCCCGCTGCGTGTGCAGCACTCCTGCCCCATCTGCCAGAAGAAGTTCACCAACGCCGTGGTCCTGCAGCAGCACATCCGCATGCACATGGGCGGCCAGATCCCCAACACGCCCGTGCCCGACGGCTACCCCGAGTCCATGGGCTCCGACACCGGCTCCTTCGACGAGAAGAACTTCGACGACGTGGACAACTTCTCCGACGAGAACATGGACGACTGTCCCGAGGGCAGCATCCCCGACACGCCCAGGTCGGCGGACGCCTCCCAGGACAGCCTGTCGTCCTCGCCGCTGCCCCTGGAGGTGTCCAGCATCGCGGCCCTGGAGAATCAGATGAAGATGATCAACGCCGGCCTGGCCGAGCAGCTGCAGGCCAGCCTCAAGGCCATGGAGAACGGGTCGGTCGAGGGGGACGTCCTGACCAACGACTCGTCCTCCGTGGGGGGCGACGTGGAGAGCCAGAGCGCGGGCAGCCCGGCCATGTCCGAGTCCACCTCGTCCATGCAGGCCCTGTCCCCCTCCAGCGGCGCCCAGGACTCCCACAAGTCGCCCGGCGCCGACGAGAAGCCCCCGAGGGCGGGCCCGGGCGAGTTCGCCAACGGCCTGTCTCCCGCCCCCGTGAACGGCGGGGCCCTGGACTTGACCTCGAGCCACGCGGAGAAAATCATCAAGGAAGATTCTCTGGGGTTCCTCTTCCCGTTCAGGGACCGGGGGAAGTTTAAGAACACGGCTTGCGATATTTGTGGCAAAACGTTTGCTTGTCAGAGTGCCTTGGACATTCACTACCGGAGTCATACCAAAGAGAGACCCTTCATTTGCACAGTCTGCAGTCGCGGCTTCTCCACCAAGGGCAACCTGAAGCAGCACATGCTGACCCACCAGATGCGCGACCTCCCCTCCCAGCTCTTCGAGCCCAGCTCCAGCCTCGGCCCCGGTCAGAGCCCGGCGGCGATGCCCCCCGCCAACCCCTTGTCGTCGCTCATCAAAACCGAGGTCAACGGCTTCGTGCACGTTCCTCCTCAGGACAGTAAGGACCCCCCCCGCCGGCCACGTCCCCCCCGGGCCCTCCGCCACGTCCCCAGTGCTGCTGCCGGCCCTGCCCCGGAGAACTCCCAAGCAACACTACTGCAACACGTGCGGCAAGACCTTCTCCTCGTCCAGCGCCCTGCAGATCCACGAGCGGACTCACACCGGGGAGAAGCCCTTCGCGTGTACTATCTGCGGAAGAGCGTTCACGACAAAAGGCAATCTGAAGGTACCTCCGCCCGCCGGCACCTCCCCTGGCCACCCCTCTCGGGTGGCCCATCGATGTCTGTAATGCATGCTCCCCGGGTCAGCAGCCCAGACCCCCTGGGGGGACAGGGCCCGCCCTCCAGGGAGCCCGCTGCACGCACGTGGCAGCTCCTGGGGAAGTGGTGGCTGTGTGGGTGGGGCTCATGGCGGGACCAGGATGGGCTGCAGCTGGCGGAGGGTCGGCGTGCATCGAATCCTTTGGTACCTGAGCGAAACGGCGGCCCGCCTCCCTTGTCTCGTTAAGTGCACCAAATGAATGGCTTCACCTACCGGGGAAGACAGCCCGGTTGCCATGGGGTATTGATTAAAGCCTCCACCGGGCCTGTGGGCTGCTCCGATCGCTTAATAATTGCAGCTCTCCGCGGCCCGTGCATCTCCTGCTCATAACCCTGCAGGGCCCGCACGGCTTGTTTTTCCAGGCGCAGTGGCGTCAGCCCTCCGCTCGCGGGCATTATGATAATCGATGAGGCAACACTTCCTACTGATAGGTGTTGGCAATCAGGCAGATATGCTTACATGAATCTAGAGCAACAGTTGAGCATGCTCCCTGTGTACCGTTTCCTGTTGACAGAGGATGTCCCTAGAGATCGCTGCCAGCCGTGCGGGAGGAATAATGACTTTCTGGCGTTTTCTCTCTGTGCACGGGGCCCTCCATCAGCGAGGGCTACTCTCTTCCCCTCTGAAAAGGACGCTTCTAGGGGAAAGGGTGTCAGATACAATCCTGACCGTTGCAATGAGAGTGGACATAACAATTCTCACCCTGGACGGCGCTATCCGTGACCGCCTGGCTCGCGGGAGGCCATTATAAGCGAAATAGGGGCAATAAAAACGGAGTAAGGAAGGCACGCTTGCCCGGGAACAGGAGAGGCGGCCCCGGCTGCAGGGAGCGAACGGGTTATTACGGTCCCGTTACCTCGTCCACTGTCTGGCACGTAATAAGAACGGACATTTCGGCCACTGGGGTGGGAGTGGCAACCGATTCAGCTACTAAGCGTCTCCCTTCCTTTCTCTCTTTTTTTTTTCTTTTTCCCTCTCGCTCTCTCCTCGCAGGTCCACATGGGCACCCACATGTGGAACAGCACCCCCGCGCGGCGGGGCCGGCGGCTCTCCGTGGACGGCCCCATGGCATTCCTCGGAGGCAATCCCGTCAAGTTCCCCGAAATGTTCCAGAAGGACCTGGCGGCCCGGTCGGGCAGCGGCGATCCTTCCAGTTTCTGGAACCAGTACGCGGCGGCGCTCTCCAACGGGCTGGCCATGAAGGCCAACGAGATCTCCGTCATCCAGAACGGCGGCGTCCCTCCCATCCCCGGCAGCCTGGGCAGCGGGAGCAGCTCGCCCATCAGTGGGCTGACGGGCAACCCGGAGAAGCTCCCCAACTCCGAGCCCAGCGCGCCCCTGGCCGGCCTGGAGAAGATGGCCAGCAGCGAGAACGCCGCCGCCAGCTTCCGGCTCACCCGCTTCCTGGAGGACAGCAAGGAGATTGTCACCAGTTAAAGCCAGGACGCCGGCTGGAGGCCCCAGCCTGTGCCCGCTCACGCCTCCTCCTCGCCCCCCGGCCCCCCCCCCCCCCCCCCGGTCCCCCCCCCAGACCGCTGAACGACTTCCCCGTGACGAAGACATTCTTTTGTACCTTGTTCCACTTCTAGAGTTCTCAGAAAGCTTATTTATTAGTGATATAACCCGGCTCTGCAGACAGAATGCAAGCGTTAACTTTGGTCTTCTGTATTTGGGACTAAATACTAATTGACTAGAGTGCTGTAAACTTGCTGTAACATTTATGGCAATTGCAAAGTTGCCCTGCTCGGCGGTCTTAATCTGGCATTAACTTATTTTCTATATCCAGTTTAATACGAATCCGGTGTGGGCGCCAAGCCCCCGCGATGCATTAGATCTCTAATAAAGTCTGTATATACATGTACACTTTGATCCTGCTGGAGCATTTTCTCAGCAAACGCATTGTCTCATCTTCCGAAAAAACAGAATTAAGGAAAAGGACTGAACAGTGTGGTTCTTTTGAAAGGTTTGGGGTTTGGTTTTTTTTTCCTGTTTTTTTTTTTTTTTTTTGGTTTGGGGTTTTTGTTTGTTTTGCCTTTTTTATTTTAAATGTTTATCCTAAAATTCAACCTGTTGTTTTTTTTTTGGTTGGGTTTTTTTTTTTTTTGTAGATTTAACCATTTCCGTTCTGAACTGCTCTTGTATTGTGCTTTTTACTTGAGTCGTCCCCGATGTCCATAGGTTTCTGTACAATAAGGAGCACGCCGAATTCTCTAGAGAAAATACAAGTGTTGTTTTGGTAGTGGGAACTGAGACGTAACGTTTTTTGCCTTGTAGGTATCTCTTCACCATAGCAAACGTGTGCTGGAATTTCCCAGTGCTGCTGCTACTGCTACGTATAGCGTCTTGAAACAGCCTTCGACGGAGAAACCGTAGATGCTCTTGTGAATACAGTGAGAACTGTCACGTTCATTAAAATGTACATATGTGTCCTCACGCAAGCAAGTGGCTGCTTCTTGGCCGAGAGCACAGGCCTCGTGTCGGTGTATTTTTGCATTCGGTCTGGAAGGAACCGTTGGACTGTTACATGCACTTTCTTGGAAAGTTGAAAGGAAAGGGGTGTGGGGGGGTCCAATTTCTTTAACATTTAATACGTACTAACAACAGAGATACTGTAATTTTACTCAAGTAATCAAATACATTTTTTTTTTTTTGCAACAGATCAAACCAAATACCGTGTCTGTGTTTTTAGAGTGCGTTTTCTCCCGAGCCAGGCCCCGGGCACCAATTAACCTTTCCCCAGACACCAGTACACGGGTATGTGCGCGCGCATCGCTCTCGGGAAGGAATTGCAAAAGGCAGGAACGGGTTTGCATGGGCCTGTGGGGTCTCTTTCTTTTTTTTTTTCTTTTCTTTTTTTTTTCTTTTTCTTTTTTTTTTGATTTGAGGCTCTAGATCTTTCCCCAATAGCTGCGACTTGTTGGGCCACTCTTCCCACAAATCCCCGGCCAAGAAAAAGGGAAAATAAAATAAATAATAAAACGCAGAGTTACTCCTGGAGGCTGCGCCCAGCAGGACCTGGGCTTTCCTTCCTGGGACACGGTGGCTTTGGGGTATTTTTTTCAGGCAGCGGGGGCAGCATTGCCTGGGAGGCCCCGATGCGCAGGGGTATATAATCCGCCTCTGAACCTGCACAGCCCAGCCCGGGCACCAGCATGCGCATTATCTCATGGGCCTGATAGACATGGAAACACGCATTTCTGGAAGGATCTGTGCGTCCACTTGAATATTTCAATGTCAACATTCCATCGGCTTCCTCCCTCCCTTCTGTGTGATGGGCAGGTGGTTTTTCCTCCGGGCACTATGTGGGGAGAGCAAATGGACGGGGTCCAAGGTGCCGTCAGGGGGGCGGTGACCTTCCCCCCACCCACCCCGTAGCTCGGGGCCCTGCACCCACTAAGGGGGAGCATTGGACCACCTTCTCATCGAAGTTTTGGGGCGGGGGCAGGGTGCAGGCCACTTGGGGGCGTCTCCCCAGGCTGGGGGGAGGGGGTGGAACCTGAGTGCACAGAGGGGGCGAGGCCAGGCCAGCCCGCGCACATTTAAGGGGCGACATGTAAGGGTCTGGAGTGGGTACTCCAGTCCCTGCAGTCCCCGCCACACACACACACACACACACACACACCCTTTGCTCAGGGTAGACAGCAGGGGGTAAGGCCGAATTCTGGCCGCAAGTTCTTGTTCTCCCCAGGCCTCAGGGGCTGTGTTCATTGGGAAGGGCGCGACCAGACCTTCCCACGTGGCTGGGTGTGATGTGGACTGGGGGCCCCCGGCCTGCGTGGAAGAACAGCTTCTTATTAAGGGTTGGGGTGCTTCTCCCCAAAGCGGCCCCTGTGTCCCAGGACTGAGACTGGGGACCTGCTGGGGGTCGGAGGGAGGGCCGCTGGCCACCTGCCACCTAGAGGAATGGCTGACATCGTGGGCCCTGCTCCTCGCCCGCCCGCCCGCCCGCCTGCCTTTCCAAAGGCCCAGAGGCCCAACCCCGAGTGCAAGGCCCGCAGTTGCACCCTGTGGCCCTGCTCCACCCTTCCAGGCACCGCCACAGGGGGGTTGAGGGGGTCCCCACCTCCGGGGGCTCCCACTTGCCAGCGGGGCCTGAATCCGGGCCCTGCGCGCCCCGGACTGCATGTCCATTCCATTTCCGAGGGCGAGGAGGGTGGTCTGGGAGGGGCTGGCCGGTTTCTTTCCCTCTAACCACCACCCTCCCACCCACCCCCCCCAACCCCCACCTCCCCCTCCCTTTCTGTCCTGGCCCTCAGCTACTGTGGGCCTTTTCTCACCCCCGGTCAGCATCTCCCTCGGCCCTGCATCCTTCCATCCAGGGACAAACACAGCCTCATGCTCAGCCCAGCCCGAGGGAGAGGAGAAATGGGTTTATGTTAAGGCCCTTGTGGGTCTGCACCACCCCCATCCCCGGCCTCCCCCCGCCCTCCCCCCCGCCCCCCCGCCAGGCCTCGCCTGCCCCTGTCAGTCTTTCCTTTCTCCTTCTGAAGCTTAAGGTGCCTCTAAGTAGTTTGGGGACCCCCCCCCCCTACCGAGAACCGAGCGTCCTGGGTTGTGGCCGCCTGGAATGAGGACAGCGAACTTCACAAAAGTTTTGAACTCAACATAGTCGTGTCGGTGACACACTCCCCGCTGCTTTTTTGTTTTTGTTTTTTTAAGTGAATTGTAAAAATACAGAGAAGTACAGCTCCGTGCCCATCCCGCAAGATTTACCCACGGGAGCAGCTTGTCGGGGTGTTTCTTCTCTCTGGGTGTCTTAGTAACTGCTTTTCTTTGTCTCTGTCCCACCGCCTCACTCCGTTCTCTCACCCTCCTCTCATCCTGTGTCTTTCCTTCCCTATATGCTCAGTGGTGTTTGTTTGCAGCCCCCCCACCTCTATTGCCCCTCAGCCCCCGCCCTTCACACACACTCACACTCACACTCACACTCACACTCACACTCACACTCACACACAGGAGTTCCCTTCTTTCTAGGAAATATATTGGAAGAGGAGCTGGTGACTGCCCGGGACCTAGGGAGGAAAAGGGAAAGAGACCAAGGACACCCACACTCCTCGATACCCCCCCAAGCCGTGGCTGGGGAGGGCGTGCGTGGGGAGGGCAGTACAGTAAGAGGCGGGCAGGCCCCTGGGATCCATCCACTGGAGAGACCTCAAGCTCCCTGAGTTTTGGGGCTTCCCATCTCCATCCTCATGGGCCGGGTTGACTTGAATAGGGGCAGGGGGAGGGGGGTGTGGAGGGGACAGTTGTTTTTTTTAATTAGAAAAAAACCATCGTGTCCATACAGAAAATCCTAAACGATCTGCCGTTGACATGAATTTCGAGCGGCGGGTTATTTGCTTATTGGTTTTGGCGTGTTGTGAACGTCAAGAACGAGAGAACTTAAAAAAGAGAGAGAGAGAGAAAAGCTCCCACTCTTGTTAAAACTTTGCAGCCCCGCTAGAAAAATAAAGCATCCGCGTCGTTACCAGGAGGTACATGCTCTGCCCCCTCATGAAACCAATGTCCGAGGGGGTGACAAAGTGGGGGGGAATGCAAAATGCATTTCAAAGGGCTCCCCAGCGACGTGCCATCTGAGGCTCCCAGAAAGCGGAGACGGATAAGACAGGAATTAGGTCATCTCCCTCAGACCCCAGGGACGCGGCGCAGATCAAAGCCTGCTCCGTCAGGATAAACAACGCAGGGCCCACGGGGCTCTCCCCGTATTTTCATCTCCGCGTTCAGAGCTACTAATCTCACCGGCCTCCGCGGATGAAAGGGGGGAAAATGACAACTGTAAAAATGACTCCGCAGAAAAACCGTCCCCTCCTCACCGCTCCGAGGGAGATAAAGCCTTAGATTGGAGCTAACAAGTAACGAGATCCAGGCCCACGTCAACACAAACTTCCTGGAACTTGAGCACCGAGTAAATTATCTAATCCCCGGGCCATTGTTCCCTCCTGGGGTGCCCCCGCCCCCCACGCCACGGAGCCACGGAGCGGACCAGATGATTTACATAAAATACATTGTTAAACTTTAACTGTAGTCTAAGAACCTTGCAGGAGGTCGCCCACTTACGCTACATCCCTAAGGACCTGCCCGCCCCATCCTTCTGCCCCTGCCCCCCAGGCAGTGGTTGGGGGGGGCGGTGCTGGTCTTTAAGGCTGGGGATGTGCTGTAAGCCCATCTGCAAAGCTGGGCGCCTTGTCACCCAGGACGGACGGAAAGACGGACAGAGGTCCTGTCCCAGGAGCCCGGCTTTGGGTCACCGCCATCCGGCAGCCGCGCTGTTTAGGCAGCTAAGCCCAGGGCTGTGCTGCTGGCTTTCGCCGCCGAGCAAGCGGACTGACGGCCTTACACCGACTGCCAGGGAACGTTTGATAGATAGAAACATCCAGAAACGGGACAGGAAATCCCAGGGAAGGAAAATGCGCCGCGGCTGAATGCAGGGCGGCCGCTCCTTGCTGAGCCTGGTTTCCTCTGAGCTGTTTAAACATATGGCTTGGCTCTGCTGGTGTTGCCCCGGCCCTCGGAGCTCCGGCTTCACAGAGACCCGGGGCGGCCTGTCAGCTGGGCCCCGGCCCTCTCCACGCCAGGACGCGGGTGGGGGAGGCGAGGAGCCGTCACAAACACCGCGGGGAGTGGGCCACCTTCCACGTGGGGCCCTCCTCGCACGGGGCGGGCCCGGGACCGGCTTTTGACCTCTGTCCCAGGAGGGGCTTTGAGGACAGTGACACTGTGGGGGAGGCCACACACGTCAACCCCCTCCTTGTTAGGGCCGGGGGGGGGGGGACCCCGTCCAGCTGCCCTGGTGTGGCTGAGTCCTGACAGCGTGGCCTGCTGGGACACGGATGGCGAAGGGTCAGGGGTCACGTCGTCTTAGTGTGAGGCCCAGAGTGACCGGTAGACCTGAGTTAGAGGTAAACCCGGCCACCTCCCCCGATGGGGGGACAGGAAGGGGGAGGCTGGTCAGGCCGTACAGCTGCTTCTATATTCAGAATTGGGGGTGTTTCTACCCATCTCATCTCATCTCATCACAATCCTGAGAGGCAGGCGGGGCTGCCGTCATCTACCAGGTGACAAAACGGAGACCCAGAGAGCAGAGAAGGAGCCGTTGGCACCAGGAACCTGGAGCTGTCACTCACTCAAGAGTCAACTCTGCCCGGCCGGCGTGGCTCCGTGGTGGAGCGTCGACCTAGGAACCAGGAGGTCACGGTTCGATTCCCGGTCAGGGCCCACGCCCGGGTTGCAGGCTCGATCCCCAGTGTGGGGCGTGCAGGAGGCAGCCGATCCATGATTCCCTCTCACAGATGTCTCCACCTCTCTCTCCATCTGCCTTCCTCTCTGAAACCAATACGAATATTTTTTTTTTAAAAAAAGAGCCAACACAGTACAATCCTGACGTGTCTGGGCCACAGACCGGTTTCCCCATCTGGACCACGAAAGGCTCGATTGCCGTCCTTCCCAGCAGCTTCCAGCAGAGCCTCACAATGTCCCCAATGTCACAGGAATTGAGAACCACCCGCAACGATTCCCGGCTTCCCCCGCTTTTCCAAGATTCATTTTTTTGCCCCTTCGCTTTACGAGAGACCTCCGTCAGCCCCCAAACCAAAAGAAACCCCAGGAGGACTCCTGCGTTTACAAAGAAGGTGAAAAGCAAAGATACAGCGTCCGCCATTTGTTCTGCAATGAGCCCTCCTAGAGACGGCGGCCGCTGAGCAGGGAGCGCGGCCCCGCCAAGCTCCTTCCCTGGGAACCACACTGGGCACCTCAGCATCCTGACCCCCCACTCACCCCGCACCCCGCTGTGGACTGTGGCTGTGAGCATCCTTGCTTCCCCTCCACTGGTTGTGTGCGTCCCTTAGCAGGAGGCGTCCTACGGCAATTGCTTCTTTGGTTTGCGGCATTTCAGCTTATGAAAGGGTTCATGGGAACGCGCTCTTTTTGTTTTTCTGGTTTTTGTTTGTTTTTAAATATATATTTTTATTAATCTCAGAGAGGAAAAGAGAGGGAGAGAAACATCAATGAGGAGAGAATCATCGATCAGCTGCCTCCTGCACGCCCTGTATGGATGGATGGATGGATGGATGGATGGATGGGTGGGTGGATGGGTGGATGGGTGGATGGATGGGTGGGTGGATGGGTGGATGGATGGATGGATGGATGGATGGATGGGTGGATGGGTGGATGGGTGGATGGGTGGATGGATGGTTGGGTGGATGGGTGGATGGGTGGATGGGTGGATGGATGGATGGATGGATGGATGGATGGGTGAATGGGTGGATGGGTGGATGGATGGTTGGGTGGATGGGTGGATGGATGGATGGATGGATGGATGGGTGGATGGATGGATGGGTGGGTGGATGGGTGGATGGGTGGATGGGTGAATGGGTGGATGGGTGGATGGATGGTTGGGTGGATGGGTGGATGGGTGAATGGGTGGATGGGTGAATGGGTGGATGGGTGGATGGGTGGATGGGTGGATGGGTGGATGGGTGGATGGGTGGATGGATGGTTGGGTGGATGGATGGATGGGTGGATACCCAGGTAGAGAAGCAAGGCATAAAACAAAATAAGGAACATCCTGAATTCAGACTTTAGAAACTGCACAGGGAAGCAGATGTGAGGGTTTAATGAGCACAAGGATCGGATGCGTGGGAAAGGCATGGCCATGCTTCCTCCAGGGGGTGGGAGAGAGTTAATTCTGAGGCGGCCGCCTGTGGGCAGCTTTTTGCTTGTGTGCTGTCTGACATGAGCTTCTTCGTCCTTTTTCTGTGTCTGCTCTAAAATGACAAAAATACATCGTCCTGGCAGACACTTCGGGGAAACAGAAATATTTAAATAATAAATTATATACTGCGTTATCCTACCACCCACAGATAACAACGGGCTTTATTATTCTTGTGTTTTTCCCTCTAGAATATGTTCAAACACATGTGTCTTTCAGAATATACGTCCATTTATTTCAATATAACATTATAGGGTGAACATTTTTCTCATGCCATAAAGTACCTTTAAAACTATATTTTAGCCTGACTGGTGTGGCTCAGTGTTTAAGCATCGACCTATGAACAGTTTGATTCCCAGTCAGGGCACATGCCCGGGTTGCAGGCTTGATCCCCAGTGCAGCCCCGCGCAGGAGGCAGCCAATCCACGATTCTCTCTCATCATTGATGTTCCTCTCTCTCTCTCCCTCTCTAAAATCAATAAAAAATATTTTAAAAATAACTATATTTTAATGGTTGCTTCATATCCTATTACATGGGTGGAAACACATAATTTCTTTTCTTTCTTTTTTTTTTTTTTAAATATATTTTATTGATTTTTTACAGAGAGGAAGGGAGAGGGATAGAGAGTGAGAAACATCGATGAGAGAGAAACATCCATCAGCTGCCTCCTGCACATGTCCCACTGGGGATGTGCCCGCAACCTAGGTACATGCCCTTGACCGGAATCGAACCTGGGACCTTTCAGTCCGCAGGCCGACGCTCTATCCACTGAGCCAAACCGGTGCAGGCAATTTCTTTTCTTTATGTCTTTTATTCTACGGTCCAGAAAGCACTTCAGCTTCGTGCGAGCTCCCTTGTAGGTGGAGAAGGAATGTCTCGTAATGGGTTTCCCCCTTAACAAGAGCAGTGGTCTCAGCCGGGGACGCCTGTGCCCCAGGAACACATTCTGCTCTGTCGGGAGCCAGTTCTGATTGGGCCGAGCCCGAGGTTGCTGCTGAACACCAGCCGCACATGGACGGACAGCCCCCACCGCGAAGGGCGCTCTGGCCGCCTGTCAATCGCGCTGAGGTTGAGAAACCTGCTATCTAGGATGGCGTTGGGGTTAATATTCAACGTCCTCCTAACATGCAAATGAGCACCCTGCCCTTCAAGCGCGGGACTTTGCCCTGGAATTCTGCTTTGGAGTCATCAGAACTCCCGTTAGTAGAATCTAGATTTACTTTAAAAAAAAATTTTTTTTTTCCACTGTGTTAGAAATTTTTAAATAACAGTAAAAGAATGTGGAACTAGAGATGCTATTTTTAAAAATGAAGGGCTGCCCTGGCCAGTGTGGCTCCGTGGCTGGGCGTCCTCCCGTGCACGGAAAGGTTGCTGGCGTGATTCCTGCTCAGGGCACACGCCTGGGTTTGGGGCTCAATCCCTGGTGTGGGGGCGTGCAGGAGGGGCCAATGGATGTCTCAGCCTCACATCAATGTTTCTCTCTCTCCCTCTCCCTTCCTTTCTCTCTAAAATATACATATTAAGTTCCAAGGATGAACTGAGTGATTCTGGGGTTGGTCCTTGTTGGGACCGTACCCCCCTGGGGACACGGAGGCCCGGGACAGTCCCAGCCTGTTGGTCGGGCTCAGGAGGGAAGGATTTCTGCGGCAGAGGGTGAGTTGGCCGGCACAGAAACAGTCCCTGAATTCCACCGTGCGCTCTGCCCAGCCCTTACTGTGATGAGCTTCCAGTGAAGTCGGCTGAAGCTGGAGTCCTGTTCTCTCGCCTTCCTGGGACGGAGATGTGCTTCTGTGCGGCCCCCCGCGATGCTGAATGTGCCGGGGAATCCCACGTTCGGTCAGCACGTCACCGAAGCCCTTCTGTGGAGGGACAGCCTCCT
This sequence comes from Myotis yumanensis, assembly GCF_028538775.1. Taxonomy (NCBI): domain Eukaryota; kingdom Metazoa; phylum Chordata; class Mammalia; order Chiroptera; family Vespertilionidae; genus Myotis; species Myotis yumanensis. The sequence goes on from NW_027223769.1 coordinate 37,970,165, forward strand.
CTCTGGCCTCCCAGATCCCAGCTTTGGGACTTTCCCAACCTCCGAGGAGACAGATGGCGTGGAGACAACTTGTTAGGGTCCTTCCCTGAAGGACAGAGGGGACGCCGGCTGCTGGTCGCCTTCTGCCCACAGCCTTCCTCGGGTGTATTGCAAATGGAAGAGGAGTCTAGCTTGGAGACGTGTGGACTGGTGTGGCGGGTCTCTAAACGACAGCACAGCCCGTCCGGTGTGGCTCAGTGGGTGAACCTATGAACCAGGAGGTCACGGTTCGATTCCCGGTCAGCGCACATGCCCGGGTTGGGTGCTCATCCCCAGTGGGGGGCGTGCAGGAGGCAGCCGGTCCATGATTCTCTCCCTTCATGGATGTTTCTCTCTCCCTTCCTCTCTGAAATCAATAAAAATATTTTAAAAAAATAAATAAAATAGGACACACAGTCCTTCCCAAATCGGCGCTGGGGAAGAGATCTAACCCATCGGATGATCCAGGAGTCACTTTCCGAGCTGTGACGATAGAAATGTGACCGTCAGTGAACAGGGACTCGGATGTGGAGGGAGCGCAGGCTGAGGGCAGGGACCGCCCTGGAGACCGACAGAGCCTCTGACCCGGGACGGCGCTGTGTGCTGCCCTCGTGGGAGACTTGGCTGCGGCGGTATTTTATGTGGCGCATCTGCGGGCCCGAGACCTGTGGGAGGGGTTGGGGGAGGCCTGCTGGCTGCCAGGTCATCTCCCAGCAGGGAGAGAGACATCCTTCCTCCTCCTCCTCTCCTCTCCCCGGGGTTGGCTGGAGGCAGCATCTCTGGGCTCCTCTCAGCGACATCAGCTAATGGCACAGACTCCGTCATTTGGGAGGCCAGGGAGACATGGGGCGGGGGACAGGGAAGACCATTTAAAATAAGCAATCATTGCCTGGCTGGTGTGGCTCAGTGGGTGAGCACCTACCTCTGAACCAGGAGGTCAGGGTTCGATTCTCAGTCAGGGCACAGGCCCGGGTCACAGGCTCGATCCCCAGTGGGGGGTGTGCAGGAGGCAGCCGGTCCATGATTCTCTCTCATTATTGATGTTTCTCTCTCTCTCCCTCTCCCTTTCTCTCTGAAATCAATAGAAACATATTTTAAAAAATAACAAAAAATGAAATAAGCAATCCTAGGCGGAAGGAGAATATGTTGGCTGCGGAGTGAGGACAGGCATCAAAGAGACCGCCGGGAAGTCCGTGCTCCCGTCTGTCTCTCCCCCGGGGCGGGGGGCGGGGCGGGGAGGGAGAGGCATCTTTTATTTGTCTGGTCCTGGTCAGCAACCTCTGGCGTCCACATACTGTACTCGCTTTCTTTTTCATTTTCTATGAAAATATTGATTCAACTGCTGAAGAGGACACAGCTGATGCTTTGAAGATGTGCAAGCTGGGAGAGGCAGGCCCACACCTACCTGGCGAGAGATACGCATCAGCGGACACAGATGCACCCGCCAGGCGGGTGGCAGGCAGCACGGACTGAACACACGTGCGCGCGCACACACACACACACACACACACACACACATCCTCCCCCGATCCCACCGCACACTTGCCTGTTGCACTACGTGGATAGCCATCCACAGAGGCAAGCTCAACCACTGAGCCACGCCGGCCAGGCTGGTGGGTACGTTTTCCTCCCCTCCTGAGGATGGGTTCTGTGTGTGGGCTTCTTGAAAACAAAAGGAACTTCCTTATCAATAGAGTTGATAGGACTGCAATTCTAGCTCTTTCAGCCCTAGAATCATTCTGCCTGACAGTAAGAGAAATGGGCCTTTGAGAGGTAGGTGAGGCCGCCACGGTCCCAGAGCTCATCTCGGAAAGACTTGGAGTTAGAGCAAAGGGTTGCACAATCCTTCCACTTGCTTCACTCATGCCTCGGAACCAGGTCGAACAAGGGCCTGCCCTGTAGTCGATGTAGGTACCTCACGAGGTGTCCTCGTCCAGGTAGGAGAGATGGAAGACGATTCCATGGAGACAAACCATGCAACGGGCATCGAGAAGCGCCTGGTGCAGGCGGCTCCAGGGACAGGAAGGACCCTCTGACTTCTACCGTCCCCAGGGCTCCTACCATCCTCGTGTGTCCTGCTTTTTAAGGAAACCCAACCTACACCAACCTCTACTTCGAAAACGGACGCATTCCCTCCTCCAAAAGGCTGGCCGCTTTCCAAGGGTGCCGTACATCGCATTCAAGTTTTGATCTCTCCTCCCGAAATTACACACCGATGGGATGCATGATTAGGAGAGAAAGACATATCCACTCTCTACTTGAGTACGTATTTCCATTTGCTCTGTCCACGGGGCAGTCATGATAAAAGCTGTGCAGAACGTCTGGAAATGCAGATCCTATTAGTTATTTTTAAGATGAAAAACATGTTGACCACATTGTTTATATTTGCCTCTGTTTCCAGACCTTATGTATATCCTGCAGATCATAAATATAGTAAAACAAGGATAAATTGCTTGCCATTTCGGAGGTATTCCTCATGCTTTGCGTGCTTGCTTTAGAAAAAAAAAACACCCCACACCCACCGTATATTTTATGGTGGAATCTCCGTGTTTATAAACAAAACCTCAAAAATTTACAGAGAAAGAAATCATTTTGACTTCCTTACTCAATATTGGTTCCATAAACCATGACCAAGTTATGACAAACCTGAACTTGAAGGGTGATTGCGTGGTTTTGTTTGAGTACATTTAATATGTTTGGGATTGAGCAATTTTTTTTTTCAGTTTTTCCTAAATTCTGTCCCTCTCTGAAGTTTTAAAAAGTGTAATCATCAGGGCTAATTTTTCTTAGCATGTCTGAGCTCTACAATCTGGAAATTTTTAAAATATATATATATATATATTTATTGATTTCAGCGAGGAAGGGAGAGGGAGAGAGAGAGAAACATCCATGATGGAGGGAATCATGGACCAGCTGCCTCCTGCACGCCCCCCACTGGGGATCGAGCCCACCACCTGGGCCTGTGCCCTGACCGGGAATCGAACCGTGACCTCCTGGTTCATAGGTCGACGCTCAACCACTGAGCCACGCTGACCGGGCTGGAAATTTTTGTTCTGCACAATTTTGCTCTGAGTCTCATTCCTCAGATACATACCGGAAATGAAAACAATTTCATTTAAAAAAACACTTAAAAACAAAATACCTAAAAACTACAGAACAAGCTGCTCATTTGTTTGTTCTTCACAGGGTCAGGGGATCGCCTGAGGTTTCAGGTCACGTGGACGTATGAGAATGTTCCTTCACTTTCTGTGCCCAAACTGACGTGGTTTCCAGGTTCTGCAGTGGCCAACCCGTGGCCAGCGTGGGCCTGAGTCAGCTCATCGGGTGTAATCGGAATTACGGAGCGGGATGCCCCTCCCCCTTTCTCTCCACACAGAGAAAACCACATTGTGCGATTCCACGCGACCACGGGTCTTCCCAGCAGAAGCAGACCAGTGGCCAAGATGAGCTGGAATGAGGCAACAGGCAGTGCAGGAGGGACAAAAGGGAGGAGGGAGGAGGGGCACAGGAACTGGCCGGAGTAGCTCAGAGGTTGAGCATTGACCTATGAACCTGGGGGTTACGGTTCAATTCCTCAGGTTGCGGGCTCGAACCGCAGTGGGGGGTGTGCAGGAGGCAGCTGATCCATGATTCTCTCTCATCATTGATGTTTCTGTCTCTCTCTCCCTCTCCCTTCCTCTTTGAAATCAATAAAAAAAATTATAAATATATATTTTTTAAAAAAGGAATAGGATGGGGGTGGGAGGGGAGGAGGTCTCCTGCTGGAAACATCACTGCCAGGCAGCTTTCAGATCCCGCAAGCCAGGGACCTCCAGGTCTAACACCTGCCTTTGACTGCAGAGTCTGAACCCGCTATCCAAGTAGTGCAACAGGCAAGTGTGTGGTGGGACCGGGGGAGGTGTGTGTGTGTGTGTGTGTGTGTGTGTGTGGCATGCGCCCACGCAGTGGCCGGAGCAGGGGGTGTAGGGGTGTGTGAGGTGGGTGTTGGGTGTGCCTGGGGCGGGGGAGGTGGGTTATGGGGAGCGGAGGTGATGCCACTCATTTCAAAATCGATGACCTATTTGTACGAGCCTTTCTGATGAGTCAGGTGCCTCAAAGGCCGGGCGGGAGCCGAGCTGGCCAGCCTCCGGGAAGGGCGACCCGCTGGTGCGCTGGACGGGGTCAGACAAGGGCTTGTCCTCGCGGGGTCCCGGAGCCTCGGCCCGGGGCCAGGGTGGCTGCAGCCTATCGGGGACGGAGTCGGTCCGTGGTCCTCAAGGGGAGAGCGGGGATGGGGCCGTGCTCCCCGCCGTGACATCAGGAGAGGCGCACGGGGGCTCCACCCCCACCCCTCTGCTAGAGAGAGTGTCCCAGGCGCTGTGTTGAGACAGGGCCGCAGTCCCGGGAACCCTGGCCACAAAGACACCTCTGGCGCAGCCTCCACCCAGGGTGTCCCAGTCCCGGCCCCATTGCCATTTGGGGGCGGAGGTGCGACAGCTCTTTGCTGTGGGCTGTGCTGTGTCCTTTAGGATACGGAGCAGCAGCCCTGATTCCACCGACTAAATGCCAGTAGTAACACCACCTACCCTCTCAGCCCCTCCCCCCCCCCCTCCCCCCCAGCGTTTGACAGTCAAAGATGCCTCCAGACATCGCCGATGTCCCCTCGTTGAGAACTGCTGTTTGGGGCCTTCATGGCCTGCTTTTCTGGAATCTACGGAGACAGGAAGAGCCTCCCCAAATGTAGGTGGTCTGGGGAGGCCTGCCTTCACTGGCCCGGCTTTGGGGGCGCACGTGTTCAGGGGGGAGGGTTTGCCTGTGCGTGCGTGGGACTGACCCCCTCCGGACGCTCCGGAGTGGCCAGCGCGTGTTTGCACAGTCAGTCCAAATTCCAAGCGCAGAGGGCAGAGGCCACAGGCTGAGTGAGAGGGCCGGTGCGGAGGCCGCCCAGCCCGAGGCCTCGGAGAAGCCTCTGTGGCTGGGACATGCGCTGGGGGTCCCTGGCAGACCCGGCAGAGCCGTCCACTCCCAGGTCCTCCTGCCCACCGCGCACCCACTCTGTGACGGGCTCTGTGCTGCCGGGACAGAGAGGGAGGACCACAGCCTCCAGCGGCCTCCACTCCTGAGGGTGGAGGCGGCATAGAAATGGAGGTGATGGCAGGGGGCCTGGCCTTCCTCTGGGCTGGACTCTCCCAGAAGCTCAGAGGGGCCCGTGTGGGCGCTCCCCTTGTCAGGCCACCCCTAAGGCAGCGAGGGGCCTCGCCTCTGTGTTCATGTTTTTTTTTATGAACATTTCAAAAGTAAGATATTTTTTTAATTGATTTCAGACAGGAGGGAGAGGGAGAGGGGGAGAGAGAGAGAGAGAGAAATAGAAACACCAACGATGAGAGAGAATCACGGACCGGCTGCCTCCTGCACGCCCCACACTGGGGATCGAGCCCGCAACCTGGGCCTGTGCCCTGACCGGGAGTCCAACCTTGACCTCCTGGTTCAGAGGTCGATGCTCAACCCCTGAGCCACACCCGCCGGGCAAAAGTAAGATAGTTTTTCTTTACGGGGCCCCCACATTGCATCAACCAGAGGCCCCCCCAAACCTGGCCACATCCCCATCTTTTAGCTTCCTGTACATTACAGAAGGGGGTCCTCTTTCAGCATCTATCCACTAGAAGCAGGAGGAAAACGCATCTGGTTGTAATTCACTGACAGAATTAAAATAAAAAATGACATCAACTCCCCAAAAAATAGAGGAATGGGGGGACAACCTCTGGTCACCCCCTGGGTGGTTCCTTGGCTGCTGGAGCAGAGGCTGGGGTCTGAGAGTCCCACACACCAGGGTGGGGAGAGAGGCAGAGGGCCCAGGAGGGAAGCCCAGGCTTTGGTCAGGAGGGGCTGGCCCAGCAGCTGGCCGAACCCCAGGGCTGGGAGCTGTGGGCCCGCAGCCCGCCCCCGGCCATTGTGAGCCCCTATTGACCAGGCCACGGAGCTATTGGGCTGCAGGCAGCTGACGCTCAGGGGTGCGCTGCATCGATCGATCGGCCCCTCCCGGGTTATTTATGGGATGCGCCCTCCTGGCCCGGCCCGGTCACCCCGGCCGCGTGTTTAACGAGGGTTCGGGGCGCTCTTCCCTCGCTGGTTAACTTTAAGTATTGGAAGTGGGATGGATGCGCCCATAATAATATTATGATCCATACCAACCTCTTCTCGGGCAACGCGATCTATTTCATTACCGCCTTTCTAGCCAATGCATCGATTTCTGTGTTGCGGTTTTATAACACAATTTCAAGGCTGTTGTGGGCTTAATGAGCCGTGTTCTGAGGATGTTTAAAAAGATTTGAAGCTATTGTGGAAATAAATATTATGGATCACCCCCTCGCGAGTCATTTCTCCCTCCCTCCCTCCCTCCCTCCCTCCCTCCCTCCCTCCCTCCCTCCTGGGTCCTCCTCCTCCTCTTCCTCCTCCTCCTCCTCCTCCTCCTCCACCTCCTCCTCGCCCCCTGCCCCCAGCGCACCCCTCCCTGGTGCAGGTCTGGGGGGTGGGGGGTGGCGCCCGCAGAAAGCTCCAGGCTGCAGCCCTAAGGTCCTTTGTGGCCCAGATCAAAGGGCCTGAGCCACACAAAGGCGGCCCCACTCGGCCACACACAGCCGCACCTGCAGCCAAACGTCCTTGTGGCTTCCGCGGGCCCACTGCGCGCGGGGGACACCTCAGAGGCAGGGGGCAGAGGAGCCCGTGACGCTGATGGGAAGTGATGGGGTGCCCTGGGCTTTTTTTCATTAGCGGCCCTGACTCGCAGCCCGGCCGGCCGGGCCTGCACCTGTGGGCCCTTCCTCCCGCCTTCATGGAAGTTGACAGGTTTTATTAACTTTCAGGACGCACTTCCCAGCGCGCCGGGCCGCCGTTTATTTTGTATTCACGCGAAACGGAAACCGAAAGTGCCCACGTTTACATAGTTGCCAACCCCGGCGACCTCCCTCCCTCGGGGGCGTCCGAGTCACGCTCAGCTGCCTTCTGTCCTGAAAGGGGCTCCTGAGCAGAGAGGGAGCTTGGAGTGCGGGGGGATGTTACTTCCCGACGGGAGAAAGTGGCATTCAGTCAGAGGAGCCCCCCAAAGACCTTCCAAATCCAACCGACACTGGGGTTCTTTGAGAAGCCATTGCTCAGGGGGTGGCGGTGGGGGGGGGGGCGGGGGGGAGCATTTCCAAGCAACCCCAGGAGCCCTGGCCGCTGGGAGGTCTCCCAAACCTTGTTCATAAAAGGAGACACAAAGCCCCCCCCCACCCACCCACCCAGAAGCATCTTCAAACTTTGCCAGGGACTCTTAGGGTGGCGGGGGGAGGGGGGGTGCCTGCTCAGACACTGCGGGCCCCCAACACATTGGAAAGAACAAATGTTGGGTTTAGTAAAATATACGCTTATTGGGGCGGGGGGGGGGGGGGGGGAATATTGTTACATAACCCAGCACGCTTTTTTTATATAACGTCTGCCCCGTCATCATTAGAAAGATCCTAAGTGGGGACCAAGGATTAGGATGTTGGGAGACGAAGGGGGTGGGGAGCGGGGGTAGGAGATCCACCAAAGGACTTGTATGCATGCATGTAAGCATAACCAATGGACACAGACACTAAGGGGGTGAGGGCATGTGCTGGGGGTGGGGTGGCCGGGGGAGGTCAAGGGGGGGAACATGTAATACTCTATGTAATACTTTAAACAATTTACAAAAAGGGTTAGGATGTTGCTTATGCCCTGGTTTGTTGTTCCTGGCGCTGGGCGTCTTTTTTGGGTTTTACGTCTCGTGGCAAATGGGAGCCCACAGCTACGCCAGACCATGTTGCATCAGTGGCCGGGTGTTGACAGTGCAGCCACAGAGTCAGCTGGGCAGGCTGCGGACCCGCTTAAAGCAGTGGTTCTCAACCTTCCTAATGCTGCGACCCTTTAACACAGTTCCTCATGTTGTGGTGACCCCCAATTCCATTGTTACAAATTGAACGTAATGAAAGCATAGTGATTGATCACAAAAACAATATGTAATTATATATGTGTTTTCCGATGGTCTTAGGCGACCCCTGTGAAAGGGTCGTTCGACCCCCAAAGGGGTCGCGACCCACAGGTTGAGAACCGCTGGCTTAAAAGCACCCCGCTTTTTGGCGCTTCCCTTTGTGTGCCCCCTATCCTCCCAACCAGCCAGGGACCGGGGATCGCTTTGCAGGAAGCGAAGCGGAGGGAGAACAGAAAGCAGGTAGGAGAATATTACGCTTTTCACTTGGGCAAACAGATGGGATGCCTGCTCTTAGATTTAATCAGGGGCTGACAGGCAGGTAGGAGCCGGCATATTTCAGCCGGAGTCTCTTTCTTTTCAGGAAAGAATGAAACCACTTAATATTCAGGATATCTCCCCCCCCTCCAACAGCCCATGGGTGCCACGCTGCCTGGTGCTCCCTGATGCTGTCGTCTCATTTCTGATGACATTACGAAGGGCAAAGTTCATCGCAGTGCTACGGAGTCCACTTATTCACACGTCTGTTCCTCTATCCGTCCCAGGCCGAGAAAGCACCACGACAGGAAACTCTGGATGCGTGTGGGTGCGTGTGCGTGTGCGTGTGGGTGTGCGTGTGCGCATGTATGGGGTTTACAAAACAAATAAAGCAACAGCTGCCCAATTCGCCGCGAGACACCCCCGTCTCCCCTTACAGAGACAAGACGGACACCAACGGGTGAACCACTGGGGAGTCGAGAGTCTCTGACCTCATGCTTTCTCCGCTCACCTTCTCAGAAAGATTTTGCTATCAATGGTTCCTCCTTTCTCCGCAGAAGGGCCGTCCGTGGTAACCTTAGCGCACACAATCTGCTCCCCGCACCAGGCGGGCAGGGGGGTGCGCGGGGCGGGTTTAATATCATGGCGGGGCTTGTATTACCTCCTGGAAACAGAATCCCCACCCCTCCCCGGGCAAGTCCCCGGCACCCCCACGGCAGCTCGTTTGTTGCACAGGGCCCTGCGGGGCCCTCGCGATGAATTCACAGCCACCTTTTCGCCCACAGCCTCCCCGTCCCATAATGGGCCTCCCAACAGGTGTTCGTTGTGCCAGCCTGACTTCCAGGGCCCCGTGAAGGGTCCATTCTTTGGTCATTTCCTTTTCGCATGCGAACTTGTCACTTATTAATCTGCCGCAGCTGCCAAGGAGGCCCAGCTGCTCCCCGAGGGCGAGGGCGCGTGCCCGTCCCAGGAGGAGGCCGGGCAGAGGGTGGGGGGATGGCACCTCTGTCCATCCGGGAGGGAGAACTGGGAATTCACAGGCTGGAGGGTGAGGCGGGGTGCAGACAGGAGGGAGCCCCGACCTGGCCTGGGGAAGGCCTTCCTCTGAGGCTGTCTGAGGTGGGCGACCTCGGACCCTCTGGGGAAGCTTCAGAGAGGAATGCCCTGGGTTTTACTAAACCCAACATACGTTCTTTCCAATGTGTTGAGGGCTTAGCCTGCAATGTCTGAGCAGGGGGCAGGCACGCCCCCCCCCCCCCCCCCCCGACCCCCACCTCTGACCTCCCAAGAGTCCCTGGCAAAGTTTGAAGATGCTTCCGTCGAGGACTTTGTTTCTCCTTTTATCAACAAGGTTTGGGAGACCTCCCGGCGGCCAATGGCTTCACAATCCCGCCGAAAACCACCAGGAAAACACGATGCAGAAGGACAGGGTTTTTATACGTCCATGGGCGTCTAAAGCGAAGGTGGGTGTCGCTAGAATAGCAGGGAGTTGTGGGGAGACCTCGTCTTGTTGGCCACCTGTCCCCCAGGCCACGCCTCCAAGAAAGAGCAGTGTTCGGGAGACGGTGGCTCCTCAGCCTTCGAGCCTGGTCGCTCCCGTGTGGAGGGCCCCCTGGAGCCTTTCGAAACTGAGCCATGGCTGCAAGAACTGTGCTGGGAGCGAGCCATGTTGATGACATATGTGCTGCACAGTGTCCCCTGGGGTACACGTGTCCACACGTGGGCCGGCGTAGCCACGCCAAGTGCTGGTGTGCATGGACATCGTTGGTTTTTTAAATACATATTTATTGATTTCAGAGAGGAAGGGAGCGGGGAGAGAGAGAGAGAGAGAGAGAGAAATATCAATGATGAGAGAGAATCGGCTGCTTCCTGCACGCCCACACTGGGGATCAAGCCCGCAACCCGGGCCTGTGACCTGACCGGGAATTGAACTGTGACCTTCTGGTTCATAGGTCGACGCTCAACCACTGAGCCACGACGGCCCAGTGGACATTGACTTTCTAATACATGAGTGCTTGTCTTTACCTTACCACTCATTCATTTGAATCACCCATTCTTTCCTTCAATCATTCTACAAGTATTGAGCCTCTCACATGAACCAGGCACCTAGGAGCTAGGGATACAATGATGAGCAGAGCAGACATGGTCTGTGCCCTCATGGAACTTTTGGTCTAGAAGGGGAAACAGACATTCAACAAATAATCACAGATAACTACGTGATTAGAAGGCACAGACGGGAGAGTTTATGGCGGTATATAGAGATCTGACCGAGTGTGGGAGTGAGGCTGGGTGTATCAGCCAGGCTAGGTTATGTTCTGCTGTGTAACAAAGAGCCCCAACATATCAGACTAGTCTCGGGCCCAGAGAGAGGAGAGGGGCCAGGTGGTGTTCACCTTGGCTTCAATATGAGGAACAGGTGGTGAGGGAGGGGTTTCAGGAAGTGGGTGCTTCTGAATCGTAACACACAAGGTGGCAGAATGTCCATTGTCTCGGAAGGAACCTGGACCAGAGAGACAAGCTGCTTGCCCCGAGCATGGCAGCTAGCAGAAGACTCAAAGCTTCAAAACCTCTCCCTCGACCGTGTCTGGTCCCCACTGCCCACAGCGCCTCCCCCTGGCCCTGGAAGAGTCCTCGCATCCTTGCTCAGCCCTCGTCGGGCCATGCTCATGCGGGCAAGGCCCACTTAAACTTCATGAATGGAATTCCTGGTCCAAGGGAGCGCGCAGTTTTGTGTTCCCAATCGCGAAGGTGAGCCTCTGGGTCACGCTCCTGAGAAAACTTCCAGAAGAGGATGTATGGGTGCATCAACAAGAATGAAATGTTGGGGACATTGAAGGGAAGTTTCAGAAGTGGCTGCTGGAGGAGGCCGGGGTGCCTTCCCCACGCTGAGAGCCTGTCTCCCAATTAGCATACAAAAACATTTTTAGAGGCATAACCTTTACTAATAAAATGCCATAATCTGAGGAAGACAGTGGGAATTATTAGATATTAACTCATGCCTAGTTGCACTGACAGCTCGCGGCCGATGCGCACACCAGGTGAGAATTAATATGCCATAATTCACGCTCCGTCACGCATTATTGCTCCCATAAGATCAACACGAAGAATAACCTATTCTGGTGAAATAACTGGGATTCTCAGAGCCCTCCTGGCCAAGTTATAAATAGTTAGGTTAGGATCCAGAATTTTTTTTTTTTATTACTAAATTTGAAAGAAATTGCACATATGTATCCTCATCTATAATTACCGTGAACATTTTCCCTAAGTCCTAACATTAAGTTCGGTCATATTCCACGTTTTAAAATTGAACTTAAGCAAAATCACATAATTTTCTTGAGACCAAAATAGAAATGTCTTTCCCCCATATATAATTGTGTGCGGTACGAGGGCATGATACGGCTTATACCGACGATGGCTTAGGAGAAGCGAAACAGGCCTGAGCTAGAGGGGTGCAGAATTGAAACCGGGAGAGTGGGGGGTGTCAGGGGGGCCTAGCGGATATTCTATTTATGAAGAGTTTGTGTCTCTCTGGACAGTTATAGTTACTCACAGATGCCCGTTTTCCCAGCAAAAGAGGTGAGTAGGAGGCGCTCGCTGAGCTCCAGAAGCTGAAAGGGAGAGTATCGATGTAGGTCAGGGGTCCTCAAACGACGGCCCTCGGGCCACATGCAAATACAAATATTGTATTTATTCCCGTTTTGTTTTTTTACTTCAAAATAAGATATGTGCAGTGTGCATAGGAATTTGTTCATAGTTTTTTTAAAAACTATAGTCCGGCCCTCCAACGGTCTGAGGGACAGTGAACTGGCCCCCTGTTTAAAAAGTTTGAGGATCCCTGATGTAGGTGATAAATGAACCTTCTACTCACAGAGCCAAGGCCTCCAAAAACGGGAGAAGGACCAGAGAGTCCTTGCGGAGAGCTCTGGAGACCGCGTGACAGACGCAGGCCTGTGAGCTCGTCACTAAATCATTCATGCGTGCAGCGTGTACTCACCGCGTCCCTTCCCGTGGACCCGGGGGCCCAGTCCTGCCATAAACACTGAGAAGCAGGCCGTCTGGAGAGGGAGATGGGAATATCGATGACGAGGACACCTCATGGCCGAAGCCCTGGTAACACAAGTGCTCAGGAGAGAGCACTGCCCATCTCCGACCGGCCCTGGTAAGTTGATCAAGGAAAGCTTCACGGAAGAGGTGACACCCAAGAGGAGTCAGAAACGAGGGAGAAGAGCTGGGCAGATAAAATACTGGGGTTGAGGGGCGAGGGCGAGCGAACAGGAGACAGTCATCCACAGAGGCGAGCAGAGGGGATGCCAACAGAAGCCGGAGGGTGAAGGTCTCGCAGACCATGGAAAGGGGCTTGTGTGTGGCCCCGACTGGCTGTTTTTTTGTTTTTAAATATATTTTTACTAGAGGCCCGATGCACGAAATTCGTGCAAGAATAGGCCTTCCTTCCCCCGGCTGCGGGCACCGGCTTCCCTCTGGCACCCAGGACCCAGGCTTCCCTCATAGCCCTGGCTTTGTTTGGAAGGTCTCCCTGAAGGATGTCCAGTCTAATTAGCATATTATGTTTTTATTATTATAGATTGATTTCAGAGAGGAAGGGGGAGGGAGAGAGAGAGAGAAACATCAATGATGAGAGAGAATCATGGATTGTCTGCCACCTGCACGCCCCACACCAGGGATCAAGCCCACAACCCGGGCCTGTGCCCTGACTGGGAATGGAACTGTGATCTCCTGGTTCATCGGTCAACACTCAATCACTGAGCCACGCCAGCCGGGCTGTTTCCCATGCATCTTAAGTTTGGGTTCCCCCAAAAGCAAAACCTAAGCAAAGGACTTAGGTGCAGATCATTTACTTGAAATATGGTCCCAGGAGACAAGAGTTGAAGGAGCAGGGAGAGTAAGGGGAGAAGCAAAGAAGCAAAAAAAAAAAAAGTGATGGAGCTTGTCACTGGGCAACGGGGCTCCATGGCACGGGGCTGTCTCGGAGCCAAGCAGGACTCATCAGAGTCTGGTTCTTCCCGTGGAATGAGGTTGGGGCTACCTACAGGCTCTCACGCCAAAGGGAGGGTGGCCCAGGGAGTGTGGGGACAGCTCCCTGGACTCGGGGGAGGGGGGTTGCTGTGCCTGCACCGGGGCTCACAGCTGGTCCCGCCTCCCAGAACACCCGAGGTAGAGATGGTGCGGGCACGCAGTCATTGGAGGGAGAACTGTCAATCACTCCTGTGCGGAAACCAGCTGGGCCGGGGCTGCCTCTGACGTCCGGCTCCGAGAAACGGTGGGTGTGTGGAAGCCAGAGGCGCTTGCACCCCAAGGAGTGCGGTCCTCTCCCCGCCCCCAGGCGGCGTGGTGGATGGAGGGTGGCGGGTGAAGAGGGCCCAGCCCGCCCTGAATGGCCCTCACCTCTCCACCCACCCACTCACCCACCCTTCCTAAGGACGCTCTTCACCCTTGTCTCTGGGAAATGGTCCAGGTGCGGAAATCTCCCCATCACCCCCAGCTCCCCTGTCTGAGTCAAGTGCACCTTGACTTCTAGTTTCCTTGGCTGGTCATCTGGCTGGAGGGGCTGCAGGGGCCACTGGCCCCAGAGCTGTGGCCTCCCCGCAGGTGTGACTGTGATTAGAGCCAGTGGATGGTGGTGGAAGGAGGAAGGTGAGGAGGAGGATGGCTTTAGGGTCATTCTCAGAACTGATGGTCCTTCAGCCTCACTGCCGTGTGCTCCTGACCCTCCCCCAGACTGCGGCCCAGGGACACCGCCCCCCCAACATTTTGCCTCCATGGAAGCCCAGGTGGAACAGCAGGAGGTCAGAGGTCAGGGGTGGGAGGTGGGCTCCCTCTGCAGGCCTCCCTGCTCTCTCCTCTCCCTGACTTGCCTGAAAGCGATGCAGCGATGTCAATCGTCTCCTAGCCCGGCGACTTGGCGAACCCAATCAATCCATATGAGAGAGCCAATGAAATTGACGGATCCCCACCTAGTTCATGATGGATGCTGTTTGACCGGGACGGCTCTCAGGAAGTGCCTGCCACAGGCCATCGATAGTCTTTCGATCCCGTGTCCCTGAATGCTGGGCTTCCACGCTCCCCCCGTGGCTGGTCTCCGGTGATCCGCGAGCTTGTGCGGCAAGAAGACCAGATGGCCCAACGGCCCCCCGCGTGGGTGGGTGGGTGGCCTCGGCTCCGGGTGTGGGGACTTTTCAGCGGAGGCAGCTTCTGGCACAAACCATCCCAGGCCTCCCCACCCAGATCCGAGGGGCTGCGCAAGGTCCCCCCAGGAAACCGGGCCCCGTGTGTAAGGGAACTATGTGGGTCGGATAATATTCGCTACTCTTTGTGGAGTCTGTTTTCCGCCTTTTGTTTGATTTTAGAGTCAGAGGGACCAAAGAAGGCTGATGTTTTCAATCCCCCTATTTTGTGACAAGGCCGCAGAGGTTCAGAGAGGATGAGGAACTTCTCCGAGGTCACACAGCAAGGCCAGGGCTGAGCTAGGATGCCAGAGGCCTGGGGAGCGAATGGTGAGTCTGGATGGGAAGGTCAAGTTGGGTTTGAGATGCTTGTGGGCCCATCCGTGATGCTGCCTGCAGGGTACTTGACAGAAGGGTCCAGACCCCTGACAACCTCCTCCTCCGGAAAGGATTGAAGACTCTCTCTGTCGCCTGGGCATGGTTTGTTCTTCCATAGTACATTCCAGAGAACGTCCGTAGGGCGTCTCTTACGAAGACCCCCAAACAGGTGAGCACCCCCTCCCGGGAGCCTCTCCGGCCACCCCCAGCCCAGAGCTCCCTCCCTCTCCCCTGCACGCACAGCGTGACCTCTTCCTGGGGGCTCCTTTCGGGACTGCTGCTGTGACGGACAGACGCACGCCTGCCTCCGCGGACTCCCCCTGATGAACGGGGCCGCCCCCTTTCTTCTCGCCCCCTCCCCGTGCCCGGCACGCGGGGCTGTGGCCCGCACACTGATGAGGAGCGCATGCTGCCTCGGAGAATGTTCTGGGTGTTCTGCGTTGTCCTGGTGTCTGCAAGAACGGGCACCTGCCCCCGGGGATGGAACCGAGACCTCCTGGTTCATCGGTCGACGCTCAACCACCGAGCCCCGCCGGCCGGGCCAGCCGCCTCCCGCTACGGTGTTATCGCTCCACCACCATCACCACCACCTCCCCAACGTCCACACGGCGTGCCTGCCTTCCTCCCGCCCCCACTCCTATGTTTGATCCATGCCCTAGGAGTACACGCATGAAATGCCGATTTTCTGTAAAAAGAACCCCCGCTCCTGCCCAGGTTTCCGCCTGGGGATCGGCCAGCGCAGGCAGCCCTGCGAGGCTCCCTGTGGGGCTGGGCGAGCTGACGGCCCACGGCTCCGGCCTGAGTCCCTGCCTGCGGCCTGCTTTCAGCCCATCTCTCCGAAGGGCATTTGTTTCCCTTCTGCTCGCAGGAAGCCACCATACTTTGCTGAAGAGTCGCAGGAAGAGGGTGAGCGAATGGGCTCCTCTCTGTCCCCTGGCGACTCCGGCTCCAGCAGAGAAGCAGGTCCGGACCAGGGGGTGGGAGTTGGTTCTTTCTGTTTCTTGTGAGCATGACCCACCCAGGAAGCGGGGGCAGCTCTGCCCCTTGACTCTGGGGGAATGGGAAAGGGGGGTGCCCCAGATTCCCCATCAGCCTGGACCAGCGGTTCTCAACCTGTGGGTCGCGACCCCTTTGGCGGTGGAACGACCCTTTCACAGGGGTCGCCTAAGACCATTCTGCATATCAGATATTTACATTCCGATTCTTCACAGTAGCAACATTACAGTGATGAAGTAGCAACGAAAATAATTTTATGGTTGGGTCACAACATGAGGAACTATATTAAAAGGGCCAGAAGGTTGAGAACCACTGGCCTAGACCGTCAGTCCCTTTCTCCTATCTATCATCTATCTATCTATCTATCTATCTATCTATCTATCTATCATCTATCTATCATCTATCATCATTGATTTCAGAGAGGAAGGGAGGGAGAGAGAGAAATAGAAACATCAATGATGAGAGAGAATCATGGATCGGCTGCCTCCTGCATGCCTCCCACTAGGGATCGAGCCCCGCAACCCAGGCATGTGCCCTGACCGGGAATCAAACCCGGGACCCCTCACTCCGCAGGCGGACGCTCTATCCACTGAGCCAAACTGGCTAGGGCCATCTGTCGCTTTCTAACCAGAGAAATTAATCTCCTTCATGAACGAAAGGCTTACTAGGTCCTCTTAGAGCCTCTTTTCTTATCAGAGCCTCAACCTTTCCTTCTATAAAATGATGGCGTTGATGAGGGGATTCCCATCAGAGGAGTTTGCGTATTCAAGCTGACGCGTGAGAGCGTCAGCGAGCTCCTAGGGCAAGCCCGCCTCATTCGGGCTTGATTGAGAGGCGACTCCAGGGGTCAAGCGCACCCTGGCGCTAGCCTGCAAGGCCTGCCCTGACCCCTCGCTGAGCGCGCCCTCTCACCCCGCCTTTGCCGCCAAGTGAATTCTACATGCGGCTCTTTGTCTATAACCGAGTTCCTCAGCCTTGGCCTCCTTGTCATTTTGAGATAATTCTTCATTCCTTGTCTTAGTGCCTTGTAGGTGCTCTGTGTCCCTGGCCACCACGCACAGATGGCCACCCCCCGTTGTTGGACCACCAAAAAGATCTTCAGGTATTGCCCAATGTCCCCTCGGGGCGGGGTGGGTGCCAAATCGCCCCCGTGGAGAGCATGGCCCTACAACATGATCACAGGGGACTGTACTTGTTACTGGTCTTTTGCACCAACTCTGAGCTCCTTCCGGCCAAGGCTGTGTTTGTCCGTTTCCATGGCACCCAGTAGGAGTGCGGGATTCATGACATCGGTCGGAGACAGAGTAGGTCTCTAGGTCCGACGTGTGTTCTGTGCTCGTATACTAGTCATCCGCTTACTCGTCAATGTTCATCCATCGGTCAAGGGCAGAGCCTTACGGAACTTGGTCTAGCGGGAGCAGGCTGGTCAGCAGAGATGTGCAATAAATAATGGACAGGTAAGCCAGATAATTCCCAGTGGCGGCTGAAAAATAGTATCTATTAGGTGTTTCGTCACCAAACAGGATTTATCCGGGGGAGGGGGAGACGGGAGGCCGAGGGCGGTGGGGAGAGAAAGGTGGCAACACATTGCCAAGACGGAGGGGTATTCATAGAAGAAAAAAAGCAAGTTAGTTATCATAAACTAGAGTTCTACTCGTAGGGTTCTTGAGATTTCGCTGAGTATGAGAACGTCTCCACGGCCTAGCTCTGCCCGTGGGTCCTTCTGGCCGACTGTGTTTGCTTAAAGTTCCACTTAATCTTTTAAAATTTTGGGGGGTTAATCTTCACCCAAGAATATTTTTCCATTGATTTTTAGGGAGAGTGGAAGAGAAAGGGGGTGTGGGGGAGAGAGAGAGAGAGAGGAACATCGATGTGAGAGAAACGCATCTCCTGACCGAAATCGAACCTGGGACCCTTTGGTCCGCAGGCTGGTGCTCTATCCACTGAGCCACATGGGTAGGGCCCAGTTGGTGCTGATCATCAGCGATGATCAACTCTATGAAGAAAATATTTAAAGGGCCAAGGACAGACACCGGTGAGAGAGGGGGTGTCTCGGCCCGGGGGGCACGGGGATTCCTCTCTGACAAGGTGACACAGAGCTGCCCCCAACACTAGGTGGGAAGGCAGGAAGTATGCGCATTGCCTTTCTCACCCACCTCCTGGCGCCCCGCACCTGGTGAGGTCTCAGTAAATGCGTGTGGGTAGACTAGTGACTTCTCTCTGCCTTCTGTGCAAAGGGGAGCAGGTGCCGTAAGTGTCGGATTCCCGTATAAGTTCTAGAAACATCCACCACCAGTGGGGCGTGTGCGTACGACGTTTGTGGGCAACGCCTGAACCCACGCCTGACTCGTCCTGTCTCCACTCGGTTCTGTTTTTACAAAGAGAGGATTTAAAAAAAAAAATAGACGGGGCCGTAATCTCTTCTGCAAATCAATCGCTTAATCACACGTCCATCATCATCACGGTCATTTAAAACCCGAAACCACATCGAGACACTCCGGCCACTTCCTGGGGCCCAGGTGTGAACCCCAGGACCGGCAGGGGGGACGAGGCCAGCTTCCCACCCAGCGATCTCCCCAGCCGATCAAATGCGTGCTCCGAGGACGGGGTAACATTACCACAGTGCCTGGGTAAGAAGGTCCGTTCCGGCCCCCGCCCAGCAGCCGGGGGCGGGGGCGGGGGGGGGGGGGGGCGCAGGAAAAAGAGCTTAATCATTAATAACACTAACTTGCATTTCTAGAGCCTTGAAAATGAGAATTTTGCCCTTTTTTCCCTGGGAGTAAATTGGGTCAGCGTGTTCCCAGAATTTACATTTCAATTAAAAATACAATAATAACACATTGTGCGAATCGCGAAGGATCCCGAGTCCAGGGAAGATGACACCGGCCGTGGCTTCGTTAATGAAAAGCCCCTTCATCCGGACGGGCCACACATGAGCGGTCACCAGGCTCCTGTCTTGTTCTGGGTCTGGCCGCTGGGAGGGGCCGGGAGGGGCCCGGAGGGGTGCGGCCGGGGGAGGCGGGAGGCACCGGGGCCCTGCCGGCCTGGGCACCCTCCTTCCCCAGGCCACCCTTGGAAATGAACCCCACTTCATCTTTAAATGAAGTCTTAAAAAAATAAAAAAATAAATTAAAAGGTGGGTTTTGTTGCTGTTTTCTTTGGGGTTTGGGGGCTCTGTTGCTTGTTTTATTTTTTGCTTTTCTAGGCAATTGCTGATGGTATCAGAAAGCTTACATAGGCCTCCCCGCACCCCTCCCGCACCCCCCGCACCCCTCTACCCACCCCCCCCTCCGCCAGCCAAGGTCTTTGTGAGTGGATTTAACTTAAACAACACGTCCACCCCCTTAGCCCCTCACACTGGAATCTGGTAGAGACTTCTGCCAAGTGCCTGGGACAGATGCTCATAGAGAAAAGGCCACTTGTAGGCCTGGGGCTGATGGTTGTGAATCGACCCTCCTGCCCCCCGCCCGCCCCCCCCCCCCCCCGCCCCCCGTGGCTCTCTCTGGAACCCCCGGCTGGCCTTGCTGATTTTTAGAGTTGGTCTACCCACCCCACACCCCCAGGCAAGGGAGAAGTTACCCGGCAGGTGGCGGCTTGGTGGTCGCTCCCAGGACCCTGCCTGGGGGTGGAGGGGGACGGGGAGGGGGCGGGGGGCCTTGCACACACAGGTGCTTGCTCACAGCTGCTTCTGAGAATAAACACCCCGTCCAGTGTGGCTTTCATCAGAAAGCAAGCCTGATAGGTGGGGCAAGAACACCACTGAGCACCCCTCTCCAGCAGGGGGGACCCCCAAAGCCAGCCTGAGCAGAAGGCAGGGTCTCCCGGCACAGGCCCCAAGTCAGGTGTTTCCGTGGGGGGTCTGGGGGCCCCTGCCGTCTGGGCTGGGCCAGGTGACCCCAGAGGGACACATTCTAGGACATGTTAAGGGCAGATAGTAAATGCGGGATGTGGCCTTCCAATGCATATTATTCAAAACCTTACGGTGCGTTTACACACGCACACACACACACACACACACACACACATATATTAGAAGCCCAGTGCACCAATTCGTGCTCGGGCGGGGTCCAGCCAGCACACCCGGATTGGGGCCAATTGGACGTGGCTGGCCAGGGGGAGGGGCCACAGGCGATTGGCCAGCTGACCCCACCCCCTGGTCAAACACCCAGTAGAGGGGACAATTTCTATATTAGCCTTTTATTATATAGGACATATGTATATGTATATGTATATGTATATATGTGTGTGTATATATATATGTGTGTGTGTATATTTATATGTATATATATATATATATATATATGTTTTATATATATTATTTGCCTCAAATCCTCAAATACCTGGGACACTGGAAACTTGAAATGGGCAGAAACCAAATGCCTGTACACCTGATCCTGCGGCCAGGCCGCCCACACCCGGGGGTGATGGTCACGCCCTGATGGCCCTCAGGCTGGATCTCGCTCGCTCTCACTCTCGCTCTCTCACTGCTTCAGAATCATCAAGGGAAGACAAAGATCTTCAAGGCTCCAGCCCTCGAGTCTCGAGGCCTAATCACTACCAGAGTGTAACCAGCATTCTCTGGTTTACACGTACTTCACTCTAACACTCATTTTATCCCCAGACGTGGGCCAAGGAACTGTGGGTATAGATAACATACAAAGCTGGTGTTCATTAATACTGGTTCATTATTCCTTTTAAAAGTATTTTTTTTATTGATATCAGAGAGAAGAAAGGAGAGGGAGAAACATCGGCTGCCTCTTGCACGCCCCCTACTGGGGATCGAGCCTGAAACATGGGCATGTGCCCTGACGGGGAATCGAACCGGCGACCTCCTGGAGCATGGGACGACACTCAACCAACAGAGCCACACCGGCCGAGCCGATCACTCCTTTTTCATTGTCTTTAAGAGCGCAGACGGTCTCCCCAAGCCCAGCCTGCACGCTGAGACCCAAGCCACACTTCATTGCCCACAGTCACAGGCCTTGGCTGTGACACGCTCTCCATGGGCCTGGATACCTTTCCAGAACTGTCCGGCCCAAGCAAACGGCCTGAGTGTTCATCACAGGGACCCACTAACTCCTCAGTAAAAGCATCAGCAGACACGCGGGATGCTAAGATCCCTGGGAACCTGTCCCCCTCAAAATCCTTCACAGCTGGCAGTGCCCTCGGGGTCCCCGGATCTGTCTCTTGCTTCAACGGTGTTTGGATGAAACGGACCTAGGGACCCCCTTCTTCCAGCCCCGACCACCCTCCAACCACTTCCCAGTCGCCACCATCAGAACCAGCTCAGCCACCCTCGGCCTCCGAGACCAGCCAACGCCGTTTTTTAACCTTAACTCCTCATTGCCGAGCGACCACGAGCTCCCAGCTTCGCAGCATCGTCCCACCAGCTGGAGGCCCCGCCGCCGCCTGCCCACCCTGCTCCGCGGCCTCCGCACCCACCTCTCTCTGGGCTTCTGTGTCCAGCGACACGGTGGCTATGGAGGCGGGGCCGCTTCTGCCCCGAGTTGGCCGAGGAGAAGCTGGAGGACGCTGAGTGTTTCTTGAAGAGGCAACACCGGCGTGGCAGCCGCTTCCTCTCCCAGGACGAGCAGAAGCCGCCCACGATGAGTGGGTGACATCAGGGCGCCAGGGAGGCCGCGTGGTCCTGGAGAAGAGCCTGACCCAGGCCCTGGAGGACCCGCAGGCCCTGGTTCTGCCCGCACAGACCCTCAGCTCGGTGATTCTGGGAGAACCCCTTCCGGGTGAGGAGGTGAACCGCGTCAGGAAGATGGGGGACACCTGACTCCCTCCGCTCCCCTCCGCAGGCTGCGGCCCAGGTGGGGCCGGGCGAGCGTCTCTGAAAGGCTCACCCTCAAGCACCACCAGGAGCCTGTGGAGCCCAGAGGCCTTCCAGGGGCCCCCTCTGCGTCCCCCTGGGGCCTGGCTTCTGCCTGACCTCTCCCTGCAGCCTCTAGGCGGCCTTTTAACCTTTGGAGTCCTCTCCTGCGCAGTGGACCAAATGGAAGCAACAGAGCTTTTTGCAGCAAAAATTAAAAACATAAATCCTTCCTGCTGTTTCCGTCCATCCTGACCTGTCATCTCGTGGCTCTTACCCAATCCTCATACGTCCCCGTATCACAAGACCCTCCTAAAACCAAGCTTCAGTTCTCAATACATCTGTGTGTACTATTCCCTGCCAGTGGATGATAGTGTGGCTGTGTATAAAATTCCAGCATGGAAACCCCCTACTGGGGATCAAGCCCGCAACCTGGGCATGTGCCCTCGGCCGGAATCAAACCTGGGACCTGCAGGCCACAGGCCCATGCTCTATCCACTGAACCAAACCGGCTAGGGCCGGTTGTCCATCTTGAGAGCGATCCAGAGATATAATGTGGAGACGTGGAAAGCAAGGCAGCATTTAGAAGCAGGATCATCCATCTCAAAGACACTGAGCTTATTGAAGAAGAAGAAAGAGGGAGAGGAGGAGGAGGAGGAGGAGGAGGAAGAGGAGGACACACAGAACAGCACCAAGCATTTTCCTAGGACACATATGTTGAAAGAATAGATATAAAATATATGCATGGATAGGGATGCCTAAGGGGAGGTAAGGGATGGGTAAGGGGATCAGGGATTTAAACAATTAAAACAGTCGGCCAGGTGTGGCTCAGTGGTTGAGCATCGACCCAGGAACCAAGAGGTCACCAGTTGGATCCCCAGTCAGGGCACGTGCCGGGTTGCAGGCTTGATCCCCAGTGTGGGGCGTGCAGGAGGCAGCCGGTCCATGATTCTCATCACTGATGTTTCTCTCTCTCTCTCTCCCTCTCCCTTCCTCTTTGAAATCCATAAAAATATATATATATCAAAAAATAAAAATAAAATAAATAAAAAATTAAAAGAAAACCCACTGGCGACATAGTGTGTGACTTCCCTAGGAGTAAGCCATCTCAACTCTTTGCACCTGAAGTTAGAAAAGAAAAAAAAATGGTAAGAGGACGATAAAAACAGCACCTGGGAGGAAGCAGTGGGTCAATGGGTGTGTTTTGAATGAGTGGAGGCAGCCTGTGGTGAGCAGGTGACATTTTAGGGAACTTGGCGACAATGAGATGAGACGCCAGGCCAGGGCCTGGAGGCGGAGGCGGAGGCGGAGGCGGAGGCGAGGGAGGCGCAGTGCATTTGGGCAGGACTTCTGTCTGGTCTGGCGGAGATGGCTGGGTGCCTCTGGGGGGAAGCCATCATTATCTGCAAAACCCACTTACAGGGGCCCTCCTCGCTGACAGGCGGATAGATGGAGCATTCCTGTAATTGTATGGTAATCGTGCTCCGAAAGTGGCTCGGAAAGTTTGGTGTCTGGAGCGGGCTGCGCGTCACCCCCTGCGAGTTGCTTCACCCTCTTAATTTGCTTCGTAAATCCCTTTTTTCAGAGGGTGACTTACAGTAAAAGCGGTTTATCTCCCTGGCGGTCTGTCAGCCGGCCCCGGGCCTCGGGGCCCTGAAATGATAATGGATGCGGCTGCCGTGACCCTCCCCGCACGCGCGGCGGCTTCTGAGTCAGGGAAGAAGGAGGTTGAAATGAATTTCTGCAGCTCGAGCATTAAGTGGCTGTGGCCTGGACCAGGCCTTTGAACGCCGGCCATGTGCGCGGGGCTGGGCTCTGAAACCCCCCCGTCAGTCAGGGGTGGGATTTGCCCCTGAGTAGCCGTCCCCATACCCGTCCCCACGCCCGTCCCCACTCCTGTGCGATGCCGTGTGCACAGAAAGACATCATGGCATTCTGGTTGCTGTCATTTTCCTAAGGTATATTTTTTTCCCTTTTTTAAATCTTTTAAAAAAATATTTTTATTGATTTCAAAGAGGAAGGGAGAGGGAGAGAGAGAGAGAGAGAGAGAAACATGGATGATGAGGGAGAATCATGGACTGGCTGCTGCCTGCATGCCCCCTACTGGGGATCAAGCCTGCAACCCAGGCAGGTGCCGGGGCTGGGAATCGAGCCGTGACCTCCTGCCTAAGCTACGTTTCCTTTAAGGATGATGCTCTCTCTTCCTGTGCTTTTTGTCCCTGCCCGTCCCCTTGTGTGGGTGCGAGATGCCCACAGACCCTGGCCCCTCTCGCCTTGGAGAAGTGACTGTGTCTTCCTGACCCTTGAGAGGGGCTGCCTCTGGCTGCTTCAGCCCCAGATGATGCCCGACGAGAAGGGACAGTTCCAGGCTTAGATTTCAGGCGCGATGGCGGCTTCCCCTTTGGGTCTCTTCTAACGCTGGCTCTTGGGGTCCGACCACCATGTAAAGAAACCCAAGCGGGTCCCATGGAGAGTCCGCGTGGAGAGAGACGGGAGTCCCAGGCAGCCAGCCCTCTCTGCCCAGGTGCCAGGCCCGGGGGAGGGGGGGAGCTGTCTGAGATGTGGGGGCTCAGCCGCCATCACGCGGCACCTAGACCTGCCTATGGCGAACCTATGACACGCGTGTCAGAGGTGACACGTGAACTCATTTTTTTTGGTTGATTTTTCTTTGTTAAATGGCATTTAAATATATAAAATAAATATCAAAAATAGAAGTCTTTGTTTTACTATGGTTGCAAAGATCAAAACATTTCTGTATGTGACACGGCACCAGAGTTGAGTTAGGGTTTTTCAAAATGCTGACACGCCGAGCTCAAAAGGTTCGCCACCACTGGCCTAGAGAGATCCCAGCCCGGCCAGCAGAGCGATCACAGCGACAGCCAAGTGCGGCGAGGCAAGCGCCTCTTCCTCGGAGACTGAGCCCAGAACAGGCACATACTCACCCACACACACAACCAAACCAAACCAGGACAGCAAAACCTTTAAAAAGATCACCTTTTCCTAGAAAATTCGAGCAAAGGGTCCGCCTCGGGTGTCCACATGGCTCCCAGGTGCTCGCTCCGGGACAGTGGGGGCGTGTTTAGTCCCTCCCAACCCCAGGGGTAAGCAAGGGCTAATGACAGCGCGTTTCCCACGAAACGTCAGGAGACACTGAGGGGAAGAGGCCAGGCTTGACGTTGGCTTTTCACCTGCACTCAGTCCGCAGGCGGGAATAAGGCCCCAACTCTCCCCCATCAGCTCCCCACACGCCCTATTACCTCTCCCTGTTCTCTGTGAGCGAGAGCGCCGACACATATGACACATAACACCTGGTACCTAATGCTAACCCATCATACAGGTGCTTACACGTATATAAAAGTGACTACACACGAATACCACATCCTCCACCACCGCCCCACTCACCCTCCCAGAAAACGCTTTGGAATCCAGAGGAGAAGGAAGCCCTTGGGAACACACTCACGCACACTTGGAAGGAGTCACAGGCTCAGTGCAGAAGAGAGCGAGGTCTTATAGGTCTGTGAGGGGTCCTGTCCCCCACCCCCACCTCCTAAGAGGTAAAACCCTGAGCATATTTTTGTTGGTTAATGTGGGACGTGAAGCTCTGTCGACTGTGAAGAGGCTGACTTTAATATCAGGGGATTAAATACATTAGTGTAAACAATGCACTGGACTGGAGAAAAGTATTAACCAAATGCTGAGATCGCCGTGTGTGTGTGTGTGTGTGTGTGTGTGTGTCTGTGTGTGAGTGTGTGTGTGAGTGTGTCTGTGTGTGAGTGTGTGTGTGTGAGTGTGTGTGTGAGTGTGTCTGTGTGTGAGTGTGTGTGTGAGTGTGTGTGTCTGTGTGTGTGAGAGTGTGTGTGTGTGTGTCTCTGTGTGTGAGAGTGTGTGTGTGTGTCTGTGTGTGAGTGTGTATGTGTGTGTGTGTCTGTGTGTGTGTGTGTGTGTGAGAGTGTGTGTCTGTGTGTGTGTGTGTCTGTGTGTGTGAGAGCGTGTGTGAGTGTGTGAGTGTATGTGAGTGTGTGTGAGAGTGTGTGAGTGTATGTGTGCACACGTGTGAGTGTGTGCACGTGTGCGTGCGTGTGTGAGTGTATATGTGTGAGTGTGTGTGTGCACATGCGTGTGTATGTGTGAGTGTATTGTGTGAGTGTGTGTGAGAGTGTGTGTGAGTGTGTGTGCACATGTGTATGTGTGAGTGTGTGCGCACATGCATGTGTGTGCACGTGCATGTGAGTGTGTATGCATGTGTGAGTGTGTGTATGTATGTGTGAGGGTGTATGTGTGTGAGTGAGTGTGTGTGTGTGGGTGTGTGTGCATGTGTGTGTGAGTGTGTGTGTGAGTGTGTGTGTGAGTGTGTGTGTGAGTGTGTGTGTGATTGTGAGTGTGTGTGATTGTACGGAGTGTAAATTGGTAGCTTTCCTCCTCTGGGGCCTTTGCTTCCTGGATCTAACATGACAGGAGAATCGGGTGAACAGACGGGGAGGAGGGAGGCAGTGGGCAGAGGAGCCGTTCTGGCAGCCAGGGCCGTGCCAGGTCTCCTGTGGCAATCAGCTGGAGGTGTGAGACAAGCGAGTTCTGTTTGTTTCTAAACTTTGACGGTTAACGTGCCAACGCTTGCTGGTGACGCGCACACATTAGAGCTCTCGGAGTCTGTGCGCACACATGCCGCCCATTCGCACGCTGGCACGTGGCACAGGAGAGGGTGCGGAGAGGAGAGGCGGCCGCTCCTCCCTGGGAATGAGTGTCACAGGCGCCTGGGTCACCTGAGGCCCCACATTGTGTTTAGAGAGAGAGGAAGGGAGAGGGAGAGAGAGATAGGAATATTGATGACAGAGAAACATCGATTGGCTGCCTTCTCTTCTGCATGACCCCCACCGGGGATGGAGCCTGCAACCCGGGCTTGTGCCCTGACCGGGAATTGAACCGGCGACCTCTAGGTTCAAGGGTCGACGCTCAACCACTGAGCGACACCGGCCAAGCCATGGATGCTGTTTGCCAGGGAGGATTCAGGCACCAGGCTGGGACCCTCCGTGTCACAAGAATAGCTGTGGACCATGTCTCTGGTCCCTTTTTCTCACCGCTTCCTTCTTTGGTACCTGTGTCTTGACTTTGGAAAGAGGTCATGGATGTAGATGAACCTGAACACGTGAAAATGGTGGCTAAAGGGACATCTGCGAGGCAGGGACCTTTGAGCTGACAGCTAAGAATCCAGAGGAAAAAGTTAGTTGATGAATTTGGAAGCGAGAGGCATCGAGAGTAGCGCGTGCAAAGGCACTGGGGCAGCACGGGGTTTCGGATGTGGACTCCAGTGTGGCTGAGAGGGAGAAGGGTGCGGAGCTATGGAGGTAGGATGGGGAGGCGCAGTCACATCATCAAGGAGCCTTGGAGGCCTTGTCAGAGGGGTGGCAAGTCTGTACCATATCTAATGGCGGGGGGTGGGGGGGGAGCGTTGGAGGGTTTTAGGTAAAAAAGTGATATGCAGTTCAGGCTGGGAGTGTCTGCCTTGGGCTGCCACTCTTTCTGTAAGTCCCATATCATAGCACTCACAGGCACTGGGTGTCCTTCTCTGCCCCAACCCCAGAATGTGAGTTTTTTTGGGGCAAGATCTACGACACTTTTGTAACAGCATCTCTAACACCGAGTCCAGTGCCTGACTTAAAACACACTTCTCGAATGGAGCCACATTTGAAAAGTTAATTAGATTACCGAGGGAGCGGCTGGCAAATGCTAACGGAATGAGATGCCCAGGGTTGAAGGGGCTCAAAGAGGAAGTCCATCCCTTCCAGGTGGGGTAGTCAGGGAAGGCTGCCTGGGAGAGGAGGCCTGAGTCAGAGGCCTGAAGGATGAATAGGTTGGAGAGGGGGCGAGGGGCGGCGAATCAAGGCAGAGGAAGCCAGGTGTTCATCCGTGGCTAGTGTTCATTTCAGCACTCCCAAAGCTAAGTGTATTAGAAACACACACAACAGATCATTCCGGAAGAACTGAGCAAACGCGAGCTCGCGGCTCCCGCGTGGATCCACCCTCCGGGTTGATGCAGTGGACGGGGAATGCCCTGGGGTGGGGGTGGGGGTCAGGGGCTCAGAAAAGAGACCCCCCCCCCCCCCCGCAGTCCATCAGCTGGTAAATCTCACCGGGGCCGTGACGGCCGGACCCGTCCTGTCCCTCATAACGTCCCAATACTCCGCGGCAGACACCGCTGCCCGTCGGGCGCAGCCGCGTTGCAGTCACCTGTATTTAAAGCTAATGGATTTGAAATAACCTGCAGGCTTCCACTTTAATGAGCGTTAGATTAATGAAAAAGGACCTTTTGCCTCAGATTGCATGACAACATTTTCAAATTACATTCCTGGAACAGAGAATTCACTTATTCGGAGTAATTGGATGCTGACTCGGGTTAATACGTACAATGTCCTTAAATGAAAATGTTCTATTGTGAGTGGAACTGTATGATACCTGAGGCCTTCTCAATAGATTTGCCCGGACTCTGAGTTAATTATACTGCACGCTATTTTTTGAATGAATTCAGGCATGAATCCTACACGGCAGAGATTGGGGATAATTATATTCAATTCTGCTGGGTGCCCCGCTGAAAGAATTGACCTTTTAGATAAAACGAGTCTCCGAGCAGGAAACCTGAAGAAAGTCGACACAAAGCCCGCAGATGCGGGAGCAGAGAGTCTTAAGTGAGGCGGGGGCGGGCGCAGGGGGTGGGGTGGGGGGTGGTGGGGCGGGGGCAGCCAAGCACAGGGAGCGGTAGCATCAGCAGGATTGATTTTTTGTCACGGGCAAGTATTTCTGTTTTGTGGCTTGTTTTGTATCCTCGGTACATAAAGGTATAATTTAAAACCATCGATTTTACTAAGCTGCGCTCTCATCAGTAACGCGGCCAAAAAGTAGCAGCCTGGGGACTGCGAGGCAGGCAGAGAGCGATCTCTGGGTGTGCGCCGCCCCCCCAGGAATGATCAGGCGTGGGCGAGTGGGGGCCAGCTCAGCCCTGACCGCCGGCCCATCCTGCCTCACCCCTGGCCTGGAGCTGAGAGTGTGGGTCCCGGGGTCAGACCGCCTTGGGCTTGAAGCCTGGCTCTGCTGGAGGCTAGCTGTGTGGCTTCAGACACGGTGCTTACCCGCCCGGTGCCTCAGTTTCCTCATCTGTCAAATGGGCTGAACCTCCTAGGGTTGCTGTGGGGAGGAAACAGCTACAAAGCACTTTGTACGGGGTGAGTGTCCAGTATCTGTCAGCTGCCCTTATTAATACTCTTCTTCTTGGTCTAATCTCTCTCTCGCTCTCTCTCTCCAGGAGGATAAAAGAAACCCATTAAGAGGATTAAACCATCAGGAGGATTAATAATACTTCTCCCCTTGGGGGGAGGAGGGAACCGTAAGGATCAGGGCCCCCCGGGACATGGAAGCTGGGACAGGACAGGGTGGGAGAAGCAAGGCCTTGTTCCCTGCCCAGCCCGGGGCCAGCCGGGCACGCCAGCCGGAGGGCAGCCCCGTGCACCAGCCACAGGGACGCTGCCCACTCCCACGGCTTTCCTGAGAGCAGACCTCTGCGTGTTGCCTCCTTGGCCCAAGCGCCCTCCCCAGGTGATGAGAGGCCTCATTATTCCAAGTGTATGAACCGCAACAGAACACGTACAGCATCCGTCTTCGAGGCTCAGGCCACCCCTGGGGGCAGAGAGATGACTTACTCTCTGGAGGTGACGCTACAAGTGCTGGCGGAAGCCTCTGGACTGACGGCGCCCACCCTCCCGGGGCTTCGGGCTGACCGTCTCCTCTCCCGGTGAAGTGCAGTTCTGCCTCAGGTCTGGCCTAAACCTCCCTGCTGGGGAATACACACGCGTGTCTCCTACCGTCCGTATTAGCTTCCTGCAGCTGCTGTAACAAATCGCCACAGACTCGTTCCCTCACAGTTCTGGAGGCCTGAAGTCTGAGATCCGATGACCAACGTTTGAACTCCTGGATCCAGCCATGCCTGAAACTGTGTATCTATCCTTGACAGGATATTTTCCCATTGACTCTTAGGGAGAGTGGAAGAGAGAGGGAGAGACGGAGAGAAACATCGATGTGAGAGAAACACATGGATAGGTTGCCTCCTGCACGCGCCCCAACCAGGGCCCGGATCGGGGAGGAGCCTGCAACCGAAGTACATGCCCTTGACCCGAATCGAACCCAGGACCCTGTGGTCCACAGGCCGATGCTCTACCCACTGAGCCACACTGGCTAAGGCGAGATAGTGACTCTCTTAACAGCACAGAGAACCTGCCCCCGTGGGTACTGGGAGGCCAAAAAGACTCCGGCAATTAATCCCCTTATGCAGTTAACATAATCAGTCAGCTTTACGTGCAAGGACGCACATTTGGGACTCAAGATTTTCCCATTGTTTTTCTCTCCTGGCGAAGGCTCCGGTCCCTTAGATCCGTGCATTATCTGTGACTGATCCATCATTTGTCTGGAGAGTACAGTTGTCATTCACTTCCCTTAATTAGCTCATGGCTTCTAAATTATCTGCTACCATAAAATGTGATTTTTATACTGCAGCTTGCAAAGGTTCCTGGGAATTTAATATGCCACTTTTAATTGGGGAAAAGTACCCTAAAGGATTCATAATACTTTTTTTTTTTTTACTGCACTTGCATTTAGGCTCAAGGGAGGGAGCGTGAAGACGTTGAGTAAGAAATGGGATTTGGGTCAGTGAGACGTGTGATGATTTATTTGGAAGAAGGCAAACCTGGAGGGAGGGAGAAAAAGAGGGAGGGACGGAGGGAGGGAGGGAGGGAGCCATACCCACGGCCGGCCAGGGTGGCGTTGGGGCCGGGTGTCTCTGAGTATCTCCTGACTTTCACACCCAGCCAGTCACTCTGATGGGCTAGCGCAATGGTCGGCAAACTGCGGCTCGGCAAATCGTGGCTCGCGAGCCACATGCGGCTCTTTGGCCCCTTGAGTGTGGCTCTTCCACAAAATACCAACTTCTGCGCTTGGGCCACGAAGTTTCAATCGCACTGTACGTGAGCACCCGCACGTGGTATTTTGTGGAAGAGCCACACTCAAGGGGCCAAAGAGCCGCCTGTGGCTCGCGAGCCGCGGTTTGCCGACCACGGGGCTGGCGGCGTATTTACATCGTGTCGTTCCAAGTTGGCAGCGGTGACTAAGACTAGTCTCTTCTCTGCTCCGTTTTCCCAACCCTGAGGTCCATCATCCCCGTGGACACGGTGGGACCGCGCCTCCCTGAACGCACTCGTGGCCTCCTGGTGCCCTGGCTCAGGCCTGCGGCCCTCGGCGTTGGTTCAACACCCGCGAGCGGCTCTTTGTGAGCCTCGGACCATGCAAAGGCCGCATGCGGGCGATTACGGCCATCCTGGGGCTCCGGGGCGGCTCCAAGGATGGCCACGCTGTCCCTTCTCCATGCCCTTCAGGTGGACGCCTACAAACAGCGGGCATGACAGGCGAGAGCCTTCTGGAAAGGGGTGGGGAAGGGTCAAAGGGCGGGAAGCGTAGGTGGGGTCTCCACCTGCCCCTCCGGCCTCCCCCAGGGCGTGAAGCCCTGGGCCCCGAGTCTCTGCTTCCCAGGACCCTCCCACACCCGCCACCCGCACTCACGCCTCTCAGCGTCGGCCTCTGGGCTCCAAGTCAGGACCCATTTCAAACCTTGGCGATCTGTGTTTTTAAAGAGCGTCTCAATGTTCGATTCTTTCATTGTGAGCAGGTCGGCCTTCTCCCCCGTGCGACCGGCCCAGCACCGGCCCTGCCCTGTCTTCCCAACCGTGGAGTCCCTCAGCCTCCGTGGCCGGCGGCCCCCAGCTCTCGGGGCCCGGGGTGAGCAAACCAGACGTCCCATCGGCCCTGAAGCTGGGCCTCGGCCCGGCCCCTGGCCTCCTGCTCTCCCCGCCCCCTGCCCCTTCCTGTGCGCTGCTCGTATATCTGTCCGGCTGTTTGCCTTCGTATTGATCTGTGAGAGCTCTTTGTCAACAATAAAAATTAGCTCTTTGTCTATTATCTGCGGCTGTTTCCCAAATCCCTGCTTAGCTTCTTTGTGTGGGACTCTCCTCTCTCTCTCTCTCTCTCTCTCTCTCTCTCTCTCTCTCTCGTGCGCCTCCTGCACCCCCCACACTGGGGATCGAGCCTGCAACCCAGGCTTGTGCCCTGACCAGGAATTGAACCATTACCTCCTGGTTCATAGGTTGAGGGTCAACCACTGAGCCACGCCGGCCGGGCAAGGGCGTCACTGGCATTTAAAATTCCGAAGGGCCTACCTGCCCCTAAACATCAAGCAGCACGTGGGGCCTGCTCCGTGGAGATGGAGCCAGAGAGCCACACAGAACAGCGGGGAGAGGGCCGCCTGGATTGGAAGCCAGGGCCTTAGCCGGGCCAGGGCCCTGGGAGCCAGGAGGAAGGGCGGACGATGCCCGCACAGCTCCCCAGCATAGGGCCGCGGCAGAGCTCCGGAGAAGGTGTGCACAACGCAGACAACCAGTTCACGGTTACAAGACGCTATGATTGTTATTTTATACATGAGGCCGTGACTTCTTTCTTTCCTTTTTTAAAACCCTCCCCCGAGGATATGTTTCTTGATTTTAGAGAAAAGAAGGGAGAGAGAGAAACATCCACGTGAGCGAGAACCAGCGGTCGGTGGCCCCGGCCGGGGATCAAGCCCACAACCTTTCAGGGGTCCCGGGCGAGGCTCCGAACGCCTGAGCCCCCGGCCAGGGCTTCCTATACCATTTGAGAGGCAGCGTGGAGAGGTAAAGGGCATATTCCCTTCCCGGCCTCCCCGCCGTGCCTGTCGGCCTGTCTCTCTGTTCCGTCCCTGTCTGTCTGTCTGTCTGACCCTCCCTCCCCGTCTCTCCTTTATGCTCCCCGTGGGCTTTAAAACGTGGTCTCTCTCCTTCCGAGGCCCTTTTATGGGGGACGGTAAACTGCGGTGCTGCACCGAGCTCCTCGGCAGTGCTGGGCGCGGGATCCATAAAAACCTGAGACAGAATCCGAGGACGACCAGCCCACGCTCGGGGAAGGACAAAAGGGCTCTTTGGACTTGAAAAGGTTAGAGAGGAAGGACCACGGGGCCGCACACGCCGCTCGATCGCGCCCGGGGCTGGGCTTTTAATGTCGTTTCCCTCCTCGCCCCATGGAAGGCCCTCCCGGCGCAGTGGCTAATGCATCTCCAGCGGAAGTTTTGTAAATTATATTGGGAAACATTCTCAGCTAGAACGGATTGTGCGAGCTCCCGTAATGGCTCCCCGCGGCCCCCAGCTCTCGGTGCCCGGGGTGAGCAGAGCCAGACTTCCCATCCGCCCTAAAGCTGGGCCTCGCACGGCCTCTGCCCTCTTGCCAAGCACCCCTAAGCCCTTCTTGTCCATCCTTCATACCCACCCCCCACACACACACACTCAAGACTGCAAGAGGACACGGCTCTTCTGAAGCCCAGCTCTGTCGAGCCACCCTGCTTTCAAGTCACCAGCAAAACCAAACCCTTTTCTCTCTCCCCAGCCAGGCATGCTGGGAGCCCAACATGTGGACTACCAGTGTCCTCTGCGTGGATATAATGTATCTCATCGCTCTCACTGCTCTGCTCATGGACTCAGGCCTGCTCCTCTCACCTGGACGGGTGGGTGTGCAGCGTCCGGCCTGGCTCCTGCCTGGACGTGGGTCCCACGCCCCCAGTGGACACACGTGACACATGTGGGAGGCGGCCAGTCGGTGTGTCTCTCTCCCTCTCCCCCTCCCTCCCTCCCTCCCTCCCTCCCTCCTCCCCTCCAGTCTCTGCAAAGCAGTGGAAAACATACCCTCATGTGCGGATGAACAACAACAAAACCAAAGGAGAACGAGGTGGCTCAGCGGCCGGCGGGCGGACGGCGGAGAGCAGGGACGCTGGCTCTCAATCCCCGTCCCCTCCCCGCGTGGGACTGGCACCCCCGCTTTGCCCCTCTGTGCTCCGTGGGGTCCTGCACTTGGAACGCCGGGAGCAGCCCAGCGCCGGCGACACCCAATAAAGGTCCTGCAGACGCTGTTAATGCCGCGGGCCACACCGCGAGGCTGCGGAACAAAGCAAAGTGGGCCCCAAGGTCGGCTCACGGTCGTGCGGCTGACACCTGGGGGTCGGAGCTGGAGGGAGCCCGGTGGTCTTCGCGTCCCAGGTGCCCACTTGATGGAGGGGAAGGCTGAGGCGGGGAGGGGAAAGCCTACTCCGGGCCACACAGCCATTAACGGCCGGGTGGGGACCGCTGCCCGCCCACGGGCCCTCTCCCCGCCGCCCGCGGTGCTGCGAGACACGGGAAGGCCCCAGGCCCGTGCCTCCTGCTCCATTGAAGGCCCCAGGCCCGTGCCTCCTGCTCCATTGAAGGCCCCAGGCCCGTGCCTCCTGCTCCATTGAAGGCGTTTAAATCAACAGAACTTTCCAACCCTCCCTCCCCTGCAGCTGCTGACCTCGGTCCCTCCTTCATGTCTCACTGTCAAGGGAAGTGAGGGTGGGCCAGGCCTTCAGCGTGCCTTCCCACTGCCGGTTACAGTCCTGGCATCTCCCGCGCCATCCCGACAGCTGGCCCCAGGCCCCGGCCTGCGCCTGCCTCAGTTTCCCCCAGGTGACCATCCAGGAGCTGCCTCATCCCGGATGGAGAGCAGGGTCCAGGGGCCCACCCTCGACCGGAAGCTGTTATTTTCCCAAAAGGGGACTCGGGCTGCCCTTCCGGAGAGCGGACCAAAAATGCGAACCATCCCCGATGGCTGCTCACACCACGTCGGTGGCAGTGATCACAGGTGTCGGCACACGCATTCACACGCGTGCACACACACTCAGACGCCTGTTCTGTCAGCCCCTCAGGCTACATGTGAGAGATGCTTGGTACACATCTGTCCAGTGTCTGGAAACACATACGTCTTATCCGCCGGGGGCTCTGCTGGGCTCCTCTGAGGAGCAGCAGAGGTGGGTCAGATGGATCAGCTCTGAGCCTCACTCCCACCCACTTGGAAAGAGCTCAGACGCAAGTGCCAGCAGGAGCCCGCAGGCAACGTAAACACGTGAGAGAGGGTGCCCGGACCCCGGGGACGGGGGCTCCCACGCACTCTAAAGGGGCAGCCTCTCCTCACACCGGGTGTCCCAGGCCAGATAGCTAATCTGGGTTTTTTGTGTGTTTTTTTAGGGGCGGGAGGGGGTCAGCTTTCTGATTTTCACATGTTGGAGACTCATAAAACACACAAACCCAACAAGACAAAAAATGCCGCGTGTGCCAAACACAACAGACCCGAGGGCTGTGCCGGTCCTCAGGCCCCGCGCGTGCAGCTCTGACTTCCAGGTGTGGAGAGCGTGACCCCGTCCCGAGCATCCCCGGGCCTCGGTTCCCTCGGCGGCAGGGCCAGGGGCTGCTCCCTGCCCCGCCTTGCTGTCCAGGTGCCAGGACGCACCAGGGCCGGACACGGAGCAAGGCCCGCTGTTCCGGGAGGTAGCCACCCACACCCCCAGCAAAACCAAAGGCTCGCCCTGGCTGCTTTGGCTCTGTGGATGGAGCATCGACCTGCAGACTGAAGGGGCCCGGGTTCGATTCCGGTCAAGGGCACATGCCCAGGTTGCGGTCTCGATCTCCAGTAGGGGGCGTGCAGGAGGCAGCCGATCAATGATCCTCTCTCATCATTGATGTTTCTCTCTCTCTCCCCCTCTCCCTTTCCCTCTGAAATCAATAGAAATTATTAAAAAAACAAACAAAACAACAACAAAGGCTCGCCCGGAGCTTCGAGGCCTCGTCCACACCTGTGCCTGGGGCAGAGATGACGTGTTCCCCACAATCGCCTCAGCCTTTCCCAGGCGTGTCCGCCTCAGCTCCCCTAAGCCGTTTCGGGGGGGAGGAGGGAGGAGCTCGAGAATCCGCCACTTTGCAGCCACTGGGCTGGAAAATGGGGCCAGACTGAGGCCCATTTCCTGTGTCGGTCATTAGTTAGGACTTGGCTAAAAATGATGAATCAGCTCGAACCCATGTGGCAGGTTACAGATGAGCAATGGGGCCCGTCGGCTGGCGCAGAGGACACGCACACGCCAGCATTGCATGGCGTTCACCAGGCCTCCAGCAGGCCCGCCCTCGCTTGGCTCTGCGGTCCGACTCCGAACAGCAGGCCACGTCCTTGCCCTTGGTGGGACCCCACCTCCACCCCCCAGATGCACGTGTCCACCTGCGGGGAACAGAGCGCCGGGATTGGCCCGCCGATGGGGCCACGGGAGGGACATGGCCACGGCCTGGCTCTGGGCCGGCAAGGCCCCGTGGGGTCCCCAGCAGGAAACGGCCATCGGGGGACTGGGGGCTCCGCGCCTCCAGGAAACACCCCGGCGCGTTTGCAAGTGATAGGCCTGCAGCCGCTCCAAAAGCAACAGCCTGAGCAAGACGCACCAGCAGGTCGGGTTTCCTCCGGGGAGTCTCCCGCACCCCGCACCCCGCAGGCCGGCGAGACATTTGTGCACAAGTATTATGGGCTGCCCTCGCCGAGCGGGCCCCCCCCCCGCCACCTCTGGGCCTCACAGGCTCCCACCCACCTGAGGCCCGTCCCACCCTCCGCCCTCATGCGGTTTTGTGGGGACTGCAGGTCAGTGATCCCCAGACCTCTGGCCACGCCCCCGAAGCATCTCTAACATCCTGATGCCCCCCACCCCCGGGACATAATTCTCATTATTCACAGTGAACGCCTAGTCACCTGGAGGACGCCTGGAAGGAAGGCCATTCACTTGGTCTAAACAAGCTTCCAAAGAACATGGCATCCATGAGAGAGGAAAATAAAAGAACGGAAGGACAGTTGAAGTCCTGAGGAAGACATCACTAAGAAATCTTTAAAAAAAAATAATAACATGAAGTGATAGGAAAAAATAGCAAAGTTTCAAAACATATACTAGAGACCTGAAATGCATGCATATGTCACAGTATATATTTATAGATTGTATCTGAGGCCCCTAGGACCATAAGACATGCAAAAAATGCACTGCTTGTAACCCATTCTCGAATTGCCCCCTTCCACATCACATCGCCCCCTGTGGGGCGCGGGCCACTCTGGGAACCGCCGCTGAGGCCCGTCCACACTCAGTGCCTCCTCCCCCCCACACAAGCGCCCCGTGTGTGTCCAAGTCTCGCTCAGCGTCTTCCTCTCCGCGCGGCTCCAGACGCGTTTCCCTCCCACTCAGCACTTCCAGCGGCCCGACCTCTGGTGACCCCTGCCCTGCCCCCCTTCCTTAGGCAGCTTCTGGGTCTCTAGCCACCACACTGGCCTCCCAGGCGAGCAGAGGGGACCCAGCGTCTGGCAGGAGGCCCTGGGAAGGGTCACCGAGGCCCCTCGCCGCCTCCGAGGAGGATCCGGCTCTGTGCCAGGCTCTGTGCCAGGGGCCAAGGGGGTGGCATGACTAAGGTCTCTTCTGGAGGGGCAAGAGGGCAAAGACAAAACAAAACCTGAAACCCCCGGTCGGCAAGGTTCAGTATGAACCAGGAGGTCATGGTCCAATTCCCGGTCAGGGCACAGGCCCGGGTTGCAGGCTCGATCGCCAGTGCGGGGCGTGCAGGAGGCAGCCGATCCATGATTCTCTCTCATCATTGATGTTTCTCTCTCTCTCTCTCTTTCTCTCTCTCTCTCCCTTCCTCTCTGAAGTCAATTAAAATATATCTTTTAAAAAAGAAAAGAAAGAGAAGTAGTTGTTGCTTTAAGACAGCAAGTTTGGGGTGGTCAGTTACATAGCACAGGCTGCCTGAAACCGTCCTCAGTGTAGACCCGTTGACTTCAATCATATTAGAGACGAAAGTTCTTTGGAAAACACAGCATGTGTTTTTAAGCACACGCTGCTATTTTATTATTATTTTACTAGAGGCCCTGTGTGGGGGAGGGGTCCCTCAGCCGGGCCTGCACCCTCTCCAATCCGGGACCCCTTGGGGGATGTCTGATCGCAGGGATCGGGCCTAAACCGGCAGTCGGACATCCCTCTTGCAATCCTGGACCGCTGGCTCCTAACGGCTCACCTGCCTGCCTGCCTAATCGCCCCTAACCCCTCTGCTTCAGCCCCTGCCACCGTGGCTTTGTCTGGAAGGACGTCCGGTCTATCTGGTCTAATTAGCATATTACCCTTTTATTAGTATAGATTACTCATCCTGATTAGCTACAGTAACACCATAATACAAGGTAACGCAATATAACCACCGTTGTTGGCGGATGGCTTCCTGCCTGTCCCTGGGGGGGACCACAGGGGGCTGGGACAGGCGGGAACAGGCTGCAGCGGGGCAGCCCCCTTCCCTGCACACACAGCTCAGGTCTCTGTCGCCCCGTGTCTGTGGTCGCTCGCCATCGCCTCAGCTGGCACCTGGGACGGTGCCCCGCTTCCCATTAAATTGCCAGACGTGGCAGCGGTGCCCTCAAGCGCCACGCTCTCGGCTGCCTGTGTGGGCACGGAGCCTATTTTTAGCATTTTACATCTATAATTACATGTGTTCCACTGCCTCTCGCATGCACATTTGCTCTGGGGAGAGGTTCTGGTTGTGTGATCTCGGTGACTTTTAACAGGGCCAGCGCGTCCCACCAACCTGCT
The DNA here is from genome assembly GCF_028538775.1 of Myotis yumanensis. Taxonomy (NCBI): domain Eukaryota; kingdom Metazoa; phylum Chordata; class Mammalia; order Chiroptera; family Vespertilionidae; genus Myotis; species Myotis yumanensis. The sequence goes on from NW_027223769.1 coordinate 38,008,318, forward strand.
CCGTCAGCCAGAGCGCGCCGCCCGGCTCCTTCCTCGCTCAGACTCAGGGAAACAGGGGCGCCGTGTAAAATGTTTAACGTGCTGGCAACGCATAACCGTTGACAAGGCGGGAGGAAACCAGCCATTGCGTCCACTGGTGTTTATGGAGGGAGATTCAGTCTATTCTTCTTCTTCTTCTTCTTTTTTAAAATGTATTTTTATTGACTTCAGAGAGGAAGGGAGAGGGAGAGAGAGAGAAACATCAATGATGGGAGAGAATCATTGACCGGCTATCTCCCGCATGCCCCCTACTGGGGATGGAGCCCGCAACCTGGGCATATGGCCTGACCCGGAATCGAACTGTGCCTTCCTGGTCCATAGGTCGATGCTCCACCACGGAGCCACACCGGCCGGGCCCGTTCTATTCTTAAAGGCCAGTCGGTCTATGAATCAATCTGTGGTTTGGACGAGGAAGCCGGTCAACGGGGTGCAATGCTGGTCTCAACAGGATGGCGTCGACCTTGCAGACTGCCTACCTCAGTTCCCCAGGGCGGCACGCCCTTGACCGAGAAGTTTCTCCAATGGCGCCTTCTATCCTCGAAGGAAAAAGAACCGGCGACGTCGAGGCCGAGGGGGTGGGCCCCGGGGAGGGAGGTCGGGCCCAGGACTGGCAGCTGGAGCAGGTGACCTGGGGACGCCCAGCTGAGGCCGCCCGAAGGACTCAGAGGTGGTAGGGGTGGGGCAAGGCCGCTGAGCAGCTGGCGACAGGAAGCAAGCAGACAGGTGTGGGCCAGGGTCTCGGGCCGGGAAAAAGCAGGCCATGGGAAGACACCCCAAGAAAGCCAGGTCTGCCTGGGGAGATACACACTATTTCTCTCGCTCGCTCGCTCGCTCATTCACCCCATAAACATTGGCAAAGCACCCACCGAAACCAGATGCGATCCTCGTTGCTAGGCAAACACGGACTCCCCCCGAGCATCCAGCTTAGAGGTACCGTTCCTCCCCGATGGATTAGAATATCCAAGTGGAAAATAGAGAAGAGCATGAAGAGGAACATTAATCTCGGGATCTCCCCTCCGAGAGACCATCTTTGTGAATATCTGCCTTGTATCCTGATTACCTATACACACCGCGTGCCTGCGTCATCTCAGAGCGGCGACCGGCGCACACACACCATCTCCTCACTTGGTCTTATATTCTGAGAAGTTTATACTTCCGACATCCTTTATGAACATGAGTTTTTAAAAACGTATCTTTCTGGTTGAAAGCATTACAGATGTTCCCCCTTATTTGTGTCCCCTCGGACCCCCTCCGTCCCCCACTCACTATCCCTGCCCGCCCCCCCGCCCCCCGGCCTTCACCATATTATTGTCTATGCCCAAGGGTTATGCCCATGTGCATGTAAGTTCTCTGGTTCATCTCTCCCCACCCCCACACCCCCATACCCCTTTCACCCCCGCCTTCTCCCTGAGATCCGACGGTCTGTTCCGTGCTTCCATGTCTTTGGGTCTATTCCGTTCATCAGTTTATGTTGCTCGTTAGGCCCCACCTACGAGTGAGATCGTGGGACGCTTGTCTTTCTCGGGCGGGCTCCTGTCGCTCAGCATCATGCTCTCCAGGCCCCTCCGCGCTGTCGCAGCGGCGAGAGACCCTCCCTTCTTAGCGCTGGTCAGCTTGGAGGAGAGAGGACCGTCTCAGGGACACGCGGCCGAGTGTGTACCCAGCCCCCAATGTTGATCGCAGGAGCTGTTTCCAGATAAAGAATGTCCCGCCCCCTCACCTGCCATGTATGTGCCACCAACACATGCCAACTAGTGTTTTTGTGAAAAATGAAAAACACCTAAATAGTCAGGCTCCTCCTACCCGAACACCAGTGAGCGAACGTTATAGAATTGCAGCACATACCCTGCAATTTGCTCTAATTTGTACAGAAATCCTGAGCCGTCCGTACCGCTGATACAGTACTTTAGCTATCGTTGCTCTCGGGGAGAGGAGAACCGGCGCCGGCGAGGACGCAGAGAAAACGGACACTTAACGTATTCCTGGTGGGAGTCCCGGTCCCGGCCCAGCCTTCTACCTTCGGAGAACTCGCGTGAAGGGATTAGTATTAGGGATGTGTCCCCAGATGTATGAAAAACAATATTTATATCAGCGTTATTATTTTTTTTTTTGTGTGCTTAATCCACAGGAACTTCTAAAAGCGGAAGCTGTAATTATCAGCATGATTATCATCAATTCCTCTTCCAGCCCCATCTGGCTTTCAGAAGAGGAATATTATAATTAATATATTTCTGCGTGGTATGTCATCTCTTCCCAGAATTATTTTCTGACACTTGCATTGTCTCATAATCATGTTAACGGCAATGAGGGGGGCGCTGACTAAGTTTGGGGGCTCTTTGTGCGGCAGTCTTTCTTTTGTCCCGCCTCTCCTCGTTTCTGAATAATTTGGTTGGCTTCGTTTTTCAGCCACCTGTGGTGTTTCTTTGATCGTTTTGTTCCCTTCCCCCCCCCCACACACACCCCCCAAGCCCCCCAAGAAAGTAACAGCCGGGGCCATGTCCTGAGTCCATCCACATGAGACCCCTCACCTACAAGAAAGACACTTGTCGCGCCTACATATCTTAGCTCCCGTCTCTCTCCTTCGAAGTCTTAGATTCGGAAACATTTGCTTTTAGAATTTACTAAGCCGTGTGGCCAAATGGGGTTTTGAGGGAGTTTGGGATTTCTCTCCAGAGAACTACATTTTTGTAGGATTTCAAATTTTCCTGTTTAAAATTCAAACCCTTTACCCACGTATGCCTGGAAGAGCTCTCACAGAGGGGGCAACCTTTTTAAAAAAAATATTGTTCTTGATTTCAGAGAGGAAGGGAGAGGAAGAGAGAGATAGAAACATCCATGATGAGAGGGAATCATTGATTGGCTGCCTCCTGCAGGTTGGACCAAGCCCACAACCCCGGGCATGTGCCCTTGACCGGAATCGAACCGGGGACCCTTCGGTCCGCAGGCTGACGCTCTATCCACGGAGCCAAACCGGCCAGGGCCTGGCAACCTTTTCTTAAAGAGCCACCAGGCGTCGTGGGTCTCAGGGGTCCTGTCCCAGCCGTGCAGCTCTGCTCTGTGGCTGGAAGGCAGCCGCAGAGAATGTGTCAACCAACAGGCGGAGCTGCATTTAAATAAAACTTTATTGACAAAAACAGGTCAGTGGCCCACAGGATGGTGTCTGCCTTGAGATACTGAAGGCACAAGTCTTCCTTCAGCTCAGGAGGACTTGCCGTCGTATCTTTCATTATTTTTTCCTCCTTCATTGGCTGTGTTGTCACCATTTCAAATCTCTCCTATGTGAATATTTTATCTCTGGTGGCAGCCTTAACTCCCCCCACCCCCCCCCCCCGTCTGTTCCTCCCTCCCTCCCATCCTCCATCCCTTCTTCCTCCTTCCCTTTATCTCCATCTTTTCTCATGTCCTCCCTGTATCTTCCCCTTTGCATTGATTTCTGGGAGCGTTCCTGGAGCTCATTTCTCAATTCACAGATTCCGCTTTCTACCCATCACCCCAGCTCTCACCGCCTTGGGCACCAGCAAGATTCCACTCTCGTGTTTTTCACTAGGGAAGGATCTTTCTGAATTTCAGTTTTCCCATTAAACACACACACACACACACACACGCACACACACATACAAGCAAAATCAAACCTCGTGGGAAATACGCTCCAATTAAAGGAGTCTTTCTTGCTCCTTGGAAGAGTCTCCCATCTGGAGGGAATATTCGATTTGCTTCCTCAGAATAAGCCGGTTTTTGAAAGCACAGAGGCTGTCCGTGTCTGTTGAGAAACCTCCCTCCTTGTGTTCCTTGCAGAGAGAAAACTGTGCGGCCACCATTAGGAATCGAGAAAGAGCCCCTTAGAGCCCTCCCTTAAATATTGTACGCAAGGAGGGAAAAGGACTTCTCTGTCCATTTTTTAGTTTTGTTATTATTACTATTATTTAATCCTCACCCGAGGATATTTTTCCATTGGTTTTTAGAGAGAGTGGAAGAGAGAGGGAAAGACAGAAACATCGACGTGAGAGACACACATCGATGGGTTGTCTCCTGCACGTGACCAGGGCCCCGGGCCGGGGAGGAGCCTGCAACCGAGGTACGTGCCCTTGACCGGAATTGAACCCGGGACCCTTTGGTCTGCAGGCCGACGCTCTATCCACTGAGCCAAACCGGCCAGGGCTCCGCTAAACTTATTTTAGTAACAGTTTTACAGTCAAACCTCGTTTCTCGAACGTCTCCCATCGCGAACAATTCGGTTCTCGACCGAGTTGTTCACAGAAAAAAAGTGTCTCCCTTATGGACCAAAACCTGATAACCCTGTCGAGCTGATACCTCCGCGGGACAGAGAGCGTCTAGCAGACGGCTCATCGCGTTTGTCGCTGGCGAGGAGCACAGTTTTAAAACATGAAGAGGCGCCAGAGGCTGCGGCTGCTGAGGGTGTGGAAATGCTCACAGAACAGCCAGCGCGGGCCATCGTCAGGGGGAGAAGCTGTTGGTGATTCGGATAAAGGAAACGCAGTTGGCGGCGATAGCATTTCGGAGGCAGGGATATGTGAGAAATTCCTTTAGGGCTAGTGGGGGGAGGGGGGGTTCGATAAATTTAAGAAAAGAAGTGTCTATCTATAGGTTAACAGTACAGTAGGCACGTACTGCATATAAGAAAGGTTGAAACGGGGACTTATTTGGGAGTCTGGAACGGATTCATTCAACTTACATGAATTCTAATGGGGGGAAATGATGCAGTTTTCTAACAAATCGCTTCTGGAGCAGCCTCCTGGGAGGGGGTAAGTTCGAGAAACGAGGTTCCCCTGTATCGCGATGCAGTTCCCACGCCGTCCCGTCCACCCAGGTAAAGCGTAAGCGTCGGCGGTTTCGGTAGAACCCCAGACCTGTGTGGCCAACAGCACAGTCCATTTCAGGACATCTTCATCGCCCCCAAAAAACCCCACTCCCACTAGCAATCGCTCCCCACCCTCGCCCTCCCCCGCGACCGAGGCAATGACACACCGACGTGCTGCCTGCATAGATCTGTCCGTTCTGGACACGTCGCATAAATGGAATCATGTAACGTGTGGTCCTCTCGGCCTGGCTCCTCTCACTGAGCGCCGTGTCCCCAAGGTTCCTCCGTGCTGTGGCGGCATCGCGCCTTCATCCTTTCCTTGGCTGGACGGCATCCGTGGCCCGGGCAGGCCACATTCTGCGTGGCCATTCGTCCGCCGGTGGACAATCGGGTGGCTCCCACCTTGGGGCTGCTATGCACATGCCTGTACATCCTGTGCACATCTGGTGTCTTCTCTCTTAGGCGTGTACTTGGAAGTGGAATTGCCAGGCGATGCAGCTGTGTGTGAGCGCTCCGATTCCCCACATCCTCGCCAACCTTAGTTATCTTCCTTGTTGGTTCTAGCCGGCCTGGTGGTTTGCAGGGGATGCCACACACACACACACACACACACACACACACACATGCACACACACACACACACACGTACACGGGGACAAACAGAATCAGGGCTGGAGGGGTGTGGGTTATGGCTGTGGGTTCTGACAGCCTGAGGTCCATGTTTGGTTCCCCTGACGACTAGCTGTGACTCTGAGCTAGCCACAGAGCTTGCCTGTGCCTCAGTTTCCGCATATGTAAAATGGGATAACAATAATATCTCTGCTTGAGGGCCTTGGGAAGGTTTAAAGGGCTAAGGGAGGGAACGCTGAGCACCTAGCAGCCAGCAGCCCTCGCAAAGAACACGCCTGTGTCCCGGCCCAGATTCGGGTTTACAGGTGGATTTCCACAGAGATTCGAGCTCAGTTTGACTGAGATGAGCCCACACCCACCCTAACATCCCAGCCGCCTGCATCTATAGGGTGACGCTGGTTGCCAGTCTCCCAGGCAGTGGCCTTCTCCCTGTTGCTCCAGTGCACCCCTCCCCCACCCATACCCCATCGCACCCAGCTCCACGGTGTCTCAGGCCTGCCCCTCAGGGTCCCTATGGAAGCGCCCTGAGTGGGTGTGTCTGCGCCCGGCCTTTCTCAGTGCCTGGCTCCCACCACCCCCAGGGGGATGATTTCCACCCCTTCTCTACCCTCTTTGTTCACGGGTACATGTGCCTGTGTTGGGCAGACTCTTACAAACCCCCACCCCCCCACCCCCCGATTCCGTGGCAGGATAAGGCAGCTAATCTGTTTTGACACGCTATCTAAATGGCCCCCAGGCCCGTATACGGGAGAAGTCATCCATAAGTCATGCCTTTTATGCCCGTGTACTGGGGTGTACACGAGAAAGAGTTACAGCGGCCGTCACTACGGCGAAGTCGGGGCCTCCCGCATTCACGCCACATATCAAATCCTCTTTCAATGCGGCCCGTCCCATCAGCTGTCAGCTTCTGTTAAATATACCCCTCAGACCTACTGACCAGCTGACAGGAGAGAAACTCAAAACCACCCACCCGCCATTAGCATCATAAAATGTGAAATCAGCTGGGAGGACCGATAACAGAGCTGGGGACAGAGGAGATGAAAATCGGGATGCCCTTGTGTGCAGTTCAATAGAACCCCCAGGAGTCACAAACACACCCGTAAAATACCGCGGCGAAAACACACAAAGCTCAGCACCCACAGCAACAAAACCAGGGCCGTCCCGTGGTCGGCTTCCTGGCGTGTCCACGGTCCGTTTCCCTTTGTTGGTGGGAGATTTGCATAAATGTTTCATGAGGTTGATCCAATGTATACACCGAACCCTCCCTTCACCAGGCGACATCTACACTGGGCTCCCGGATAACGGCTGTTCCGTCCACGTCCAGGAAGCAGAACCTGTTCCAAGGTTGGGCCAGGGCTGCGATCGTACTTGTCACTTTTGCACATTCCCTGGTCTGACCTGAGAATTCGTTAATCGGGTAAAAGCGGGTGGTGGCCGACACCCCGGGGGGGGAGGTAGAGGTGCCCTCTGGGACAGGGCATCGGGCTGAGTGAGGGATCGAGTCGTGCGGAGGGAAGAAACGTGCCTCTGTGTCGCCTAGATCTGCCTCAGCCTTTGCTGAGATATTCGCCTGAGACTCGAGGGGGGGATCAGACCTGTACTTGACACCTGCTGAGAGGCAGATGCCAATGTCCAAGGGCTTTGTGCAGCGACCATCCGACCAGGCGATTGGTTCTAGATGGGGCTCTTTGGAGCAAAATAACAACAACAAAAAATGTTATGAGACCAATAATTTCTTAATGAAACTTGGCTTAGCCCACAAGCAGGTCTAACGGAGGGAGCAGCGGGCCAAGCTGCGGGCACGACTTCTCCTTCCTGGCAGGGATGAAGGGGAGCGTGGGTCCCCTGAGAGGAGACCCAGATGGAGATGTGCGATGTTTTATCAGTTTGGCGCAAGTGGGGATTTGGGCCGTGCCTCCCTCCCCGTGTCTCTGGGCACGGTTTCTCTTTCTCCAATGGATGCGTTAGGCCAATTTGAAAGTAGGAACCTCCCTGATCCTGCCTTTGGAGTTGGATTTTTTTTTTTGAAAGCTCTTTAATATATATTTTTATTGATTTCAGAGAGAGGAAGGGAGAGGGCTCAGCCTGGTGGCGCTCGGATGGTCGTGGAGGCTGACTGAGCCCGTTTCCTGCTCAGCCTGTGTTTACCCGTCAATCCAATAAACGCGACGCGTTCCCTCTGACGGGGCTGACGGAAACCAGGATGTCCACATAGCTGCACTCATCAGACAGCAGCCGTCGCTGCCTGCCGCTGTGGTCGTGACGCCGGGCGTGGTCCCGGGGCAGGAAGAGACACCATCAATATCAGGGAAGTGAGCGAATGAACACGTTCTATGGCGCCGGCCTCTGGTTTCCAATTCTTCCGGCTGCTGCGGGTCATTAGCGCTCTCTCCAAATCCAAATCCGCCTCCACGTTCAGGGGCTGGGAGGCCAAGGTCTGACTGGTGTTTGTTTCTAAGCGAGAAGTGACGCGATCGCCTAGGAAGCAATGCTCCAGTCTGGGAGCCGTCTTCCCCCGGCACTTTCGGGGTGCCGTCCAGCCCACAGTCCCCGCACGGACAGCAGACTCCGCTGGGCTCTGAAACGGGCCGGCCCAGAGCTGCCCACGGGGGACGGCGAGGGAGAGCCAGGCTGGAGGCCGAGGGCGGCCAGTGGGGTGTGTGGCGATGACGCGAGTGGGGTGTGTGGCGTGGGAAGCAGCCGCCGCTCCGGAGTGAGGAGCCCGTGCATGTCCAAGGGGTAAAGCCTCATTTGTAAGCGACGAGCTCCATCGGAGGAGAAGGAGGTGTCCTTATGCCATTCGTAATGAATTCCGAAGGAAACAGAGTTTAAGGACAGGAACTGGGGGGATGAGCCGAGGGCCGGAGCCTCTCGGAGCATCTGAGCCGCCCCCGAGGAGGCGCATAGCTGATCAAACATTTGTGTTGATCAGGGGGGTCGGGGGTGAGGCGGGGCTCCCCGACCCCTGAGAATGAGCCCGAGGAGGCGGGAAAACTCAGGAGCCCCAGAAAGCCCGGTCTGACTTTTATTAAATAAATTACACGCGCCTCTCGGCTTCCACCGGCGTCAATAATATCAACGTTTGGACAAACGCCTCTCTCTGGGGAACGGGTTCTGAGACTCGCTCCTAATCTTCCCTCTTTGAAGTATCCGAGGGCTTAGAGGCGTGTGTCAATATCTGTGGCTCTGGCCTCCGCAGGAGGGGGGTGGAAGGGTCTTGCTGTGGGTGTGGGGGGGCGCGACCACCAGCATCCACAGCCCCCGCTCAGCCTGTCGGTTGCCAGCCAGCCAGCTGCCAGGGTGCCCCACGCCGCACCTGCCCACAACGGGTCGGATTCCCCGAGGGGCCTGACGTCCACGGGAAATGACCGCCACGCCCCTCCAGCGCTGACATGGGCCACGCCCATGGCTCTTCGCTTCCTTCCAAGCGATCCTGAGCGTGTGCCTTCCCCTGAAATGTCTGAAAGACCACGGGGGACATCCGTTTGACCGTGAGCTCACTCCTTTAAAAACGAGTAGGAGGAAACACATGGATGGCGACTTCTCTCCGTTCTGTTTACCAGCATCTCCCAAGTGCGTTGCTAGAACTGGCAGCCGGCACTCAGGTCGAAGGCCCTGACGACCCGCCTGCAGCCTGGTGCACAGCCCCCCATCCTTCCCGGTGGGGGCAGGTGAGCTGGTGCCGTGTGGCCCCAGCATTAGGGGTCCCTGAGTGTCCTATCCCATCCAAGCCCGCCTCCCGCCTGGCCTGGCTCAGAGGCCCACGGAGAAAGCCACGCCTTTGGGCTCCCCCCGCCCCGAAAACTGTTCTTCCAGAGCAAACACATGTGAGTCTGCAAAGGCAGGTTCCTCCAAAAGCAATCAGAGGGAACGGAGTGAGTCTAATGATGCCTAAGTCCCTTCTTCCCCCTGCAGGGGCGCCTGGCCCGACGCCCCAGGCCTGCCTGGCCTGCCTGGCCGCCCACCCAGACGATGACTGGGCCCTAAGCTGAGGGGCCTGGCTGGGTAGGCACCCCCTCCCCCCGCCCCCCACTTCAATGCCACATACTCCGCCCTCCTGCAGAATGGATTTCCAAGCAGCCCCTGAAGGCCTTCTCTCTGGATGTTAAATGAAACTGGTGCTTTCTCCCTGTATCTCTCGTTTCCCATCTGTTTCCCCCTTAAAAGCGACCTCCCACCTCCCCAGCTCAGAGCACCCACCCCGTCCCCCTTCCCCCACAAAATGCATCTTTCCTGCCCCCTGCTTCCGAGACCCCAAGCAGAGGAGACGCCGGTCTGAAACCCCAACTGTGGGGGCAGAGAGAGCCACGCCGACACCTTCTGGAGCCTCCCAGGCCCGGACTCCCTCACGCGCCAACCTTTGTCACACGCGCGGAGGAACGTGCTATTCCCAACACGACAGATTTCACACCCGTCCTGCTGACGCGGGCGTACTAATTGCCCGACGGCGTTTTCTTTGTTAAGCTTCCCTGTGATCATCACCCTTTTTGTCGAACTGACAGTAGAAATATGCTGCCGCTGACACGCAGCCTGACGCACAGCGCCCCTAATCCCTCCTGGGGGCGGGGGCGGGAGGCATCGCGGGGGCCCCCAGCGTCCGGTCCCTGGAATCCCTCCCTGCAGAAGGCTCCCCTTGGGCAGCCGTGAGGCACAAACCCCGGGAGATGCCACTCAGGCTGTGCTCCCTGCCCGACGCCCCCTGGAGGTGAGCGGGGGCATCGCCTGGTCATGTGCACAGTGGCCCCGGGCACACCCTGCTGCATCTGGGGCAGCGGTTCTCAACCTGTGGGTCGCGACCCCTTTGGGGGTCGAAGGACCCTTTCACAGGGGTCGCCTAAGACCATCGGAAAACACATATAGAATTACATATTGTTTTTGTGATTAATCGCTGTGCTTTCATGATGTTCAATTTGTAACAATGAAATCGGGGGTCATCACCACACGAGGAACTGTATTAAAGGGTCACGGCATTAGGAAGGTTGAGAACCACTGCTCTAGGGGTTCTGATGGGCAGGATGCTGGGCACCCAGCAAGCCTCTTTGGTAAACGTGGTAGCGACAGGCATGAGGTCCAGGAACAGGGTGCCCACGCTTACAACCCCCTTCTGGGGTGTGCATTCTAGGTGCTGCGCCCTCCGCCTCCCTGCCCACGCCCTGGGACGGAGGCAGCTGTAGTGTTAGCTGGCCAAGCCTGGCTGCCCAGTGATACCCAGGGAGAGAGGGGCAGCCTGGACACCGCCGGCCGACTGGAATGCGGCCGGGGTCAGAGGAGACCCTGCGGGAGATGTGGTGCCTGGCTGGAGGGGCAGGGACGGAACGCACCACGGGGAGGTCTCTTCACCCCAGTTCGCATGCTGCCTCACAGCAAGAGACGAAGCACTCTTATCAGCTGAAGAATTCCGCCAGCCAGTCCGGGTCGCATACTGCACGGTGGCTGGGCCGGGCTCGGCTGTCTAGCCACGAACAGGCGGGCCTTTGTTCCTGTGTGTCTGGGGTGCTGCTTGGGGATGCGGATCCAGCGTGGGTGCAATTATGGGATTTCTTTTAAAGGTATAGAAATCGTATCTCCCACCTCGAATCTTGGGGGAAAATAAAACTAAAGAAGGGAGTGCAATATTAAGGGGCTGAGTGGGGTCATTGTCACCCCCTTCCCCAAAGTGACCCTATGCGCTCACGTGCTTTCCTAGTGTTGCAGGAGCCACCAATGGTGTCGAAACACTGCGTTTAACTTTTCAAACTGTTTGCCTTACCCTAATGTCTTATCCTCAAAGGACTCAGAACCCTAAAGCCTTGGAATTTAAAGAATCCTTATAGGTCATCTATCTATCCATCCATCCATCCATCCATCCATCCATTCATCCATGTGTTCATCATTCCACCCAACTACTCATCCATCCATCCACTTATTCACTCATCCATACATCCATTTATTCAACAATCCATCTACCCACTCACTCATCCATCTATCAACCCAACCACTCTTTTGTCCATCCATCCACCAATCCAACCAATCCATTTATCCATCCATCCATCCATCCATCCATTCATCCATGTGTTCATCATTCCACCCAACTACTCATCCATCCATCCACTTATTCACTCATCCATACATCCATTTATTCAACAATCCATCTACCCACTCACTCATCCATCTATCAACCCAACCACTCTTTTGTCCATCCATCCACCAATCCAACCAATCCATTTATCCATCCATCCATCCATCCATCCTTCCACTTATTCATCAATCCATCTACCCAACTACTCATTCATCCATCCATCCATCCATTCATCCATCCATCCATCCATTCATCTATCCATTCATCCATCCATCCACTTATTCACTCATTTACTCATCAATCCATCTACCCACCCACTCATCCATCCACCTGCCCACCCACTCATTTGTCCATCTATCCTTCTATTCATTCATTCATTCATTCATTCATTCATCTATCCATCCATCCACTCATTCACTCATCTATCTACCCATTTATTCATCAATCCATCTACAACCCACTCATCCATCCATCCATCCATCCAAGAAACATTTATTGAGCACTTACCCTGTGCCACCCAGTGGTGAACAAGGGAGACGAAGTGCCTGTTTCCATGGGACTGACATACTATTGGGGAAGATGGATAGTAAGCCAGTGAGCGAATAAATAAGCCCCACAAAATCATTAAATGGTTGTAACAAGTGCCCAGAAAGAGGACAACCGAGGCGATGAAAGAACAAGTGCAGGGGCCTGGGGAGATCGGGGAGGCCTCTCCAAGAAGGTCAGACCTAAGCTGACAACGGATTTACAAGGGCAAACCACACTAGAAAGCAGCGAGCCTTCAGTGGAGGCCCTGACCTGGCACAAGCTTGGCGAGTTTGAGGGGCAGAAAGGAGGCCGGTGGGTGAAGCTGGGCCAGAGTGAACTCTGAGAAAACCACTTGTTCACACGAAATATCGCCCCAAGTCCAAGATAAGATAAACCGCAGCAGAGCGATTCAGATCGAGCCGATTGAAAGCCACGCACGGGCTCCGCTGCTGGCAGAGGCTCGGGCCTTCCCGGGAATCCTCCGCCTTTGAGGGAACGCTTGGTACTGCTGGAAATCGGCCGAGCTCACGGCACCCCGGAGTGCACGCAGCTGGGGAGGGTGGGTGTTGAGCCAGGCAGGGCCTCCCTGGGGGTCACACCTTCCCCCCAAAGCCCGCGTGTGTGCAGAGGGATTGTCCCGCCGTCGGCCACATCTCCGTGGTTTCCCGACCGGCAGCGGCAGGCTCCTCCCAGCTGCTCTCGCTGAGTCGCGTACAGGACACATTTCCGAGCCGGAGACGGGGTAGGATGGGCTCTCTTAAGGCTTTACAGTGTCAAGCGTCATAACCCAGGCACTGGCTTGCTGGTTTCCTACTTTAAATTGCTCCTAATTTGAAACATGCAAACATTTCCACTTTATCAAGCAAGGCCACTAAACATGTTACTGCTGGAACCGGCATGTTTTATGGCCTCCGTACAGCCAGGGAGCTGAGTTTTATTAAAATAGACTGTTAAGAGGCTCAACTCATTATGAAATCGCCCAGGCCCCAGAATGAAAGAGTTTTGTTTATTCTAAGGGCAGGGGGGAAAGAAAGGGGGGCCGGGAAGAGGGTGGGGATGAGTGTATGTGAGTGTGTGTGTGTGAGTGTGTGTGTGAGTGTGTGTGTATATGTGAGTGTGTGAGAGTGAGTGTGTGTATGTGTGAGTGTGTGTGTGTTTGTGTGTGTGTGTATGAGCGTGTGTGAGTGTGTGTGTGAGTGTGTGTGTGAGTGTGTGTGGGTGTGAGTGTGTGTGTGAGTGTGTGTATGTGTGAGTGTGTGTGAGTGTGTGTGTATATGTGAGTGTGTGTGAGAGTGAGTGTGTGTATGTGTGAGTGTGTGTGTGTGTGTTTGTGTGTGTGTATGTGAGTGTGTGTATGAGCGTGTGTGAGTGTGTGTGTGAGTGTGTGTGGGTGTGAGTGTGTGTGGGTGTGAGTGTGTGCGAGTGTGTGTGAGTGTGTGTGAGTGTGTGTGTATATGTGAGTGTGTGAGTGTGTGTGAGTGTGTGTGTGAGTGTGTGTGTGTGTGTGTGGGTGTGGGTGTGAGTGTGTGTGTGTGTGAGTGTGTGTGAGTGTGTGTGTGAGTGTGTGTGTATATGTGAGTGTGTGAGTGTGTGTGTGAGTGTGTGTGTGAGTGTGTGTGTGTGTGAGTGTGAGTGTGTGTGTGAGTGTGTGTGTGAGTGTGTGTGAGTGTGTGTGTGTGTATGTGTGTGAGTGTGTGAGTGTGAGTGTGCGTGTGAGTGTGTGTGTGAGTGTGTGTGAGTGTGTGTGGGTGTGTGTGTGTGTGTGATGGGAAAAAGCAGAGACCACCAACAGTCTCAGCCCTGCCCCTCCCACCCACCCCTGTGTCCGAAGCCTGGTGTTTGCTGGTGGGGCTGTGAGTCTGTTCCTTATGGCCGAGTGGGGTCTGGATTCAAGACGACTGGAATTTAGCAAAAAGGGGCGATTTTTCCCTTAGAAATAAAAGGATCAGGGCCTCCACCGAGAACGTGGAAAATGAAACCTGACAAATGAGCATGAAGCTTTCTCAGCGGATGCTGATGGGGAGAACACAGGCCCCACCCCTTCTGCCCGGTGAGCACTGCTGGGCTGCGGGCAGCGCCTTGCGGTAGGAAGGCAGACACCACGTTATGAAATCCTTCCTATGAATCCGAGAGCCTCGCGTGCCTGCCCGAGCAGAGACAGGGGGCTGCCGGCCTCGCCAGTCTCACAGCTGTGCTGGTCCCCACGCTGGCCTGGGCGAGAGGAGGGGCCCTGACCGGCACAGGGTGCAGAGGACCCAGCTGTGTTGGCAAAGAGACTGTCGCGCCAGATGCCCAGGCAGCCATTGCCTGAGAGACCCCAGGTGAGACCAGCAGCAGAACTGCCCGGGGGGCCCAGTCCGGCCACAGACACGGGAAAGACGATGAATGGCTGTTGCCGTTTCAAGTCGCCATCGTTAGTGCCGGAAGGTAAGGGAGCGACCAACAGCCGGACACCACGCCCCCCTCCTGCCGAGTGGGGCTTTGGGAGAGCGGGTCCCCAAGCAGACGCAGGTGTTGTCCAGCGTCCTGACCATCTCCGTGCCGACGAGGAGACGGCTGTCATTGTTTGAACGTCCAGAACGCACCAGGCACCGCTTGGGAATGTTTGATATGTCGCCCGAGGTGCAGTCAATGACTTGTCCCACTTTGCAGATGAGGAGACTGAGGCTCAGACTCTGATCCCAGACTTCCTACCTTAGCTCGCTGCACTGCGCTCACCACAGCCCGGCTTCCACGGCCGGCCGGGCACCCCGCACCCCGCTGGGCGATGCTCACTAGTGGTGGCAGCTAGCACTAATCACCCCGCATCTCCCCGGGAGCCACACTTCGTCCAACTTTTATAAGTGTCCCCTGGCGGCCAGGGACTGTGCTGGGTTCCAGGAATGTCCCCCGAGCCTGGCCTCAGCCCTCAGCCCTCCCTCCTGTGGAAGCGGTCACCGTTCTTGGCCAGGCTCCGTTGCCAGCGACACCTTTAACCCCTGCACTGTGGCGCCTGAGGCCACCGCCGAGCCCGCAGAAGCAGCCAGCGTTCACAAAACAGGCTTACACCTGACATGCTTATGAATCAACAGGGGACGGATCGGTGAAGGGATGGACAATGGGTCGATGGACAGACAGATGGGTGGACGGACGGATACACAGACAAATCACATTCGGACGCACACACCTCGTAAGAAGCTCTGCCTGGAGTAGCTCTCCTAGCGGTTTTAATTTTACAAGAAGTGTCAATCTCACCAATCTAAGGTTTCTCTTTTTCATCTGGCCCCGGGTACAAGGCAAAGAGGGCTGGGGGGCGGCGGTGGACAAGATCTGGCCGCGGAGGAGGCGGGAAAGGTGTTAACAAGCCATAACGGACCCTCCCGGCCTGTTCCGGCATAAGTAATGTCCCCAAATTGCCTACAGTCAAAACTGCCAATTCCGAGCTGATTGCTATGAATCAGGCTCCCCGTCTACGCAATAATGTGATCAATTTCTCATTTCGCTGAATAAATAAGCGGGGAGATGGGGAGCGGTCTGTGACCCACCGTTAACCTCCCGCCTCATTATTCATATCAGACCGCGGACATGCATGCAAGACACCCCCTGGCTCAATGTGAGCTAATTACTTGTTAGGACGGGAGGCTCTGTGAAGTGGTGCTGATGGGACAAGACAAGTGTCCAGGGACCGGCGGGAGGAGAAAATGAGGCCGAGAAAGCCTTTGTCTAGGAGGAGGGAGGCCGAGGTGGGGGGGGGGGGGGGGGGAGGCAGGTGCCCTTCCTCCCCGGCCGTAAGCCCACGGGGGCGTGTTCCTGCCCTGGTCCATGGGTGTCTGCCTTTTGAGTGGGACGCCCGGTAATTTCTGATATCCTCGCCTATCGCTAACGTACATCTTCTTATCGTACTCAGTGAAGATCATCCTCACAGATCAATTCTCTCATTGGGCTTAAATCCTGGGATAGTCCTCCTCCCCCAGCCCATACAGTGTCCCCTGGTACAGACGTTGGGGGACCAGGCTTTGGGAAACATTTAAAATGTGTGTTCTGACCGGCCGGAGGGTTGCAGGCTCCATCCCCAGTAGGAGGCATGCAGGAGGCAGCCGATCCGTGATTCCCTCTCATCGTGGATGTTTCTGTCTCTCCCTCTCCTTTCTTCTCTCCGAAATCAATAAAAACATTACAAACATAGTTTTTAAAAAGTTCATCCTGTTGGCTGGCTGCCTCTGGAGAGGTTTCTGGGGGAGCCGCCGAAGCAGGTTGGTGTGATCAGGAGGCGAGAAGTCATGTGGGGGACCCGGCAGGTGCGGCTGGCAGAGGCGTGGGGGCTGCCGGCCGGTCCTGGGGCCACGCGGGTGCCACTGGCTCAGCCTGGGAGGCATGGGCCTGGCTGCCCTCCCCAGGGCCCATCTGTAAGACAGGGAGGTGCACTCCCCCGGCATCTCCCCCGACCGGAAGCGCACAGGCTACGTCTAGGTGCATCTGCGTTTCCCTAGAGAACAGAGGCCCGGTGCCCAGGCTGCCCGACGGCCTTTCTGAGGCTCCAGCCTCCCTCCTTCCCCTGAGGATGCTGCACGCACTCCCAGCTGGGAGACGTGGGACTCGCACGCCCATTCATTCCACGCTACGCACACGCGTGGCTCATGGGCCACACGCCGGGCTGGATTCCGGAGGTGCAGCCCTGGAGGGACAGTTTTATGGGGTACAGTCTCGTCCTCAGGGATCTTAAGTACACCCCCCCACACATCAATAAGGTCCTTTCCTAAAGCCGCCTTCACACGTGTTTCAAAGTCACTGCACACGCCATTTAAAATGTTCACTGGTGTCTCCGTTTCTTAACATTCCTCTAAACCAGTGATTCTCAACCTTCTGGCGCTTTAAATACAGTGCCTCATGTTGTGACCCAACCATAACATTATTTTCGTTGCTATGTCATCACTGTCATGTTGCTACTGTTATGAATCGTCATGTAAATATCTGATATGCAGGATGGTCTTAGGCGACCCCTGTGAAAGGGTCGTTTGATCGCCAAAGGGGTCGTGCCCCACAGGTTGAGAACCGCTGATCTAAATCCCTGAGGGTATCCGCTAACGGGCTCACACTGTTGCAGATCAAGGTCCCGGCCCCGAGGGGTCCAGGCCGAGGCCATGTCCTCCCAGGGCCCAGCCCCCAGCTGGGCAGGACGTGAGCACGAGCATGAAGTCCATGTGAAGAACAGTGAAGGCTCCTCTCCCTCGGTCCCGGGCCCGCCGTCCGCGCTGACCCGGAGTCGGGATCGCCGCCCAGTGTCCAGCGGCTGCTTTCCATGACGGCGCACAGCCTGCGCTCATTCATCAATTTCTCTGCAACAAGGGGGGTGCGGGGGGGACTCACTGAGTTTCCCCGAATCCAGGGGCGCGGGATGGACGCGATGAGATACGAGACAGACTTTCCCGTGGCGGTAGGAACATGCCCAGCCTCCCCTCCCCCGTCCTCCCCCCCCCCCCCCCCCCCCCGCCTCCCCGTCCGGTCCCAGCCGCAGCCTCACTTTTTCCACGGTCTTATCAGGTCCCGATAGGCAGGGACCAGCCGAGCATTCGAGGGAAAAGGAAGCTCAGGGCCACCCCCGCCCCCAGGTCCCCCCACACACCCCCCGTGGGCCCCCACTGGGCCAGCCCTCAGAGCAGCACGTCACCGGCTCGGCCACGGCTCTCTCCTGTGCACGCGCGGGCTCTGGGACCAAGAGGGGGCTGAGCTGGACAGGAAGTCATCGGCGATAGAAGGCCGCGATGCTCGGACAGAGCCCGGCTTTGGCCTCCAACCCGGGGGAGGAGGACGGAGGGTCTGCTCACAGCCTGGAGGGCTGCTCACTAACGTTCCGGTTCCCACCCCTCCCGGGCTCCAGGAGAACAGGCGGGATTGCACCTCCTGCCCCGCCCTGTCCCGCGTGGCGAGTGGGGCCCTGTGACCTTCACCCTGAGGGGGGGAGTGGTTTTGCTCCGTGCAGGTAGCGATGGGCGCTGTGTTCCCAGCAGCCTGGGCTGAGAAGGCAGCACTGAGCACCCTTGTCTGGGCAGCGTCCCCGCCCTCGTCAGGGCCGAGCGGAAAGCGCTTTCCGTGGGGAGGACGTGGAGACGCCACAGGTCCCTCACGCGCACCTGGGCGCACAGCGGGGGGAGCGGCGGACGCTTCCTCTTCCCTTTATGACCATGACTGTGGGGACGCCGGAAGCATTTTGCGGATGACACACCCCCTCCCCCTCCACGTAGGAATGTGCTGTTACTCATTGTAAGAAGGGGGGTGTGGGGGGGGGGACGGATGACACGGATTTTTTCCTGCAGAAGAGCCGAGTAGGAGTAAGCCAGTGGGTGAAAGGTACAGAGGGTGGGTGCGTTGTGGTGGGAGACGCCCAGCTGGCACCGGGACACTCAAGTCGAACTCAAGTCGGGGTTCTAGGCTCCTGAGCCTCAGTTTCCTCTTGAGGAGCCAGTGAATGATGCGACGTGACCTTGGGGATAAATCGCTTTATAAACTGCGATACCCTTTAACCGGGAAAGGATGATCGATTATCGGTTATCGTTAGGGCGTCTGTCCGCAAAGTACGCTGCCTGGGAAGCCCAGTCAACGGGCAAAGACGGTTCGGGTCTTGGAAACCAGGTGCCAGGGACACGCTGAGGTGGCGACGGGAGGGACGTCCAGGGTGGCGCGCCGTGGACCTGGGCTGTGGCTGGCCCAGGGCAGAGCCTGAGGCCTGGGCAGGTGGAAGGAAAGGCCACCAGTGCCAGCCTCTCACTGGGGGCACCATCCGGGCCTCCGAATGCCCAGGGAGCGACTCTGGCCTCTCCGACTCCCACAGGCCCATGCTGTAGACTCAGCGCCGGGCCCTGGAGATGTGGGCTCCTGGGGGGCGGGGGGCGTGTCTGTTTGAGTGAGCGAGGGGTTGAGGCCGCAGCACAGTCCCTCGTAAATGGCCGGCGTCGGTCTCTGGACACCAAACAGCTTTTGGAAGGTACAGTGTGAGGAGCTACGGGCCCACGAATGGGAAACACGAGGGTGCGATGGCCGTGAAGTTCACATGGATGTGACATGGAAGGAGGCTTTGGGCACGGCACGCGGGGGTCACTGTACCTGGGACGCCGTCCAGGGGACCCTCGTGCACTGCTCGGGGGCGTGCAGACGGGTGCGGAGTCACCTCAGCCAATGAAACATGGAGCTGCCTGATGACCCAGCGGTGCCGCTTCTGGGAACGTATCCGGAGAAACCAGAAACACTAGTTTGACAGAACATCTGCGCCCCTATGCTCACCGCAGCGTGACCTGCACCAGCCGAGATCCGGGCGCAGCCCGCGTGCCCAGCCCGCGTGCCCAGCGGGAGGGGAGCGCGTAAAAAAGCCATGGAATACTGCTTGGCCGTGAACAAGACGGAAACCTCCCCTTTTGCAGCAGCGGGGAGGGGCCCGGAGGGCACTCTGCTGAGTGAAACAAGCCAGGCGGAGAAAGACGAGTGCCGTACGATTTCACTCATAGGAGGAATCTAATGAACAAAATAGAGAACAGACTGACAGCTGTCAGAGGGGCGGGGTGTTGGGGGGCTGGGTGAAAAAGCTGAGGGTTCGGTTAAGCAAAAACAACAACAACAACAAAAACTCAACCCCTCTCAGCCACAGACAACAGCATGGGGATTAGCAGAGGGGAAGCAGGTGGGTGGAGGCGGGAAAAAGGGGGATAAATGGAGATGGAAGGAGACTGGACTTGGGGCGGTGCACACACACTACAGGCCGCAGATGCCGTGTTACAGAATGGCACACCGGGAGCCTGTATCATTGTGTTAACCCATGTCACCCCAGTACAGTCCCCCACAGCACCCTCCCGTTCTGATAGGTGGGGTAAGAGGGAGAACCGAGAAGATGGAGGGAAAAGGTGGGGACCCCGCTGGGCAGGCCCCGAAGCCGTCCCTGGACATGGCCAGCGACTCCTTGCCTCTTAGCGCACATCGTCTTAGGACGGCGGGGAAGGGGACAGACACGAGCGCCCCGCGAGGCTCTGGCTGCGGGCGACAGGCCCCTCGATCAGCCGAGCCCTGGGCCCCCTCGGAGCGTGCGCGCGGAGCTGACGGAGCTGCATCGGAAGACACGCAAGCTAAATAATGTTTAATTGACAGAGCGGATTGTTTACTTTCGAATAATTGCACTAAATTGCAGTGCTTAAGAAGTACTTAGACTTCGCCGCTTGGCTCTGCGGGCCGCTCAGTGGGGATGGAGGAAGATGGAGACCCCTGGCATGGGCAGAGGGAGGAACCGGCTGCAGGGGAGATGGGGGTGGTGGGTGGCCACAGGCCCACGCCCCTCCTGGCGCCCGCCTCGGGCTGCAGCTCGTCCGGACGCAGGTTTCTCTCTGAGCTTTGGGGCCACATGCCCGCTCCCCGCTCCTCCCCACCCCCATAGAGCACTCTGCCCTCAGCGAATGGACTCCTCCCCACAGCCCTCAAGGGCATTGGGTGCCCATGCCTGCTGCCCACATCATGGGGTCAGCAGTTCTGGGAATGTGCTACTTGGACCGGAAACATGATTCTCATTGTGATGGGGGAGCCGGGGAGCCGGGGAGCCTGGGTACTAACCCGGGGCCTCCCCGAGATATGACCACGCCTGCAACCAGGGCTGGTTTTCAGCAGGTCATTCAAAACACCAAAGACAGCCCAGCTGTCACGACTCAGTGGTTGAGCGTCGACCTATGAACCAGGAGGTCATGGGTTTGATTCCCGGTCAGGGCACATGCCCGGGTTGCGGGCTCCATCCCCAGTGGGGGGCGTGTGGGAGGCAGCCGATCCATGGTTCTCTCTCATCATTGATGTTCCTCCCTCTCTCTCTCCCCCTCTCCCTGCCTCTCTGAAATCAATAAAAATATATTTTAAAAACATAAATAAATAATAAAAACAGTGCAAGACGTTCACACCGGTTGGGACACAGCTGTTACCAGAGCTTCTGCGTGCCCCCTGGCGTCCTGACTGTCCCTGCCCTTCGTGGGGGTCCCCAAAACAACCCCACAATCCAGGAACGAAAGAGTGCACCCCTGGCGCCTTCAGGACCTACCCTGACAGGCGGCCAGTGACCCTCCGGGCTGGTTGACGCCCACACCCCAGCGGTGTGTGGTTCAAGGCCGTGGTACCCCTCCGACGCCTGCTCATGCCCAGGCAGGAGGCCGTGGGTCAGGTGGAAGCCTACCGGCTGGGGGCACCCGTGGGAAGTACATGCACCCCGATTACGGGACGGTCCTGCCAGCCCCCCACCCCCCACTCCCAACCCCCCAACCCTGCCACTCAGCCCCACGCTGGGCTGCTTAAAGCACTTGGCACCACAAGTGAAATATCTCAGCTTTATAATATGCTCCTCAAGGGCCTGTGAAAATATCTGAGGACGGAAAATATATTTTTGGCTCCGACCCATAAACAGAAAACCGCAAAATTGAAATTAATATATGTTTAAACCCCTACAAACCATAACATCATGTCAATGACTCCACTGTAAGCCAACTCAATTTGTACAGAGTTATATAAAAATTACGTGCGACATGGGCTGTGGGTGAGCTTGATTTGGTTTGATACGACGCGGGGAGGCCTTCTAAAGGAAGAAGGGTGATGGGGTCATGGTGGCCAGGAGCCCAGGACCAAAAGGGCAGTTCCAGCCCTTGCCCTCCGTGCCTCTGCCCTGCTGACCGGCTGACCGCCTCCTACTTCTCCAGTGGCCTCCCTCCTCGGCCCTGTGACATAACCGGACGCCTTCTCCTCCTCCCTCCTGACCGTCTGTTTCCGGTTGTCCCGCTGTGACATTTCTAAAATATATATATTTTTATTGATTTCAGAGAGGAAGGGAGAAGGAGAGAGAGTGAGAGAGAAACATCAACGATGAGAGAGAACCATGGATCGGCTGCCTCCTGCACACCCCTCACTGGGGATGGAGCCTGCAACCCGGCCTGTGCCATGACCGGGAATGGAACCCTGACCTCCTGGTTCCTAGGTTGACACTCAGCCACTGAGCCACGCCGGCCACTGGCTGTGACATTTTTGAGGTTTGATATTTAGCTGAGTTTCCGCTTGAACGGGGCCCCGGCCCTCGGCTCTGCTCCCGCACTCTCTCTCTCTGAAAGATCACCTTCCCGACAGTGTCAGCTGTCACCTCCACCTGGCTGGCGTCCAGACCCTTGTCCCCAGCTCCAGCCGCCCACGGAGCCCAGCCCCGCATCTCCCAGCTCGGAGGGGACGCGCCCCCTCAGGTGTCCCGCACAAGCCTCCGCTCTGCCCGGCCCCAGGCCTCCTCCTCTTACCCCAATTGCTGCGCTCTGCACCCAACGCCCCGTCTCTGCTGTTTCTTTTAAATATATTTTTACTGATTTCAGAGAGGGAGATAGAAATGTCCGTGATGAGAGAGAGACGTGGATCGGCTGCCTCCTGCACGCCCCACACTGGGGATGGAGCCCGAAACCCAGGCCTGTGCCCTTGACCGGGAATCGCACCGTGACCTCCTGGTTCATAGGTGGATGGTCAACCGCTGAGCCACACGGGCCGGGCAAGGCCTCTTTTAGTTGACACCTGGAACGAGGAGGTAGCTACCTGTCTGGCCTCCAGCCGTCCATGGCTTCCTTCCTGCACGCTGTCCTGGTCACTCTCACAGACCAATCAGGATTACACTTGCATTTAACAAGCCTGCCGCCTGGAAACCCACCTGTGACTAGTCACCCGCTAGATCAGCGGTTCTCAACCTTCTGGCCCTTTAAATACAGCTCCTCATGTTGTGACCCAACCATAAAATTATTTTCGTTGCTACTTCCTAACTGTAATGTTGCTACTGTTATGAATCGTCATGTAAATATCTGATATGCAGGATGGTCTTAGGCGACCCCTGTGAAAGGGTCGTTCGACCGCCAAAGGGCTCGCGACCCACAGGTTGAGAACCGCTGCGCTAGATGGTCAAGCCCAATCTTCGGGGCCGGCGTGGGGCTCATTAGGTCTGACTCCAGCTCCCTTCTCCCCGTAACCTCTCGCTAGCCCCCGGGGCCATCACCGGGCTCCATCGAGCTCCACGTAGTCACCGTCCCCCACTGTGTCTTCTCCCCCCACCTCCTCGCTGTGGCTCACAACCCCCCACCAGCCTGGAGTCCCCTTCTCTCTCCACTCCTCCTACCCACACCTTTCACCCACGTGCCAGGCTTAGCTTCACGACGGCTGGCTCACCGCGTGTTCTCTCTGAGACACGTGCAAGGCTGAGGGAGTCCCTCCGGCCCACTGAGGGCGTTCTTGCTTATGCTCAAACCCATTCTACAGATGAGGAAACCGAGGCACAGAAAGGTTAAGGAGCTCGCCTGAAGCCACACAGCTCGGAAGGAGCAGAGGGAGAATAAGGACCCAGGAAGTCCGGCTCCAGAGCCCGCACCATGTTACCTCGCCCCTCCATTCCCACCTCCCCCAGGCAGACCTCCCACCACCCCGCCACTTCGCTGTCACCACACGCTGGCTTTTCTCAACTCTTTCAGCCTCCCCTGCCGTATTGTCAGACATCGGTGAGGACAAGAACGCGTCCAGCCCACGGGCCAGTCGTAATGGGATTAATGTGATAACAACCATCACCCGACAAGTGCCTCCCAAGCACGAGAATCCCCGAATTCCCTCTCAGCGCTTCAGACACCCTCTTTTATGTCATGTTTACTCGGAGAGGTAGGAGGGCATTATAATCACATACATTTGGAAACTGAGACCAGAGAAGTTAAGACGCTGACTCAAGCTCACACAGCAATCAAAGCTCCCTTCCCCCTCAACCTGACAGCTTCCTTTCTCAGGGTCTACAGCTCCCCGTTGCTGCCCCTCTGCCCCTGTGTGTGGAGAGGGTGGGCACCCTGCCGTGCAGGGGAGGGCGCTGATGCCGGGGGGCAGGGACACATGGCGGCCTCGGAGCACGTCGGCAGCCACCGAGCGAATGCGGGGGCAGCCCGTGCGGCGTCCTGGCCCTGAACCTCTCTCCTTGTCTTTTTCTCTCTCTCCTCTCCCTGCTGTTCTCCCTGCACCTACCCCTTCGTTCCCAATCTCGCTGCCTCTTATAAAATACGATTGTAGGCGCCCCCGTGGGCCTCGCCTGCAGAGCTCCGTCCATCAGACCCGAAGGCCCAGCCTGCCGCTCTAGGCCGCGGCGCGTGGCGGACGTGCCCAGGGCACACGCCTGCGGGGGCGCCTGGCGGAGGAGCCCCAGGTCATCCCGAGAGGGGGGGCACCTCCAAACACAGCCTGTCGCCTTCATTTCCAGGATGGAAATCACATTCGTGTTGGGGAGGAAAAGGTGAGGCCGAAAAAGAGACCCCCTTCCCCCCCGACCCAGGCCATCACCAAGGAAACCAGTCAACGCCATCCGCACGGTGAGCGCATAAGCCCTTCTGATGGGAGACAGTCTGTGTTACCTGAGTTTCCCCTAAAAACCTAAACGAGGGCACTTGCCAGCTTCTAAATTTAGGCGTTTGTGGGCGCCCGCTGGCAGCGAGAAGAAAGCCTGCTTCAGCCGGCGGGCCGCCCTGAAACGCGGTCAAGTCCCGTATTCTAAACACAAAGCAGCTGTTTGCCCAGAACCCGAGCCGGGATGTTTCATATCGATGGCTCTTGCCACCTCCCCCCACCCCCACCCCCACCCCAGCCCAACCCCTTCTCTCTTTCCTTTTCTCCCTCTTTTCATTTCTGACGTGCCAGGAGAGCTCCCGGTGAATGAGGAAGGGGGTGGGTGCAAATTCAAGCCCGCGTTATCTGCCTCAGACGATCGCCGATCCCGGGGCGGGGCCCGCAGGCGAGCCATCCGGGCAGACCTGCCCCAGCGCCACTGTTTACAGAAGAAAGGGAAAAATAGAAATGGATCTATGGCGTTGGTACAGGGGCCGGGTCAAGGGGGGCAGAGGATTCAGTTGCCACTCTTTCAGCCGCTCGAAATGCCAGCTGATCGGTATCGGGCCCGGCCGGGGTATCTTTAAGGCAAATCTCCTGTTCCACACTCAGAGCCAGGCCTCTACTTTCCGACGTCCGGGCAGCGCGGGCCACCACCGAATCCGCCCGATCGGGTGACGTCTCGGGTACCGCGGCGAGGCGGGCATTCTGACACCCGCCCCCCCCCTCCGCCCCCCCGCCCCCCGGCTGGTCTTTGGGCCCTTGCCGGAGGCAGGCTCTGTCCCCAGGCCTGGGGCCAACTGTCTCATGAAGCCGTGTCACATTCCGATGACAAAGTCGCAGAGCCTCCGGCCTCCGCTGAAACGCCCAGCTCTCGAAAGTATTAAAAATCAGTCACAGGGGACGGTGCCCAGATGGCAATCGGACATGGAGAGAGAGAGAGAGAGAGAGAGAGAGAGAGAGAGAGAGAGAGAGACACCTGGAAAGAGAAGGTGTGTCTGCTCAGCGCCTCTTACTGGCCAGTCACCATGGACGGTGGCTTCGATGTATTATCCTCCTGCCGTGATGGGCACCTGCTCTCCCATTTTACAGATGGGAAGGCTGAGGTGTGGACAGAAGAAGCGAGGATTCTGAAGCCCATTTCTGCTCCCCGCTGCCGACCACCTCCCACCAAAACCAATATTTCTTTGTATAATTCTGCAGCGTCTTTCCAGATATCCACATTTCTCCATGGGCACCTCCTAGGGCCTCCGTTTCTCCACCTGTAGCTAAGCAACCTGCAGCTGCTCCAAGGCAGGTCTGGCCTTCCCTTGCGCGGCCCTGACGTTCTGAAATCCCGCGTCTATGGCTACAGCCAGAGGCTTTCGAGCCATAAATCAAGGTGCTTGAAAGTTACACGTAAGCCAGGGGAGCCAGGGCGCGCAGTGGCGGGCCGCTAAGCCAGGGTCTATAAAAATAAAGGCCGGCTGGAGAGGTTGGCTGCTGGCAGGCGGGTGCCCGGCTTGGCTCAGCCTTGCACGGCGTCCTTGGGGCCGGGCTCCTAGCGCGGCTGGACGGGATGGACCCCGCTCCGCACGCTGGGCCCCTGGTTGGAGGTGGCCCTCACCACCCATGGGCCAGGGAGACACGACTTCCTGGGGGGAGGTTTGGGGGGGAGCAGAGAGCTTGGGGAGCCACGTGGGGTGGTGGCAGGTCGGGTGGCAGGCGGACTTGGCAGGCCCCGTGGTGTTTTCTTTGCAGAGAGAGCTCTCCGGAGGGAGTTTTCCGACCCCCCTTGCTCCCAGCTCTGACCTTTACCTTCCCGCTCCTGCCCCCCTCTTCCCGCTCTCCACGAGTGTGGCGGGAACCGGGCCAACGCCTGAGCGAAAATGAAGACATTTCTCAAATGGCATGTCCCAGTGGCTGCTGCTGGCAGGCAGAGCTGGGGGGAGCGGGCCCGGATCCCTGGCTATCCCCTAAATATCCTAACTATGTTCCCTCCTTGGCCGCAAAACCACAGCAATGTCTCCCTTCCCCCCCTCCGCCCTCGGACCCGGGGTCTGCGAGGAGATCGGCCGGCCGCAAGGGCCCCGCGGCGCCACCGCTGCCAAGGGCGGGGCTCGGCCAGCTTGGCGGCCGCGGGTTGGCGCTGGCCATGGGTGGCCCGTCCTGCCCGGGCTTCCGACTGCGCTGGCCTGGCTTGGCTGCGACGCCCGGAGCGACGTTGCAGGGGGGAGTGTCCCCTTGGAGCGGCAGGCCAGCTGGCCCCACCAGTCCTCCTGGGCGTAGGCCTCCCGCTCCCCGCCGTTGCTCCGTCAGAACGCCCGGCGCTCTTGGCCGTGGAGCTGGCTGGCCGGCCGACTGGGCATTCGCTCCCAGGCCCGTGTCTGGCACTGACACTTTGTGTGACCTCTGGGAAAGACAGCTGACCAGAGGTGCCAGGCCCGCAGCTCTCAGGGCGGCCCTAGGTGAACCCATTTCCCCCCTGCGCTCCATCGCCATTCTCTGCCTAGACTTAGGTCAAGGCCACCACAGATGTCGCAGGTGCCCAGGTGGGGTCTGTCTTCCTGGGACTCCTCCTGTGACCAGGGGTAGCATTCCCACCAGCAGAAATGGCCAGCAATTGGGTCCGATGAGAAAGGGTTGGCGGGTCCTGCAGCAGACTTGACGGAGTCGGGTAGTGGGCTGAGTGACCGCCCATCCCTGCCCTCCCACAGTCCTGGGGGCCGGGGGGCCCCCTGCTCTCCTTCTGGGCACCGCCCTCCACACCCCAGAGCCCAGGGTCCTGGGGTGCTTCTCCCGAGGCTCCACGCTCTTGGCCTTGATGGGCCCACCCATGCTTACGGCTTCCGGTCCCTCTTTGAGTTCCGAAATCTGCATGTTCAGCCCCAGTCCACTGTCCAAGACCTACGACGCCTGCAATTCCACCCGCCTCGGGGCCGTTTCCAACAGGCCTCCCTCAGGCCTTCCATTTGACATGGCACCGAGGAGACCGCCCCAAACCAGAGCTCCCTCCACCGTCTCGACTTTGGTTCTCGGTACCCCCACATCCCGGGGGTATCCAGGCCCAAAGCTTGGACTTGCCTTGGGATTCACCTTGTCCCTCCCCCACTCTCTCCCTGGCCCCCAGGCTGGCCCCCTTCCCCATATCGCTTCCCCCTCTTCCCTGCTCTTCACGGCCACCTCCGCCTCCTGGCCCGTGGCTCGTGGCCATCGTCCGCACCCCCACAGCGGCCACGCTGAGCTTCAACTCCCTCCCTCACGGGGAACTGCTCCTGCCCAACGGGACGCTGGCTCCCCTCCCAGACCCGACACCATTTTTACTCCCCGGCTTCCAGGCCTTGGCTTACGGGCGGGCGTAGAGGGGCCCAGCTGTGGCGAGAAGTGGTCAGAACAGCACTTCCCGCCCCACATTCTCTTCTGCAACCTTGCCACTCCCACCAAGAGGGGAAGGCTCAGCTGTCCTCCCAGAGACCTGGAGAAGGGAGGGGTGCATGACTGTCTCCCCAGAAACAGCACAGAAGCGACGCTATTGGCGTCCAAGGCCAGGTCAGGAAAGGCAAGACCACTGCCGCCCGACATCCTCTCTTGGGACACACAGCTTCCGAGTCCTGGGCCACCGTGCTGAAGCCATTGTCCTGGAGACCCTCCTCCCCTCCTCCCCTCCCTCCTTTCCTGCCTTCCTTCCTATCTTCCTTCCCCAAACGTTTACTCCAGCCTACTCTACTCCAGGTAAATGCTTAGGAACAAAATAGTGCTCAAGACACAAGCCTTGCCCTCAAGTACACGCATGCGTTCCTTGTACTGACCGCTCATATTCGTTCGCTTGTGCAACATGACAAAGCACCGGACCTCAGCAGCGGGAAGCGACGTCGGTAACTTCCCCTAACGCTGGGGGCTCTGCTGGGGTGGCCTACAGGGCATCGCTCCTACGTCTGGTGGCGGCAGTTGACTGGACGGCAGGGATGACCTGTCAGGCCTCTCACCTGTCAGTCTCCCACCGTGCGAGGTTAGGGCTGGCTGCAGGGTGGCCTCAGGTTCAAGGGCGGCAAGAGCAAGTTTTCCACACTTTTCAGTCTCTACCTGCCGCGCACTTGCTACTCTCTCCCCGACAGCAAGTCACTCGGTTAAGCCCAGAGTCACTGGGCGGGGGGAAGGGGGGGATTACCTGGGACGTGGGTGCAGGGAGGGGACTCATCACTCCTATTTTTGCCAAAAATTTACCCCGAGTGCACGTGTGTGCACCTGTAGAGGTACATCCATGTGTACCCATGTCTGCACATGTACACTTGTTTCTGTACATACGTGTGGTTGCCCCACAGAGCCGCCACAGGAGGCTGTGAGTCCACCGGGGGTGCCTCTGTGTGTGCCTGCACATGTGTGCCTGGGGACGCTCCTGGGTGTGCACGCATGTGCATAGATGTGCACAGAGCATGCATGCACGATTGCTCAAGAGAGCAGCAGCAGAAGCACACGTGTGAGCACGCCAGAGGGCCTCCCGGGCACGTACACACGTTTCATGCAGGTGTATGGACGTGTGCGTGTGGGCACGTGTGGCTGACCAGCAGGTACAGGAGGCTGTGTGTGCACGCCAACCCCGGGTCTGCCTCTGTGTGTGAATAGACACGTGCAGCTGGGAAGGGAGCCAGAGCCTAAGCCCGGTCACGGGCCTGGGCCTGGACCTAGTTCTAGAACTTTCCATGGGTGGTCACGTTTATAAAGACCTTCTTGTCCCTAATTCATACCTGCGGCTCCTCAGCAGCCTCTGCCACTGCCCACCCCCTGTCCTCAGCACCCCATTCAGCTCTCCCTGTTGGAAGCTCAGCTCACATTCCCCCTCCTCCAGGGAGCCTTCCCGGGGGCCATGGTGGCGTCCCGAGGGCTCCCACCCCTGTGCCCGAGCTGCTGGTCACATTGGCGGTAACTGCCGTCCAGCGGGCATCATCGCTGTTAGGGCAGGTGTCATCTCCCCTTTCGCCCAAAGGCCTCAGAGGACAGCAGTCATGTCACATTCAGTCTGTGGCTCCCACCCTCTCGTCCCACATGGTGCCGCGCAACAGTAGGCGCTCAATCCACAGCGGTGGGCTTGAAAGGAACGCAATCTGCTGGTCATTGGGCGGGGGGAGGGCCTGTCCGCTGGATGAGAACCACTTCTCTCTAAGGATCCCCGACCTCAGCCACCCGCCCCTTCCCTTCCACGGGCCCTGCTTCCTACCGGGCCACTGAACGATGCATGCGCCCTGCACACGTGCCCTAAAAACAGCCATATCCCCTCACGAGGGGAGCGTGATGAACCCTTCCCACCGCATTTCACCGATTCTCAGATGGCGGTTTTCCTCTATGTCTGCATTCTCAAACCGGTCCCCAGCTCACACACCATGGGGCCTCCAACCACTGGCCAGGCGGCTGTCATGATGCTGATGCCTGGTCAGCGTGGCCACGGCGGTTCCCACTGTTGTCCCCTCACTGGAGAGCGCCGCGCTGATGGCCTCCCCGCGCGGAGTGTGATTGCGGTTTTACGTATCTTCAAAGAGACCAGACCAGGATTCCGCAGTGACATGGGAGGTCACTGCTCCCGCAGCAAGGCGCCCGGGGGCGGGGGGCGTGCAGCCGGGACCAGCCACACAGGGCTCATTGTCGCGCTGACCGCATGCCCGCTGTCCAGCGCAGCCCTGCGAAGTGTACTGTGGGATGTAGCACAGGGAGGCATCCCAGGAGAGGACGCGGTTGCTTTACGCACTGAGACGCTTCTGCGAGAAGGGCCTCGCACCTGCCAGGAATGAGCCGGGGGCGGGAAACGTTGCCCAATACCTGGGAATACAGGAAACAAATTCAAGAGGTTTCTGTTCTTGTTTTGAGAGACTGGTCTGCCCAGCTGTTGCCTGGTGCTCTGGGTGAGATACTGCATCAGAATTTACCAGATATTTTTCTTTCTTCGTGGTCCCTCCACTTTTTAAATCATCTTCCCCCCAGTAAACACACCAAAAGAGTAGCACAAAGGCATGTGTTTGCCTCACAAATACCAGTGATCTGCAGGCTACCGTCCTCATCCTCCTTTTTGCCGTATCTGTATGTCCTCTGCTATCGTTGACTTCATTGCTTTTATTTTAAAATCAGCCTTGTTTCATCTGTATCAGTCAGGATAAGTGGGGTTATGCTGCTGTAACAAACAGCCCCACAAATCTTCTTGGTTATCAGCATCTAGGATTCCAGACATGGTGAATGACTGTCAGCAAAGGTACAGTTACCTGGACGAGATGTGCTCTGACCAAAGGAGACATGCTGAAGCCAAAAGGACGAGCAGAAAACATTCCAGGCCAGAAAGTCCACCTCGCTCGGCCGGCGTGGCTCAGTGGTTGAGCGTTGACCTATGAACCAGGAGGTCATGGTTTGATTCCCGTCAGGGCACATGCCTGGGTTCCGGGCTCAATCCCCAGTGTGGGGCATGCAGGAGGCAGCCGATCTATGATTCTCTCTCATCATTGGTGTTTCTCTCTCTCTCTCTCTCTCTCTCTCTCTCTCTCTTTCCCTTAAAAAAAGAGAAAGTCCGTCTTCTTCTGTCTCCTGTTGAAATCACAATGGCCTCACCTGTCCAATGGGGATTATCAATCATTCCTCCCTTGCCCCCACCATCTGGCCCTCCAAGAATCCAATGAGGTTGTGTAGTCACTTGAAAACGTTGACTTCCAGCTGTTTTAGGCGACCCTGTCTCTAGGTGCCCTGCCCCCACCCGTGGGCTTTACCGTTTCTTCTTGCCCCGACCAACGCCCGAAGGGCCGTGGGATGGCTCTGCCTGAGAGCTGTGCTGACATCCGGAGCGGAGACAGTCTTGTGGGCTTGAGCCCTTAGGCCTG
The DNA here is from genome assembly GCF_028538775.1 of Myotis yumanensis. Taxonomy (NCBI): domain Eukaryota; kingdom Metazoa; phylum Chordata; class Mammalia; order Chiroptera; family Vespertilionidae; genus Myotis; species Myotis yumanensis. The sequence continues at coordinate 38,039,588 of NW_027223769.1, forward strand.
CGGGAGAGGGTGTCCACATTGAGGTGAGTTGGGGCACCCCCGGCTGGTGTGGGGGAGCTGGGGATGGATTGCTTGGTGGCATCAGCAAGCCCTTCAGACCCTTGCACAGCCTCGGTGACGGCTCTGGGCCATCATAGGAGAGCTTCCTCCCGTCCTCTGGCCTTCGGTGGCCTGGACCCCGCTCACCAGTCCCGCCATTCGTCCGACCACTCTCTGCCCCTCCCACTCTCTGCACCAGCATCTGGGCTCCGCTCAGCTCCCAGGAGGACGGTCCCTGCTCTCCCCGCCTGGACCTCATGCTCGCTGATCCCTCCCCATGCCCCTCCGTTCCCTCCCCAGCCCCTGCCCCTCCCAGCCAACTCCTGCTCCTCCTCCCCTCCCAGCCCAGCGTCACTTCCTCCCAGAGGCCTCCCTGCTCTGCCCTCTCTCAGCCCCGCCATTCCTCGTGGACTCTCGTCACCCATGAGGCGTGTGCCCTGTCCCCGGCAGGCACGCGCCCGGCTCTTGCGGGATAATGGGGGCTCACCAGGCCCACGGAGTGCTTTGGGGAGAGGGGCCAAGGGGTTGCGTGTATGGAGAAGGGCCGGGGGGGAGAGAACAAGATCGTCTCTCGCTGGAACCAGTGAAGTCACTGGAGAGAGAGAGCGAGCGAGGAGCTATAAATAGCCCTGGAAATCATGCATATTACATTAGGGGTGTTGGTGACAGCTTAAGTATATTTCCATAAGGTTCCATTATATTTACGTATTAGTTAATGGAGACCTAAAATATTATGTTACCGTAATGCTCATGTTTTATTAGCAAACGATCGCATCAAATGGAGCTGCTAAGTGTGATGGAAAATTGGCGCGGCGCTGACATTTCTATACGTTCACGCTGAAAATCTGAGGTCTCGCTCCCCGGCCGCCCACCTCCGCCGAGGGGCCGATGTCCTGGTCAGCCCTCGTGACCTCTGCCCTCCAGCTCACCGAGAGGCCCCAAGTGCGAAGCAGGCACCCGGAGCCTCGCTACAGGGAAAGGGCCTTCGCCGAGGGGCTTTGGGAGGGATCTGAGCTCAGTGGCTAATCTGCTGGGTGACCCTGGGTATGTCGCTTGCCCTCTCTGTGCCTTGGTTGCCCTCTCAGGTCAGTGAAGTTAGACGTGCGTGTTAGAGTTGGTCAGGGTTCTCCAGGGAGACAAAGCCAATAGTTAGGTTTAGACCAGGGGTCCTCAAACTTTTTAACAGGGGGCCAGTTCACTGTCCCTCAGACTGTTGGAGGGCCGGACTATAGTTTAAAAAAAAAAACTATGAACAAATTCCTATGCACACTGCACATATCTTATTTTGAAGTAAAAAAACAAAACGGGAACAAATACAATATTTGTATTTGCATGTGGCCCGCGGGCTGTAGTTTGAGGACCCCTGGGTTAGAGGATGCAGCCACGGAGTTAGTGTAAGGAGTTGGCTCCCGAGGCTGAGGGGACGGGCGCGTGTGAGACCCACAGGCAGGCGGCCAGACGGGGGACCCAGGGGAGAGTGGGAGCCATCGTGGCCGAGCCACGTTGACACACAGAATGGACCATCATGGTCCCTAATCTCCTTAGGGTTCGCCGGGTTGAATTCTGGCTCCCCTGCCCGGGAGCTTCCACCCCCTGGGTGTGCAGGTGGAGAAGGTGGCTGGGGGGCCCCGGCAGCCCAGGGCTTGCCGAGGGGTGGCAGGCAGGGCCAGACTGAGGAGCTGGGGGGCCTTCCGAGCGCTCGTCCTCCTCTCTCTTCCTGGAGTGTCAGGGCCCAGGCTGGGCGGCTTCGAGCGTCACTTCCTACCACCAGCAACACCTGCTAACGGGCTGTATTTCCGCCCTTGTTCGAGGTGCAAACAACCCGAATGGGAAGAGCTGGGGGGCAGGGGCTCGTGAGGAGTGTGGACAGAGGCGGGCGTGGGAGAGGACTGTGGCGCAACCTTGTGTCCGGCCCAGAGTCCGGGGTCCCCCAGCGTGAGCATGGACAGCCAGTGGCTGAGAGGCAGGCTCAAGGCTCCCCACCCACCAGCCAAGTGTCCCCAGGCTCCGGGCTCTGCTTCATGCCCACACAGTAGGACGACAAGGATGCCAGGGTGGAAAGAAGAGGGCTTTTGAGGAACAGAGTTCAAATCCTGACTTGGATACTTGAGAGGTGCCCAATCTTCGAGACGAGTTCCCTCTGAGCCAGTGTCTCCGCCTGTGAGAGGGGAATCATAGCAGGACCCACCCGTCCCCCGGGTTACGGAAGGGATTTGACACGCTGATACCCCGCAAGTAATAAACAAACAGGTAAGGCCTCGGTGAGGGCGCCAGGATGACTCCAGAACACCAGCTGGAAGACCCTGGGCGACCCTGCAGCTTCCTGACCCTCAGTTTCCACATCTTCAAAATGGGCCTGTTGCTAGCACGGCCCTCCTAGGGCCGGCGTGGCTCTCAGGTGGCAGACCCTGTGCCAGGCACCGGAACCGCGGGCGATGAACCCAACAGCTGAAGTCCCTCCCCCGGCGTAGCTGACGTCCCTGCGGTGGGGAGTGGTGGCACTAGCAGCATGATGAGGCACACGTAGATTTTAAAATATGTGATGCGAGTTATGGAGAAAAAACAAGGTGACAACGTGGGCTGGGAAACGCCCAGATTTGAATGTTAAGTTGCCAGGAAAGCCTCCCTGAGAAAGTGGCCTGAGAGCGGAGAGCAGCAGAGAGCGCACCCGGGGGCGGGCGGCCAGGGTGGCCACCCCCACCCCTTCACTGACTGGCTTTTCATCACCATGGAGCGCAATGGTTGCAACAGAGACCCCGCGGCCTGTGATATAACATTTCCACTGGCCTTTTCTAGAGAAAGTTTGCCAACCACCGGCAGAAGGCACTGCCTGGGTGATCCGGAAGCACCCGTCCTGGCGCCATTACAATTACTGTCATTATTATTATTGTTAGGTGACAGCTAAGTGACGGTGCCGCTGGAGGGGGCAGGGCAGAGGGGACCGGGGTGGCCCTCCCGCTGCACCAGGCCACGGATGTAGGTCTCAGACCCCGAGTTTCCAAAGGCTGGCATCGTCACAGACAGAGAGGGGGAGCCGGAGCCCAGGCTGAGGATCGTGACCCGCAGCGCGGTGCCGAGGAGTGACACACGGCGCTCGGAGGGCTGTTAAGCGGCAGGAGGAAACGGGCCCCCCGCTCCCCGCTCAGGAAAATATTCCCCCGCACGTGGCCCGCCTGTCGTGGCTGTCTGCCCGGTGGCAGGTCCCGAGCGGGAGGCGCGGGAGCCGCGTTAGCCGCCTGATTGAGTTATGACAGCTCCTCGCGCCCAACGGGAGGCCGGGGGAGGCGGTCCTAGCGGGGCCTGCAGACAAATGATGATAAAGTGCTCACTTTAAGGAACCATCTCCCTAATATTTCATGCTGGCGGCGGGCAGGGGGCGGGGGGTGGGCGGGCTGCCCCCGTGGCACAGCTAACTACTCCATCAATTGATCTGATTCACGGCGACAGCTACTCCCAGTCATAATATTTCAAATAAATGGGGCCTTGGATAGAAATAATATCTGCATCAATATTAACCCTGAAAGAACTAATGGACATAAGCTATAATTTCCTGGACACCCTCATAACGCATGGTGACCGCCGCCCGTGTGGGGCGATTTTTCTTCCTCTGTCTCTCCCCTGCTCCAGGGCTGCCAGATCGGCTTTGTTCACCCCCAGTCTGTGGTTTGGGGGCCCCATCCCCACCTCCCTGGAGCCACAGGCCTCTGCCGAGGAGGAAAGAGAGGGGGCCTAGGGCTGCTCGGCCCATTTACCCTGAACTGCTTGGAAATGCCCTGGGGGGGGGGGGTAGGCTGGCTTGGCAGGGGAGAGCTGGGGGGGGATATAAAGGAGGCAAACTAACTCTTTACTTTCTTTCTCTCTCTCTCTCTCTCTCTCTCTCTATATATATATATATATATATATATTATTGATTTCAGAGAGGAAGGGAGGAGAGAGAGAGAAACATCAACGATGAGAGAGAATCATCGATTGGCTGCCTCCTGCACACCCCCTACTGGGGATCGAGCCTGCAACCCGGGCATGTGCCCTTGGCCAGAATCGGACCTGAGACCCCTCAGTCTGCAGGCCAACACTCTATCCACTGAGCCAAGCCAGCTAGGGCTTATATATATTTTCTTATTGATTTCAGAGAGGAAGGGAGAGGGAGAGAAAAACATCAATGATGAGAGAGAATCATGGATCCGCTGCCTCCTGCACTCTCCCCCACTGGGGATGGAGCCCGCAAACTGGGCCTGTGCCCTGATCGGGAATCGAACCCTGACCTCCTGGTTCACGGGTCGACGCTCAACCACTGAGACACACCGGCCAGGTCTGGCCCTTTATCATCATTCATTCATCAGCAGCTACTCACTGTGCACCTACTATGTGCCCGGCATGTGAGTGGGCTCTTGGGAAACACCAGGGACCCGAAGAGGAGGAAGGTCTGTCTCGTGGAGCCTGCACCGTAGCTGAGCTTTACGGTCGGGGCGGGGAGACAGCTGGTAAACCCTGACACACAGGGAAGAAACGACGCAGTTTGAGAGTGAGGCCGGGGTCCCAGGCAGCCCCGGCATGGCCCCCTCGCAGGCCCAGAGGAATAGGGTGAACGGTGGCGGCTGAATGGAAGGCCTCCCAAGCCTGCTCTTGGCTGCAGTGGTCACAACGCGGCCCCCAGAGTTCATACAGCCCTGGGGGGTGTTCTGTTTAACTCGCAGAATAGTTCTTAACAATTCACTCGTCGCTTTTGAAAAGCAGGGGATTCTGCTCCAAAGCCTCACTTCCGCCCTCTCCTCAGAACCGGGAAGACCCAGCGTCCTCCCCTGGCAACACCCGGCAGGAGGTGATTAGCATCTGCCCCTTCAGACAAGGCTGTGCTCGGCTTCACCGCAGTCCCCACTGCGCCCTACTGCCCACCATCGCCAGTCCCAGTCCCTGTGCACGACTGTGCCGGTGGCCCCTGGTGTTCCCCTTGGACCTGGTCTCTACACCTCCCTGCCCTGCCCAAGCCCCTGCCCCGCAGACCCTACTCCTAGGCACACCCTCTGCACTTTCTTAGCTTCTCCCTTTCTCAGCTTCTCCCTTTCTCAGCTTCTCCCTTCCTCAGCCTCTCCCTTTCTCAGCTTCTCCCTTTCTCAGCTTCTCCCTTTCTCAGCTTCTCCCTTTCTCAGTTTCTCCCTTTCTCAGCTTCTCCCTTTTTCAGCCTCTCCCTTCCTCAGCTTCTCCCTTCCTCAGCTTCTCCCTTCCTCAGCTTCTCCCTTTCTCAGCTTCTCCCTTCCTCAGCTTCTCCCTTTCTCAGCTTCTCCCTTTCATCTGCGAGTCACTTTCCCACAATTGTGAGGCTCAGTAGCCCAAATGCTCGGGACACTGGGGAGGAGTCGATGAACTCGTGGGCTTTGGAGGGGAATGAAAGCCGTCGTCAGGGAACACAGGGTGGGCACCCACCCCGCTCTGCCCAGAGGAGGTGCCATCTGAGCTGAGACCTGTCACCAGACCAGGACACTCTCCAAATCTGCTCCGCAGTCTCCAAAGTCCACCCGGGAGGACGGGACTTGGATGCACGCAACGAACGTAACGTGATGGGTCATCCTTTCTAGAATCTCCTGGAACTGACGGAGCTGCCCTGGGGCCCCCTCGAGTCCCAGCAGGAGCTCCACGGTGTCCCCATCCCCTGCTCCGGGCTTTATGGGGAGAAGCGGCTCCCACACCCGAGAGAGCAAACCCACTCCGCCCTCAGGCCGTCCTCCGTGAATGGCAGGCCACTCCGCTGCCCCTGGGCCTCCTCCCTCTCGCTGCCCCTTTTCTTCCCTCATCCCCGGCTCCCACCTGGCGCAGGCCCCTCGCTGGCCCAGGTTTGGCAAAGTGCTGGGGGGAGACTCGGTCCTGGGGCGTCAGGATGGCGGGGATGCGCCTGAGGGGGATAAGGCTCATTCTCCCGATATAGACTACACACCCCCTCCATCACCCACCACCCTCCCCCCAAGACGAAACCACTCGAGGCTGCTCAGAGGACTCGTTCCGGCATCAACGGGGATCCTCCTCATCCTCAGAGCCCCGTTGGTTTCAATGTCTGGAAAGAGTCGCCAGCATCTTCAAACTCAGCCAAATAGACCTTCCGGACGAAGCGGCCGGGCAGCCACATGTGCCCTCTCTCAGCTGCACAGGGATGGGGGGCTCCTGCTTGGACTCGCTGCCTGGGGCGGGGTGCAGGGGGCGCTCCTCCAAGTGGCTCGCCTCAGCCCCAGGTGCAGCCGGGACTTTGCTACGGCTCCTCTGCATTTTCCCGGGGCCCTCCCCCCTGGGGTCCCGGGCCTGTGGGGGAGGGGTCTCTGCTATTGGCTAAACTCCTGGTCTTACTCCTCCCGGGCCATGTGGGTGCCCGTGCCCTCAGGGAATGTGGGGTTTGGCTCTGGGTTTCTACTGACCGTCGGCCGGCCTCTCCCGGGGCTGACATCGGGCCAAGTGCTCTGGGTGGCACAGCGAGTCCTCCTTCCCGTCCAGCCCGCAGACCCCCCAGGCGGCGGGTCAGCGAGGTCAGCCTCCTCGGTCCCTGGCACCAGGGCAACTTGGCTGAGGCCACACCACCAAGTCCCCGGGCAGCCACCCCAGCCCGAGCCCACCTGCTCCTGGGCAGGACGGAAATGGATGGGGATGGTGAAGCTCCGGCAGCCCAGAGACCTGTGTTCCCGTCCCCCCTCTGCTACAGCCTTGCTGTGTGACCTTGTGAGAGTCGCTGTGTCTCTCTGGGCCTTGATATCTTTATCTGTAAAACGGGGGGAGCAGGGCCACCTCTTAGATCCGAGCCAGTTGCTGTGACCGCGGGAGCTCGAGGGGGGCCGTGGAGGTGGGTGCGCGCTTCGGGGAAGAGCCCTTTGTGGCTCGGCCGCCTGAAGCATCCTTGTAAACAAAGTAATGGATGCGGGCCTCGGCGATCAGGAAGGTTCTTTATTGCTAACGGGGGCAAGGTCCGAATATTGCTTAGCAAATTACCATCTGCTAGGGGCGCCATTATGCCTTGACACAACCATTGGTCAGCAAATGGGTCACATTATTGGTTAGTAAATTTGAGGCTGCAGAATTATTTATTGGCAAATTAGAGATGGCAGAATTATTGGTTGGCGAGGCCAGAATTGCAGCGATTGGTTAGCAAATTAGAGATGCCTGTTTTGGTCTGGGAATAAATCACGGCTGGTCAGGGTATCGGAGGCCAAATTAGAGGTGGCCGGGTTATTTATGGGCCAGCCAGGAGCGCGGGGAGCACGCCGGCCAGGCGGGGGGCGCCCTCAGCGCTGCTTCCTGAGAGGGCCCCGAGGTTGGCACTGGGTAAGGAGCCGTGATTGCTCTGTGAGCTCGGATGATGAAGTGGTCTGAGCCGGATTCCTGTTCTGCACCTCCTGGTCCCTACCCCCCACTGCTTGCTTCCCAAGAGCGTGGACAAGATGTTTGCAGGGCCCGGCCGGCATGGCTCAGCATCGACCTATGACCCAGGTGGTCACGGTTTGATTCCTGGTCAGGGCACATGCCCGGGTTGTGGGCTCCATCCCCAATGGGGGGCATGCAGGAGGCAGCCGATCGGTGATTCTCTCTCATCATTGATGTTTCTGTCTCTCTCTCCCTCTCCCTTCCTCTCTGAAATCAATAAAAAACATTTTTTAAAAAAAGACATTTGCAGTGCCGGGGCTGGGGCCAGGGCTGGGCTAGGGCTGGGGCTGGGGCTGGACTGGGCTGGGGCTGGGCTGGGCTGGGCTGGGCTGGGGCTGGGGCTGGGCCGGGGCTGGACTGGGGCTGGACTGGGCTGGACTGGGCTGGGGCTGGGCTGGGGCTGGGGCTGGGGCTGGGGCTGGACTGGGCTGGGCTGGGGCTGGGGCTGGGCCGGGGCTGGACTGGGGCTGGACTGGGCTGGACTGGGCTGGGGCTGGGGCTGGGCTGGGCTGGGGCTGGGCTGGGCTGGGGCTGGTCAGTGGAGCAGAGGCCTGAGCCCAAGAACAAATCTGAACAGAGTTCCTGGCTGGGGAGGGCACTGAATCCTCTCTAAGAATATGCTCCCCACAGGCCAGCCTTCCCCAGGGCTCCTCCGGGCCCGCCCAGGATGCGGATCCACAAGGCAGCAGATGTCCTTGGGCTCAGCAGCTCAGGACCAAGTAGAGACCTCTCTTCTCCAAGGGTCTGGCCAGGTTCCAGGCCTTGGGAAACCACCCCGTCCCTGGCCGTGCCCGGGGCCCTTCCTCCTGTCTGAGTCTTCCCCGTCTGGACCACTCCCTACGCAGTTCCGTGTGTCCCACGTGTGAAATGGGCGTGTCCTGTGTGCTGCTTCCCATCAGAGTCCTCACAGCCACTGAAAGGCGCCCCCCGGAGAGAACGTGATCGGGGGGAGATTAACTAGTGCCCAGCTTCCTGCACACTCCACAGCCACCACCTGCTTCTCACCCGTCTGTGACTGAGTCATGGGAAACCCCACCTGGTGATCTCTAGCTGAGCTCCCCTTCCCCAGGGATTTGCCCTGTTCTCACCCACAAGGCACTTCCTCCCTCTGTCCTCAGTTTCCTCATCTTTTAAAAGGGGATAGTTACACTGTTGGGGGATAGTTACACTGTTGGGGGATAGTTACACTGTTGGGGGATAGTTACACTGTTGGGGGATAGTTACACTGTTTGTTGGGGGATAGTTACACTGTTGGGGGATAGTTACACTGTTGGGGGATAGTTACACTGTTGGGGGATAGTTACACTATTGGGGAATAGTTACACTGTTGGGGGATAGTTACGCTGTTGGGGGATAGTTACACTGTTGGGCGATAGTTACACTGTTGGGGGATAGTTACACTGTTGGGGGATAGTTACACTGTTGGGGGATAGTTACACTGTTTGTTGGGGGATAGTTACACTGTTGGGGGATAGTTACACTGTTGGGGGATAGTTACACTGTTTGTTGGGGGATAGTTACACTGTTGGGGGATAGTTACACTGTTGGGGGATAGTTACACTGTTGGGGGATAGTTACACTGTTGGGGGATAGTTACACTGTTGGGGGATAGTTACACTGTTGGGGGATAGTTACACTGTTGGGGGATAGTTACACTGTTTGTTGGGGGATAGTTACACTGTTGGGGGATAGTTACACTGTTGGGGGATAGTTACACTGTTGGGGGATAGTTACACTGTTGGGGGATAGTTACACTATTGGGGAATAGTTACACTGTTGGGGGATAGTTACGCTGTTGGGGGATAGTTACACTGTTGGGCGATAGTTACACTGTTGGGGGATAGTTACACTGTTGGGGGATAGTTACACTGTTGGGGGATAGTTACACTGTTTGTTGGGGGATAGTTACACTGTTGGGGGATAGTTACACTGTTGGGGGATAGTTACACTGTTTGTTGGGGGATAGTTACACTGTTGGGGGATAGTTACACTGTTGGGGGATAGTTACACTGTTTGTTGGGGGATAGTTACACTGTTGGGGGATAGTTACACTGTTGGGCGATAGTTACACTGTTGGGGGATAGTTACACTGTTGGGGGATAGTTACACTGTTGGGGGATAGTTACACTGTTTGTTGGGGGATAGTTACACTGTTGGGGGATAGTTACACTGTTGGGGGATAGTTACACTGTTGCAGGATAGTTACGCTGTTGCAGGAATAGTTACACTGTTAGGGGATAGTTACACTGTTGGGGAATAGTTACACTGTTGGGGGATAGTTACACTGTTGGGGGATAGTTACACTGTTGGGGGATAGTTACACTGTTGGGGGATAGTTACACTGTTGCAGGAATAGTTACACTGTTAGGGGATAGTTACACTGTTGCAGGAATAGTTACACTGTTGCAGGAATAGTTACACTGTTGCAGGATAGTTACACTGTTGCAGGAATAGTTACACTGTTGCAGGAATAGTTACACTATTGCAGGGATAGTGACATTGTTGCGGGGATAGCAACACTGTTACAAGAATTGATAGTATCTTGTGTGTTTAGTGTCTGCAGCATAGAACACATTCACTCAGTACATGGGAGATTCATTATTACTCTTAATGATACCATCCCCCTAGGGATGGCCATTTCATTATTTCAGCTTTCACTGCTATAAAGCATGTGGTGATGAACATCTTTATGGATAAAGCATTTTTTTTTCATGGTCAATATTATTTTCTTACAACAGATTCTTGGCTCCAGTGAAGGTCTGAGCAGGGTCAAAGCCAAGTTGCTAACTTGGTAAACACGGCCAACCCCGTCTGTCCACGCTGCCTGGCTGAGTGGGTTTTAACAGGATCAGCCCCCACGTAGGAAGTGTTTCCTGTGAGCCTGGCACTGAACTAAGTATCTTATGAGGATTGGCTCATGCCACCCCCTAGGACCGTGGTCGGCAAACCACGGCTCACGAGCCACATGTGGCTCTTCCACAAAATACCACGTGCGGGCGCGCACGTACAGTGCGATTGAAACTTCGTGGCCCATGCGCAGAAGTAGGTATTTTGTGGAAGAGCCACACTGGAGGGGCCAAAGAGCCGCGTGTGGCCCGCGAGCCGCGGTTTGCCGAGCCACAGTTTGCCAACCACTGCCCTAGGAGGTAGGTGCTGTGTTATCCTCCATTTAGAGGAAAGAGAATGTGCCCAGGGTTGTGGAATCCATGATGGAACCATTGGTGATTCAAGGCCAGGTTCACCTGACACAGCCCCTGCTCTCGAGCGGCTGCCCTGTCTCCATCTGTGGCTCCGCCTCGAAAGGCTGGGCGGCCCTCTCTCCCTGGCACCAGGCTCTGCACCCAAGTCTGGGCCAAGTGCCCTTCGTGGGCTCCCGGGGGCCATGGGGTAAGAGGCTGTGCTTGCTGGCGCATAGCTGCAGTGGGGAGGCAGGAGCTCTACCGTCAAGGGGGGCAGGGGTGTGGGGGGGGAACTCTCGCGTCTTACAGCTCAAGGACATCTGGGTGACGGACTCCGAGAGTTAGAATGAGGAGCGACCCTGCAGAGCCCAGAGGACAAGCTTTTTCATGCACCTGCATCGCGTCTCCTGGGGGCGTTTCCCAGCCACGCCCCTGCCCTCATGAGGCAGGACAGCCAGCGCCCAGGGTGCCCTGCGGGGCCAGCAGCCCCTTCCCTAGGAGCGGGCATGTGGAGGAGCAGGGCCTGCTTTGCAAACACCGTTGGAAGGCTCACGGTGCAGATTAGCCCCCAAATCTTTGCAAATCCAAATGGCCTGCAGGCACCCAGATCTATGTCCTCCAGTGCCTGGGGCTTTGAGAGCAGGAGCCAGTGCGGGGAGAGGGTACTGACTCTCCCCGCAGCCCCTGCCCAGGGGGCCTGGGCGCCGGCATCCTACTGAGGCCTCTGTCGGGCTGGGACCCGCAGGAAAGGCGCTGGCCGCCCGCCTCCCTGGTTCCAAGAAGCCGCAGGAGCTACACAGAGGACTTGGAGGGAATGCTGGGTCACAGATCAGGCCAGGGCGGGAGGCTCCATCTGCCGCTCTGCTCCCGTTCTGGGCTTGGCCAGGGGGGAAACACCGGCTTCCCCGGCGCGGACGGGGGCCTGGCCACTGGCTGCCCAGCACAGCCCTCGCCTCCTCCACACCACAGGCCTTCTGAGCGCCGAGAAGCAGCCCGGGCACCACCGTGGGGCCCGACCAGACCCCGGCCCAGGGCCATCCGTGCCCGGGGCCCAGGCAGATGTTGTGCGATCTGTGCAGAGCCGAGAAAGATGCGAAATCGCGGGCGCCTTTCAACGTCGGAAAGTTGATCCTGAGCATGTTTTAACTTTTTCTTTTTCGTTTTTCTTTAGCCTTTTGAGTAAGTTTGCTCTCTGGGTGGGTTTCTCTGCTTGCTTCCTCACCGCCCAGTTATTATTACACGAGAAGAATAGCTCCTCGCACCTAAGAGAGAGGCTCTCCTGCCCCGGTAAGTAGGCATTTCCACCGGCAGCCGCTGGGCAATTACACGCTGCGATTTACACCGTAGCCTCCAGTCTATTCGGGAAAACGAGTCCCTATTATTAGCCAGGCAATAATCAAATGCCTAAAATAGGCCATAAAAGATCTCTGGACTGTGGGAAGGCTTGTTACCGCGAGTTATGACTCCAGCTCAGGAGCAGGTTCCCAGAAGAAAAAAAAATACATGTAACAACACACATCTGTTCTCCCTTTGCCGGGGAGAAGCGGCGAGGACAGGGGAAAAAAATGAGAAGGGCGGGGAGGGTGGGAAACCACACGTCTATCAAGTTCTAGTTCTGAACTCGAGGCAAAGCTGCCGGGGTCTGAGACAGTCTCCGGGGTCTTTTATGCAAAAAGAAAGCAATTTGTCGGCCCGGGTTGGGTTTCATTGCCCGGGAAACCGCTAAGGAGTCAGGCATTCGTTCTGTCAGACGCGCTGAGACCCGCCTACGGACCTGTGGACGCGTTCCGTCTCCCCGCTGGCCCGGGCCTGAGGCCCTCGCTGTTGCTGTTGAGGGCACAGCTGTTGTTGAAAAGTCTCACAGCGGCCCGGCCGGCGTGGCTCTGTGGGTGAGCGTCGACCCCATGAACCAGGAGGTCACGGTTCGATTCCCGGTCAGGGCACAGGCCCGGGTTGTGGGCTCCATCCCCAGTCGGGGGCGTGCAGGAGGCAGCCGATGGATGATTCTCTCTCGTCATTGATATTTCTGTCTCTCTCTCTCTCTCTCTCTCTCTCTCCTCCCTTCCTCTCTGAAATGAATAAAATATATTTTAAAAAATAAGTGTCTCACGGCGGCTCAGGGCCTCCCCTCCCCAAGGTTCAGAGCCATCAGCCCACATGTCAGGAACGCCGAGCCTGACCAGCCCGCCCTCCAGTCAAGGGGTGTGATTGGAGGGAGCTGGCTCCCAGGGGTAGACCCCTCGCCGGGCTCCGCTGGCATTGGGACCCTGACAACCGGGTGGCTATCAACAAAAGACGCACTGCCCCGTCCCTGAAAGCAACGTCCTCCCCAGACCGCCGCGGGCCACGCACACGTGGACAGCCTTCCGGAGAAGTTCATTCATCACCGGGGATCCCGTTACCCACGCCTCCCCCTCAAATGTGCCTCCTCTCTGCATGGCCTCCTCCCCCACCCCCACCCCCACCGATAAGTACCGCGGCTTCCCCTTCGGGTCCTGATTAGACCTTATCAGCCACGTGGGGGCCCATCAATGGCAGATCGCCGACGATCGAGCCCCCCGATATCGCACGCGGCCTGGCCCCGGCCGCCCCCGCTGCTGGCCGCAAACAGGGCAGATCTAGTTTGGGGCGATATCATTCCATGTCCTCAACCAGAGACATTGAGATAATAACTTTCCAAATATTGTCTTACGAGATGCTTATCGCTGTAAAACAATATTTTGTCACCAGGCAGCGAGCAAGGGGCGGTGTCACCTTGCAGAAACACGCAGGTTGGGGGGGGGAGGGGAGGTCAGTGCCCGGTGGGGAGGGTCGTGGGCAGGAGCCTATGGGGTGAGAGGCTGGGCTTCCATGGGACTCAAGGGTCTTGGGAACACGGAGGGGGTTGTGGGGGGACTGGCCAGAGGAGCTGGGTTCCAGGCTGTCAATGCCAAGGTGGAGGGGAAATGAAACTTGTTAAACGGGTGTGGGATGGGGGGTAGATATGAAAGCCCCTCCCCTGCTCCTTGCTCACAAGGAGTTTATAGTCTAAAAGGGAAGATGCAGAGCTCCAGCCAGTTTGGCTCAGTGGATAGAGCATCAGCCAGTAGGCTGAAGGGTCCTGGGTTCGATTCGGGTCAAGGACACATACTTGGGTTGCAGGCTCGGTCCCTGGCCCTGGTTGGGGTTCATGCACGAGGCAACCAATTGATGTGTCTCTCTCACATCGATGTTTCTCTCTCTGTGTCTCTCTCCCGCCCTTTCACTCTCTAAAAATCAATGGAAAAATATCCCCAGGGGAGGATTAACAAAAATAATAGAATAAACAGGAAGATGCAGAGAAAGGCAGAAGATATCATGGCCAAGCTGAGCTTACCCCATGCCCTTGTTCCTCAGATCCTCGTCAATGTAACAGTTCTTTTCAGGAAAATAACAGAAGCCATAGTCGACCACCTACCCCTTGCTGATAAGGCGATTTGTCCCTTGGCCTCTACGGGTAACAGGGGGCCCTGGACCCAGGCGAGCTCAGGGCCCCCCCGCCCCCCGCCCAGGATCCCGAGCCTGAGATGGGAGATGGGGCAGAGGAGGAGAATGAAGGCAGGGGGACTGCAGGGCACAGGCCAGGCTCACTTCTGCCCAGGCCTGAGGCCGGCCGACCCTGTTCCCCAACATCCTTCCCTGCGTCAGAATTCCCCTAGAACATCCGTTCTCTGGGGGACCCTTGCTAGGGAGATCCCAGGAAAGGGGGGGTGGGAAATGCAGGTGGAAGTAAAAGGGAAGACACTGTGCACATGTGTTGTGCTGTGCTGTGTGCTGTGCTGTGTGCTGTGCTGTGCTGTGTTGTGCTGTGCTGTGTGCTGTGCTGTGCTGTGTGCTGTGTGCTGTGTGCTGTGTGCTGTGCTGTGTGCTGTGCTGTGTGCTGTACTGTGCTGTGTGCTGTGTGCTGTGTGCTGTGTGCTATGTGCTGTGTGCTGTGCTGTGTGCTATGTGCTGTGTGCTGTGCTGTGCTGTGCTGTGCTGTGTGCTGTGCTGTGTGCTATGTGCTGTGTGCTGTGCTGTGCTGTGCTGTGCTGTGTGCTGTGCTGTGTGCTGTGTGCTGTGTGCTGTGCTGTGTGCTGTGTGCTGTGCTGTGTGCTGTGCTGTGTGCTGTGTGCTGTGTGCTGTGCTGTGTGCTGTACTGTGCTGTGTGCTGTGTGCTGTGTGCTGTGTGCTATGTGCTGTGTGCTGTGCTGTGTGCTGTGTGCTGTGTGCTGTGCTGTGTGCTGTACTGTGCTGTGTGCTGTGTGCTGTGTGCTGTGTGCTATGTGCTGTGTGCTGTGCTGTGTCCTGTGTGCTGTGCTGTGCTGTGCTGTGTGCTGTGTGCTGTGCTGTGTGCTGTGTGCTGTGCTGTGTGCTGTGCTGTGTGCTGTGCTGTGCTGTGTTGTGCTGTGTGCTGTGTGCTGTGTTGTGCTGTGTTGTGCTGTGTGCTGTGTGCTGTGCTGTGTACTGTGCTGTGTACTGTGCTTTGTTGTGCTGTGCTGTGCTGTGTCTGGGGGTTGAGAGACAGCAGCACAGGGTTCCAGGGCTGCTATGACTGACCAAGGCCGGAGGCTCAGGAGTGAACACCGGGTTGTGGTGAGTAGCAAGCCTGCTGCAGCTGGGCTGGCTCAGCCCACATGGTCACGACCCCTTCCTACTAGCTGTGGGATCGAGGGCAAGCTCCTCAACCTCTCTGGGCCTCAGTTTTCTCATCTGTAAAGTGGGGACATCAGTAGGGCTGTGTGAGGGTTAAGAGAGCGCTCAGAACGCTACCGGGCAAGGGCTGAAGCCCCCATCGCTGTCAGCAGAGACCCTCTAAGGATTCACTGGGAACCCCACGGAGCTCAGTGTCTGTGGGGTGACCTCCACATCCTGCTGCTGGGGGGGCATTACTAACGATGAAAGGGGACATTTCGGGGTGTCTCCCTTCTGCAGGTGGTGCCGGAGAGACACTCAAGAAAGATTGGGCGGCATTTCCACATCCTCACATCCCTCAGGGGAGCGGCACATCTGTAGTCAAAGGCCCACCCAGGGTCCCGGGGTCAAGTTTGGGCTCCCAGGCTTCCTGGCTGATGACTGTGGTTGGGTGATCACAGGTGCCTGGTCCCCGCTGGGGGAAGGGATGCCGCTGGTGGCGATGCTAGGATCATGCGCATCCGCAGCGCTGCCGTGGGCTGGCCACGAGGTCAGATACCCCCCATGTCGGGCCGGTTACCGAATCTCTCTGCACCGGTGTCCTCCAGGGCCAAGGAGGCTGGCGTGCCCCGGCAGCCGGGTCGCCTGAGGACGAGACAGGCCATGTGTGTGCAGACACCTGGCAAGTCACCTCACGAAGGGCCGCCTGGAAGCCCATGTCACACCCAGTCCTGCCAGCCGCGCCCTCCACGTTTCCATCGGAGGAAGAGCCATGTGAGAAGCTACAGTCGTATGAAGTTCTGCTTCCTTCATTATTAAATTTTTAAAATATATTTTTATTTCTTTCAGAGAGGGGGGAAGAGAGAGAGAGAGAGAGAGAGAGAAATGATGAGAGAGAATCAAGGATCGGCTGCCTCCTGCACGCCCTGTACTGAGGATGGAGCCCACAGCCCGGGCACGTGCCCTGACCGGGAATCGATCCGTGACCTCCTGGTTCCTAGGCTGACACTCAACCACTGAGCCACGCCGGTCAGGCCCTTCATTATTAATTTTATTTAGAATTCTTTTGTGGGTCTCGCTTTCTTCTGTCTTTTTTTTTTTTTTTTTTTGGTAGATTCTGTAAATTTTTTTTTTTTTTTTTAAGCCTTGCCGAAACAAGGCCACCAAAAATTTGGTTGCCTCCCAAAAAAAAAAACTGGGAGAGAGAGAAACATATGTAAAAAATTTTTTAGTGATGTTCTCTTCTTTGTAATTAGAAACCGCGATGCGAGTATCTTTTATATGACATGGCATTTCCCTCTAAACAATTGTATACGTTTTGTATTCTTTGCTTTCCCCATGCAGACTTGAATGAGAACGAACTCATTGCGGACCATAATTTGCCGTGATTCCAGCGTGTCGTGAAAACGAGTTATTTCCGTCACAGAAATCTAATGCCCGGCATCATGCATTTTTTTGCTGGTGGGTTTTTATCTCCTCCCTCCCGGCAAACACCGGGAAAATGTGTTTGCCAAGTTCAGAACCCACTTGAACCTGAAGGGCGAGGGGATTGCGGAGCGAGCTCAGGCTTTCTGTTGGCTCCCCCCGCCCCCCTCCCAGAAATGGCCCCCCTCCTCTCTCACAGCTCGCACTGGCCGGCGGTGGCCTGGCCCCGTGTGCCCACACACGCCAGGTGCCCGGTTGGTATGTTACTGGGGCTTTAGCCCCTCGGCGCTCCTCTTCCTCCTGCTCACACTGTCCTCTGGGGGCACAAGGCCGAGTGCCGCTACTGAACCCACAGGGCACGGGGGCCGCGTGGCCTCCACGGGGGGCGGGGGGGGCAGGGCCACGGAGCACCCTGAGCCCCCATGCCCTGTGCTCCCTGCAGGTGAGGCAGGACCCGAGCTCGGGGCACAGAGCACAGCCCTGCCCGCAGGACAATGTCCTTCCATCTTCGGGCCGGTCTAGCTTGCTTCCCCGGCGGCCGGGCGGCTCTCTCCCCCGGCTGAGGACTCCTAGTCAGTGATGGACTGTCCACCATTAACCCTGACGCCCTTGCACTGTGTTGAGTAAACAGGCTTTCCCCGTGCAGACACCTCGCAAGTCATCTCGCAGCTGACGAGCGCCGGGCCCCCTCCCCCTGCACCCCTCCCCCTGCACCCCTCCCCATGTAATTGTTTTCTCTCCCCGACGTTCAGGTGTAATTGAAGTCGGGGAGCCATCGCGGCCGGATGGCCTCTGCAGCCGGGGAATTATTAGTATGACTTTTTGGCGGCGTGACAGTGATGTTCCGACGATCCATACATATTGATTTAGGTCGATAATAAACAATTTGATTAGCCTCCCCATCCACGGGCTGTCATTTCCATCACGGACAGGGGCCCGGCCGAGCGGAAGGCAGGCCGGACGCCCAAGTGGCAAGAAGCCTCCCAATAAGCAGCTCCGTCCCGATTAGAGGCGCGGCGGCAGTGAATTGGACAAGACAGCGCGGCAGCCGCGTTATTAACTCCCTGGGAAAATACTCGGCCGCTCCCCCGGGCCGGCCCGCTCTCCCGGCGCCGATCGATAAGCAATCTCCGGTGTATATGGAATTCAGACTCGAATCATTTGTCTCCGGCTCCTTTCTCCGAAGGGAGCCCCCTGGATGTGGACGGGGCCGGCCGGCCGCCCCGGCACCCCGCCCCCACCCGCACACGCTCCCCTTTTAACTAATGACCCGCCAGGAAGAGGCCAGAGAGCCGCAGCCTCGTCCATCAGCCGAGAGGCCCTCCCAGTGGGCCTCATGCTGGTAATGGCCTCTTTCCAATTTTTTTAAAAACGACACCCACCCCCGACATCTTGGGGTGCATCTGTGTAAGTGGTGGGCACGCCCCGCGATGACAGGTGGACAGATGGCCCGGGAATGGGCGCTCCCCACGGTGCCCACACCTGGTGGTGACATGGTAACAGAGGAGGGAACAGTGACCCTCGGTCAGCCTCTGTCGGGGAGACAGGAGGGCGGGGACCGCCCAGGGACGCTGGCAGCTTGGGCTGAGCCTGGTTCGGGGGAGAAGGGGGGCATCCGTCAGGCTCCGGACCTGCCTGTGACCTGCTTTCTCCCGTCGCTGGTCAACAGCTGGGTTGCAGCCACCCTGAGGGACCCCCTGGTGCCACGCCCTTTGGTTGGGCGGAGATGCCAGAGGTCACCTAAGGCCAGGGGCCAGCCGGGACCGCAGGGCCAGCCAGCTGTGGGCAGGGACCCCGGCCCCCCTCCCTGCGGAGTGGGGGAGGCGTGTGGGTTCCGTGGTCAGCACAGGCTTTGGGTCAGGAGAACCTGGGGGTGGCCTCTGGGGAGGTGTCTCGCCTCTTCAAACTTCCATTTCTCCGCGTGTGAAGTGAGGCCACTAGCACCCACTGCACATGTCTGTGGTGAGAATGTCACGAAATAATGCAGGGAGAGGGCCCGGCACACGCTGGAAGCGTGATAGACGCCCGATAGTCGCTGCTGCCAGCATCAACATGAGATGAAAAGTGCCGTGAGTTTTATGCGTGTTTCCTTACACATTATTTTTATCATCAGGCCCTTTGCAAAGGAATCAGAAATCCAATAGGTGACACAGACAAAGCTGTTGAGGCTGCAGAACCAGGCTTTGCTGGGACAGCCACACCCACTTGACCACGCCCACCTGACCATGCCCCGCCCCATGTCCACCAGGCCACACCCCACACCCACCAGGCCACGCCCCTTAACACACCCCTCCCCCATCTGGGCTGAGTCCCGAGGGTTCTCAGGAACCAGTTCAGAAAGCACTGGTGCAGGGGAAGATGCTGACTCTCAGAATGATGGAGCCAGAGCCTGGGGTGCTCAGGGACCCAGTTTCCTTCCAGCCCACGGAGCCACATTCCAGGAAATGAAACGAAGGAAGGGACAAAACAGATTGCGCCAAAGAGTTCACACCGACGTGTTTATGAATAACTAGAGGCCTGGTGCACGAAATTCATGCAGGGGGTGGGAGGACCCTCAGCCCGGCCTGCGCCCTCTCGCAGTTCAGACATCCCTCTCGCAATCCAGGACTGCTCGCCCCTAACCGCTCACCTGCCTGCCTGCTCGCCCCTAACCGCTCACCTGCCTGCCTGCTCGCCCCTAACCGCTCACCTGCCTTCCTGCTCAGTGCGTGTCATAGCAACCGGTTGTTCTGGTTGTTCTGGTCGTTCTGCCGTAACGGTCGCTTAGGCATTTATATATAGAGATTTTTATTATAAAATTAGTTTTAGAGTTACAGAAAAATTGTGAAGAAGGACAGAGCGGTCCACGACCCCGCCAGCCCGTTTCCCCAAGAACCCCGTGTGAGGGTGTGGGACAGATGTCGGAACGAACACATCAGTACCGACACGTGAGTATCCGCCCACGTCCCTCCTCTACAAGAGGTCCCGAGTGGCCGCCTTGTGGCCCTTTTCTATCCAGGACCCCATCCGAGAGCCCAGTGTGCACTGCATTTCCCGAGGCCCCCTGGGCGGCGACAGTTTCTCAGACTCCCTTTGCTTTTAGGGCCCCTGAGCGTGCGGAGGAGGACGAGGACATGCGCTGCAGAATGTCCCTCCGCCGGAACCCGGCTGGTGTTTTTCTCATGATCAGACCCAGGGGATGGGGCTGGGGAGGAGGACCCCAGACTTCACACAGCGCCCTCATCACATCTGAGACCATGCCGGCTGCTCCCAGGCTTAAGGCTTATGAAAAAAATAAGAAGCTGCTGTCAACACGTGTGCGCCAACGCTCCTTCTAAAGGCAGTTCTCAGAACTGGCTCTGAGACTTGTTACCTGTGTCCCGTCAGTTAAATTTAGTCGCCGGGCACAGCGACCTGCAGGGGAGGCGGGTAAATGTAAATGCTGGCTTTATTCCGTGCCCGTCGAGGATGTGAGGGCTCTCTCACTCGGGGAGACGGGGGGTGGCAGGCGACCAGCAGGCTCGGCCAAGAGACATAACCGGGAGGGAAGGGGGCAGCATGGGGAAGCGTGAAGGAGACCGAATCCCAGACACTCAGCCCCTGTCCCTGAGGGAATCGAGGGAAGGCGGGCCAGCTCACAGGGCCGTCAGACAAGAGCTCCTGGTGGGGACATGTTCTGTAACGTGCTCACACCATACGATGCATCGATGGTGCATCCAGAGAGCAGACTATTATCAGCAGTTACAGAAAAACCATGGGAGACACTTCGGTGCGTGTCAGCAAGTGGAAGAGGCCGGTCTGAAGGGGCTGCAGAGCGTAGGTCCAACTGCAGGGCGCTCTGGAAAAGGCAAAACTGTGGAGTCAGTAAAAGATCAGTGGGCGCCGTAACGGTGGAGACACTTGTAATCATGCATCTGGAGACGTCCGGTAAGCATCGGGGGAACATAAAAAGAGGTGCGCACGAGCGTACAAGGCACGGATTCCCGAGCGTGAGAGCATTTCTCTCCGGGAGAGGGCAGGCGGTGAACCACAAGAGGCAGTGGCCCGGCCGCGTGGCTCAGTGGCTGAGGGTCAACCTATAAACCAGGAGGTCACGGCTCGATTCCCGGTCAGGGCACAGGCCCGGGTTTTGGGCTCGATCCCCAGATTCTCTCTCATCATTACTGTTTCTATCTCTCCTTCTCCCTTCCTCTCTGAAATCAATAAAAATATATATTTTTTAAAAAGGCTGGTGGTTGTTAATTCCCATGAATAACCACAGAGGGCGCCGGGGAAGGAGATGGGTGGCCGGCCCTGAAACACCTTCCCCAAACCATTTTATCTGCTTTGCCACCGTTTTATGGCAGTAAAATATGTCCCAGCCGAGGGCACTCGCCCTCCACGGACGATGCAGAGGCAGGAGATGCCAGCGGACACTTCCGGGGCGTCTGCCCTGGGCGCCCAGGCCCAGGCCGGTCCGGTTTACATATTAAAGCCGCCCGCAGATATGTGGCTGCATGCAGCCCGCGGTTGATTATTTGCTGGGGTCCGGCGGCCTTACACTCCATCTCTCCCCCAGCTCTCATTGTTGCTATTGATTGATTTTCAAATTAGATGAAGGCAATCAGTAAATACCACCCAATCAAGTCCTAAAAACATACAGGAGATTAGACAATTTAGGGTAATCAATGGGAATATTCCTTGATTTGCTACCACTCAATTTGGGCCATAAATTACAACTATAACTTGCAAGTTCGTCAGCTATAAAGCAAGTGGATGTGACAGGAAAAACTATAAGAAATGGATTAAGGGGCTGAGGAGGAGCCGCGGCTTGTTGTCCTGTAATGGGGCGACATCAGTCTTCCTTCACATCTGGCATGTCTGGTTGGGCCCCCTCGCTACTGTTAGGTGAGGTGCAAGAGACCTCGAGATGTGCTCGACTTGGAAAACAAAATTTCAGGCGGTGGGGGCGGAGGGGGGGGCAGGGGGTGTGGAAAAGGTGTGTGTAGAGGAGACAAAACCTAACAGTCATTCTTCCCTCTCACAGACAAGTTTGGACGACGAGGGATCAACCTAGTTTTGTGGTTGCAAATCAGAGGCGTGTAATTTTAGGCTCAAAACCCCGACTGTGTGTTAAAACCCTCACCTACCTCACAGACACTTCCACATGCGGATTTGGAAGTCACACCCCTGTACTGTTAATTCCCACGGCGTCTAAAACGTAACCCTAACAAAACGTAATTTTAGATCAGAACTTCATCCTCTTGAAAAGCGGCTTCGGTGGGCCGGTCCCGCCCGCCCCTCTTCCGTGTGTTTAAGAGAAGAACATCCGGGTTCGGGATTTTAGTTTTCATGCTCCAGCCAACGGGTGTATGATTTGGCGGAAAGGAATCCGCTTTCAGGAGCTCATTCATTCATTCATTCATTCATTTGTTCGCGGGTGCATGTGGACATGGACAGACAGACAGGCTGCTTCAGGTTTTCTCATCCCCTTCCCTTTCACTGGTGCCCTTGGGAACTTCGTAAAAGTGGGAAACGAATAATGAAGCTATAGTGTGGCTCAGGGGTTGGGCATCGACCTAGGAACCAGGAGGTCACGGTTCGATTCCCGGTCAGGGCACATGCCCTGTTGCAGGCTCGATCCCCAGTGGGGGGCGTGCAGGAGGCAGCCGATCCATGATTCTCTCTCATCATCGATGTTTCTCTCTCTCTCCCTCTCCCTTCCTCTCTGAAATCAATAAAAATATATTTAAAAAAACAAAACAATGAAGCTGTGGCCCTGGGTTTGTGCCGGCAAATAATCTGAGGACTTTCGTAGACATCGGGGTCCCTTTTCTCTTTCTGCCCCAGGAGGGGGGTGACTTGTGGCGACAGACCCCTGTCCTGGTGGCTCTGGGGACTGGTTGGGGAAGTCACAGGCCCTGCTGCTCAGGGTGCCAGAGGGACTGGGCCCCGGGCCTGCCTCTGGGACGGCCTTGGGACTCCCAACAGGCGGACCCCTCGGAGGACAGCGGCTTCTCCGGAAAGCAGGTGGCTGGGAGGGGAGGACCTGTTTCAAGCTAAAATGTTTCCTGGAAGATGGGGAACCTAACTTTTATTTTTTTTAATCCTCACCCAAGGAGTGAAGATATTTTTTCCACTGATTTTTAGAGAGAGTGGAAAGGAGAGGAAAGGAGGAGAGAGAGAAACATGGACGTGAGAGAGACACATTGATCGGTCGCCTCCCACACTGGGGTCGCCTCCCACATCGATCGGTCGCCTCCCACAACCGAGGTACGTGCCCTTGACTGGAATCGAACCCGGGACCCTTTGGTCCACAGGCTGACGCTCTAACCACCGAATCCAACTGGCCAGGGCTGGGAACGTAATGTTTAAAAAATAAATGATCCTGATCTGATTTTTAAGTGAATACACGCTGCCTATGGAAACGTTGGAAAATTCAGAAAATTAAAAATCACATATAGTCCTAGAACTCCAAATTACTACTGTCTTGGTGTATCTCACCGCCCTCCCCCCTGTTTCTTTCCAGCCTTCGGCCTCTGTGCGTCTGTCTGGTGCCTGCTTTTTCGTTTAACCTTCATAATAGACATTGTCTCATTCCATTAAATTTTCCAAATATCAGTCTCCCCAGGTGTAGACTCCTGCGCCCAGGAGCGGACGGCACCCTGGCGGCGTGCTCTGTAACAGCCTGCGGGGAGGCCGACCGTCATGGCCGCCGCCTGGGGCAGAGGCGGGAACTGGCTGGTAGAATTTGAGACACAGGCTCCTGCTGAATCGGCAGAGGCAGGACCCGAACCCAGCCGCTCCGGCTCTGGAGCCAGAACGCCAACCGGCCACTGTGGGACTTTATTTTAAAATATATTTTTGTTGATTTCGGAGAGGAAGGGAGAGGGAGAGAGATAGAGACATCAATGATGAGAATTATTGATTGGCTGCCTCTTGCACGCCCCCTACTGGGGATGGAGCCCACAACCTAGGCATGTGCCCTGACCGGGAATTGAACCCACAACCTTTTGGTGTACGGGACGACGCTCCAACCAACTGAGCCACCTGGCCAGGGCCTGTTGCATCCCCCACTGGCCCACGCGGGAGCGGCTGTACCCCCACTGGCCCACGTGGGAGCGGCTGCATCCCCACTGGCCCACGCGGGAGCGGCTGTATCCCCACTGGCCCACACGGGAGCGGCTGTATCCCCACTGGCCCACGCGGGAGCGGCTGCATCCCCACTGGCCCACGCGGGAGCGGCTATACCCCCACTGGCCCACGTGGGAGCGGCTGCATCCCCACTGGCCCACGCGGGAGCGGCTGCATCCCCACTGGCCCACGCGGGAGCGGCTGCATCCCCACTGGCCCACATGGGAGTGGCTGCATCCCCACTGGCCCACGCGGGAGTGGCTGCACCCCCACTGGCC
This sequence comes from Myotis yumanensis, assembly GCF_028538775.1. NCBI lineage: Eukaryota > Metazoa > Chordata > Mammalia > Chiroptera > Vespertilionidae > Myotis > Myotis yumanensis. Next base: position 38,063,631 of record NW_027223769.1, read on the forward strand.
CACATGGGAGTGGCTGCACCCCCACTGGCCCACATGGGAGTGGCTGCACCCCCACTGGCCCATGCAGGAGTGGCACCCAGGAAGCGCTGGTTGAACGGATGACTGAAGAAGAAGGAAGCCGTTTCCAGGGTGACACGGGGGAGACTGATGCGCCAGCAGGCGCAGGGGCCTGTGGGTGCCAGGCAGGTCGGCTGGGAGGGCCCCAGGGAAGAGAAGAACTTCCCTTCGTCCTCCTGCAGCAGAAGGGAGGGTGTCCAGGCCGCAGACAGGCTCTCCTGGGCCGGCGGGGGGCGGGGGGGGCGAATCACTCCTACCCCATCTCTTCTCTGACTTACAGGCGCCACCAGCACCGGTCTGCCTGCCGGCCCGGGTTCTAGAATGTTGTCCTCTGAGCAGAACCAGAGCCACCGTCTCCTCCCAAGAAGGTGGGGGTGAAAGGTCAGAGGTCGGCTTGTCCGTATCTAATCCTGGCCGTGCCCTTTCCCAGGAGCGTCCGCAGCTACCTTAACCCCCGGCGCCTCGGCTCCTCCTACCCGGGAAGTGGGGAGACGGATGGTACCCGCCCCTCGGGGCTGATGCATGATGTCAGCATGGCCAGCAGCAGGAGACGGAGTTTACTGAGCACTTACTGTGTGACAGGTGCACCCGCAGGGCCCGGGACACAGTGAGTACTGGGCGAGCCCACGCGCTGGGAGTCCTGCTCTCCCCGTGTCCGAGGTGAGAAAACCGAGCACGAAGGGGCGAGGTGAGGTGCCCCAGCGTGTGCTGCTGCCCAGGAGAGGGGCTGAGGTCCAGGCCGGACGGCGTGGCTGCTCACCCGTCTGCCTCTCACTCACGGAGGGCTCCCCACGCAGGATCGGGCAGGACCGCGTGAAAGCCCCAAATCACACGCTTCGCCGTCAGCAGCTTCCCACGGACCAGCGCACCCCCGGCTTGGTCGGCCTCCTGGCCACGTGCCGATGAAGACGACTGGGTTCCGAGGACGCGGAGGCCGGGCGTGTCCGCGGCTGCGGGTGTGGCTGCCGCCCCGGGCGGGCCCCCCCCGGGGTCCCCAGAGGCCCCCGGAGCGTTAGAGGAATTGCCTGGGAGGTGACCCGGGGACACGCGCCCCACTTCATCACGGTCCGGAGCTGAAAGGGCAGACCGATCCATCACGGGAGCTCCTAAAAGCGCTTTTATTTCGCCGTTTAGCATGCAGCCAGCTCATCTCCCTTAATGCGGACCCGGGGAGCAACACCTTCATCCATCACGGCCGCGCTGCGTGATGAAACGCCCGTGTTTCAGGCCGGGCCCCGCCTGAGATCATTAACCCGGCTCTTCTCCGGGCCACGCGTCATCGCACGGATTACCTCATGGGCCCGGCGACCCCTCTCCGGACGTGGTGGCGGGGCCGCCCGGTCATTTGTCCTCGCCGGGCCCGGCAGACGGGCGGTTTGCATTTGGGAGCAGATGGCTCCTGGTGAGACGCGGGCGCCACCTCCGCTCGCCGCCTCTCCTTCCAGTGCCCAGGTGCTCCCCGAGCGGTCCTCGCCCGCCCCTCCAGCGTCCTCCCCGAGCGGTCCTTACCCTCCGCTCCAGCATCCTCCCCGAGCGGTCCTCGCCCGCCGCTCCAGCGTCCTCGGGCAGGCCGGCGTCGGGCACCCACCCTGGGGTAACCCTCTCCATGGGTGTTTGCTCGCCACTGACCCCACTGCTAAAGGGGCTGCTCTCTCCTTCCGTCCTCACAGGAACCCTGAGTCGCAAATGCCACCCGCTCCCACTTTACAGATGAGGACACTGAGGCACAGGAGGGGCGGGGACTTGCGCAGGCTCACAGGATAGAGTGAGCTCACCAGGCTGGCCTGCCTCTGACGCCGCGCGTGCTGAGCAGCCATAGAGAATGTGCCCACACCAGGGCCTCCTCACCCCGGAGAGGAGCCGGGCCGGAGCCCGAGGCCTTTGCCTGGAAAATCTGAGTTTAAGCACACGAGCACCTCAACTGCCCACGTGGGCACAGACCTGACGGAGCCCTGCAGGGGTTCATGCCAGATCACGCAACCGCTATGCCCTCTGGGATGCCAGCCCTGGTCAGCCGGGGGGGGGCGCCCCGGGACTATGGCATGGGCCCCAGGCAGTCGCTCTGACGGAGGGCAGCAGCCAGGCCACGCCATGCTGGGCCTATGGACATGCCACAGGCAGGACCCCCCGCCCTCTGGCCCTGGGACTCGCGGGGCCTGTCAGAAGCGTGGGAAGCTTGGCGCTCACCCCGTTCCTAGGGCTGGATTGGACTGAGCTAGAGGAAGGGCGGACCACGGTTCCCTGGCCTACATCTGGGCCCTCGCGGGCTCCGTTCTTGGGGAGCCGTGGGGTCTTGGGAAACACCAGGAGAGGCAGGCTGGCCGATGCTGTGGGTCCCAGCTGAGGGCAGAAGACGGATGAGCCAGCTCGGAGCAGCCGGGCAGAGAGGCCAACGGCCCCGCCCTCCACCTTTCAGCTCCCCTCGACCGGGACCGCCACCGGGGGAGGGCCGTGCTTCACTCAGTCCACCGGGCTAAGGCCAACGCCAACCTGGGCACCGCGCCCCCATCACGCTGATGCGTACAGTTATCATCTCGGGGCCCTCCCCAGGCATCCGGACCTTCCAGCCAGCGGGGAGGGCACTGCCCGGCCCGCACCCCTCCCCGCGCCCCCAGAACGGCAAAATGTCAGCGCGGGGAGGACTCAGAGAGAGAGGGCCGTTCGGGGCCACACCCCCAGGGCTGCACAGGCAGCCACTGCAGGAGACGGGACCAGGCAAGAGCTCTGGACACAGCAGAGCTGGGGAGACCTCAGAGAAAACCCATTACACAGGCAGAAACACTGAGGCCCGCCGAGGGGAGGAAACTCATCAGACAAATGGAGAGTGTCAGGCAGAACAAGGACTCGGGCTAAAATGAGACTGTGTGCGCCCTAGGGTGCTGGCCCTCCTCCCTGCCGAGCGCCCTGGGAAGACAGACCCAGACCTGGCACGGAACCGAGGCTCAGTGGATAGGGTTCGGGGATAATTGGGAACCGAGCGATCCCGCCTTGGGACCGTGTGGGCCGGCCTCCATGTACCCCTGGAAGGCTTCTGAGGTATCAACATTCCCCCCCAAATTCCCGAGCAATGCCTTCGGGTGCCAAGTTCGACGTGCCCTCTTCCCATTTCATAATGAGCGTGGAATAAACAGAAAGCAGCTCAAGGTGAGTCACTCATTAATCAAAGCCAAAACAGGCCGCGATCAGGCACACATCAGCACAAACCCTGAAAGGGGAAGTGGGGGGAAGGGTGGCCCAATCTCTGTATTTAATATTAACCACGTCATGTTTTCCCCTCCGAGTTCTGAGAAAGCTCGCTCTCCACCCCACCCCCGGGTTCGCATGAACTCCATCCAAAGTCAATCTCCCTTGAAAACATGGGTGCCTGCTTCCTGGGTGCCAAGGGGAGATGAGGGCACGCTGGCCAGGTGCCCAGCGGCAGGACTACCTCCGCGGGGCCCAGCAGGCCCTTGTCCTCCGCCACGCGCCCGGCATCGCCTGATGGATGCGGAGGGGACGCAGGTGACCAGCGTGAGGACCGACCTCAGGAGGTGCACACGCCGCTGGGGTGGGAGTGACAAGTGGCCGAGGAGCCTTGCAAACAGCCACCTTGAGGCTTTGGCCCATTGGGTGCGCATGCTCATTTTCAGGGACGAGATGAGGGAGCGTGAGTTTCATGCAGGTGTAGGCTCCACTCCATCACAGCTCCGGTCTTCCCCCTGTGCCCCTCACACGTGTCCCACGATGGAGACGGATAGGTGCGTGCCCTCCCATTTTACAGACAGGCACACTGAGGCCCCGAGCGTGAAGGATGCCCCGTGCTGGGCCCTTGCCACGCCCCACGGCACCTGCGACGCAGGGGGCCCCCTGCTTCTAGGGGTGGATGTCACTTCATGACTGAGCTTCCTCCCTTCCTTCCTTCCCTCCTTCCTCCCACCCGTCATCCATGCATTCATTCAACGAGCATCTGTTGATTGCCTGCCGTGTGCCAGGCACTGTGTTAGGTTCTAACGGCCCGGATCCCTCCCTCGCTGGAGCGAACACTCTTGCGGGAAAGACCGGCATGAATCGAATAATCACACACATACATGGAAAACTGCAACCAGGACCAGGGGACCGTGAGGGGCTGGGGAGGAAGGGGGGTTCCACGCGGCACGGCGTCCTCATTTGTCAAACGGGGTCTCCTCGCTCGCCCCGCCCCCTTCTGTGCCTGTTTGTGGGGTGTGAGCAGGGAACAGATTTCCCAAACATGAAAGCCCTTCTCCCAGCGCTGGGCTTACCCTGACGCGATAGGCACTTGATACATGTTTGTAGCATTGAATTGCTGAATTGAATTATTCTACACAAATAAAGCAAGGATTAGCAAGAAGCCCCGGCACCAACCCAGTGTTCATTCAATTTTTCCTGTTGCTGCTGACAAGCCGCGGGCTGGGACTGCCAGATCCGAACGAAGACCATCAGAAAGACCGCCGTCTAGGGATTCCCTGGGACGTCAGAGCGGAGGGACCCAGTGCCATCTGGTTGGTACCTGCCCGCAACCTCCCAGGACGGGAAACTGAGGCCCAAGGAGGGGGAAAGGTTATTCAAGGTCATACACAGGGAGAGGGTACCAGGACAATTGAATAGAGGATAGACTAACAGGAAAACGAACATGTCGTGTCATGGGCACCCGGATGCCAGGGCTGTCAGCCCATCTGTGGAAAACCCCAAAGTTAGCAAGAGCCTCCGTGTATTAGTTAATATTCTTTGTGGGGTGAGTCCTCACGCTCCAGGATCCTTTCTCACAGGCCACAGCCAAGAGCAGATGTCTACATAGGTCTGGTAGGCACTGACCGGGCCCACTGTTTTCTGTTCTGGTAACAGCACCCAGACTCCTCTTTGGGGAGCATCCTTTCCCCTCCCACTCTCTGTCTAGGACTATGGTCGGCAAACTGCGGCCCCCTGAGTGTGACTCTTCCACAAAATACCGCGTGCGGGCGCGCACGTACAGTGCGATTGAAACTTCGTGGCCACACTCAAGAGGCCAAAGAGCCGCATGTGGCTCGTGAGCCGCAGTTTGCCGACCACTGGCCTAGGAGGCTTAGGTCGGGTTGAACCTATCTGCTTCCAGGGAACGTTAGCACGTGTTCGCAAATCAGCATATTCCATCTCCCTGGCCGCTGTGATTGGTTTGGGGAAGGACATGTGACTCAAGGTGCTCCAATCAGAGTCAGCCCTGGGATATTGGCTGGACCTGTTGGCAAAGAGGCGCTGTCTTTCTGCTGGTTTTGCTCGGCGGGTAAGATTTGATCCCAGAGCTTCTGGCTACCGTCCTGCACCAAAGCCAGGGAGCCTTCCTGTTCATGAATCAACACGATGGGAGGGAAAGCCGAGGGGGGAGGAAAAACTGGGTCTTCGTGATATATTTGGACCCCCCCCGGACGCAGCCGTTCCTGAAGCTACATTCGCGGTGCTTTTCAGTTATGGGAGGTGATGAACTTCCTGTCACTGGTTAACCCAGGATGGCAGAGGCGGCCACCGGAGGTGTGTGGGGTTTTTCTAGGAAGCAGTTGCCCAATCGGGGACTCTGTGTCCCAATGTTCCTTACAAGTGCCCTGGAACGAGTTCTAGCTGATGAAGCAGAGGACACCACTGCCCCAGAAGCCCTCCACGCCAGCGGTCGCCAACCTCCCGGACTTCACAGACCGCCCGTGGTCCGCGGGCCACCGGTTGGCGACCGCCGCTCCATGGCATCTTTCACACTTTTTTTTTTTTTCCATACACTGGCTGAGGGTCAAGGTCAAAACGCTCACCATGACTTTGGGAGCCGTATATTGAACATGGCATCAGGCAGGGTCCCTGAATGACGAGATGGAGGTGGGTGCACCCTCCCCCACGGCCACTTGGACTGGGATGAATGACAAGGTACCTTCTATGGTGTTAAGCCATCAACATGCCTGGGCTTCTTCACAGTGACAGCTATCGTGTTCTTCATTCATTCCCCTCGCGTCTCCATCAGGGTTCTTAGTCATAAGCAACAGAAATCAACTCCGAGCCGCTTAAACCGAGAAGGGAATGTATTGGAAAGATGGTGAGCTGCTCACAGACACTCCCTCAGAGCACGGGAACCAGGGATGGGCGCTATGCTACCCAGAACAATGCCCAGGTTCACGCCACAGAACCGGGGCCAAAGGGTCGCTCCTGGGTGGCAATGTCTCACCTCGCCTGTCGACATTCCCGATGCCGGACCCCGATGCCGCCCCTCGGAATTGGGTGTGGCTGCCTCCGTTAGCCAGGGTCTTTTTCAGAGTGGATTCTGGGGAGTCCCTGCTGCTCCATGTCCGATGGAAAGCCTAGGGCAGGTAGGTCTTGTGGGTGGAACCTAGGTCATGTGACCAGACTCTAGCTGCAAAGGAGGCTGAGCAAGTGAATAGATGGCCCTTTCCCATGACTCTGCTTCCAGAGGCAGGGAATTCTCCAGACACGGGGAGGGAGTTCCAATCCGGACAGCCTCAAGGATTTGATAGACAGATGCTACCGCCGCTTGAAATGGGTTGCTGCCACTGTATGAACTTCGGGATCCCTTGTCTTTGGGCTCCTGATGGGGCTCAACCCATGGGAGGCGCTAACAGATCTGCCCCCCAGAGTGGCCATGACTGACAGCTTCCTCCACCACCCCGCCCCTCCAAGGTCACAGAGGATGTCAGGTGACCCTCTCTACACAGCCCTCTGTCTCCGAGGTCCAGGCATTGCTCCAGCCTCTGTTGCTTGGGCCCAGAGGTCGTACGGCCACCACGGTGCTCCGTCCCGATGGGTGTCCTCTGCCCCACCCTTACCTCGGAGAGCACCCCAGTGTCCACCTTCCCTCTAATTCCCTGCGTGAGTGAGCCACCTCTTCCCAGCCAAGACTCCACTGAAGACACGGTGGTCCCACTGACGGACGATCGCCTACTTCGTGGCTTTGAGAGGAAGTAGCCTATTGACATTTGCATCCTCTTTTGTTTTCATTGTTTTTGGAAAGTCACACACGCCCACCCCAGAATGCACGTGGGGTGCTGCAGGTCCCCGGGGCACTTGGTGATCTTGTCACCACGCTCCTGTGACTCCTGGGCCCTGTCCAGCTGGCCTCGGATCTGTCGTCGTTGGGGAAAATGCCATAGGCCAGGGAGTGCCTGGCTGAGGGAAAACACCATGGAAACGGCTACTCCAGGGGCTCAGAACTGGTCAGAATGCCAAACCCTGTAAGGCAGTGGTTCTCAACCTTCTGGCCCTTTAAATACAGCTCCTCATGTTGTGACCCAACCATAAAATTATTTTCGTGGCTACTTCATAACTGTCATGTTGCTACTGTTATGAATCATCATGTAAATATCTGATATGCAGGATGGTCTTAGGCGACCCCTGTGAAAGGGTCGTTCGACCGCCAAAAGGGGTCGCGACCTACAGGTTGAGAACCGCTGCTGTAAGGCACCGAATGGCGAGCAGGTCTGGCTGACCTGTGCTTGGGTTTGTGATGAACCTGGGGCTGCAGACACCTGGACACCCACAAGGAAGGGGGCACCCTCATCTGACCCCCCTTCAGCCAGTAGCAAATGGCCCAGGCTGAGAGGAACACCCCGGTCCCACCAGCAGTCCGGCAGCACGGGACCCTCTCTGCAGAGTCCAAGTGGCCCAGGACCCCAGGCTGAGCAGGGTGGGTGGCGGAGGGCACAGCCTGGGACCGCTCACCACCCCTGCCGTCAGGGAGAAGGGGCTGGGCACGTGCGCCCAAATCCACGCGCTCCCCTTTGTCGGCCTGTTTTTAAAAAATGTTTTTATTGATTTTGGAGAGGAAGGGAGAGGGAGAGGTAGAAACATCAGGGATGAGAGAGAAACACTGATGGGCTGCCTCCTGCACGCCCCCTACTGGGGACCAGGCCCACAACCCAGGCAAGTGCCCTGACCGGGACTCAAACCAGCGACCTCTTGGTTCATGGGTCAACGCTCAACTACTGAGCCTCGCCAGCCGGGCGGTCGGCCTGCCTTCAGGACGACAAACATTCCTGCTCTGGACTTAGAGGAGTGGCCCAGGAGGCCAGACCTGCCCCCCAGAAAAGGCCGTTTTCCCTCCCACCACGGCACCGCTCTGCCCATATTCGCTCCTGTCAGCTCATGTCAGCTAAGCAACGTGAGGGTTAGACCTGAGACGGAAACAACCTGAGAGAGAGAGAGAGAGAGAGAGAGAGAGAGGGAGAAAGAGAGAGAGAACACGCTTCCTTTTGCCGAAAGGCTGTCCCCCGAGGTCCTGGCACCATTCACGGCCTGGTCACCCCGCGTGGCATGGCTGCTATGGCTGTCTTCGGTAGGTGGTGGCGAGTGAACCGAGCAAGGGATGCCCGGCTCCAATTCACCCCTTACAGCGGGACCGTGGCCTCCTCCTGAGCCACCCAAGCAGCAGGGCTGCTAGAAGCTTGGGGGGGGGGGGGGCGATATGTCCGCTTCTTCATTCTCGGAAAGGATGGGACTCACCCCCCGGGACACCTCGGCCACCTGGGCCCTCGGGCGTGGCCTTCTCCTTCACCGTCTCTCCCCGCAGAGCGGCCTCAGCACCGGTGAGGCCTGGGCACACGACTCCGTAAATTCTCCTTTCATCGGAGGCCCGGCAGACAATAATTTAAAGAACTAGTCACCGCTTGCAATTAAGCACGGAGAAAATAGATCAGGCCCGTAATTTATGTCTGTGCAAGGTTAGGCCGGATCCGTAATTAATGTTTGCTCCCTTTAATGAAATACTGCGAAGGTCTGCACTTCTGTCCTTCACCGAGGTAATTTTTCAATTGATTAGTAAAATAATACTGGAAAAGTAAATCCACCTGCTTCCTGCCCGAAATGTCCCAGGCAACCGGACGCCGGTGGAGACGCTAAAAAAAATACCACTCGGGCCCAGCAGGGCCCCGGCCGCACCATCAGCATGCAGAGCGTCCGAGGCAGCGGCAGGAAAAGCTATCAGCGCCGCGCAGCGCCGAGTCCCTGGGCGGCCCGGCCGGGAGCCTCTGTGGCCAGCCGGCCCGCTCCCCGCCTGCACTTCCAGGCCGGGCGGGTGTGCAGGAGGGGGCCGGGGACCCACGCATTCTGGTTTGGGCAGCCCGGGGCCATGCAGGCTCGGAGCTGGGCTGGGCTGGCCTCGGGCAGACGCACCAGAGGCCCAGCCGGACGCAGAGCCCAGGTGGAGGTCGCTGGGGCCGGTGGGGAGGCGGACGGGCCAGGGCGCCCGGCACAGGTCTGGGCACCGACTCGAGGCTGTTCCCACATATTCTCATTGGCCCGGGGTGACCGGTCCCCGGGAACAGCGACTTGAAATGGGAGGGACACTTCCTAGGAGCCCACGCACAAAAGGTGTGACCGGGGCCTTATCTGACAAACGGAGACCGAAAATATGAACCTGGCTTCGCTGTATGTCCTGTGACATGAAATAGAGGGGATACGGAACCGTGTTCAGGCCTAGAATAAAGAAACACTGGAGTAGCGATTGGAGGGCTCGTTTTGAGCTAAAGTTGTTGAATAGCCCGGCCGGTGTGGCTCAGTGGTTGAGCGTCGACCTATGAACCAGGAGGTCACAGTGCGATTCCATGTCAAGGGCGCATGTCCAGGTTGCAGGCTCGATCCCTAGTGTGGGGCGTGCAGGAGGCAGCCGGTCAACGATTCTCCCTCATCATTGATGCTTCTATCTCCCTCTCTTCCTCTCCCTTCCTCTCTTAAATAATTAAAAAATATATAGACATTAAAGGAATTACAAGTAAATCCAATTCAAATCTTGGTTCCTCAGTTACTCCAGTCCCACCTCAAGTGCTCAAAAGCCACCCGTGGCGAGTGGCTGCCGTATCGGGTGGCCCAGTGTCATAGATCATGGCCATCACCAGCCAGCATGGCTCTAACCCCCCACCCCATCCCCAGCGGCCCCCTCTGGCCCCGCCACGGTGCCCGACTATTCCTTTCCACCAAGCAGCCGGCCTGCTGCAGGCGCCTGAGCTGCCGGGGCACCGTGACCCGGGCTGGGCCGCCTCCTCCCTCCGCCAGGCCTCCCGCCGGCTTCCACGGGAGGCTAATCTGTGTCTGCGGCTCCCTTTCTTCACGGGAACAATGAGGCGCAGCCTGGGAAGTGGGGGGATCGCTTTCCCCAGCTCCTCCTCTGAGACGCCCCTAATCGGGGAAATGCTGGCGGATTTCAGATGCATATAATCACCAGGTAGGTCCTCTGCTTGGGGCCTGTGCCTCCTTCGTGGGCACAGACAGCTCCTGTCTCGGCTTTCTCCTCTCGGAGAGGCACTTCGCCGCCTTGAAAAGTGAAATTCCACGGACCCGGCAGGGCGGTCCCTCCTCCCGTGTGGGAGACGAGCCACTTTGAAAGAGCACCGAGGCCCAGCTCCCCGCCCAGGCTCCTCCCGGGGTGGGCGTGATGCTACAGGGAGCCCCGGAGCTGGAAGCTGGGCCGCTGGCCCCAGGGCTGCCCCTAGCATCCTCGCCCTCCTGTGACCCAGACCTGCAGCCGGCCCCGGCCCATCTGGACAAAGACCCTCCAGGCCTCTGCCCCTGCCAGCCTCACTGGGCATCCCCCTCTCCCTTCTCCGCACCTCCTACTGCGGAGCCACCCCAGGAACCTCCACCAGGGCCCCCTCCCGCCCAACCCCAAAGCCGCGCCCCCATGGACTTGCAGCCTCTAATACCCTCGGTCACACTATTGTGGAGACAGCACAGGCGGAGCCGTCACACTGACTTGAGCTCAAATCCCAGCTCTCCCACTTGCCAGCTGTGTGGCCTCTACGAAGTTAATCACCCTCTCTGAGCCTTCACGGATCCGCATCTATTCGCCTCGAACAAGGAGCTGCTAACCACCATGGACAGCAGCTCCTGTTCACACAGTGGGACGTCACCCCCACCCCCACCCCGGGCCCTGAGGGACTGGCCCAGAAGTGGGCACACGACCCCTCTGCACTTGGAACCAGAGAGCCTCGTGCAGCTGGGAGAGGTCCCCCGGGGCTGCAGCTCTGCTTCCCCAGGCGGGGGGAAGCCATACACACAGCGAACCTGGGACACAGCAAAGCCTGGTGTCGGCCCATCAGAGGGAGGGCCGTCGGTTCTGTGCTCCTGTCTACCCAGGTCCCAGCGGGTGGCCAGCATGCACTGGGCGCCCAACAGGTGCAGGATGCATTGTTGGAATAACGGGAGACAGACGGCGTGAGCACCTGGCCCAACCGTCCTGAGGCCCAGGCGCACTCTGTCCTTCCGTGTACCTCACTGCCCAGTCTTCCTCAGACTCACCCCTCCGAGCTGACGCTGGCTTGACTTCAGTTTCTGCCACTTGCAACCCAGGAGAGCTAATGAATTATTATTCCTTGTTTCATTCATTCATTCATTCATTCATTCACTCATTCATCCATTCCTCCATTCAGCGCATCATTATCGAGCCTGGTGAAGCTGAACTTAGTCCATTGAACCATATTCAGGCCCGTCCGGTGTGGCTCGGGGGTTGAGCGTCGATCCAGGAACCAAGAGGTCATGGTTCGATTCCCCATCAGGCACATGCCCGGGTTGTGGGTTCCATCCCCAGGAAGGGACGGGCAGGAGGCAGCGGACCAATCAGCAATGTTTCTATCTCTCTATCCCTTTCCCTTCCTCTCTCTGAAAAAATAAGATAAAAATCAATAAAAGACATTTTTTTTTATAAAAAAAAAGTTTTTCTTTTCAGAACTGTTCTGTTCTTGGCAGATGGACACAGAGGTCACAAATCAGATGCCACCCTTGCCCTGTGCGGGGAGAAGGCAGACAAGAAACAGCTGAACAACAGCAACGAAACAGATTCCTCCTGCAGGGCCGGAGGGAGGGCTCAGCGGGCAGAGGAGGAGGCCGCACTGAGGAGGGGCATCTCAACCAAGACCTGAGAGGCAATGAGGGGGTGGGGGCCAGCGGGGCAGGGGGCCAGGCACCGGGCACAGGGCACAGGGCACCGGGCACCGGGCACAGGGCACCGGGCACCGGGCACAGGGCACAGGGCACAGGGCACAGCCTCCTGGGCCACACTGAGGGGCCGTGGGTTTTCTCCTCCGCCTCTGCCCTTGAACGAAACAGCTGTTGCTGAAGTTACGTGAGAACCTGCTTCCATGGGAAAGGGACGGACAGAAAGACGGGCTGTCACCTGCTTCTGTGCTGCCTGCTCCCCCGGCTGAGAACCACTTTGCCTTTTTTTTAAGCAAAAAAAAAAAAAATTTTTTTATATATTTTTTTATTGATTTCAGAGAGGAAGGGAAAGGGAGAGAGAAAGAAACATCAACAATGAGAGAGAGTCATGGATCAGTTGCCTCCTGCACGCCCCACGCTGGGGATCAAGCCCACAACCCGGACCTGTGCCCTGACCGGGAATTGAACCCTGACCTCCTGGTTCATAGGTCGACGCTCAACCACTGAGCCACGCCGGCCAGGCTTAAACCTTTAGTGTTGAGAGTATTACCGACGTCCCCCTGTTCCCCGCTATTGGCCCCTGTCCCCAATTTCCACCTCGCCCCGGGCCTTCCCTCACCACCCTATTGTTTTCCACTTTGTCTCTTTTACTGGTCCTCCTCTAAGAGCCTATATATCATCCTTGATTTTGACCCCTGACCTGCAAAGCCCAAACCATGCGCTCTCTGGCTCTTTACAGAAAAAGGCTGCTGCTCCCCGGCCTCGAAGGACGCCAAGCGAGCCCTCCGCTCTGGACCAGGCCAGTGTGGTCAGCATCCCCGAGGGGAACCGTTCTGCTCTTTCAGGGGAAAACCAGCAGCACAGCTAGGCAGCATTTGTTAGAAACGAAAGACACCGTGTCAACGTTCCAGGATGTCTCCTGGGCCCAGGGGAGACCCTGGGGGGGCCCCCTCCCCACTTCCTCCCGGGTCTCCCCACAACTCCTCTGCTCCTGGAAATCCGATTTCCTGGTTATTAAATGCACGGCCGCGCCGGCTGCGGACTCCAAGATCTATTTTTGTCATAACTGTTTGTAATGCTTAAACCGCAACAGCTTAAACACGCCATCCGAAATAATGCGTCTCCAATAAACTGAAATATTAACCAATCATACGTAATGGCTCATTCCCAACACACGCCCAGCCCGGGGGTCCTTGGGGTGTCATAGACACGGGAAACCGTATCGACGGCCCGGCCGGCCTTCACAGGACGCGGCGCGGGGATGAAAGCGCCGCGGAAAATTCTCATTATGGCTCCCCGGCATTAATTTGAGCATTTTTATCTGTGTGTCCTATTAAGCACTTTAAGTGCTTTTTGATAATTGTGCTTTGTAGTTTTTACAGCACTTCAGCCTATTCCCAGTTCAATTTCCTCTTTTATCCGATGTTTGAAATATTGATTTCTGACAGATAAAAGCAAACCTTATAATCTCAGCCTCGCGTAATAAGTGAGTGGGACGCGGCTCCGGGACGCACCGGGGGAGCGGTCATATTTGACACCGTCTTTGTTTTATCACATTTCGTCAACAGGATTTACTCACTGCTCGCGGATATTTATGTAAAGAGCCCGGCCGCCGGCGCGGGCCGCGGGATTGCCAATTTCGGCTCCGCGCTCTGCATTTAGTGAGATAAAAGGCCCTCCCCGCAGGCCCGATGATTGCAGAGGCTTAAACTGCTGTCAGCCGGCCGCGGGTAACGGTGATTTATCTCCTCCGCATCGCGCCCTGTCGTGGCCGCAAACCTCCCCTCCACGTCTGCATGGGAAACTGACAGCCCGTCAGGGTGCTGAGGGCCCCCTCGGGCTCGCCGGCCCCTGGAGCCCCTCACGCGGGGGGACGCGGGGAGCTGGTTCTTCCTCAAGCTGGAAGTGACCCCGGAGATCCTGGGTCTGCTTCCCCCAAAACGCAGCCGGTGGACGGACGACACACAGTGGGTCCCTCAGGTTAGTGACTCCCACTAACTCACTCAGCTCAACTGTTGGGCACGGAGCCATGTCCTGGCGCTGGGGGTTCGGAGATGAAGGAGGAAGGTCGTTGCCTGGCTCTGTGACACTCACATTCCAGACGGATGGTTCTCACCCATCACGGCGCTAGGGTCTCACCCTCTCAGCGACATTTTTTGTTTGTTTAAATATATGTTTATTGATTTCAGAGAGGGAGAGAGAGACGTCGATGATGAGAGAGAACCATGGATCGGCTGCCTCCTGCACGCCCCACACTGGGGATGGAGCCCGCAACCCGGGCCTGTGCCCAGACCGGGAATCGAACCCTGACCTCCTGGTTCCTAGGTCGACGCTCAACCACGGAGCCACGCCAGCCGGGCCTCGGGGATCCCCTTTGAAATTCCAGGCATGTCTGGTTCCAGGTCCCAGGCGACTCCCGGACAATTCATGGGGGGAGCTCTGGGTACCAGCAGGGGCTGTTGCAGTGGCAACAATCAGTGTGTGGCAACATCAGTTACCAGGATCCCCAATCGCAGAGGTTTCCCCAAAGGAAACTGGCGTTGGTTTCTCTGGATGGTTTTTTGGGTGAAATCCTAGAACCCTGGCTCCTGGATTCCCCACTTGCAGAGCGATTTCTGCATTTCCCTGGCCAAGAAAAAAAAAAGACTGAACGTGGAGAAACTCCCACTGAATTTTAAGAAAATGTGGCTCCACACCGACACATTAACTCATTGCCCACTTCCTGCTCATCTAACCACCTTCCAATTCCCCTTCGCAATGACTGCAATCAAGTTATTACCAATCCTGCTATCAATCGCTCGCCCTGTGCGAGGGTGCAGGTAGCTATTCCAGTGTTGGATGCTGCATTCCATTGGCATCTAATGACTTCCGTCTTCCAAGAAACGGTCTGCAGGCAGCAGCAGCCCACCCCTGCTGGGTTCATCACAGAGCTGCTGCCTGAAGCCTGCGTCCTGAAAACAGACACCCCGCTGGGTGGGGGGGACAGGGAGACGCTTCTCAGGGCGATGTCGCCCCCACGCCCACGGGGCAGCATGGCGCCCCCCCTCCCCCCCCCCCCCCCGGGCACCTGCATCTGGCCCTGGTGGGATGTGGAGGGTGCTTCTGTGACTGTGCCGAGGCTGGCGTGGGCCGCGGGCGCCAGGCAGCCACAGCGTCCCGGGTCCCTCTGTAATGACACCGACCGCACGTGGGCGCTTCTGACAAGTGGAATATTGGCATGTTCCAGAGTCTCTTTGTTTTGGTTACTCCTGACCTCAGGATACTTTCTCCATCGATTTTTAGAGAGAGTTGGAGGGAGGGAGGGGAGGAGGGAGGGAGAGGGAGAGGGAGAGGGAGAGAGAAACATCGATGTGAGAGTGACATATGGTCGCTGCCTCCCGTACACGCCCTGACCACAGAGGTCCCCGTCCTCTCCCTCCTCCACTCTCCCTCCAAAACCCCTCCGTCCTTGCCGGCCCGACTCCCCCCTTCACTGCTGAGGGGCTGGGCTGTTGGTGATCACACCTTCCTCACACGGGGGTTGCTGCACGTGTCCACGCACAGTCACACTGTGTCCAGGTCTTTTAACCTAATTTTCCCATCACCACTTCACATTCTACATACACGGACTACAGTTATAATAGCTAACGTATCGTCTGTCTGCCCTCAACTCCGTCCTCTCAGCTCAGGGTCCCCCTGAGCTCTCCGCCCTGGGCCGGGGCCTGCGCTCTCTCTCTCTCTCTCTCTCTCTCTCTCTCTCTCTGGGTACTGAGCTGGGGCAATCGCAGGGCGCACCCCATCCCACTCCCATTTCTCAGGGGCCGCTCTGCTTCAGGGCCCGAAGTCCAGTGCCTGACAAACCATCATTTCGTACGTTTTGTCCGTTTGGGGTTGGTCCAGGCTCAAGAGCAAACCTCATCTCTGCTGCTCCATCTCGGCTGGAAGCGGGAGGTCCTAGGCCCATCCCTCCGCGGTTGCCCTGCTGTCTGTGGACGTTGAGCCTCGGCCCTACAGGCTGCCTGACCACTTCGCCTCTGGGGACACCAGTTCCGTGATTCGTCTTCTCCGTCCCCGCAGGTCAAGCCGCCACGGCCGCCCTCCTGACCTTGCGAGTCATGATGATCATCGCGGCCCCCGGCCTCCGATACCGCAGGCACCCACCACCCCATGGCTGTTAGCAAGCCCCGGTCTGCGGCCACCTATCCTACCAGCAACCTTTTTTTTCCCCTTTCCTGTTTTTTTAAATATATTTTTATTGATTTCAGAGAGAGAGGGAGAGGGAGAAGGAGATAGAAGCATCAATGATGAGAAAGGAGTCATTGATCACCTGCCTCCTGCATGCCCCCCACTGGGGATGGAGCCCGCAACCAGGGCACGTGCCCTGACTGGGAATCGAACCCAGGACCCTTCAGTGCACAGGCCAACGCTCTATCCACTGAGCAAACCTGGCATGCTCTCCTACTTGCATCCTTGGTCTGCAGAGGAGTGTCCACAGAGTTTCTCAGTGAGCCGGTGCCCCTCCCTCTCCCCAGTGTGTCCCAAGGTCATTGATGACTGGGGGACCCTCTGGACCCCCCAGTGAAGCATGGGCCTTCTGGCCTCGTACAATAGTGCCAGTCCCTTTCCTCGGCCTTCTCCCGCCTCTACCGGCTCCCAGAGCCGCTTGGGTGCCTGCCCCCTCCCAGCCCGGCCATGGCTTCCTCCCGGCTCCTAAAAGCTCCCCTGGCTGTGCGTTCGCCCCCCTCTCCTGGGGACTTTCCCGGGGCTCTAAATCCTGTGCCCGACTCAATGGATTCTTGCTTATTCCAGCTTATGTCCTGGCTCCCTGATGAAACATGGAGAAGGCCTCTCCCAGGGTCCCCTTCCGACTCCCGCCAGCAGACGCTTGCTCACTCATGCAGCTCCCCGGATGCAGTCTCGCTCCTCGCTTGTGGGCCCAGCATGTCCCCAGCAGGTTTACGCGGGGACGGCATTAATATATTTACACAGAAATCAATCGAAGCACATCAGGCACAATAGAGGCGCACAAATCCCACGTGGACAGACGGCTTAATTTTCACGAATGAACACACCCAGCCATCCCCCACCCAGATCAAAAACTAGGTCCGGCCGGCGTGGCTCATGGCTGAGCGTCGACCTATGAACCAGGAGGTCACGGTCCAATTCCTGGTCAGGGCACAGGCCCAGGTTGTGGGCTCCATCCCCAATAGGGGGCGTGCAGGAGGCAGCCGATCCCTGATTTTCTCTCACCAATGATGTTTCTCTCTCTCTCCCTCTCCCTTCCTCTCTCTGAAATCAATAAAAATATATTTTTAAAAAAGAAAAAGGAATGAGCTCAGAAAGCAGGGGAGGGTGGGGAAGTGAGAGAGGCCTGGGAGGGGGCCACCACGGACCCACAGGTGAGCGGGTTACTGCTGTGGGAGCCGGGCTCAGCGCCATGGAGGACGGCATCGTCCTCACAGCTTGCCCCACTGGAGGCAGGGGGCCGGGTGCTCACCCACCACCTCCCACCTGTCGTAGGCTCAGGCTGCTCAACCACAGCACCGGGACCCCTGGCCCCTGAGCAGATCCAGCGAAACATCGTAAAGCGTATGTGATCAGGGGAGAGCAATACTCCGTGTCAAACAACACGGGCTAAAAATTCACAGCTCGTGTTAGAATAAAGGCTCAGAGTTCTAGCTGTTACAGCTCAGCGGATAGAGCATCAGCCTGTGGACTGAAGGGCCCCAGGTTCGATTCCAGTCAAGGGCACAGGCCCAGGTTGCAGGCTCGATCCCCAGTGGGGGGCGTGCAGGAGGCAGCCGATCAATGATTCTCTTTCATCATGGATGTTTCTCTCTCTCTCTTCCTCTCCCTTCCTCTCTGAAATCAGTAAATATATATATATATTTTTTTTAAAAGAATAAAGACTCAGAGAGCACATGCCATGTGTCATGTTATGCACAGAGCGCCTGCCCTGCTAGGAGAGACGGGCTGTTAATAACCTTCCACAGTGGATGTTTTCACTCCCAGTCTGACAAGGACAGAAAAGGCTGAGGCAAAGCCGGGGAAGTGAGTCAGACGGGCCCGGGTACCCCGATTCCGGGCCAAGGGGCCAGTGCGGGCCGGCGCCTGCTCGCCGCGGGGGCCAGGCTCCCAGCTCCTGAATGAAAACGTATCAGCCTTGTGAGTCCCCATGATGGGCCGCTCGCACCCTCGGCCTCTCCTCTCCATCCATCCCGCCTCCCCCACCCTGGGCCCCTGACCCCACAGGAGCTGCGGCTCTTTTGAGGAAGCTCAAAATCACTTTATCCCCCCCCCCCCCACCACCACCACCACCACCACTAATTTGCCAACAGTCTCAGCCATCAGTCCAGTGGGCCAGGACGCAGCACTATAATTATAGGAAAGCCGGGGTCGGCGACCTCCTGATTGAATATCTTGTCTCTTTTGTCCCTCCCTCCCACCGCCTCGCCCGCCCGTGGGACAGCACTGCCGGCGTCTCGGCGGCCGCCGGATGGGGTGGTATTGGAAACTAGTGAGGCGTGGCCCCGTGGAGGTGTTCATAGCTTGGCAATAATTTACCCATTTTCATTTTGTTTGATTTCATTAACACCTGGGTCTCCGGGGAGAGCCCGGTGGGGAAGGGGGAACAGAACAAATGATTTCCGTCGAGATGGAGTGTTTTTCCCCCGCCCGGCCTTGCAATGCGGAGGGAGCGTGAGATGCCAGGAGTGCCGCCCAGCCGGGCCTCAGGGGGAGGGAGGCCTCTCCTTCGAGGCAGCTGCACTGGGGAGTCGTTGACGTCCCTCGGGCCCCAAGGCCCCCCTCCAGGGTTCGCTCCCTTGGCACCACGCATGTGCCCACCCTGGTCCTTGTTTCTCACGGAGCCAGTCTCACCTGCTGAGCGGAACAAGGTCCCTGGCCGTGTTGCTCAGTGGTTAAGGACATGGAGACCCAGAACTAAAGTCTAATCCTGGCTCTGCCTCCTGTTTACTTAGTGGCCTTGAACCTGGAGCTTGAGCCCAGCCGGTGTGGCTCAGTGGTTGAGCATCGACCTATGAACCCCGAGGTCACGGTTCAATTCCCGGTCAGGGCACAGGCCTGGGTTGCGGGCTCCATCCCCAGTGTGGGGCTTGCAGGAGGCAGCTGATCCATGATTCTCTCTCATCATAGATGTTTTTCTCTCTCTTTCCCTCTCCCTCTCTCTGAAACCAATTAATATTTTTAAAAAAATAACAAACCTCTGAGTTCCATCTACACCCTGGGAGACCCACCGCCAGCCATCCTCACCCCCTGCCTTGGCACCGGTGACACCCCCGCCCCCCCACCACCGCCAGCCCAGGGCCATCACGGAGCCATTGAGAAGGGTCAGTGGGCACTGGGCTTTCTCAGCAAAGCCACACCCCCTCTGCCCTCACCCCTTCTTCCTGTCTCTTCACTGACTCCACCCTCACTCCCCCTCAGGGCCTGGGCACCAGTTCCTCTCCTGCCCAATCTCTCTGGCCTTGGCTCCCGCTCCCCACCACCTGCCCACCGAGGCCTCCTTCTCCCATCCCATCTGATTCAGACCCCGCCCGGCCTCTCCATCAGGGACACTGCTCCGGGGTTCCACGGCCCTGAAATTCCCTGTTCGTTGTCTGTCTCCCTCACCAAAGACGCCTGTGTCTCTTGTGCCTTTCTGTGCCTCAGTTTTCCTATCTGTAAAGTGGGCATCATTTTACATCTCAGGTAAAATTGGGATAATCAAAGGAGTTAACATATGCGGACGTGGCGCCATAGTAAGCACCGTGGAAGTGATGGCTTTTGTCATTTACGATAGTATCGCTCACTGCTCTGTTCCCAGAGCCTGGACAGGCAGCCACTACATACTCTGAATGACTATACAAGCGGATGCGTGAGCTACAGTGGATGCAGAGGGTCTGGAAGCCCCGCCCCCTTTCCGGGACCCAGGCACCCCCTCCTCCTGGGCTGCAATTACCCCATAAGGAGAAACCCGGCCCCTGAGGGCTCCTCACAGCGCATTTCCCGGAGACGAAGGGCTCATTACTTAATAACTGCACAGCAATATCTAGAATTTTGGTTGCAATGGGAGGCCGGGTGCCTTCCCCATTCACCAATAATGACAGGCCACTTTAAAAATAAATAACACGTATAATTTAAGCAACGAAAACAAACAGTCGTGTTTGGCTTCCCCTGGGGAAATATTTCCCCTGTCTCCTCCAGGCGGCCCCACGGGTGCCCCTGCCTTGGCCTCCCCCTGCTGAGCCGCTCTCTCAGCAGGAGGCCTGGGCGCAGAGCACAGATCACAGATGGGTGGCAGGGGGTGGGGGGAGACTTCCCCCGCAGGCTCCCCGGAGGCTGGGGTCCTTATCCCCAGAGCTGGGAAGGGGGGAACTACATTCTCCCTGCACCCCACATCCACCCCCACTCTCCGTCGTGGCCCCCTCTCCCCCCAGGGTTATGAACTCAAATGCCTATGGGGCAGACGGGCAATGTGCATGGGCAAACCCATGTGGGTGCAGGAGGCGATAGGGGCTGGTGGGGCTTGTGGTAAATTGAAGAGCAAATGTCCCTCCCACAGGAGACGCACCCGGCCAATGGTTGCTATGCAGGAATGGGGAAATGGAGGAATCGAGGCCCAGTTTTGCCAAATCTCCTGACATTTCAAAAGAAGCCATCACTTTGGATTTAAAATCTTGGTCCTTTGCATGACAACACCAGACATCTGGAGCCTCGGCTTCCTCGCCGGGAGATGAGAATGGTGATCTAATCTCCCTCAGAGGGGTTTTTTGAGGATGAAATGAGATGATGCAAGCAAGATGCCCTAACACACCTGGCCCATGGTCAGTACTCAAAGTCAAGGTAGCTGTTGGCTGCTATTATTACTTTATTATTATTATTATTTCCACTCCCTTCCCTGCCAGGTCCCCAGCCTGTGCCCAGGCTCATCCTCACACTGTCTCACACAGTGCATGCCCCAGGGCCTTTGCTCAGGCTTTCTCCACCACCTGGGAGAAATGCCCCCCTCCCCTCCCCAATCCAGCCCACTCCCGGGGCCAGCCTACTTCTCGCCTCCCCCAGGAAGCCCTGGGCACGGCTGCAGCCCACACCACCTCCCATGCAGCCATGCCTCAGGGTCCACAGGGGCTGCCCTTCGTCTCTCCTCGGGGGCTCATGTCCTCTGCCCAGTGGTGGGAGGCTCTCCGGCCAGGCCTAAGCCGTCCCCTCCGCCCAGCTGTGCTGCCTGGCTGCCGATGAGATTGGCTCCAGAAAACACCACGAGTCCTCCTCCAAGACCGTGGTTCTCGACTGGGGGTGCCTGGGAGGGAGGTCGCTGCTGTCCTTTACTGGTGGCAGCCAGGAGAATGCTAAACACCCCCCGGTGCACGGATATACTGCCCACCACGCAGACGTGCCCGGCTCCCAGTGGCCAGAGGCTGAGGGAGAGCAGCCTGCTTTCCAGGGACACCTGTTCCCCAGACAGCCTGAGCATTTGGGTTCCGGGTCCTTCAGTGAGCAGGACTCACCCACCCCACTGGACGGCGGCCCGTCCCAGCCCCCAGCACCTGCAGCCCTGCCGGCGCCTCCTGCCCCCGCCCCTCGGAGCATCCGCCAGTCCCTGCGGATTTGTCTGAAGCCAGTGACCTGTGACTAAGGCCAGCTGAGCTCGCCTTGTTCCCGCGGAGCAGGGACAATACCCCATTAACCAGGAGGCCAGGTCCCGCTGCCGCAGGGAGCGAGGGCTGGAGAGGGAGCGGAGGGGCCGGGGCAGGGCCAGGACGGCCCTGGGTGGGGGTGCGGGGTCCCTGGTACTAACTGTCATCATCGGGGCCACACGATTATCAGTATTTCCTTCCGGATGCCCAGGACGGAGGGCTCATGCTTTCTGTGCAACCCTCGCCAGCTGCCCTCTGCCGGCCTCCTGGTGGTCTGTGGTTGTTCTCAAGCCAACCAGCAGGTAGATGGAGAGGCAGGCACTCAGATGCCTGCATTGTGGTGTGGACTCAGCGCCCACGCTGTGCTAAGCGCAGGGAGAAGTGCAGATGGGGAGCTGGTCACCTCAAGGGGTCCCAGAACCCCGAGAAACCTGATGAAACCCTGGCCACACCCCTCCTCCCAGCCTCTGAGGCCAGTGGTTCTCAGTCTTCCTAATGCCGTGACCCTTTAATACAGCTCCCCATGTTGTGGTGACCCCCAATTTCATTGTTACAAATGGAACATCATTAAAGCATAGTGATTCATCACAAAAACAATATATAATTAGATATGTGTTTTCCGATGGTCTTAGGCGACCCCTGTGAAAGAGTCGTTCGACCCCCAAAGGGGTCGCGACCCACAGGTTGAGAACCGCTGCCTGAGGCTAACCTACCTCGAGGCTCCACCCCCACCACCAGGGATTGGACCAAGAGTGAGCCTGACCAGAATGAGCCAATCAGAACGCCGCTCCAAGACCTTGGAAATGAAGACAGAACATGGGCCAGCCAGACGGTTGTGGGCCAGGGAAGAGGAAGGTCCACCCGAGCAGCGCTCTTGTCTGGCCGGGGTGTTCAAAGCCAAGGGCAGCGGAAGTGAGGGAAGGACAAAGGCTGCACCCTTTCCCGCGTGTCGGAGGCACTGGGTCTGTGGAGAGGCGGGAACGTCCACGCAGGGGGGAGCCGACAGGCCACCCACCCCTGGAGACAGAGCAGGCCATGCGAGCGCCTTCCTCCCTCCGTCTTGCTTCCAGAAGGGCTCCTGCATCTCGCAGTGAGGATGTGCTCTTTGCTCTTGGCAGCCAACCTGACGTTGGCAGGCTTTTCCCAGAAAGGGTCAGAGAGGAAACGTCTTCGGCGTTGAGGCCCGCGCAGCCTGCGTCCCAACCCCTCGACCCCAGAGCAGCCGGGACAGTGAGGACACCAGGAGTGTGGCGGGTTCCCATAAAGCTTTAACCACCCAATGCACGGAGGGCAGATCTGGGCCCGCGGGCGGTAGCTTGCTGCCTCTCACCCAAATAAAGCCTGGGGCCTCAACTTCCCCATCTGTAAAATGGGGCTGTAGTGAGAATTAAGTGAGACAGTGAATGGAAACGGCCTGGCACATAGTCCTCTGTAAAAAAATAAGGGATTGCTTTTATAAACACACACACACACACACACACACACACACACGCGCGCGCACACACACATCCAGGCCATGCGGCGCTATCCACTTCTGCCTTCCCCAAGCAGACTCCCCACGGGGCCTGGAATTAGCATGAATGTATACGACCTCAAAGTCAGTGGCTGAAGAAGGATGGCCCCAGGTCAGCCACGGCCACACTCACCGCCTCTGAGCGGGTGCCAGCACATTCTCTCTGGGAGTTCTCTCTTCCCGCACGCCCTGCAGGCCCGGGTCTCCAGCAGACAGGCAGCCCGGCGTCTCCCTAAGAGCCCCACACAGGCCTCGGGACCCCCGCACCCCCCTCCGGAGCCCGGACCACCAGGCTGCGCAGCCGCCGCGCTGTGTGCGATTGCTCTTCATTAGGCGTCATTAGGTACACGGTAATTATAACAATCACGCGCCCTGCTTAGGCGACCAGCCTCAGTAGCAAGCACTGCTATTCAGAAGTCATAATTGCTGCATGGAGACTTAAAATGAAGGCTAATTCAATGTCAGTTTACACACACACACACACACACACACACACACACACAGCCCTCCACAGAATCTCTGCACCCACAATGCTCCGTTCTTGATGAACCTATAGAAGCCAAAACGAAGAATTTGCTCTGCAGGAGAACATGATGGCCTGTGGGCTTCAGAGGAACCCTGAGGGTGCTTGGAGGGTGAGTGGTGGGGTGTCGAATCATTTTAAAAGAACTTGGGGCATGGGGTGGTTGAAGAGCCTGGGTTGGCATCAGCAGGTGGGGTTCAAACCCTGGTGGTAACAGGCCTTGCTGTGCTGGGGCCGGCTTACCCTGATACCAAAGTCAGACACACAAAAAAAATATAAGAAAAAAACTATAGCCCCAGCCGGTTTGGATCAGTGGCCACGGCGTCAGCCTGTGGACCTAAGGCTCGAGGGTTTGACTCCCGGTCAAGGGCAAGTAGCTTGGCTGCAGGATTCTCAGCCCTGGTGGGGGCACAAATGGGAGGCAACCAATGGCTGTGCCTCTCTCTCTGTGTCTCTCCCCCCCCTCCCTTCCACTCTCTCTAAAAACCATTAGAAAAATATCCTTGGAGAGAATCAACAACAAAAAGAAAAAACTGTAGACTGGTGTGTCTTATGAATACAGATGCAAAAATCCTCAACACAATATGAGCAGACCAAATCCAGCTGTATATTTAAAGAACTATATACCACGGCCACGGGACGTATCCCACTAAGGCATGTGTGGCTCACCACTCAAACATCAGTGGGTATAGGCCCCGGCCAGGTAGCTCCATTGGGTGGAGCATCGCCCCTCTACGCCAAAGTTGGGGGTTTGGGCACATACAAGAATCAACCAGTGAATGCATACAGAAGTGGAACAATAAATGGATGTTTCTCTCTTTCCCTTCCTCTCTTTCTAAAACCATCAAATAAAAAAATATTTTTGAAATCAGTGGATATCATATGCCACATTACTAGAATGAAAGAAAAGGAACACATAACCGTCTCACTGATGCAGGAAGCAAAGCATTTGACATAATCCAAACAGGAAGACAAGGGCACTTGCTAGACATGCTAACGGGCATTTATGAAAGACTCGCAGCTAACGTCATAATGCATGATGAACGAGACACGGAAAGCACCCCCCTACGGAAAAGAACAAGTGCTTTCACCACTTCTATTCAACACGGGTATAGCTCCAGGCAGAGCAACGATGTGATTTACAATGAAATAAATTATATGAGGAACAATGACATGATATCATTTACAATCGAATACATTGTATTAAAAACAAAGACAATCCTCAAAAACTCATCACTTACTTTTACTAATTATTTTACTCCTAGAGGCCCGGTGCACGAAATTCGTGCACAGGTAGGGTCCCTGGGCCTGGCTGGCAATCAGGGCCGATCTGTGGGGTGACTGGCGGGGCGATCGGGAGGCCCCCGCTGGCACCCGCCTTGGCTGGCCTGGGGCCTGTGGGCTGGGGGAAGCTCCTGCATTGAGAGTCTGCCCCCTGGTGGTCAGTGTGCGTCATAGTGACTGGACGTTCCAACGGTCGTTCCGCCTTTTGGTAGATTTGCATATTAGGCTTTTATGATATAGGATTACCTGTGCTCTTGTGGTATTTACATCTATTATATCTTTACTGTAAAAATACCACATACCTGGGTGCTATGTGCATCTCTTCACAGCTCCAAGTTCAGTGACATCACCTGGTAGCTTGAACTTGGCATGGCAGGGGTATGGAGAGAGAATCATTGATTGGCTGCCTCCTGCATGCCCCCTACGGGGGATCAATCCCACAACCCGGGCATGTACCCTGACCAGGACTCAAACCGTGACCTCCTACTTCATAGGTCGACGCTCAACCACTGAGCCACGCCGGCCGGGCGATGAATGAGGTTTTGACGTATGTTTTAGTTGTTTTACTTTTCCGAACGACACTCGTTCGTCAGTTGCATCCATAGGTTGTTAATGAACAGGAGAGTTTGGCGAAAGCATTCTGGGAGAATCCATGGGCTCTATGGAATTTACAATAAAAAGTACCACATCTTCGTTATTATTTGGACATTGCGTGTTCCTTCATGTACGTCAGTTACACACACACACACACACACACACACACACACACACTAGCATATTCATGATCTCATTTGCGCCCAGGCGTTTCTCCGTCACATGATAAGAGCCACTCCCCCGAAACCACGGTTCTTAGCGCCGTGGCGCGGCGGGGAAAGGTCTCAGAAATCACAGCCGCCAGGAAAACGGAGATCGGAGAAGGCAGAGTCTGGCCCGAAGGGGACGATGAGCGACTGACAGGCAGGGGTCATTCAGCGGCCTCCTTCCCCCCAGCCCACTGCCCCCCCCCCGCCCCCCAGGGGCCTGGCACGCAGGGACCCCCATATTTTCCCAAGGAAGCCAGAGCGGCTTTTACTGCACAGTCTCAGGTTAGCGAGGAACATCGAGCTCTTTCTACATCAAATCCAACTCCTCCCAGCCCCTGTCCAGCAGCCGGGCCGGAAAATCAGTCTCAGCTATTCCAGGTTCACCCAGGAGCCCAGGAGGGTTCCCTGGGGCCCAGCAAACGGGAGGGGGGCTCGTCTTCCCTCCCCGTGGTTTCTCCGTAGCTTCACTGTGCGCCACCCTTCCCAGGCCACTGGGCACCCCCAGAGAGCGAGTGCGCCCAGACACACGGCCAAAGACATAGATGCACACGGGCACCTGTCACACACACACACACACACACACCGACGGCCCATCCACACCAACACAGGCCCCCGCAGCCCTGCACACAGACACACACCCACAGTCACCTGCCCACACCCCCGGACCCGGGAGCAAATGTCCTTATGTCTGCAGCACACACAGACACACACAGTGACACACACAATGTCCTTATGTCTGCAGCACACACAGACACACACAGTGACAGGCGCAGATGTCTGCTGCCGTTCCCACTCGCACAGGTGCGGAACTTCGCAAACAAAGGCGTGCACACACCGGCTCCCTCACGCACACATTCCCAGCCGACATCACAGATGCCTGCTGTCACCCTGGGCCATGCGACTGGCACGGGCACACGCCCTCCCACGCCTGCAGGCGGGCTCCCACCCAGCCTCCCGCTCACACCCAGCCTCCCGCACACATGCAGCTGTTTGCACGCCCAGACACCCGCTCGGGCTGCACACGTGCTGAGACGCAGCCTCCTTCCCGGCGCGCAGGCGGCCCAGGCAGCACCCGCGGCTCCCGGGCCCGTGCTGCCACACCGTGGAGAGCCGGTGCTCCGCGCCCCTCCCACCCCACCCCACCCCACCAGGGACCAAAGGACAGAAATCTGGCCGGGGCAGGAGAGGCGGGGAGGGGCAGGGGACGGGGCAGGGGATGAAGTCATACTCCTGCCAGGTTTGTTCATTTCGGGGAGAATTAGCCGCGCATTCCCGCCGCCCCACCGGCTGCTCCGGTTGCTCCCGCGTGACGGACGCCTGCTGGCGCTGAATGCAAATTAGCATAATTTCATTACCGAGGGGCCCGCGAAAAGGTTCAATTACAGAGCGATCTCATTAGTCCCGGGGCTTGTTTAGCTAATAGGAAGAGACAGCCCCGCAGCCCGAGAGGCGGACATGCGCGCCGAATGCAATGAAGGCTGGCACCGGGCACCTGGGCCGAGCCCTGCTCCTGGGACTGCCCCGTGCCCTGCGGACCTGGCCTCCCAGGGGTCAGGGGTCCCGACCTCCGCAACCCCGGAGCCGGATAAACAGACGCCTGGCAGAGAGCATTCAGGCTGGATCGGACTTGACTCCTCATCTAGTTTGAGGCTACAGGTGGGGAGACGGAGGCCCACAGAGGAAATGACTGGCCGGCAGTGGCGGGAGAGAGGAAGTGTGGCAGCAGGGGGGACATCCAGGTGGGGCAGGTGATGCTCACCCCTAGTTTAGGGGCTGGCCCCCTGACAAGTTCCCGGGAGCCTGCACACTGTGACTCAGTTTCCCTATTATCGCGGAGGCCCATAGGGCCACTCGGCATCCCTGCATTCCCCATAAATCTTTTTTTGTATATATTTTTTATTGAATTTAGAGAGCGAGGAAGGGAGAGGGAGAGAGAGAGAGAAACATCGATGTGAGAGGGAAGCAAGGATCCGCTGCCTCCTGCACATCCCCTACCAGGGATGGAGCCTGCAACCCAGGCATGTGCCCTGACCAGGAATCCAGCCAGCGACCTCGGTGCAGGGGGCCACGCCCAACCCACTGAGCCACACCAGCCAGGGCCACTCCCCATCAGTCTTTTTTTTTTTTTAATCCTCACCCGAGGATATTTTTCCATTGATTCCCAGAGAGTGGAAGAGAGAGGGAAAGACAGAGAGAAATATCCATGTGAGAGAAACACATCGATTGTTTGCCTCCTGCACAAGGCCCTGCAACCGAGGTATGTGCCCCTGACCGGAATCAAACCCCCGACCCTCCGGTCCACAGGCCGACGCTCTATCCACTGAGCCACACCAGCCAGGGCCACTCCCTTTAAATCTTCATCAAAGTACAAGCACCAGCCGCGGCCCTTTCCCCGGCTGTGGCCTCACTGCCGGCTGGAGCCAGGGGAGCCTTTGGAGGAGGCAGGACCTCAGCCCCCTCCCTCCACCCCCACTTCCACCCACACCCTGCCCTCCACACACCCTGTCTACAGACCAGAGACTTTGGAAGGCACAGCTCCGCTGAGGGAGGGCCCTCGGGAACTGGACCACAATGCCACACGGTCCACCTTTGGCCTGAGAAGATTCCTTAAGGATGTCAGACTCACCCCGAATTCTGACTACAGCAGAAAGGGGTGTGTTTAGCATTTAACTGTCCCCACCATCCCCCCGCCCCAAAGGACCTTAGGCGATGACTTCACACCCCCACTCCCTCCAGGCCCCGGTTCTGGACGCGCACTGAGCTGGGTCATATGAATTTGCGGTACCTTTTCTCACCTCTGTAATATTTTATCTTTTCTGCAATTGTCAGGAAAACAGCACCACGTCCCAAAATACCCCGCGCGTGCGGGGGATGACTCACACGGTGTGTGGCTCAGCACATGGAAGTGTGCGGTGACTCAGAGGCCCGGCAGCTACACCCCCTCCACGGCCCCATTGTTCAGGTTTTAAAGGTAAGCGTGGGGGGGGGGGGGGGGGCAGTCGCACTCAGAGAGCTCGCCCGCCCGGCTGACTGCCGCCCGCGCTGACCCCATGCCCTCAGTGCTGGGTGCTCCTCCTTCCCTTTCCAACGACACGATGAAGCAGGAAACCCATCACTGCAGCCAGGCCCCTGGGCCCTTCACTTTGAGACACTGTATGTCCTCCTCGGGCCACAGGACTCCTGGCCAGGCTGACCCCCACCCCCTCCCCCCCACTGCCGCCCCTGGAGGGGACGTGGCCGAGCTGGGTGGGACAGGCCGCACGAGGAAGGACAGAGCGATGGGAAAGGAACCAGAGGCCCGGGGTCCCGGGATGCTCACAACCAGCCGTCCCCACAGGCCTGTGCCTGGGCATCAGGAGCGGGGGCTCTGGCCCTGCAGGGCAGCCGGGGGCCTGGGAGGCCGCGTGGGACCAAGAAGGGGTTTGGGAGCCCCCGGAGGGGACAGGCCCTGGGGGACCACCAGCCAGAGGGGGAGGCAGAGTCCTCACAGGCACCCCTGGCTGTGCTGAGGCCGGTCGGAGTGCAGGGGGTGAGTGAGGGTGAGCGGAGCCCCCGTCTCTCCCAGCAGAAGGCCCACAGGTGAGGACTGACGCTGAGGAATCCCAGGCCCAGTTCGACCCATCCCTGCTCCCAGGCAGGCGAGGTCTCCTGAACAGAGGCCTGGAAGCACGTGATCTGGCCTGGGGCGGAGCGGCAGGCCCCTGGACTGGCAGTCCCCGCAAGGGAGGGGGAGAGAGCAGTTGGTAAGAGAGAGAAGAGAGGAACGAGCGGTGAGGGTACCCGAGGGCCTTTGCTGGTTCCAAGGTTCTGAACCTGGGATTGAGGCTGGGAAGAAGGACCAGGCCGCCCCTGACTCTCCAGCAGAGCCATTCCCATCAGCGCCCCATCCTCCGCTGGCCTGGCCGACCGGCAGCAGCTCTCCCTGCCTTGGCCGGGGGTGGGAGAGGGTCCCCATGGGCTGTTTATGGAGCTCTCGCCACTGCTAGACACTGTGACCGCGTGATGCGACTCGATCCTTATTCCACCTCTGACTTCTCCCCATTTTGCAGATGAGGAAAGTGGAGGCTCCGAGAGGTCCAACAGTCCACCTGGGACCGCGTGGGTGACATCCGCCAGGTACAAAAACACCAAGGCCGTGTGATTCCACTCTGATGAGATTCCACGAGCATCACGGCACCTGCCCTCGCCTCCACCCCGTATATGTTTGTCCCCCAAAACAGGTGCTCGGACCAGAGGGGGTTCCGCCTCCCGGGGACCAGGAGGTGGGACGGTGGCCTGGACCCAGGCCCCGAGTGCCCAGCCGCCAGCCCTGTCCAGCGGGGCGGGGGGCGCCAAGGCTGCGGAGTTAATGAGGTCCGGGCTGGAGCGCACCCCGCTGAAATTGACAAACGAACCGCCTTCCAGCCCGTTCCCACAATTACTATCAGTTGTCTGCAATATAAATATGCAAATTCCCTGGGCCTGAACTTTAACACCCTCTGTAGAGACCATTCATCTCTTTAAAGTATTAATTTAAGTTGTAAAAGGGCCCATACATCACCGCGTGTCATTTTGAAAACAAATATTAATCAATTTTACCCTCGGAATTGCGGCGGCGGAGGCGGCCCCCAGGACCGGGGGACCGGGAGGCCTGGGCGAGCGATTTACATATTCATCCCGGCTTAAGGAAGCCCGTGATAATGCCTGGACAACCGCAAGGCGGGCCGCAGACCTTATCTGTGCGCCCGGCCCACGCGCACTCCGCGCGCCATGCAAATGAGCCGCGCGCTATCTGGATAACCTTGAACGCAGGACAGCCCAGCCGGCGGCGGGGGCGGCTCCCAACTTCTCTGCTCCAGGAAG